>NC_053489.1:665068132-666406366 GCF_905171775.1 Rana temporaria | reverse complement strand
TCCTCCCCAATGGGGGCACACCAATAAAAGCCTAACAAAAGGATCAAACTCCTCCCCGCCCTATTAAAAAAAAAAAAAAAAAACATTGCTGTCTGTGTCCCCATTGGATAGATTTCCCCTCCCTTCCTCTGCATTGGTCATGCCAAGGAACTGTCCACTAGTGTTGAGCGGAATACGCCATATTCGATTTCGCGATATATAACGAATATATAGCCAAATATTCGTGAAATATTCGCTAAAATCGAATATTCGTGATATTTTATCATAAAAAATTTTTGCGAAATTTCGCTAATGCGAAACTGATTGCGAAATATCGCTAATGCGAAATTGATTGCGAAATTTTGAAACATTCAAATTCACCTGCCGTTTGGAAAAAGTGTGGTTTTACGTAATGGACCCTGCAACTAACAAGGTATTAATAAAATAAAAACATTATTATATAGATTTGAGAGTTTACTTTGACCAATTTTTATATTGATTAGTTTAATAAATATTGAATAACCATAGATTTGGAAAATACAAGTAAACCGTTTACGTTGACATCTCTTAAATGTCTTTATGTTAAACCGTTATTATTCTCATTAACCACTAGCCGACCGCGCACCGCCGTTCTACGTCGGCAGGTCGGCTCGGCTGGGCGAGAGCAGTAGTATAACGTCCTCTCTCTCAGCCGCCACTAGGGGCGCGCCCCCCCGCTCGCCCCCGACTCCCGTGCGTGTGCCCGGCGGGCGCGATCGCCGCCGGGCACACGCGATCGCTCGGTACAGAGCGGGGACTGGGAGCTCCCGGTCCTGTCAGCAGGGGAAATGCTGATCTTCGGTTTATACAATGTATGAACAGAAGATCAGTGATTTCCCCTAGTGAGGCCACCCCCCCCCCCCCACAGTAAGAACACACCCAGGGACATACTTAACCCCTTCCCCGCCCCCTAGTGTTAACCCCTTCACTGCCAGTGGCATTTTTATAGTAATCCAATGCATTTTTATAGCACTGATCGCTATAAAAATGCCAATGGTCCCAAAAATGTGTCAAAAGTGTCCGAAGTGTCCGCCATAATGTCGCAATACCGAAAAAAAATCGCTGATCGCCGCCATTACTAGTAAAAATTTTTTTTATAAAAATGACATAAAAATACCCCCTATTTTTTAAACGCTATAACTTTTGCGCAAACCAATCAATAAACGCTTATTGCGATTTTTTTTTAACGAAAAATATGTAGAAGAATACGTATCGGCCTAAACTGGGGAAAAAAAAGTTTGTTTTAGATATTTTGGGGGATATTTATTACAGCAAAAAGTTAAAAATATTCATTTTTTTCAAAATTGTCGCTCTATTTTTGTTTATAGCACAAAAAAATAAAAAAGGCAGAGGTGATCAAATACCACCAAAAGAAAGCTCTATTTGTGGGAAAAAAAGGACGCCAATTTTGTTTGGGAGCCACGTCGCACGACCGCGCAATTGTCTGTTTAAAGCGACGCAGTCCCGAATCGCAAAAAGTACTCTGGTTTTTGGGCAGCAATATGGTCCGGGGGGGTAAGTGGTTAAAGAGGTGAAATGCAAATGATGACACGGGACAAAAGATGGAAAATTCTTTGAAGATGTGATACACTGGAAAAAACGCACAGAAACACTCCACTCTCTCCTATGACAACTGTGGTAGGAGAACTCTGATGCAAAAGAAGGGCGGAGAAAGTATTCGCGAATATTCGGAAATCGAATATTCGCGATTGCGAATATTCGGCAACATAAAAGGATCGCCTCAGCTACTCGGCCCAGGGTCTCTAATCATACCAGCAATGCTTTTAGACGTCGATGGAGATCACTAGGATGTGATCTGTTTTAAAAATAAAATTGAAAAAATACGAATATTCGGAATAGCGAATATTGGCCGCAAAATTCGAGTTATTCGCGATTATTCGAATATGCCATATTCGTAACGAATATTCGCAATGCGAATATTCGTGAGCAACACTACTGTCCACTGTAGGAATATAGGGGAGCGCCATCTGCTGGAGGATCGGGGGAAGTAAAAAAAACTTTCCTTATCCTCTAGAGTCTAGGAATCCTCAAACTACGGCCCTCCAGCTGTTGTAGAACTACACATCCCATGAGGCATTGTAAAACTCTGACATTCACAGACATGACTAGGCATGATGGGAATTGTAGTTCCTGAACAACTGGAGGGCCGTAGTTTGAAGACCCCTGCTCTAGACACAAACAAGCAATTCACACTTGCAGTGAGGAAGCCGCAAGGGAGGACTTTTACTTTTCCCCAAGTCCTTATTTGTGTTTTTTTGTTTTTATATCTATTGCTTTCTATTGTAGAGGAGAGATGTGAAGTCTTACTGACCCCCCCCCCCCCCCCCCCAAGATCTATCCATCAAGAGGACCTGTCTCTGCTTATTTTTATCACAAGGGAAGTCTACATTTCTTGCGCTAGGAATTACTGTATATACTCGAGTATAAGCCGAGTTTTTCAGCACATTTTCAGTCACCTTTTTGCGCCTGATCTCCTGGACTTTGGGGACCTGGTACCGGCTGTGTACCAAACTTGGCACACATGTAGCCCCACTCTTCCTCTACAAGTGTGCAAAGTTTGTTGTCCGGGGGACCTACGGCCGGGGAGCACCGATTTTTCGAAGTCGGGCACCCCTTCCATAGACTCCCATGTTAAGCGGTCATTTCTCTGGTCAATTTGGGGACCCGGTACTGGCCGGCCGTAGGCCCCCAGGACCCGAAACTTGGCATACTTATATCCCTTGTTCTCCTTTATACGTGTGCAAAGTTTGCTGTCTGGGAGACCTACGACCGGGGAGCACCGATTTTTCAAAGCCAGGCACCCCTTCCATATACTCCCATGTTAAATGTAAGTCTAGTCATGGACACAGTGAGGCATGGGCACAGTGAGGCGCAGTGAGGCATGGGCGCAGTGAGGCATGCACATGGACACAGTGAGGCATGGGTGCAGTAAGGCATGCACATGGACACAGTGAGGCATGGGCACAGTGAGGCATGCACATGGACACAGTGAGGCATGCACACGGACACAGTCGGCACAGTGAGGCATGGGCACAGTGAGGCGTGGGCGCAGTGAGACATGGGCGCAGTGAGGCATGGGTGCAGTGAGGCATGCACATGGGCGCAGTGAGGCATGGGCGCAGTGAGGCATGGTGGCAGTGAGGCATGCACATGGGCGCAGTGAGGCATGGGCACAGTGAGGCATGGGTGCAGTGAGGCATGCACATGGGCGCAGTGAGGCATGGGCACAGTGAGGCATGGGCGCAGTGAGGCATGCACATGGGCACAGTGAGGCATGGTGGCAGTGAGGCATGGTGGCAGTGAGGCATGGGCGCAGTGAGGCATGGGCACAGTGAGGCATGGGCACAGTGAGACATGGGCACAGTTAGACATGCACATGGACACAGTGAGGCTAAAATGGTATCTTGTAGAAATGTTTAAAGTATCGTAGTTTGGCGCCATTCACATGACATTTTAGGTACAGTGGAACCTCGGAGTAACGCGGTTAACGAGCATTTCGCAATACGAGCGCGGTATTTAAAAAAAATCGTGACTCGGTTGGCGAGTGTTGTCTCGCAAAACGAATATGATTCAGGCCAAAGCAGTGTGCAGTACCGCTCTTGGCCTGAGGTGTGGGGGAACCGAACAGAGCTGAACGTCGCCGATCGCCGCCGTTCGGAAATACACGGCTGACCTCTGCAAATCTCTCCAAGGTTTGCCGAGGTCAGTCCAAGTGTCAGTTTCCTTTTTGTCCGTTTCCGAGGCTCTCCGTCGCCCCCCCCCCCCGCCTCTGGCCGCATGCGGTATTGCATCCCATTGAAGTCAATGCAGAACAAATTATTTTAGTTTCCATTGACTTCAATGGGGAAAGTTGCTTTGATATGCGAGTGCTTTGGATTACGAGCATCCTCCTGGATTATGTAATCCGAGGTTCCACTGTATTTACTCAGCGTAAAATGTTCCTTCATATTTTACATAAAAATAAAAACACAATATATACCCCAGTGTTTTATTCCATAAAGTGTATTTATATAATGATACAATCTGTTATACACAAAACATAAAGTATCTCTCTAATTCTCAGCCAGTGATTGGTCGGTAACACTTCCTGTCTTAAGCCCCGGACACACGGGCAGAATATCGGGAGACATCACCCCGTTCAATAAAAACCGCCCGACATTCGGCTCGTGTGTTTGCCAGTCTGTCGGTTGAGGAGGCTGGAAAACCAGTAGCAGCCAACCGACTCCTGATAAGGGCACTCAGCCAATGGCAGAGATCGCCGCAGATCGAAGTGTTCTTGCAGGTGAGGGGGGGGGGGAGGTGACCGAAGCTGTTAGTTTTTATCTCCCTTCAACCCAGCTTGTAGTGTCTACCAGGCATTGGGGTAGCTACATCCACTCTGCCACTATCCCCCAGGGGCCCATATAGAACATAGGGGCCCCTGGGGGGGCAGTGTGGAGCGTGGGGGCCGGAGTAGAGTGTAGGGGCCTGTGTAGAGCATAGGGGCCCCAGGGGGCCGGTGTAGAGCATGGGGGCCCGTGTAGAGTGTGGGGGGGGGGATGGTGTAGACTTTGGGGCCCCTGGGAGCCCATGTAGAGCGTGGGGGCCCGTGTAGAGCCATGGGGCCCACTTAGAGCGTGGGGGCCCGTGTAGAGCGTAGGGGCCCCAGGGGGCCAGTGTAGAGTGTGGGGGCCTGTGTAGAGTGTAGGGGCCCCTGGGAGTCCGTGTAGAGTGTGGGGCCCCTGGGGGCCTGTGTAGAGCGTAGGGGCACCTGGGGGCCCATATAGAGCATAGGGGCCCCTGGGGGGGCCGGAGTAGAGTGTGGGGGCCCATGTAGAGCGTGGGGGCCCAGTGTAGAGCATAGGGGTCCCTGGGGGTGGGTGTAGAGCGTAGGGGCCTCAGGGGGCCAGTGTAGAGTGTGGGGGCCTGTGTAGAGTATAGGGGCCCCTGGGGGTCCGTGTAGAGTGTGGGGGCCTGTGTAGAGCGTTGGGGGCCAGTGTAGAGCGTAGGGGCACCTGGGGGCCCTTATAGAGCATAGGGGCCCCTGGGTGGGCCAGAGTAGAGTGTGGGGGCCCATGTAGAGCGTGGGGGCCCAGTGTAGAGCATAGGGGTCCCTGGGGGTGGGTGTAGAGTGTAGGGGCCCTTATAAAATGTGTTTTGCATTGTGTGGGGGAGAAAACCGGCAGGGAAAGGGTTAACAGATTACCCAGAAGCTCACAAGTCCTGAGCTGTACCCCCCCCCCCCAGCCTGGTCCTCAGTCCCCCCTCCCCCCCCCCCCGTAGAATAAAACAAACCACAATCTGTAGCACTTACCGGTCACGTGAATGATGACCTTCTGGAAGGGGTTATAGCGGACGTCATCCACGGTGAGGCGGACCTCGTAGGTGCCGCTGTCTCTTGGCAGGACCGGGCTGATGACCAACGTGCAATCTGAGTGGGTCACTTGCAGGTGGAACCTTTCACCTTGGTTCTTCAGGAAGTTGGTAAGATCGCGGTGAAAGATCGGCGAGAAGGGACCTCCGCCTTCCGGAGTCATTCCCCAGTCGATCCCAACACTGCTTGCCCCTGAGTGACGATCGGTGTTGACCTCACACGGGATCACCAGTTTAGAGCCGGCTTTCACCTCCCGGCGGGTGAACGACGGGCTGGCGTGAGAAAAGTCTACACCGGATACCAGGTATAGGAAGCAGAAAACGGCAAGCGCTTTGTAAACTCTAATTTTCCAAAGTGTCACTTTTCTATAGATTTAGTGACACGATAATCTAATAATAAAAAGTCTTTCCTGAGCTAAAATCAGAAAAATATCTCTGAATTCTTCGCTTAGTAAAAATAGAATGAGAATTCCCAGAGAAGGTCCACACAGAGGTGTCGTCTCTATGAGAGTCAAACTCACACTGACACACTGCCGGCCCCGGGGATATTTATACCAGAACTCCCAAAGTGATGTCATAAGGACATGAGCGTTGCCAGGCAACCAACATTGGTTTCCTAGCAACGCAGTTCTGAGGGGTAACTGTAGCTCCTCCCACACAACACTGAGGGGAATATCTATCTTTACTCACTCCAAACCCTACATAGAGTTACTCTGCCCAGTCCAACCTTTCCACAGTTACTCAAGCCACTCCCCCCACACAACAGTTACTCAAGCCACTCCCACAAGTTACTCTATATATCTATATATACTCTATATATATATAGTGTGTGTGTGTGTGTGTATATACATATACCACACCCACATATAATTTTTTTATATATATATATATATATATATATATATATATATAAATTTTATAATTATATAGATAATGTGTTTTTTCCCAGGAGAAACTGGTACATATATTTTTATTTTTTATATATTATAATTTTTTACATAATACTTTTAAATATATATATATATATATTGTGTGTGTGTGTGTGTATACATATACCACACCCACATATAATTTTTTTATATGTATATAAAATATATAAAATATATATATATATTAATATATATATATATATATATATATATATATATATACATATATATATATATATATACACATATATTTATATTTTAAAATATATACACATATATTTATATTTTAAAATAAATACACATATATTTATATTTTAAAATATGTATAAAAATATGATGTAAAAGAAGAAAAAAAAAATATATATATATATATATATATATATATTTTTATATATACAAATGTGATGTAAAAAAAAACATATATATATATATATATATATATATATTTTTTTTACATATTTAAAATTATATTTATATTTTTATACATATTTTAAAATATAAATATATGTGTATATATATTAAAATATAAATATATGTGTATATATTTTAAAATATAAATTTATGTGTATATATTTTAAAATATAAATATATGTGTATATATATTTAAAAAAAAAGAAATTATATATATATATATATATATATTTATAAATATGTTTTATTATATTTAAAAATATGATGTAAAAATGATAATATATATACAATATTTTTTTAATATATATATAAATAATTTTTTACATCGTGCATTACACATATATATATTTTTTAAATATATAATATATATATATATATATATATATATATTTTATATATATATATATATATTTTATATATTTAAAAAATATATATATGTGTAATGCACGATGTAAAAAATTATTTATATATATATATTAAAAAAATATTTTGTATGCGTGTGTGTGTATATATATATATATATATATATATATATTATAATTTTTTACATCATATTTTAAATATATATTAACACATATTTATATTTTAAAAATATGTGTTAATATATATTTAAAAAAATGATAATATTATATATATATATATATATATATATATATATATATATTTTTTTTTTTTTATTATTTTTTTTACATATATATATATACACATATTTTTATATTTTAAAATATATACACATATATTTATATTTTAAAATATGTATGAAAATATGATGTAAAAGAAACGCAAACGACGTAAAATTTTCAAATTTCGACGCGGGAACGACGGCCATACTTAACATTACTAGTCCAGCTATTTGTTGGAATAACTATACGCCGGAAAATGTCTTACGTAAACGGCGTATCTGTACTGCGTCGGCCGGGCCTACGTTTGTGAATCGGCGTATCTAGTGATATACATGTTCTACGCGGAACGCAATGGAATCGCCACCTAGCGGCCAGCCTAAAAATTACACTTTAAGATACGACGGTGTAAGACACTTACGCCGCTCGTATCTTAGCCTAATTTAAGCGTATCTGGTTACCAGAATACGCTTAAATTTGCCATCAATTGTCGCCACTGTGCCACCAAACGCAGCCACTGTGCCATCAATTGTCGCCACTGTGCCATCAAACGCAGCCACTGTGCCCATTAATTGTCGCCTCTGTGCCACCAAACGCAGCCACTGTGCCATCAATTGTCGCCACTGTGTCATCAAATGCAGCCACTGTGCCCATAAATTGTCGCCACTGTGCCATCAAACGCAGCCACTGTGCCATTAAACGCAGCCACTGTGCCATCAATTGTCGCCACTGTGCCACCAAACACAGCCACTGTGCCCATCAATTGTCGCCACTGTGCCATCAATTGTCGCCACTGTGCCATCAATTGTCGCCACTGTGCCCATCAATTGTCGCCACTGTGCCATCAAATGCAGCCACTGTGCCCATCAATTGTTGCCACTGTGCCACCAAACGCAGCCACTGTGCCATCAATTGTCGCCACTGTGCCATCAAACGCAGCCACTGTGCCCATAAATTGTCGCCACTGTGCCATCAAACTCAGCCACTGTGCCATTAAACGCAGCCACTGTGCCATCAATTGTCGCCACTGTGCCACCAAACACAGCCACTGTGCCCATCAATTGTCGCCACTGTGCCCATCAATTGTCGCCACTGTGCCATCAAATGCAGCCACTGTGCCCATCAATTGTTGCCACTGTGCCACCAAACGCAGCCACTGTGCCATCAATTGTCGCCACTGTGCCATCAAACGCAGCCACTGTGCCCATAAATTCATGCCGCGCGAGCCCGTGGGGGCGCTCGGTAATGCGGGGTGTCAGTCTGACACCCTGCATCTCCGATCTCGGTAAAGTGTCTCTCACGGAGGCTCTTTACCACGCGATCAGCCGTGTCCAGTCACGGCTGATCACGATGTAAACAGGAAGAGCCGTTGATGGCTCTTCCTCACTCGCGTCTGACAGACGCGAGTAGAGGAGAGCCGATCGGCGGCTCTCCTGACAGGGGGGTTCTCGCTGATTGTTATATCAGCGCAGCCCCCCCTCGGATCGCCACACTGGACCACCAGGGAAGCCCACCCTGGACCAGGAAGGGCAAATAAAAAAAAAAAGTCCTGAAAAAAAAAGCTTTAAAAAATAAAAAAGATGCCAATCAGTGCCCACAAATGGGCACTGACTGGCAACATGGGTAGATCAGTGCTGCCCCACGGTGTCCATCAGTGCCACCCCAGTGTCCATCAGTGCCACCCCACAGTGCCCATCCATGCCCAGTGCCCACCTATCAGTGCCCATCTGTGACACCCATAAGTGCCGCCCATGAGTACCCATCTGTGCCGCCTATGAGTGCCCAGTGCCGCCCATGAGTTCCCATCTGTGCCGCCTATGAGTGCCCAGTGCCGCCCATGAGTGCCCATCAGTGCTGCCCATGTGTGCCCATCAGTGCCGCCTATGTGTGCCCATCAGTGCCGCCTATGTGTGCCCATCAGTGCCGCATACCAGCGCCGCCATTCAGTGCCACCTCATCTGTGCCTGTACTACCTCATTGATGTCCATCAGTGCCATCTCATCGGTGTCCATCAGTGCCGCCATATCAGTGCCCGTAATTGAAAGAGAAAACTTATTTACAAAAAAATTAACAGAAAAAAATTAAAACTGAATTTTTTTCCAAAATTTTCAGTCTTTTTTTAGTTGTTGCGCAAAAAAAAAAAATCGCAGAGGTGATCAAATACCACCAAAAGAAAACTCTATTTGTGGGGACAAAAGGACGCCAATTTTGTTTGGGTACAGTGTAGCATGACCGCGCAATTGCCATTCAAAGTGCGACAGTGCTGAAAGCTGAAAATTGGCTTGGGCGGGAAGGTGCGTAAGTGCCCGGTATGGAAGTGGTTAAGGTGGCCAATTGCAAGTTCTCTTTCATTCTCCTCTGATGAGTGGCAACATGGGGGCCTCAAAACAACTCTCAAATGACCTGAAAACAAAGATTGTTCTACACTATGGTTTAAGGCAGTGGTTCTCAACCTCTCTAATGCCGTGACCCCTTGATAAAATTTCCCAAGTTGTGGGGACCCCTAACATTAAAATGTATTTTCGTAGCGTGGGTTGTCAGCACCCAAGGCAAGATAAGTCATTTGCACCCCTAACCCATGGACTCCCTGAGTCCCTTCCACTCGTACGGTATTAAAACCCCATATGGTACATTTTAGGATGTACCACTCTTTCTCTTTGCTTTGCGTGGCAGTGTTGGTGGGCAGTTGGGATGAGTGGCGGGGAGTTGGGATGAGTGCCAATGCTGGGGGGAGTTCTGATCAGCCAACTTAGGTGCTCTTGAACTGTAGTGGGGACTTTTATTTTTTATTTATTTTTTCGATTGTAATATATTTATTGAGTTACATATCATTTTCTGGTGCTGTGTGATGCCTTTTAATGTGACTTTTTTCAGGTTGTAATTGCTCAGCACTTTGTTGTCCTTCGATAAGGCATGCTTGGTCAGGGTTCTGGGCATCAGAACGCTTATGGCACTCTTGATATCCTTTGATAATATTGTCTTTCTGTGTTCTCGTAGCATTCGTTTTCCTGCTTCAATTACCATCTTGTCACACAGGTTTTTAACAAATGAGGACATGCCACTCCGAGCTTTGGTGGACATTCTAAACTTGGAGCGAAGACCTGTGCGGACCTTCCTAAAGTGGAAGATGTAGGAGACAGGTCTGTGTTGCTTAGAAGGTGTTTGTATAGGAGCTCTGCTTGTCATCCGTCGGCCATAAGTCTGACGCTTGACAGGCGTCTGATTCTTTCTAGGTTGAGCCATCTTTAAATGAGCTTTAGTGATTCTTGTATCCTCAATGGCCACAGAGATGGTCTCCTTGGACAAAGGAATGGTAGTTGTGGAAGTTTAGCTAAGAAACCTCTTCCTCAAGGCAGCTTGGTCCAACGCGTCTCGCCTCCTCCAAAGCCAACTCCAGTAGTGGGGACTTTTAATGGCAACTCTAATCACAGGCAGTGTTATTTACTGTGTCTCTGGCTTCACTGTGTCTCTGACTTTGTGTTGTCTCGTAGCAGTGACACCTATGCCAAAATCAGGAGATAGGGTCTCTTCCAGCCCCTCCCACTTCACATTCCTCACCAGTCCACTGACCTCTAGTCTCTGCCCCCCAGCCATGCCATGAACTGAATGGGCGGCTGCGAAGAAGCCGCCCAGTAGGGCGTCCGCAAAAAGGCTGTGAGAGCAGTGCTGGCTTCAGGAACAGCCCAGGATTCGGTGACCACTGGCAAATCCTCAATCGACCCCCGAGGGCAGAGATATAAGCTGTCAGTGTCCACTGTGAGGAACATAGTGAGGAAATGGAAGACCACAGGCACAGTTCTTGTTAAGGCCAGAAGTGGCAGACCACATAAAATATTGGAGAGGCAAAGGCGAAGGATGGTGAGAACGGTCAAAAACAGCCCACGGACCACCTCCAAAGACCTGCAATATCAACTTGCTGCAGGGAGGGTGATGGGAAAGAAGCCTTTTCTGCACACACGCCACAAACTGAGTCGCTTGAGGTATGCAAACGCACATTTGGACAAGCCAGCTTAATTTTGGAATAAAGTGCTGTGGACTGATGAAACAAAGTTTGAGTTACTTGGTCATAACAAGGGCAGTTATGCATGGCTGGGAAAAGAACACAGCATTCCAAGAAAAACACTTGCTACCCACAGTACAATTTGGTGGAGGTTCCATCATGCTGTGGGACTGTGTGGCCAGTGCCGGTACTGGGAATCTGGTTAAAGTTGAGGGTCGCATGGATTCCACTCAATATCAGCAGGTTCTTGAGAATAATGTTGAGGACTCAGTCACAAAGTGGGGCTGGATATTTCAACAAGACAACGACCCAAAACACTGCTCAACATTAGGGATGAGCCGAACACCCCCCCGTTCGGTTCTCACCAGATCCTTCGAACGGACCAATCGTTAGCGCAAACTTTAGAACCCCATTGAAGTCTATAGGACTCGAACGTTCAAAATCAAAAGTGTTAATTTTAAAGACTAATATGCAAGTTATTGTCGTAAAATGGGTTTGGGGACCCGGGTCTTGCCCCAGGGAACATGTATCAATACAAAAAAAGTTTTAAAAAATGACATTTTTTTCGGGAGCAGTGATTTTAATGATGCTTAAAGTGAAAAATAATTTAATAATTCCTTAAAATATCGTACCTGCTGGGTGTCTATAGTATGCCTGTGTTGTAGCACGTGTTTAGAACTGTCCCTGCACAAAATGAGATTACTATAAGAAAAAAGTAATTTAAAACTGCTTGCGGCTTTAATGTAATGTCTGGTCCCTGCAATATGGATGAAAATCATTGAGAAAAATAGCATGGGTTTCCCCCCCCCCTCCCCCCAGGTCATTACCCTTTGGCCCTATATACTTTGAACAGCAGTACAGAGGCAGTGCAAACAAGACGGGGACTGTAGGTTTGTTGTTAAGTAGAAGATTTTCACCGCTCCAGGTGAGCCCTATAGACAATCAGGGACGGTCGGATTACCAAGGTGCTGGCAATGCACATAGCAGTAGCATGCATAATCCATGCAGGAACATGCATAATCACCACAACTATAAACCAGGACAGCCAACTAGTTTCGCACTCTTGCTAGTGCTTCATCAAGTAGAATCTGTTTGTAATTTTGAACTGGTACTTTTGTGTAGTGTAGCCACTAAGCTCCAGCCAAAAAATCTATTTTTAAGCTTTTCTGAAAACATAGAGAAGGGTTATCACCCCTGTAACATTTGTTTTGCTGCCTGTGTGCATCTGTTCCGAAGATTGCAATTCACTTTCTGTCCCAGTGACAAATGATTTTTTGAAAATTGTTTTTTTTTGGGAAACAAGGATTGGTGATAAAGCATCAGTGGACAGGAGACACCTCTTACAGAAGAGAATTTCCCTTCCTATGGGGTAGATTTCCTCTCACTTCCTGTTGTCTCCTTCCGTTTGCAAGTAGGAGTTGTTTGTAAGTTGGATGTTTGAAAGTAGGGGCCTGCAGTATATACCGTTTTTATCGGCGTATACCGCACACTTTTTTGCCCTGAAAATCAGGGCAAAATCGTGGGTGCGCGATATACGCCGATACCCGCTTTCCCGCACCGAGTTTGAATACTGCACCAAAATATACCGAGCGCAGTACACTCGTGTATAGTCGGGCAGTCTCGGCTCCTCCCGCGCTCACGTCCTGGATGTACAGGATGTCAGCGCGAGAGTAACCGAGCCTGCCCGACCATACACGAGTGTACTGCGCTCTGTATATGTCGGCGCAGTATTCAAACTCGGAGCGGGAAACGAGCGGGGAGGACGCCGCAGGACGCCGGACCCGACGAAGAGGACACCCGAAGCCGCAGACGGACACCGGACCCGACGAAGAGGACACCCGAAGCCGCAGACGGACGCCGGACCCGACGAATAGGACACCCGAAGCCGCAGAGGGATGCCGAACCCGACGAGGCCACCGCGCAAGACACCAAAACTGTAAGTACAAAAAAATATTTTTTCCACAGGAATTTCGGGCAACTTTAGGGGTGCGCGCTATACGCGGGAGCGCGCTATACCCCAATAAATACGGTACTCTGCAGAAATTTGGGATCTAGGTGTTGGTGTTGCCACAACACTGTAAGTCCTCACAGTTACTCTTGGTGGATGCAGGAATGGGTCCTGCTGTGAAATATTAGATCAAGAATTGTAATTACATGCCCCTGTTGAACAGGGGCAGAACAATTGGGCCTTAGGCACTGGTTCCACGACACAGCAACCCCTCACAGATACTCTAGTTGGTGCGCACCAATGAGCCCTGCTGCAAAGTATTGCATCAAAAATTGTAATTACACACCCCTGTTAAACAGGGGCAGAAAAATTGGACTTTAGGCACTGGCGTTGGTGCCACAACACTGCAACCCCTCACAGATACTCTAGTTGGAGCTAATACTCTGTGGTATTAATATGAGAACACCAGCAAATGTATTCACGTAGCTTTAGGTGCACACTGTGCAGAGGACACAGACAGTACACCAAGTGAAAATACTTGCTGATCAGCCACTGCCTGTGGTACTAATATGAGAACAACAGCAATTGTATTCACGTGGCTTTAGGTGCACACTGTGCAGAGGACACAGTACACCAAGTGAAAATACTTGCTGATCAGCCAATGCCTGTGGTATTAATATGAGAACAACAGCAATTGTACTCATGTAGATTTAGGTGAACGACGGCCATACTTTAGACAGCAATACGTTTGCTGACTAAAGTTAAGGCACCAAAAACGACGACTAACTTTGCGACAGGAAACTAGACTAGCGGCGACGTAGCAAACGCGAAAATCCGTCGTGGATCACCGTAACTCCTAATTTGCATACCCGACGCTGGTTTACGACGCAAACTCCCCCCAGCGGCGGCCGCGGTACTGCATCCTAAGATCCGACAGTGTAAAACAATTACACCTGTCGGTCGGATCTTATGGATATCTATGCGTAACTGATTCTATGAATCAGTCGCATAGATAGAAACAGAGATACGACGGAGTATGAGGAGAAACGCCGTCGTATCTCATTTGTGAATCTGGCCCATAGTTCTTTTCACCAAGATTATCACATGGTTAGGGGGTTTAAGCGATTTATATATTTTTTATTTCTGTTTCCTTTACCAATTGTTTACATGCTAATCGCAGTTTCCAATTTGAACATATTGTGACTTTGTTACAGGTGTTCATTTATTTATTATTATTTTTGTTCAATAATTTTAGCGCAGCTTTTCCAAATTTTTCCAATATATTCAGAAAACCTTGAGATTTTTCTTTTTTTTCGGAGTAATCTGCACAGCACATTCTATAAGTCACCACAAAAATGTATAGCTACATCACATCAGTATACTCATATAAAAGTAAGATAAAAATAAAAATGGATACAACCAGGATTTATGATTATTATTATCAATACATTTCAACAACACACCAAAGAAATCTATGAAAACAATCCAGTATCCCATCAAAAATATGATTGGAAATATGTAAAAAAAAAACACCCCACCACAAAGACACCCCCAATTAAAAAAAGGGTCTGCATTATATTATCCTTCAAAATTGTACGTATATATAATTTTTTAAGGGTGAATTGTGCACCAAATTTGTAAAAAAAAATTAAGAACATGATTAAATCTTAAATAGGCACATAATAAATTTTTAAATAAATACAATTTATCTTTTAAATACATTTTTTAATATATAAAAAATAAAAGCAGAGAAGAAGAGCCAGCTCTCCAAATGAAATTCCACCTAAACCTTTTCCCAGTTTTGGATACAGAGGGGAGGGATTAAAACCTCTATTGGATTTTTTTTATTGCTGTCTACATCCACTGTTGGGAGATTCATCTTTAATTCCGGTCCGGGGGGCCATAGTCCTGTTATATAGTACAACATGCTACAGCTGAAAGTGCAAGAGTGCTAGACAATCAAAGAGTTTAATTCATGAAAAATGTACACATGAAAATAAATACTACAGGGAAAACAAATTGGCAACATTGAAAGTATAAAAAATAAAAATCAGAAAATACATGACAGTAAAGTTTTTCTGCAGGAAAGAACTGGAAGTGTTTTGCCTAGTACACACGAGAGGATCGATCCGCGGAAACGGTCCGGAGGTCCGTTTCCGCGGATAAATCCTCTGGCGGATTTTGATCTCCTGGTTGTACTAACCATGAGATCAAAATCCCCGCGGAATTCCCTCCGCGGTGACGTGTCGCCGCGATGATGACGCGGCGACGTGCGCGATGCTGTAATATAAGGACTTCCACGCATGCGTCGAATCATTACGACGCATGCGAGGGATGGATTCGGACGGATTGATCCGGTGAGTCTGTACAGACCATCGGATCAATCCGCTGGACTGGATTCCAGCGGATCGATTTCTTAGCATGTTAAGAAATTTTGATCCGCTAGAAATCCATCGCCGGGGAAAATATCCGCGGAAAAATATCCGCTGGATCGTACACACCAGGGGATCTATCCGCTGAAACCGGTCCGCGGATCAATTCCAGCGGATCGATCCTCTCGTGTGTACGGGGCCTTTCACTCTCTTGCCATCCATGAATTGGCACTTCACATTCAGTAATACAAGCAACAGTCTACACACCAACCTTTCTAAACCAGAGTTCCATGGATCCCTAGGGTTCCCTTCAGAGGTTGTTAAAGGTTCCTTGACTCTTAGGCCCCGTACACACGACCAAACATGTATGCTGAAACTGGTCCGCATACATGTTCGGTCGTGTGTAGGCGCGAGCGGGCCGAATTCCAGCAAACATTTGCCCGCCGGGCCTTTTCCCAGCAGACAAATATTCCTGGACGTGTTTTAAAACCGTCCGCTGGAATCCTGCCCGCTCGGACATGTACGGTCGTCAGTACAGACCTACCGTACATGTCTGAGCGCCCGCCGTCCCTCGCATGTGTTGAATGACTTTGACGCATGCGTGGAAGCCTTTAAATGGCAGGCCCGCCCACATCGCCGCGTCATCGTCGCGGCGACGACGCGGACACGCCCCCCGCGTAGTGTTTACGCGCGGACTTCTGTACGATGGTTAGTACAACCATCGTACAGAAGCCCTCTGGCAGGCATGTACGGTGAAAACGGTCCGACGGACCGGTTTCACCGTACATGTTTGCTCGTTAGTACCCGGCCTTAATTGCTGTTGTGACCACTCATATAAAGGGTATTCTTCTACCAACTGTTTAACAATGTGAGGCCCTTAGTCTCACTGAATAAACATATAAGGCATCCTTCGTTGCTGTCCAACAAGGGCAGTGATGGAGGCTCTTCTCCATTGCCCATCAAAGAAGAACATTTTAAGGGGAAGGAGCCTTTTCCACTCAACACAAATGTAAAGAATGTTCTTTCTCCAACTATGAATGGGTCCCTTGTCCCATCAACCAAAAATTTTAGAGGACCACCAATGTGAAGGGAGCCTTCGCCACTGACCACAAATTTAAGAGGGCATTTCCCCACTAACCACTAATACAAAGGGGTCTCCTCCACTGACCCCTAATTTAAAAAGGCACTTCTTCACTTTCCAATAGTGTGAGGGAGAGTTTTCTACTGACTACTAATGCAAGGAGGGCTTCTCCACTTACCACTCTTTAGACACTTTTTCCATGAGCACCAATGTAAGGGGAAGGGGACTTATTCACTGATTACAAATGTAAAGGGCAATCTTCCTCCAAATGTCTATCGGTGTGAATGGTCCCTTGTCCCTCTGACTACCAATGTTAGAGGACTACCAATGTGAAGGAGGTCTTCTCCACGGACCACTAACTTAGGAGGACACGTCCCCACTGACCACTAATACAAGGAGGTCTCCTCCATTGACCCCCAATTTAAGAAGGCACTTCTTCACTGTCCACTAGGACAAGGGGAATTTCCTGCTGGCTACCAATGTAAGGGGGGGGGGGGGGGGGGGGGGGGTTCCACTGATAAAAAGTAAAGGTAATTTTACCTCCAACTATTCACCAGTGTAAATGGTCCCTTGTTCCACTGGCCAAAAATGTTAGAGACCTTCAGTGACCACTAATGCAAGGGAGGGGTCTTCTCCACTGACCCCTAATTTAAGAGGGCACTTCTTCTTTGTCAACCAACATATGGAGGATTTTCCACTGACTATCAATGAAAGCGAGCCATTTTCCACTGATCACCTCTGCAAGGAGAATCTTCTCCACTAACCAACAATGTAAAGCATTACGGGCCAGATTCAGGTACAAAAGCGGCGGCGTAACGTATCGCATTTAAGTTACACCACCGCAAATTTTACGGGCAAGTGCTTGATTCACAAAGCACTTGCCTGTAAAGTTGCGGCGGCATAGCGTAAATCCCTCCGGCACAAGCCCGCCTAATTCAAATGGGGCGTAGATCATTTAAATTAGGCGCGTTCCCGCATGCTCCGTCTTGAAATTTCCCGCCGTGCTTTGTGCGAAATGACGTTGCAACGACGTAATTTTTTGAACTTCGACGTGAGTTACGTCCTTTCCTATTCACGGACGACTTACGCAAAAAAAAATAAAAAATTCGACGCGGGAACAACGGCCATACTTTAACATGGCAAGTCTAACTTTAGACCACAAAATAGCAGCTTTAACTATACGCCGGGAAAAGCCGACTAGCGACGACGTAAGAGAATGCGACGGCCACACGTACCTTCGTGAATCGCCGTAAAAAGCTAATTAGCATACCCGACGCGGAAAACGACGCAAACTCCACCCAGCGGGCGCTGAAGTATTACACCTACGATCCGAAGGCGTACGCCTGTCGGATCGAAGACAGAAGCCGCCGTATCTTGGTTTGAGGATTCAAACTAAAGATACGACGCGGCAAATTTGAAAGTACTCCGGAGTATCAGTAGATATTCCGGCGTACTTCTGTGAATCTGGCCCTACATGTTTCATTGTTGGCTTTTCCTTCCTGACCATTTTATTTATTTATTTTTTTATTTTCTACAGCATGTTTTTTTTTATAAATATATAATTTAATAGTCATGCTAAAGTACCATGAGCTGTAGATATAATCACCTTTAGGAGATATTCCCTGAGATCGGAAGTATATTTCTCGGGTTCCGTGGGGGTGAAATGGTAGAGAAAGGCTGGTATACACTTTCACATATTACAGATACATTAATCTAGCAGCATAATAGATTAGGAAATAAGAGTCACAAACTATTACTAGAAGATGGCAACAGACATTACAAATAATAGGCTCCTCTCCAGGATAATGTCACACTGAGCAACACTGCAGGTTTGTCACGTGAGTCATGGTGACCTCCGTCATACCCAAATGGGATTTAATTTATGTCTGGAAGGGTTCTCACTTATCTCACATGTGACTAACTACTACTAGATATAATAAATAAAAAAATATAAATAAATGTGTTTATAACAAAGCCATATACATTTATTTTTTTTGTTTTGTATCAACTGAATTGTTATGATCTTGTTTGAGTGATACTATGGGCCAGATTCTCAAAGGCGTTACGACGGCGCAACACCATTAGCGCCGTCGTAACTCCTCATCTGGCCCCGGGTATCTATGCGACTGATTCTTAGAATCAGTTGCGCATAGATACCCATTAGATCTGACATGCGTAAGGCTGTTACGCTGTCAGATCTTAAAAGTAATTTTTTTTTCCCGCCGCTAGGTGTCGCATCGTCGTTTTCCCCGTCGTCTATGCAAATTAGGTAAGTACGCGAGATTCCCGAACCTACGCGCGTCCGACGCTGAGAATTTACGTCGTTTCCGTAGCGTACGCGACGCGTAAGGTTGTCCCTGCTATTAGCAGGGGCGACCAATGTTAACTATGGCCTTCGTTCCCGCGTCGAAGTTTAAAAATAATACGTCGTTTGCGTAAGACGTCCGTGAATGGCGCTGGACGCCATTTACGTAAACGTCTAAGCAAATGACGTCGGGGCGACGTCATTTAGCGCAATGCACGTCGGGTAATTTACCCGACGGAGCATGTGCAGTACGCTCGGCGCGGGAGCGCGCCTAATTTAAATGGTGCCAATTGGGCGGGCTTGCGCCGAGCGAATTAACGATACACCGCCGCAAGTTTACAGGTAAGTGTTCTGAGAATCAGGATGTAAACCTGTAAACCTGCGGCGGTGTAGCGTACAGCACATACATTACGCTGCCCAGGAGCAACATTAATGTATGAGAATCTGGCCCTATATATTTATAGATACTATGGCCCGGATTCACATACAGCGGCGCACATTTATGCCGCCGTAGCGTATCTCCTTTACGCTACGCAGACGCAGCACAGAGAGGCAAGCACTGAATTCACAAAGCCAGTGCTGCCAAAACTGCGCTGGGTTTCCTAGGCGTAAGCCGGCGTAGGTGGAAGTGGGCGTGAGGCATGCAAATGAGGCGTGCCCCAATGCAAATGATGGGCCGAGCGGCAGACAGATACGTATAACGAACGGCGCATGCGCCGTCCCGTGGACGCATCCCAGTGCGCATGCTCAGAATCACGTCGGAACTACTCCCTAAGATACGTCGGATCACTGCCTACCGCGTGAACGTAACCTACGCCCAGCCCTATTCACGTCCTACGTAAACTATGTAAAATACGTCGGCTTGTGTTCCCTTTGCATGGATGCTGAGTTACACCTCCTTTATGGGGCATAACTTTACGCCGGACGTATGACTTTACGCGCACTGCGTCGGACGGACGTACGTTCGTGAAGCGGCGTATCTCCCTCATTTGCATATTTGAATAGAAAATCAATGGGAGCGCCAAATACGTCCAGCGTAAATATGCGCCCACTCTACGCCGGCGTAGGCAAGTTACGTTGGTCGGATGAAGCCTGTTTTTAGGCGTATCTTAGTTTGTGGGCACGGCGCATAGATACGACGGCGCATATTTTCACTTACGCGGCGTATCTGGAGATACGTCAGCGCAAGTGCTTTGTGAACCCGGGCCTATAACTTTAAGACCCTCCTACTGTTTTCAAAATCTGACCACACCCACTATTTGATGCGATTTGGAGTGTGTGTAGGGGGAGGGGTTTTGGGGGGTCGTGGTTGAGTTCCAGCACCTATTGTTTGAGAAAAAAAGCCCTGATAATAAATAACAATTACCTGTATTTAAATAGACTGTCCCTTTAAGAATAATAAAGCTGCGTCATTGCCCAAAAAGAATGGGTGGAAGGAAGGACGGGCAGCCTATGACACTACTGGGAAATACTGATGCCGCATACACACAATCGGAATTTCCGACAACAAATAATCGATGTGAGCTTTTGGTCGGATATTCCGACGTGTGTAGGCTTCATCGGACATTTGCTGTCGGAATTTCCGACAACAAATGTTTGAGAGCTGGTTCTCAATTTTTCCCGACAACAAAAGTTCTTGTCGGAAATTCCGATCGTGTCTATCCAATTCCGACGCACAAAAATTCTACGCATGCTCAGAATCAATTCGACGCATGCTCAGAATCATTGGCCCAGATTCACAAAAGAGATACGACGGCGTATCTCCTGATACGCCGTCGTAACTCTGTGTTAGGGCCGTCCTAACTGTGCGACTGATTCATAGAATCAGTTACGCATAGCTAGCCCTAAGATCCGACAGGTGTAATTGAATTACACTGTCGGATCTTAAAGCAGTTCTCCACCCTAAAGTGGAGTCCCGCTGATCGGAACCCTCCCCCCCTCCGGTGTCACATTTGACACCTTTCAGGGGGGAGGGGGGTGCAGATACCTGTCTAAAGACAGGTATTTGCACCCACTTCCGGCCCGGCATTTACGGGCAAAAGACGGGCATTCCGTCACATCCCGTCGCCCCCCCCCGCCCCGTTGTGTGCTGGGAACACTCGTCTCCCAGCACACAGCGGGAGCCAATCGGCGGGCGCGGCGCGACTCGCGCATGCGCCGTAGGGAACCGGGCAGTGAAGCCGCAGCGCTTCACTTCCTGGTTCCCTCAGCGTGGATGGCGGGGGGAGCAGCAGAGAGACGAGCGATCGCTCATCCTCTGCTGCGATCGGCGCTGGACTCCAGGACAGGTAAGTGTCCTAATATTAAAAGTCAGCAGCTGCAGTATTTGTAGCTGCTGGCTTTTAATATTATTTTCCCGTGGCACATCCGCTTTAAGGATGCAATTCTAGACCGGCCGCTAGGTGGTGAGGCCATTGCGGTCGGCGTAGAATATGCAAATAAATACTTACGGCGATCCCCGAACGTCCGAGCTGCCCGTCGATCTAACTTTACGTTGTTTCCGTCGAGTTGCGTCGCGTAAAATTAGGGCTACCTCCTAGGTGTGCTAAGCCATGTAAAGTATGGCCGTCGTTCCCGCTTTGAAATTTTAAAAACAACGTTGTTTGCGTAAGTCGTCCGTGAATGGCGCTGGACGCCATTTACGTTAACGTCTAAGCAAATGACGTTGGTGCGACGTCATTTAGCGCAATGCACGTAGGGTAATTTACCCGACGGAGCATGCGCAGTACGTTCGGCGCGGGAACGCGCCTAATTTAAATGGTGCCCGCTTCATTTGAATTGGGCAGGCTTGCGCCGAGCGCATTTACGATACACCGCCGCAAGTTTACAGATAAGAGTCCTGAGAATCAGGCACTTACGCTGTAAACCTGCGGCGGTGTAACGTAAATCACATACGTTACGCTGCCCAGGAGGAACGTAATTATATGTGAATCTGGCCCATTGTACTTAATTTTTCTCGGCTCGTTGTAGTGTTGTACGTCACCGCGTTCTTGGCGATCGGATTTTCCGACAACATTTGGGTTATCGTGTGTAGGCAACACAAGTTTGAGCCAACATCCGTCGGAAAAAAATCCCCGGTTTTCTTGTCGGAACGTCCGATCATGTGTACGCGGCGTGAGGCTTTGCCCTATCAGATTGATCCAGCTTTCAGGAGAAGCAGAAGATATTGGAAGATAAAGCAGATCTACATCTCTGGTGAGACTGCATGCCAGTATTATAAAGTGAAAGTCTCTATAACAAAGCTTCTAAGATGATAAATCGTAGGTGACAGCAAAATAAAAATAAAAACGAACAACATTAACAAATAAGGAAGAAGAGAAAAGTGCCCAAGAAATATTTCTTTTTTGTAGACCGTACATGGATCCATTTCCAGAACGTTGCTTATGTAACCATTCCATCTTTGTTTGCAACTAAATAGAACCGAGAACTTCCATAACTGGTACACACTTCATATTCCCGAGCCAAACAGACAGTTGACCTCCAGTATACCATGTCTTAGATATGTACTAAAATTGAAAAGATATAGAGAAAATTAGCACGACCCCTAAGAAGGAATTACACATTTTGTGAATCATTTCATAATGGACATTCATATTGTAAATATATGCACAAATATATTCAGGAGAAAATGGCCCCAGGCTGATATACATTGAATAAATGTTAAACGGTTGATTCATAGACAGTCACCCGGGAACTAATAAGAACTTGGAAGGTCATTTAGGTTAAGGGGCCCCAAACTATGGCCAGTGGGACACATCCAGCCCACTACAAGATTTATCTGGCTCACAGCAACTGTCCATGACGATACCCCAGGTGGCTGACAGTGCATTGCATACTAGCACATTAGAAAATACTTACCTTAGAATGAAGCCCTCCAGTGGTGTGCTGTCACCACTGACAGGGCTTCCATCTTCACTCGGTCTTAAAGCGGGAGTTCACCCATAAACCAATTTTTCCCCTTAGATGGATGCTAGATGGATGCTCGTTTGGTCTAGGGGAATCGGCTAGTTGTTTTAAAATATGATCCGTACTTACCGTTATCGAGATGCATCCTCTCCGTTGCTTCCGGGTATGGGTCTTCGGGAGCGGGCGTTCCTTCTTGATTGACAGTCTTCCGAGAGGCTTCCGACGGTCGCATCCATCGCGTCACTAGTAGCCGAAAGAAGCCGAACGTCGGTGCGGCTCTATACTGCGCCTGCGCACCGACGTTCGGCTTCTTTCGGAAAATCGTGACGCGATGGATGCGACCGTCGGAAGCCTCTCGGAAGACTGTCAATCAAAATAGGAACGCCCAGTCCCGCAGCCCATACGGCGGAGAAGATGCAACTCGTAAACGGTAAGTACAGCTCATATTTTTAAACAACTAGCCGATTCCCCTAGACAAAACGAGCATGAAGCTAAGGGAAAAAAGCGTTATGTACGGGTGAACCCCCGCTTTAAGGTTTGCGGGCTCCAGCAGTATGAGTAGCCAGAGCCGCAATGACGTCACTCCCGCACATGCTGTGGCACAGAACTCTGAAGGGGTGGCACACTCACTGGTCCCGCTGTGTTCTGGGAGCCGAGTGTTTCCCAGAACACAATGGGTGGGGGCGGGAAGTGACACACTACCCGCAGAGAGGACTCCCGGAAGTGGGTGCAAATACCTGTCTTAGAAAGGTATCTGCACCCCCCTCCCCCCAAATGTGACACCGGAGGAGGGGGGGGGGGAGGGTTCCGATGAGCAGAAGTTCCACTTTAGGATGGAGCTCCGCTTTATTCATATGAATTATTTTTATATACAGTGGAACCTCGGTTTAAGAGTAACGCGGTTAAGGAGCGTTTTGATGAACGGGCAACTTTTTTTTTTTATTCTGACTCGGTTTACGAGTGTTGTCTCGCAAGACGAGCAGAATTCAAGCCAATAAGGCCTGCAGTACAGCATTTGGCCTGAGGTGCGGGGTGCCAGAGCTAAGCAGAGCCAAACAGCGACAATCGCAGCCGTTCGGCAATGCTCGGGAATACACGTAAATACTCAGTTTCCGAGGTTTGCCGAGGTCAGCCGACGTGTCCTCCACCTGTATACACACAGAGCTCCACGTCCTGCCTCCTGTAACTGCCGATCGCAAGCACCTGGAGGACATTGCGGCCGCCAGGCACGCGCGTCAGTGACACGGCTGGCACAGCTTTTCCCTGCCACGCGCCCTCGGAGGGGCGCGGTGGGAATGTAAACAGCAAGACGTCCAGGGACGTCCACCTAGCAGTTGAGAGCCGCGCTGTGGACATCTTTCGTCTATAGCGTGGCTCTGAAGTGGTTAAACAGCGTTGATATTTTTATACACAACTCCCCCCCACTGATTTTTTTTTTTTTTTTTCCTCAAAACACTTTTTTTCAAACATTCATTCTTTTTTCTAAATAAACTTTTGTTTTAGGGCCGGTTCCCACTAATGCGATGTCCGACGTCGGATGTGATTTGCACTGCGATGTCTGTGCGATGCGACTTTAGCCATACAGGTAGTATGGCTGAATTTGCATCGCATGCGGGAACTAAGGGCCAAATCCTCAAAAGAGATACGACGGAGTAATTGCTGTTACTCCGTCGTATCCCTGGTCCTAACTATGGAACTGATCCACAGAATCAGTTTCCCATAGTTAGGGAGAAGATCCGGCATGTGTAATTGAATTAGAAATAAAAAATAAATCTGCGCTATCAGGGTGACAAGCAGCTACATACAATCCAGTGAAACCAAGGAAAGAAATACAAACAAAATTCAAAAAAATGCAGCGCTGAAAATGAATAGTAGGAAGACCGTGATGTCTATGTTCAACATTCACAGGTATCAATGTAAATAAGTGAATAACATTAAAAGTGATATCAATTGGTATAGTGAAAGCACTATGGACCTTATTAACAAGGCAATATCTGTATATGCATAAGTCCACAAGAATATACGTAAAAATAAAAGTCCATATATATAGACGTGGAAAAAATGTGGAAATTATTTTTGTTGAAATCATCAATGAGAGATCATAGTGACAAGACACCCACGGTGATTCTATTGGAATGTGATGATAGTGATAACGCCCACCACCAAAGGGGAGGCTTACCGGATGCGATGGACCCAAATGAGCTTATACCCAAAGGGTCAAATAGGCTTGTAGGCAGTACAGATGAGATGGTACAGGAACACGCCAGCGCAAACGGACAACAAACAGCGATAAGATCTTCGCTTGGTATCAGGTGGAGGGGGTACCTCAGCTAGGAGATGGCTCATACAGTTGGAAGAGCTTGCCCAAATTATGTGGAGGAAAACGAAAGGCACATAGCGTGATACCGTAAAAACAGCAACGTTTATTATCGGTTAAAAACACTTACAGTTTAGTGGATAAAAAAGGACATCAATGTTTGTAAAGTGCATGGCAGCAGTAGAGTCCCGACATGTTTCGCTACAACTAGCATCGTCTGGGGTCACCCCAGACGATGCTAGTTGTAGCGAAACATGTCGGGACTCTACTGCTGCCATGCACTTTACAAACATTGATGTCCTTTTTTATCCACTAAACTGTAAGTGTTTTTAACCGATAATAAACGTTGCTGTTTTTACGGTATCACGCTATGTGCCTTTCGTTTTCCTCCACATAATTTGGGCAAGCTCTTCCAACTGTATGAGCCATCTCCTAGCTGAGGTACCCCCTCCACCTGATACCAAGCGAAGATCTTATCGCTGTTTGTTGTCCGTTTGCGCTGGCGTGTTCCTGTACCATCTCATCTGTACTGCCTACAAGCCTATTTGACCCTTTGGGTATAAGCTCATTTGGGTCCATCGCATCCGGTAAGCCTCCCCTTTGGTGGTGGGCGTTATCACTATCATCACATTCCAATAGAATCACCGTGGGTGTCTTGTCACTATGATCTCTCATTGATGATTTCAACAAAAATAATTTCCACATTTTTTCCACGTCTATATATATGGACTTTTATTTTTACGTATATTCTTGTGGACTTATGCATATACAGATATTGCCTTGTTAATAAGGTCCATAGTGCTTTCACTATACCAATTGATATCACTTTTAATGTTATTCACTTATTTACATTGATACCTGTGAATGTTGAACATAGACATCACGGTCTTCCTACTATTCATTTTCAGCGCTGCATTTTTTTGAATTTTGTGTGTAATTGAATTACACTGCCGGATCTTAGGATGCAGTACCGCATCCGCCGCTGGGGGCATTTCGTGTCGAAATGCCGCCTCGGGTATGCAAATTAGCACTTACGGAGATCCACGAAGCATTTCAGCTTCGTTTTTTCTCCGTAAGTATTAAAGCGGATCTCCACTCTAAAGTGGAGTCCCACTGATCGGCACCCTCCCCCCCTCCGGTGTCACATTTGACACCTTTCAGGGGGGAGGGGGGTGCAGATACCTGTCTACAGACAGGTATCTGCACCCACTTCCGGCCCTACGATACGGGCAAAAGACGGGTTTTTTCCTCGCTTCCCGTCGGTCCCCCGTTGTATGCTGGGAACACTCGGCTCCCAGCACACAGCGGGAGCCAATCGGCGGGCGCAGCGCGACTCGCGCATGCGCCGTAGGGAACCGGGCAGTGAAGCCGGAGCGCTTCACTTCCTGGTTCCCTGAGCGTGGATGGAGGGGGGAGCAGCAGGGTGACGAGCGATCGCTCGTGCTCTGCTGCGATCGGCGCTGGACTCCAGGACAGGTAAGTGTCCTTATATTAAAAGTTAGCAGCTGCAGTATTTGTAGCTGCTGGCTTTTAATATATTTTTTTAGTGGCACATCCGCTTTAAGTTGCATACGCAAAATTAGGGCTGCTTTTACATGGTGTAAAGTTAGTACACCATATAAAAGCAGACCCTTCTGTCTAGCGACGCGTTTTTTTTTCGAATTTGAATTTTTTTTTTCGCGCTGTATCTTTTTTTTTTTCCCGACGCAACTTTATTGACCCGTCGCAATCCACAAAGCCCGACGTAACGTAATTTTGCGCTATGCACGTCGGGAAAATGACGTCACGAGCATGCGCAGTACGGCCGGCGCGGGAGCGCGCCTCATTTAAATGGGAATCGCCCCCATGAAATGAGGAACGCCTTGCGCCGGCGGAATTTAAGTTACACGGCCAGAAATTTCTAGGTAAGTGTTTTGTGGATCGGGCACTTAGGTAGAAATTTTAAGGCAGTGTAACTTAAATTAGAAATTCGCCGTTACGCCGGGTCTTTGTGGATTTGGCCCTAAATTCGCACAGGACCCCTTTTTTGGCCCGCAGCGAAATCGGATATGCGGACTGATTTGGGGGTGTCAATAACTTACTCCCAGCAGTTTGCATTGTGCCGTGTGAACTGCCGCCTTGAGACATGCAATGTGGGAACCCGCAGTGGATTCGCAGGCTTCCCGCATCGCTGTGTGAACCGAGCCCTGGTACGAGTCAATTTGTATTCTAAACAGTCAAATTGGTTTGTTCACATAGAGAAATGATAAAATCTAACGAGAAATTTATTTATTTATGTCCATTGAAGGATTTCTCATTGGAAATTTGGTGATGTTGTACCAGGAGTTCTACCGAACGATTTTCCGTTATTCAAATCACAGCTCAAAAGATTTTGTCTAGTAGTGTATGGCCACCATTAGAACCCCTAAACATCATCTATTTTCTGAAAGTAGAGGCCCGAGAATATTAAATGGCAGCTTATTTACATTCCCCCCCACATCTGCTGCATACAACCCCCCGTAGACAGCAAATACAAAGTGAGAGGGCAGGAGGGGGTGATATACACCATGTATGCAGAAGATGGGGGGTCCCGGGATATACAGAAGACATGGACACCCAGATGCACTCAGTTGGCCCCTTAGAGACATCTACATGATCCCAGAGAGATCCAATCATGGGGCCGGATTCAGATACCTGAGCGTGTCTATCCGCCCGGCGTAACGTATCTTAGATACGTTACGCCCGTGTTGTAACTTTGGGCGCAAGTTCCGTATTCAGAAAGAACTTGCGCCCTAAGTTACTGCGGCGTAACGTATGTGGGCCGGCGTAAGGCCGCCTAATTCAAATGGGGATTTTGGGGGCGTGTTTTATTTAAATTTGACTTGACCCCGCGCGTATGAAGTTTTTTGTGAACGGCGCATGCACCGTTCATGAAAAAATCCCAGTGCGCATGCTCGAAAATCCGCCGCAAAACGTCATTGCTTTCGACGTGAACGTAAATGACGTCCAGCCCTATTCGCGAACTACTTAGGCAAATGACGTAAAAAAAATTAAAACTCGGCGCGGGAATGACTGCCATACTTAACATTAGCTACGCCTCATATAGCAGGGGTAACTATACGCCGAAAAAAGCTGAAGGCAAACGACGTAAAAAATTGCGCCGGCCGAACGTACGTTTCTGAATCGCCGTATCTACCTGATTTGCATATTCCTCGCGTAAACATACGGAAGCGCCAACTAGCGGCCAGCCTGAAAATGCAGCCTAAGATACGACAGTGTAAGACACTTACACCTGTCGGATCTTAGGGAAATCTATGTGTAACTGATTCGCTGAATCAGGCGCATAGATACGACCAAGCGCACTCAGAGATACGACGGCGTATCAGGAGATACGCCGTCGTATCCTGTCTCTGAATCTGGCCCATGATCTTCAGATCTCAGCAGTGGCCATAGAGGGTGCAGGAGCGCCGCCCCCTCTCGCTCCCGCGCACCGCCACTGAAAACAATACATAGATCCATGCATTGCATAATATTAGAATAAGGAATATATTACTAGAACAATAGTGATTATTGATTACAACATTTTTATTTATTTATTATATAATCGACCGAAGAACGTAAAATATCAATAATGACAAAAAAAGGACTAAATGAATTTAACATTAGAGCCCATTCACATCTAGGCGACAAAACGCCGGACGCTTGTGCCGCTAGAGGGGAGAATTCCCATTGCTGTCTATGGAGATGGTTTACATCTCATAGACGCCGTACGCCTGTCGCCTGAAAAAAAGTCCCGGACCCTTTTTTTCAGGCGACATTGGCGTTCGGCCATTGACAGCAATGCGAAGGATTTGAAAAAAAAAAAAAAAAAGATACACTATTCGCGGCAAAATACACCGCGTACGTGGCAGTGCTTGTCGCGGAGGTGTGTATGCAGCCTTACTGCAAAGTCTTCTTTTTTTAGATATTTTTCACTGCTGAAAAATGTAAACATTTGTGTTTCCATTTAATTATTTCTTTTTACGTTTTTCAGCTCATTCGTTATGATCCCAATTCGAAAAATTCGAACATCCAAAAATAAGAACAAAAATCGGAATCCGTTTTCATTAATTCAGATATTTCCAAACCAACAAATTTGTCGAAATTCATTAAAAAACGAATTCGGAACAAAATAAATTGCACATGTCTAATATTATTTAACAATTTTTCTGTTACAGCATTGTTTTTTCACAGACAAGTATTTTGTTTTTATTCATTTTTTTATGATTACAAAAAAGTTTTTTTTTTCTTAAAGCGGAGCTCCACCCTATTTA
This sequence comes from Rana temporaria, assembly GCF_905171775.1. Taxonomy (NCBI): domain Eukaryota; kingdom Metazoa; phylum Chordata; class Amphibia; order Anura; family Ranidae; genus Rana; species Rana temporaria. The sequence goes on along the minus strand of NC_053489.1, from coordinate 666,376,794 downwards.
AATACATGAGCTTACCGTATTTATCGGCGTATACGGCGTACCTTTTTGCCCTGAAAATCAGGGCAAAAACGTGGGTGCGCGATATACGCCGATACCCGCTTTCCCGCGCCGAGTTTGAATACTGCGCCGGCATATCCCGTGCGCAGTACACTCGTGTATAGTCGCGCAGGCTCGGCTCCTCTCGCGCTCACATCCTGGACGTACAGGACGTGAGCGCGAGAGTAGCCGAGCATTGCTGACTATACGCGAGTGTACTGCACTCGGTATATGCCGGTGCAGTATTCAAATTCGGCGCGGGAAAGCGAGGTTCGAGCGGGGAGGATGCCGGACCCGACGAAGAGGACACCCGAAGCCGCAGACGGACGCCGGACCCGACGAGGCCGCCGATGGACGCCACGCAAGACACCAAAACTGTAAGTACAAAAATCTTTTTTTACAGGAATGTCGGGTCCACCTTAGGGGTGCGCGCTATAGGTCGAAGCGCGCAATACCCTGATAAATACGGTAATCAAAAAGCAGACAAGAATGCATTAAGGAACTGAAGTTTTGTTTTTGTTTTCTGTGACAGTACCTTTGTTAGCAGCAGCTGTCACTCGGCTTCCTGTCTCTCCTTTGCGGGTTTTCTCCGGGCAGTGCGTCATATCCTGCAGAGGTTTTCTCGGAGTTATCGCGGGATTTCCTAAAGCGCAACGCTGGCTCGTCACATCAGGCTCCCCATCACAGATTGATCCGGAAGTGACGTTCCGTCGCCGCCATCTTGCTACGCCCCATACTCATGCACAGTAATGATAGAGTGAGAAGGGTCAAGCGGTGTAGCAAGATGGCGATGGCGGGACGTCACTTCCAGAGCAATCTGTGATAGGGGAGCCGAATGTGACACCCGTTTAGATGGAAACCCGGAAGTCGCCGTGCTTGTGGGCTTCACATTGCCCACAAGCAAAATGGAAACGGCGCTGCAATAATAATATAACTTCTAATTCCAGACGAAATTGGATAGCGGACGACTTTAAACAGCAGAAGCGTGAGTCCTCTGTTTATACGCCATAAATAATTTAATGCCCCCCCCCCCAAAAAAAAATTGAATGGCCGCGGGAGATCCGCTTTAAAACAAGTTTTGAACATCGTTGATATTTTGATACACAAAGGTAGATTCAGGTAGAGTTAGGCCGGCTTATCAGTAGATAAGCCGACCTAACTCAGAATCTACGCCGACCTATGTTTAAGCGTATGCTCAAACAGAGATACGCTTAAACATATCTAAGATGCGCCGTCCTATCTTAGATTGCAATATTTTGGATGGCCGCTAGGTGGCGCTTCCATTGCGGTCGGCGTAGAATATGTAAATGAGGGGATACGCCGATTCACGAAAGTACGCCCGGCCGCCGCAGTCGAATTACGCCGTTTCCATAAGGCATTAGCAGGCCTAAAGTTATTCCACCTATGAGGTGGAATAACAATGTTAAAGTATGGCCGCCGTTCCCGCCGCGAGATTCAAATTTTTTACGTCGTCCGCGAATCGGGATTTACGTCGTTTACGTCCACGTCGAAATCAATAGGTCCGTGCGGCGTACGTAGCCGCAATGCACACTGGGAAATGTAGGCGTCCGGCGCATTCGCAGTTAAAAAAAAATGTGAAAAACGTGAGGTCAAGCCTCATTACCATCAAACACGCCCCCCTCCAACACATTTGAATTAGGCGCCCTTACGCCCGCCCGCTTTAGGCTACGCCGCCGTATATTAGCAGGCAAGTATATTGAGAATCATTACTAGCCTAGCTAATTTACGGCGGCGTAGCCTAAACACGCTAAGCTACGCCGCCGTAACTTTAATCCTATCTACCTGAATCTACCTAAAAAACTATTGATTACAAATAAAAAATGAAAAAAACATTTAAAAGAAATAATTGTAAGTTAAATTGCATTGTTAGTCTTCGAGTCTTTGAAATCGGATGACCTCACGTGAAGCCGCCCAATTTCAAAGTTGCCTGTCAGTGCGACTTCGAAGACATCGATGCAACTTCAGGTGCAACTTTGGCTGACAACTATGCGACTTCATTGCACAGATGTCGGTGTGACTCTGATGGAGTTGGAGTCGCACTGCTTTGACCTCTTCCATTACACACAATAGGGGGATCGACTTGTATTATGCAATTTGAAACTACAACATTGCATGACAAGTCGTACCTGTGTGACCGGGGGGGGGGGGGGCTCAGGCCTGGTTCACGCCTTATGCATTTTATGGTGCTTTTTGCAGAAACGCACTACCGTCCATTTAACATGGTCTCCTACTGGACACGTTCACAGCTATGCTTTTTTTTCAGCCGCTGCGTTTTTTGGAAAGGGTCAGTGAATTTTTTTCAACGCACAACTGTGCTTTTTTGGTTTAATAGACTTCAACGGAGAAGCTGCAGAAATGCACGTAGTGCATTTTTTTGCCACAATTTGAGTTTTGCATTTTTTTTTATCTGCCCTAGAACAAATTGGCCAAAGAAAAAAAAAAGCATAACAAATGCAAAATGCATCAAAAAACATGGGGGGGGACACAAAAAAAAAACGCACTGCAAAAACGGATCAAAAAAAGCAAACGGCATTGGTGTGAGCCGAACATAAGGAGCAGTTGTTCAAGCGCTTTTGCATAAAAAAATAAAAACGCCTGAAAAGCGCAAGAAAAATGCTTCCCTAAATAAATGTTTGCTTCCATTGCGATGGAAAAAAATCCTGTTTGCAGCATTTTTGGAGCTTGTTCGGGGAATTAAAAAAAAAACGCACCTTCCCATTGAAAACACTGGAAATCTACTCTGACTCTCACTGTGATTGGACACAGCATGTAGCCAGTTCTGCCTGAAGACAGTGCTGTTTTTAAGACCCCTTGTGCTTGCAGGATGGGGGAAAAAAAAACCTGCCAACCCACCTGGCTGCATCTGCTTCTTTCAGTAGCCCTCAAGGCTAACTTTTCCACAGCAGCCCACCAAACTGACTCTCAGGAGATCTCCTAGGGAAGGTTGAAGCCGTAGACCCCTTTCACACTGTAGCACGGGCCGCTTGAGTGGTAAACTACCACTAGTTTTAAGGCCCCTTTCACACTTGTACGACTTGTCCTGCGATTTGGGACTGCAGTCATATGACAAGCCGTTCCCCATGATTTCCAATGTCAACCATTCATATATACCCCCCCCCCCCCCATAGTCCAGGGTTACCTCTGCACTCCTCTCCTAGTCCAATGCCTCCTCTACAACCCACCCCAAATTCAGAGTCTTCTCTGCACCCTGCTCTCCGAATACCACATCAACCCCACTTTTCAAGTCCAAAGCCTCCTCTATCTACAACACCCCAGTCCAGTGCCCCCAGTGTACTCTCCTCTTAGTCCAGGGCCTCATCTACACCACCCCAGTCCAGGGCCCCCAGTGTACTCTCCTCCTAGTCCAGGGCCTCCTCTACACCACCCCAGTCCAGGGCCCCCAGTGTACTCTCCTCCTAGTCCAGGGCCTCCTCTACAACACCCCAGTCCAGTGCCCCCAGTGTACTCTCCTCCTAGTCCAGGGCCTCCTCTACACCACCCCAGTCCAGGGCCACCAGTGTACTCTCCTCCTAGTCCAGGGCCTCCTCTACACCACCCCAGACCAGGGCCCCCAGTGTACTCTCCTCCTAGTCCAGGGCCTCCTCTACACCACCCCAGTCCAGGGCCCCCAGTGTACTCTCCTCCTAGTCCAGGGCCTCCTCTACAACACCCCAGTCCAGGGCCCCCAGTGTACTCTAGTCCAGGGCCTCCTCTACAACACCCCAGTCCAGGGCCCCCAGTGTACTCTCCTCCTAGTCCAGGGCCTCCCCTACACCACCCCAGTCCAGGGCCACCAGTGTACTCTCCTCCTAGTCCAGGGCCTCCTCTACACCACCCCCGTCCAGGGCCCCCAGTGTACTCTCCTCCTAGTCCAGGGCCTCCTCTACAACACCCCAGTCCAGTGCCCCCAGTGTACTCTCCTCCTAGTCCAGGGCCTCCTCTACACCACCCCAGTCCAGGGCCACCAGTGTACTCTCCTCCTAGTCCAGGGCCTCCTCTACACCACCCCAGACCAGGGCCCCCAGTGTACTCTCCTCCTAGTCCAGGGCCTTCTCTACACCACCCCAGTCCAGGGCCCCCAGTGTACTCTCCTCCTAGTCCAGGGCCTCCTCTACACCACCCCAGTCCAGGGCCCCCAGTGTACTCTACTCCTAGTCCAGGGCCTCCTCTACACCACCCCAGTCCAGGGCCCCCAGTGTACTCTCCTCCTAGTCCAGGGCCTCCTCTACAACACCCCAGTCCAGGGCCCCCAGTGTACTCTCCTCCTAGTCCAGGGCCTCCTCTACACCACTCCAGTCCAGGGCCCCCAGTGTACTCTCCTCCTAGTCTAGGGCCTCCTCTACACCACCCCAGTCCAGGGCCCCCAGTGTACTCTCCTCCTAGTCCAGGGCCTCCTCTACACCACCCCAGTCCAGTGCCCCCAGTGTACTCTCCTCCTAGTCCAGGGCCTCCTCTACACCACTCCAGTCCAGGGCCCCCAGTGTACTCTCCTCCTAGTCCAGGGCCTCCTCTACACCACCCCATTCCAGGGCCCCCAGTGTACTCTCCTCCTAGTCCAGGGCCTCCTCTACACCACCCCAGTCCAGGGCCCCCAGTGTACTCTCCTCCTAGTCCAGGGCCTCCTCTACACCACCCAGGGCAGCCATCACAAATTTTGGGGCCCCTTACACAGCTTTAGGCAGGGCCCAGGGGGGGAGCAGAGAACTGGGGGGAAGAGGTGCTGACGAAAAAAAAACAAGTGTAATCTCTTCTCTCCTGATGTGAGATGATAAACCAGCCCCCTACAGATGAAATGCAAAAATAAAAATGGGAGGGGGTCGACCGGGCCTATAAGGGGCCTGGAGACCATCGGGCCCCTTACAGGTGTAATGCAAAAACAAAACAAAAAAACATGAGGGGGGCACTGTGATGGGGACTTGAGATTCAGACCTTGGCCAAAGGAAAATTTTAGTGACCGGACCTCCTTGAATTTTAATTCAAGACCCCTGATATATATATATTAGGGCTGTTACTGATTAAAATTTTCGTGTTCAATTAATCAATTTTTTTTAATCGACTAATTTCAATTAATTATAACGCACATACAGATCCAACTACTTTTAGCTGTTCTCCTTGCAGGCTGATTCCTAGTGCAGCTACCAACCACTGGAAAAATGGATAGCAGGATACAAAAAACACACAAAGGCAGCGCTCAATGGGAATACCATTAGAACTTTGATAGTCTTCAAGTCGGTAACAAAATAAATATTGCACTGGAGATAAAATCGATGTAGCTACATAAACTGTAAAAATGGTGCGAGTAATACCAAACGGTAGCAAAAGCAGTCATAAAAACATGTAGCTAAGTATGATACTGGTATAAAAATGTGTACAACGATACCACTGCTGAATCCAGATCAGGAAAGGTTAACACCGTCGGCATGTAGATGTCCCGTGAAGGGAACTATCACATCTCCCAGTGGATGGCTGTAGAATCCCAGGTTGATAGAGGGAAGTGACAGAGCCCTTGTAAGGTCCCACCGGCATGCAAATATGAAGGCACAGCAAGGGAGCCCTTCAGATGGACACGGCAAGCCCCGCCGGTGTCCGTGACGTCACTGGATCTCCGACAGAACTCCCCGAAGACCCGGAAGCCGGCGGAGAGGTGAGTACCGATCAAAAGAATTTTGATCGATCAAATAAATTAAAGATTAACCACTTAAGCCCCGGACCATTATGCAGGTTAAGGACCAGGTCCCTTTTTGCGATTCCGCACTGCGTCGCTTTAACTGACAATTGCGCGGTCGTGCGACGTGGTTCCCAAACAAAACTGATGTCCTTTTTTCCCCACAAATAGAGCTTTCTTTTGGTGGTATTTGATCACCTCTGCGGTTTTTATTTTTTGCGCTATAAACAAAAATAGAGCAACAATATTGAAAAAAAATATATATTTTTTACTTTTTGCTATAATAAATATCCCCCAAAAATGATATAAAAACATATTTTTTTCCCTCAGTTTAGGCCGATACGTATTCTTCTACCTATTTTTGTTTAAAAAAAAAACGCAATAAGTGTTTATTGATTGGTTTGCGCAAAAGTTATAGCGTTTACAAAATAGGGGATAGTTTTATGGAATTTTTATTAATAATGTTTTTTTTACTAGTAATGGTGGCGATCAGCCATTTTTTTCGTGACTGCGACATTATGGCGGACACATCGGACACTTTTGACACATTTTTGGGACCATTGTCATTTTCACAGCAAAAAATGCATATAAAAATGCACTGATTACTGTGAAAATTACAATGGCAGTGAAGGAGTTAACCACTGAGGGGCGCTAAGGTGTTAAGTGTTCCCTAAGGGAGTGATTCTAAGGCCCCGTACACACCATAGAATCCATCCGCAGATAAATCCCAGCAAATGGGTTTCAGCGGATAGATCCTATGGTGTGTACACTCCAGCGGATCTGTTTCCGCGTATAAATCTCCCCTGGGATGGATTCCAGCAGATCGAATATTTGCTGACATGCCAAACAAATCCATCTGCTGGAGTCCATCCCAACAGATGGATCCGCTGGTCTGTACAGACTCACCAAATCCATCCGTCCGAAGGGATCCCCCGCATGCGTCGTAATGAATTGACGCATGCGTGGAATTCCTTATATGACAGCGTCGCGCACGTCGTCGCGGCGACGGCGCGACACGTCATCGCCAGAGGATTTCGGCGCGGATTTCAATGCGATGGTGTGTACACGCCATCGCATAGAAATCTGCTGAAATCCTCGAGAGGATTTATCCGCGGAAACGGTCCGCTGGACCGTATTCGCGGATAAATTCTCCCGTGTGTATGGGGCCTTACTGTAGGGGGGCGTGGCTGTAGGCGTGATGTCACTGATTGTCGTTCCCTATATCAGGGAACAGACGATCACTGACATTGCCACAATGAAGAACGGGGAAGGTGTGTTTACACTCACCTCTCCCCGTTCTTCAGCTCCTGTGACCCGATCGTGGGACACCGGCGGCGATCGGGTCCGCGGGTCCCACGGGCGTGGTCAGAGAGCTTCGGACCGGGTCGCGAGTGTGCGCGACCCACGGCTGGGCTCTTAAAGGCGACGTACAGGTACGTGATTGTGCCCAGCCATGCCATTCGTTAGGCGGTCCTTAAGTGGTTAACCACTTGCTGCCCGCCAATGACAGATTGACGGCGGCAAAGTGGTTGTAGAATCCTGACCGGACGTCATATGAGGTCCTCAGGATTCTGAGCCGCTGCGCGCCCCCGGGGGCGCGCATCGCGGCGATCGTTGTTGTGGGGTGTCAGTCTGACACCCCGCAACACCGATCTCGGTAAAGAGTCTCTCACGGAGACTCTTTACCACGTGATCAGCCGTGTCCAATCACGGCTGATCACGATGTAAACAGGAAGAGCCGTTGACCGTTCTTCCTCACTCGCGTCTGACAGACGCGAGTAGAGGAGAGCCGAACGGCTGCTCTCCTGACAGGGGGGTTCGCGCTGATTGTTTATCAGCGCAACCCCCCCTCGGATCGCCACATGGACCACCAGGGAAGGGCAGATCAAAAAAAAAAAAAGCATAAAAAAAAAGATGCCAATCAGTGCCCACAAATGGGCACTGACTGGCAACATAGGTTAATCAGTGCCACCCTACAGTGTCCATCAGTGCCACCCACAGTGTCCATCAGTGCCACCCCACAGTGCCCACCTATCAGTGCCCATCTGTGCCACCCATAAGTGCCGCCCATGAGTGCCCATCTGTGCCGCCTATGAGTGCCCTGTGCCGCCTATGTGTGCACATCAGTGCCGCCTATGTGTGCCCATCAGTGCTGCATACAAGCGCCGCCAATCAGTGCCACCTCATCTGTGCCCGTCAGTACTACCTCATTGATGTCCATCAGTGCCATCTCATCAGTGCCCATCAGTGCCGCCATATCAGTGCCCGTAATTGAAAGAGAAAACTTACTTATTTACAAAAAAATTTACAGAAAAAAATAAAAACTTATTTTTTTTTACAAAATTTTCATGTCTTTTTTTAGTTGTTGCGCAAAAAAACAAAACGCAGAGGTGATCAAATACCACCAAAAGAAAGCTCTATTTGTGGGGAAAAAAGGACGCCAAGTTTGTTTGGGTACAGTGTAGCATGACCGCGCAATTGCCATTCAAAGTGCGACAGTGCTGAAAGCTGAAAATTGGCTTGGGCGGGAAGGTGTATACGTGCCTGGTATGGAAGTGGTTAATCAAGGAATTGATAGTTAATTTCCACAGCCCTAATATATATTATACAGGATATTTTAAATAACGCTAGCAGTTTTGTGCAGCGTTTTACAAAACGAAGGCAGACATTACAGATACAATTTGGTATAAGAGGACTCAGAGGGACCTGCTCGTTAGAGCTTACAATGAAGTCAGCGCAGCGATCTCCCCCCTGAACTGTTATGTTCTGACGGAGGACGCAGACCCCTCCCCCCCCCAAACACTCCAGTCAGCACTCTCAGCCAATCGGGAGCCGGTCGGCTGCTGGTTTTCCAGAATGCTTGTCCCACAGAAAAAAGTACCGTACTCTATAAGAACAAATGTCTACACCATGTGAAGAAAATAATCCTTTTATTATATAATATAAATAATCCTTTTATTATATAATATAAATAATCCTTTTATTATATAATATAAATAATCCTTTTATACAACTGTACATTTTGGGAGACTAGACTGTAAAACTGTAAAGGACAGTAGACTATGCATGACTTTACAACTGTACATATTGAACCGTATAAAAGAGGCGCGTATAAACTCTGCTACCACCAAAAAAACAACACCCTTCACCCAATAAACTAAATGCAAAAACAAAAACACCAATGCAAAAATGTTGATAGAAAAATAATAATCATAAAAAATATATACATTCTGGGGCAGATCCACATACATCTGCGTGGGCGCAGCGTATTTGAGATACGCTACGCCGATGTAACTTACTTTGCAATTCTTTGAATCCTGAAAGAATTTGCGCCGTAAGTTACGGCGGCGTAGCGTATCTCTCGTGGCGTAAGGGTGTGGAATTCAAATGCGGCGAGTAGGGGGCATGTTTCATTTAAATGAAGCGCGTCCCCGCGCCGAACGAACTGCGCATGCCCCGTCCTTCAAAACTCCCATGGTGCATTGCTCCAAATGACGTCGCAAGGACGTCATTGTTTTCGACGTGAACGTAAATGGCGTCCAGCCCCATTCACGGACGACTTACACAAACGACGTAAAATTTTCAAAATGATACGCGGGAACGACGGCCATACTTAACATTGAGTACGCCACCAGATAGCAGCTTTAACTATACGCCGGAAAAAGCCGAACGGAAACGACGTAACAAAATGCAACGGCCGCTTGTACGTTCGAGGATCGTCGGAAATAGCCAATTTGCATACTCGGCGCAGATTACGACGAGAACACTCCAGTCAGCGGACGCCGAAAAATTGCATCTAAGATCCGAAGACGTACGGCTGGCAGATCTAACCCAGATGCCGTTGTATCTTGTTTTGAGGATTCAAACTAAAGATACGACGCAGGAATTTTGAAATTACGCCGGCAAATCTTTGTGGATCTGCCCCTATATATATATATATATATATATATATATATATATATATATATATACACATACACATATATATATATTTCAAATAATAATAGTAATACAAAAAATACTAAGCTCTTATAATGGTACATAATCAATGAGAAAATATACCCCCAAAAACAGTTAGTACCAGGGAAATGGTGTAAGAAAAAAAAAAAAAAGAAGAACTTTTAAACGACAATAGACTATACAACTGTACATTTTAAACTATATACAATTATGTGTATATGTTGTACATACACTATATTATCAAACAAAATATTAGTACGCCTGCCTTTACATGCACATGAACGTTAATGCCATCCAAGTCTTGGTCCTTAACATAGGGTTCAATATTGAGTTGGCCCACCCTTTACAGCTATAACAGCTTCAATATCTTCTGGGAAGGCCGTCCACAAGGTTTAGGAGTGTGTCTATGGGAATGTTTTAACCATTCTTCGAGAAACACATTTGGGAGGTCAGGCACTGATGTTGGACAAGAAAGCCTAGCTTGCAGTCTCCACTTTAATTCATTCCAAAGATGCTCTATCAGGTTGAGGTCAGGAGTCTGTGCAGGACAGTCAAGTTACTCCACCCCAAACTCGCTCATCCATGTCTTTATGGACCTTGCTTTGTGCACTGGTGTGCAGTCATGTTGGAACAGGAAGGGACCGTCCCCAAACTGTTCCCACAAAGTTGGGAGCATGAAATTGTCTGAAATGTCTTGCTATGATGACGCCTTAACAGCTTCCTTCACTGGAACTAAGAGGTCAACCCTTGAAAAACAAGCAAGCCAGGCCTTCTCATCCAACATTAGGGCCTGACCTCACAAATGCGCTTCTAGAAGAATGGTCAAACATTCCCATAGACACACTCCTAAACCTTGTGGACGGCCTTCCCAGAAGAGGTGAAGCTGGTATAGCTGCAAAGGGTGGACCAACTCAATATTGAACCCTACGGACTAAGACTGGGATGCCATTAAAGTTCATGTGTGTGTAAAGGCAGGCGTCCCAATACTTTTGGTAATATAGTGAATGTGTATACTTTGTACACCACCCACCCGATAAACTGAATGCAAAGAACAACAGTGTAAAAATGTGAAAGAAAAAAATAAATTAGAAAAACAATCCAAATAAGAAAAAAAATATTGATCCTGCAATAAAGAAAAAAGATGGAGTATCCCTGACCATTGCTGAACCCTGAAGTACACTATGGAGTCTAATGGCACAGGGCTCTACATCCATTGTGGCTCCAGCCAATTCATTTGGAGTAAAGTGACATGGTTGACTGACTGACCTAAACCAAAACATATACAGCAGTGGTGGCAGCTCAGACGGGGCGCTGCCCCCCTAATCTCCACGCGCCTGGCCCCTAATCTCCATGCAGGGTGCCAGACGCATGGATTTCTATGTTTTTTGTTTTTTTTTAGAAGCACATGATTAGAACCTGAGGCTCTAATTGACTTCAAAATGGGTTTGAAGCCAATTGTCAAACAAGTTGGTGGTCTCAAGGCGTAGTGCTCTGCCCCCGAGACCACCCACTTGTTTGGCAATAACGAATTAATATTCGCTTTTGTCTTCCTGCTTCTCCTCCCGGCCAATCAGGAAGTGGGTCTTAAGACCCAATTGGCCGACAGGAGAAGCGATCAGATTGGCCTGTAGGAGAAGCAGTGGGGAAGCCGCCGAAGACACCAAGAAGGAGCTGGGAAGCCGCCAAGCAGGAGAAGGAGCTGGGAAGCCGCCAAGGATGAGAAGGAGCTGGGAAGCTGCCAATGAGGAGAAGGAGCTGGGAAGCCACCGAGGATGAGAAGGAGCTGGGAATCTGACAAGGAGGAGAAGGAGCTGGGAAGCCGCCGAGGATGACAAGGAGCTGGGAAGCCGCAGAGAAGGAGCTGGGAAGCCGCCAAAGAGGATGAGAAGGAGGTGAGAAGCCGCCAAGGAGAAGGAGCTAGGAAGCCGCCGAGGAGGAGAAGGAGCTGGGAAGCCGCCGAGAAGGAGCTGGGAAGCCGCCGAGGAGAAGAAGCTGGGAAGCCACCGAGGAGGAGAAGAAGCTGGGAAGCCACCGAGGAGAAGAATCTGGGAAGCCACCAAGGAGAAGAAAGAGCTGGGAAGCCGCTGAGGAGGAGAAAGAGCTTGGAAGCCACTGATGAGGAGAAGGAGCTGGGAAGCCGCCGATGAGGAGAAGGAGCTGGGAAGCTGCCAAGGATGAGAAGGACCTGGGAAGCCGCTGAAGCCATTGAGGAGGAGAATGATCTGGGAAGCCGTCAAGGAGTAGAAGGAGCTGGGAAGATGTTGAGATGGAGAAGGAGCTGGTAAGCTGTCGAGGAGGAGAAGGAGCTGGGAAGCCGCAGAGGAGGAGAAGGAGCTGGGAAGCCGCCGAGGATAAGAAGGAACTGGGAAGCTGCAGAAGGAGCTGGGAACCTGCCGAGGAAGAGAAGGAGCTGGGAAGCCACCAAGGAGAAGGAGCTGGGAAGCCACCAAGGAGAAGGAGCTGGGAAGCCGCCAAGGAGAAGGAGCTGGGAAGTCGCCAAAGAGAAGGACCTGGGAAATTGCTGAGGAGAAGGAGCTGGGAAGTCGCCAAAGAGGAGAAGGACCTGGGAAATTGCTGAGGAGAAGGAGCTGGGAAGTTGCCAAAGAGGAGAAGGACCTGGGATATTGCTGAGGAGAAGGAGCTGGGAATCCACCGAGGAGGAGAAGGACCTGGGAAGGCGCAGAGGATGACAAGGAGCTGGGAGCCGCCAAGGATGACAAGGAGCTGGGAGCCGCCAAGGATGACAAGGAGCTGGGAAGCCGCTGAAGCCATTGAGGAGGAGAAGGGAAGCCGTCAAGGAGTAAGAAGGAGCTGATAAGCTGATGAGGAGGAGAAGGAGCTGGGAAGCCGCTGAGGATAAGAAGTAACTGGGAAGCCGCAGAGAAGGAGTATGAGCCGGGAAGCCGCCAAAGTTGCAGAGGAGAAGAAGGAACTGGGAAGCCACAGAGGAGGAGTCGGGAAGCCGCCGAGCAGAAGGAGTTGGGAAGTGCTAAGGGGGAGAAGGAGCTGGGAAGCAGCCAAAGCCACCCGGGAAGCCACCGAGGATGAGAAGCAGTGGGGAAGCCGCCCGCAACCTGGATGGGGTAAGTAGTGCAGGAACGATCGACCGATCAGCCAAAATTGAGCACAAGCCGCAACTGATACAGTATATGTACAGTTTAGTTTGCCCAAGAATTTGGTGACTCGGTCATAAATAAATATAGCCACATAAACCTGTACAGCACTGGTATCCATTATCTACATGAATCTTACAAATAATGACACATCTCCTATATGTAATTGTGGAGGATTTTTCCAGAGGCGCCATGTAAAAATGAATGTCGATTGGCCGCAGGTCACATGATCCCTAGTCTTCCATGTTCTTTATAACTAAAAAGCCAATTCTAAAGTTGTGCTGGTCACCCTTTTAAGTCTGCTCAGTGCAAATCAATGTCTTTCAATCTTCAGAGTTCATTGGTGTCAAGAAAGGGTTTTGTAACCGATGGAGGTAGACTGCTATCAGTGGGAGAGCCACTGTTTCTTCTAGCGGTGTTTCTTTTATAACCTGTGAAAATGAATTTAGTATACATGATAAGAATCTGCTTCTCCTCCCGGCCAATCAGGAAGTGGGTCTTAAGACCCAATTGGCCGACAGGAGAAGCGATCAGATTGGCCTGTAGGAGAAGCAGTGGGGAAGCCGCCGAAGACACCAAGAAGGAGCTGGGAAGCCGCCAAGCAGGAGAAGGAGCTGGGAAGCCGCCAAGGATGAGAAGGAGCTGGGAAGCTGCCAATGAGGAGAAGGAGCTGGGAAGCCACCGAGGATGAGAAGGAGCTGGGAATCTGACAAGGAGGAGAAGGAGCTGGGAAGCCGCCGAGGATGACAAGGAGCTGGGAAGCCGCAGAGAAGGAGCTGGGAAGCCGCCAAAGAGGATGAGAAGGAGGTGAGAAGCCGCCAAGGAGAAGGAGCTAGGAAGCCGCCGAGGAGGAGAAGGAGCTGGGAAGCCGCCGAGAAGGAGCTGGGAAGCCGCCGAGGAGAAGAAGCTGGGAAGCCACCGAGGAGGAGAAGAAGCTGGGAAGCCACCGAGGAGAAGAATCTGGGAAGCCACCAAGGAGAAGAAAGAGCTGGGAAGCCGCTGAGGAGGAGAAAGAGCTTGGAAGCCACTGATGAGGAGAAGGAGCTGGGAAGCCGCCGATGAGGAGAAGGAGCTGGGAAGCTGCCAAGGATGAGAAGGACCTGGGAAGCCGCTGAAGCCATTGAGGAGGAGAATGATCTGGGAAGCCGTCAAGGAGTAGAAGGAGCTGGGAAGATGTTGAGATGGAGAAGGAGCTGGTAAGCTGTCGAGGAGGAGAAGGAGCTGGGAAGCCGCAGAGGAGGAGAAGGAGCTGGGAAGCCGCCGAGGATAAGAAGGAACTGGGAAGCTGCAGAAGGAGCTGGGAACCTGCCGAGGAAGAGAAGGAGCTGGGAAGCCACCAAGGAGAAGGAGCTGGGAAGCCACCAAGGAGAAGGAGCTGGGAAGCCGCCAAGGAGAAGGAGCTGGGAAGTCGCCAAAGAGAAGGACCTGGGAAATTGCTGAGGAGAAGGAGCTGGGAAGTCGCCAAAGAGGAGAAGGACCTGGGAAATTGCTGAGGAGAAGGAGCTGGGAAGTTGCCAAAGAGGAGAAGGACCTGGGATATTGCTGAGGAGAAGGAGCTGGGAATCCACCGAGGAGGAGAAGGACCTGGGAAGGCGCAGAGGATGACAAGGAGCTGGGAGCCGCCAAGGATGACAAGGAGCTGGGAGCCGCCAAGGATGACAAGGAGCTGGGAAGCCGCTGAAGCCATTGAGGAGGAGAAGGGAAGCCGTCAAGGAGTAAGAAGGAGCTGATAAGCTGATGAGGAGGAGAAGGAGCTGGGAAGCCGCTGAGGATAAGAAGTAACTGGGAAGCCGCAGAGAAGGAGTATGAGCCGGGAAGCCGCCAAAGTTGCAGAGGAGAAGAAGGAACTGGGAAGCCACAGAGGAGGAGTCGGGAAGCCGCCGAGCAGAAGGAGTTGGGAAGTGCTAAGGGGGAGAAGGAGCTGGGAAGCAGCCAAAGCCACCCGGGAAGCCACCGAGGATGAGAAGCAGTGGGGAAGCCGCCCGCAACCTGGATGGGGTAAGTAGTGCAGGAACGATCGACCGATCAGCCAAAATTGAGCACAAGCCGCAACTGATACAGTATATGTACAGTTTAGTTTGCCCAAGAATTTGGTGACTCGGTCATAAATAAATATAGCCACATAAACCTGTACAGCACTGGTATCCATTATCTACATGAATCTTACAAATAATGACACATCTCCTATATGTAATTGTGGAGGATTTTTCCAGAGGCGCCATGTAAAAATGAATGTCGATTGGCCGCAGGTCACATGATCCCTAGTCTTCCATGTTCTTTATAACTAAAAAGCCAATTCTAAAGTTGTGCTGGTCACCCTTTTAAGTCTGCTCAGTGCAAATCAATGTCTTTCAATCTTCAGAGTTCATTGGTGTCAAGAAAGGGTTTTGTAACCGATGGAGGTAGACTGCTATCAGTGGGAGAGCCACTGTTTCTTCTAGCGGTGTTTCTTTTATAACCTGTGAAAATGAATTTAGTATACATGATAAGAATCCACGAATAAATAAACATAATAAGGTAGATTTACTAAAGGCAAATAGGCCGTTCACTTTGAGGGAATTTTCGCCAGAGCTTAGTGAATGCAGTGAAATTTCACTTTATAAAAAATACCCAATCATGTGCAAGGAAAAATAATAATAAAATAGCATTTTAGCTTGCACATGATTGGTTGATGGATGCCAGCAGAGCGTTTCCTCATTCACTAAGCTCTGAGGAAAATTCCTTTGCAAAGTGCACAACCTATTTCTTTAAATCAAGTGACAAATCAAATCACTGACAAAGACAAAACCTTGCGGAAAAAAACAAGCTGCATTTTCTCAATGAGGCATTTTGCGGTCTGTCCTTTCGGCATGATAAATATCATTTTCTGACCCTTTTTTTAATATAGTGTTATATCTCAAAGAGCTAAAAGTCTTGCGTATTAATATTTTATATCCGAATTGAACCTTCAGATGAAATTACATTCTAGGTGCATCAAAACGAAAGGTGTATAGTGTCTTATGTTTTTTTTTCTTTAGAAAGCAGCCACAGCCTGCAAAAAAAGCTTATTCCCTGCCAGCAGCTGCAGAGTGGTACCCAGGGGCGTTGCTAGGTGACAAAAAGACCAGGGGCTTCAGCCCCAAGGCCAGAACCGGGAGGGGGGGGAGATTAGTGGTGTTGTATGTGGTGTAGCGTTTTTTTGGGGCTGGGCGGTGGGGTTGTGTCACTTACCATATTGTTCGGTGGCTGCATTTGAAATTCCCGCCTTCTGGAGACTCTGCAGGCTATGATGGACGCACGTCAGTCCCATGGTCCTCCTGGCATTGACGCTGCAGGCTCCAGCCGCACTCGGTCACACTCGGCCTCAGCCGAACTCGGCCACACTCGTCCCCAGCCGCACTCGGCCAAACTCGGTCATACTCGGCCAAACTTGGCCACACTCAGCCCCAGCCACACTCGGCCAAACTCGGCCGCAGCCGCGATCAGGTCGGTCCCAGGCCCCGTCGCTCGGGGCCAACAATACAAAGCTTCATTCAATAGACTCTGGGCTTTTCGGGGTCCCATTCGGGGCTCCGGCCCCCCAAGCCCGGGCCTAACGATGCCCCTGGTGGTATCCCTGCCCTCAAAAGTATTTAATTTTCACAATAACCTTCTGGGTTACCCTCATGGGTGTCCGCTCCATAGGGCAAGGGGGGTCATTTCCCCCCCCTGAAATCACCAGGGAGAGGCTGGCCCTGGGGCCGCTTTAAGCGTTGACTGCAGAAGGCTATGCCCGCCACTGTATCACGGGAGCGCGCCCGCAAGAGCTTTCCACCATGCAAGCTCGCTCCCCTCCCTCTTGTCTTGCTGGTTACTTGTCTTCTTTTTTTCTTTTATGTGTCTAAACCTGACCTGCACATTACCTGAGAACACTGATACCATCTCTGGAAGACTCTGCAGCAGCTGTTAACCAAGGAAAATCACTGACTTCATCTTGCAGAGCTGGTTTAAATAGAGTGGATCAGCCCTGTGATACTATATACTGGGTTCAGCAATAAACACAGTCTCTGACCATCTCCTGAATCAATCATGTCTGCGATCCCTAAATGTCTCCTGTACCATGTCTGCAGTCTCTGACCATCCACTGTACTATGTCTGCAGTCTCTGACTATCTCCTGTACTATGTCTTTAGTCTCTTACCATCTCCTGTACTATGTCTCCAGTCTCTGACCATCTCTTGTGGTATGTCTCCAGTCTCTGACCATCCCCTGTGCTATGTCTGCAGTCTCTGACCGTCTCCTGTACTATGTCTGCAGTCTCTGACCATCGCCTGTAATATGTCTCCAGTCTCTGACCATCTCTTGTGGTATGTCTGCAGTCTCTGACCATCCCCTGTACTATGTCTGCAGTCTCTGACCATCTACTGTACTATGTCTGCAGTCTCTGACCATCGAATTTACTATGTCTGCAGTCTCTGACCATCTAATGTACTATGTCTGCAGTCTCTGACCATCCCCTGTACTATGTCTGCAGTCTCTGACCATCTCCTGTAATATGTCTGCAGTCTCTGATCATCTACTTCAGTATGTCTGCAGTCTCTGACCATATTGGGAGGGGCCAGGGGTGGAGCCGAAGGAGGGACCATGGGCAGGGTCAGAGGTGGGGCTGAAGGAGGGACCATGGGTGGGGCTTAAAGCGGGGGTTCACCCTATCGACGGGAAAAATTTTTTTTTTTTTTTTTTACCTTAAAATCAGGCATTGTAGCGCGAGCTACAGTATGCCTGTCCCGAATTTTTTCCCCCCATACTCACCTTGTAGTCATCCATCGAAGATACCGGGGAATGGGCGTGCCTCTGGAGACGGAGGATGATTGACGGCCGGCTCTGGCGCGTCACGCTTCTCCGGAAATAGCCGAAATAGGCTTGGTCTTCACGACGCGTGCGCATAGCCTGTGCGCAGGCGCCGTGAAGAGCCGAGACCTACTCCGGCTGTCTTCGGGGAGAGTGACGTGCCAGGGCCGGCCGTCAATCATCCTCCCTCTCCATAGGCACGCCCATTCCCCGCGGGAGCCGAAATCTACGATGGACGACTACAAGGTGAGTACGGGGTTAAAAAAATCGGGACAGGCATACTGTAGCTCGCGCTACAATGCCTGTCTCGATGGTAAAATCATGGGATTGTGGGTGAACTACCGCTTTAAGGGGGCCCCATCAGGTAGGCTGTACGGGGGCCCCCATGATTTCTGTCAGCGGCCCTGATTGCTTGTGTCTGCTCTGCTCGCCTCAATAACCAATGAACAAATTTGACAAGAAAACTGCACAAAAGTGCATGTAACGTCTTTTCATGTGATGCGCATAGCAGCTATGTTGGCTGTTATGACTTTTGGTCGTTTTTAAAGCTCTGATAAGTTGACTGCTTCTGTCTTGTGTCATCGTGATAAGAAGTGTAACAAAAAGAAGTAACAAATATCCTTTGGAATCTACAACGTTTGTCGCTCTCTCTGCTTTTAGTGAATTTTTTTGAAAATGTATTTTGCCACAAGATTTTTAATATCTCCTTAACCAAAATGTTAAGATTAATCTGTAATTGGAGAATGGAATTTCCCAAATCCTCAGGTGCCATTTAAAACCCATTGCACTCTTACAAACCATCCTAAAATGGACCTTGCACTAGGAAGCACGGTAGGCTCTCAAAATGATCTGACCTGTGTCAGCCAATATCAGCTGCAGGGGAGAGGAAAGAGCGCTTGACAGTGGCTGGCAATGACTGGGTGCGGTGACATCACCCATGCTCCCTCTCTCCCTTGAAGCCATCACCGTCTGACACAGGGAAGCTGGATCACATGACTGGAGTGGCCTGAAAATAGGAAAGCATATACATCTTGCTTACACAGGTTAGTCAGCATAGGTTTTAGTTTAAGATTACCTATATATATAGGGCCAACAGTTTGCATAGTGCTTTACAATATAAAAGTGCAGTTACAATACAAGGGTAAAGGATGGTTTTACAGATTGGGGTAAAGGGTTCCAGAGGATGGGAGAGGCTCTGGAAGAGTCTTGGAGGTGAGTATGGGAGGAGGTGACAAGGAAGATAGAGAGCAGGAGATCTTTGGAGGAGTGAAGAGGACAATTTGGTTGATATTTTGAGATGAGGTTGGTGATGTAGCTTAAAGTTGTGAATGGTTTTACATGTTGTTGTTATTAGTAGTTTGAATTTAATTAGTTGGGAGGGATTGGCAGAGAGTGATGGTGGACACTGAGCAGAGGTCAATGGAGGAATTAATAAGAGAGGGGTGGCATACACTGAGTGGAGGCCAATGGAGGGAATGGCAGTTGGGGGTGATGGACACTGAGTGGAGGTCAATGAAAGAATGGGCAGAGAAGGGTGGTGGACACTAAGTAGAGGCCAATGGAGGAATTGGCAGAAAGGGGTGGTGGACACTGAGTGGAGGCCAATGAAGGGATGGGCAGAGAGGGGTGGTGGACGATGAGCGGAGGCCAATGAAGGGATGTGCAGAGAGGGGTGGTGGACACTGAGTGTAGGCCAATAAAGGGATTGGTAGGGAAGGGTGGTGGACACTGAGTGGAGGCCAATAAAGGGATGGGCAGAGAGGGCTGATGGACACTGAGTGGAGACCAATGGAGGGATTGGCAGGGAGTGGTAATGGACACTGAGTGGAGGCCAATGAAGAGATGGGCAGAGGGGGGTGGTGAATGCTGAGTGTAGGCCAATAAAGGGATTGGTAGGGAAGGGTGGTGGACACGGAGTGGAGGCCAATGAAGGGATTGGCAAGGAGGGGTGGTGGACACTGAGTGGAGGCCAGTGGAGGGATTGGCAGAGAGGGGTGGTAGACACTGAGTGGAGGCTAATAGAGGGATTGGCAGAGGGGGGGGGTGGACTCTGAGTGGAGGCCAATGGAGGGATTGGCAGAGAGGGATGGTGAACGCTGAGTTGAGGCCAATAAAGGGATTGGTAGGGAAGGGTGGTGGACACAGAGTAGAGGCCAATGAAGGGATGGGCAGAGAGGGCTGGTGGACACTGAGTGGAGGCCAATAGAGGGACTGGCAGAGGGGGCTGGTGGACACTGAGTGGAGGCTAATGGAGGGATTGGCAGAGGGGGCTGATGGACACTGACTGGAGGCTAATGGAGGGATTAGCAGGGAGGGGTAACAGACACTGAGTGGTTGGTAAGGTGGAGGAGTCTGGCAGCGGCATTCATGATAAACTGAAGAGGGGATAACCTGTGTAGAGATGTCATGTAACAAAGAAACATAAATATTTCCTCAGCACATTGTAGTTAACATACAAAAGCAGATAAGGTGAGAGCAAAGGACAGAATACATGCAGATCCTATAGTGTCAGCGGAAAGAAATTATACAACAGAACAGACTAGAGATAGAACAAAAGCCTATCTCTGAACTTTGTCCAGTGAACTCTTTGCTGGGATTCCCAGGACTGTCATCCTTTCCTTTTTTGTGCTTCATCTACAGAATTCCAGTTGCTTCGAAGAAGTTCTTCTGCCTGATCTTACTCAATTTCTTATACTCTCCACTTTGCTATAAATCTGAAGTTTTTAGGATATACTTACATAACCAAAACAATAGTAACGGTAGGCAGATGATAACAAAGAAACTGCCGGCAAAAATTGGAAGGATGAAAAGATTCAAGCTGTGGAAGATTTCTCCTGAAGTGCCGGAATCTGAAAAACAATAGACAATTAACATTGCGTTTTCTATACACTGCAGTGGTCCTTGCAGGTTCCCTTAGAAAAAACGTTCCTATCGTCTGTTGTATATTTTAAAATGGGAGAATCTGCAGGGAGGGCAAGTCTATACCTGCAACTATATGTATCATCATTCTTAAGCCTCATACACACGATCGGACTTCCATCAGACTTTTCCGTGGATTTTTGTCCAAAGGAGCGTTGGCCGTGAACTTGTTCTGCATACAGACGACAGAACATTTTCAACCAACTTTTACCAAATCACGTGTTTTTTCAGCTCTTTACTGCCACCCTTTGGGCAACTTCTGCTATTGTTGTCTGATCTTTAGCATTGGTTCTGAGCATGCGTATTTGTACTTTGGACTTTAGTCAATATGCAGATATTATTTGAATATAATTTCTCTACTCAGATACGTCTCTGTTCAGAGTTGTATGTACTTACCCATAGTGGAGTATGAGATCCATACAAGCAGGGTGAATAACAGCTGCATGCACAGCAATACCCAGAGCCAAAACCTTTTAACGTTCTTCTTACACTCTGACCAAAATTCCGGAGCTGGAAAACCAAAACCAAAATTTAAGTGGAACGTACTATAATACTCTAGGGAGCACAAATCCTGCCCCTTAATCCTCATAACATCTGTCAAACAATAACACCACAATTAGGGTTGCACTAATATTAAAGCGTTTGTTACCCCCCCCCCCCCCCCCCCAAAAAAAAGGGACCCTGCTCCTTCAAAGCATGTTATATTACACAGGGCTTGTCCTGTGTCATTTGGCCCCCTTTAACACCTAAAAAACCTGGCTGATCCTCAGTTTCTCTGTAAACTGACCACAGTGTATCAAGGCTGCTGAGCCCCAACACAGTGGTCAGATTAGGTGCCTCCGTCATCAGCAGCCTGCTATCTCTTCTCCTCTCTGCTCCTGTGTCCTCCTCCCTGCTTCTGCTCTCATAAAGCTAACCGGTATACACCATCAGCACTGTCCCTTTTCCCACAACTTCCTGGATTCCTGGAAACTCCAGGGAAGTTGAATTACAATCAGGGCTCAAGTCCTGCGGGAACGCGTGGGAACGGAGTTCCTGCACTTTTTTCACAGCAGGAACTTAGTTCCCTTTGCAGGACTAGAGCAGCCGAGCCGCTCGAGCCAATCCTTCACTAAGCAGCGATGCCCAGCTCGAATCACTGTCAGGGGCAGGCGAACCTTAGTAATCCTTTATGTTACTGGCCGCTTCCTGTATATGGATTCATTGGGTAGTGTGCGGGTATTCCGTCACTTCCTCGATGCCGCAATGTCTCCTGGGAGCTTTTGTCATTGTTCCCAGGAGACATTGCGGATGTCTGCCGCGAGTTATCGCGGGATTTAGAAAGAACTTTCGAGAAAGTGACGGAATACCCGCACACTACCAGATGAATCCATATACAGGAAGCGGCCAGTAACATAAAGGATTACTAAGGTACAGTGGATCGAAAAAACATGCGGTTTAGTAATTATGCATATAAGCGTATCATTTTCTTTTCTTGGCGGGGGAGTGGATCTTGGGTGGGAGTTCCCACACTTTTTTCCCCAGGACTTGACCCCTGATTACAATGTAGGTATGCATGTACCTGGCCAGTCCCCGTGAAAACTGGAAATCACTATATAGCTACTACAGTTATCTCCTGAACTCTGGAGGTGCTTGTTCTGTGTGGGCACCATTCAAGGATTACTTTAAATGTTCTCAATGAGCTTAAAGGATCGCAAGGACTCAACGCCTTCATGCGAGCGAGCTTGCATGGTGTTGAGTCTTTGCGGGCACGCTCCCGTGATACAGCCGGCAGCCATAGCCGCCGACTGTATCACACGGCCCGCCCCCCAGCGTGCCGCATCATTGGATGTGATTGGCAGCAGCGCGAGCCAATGGCTGCGCTGCTTTTAATCAATCAATGACAGAGCCGGGAAGAAGGATGAGAAGCCTGTGCGTTCACGGCACAGGACTTTCGAGGGGTCAGGTAAGTTAAGGGGGGGGGGGGTGTTTTTTCACCTTAATGCATAGAATGCATTAAGGTGAAAAAAATGTTTACCTTTACAACCCCTTTAAAGTGTTCTCTGAATAAATGAGGTCGGGATCATGACATCAGCCTTTCCACCTTGTCCAATCAGAAAATGCTTTGTACTCCTACGAATGACCTTCTGTGTACAACAAGGAGCAAGTGAGCTGCTTGGCATGGAAAACAGCCAGTCGCAGACAGTTGGGATCAACGTATTCTTCAAGACATCCAAAAATAAGAGGACTCTTCAAAACGTTTCCACGCTTTTTTTTTTAGCTCTATTAAATATAAAAAAGTGCAGAAACTTTGAAGCCCCCTCATAGTTACTTAATTGACCAATAAATTATAAAACAAAGACATCAGTTTATAATTATGTAGCGCCCTCTACCATAGGTAGGTGTTATGCCCCGTACACACCATCACTTTATGTGATGAAAAAAAATGACGTTTTTAAAAACGTCACTTTAATTGACCGTGTGTGGGGGAAAACGTCGTTTTATGTCTTCTAAAAAACGACCAAAAAAAATTGAAGCATGCTTCAATTTTATGTGTCGTTTTTCAAAACGTCAACTTTTACTTCACAGAAATTGACCGTGTGTAGCAAAAACGTAGTTTAAAACGAAGTTTTTTCACCCGCGCATGCCCAGAAGCTACTTATGAAGCGAGCTTCAATGGAAAAAAGTGGTGAGAACGTAACCTCGCTTTGCTAGAGCATTGTGAGAAAAACGATGGTGTGTAGGCAACTTCGTCTTTGAAAATTGAAGTTTCAAAAACGTCATTTTTTACTTCACAGAAAATGTCGTTTTTTTTCATCACATAAAGTGATGGTGTGTACGGGGCAATAGAGGTGTTTTTTTTTGTGATAGTTGGCAGGCAGGTAAATTTAGGCAGGCCTATGCTTCGTGCTAGGCCTGCTTGTTTTGATCTGGGGGCAGGGAGTGGTTAGTGTAGCAGTGGGTGTGACCACCTGTCCTTCAGTTCTTGGGCGCCTCTCCTGCTTCCAGGGAGAATAAAAATCAGAAACAAAGGTTGCGCTAGAAATACCACCTAGTGAAGTGTGTAATTATGTGACTACACCATTAGGTTCCTAAAGGAAGAAAAAGAGTGTAAAAAAATAATAAATGAATAAATAAATATGGATGTCAATGTCCCAATCAGGCCAAGCCTGGCACACCTGGAACAATTGCCAAATAAGAGGACTAAAGAGACAATTCTCAATGAATCACTCGAGATTGTAAATCAATCCTCACACCAAAGAGAGGAAGGTTGCGCTAATAGCACATAAATCTATGACTGGACCAAAAATAATAAATTAAAACATAAATATAAATTAATAAGATAAATTAAGTTAAATTAAATTTATATATATATCCTGTTTGAACGGGATCAATATCACACCAAAGGCGTTAACCAGTACAACTGTGAAAACAGTCCACAAATAAATAAAATGTGACATCAGGTAAACCACAGTAATTATTGTGACATCAGGTAAACCACAGTAATAAATGTGACATCAGGTAAACCACAGTAATAAATGTGACATCAGGTAAACCACAGTAATAAATGTGACATCAGGTAAACCACAATAATAAGCAAAGTGACATGTATTTAAAGTGGAGTTCCACCCATAAATATAACATTACATCAGTAGTTTTAAAAAAATGTCATTAGTCCTTTACGAAATTTTTTTTTTTTTTTAGATGCCTTCAAAGTGTTGTTGCTAGGCAGAATAGTTAATCTTCCCACTTCCTGCACCTAGGTGCTTAATGCTTCCTAACCTACACCGCACAGACTCCTGGGAATGTAGTGGGTGTAACTTTCCAGGAGTCTGTGCACTCCCCAGTCTCAAAGAATCATGTGACTTGGACAGCACAGGTGCTGAAACCTTATCTGACACAGCTTGTGCAGCACTGAGCACGTGCGAGATCTGTAAGGCTGAAATCCAGGAAGTCATACAGTCTGGCTTCATGATGCCCACACTTAAGATGGCCCCAGTCAATTTCTATTTTATAAAGTGTCTAAATGCTGTAACAACCTAACAAAACGGACCTTAGTTTACAGACTAACTTTACTAGAACACATTAAGCTTGTGTATTACAGGGGTATTTATATTTAAAAAGTGAAATTGTGGCCGGAACTCCGCTTTAAAAATCAGTCATAATAATTAAAGGACGTCTATAAATCAAATGAGAAGTCCCAAAGACCACATAAGTGGTGAAAAAAATTGTATAATGCCGCGTTCACACCATCACTTTATGTGATGGAAAAAAACTAAATTTTCTGTGAAGTAAAAAACAACGTTTTTGAAACTTCAATTTTCAAAGACGAAGTTGCCTACACACCATCGTTTTTTCACAATGATCTTGCAAAGCGAGGTTACGTTCACCACTTTTTTCCATTGAAGCTCGCTTCATAACTAGCTTCTGGGCATGCGCGGGTTTAAAAACATTGTTTTAAACGTCGTTTTTTTGCTACACACGGTCAATTTCTGTGACACAAAAAAACAACGTTTTGAAAAACGACACATAAAATTGAAGCATGCTTCAATTTTTTTTGGTCATTTTTCACAAGACATAAAACAACGTTTTCCCCCATACACGGTCATTTAAATTGACGTTTTTAAAAACGTATTTTTTTTTCATCACATAAAGTGATGGTGTGTACGCAGCATGAGGCCCAGATTCTCAAAAGAGATACGACGGCGCATCTCCAGATACGCCATCTTATCTCTGCGTAGCGCCGTCGTATCTATGCGACTGATTCTTAGAATCAGTTACGCATAGATATTCATTAGATCTGACAGGCGTAAGTCTCTTACGGCGTCGGATCTAAACTGCAATTTTTTTTGCCCGCTAGGCGGCGCTTCCGTCGATTTCCGCGTCGAATATGCAAATTAGCTAGATACGCGAATTCCCGAACATACGCACGTCCGACGCAGTAAAGTTACGACGTTTACGTTAGGCTTTTCCCGGCGTAAAGTTGCCCCTGGGTCTATGAGGCGCAGTCAATGTTAAGTATGGCTGTCGTTTCCGCGTTGAAAATTTATAAAATTACGTCGTTTGCGTAAGTCATCCTTGAATGGTGCTGGACGTAATTTACGTCCACGTCAAAACCAATGACGTCCTTGCGACGTCATTTAGAGCAATGCACGCTTGGATATTTTAGGGACGGCGCATGCGCAGTTCGTTCGGCGTGGGGACGCGCTTCATTTAAATGAAACACGCCCCCTACCCGCCGAATTTGAATTCCGACGGGTGATTTACGCTACGCCGCCGCAACTTTACAGGCAAGTGCTTTGTGAATAAAGCACTTGCCTGAAAAACTTGCGGCGGCGTAACGTAAATGAGATACGTTACGCCCGCACAAGTTTGCGCCCATCTACGTGAATCTGGGCCTTAGGCTGGCGTATCAGTACGCCAGCCTAAGTCTGAATCTGTGCCGACGCAAATTTAAAGTTGTAAACCGCATATATAATTTTATTTTTTTTAAATGCATAATCAGCTAGTATGCACCGCATAATAGCTGATTATGAAATACTTACCTCAAAACGAGGTGAACAACACTTACCTGGTTCACGCCGAGCGAGATGTCATCTTGCTCCGGCGTGTCTTCCGGGTATCGCCGCTCCAGCGCTGTGATTGGCTGGAGCGGCGATGACGTCACGCGCGGGAGATTTAAAATCGGCACGGTCCGGCGGCTGCCGGATCTTTCGCCGTGGATTCCCCCCTGCGAATGCGCCGCCCGCATTGCGAGGGGAATATCTCCTAAACCGTACAGATTTAGGAGATATTCTTTATACCTACAGGTAAGCCTTGTTATAGGCTTACCTGTAGGTAAAAGTCAAAAATAAAGGTTTACAACCACTTTAAATTAGGCTAAGATACGAGCGGCGTAAGTGTCTTACACCGTCGTATCTTAAAGTGTAATTTTTAGGCTGGCCGCTAGGTGGCGCTTCCATTGCGGTCGGCGTAGAATATGTAAATCACTAGATACACCGATTCACGAACGTACACCCGGCCTACGCAGTAAAGATACGCCATTTACGTAAGGCATTTTCAGGCGTATAGTTATTCCATCAAATAGCTGAACTAGTAATGTTAAGTATGGCCATCGTTCCCGCGTCGAAATTTGAAAATTTTACGTCGTTTGCGTAAGTCGTCCGTGAATGGGGCTGGACGTAATTTACGTCCACGTCGAAACCAATACGTCCTTGCGGCGTACTTTGGAGCAATGCACACTGGGATATGTACACGGACGCCGCATGCGCCGTTCTTAAAAAACATCAATCACGTCAGGTCACACTTCATGTACATAAAACACGCCCCCCACATCCTCATTTGAATTAGTCGCAACTTACGCCGGCCCCATTTACGCTACGCCGCCGTAACTTAGCAGGCAAGTACTTTGTGAATACAGTACTTGCCTTGCAAACTTACGGCGGCGTAGTGTAAATACGATACGCTGCGCCGCCGTACCTGAATCCAGCTAATAGTCCGTGCCAAGAGTGTCTTCTCAGGGCAAAAAACGTGCACAATATTTGGAATAGGCGTATTTATGTCACCTATTGTAACTATGCAACTATCTTATTGGTTTGGACATAAAAGGAATCAATATTGGTACCCCCACCTCTACCTCTTCCAAAAAATATTACAAAGCCATTTGCATAGACCTACCTTCTGTGTGCGAATCCCTTGCTGGGCTCAGAGCTGCTTGGTGAAATGCACTGCTTTCTCCACATCGAGGCCAACATTCACAGACCGGTACCCGAGCTGTTGGAAGAAGAAAGAAGTGATGGGCCTATAAGGAATAGTTTTGCACAATAGCAAATAAAAAAGGTTTATTTAACTGATGTGATGTCAGCGAATACAGAAGTGCATTAGGATACAGGGTCAGAGACCGTGAACGTGTGCGATAATGCAGTGTTTGTGGTTGCGAAATTCAGCATCGGGACTGGGTGGGTTCAACAATGTGCCTGGGTGTGGGGTTGGCGAGTGCAAAAGTGCACACCGTACGGTGTAGATGAGTGCAGAAAGGCACTTCAGTGCAGTTTTAGCAAAAGGGGTCCTGCTTGTTGGTGCGATGG
Organism: Rana temporaria; assembly: GCF_905171775.1. Taxonomy (NCBI): domain Eukaryota; kingdom Metazoa; phylum Chordata; class Amphibia; order Anura; family Ranidae; genus Rana; species Rana temporaria. The sequence goes on along the minus strand of NC_053489.1, from coordinate 666,349,205 downwards.
TCGTAAGCGGGGTCTTGCACAACAGTAGGGTGGTCCTGAATTGCCAAAATTCTGAATTATGCCAATTGGTGCAAGGCACCTAAACATTTAGCTTTGATGCATTGTGAGAGTTTCTTATGCCAGGGGAAGTGGCAACCCATTACGTAACCTGGCAGTCTCTATCTGGCAGAGAGTTAGTGAGAGATGTATCCGGAAAAGTGGGCTGTGGGTGGACTATGGGCAGAGAATGGTACTGGGTGCCTTTACTTTCCTACAAAGTATAGGAAGTGTCGATGGATCATTCTGCTGCACACTTCCTATGAACATTCACAGCTGAAAATGCTCTCCATCGTATTTCTACAGAACCGTTTAACTGTAGATGTCTGGGCTGAACATATGTTGCTCAGGGGTGACCGAGAGTAGCAAGACCCCCTGCTCTCTCTGCTATAGCCCAGATGGTGAGAGGGAGGGTAGGGCTAATGGTCCCTTTTACTTTTTGGGTTTGGCCGGAGGCGGAGGTTTGGGTGGGTACTTCCGCTACACATCGCCGCCGAGCTTGTGACGTCCTACAGGGCGTTGCACGAGCGGCGCATGGTAATCCACCTACTTTGACTGACACATGTGAGGAGAGGCTAAGGGGTAGATTCACGTAGAATGGCGTTTCTTTGTGCGGGCGTGACCGAGAGTAGCAAGACCCCCTGCTCTCTCTGCTATAGACCAGATGGTGAGAGGGAGGGTAGGGCTAATGGTCCCTTTTACTTTTTGGGTTTGGCCGGAGGCGGATGTTTGGGTGGGTACTTCCTCTACACATCGCCACCGCCGCCGAGCGTGTGACGTCCTACAGGGCGTTGCACGAGCGGCTCATGGTAATCCACCTACTTTGACTGACACATGTGAGGAGAGGCTAAGGGGTAGATTCACGTAGAATGGCGTTTCTTTGTGCGGGCGCAACGCCTCCACAACTTTTACAGGCAAGTGCCGTATTCTTAAAAGAAAGTTGCGGCGGCGTAGCGTAAATAGGCCGGCGTAATTCAAATTGTGAAGAGGTGGGTGTGTGTTATGTAAATCAACCCTGACCCGACGTGATTGAGGTTTTTCACGAATTTCCCAGTGTGCATTGCTCCAAAGTACGCCGCAAGGACGTCATTGGTTTCGACGTGAACGTAAATGACGTCCAGTCCCATTCACGGACGACTTACACAAACGACGTAAATTTTTCCAATTTTGTCGCGGGAACGACGGCCATACTTAAGATTGTTACGGCTGCATATACGCCTCATATAGCAGGGGTAACTTTACGCTGGGAAAAGCCTAACGTAAACGGCGTAAATGTACTGCGTCGGCCGGGCGTACGTTCGTGAATTCGCGTATCTAGCTGATTTACATATTCTAGGCGTAAATCAGCGTACACACCCCTAGCGGCCAGCGTAAATATGCAGTTACGATCCGACGGTGTAAGAGACTTACGCCGGTCGAATCTAATAGAAATCTATGCGTAACTGATTCTATGAATCAGGCGCATAGATACGACCGCCCAGACTCAGAGATACGACGGCGTATCTCCTCTGAGAATCTGGCCCTAAGCCTCAATGTACGGCTAATGCCTTGTACACACGAGCTAAATTTCTGTTGGAAAAAAGTTGGATGTTTTTTCCGACGGAATTCCACTCAATCTTGGCTTGCATACACACGGTCACACAAAAGTTCTCTGAACTTTCGAGCGTTAAGAACGCGGTGACGTACAACCCTACGACAAAGCGTTGAAAAAAAAGTTCAATGCTTCCGAGCATGCGTCGCATTGTTTCCGAGCATGCATATTTTTTTCCCGTCGGAATTCCATACAGAAGAACGGATTTTCCAATAGAAATTTTTTACCATCACTAGTAAAAATAAATATTAATAAAAATGCTATAAAACTATCCCTATTTTGTAGACGCTATAACTTTTGCGCAAACTGATTAATAAACGCTTATTGCATTTTTTTTACCAAAAATATGTAGAAGAATACGTATTGGCCTAAACTGAGGACATTTTTTATATATATATATATATATATATATATTCTTGGGGGATATTTATTATCACAACAAGTAAAAAAAAATCATTTCTTTTTAAATTGTTGCCGTATTTTTGTTTATAGCGCAAAAAATAAAAACCGCAGAGGTGATCAAATACCACCAAAAGAAAGCTCTATTTGTGGGAAAAAAAGGCTTCAATTTTGTTTGGGTGACACGTCGCACGACCGCGCAATTGTCAGTTAAAGCGTTGCAGTGCCGAATCGCAAAAAGTGGCCTGGTCTTTGGCCAGAGAAATAGTCCGGCAATGAAGTGGTTAAGAACTAGAATTAGAGAACATTATCATGGTGCATCCTATTTCTCTGAGAAAGGTCTGTCTAATGTATCTAAACATTTTAAACACCAACACTTTATGTCAACCTTTATTTTTTATGGTTTGGAGAAAGTTAGAAATCCGCTGTCGGGAGGAGACCTTCATCGCAGGCCCCTCGGACGAGAGGTTTGGTGGATTTTTAAATTAAATACCAGGATACCCAATGGTCTGAATCTGAGATCTGATGTAGACCTTTTCCTTAGGTAAACAACAGCAGTTTAATCATATTTTTTAAGTGATTTTTTGTGTTTGAGATGTGTATGTTTTTTTTTTTATGTACTAAAGTCATTATACACTTCTCTTTCTTTTTTCCTTTACAGATCCAATTTTTCTCCTTTATGTATATTCATAAGTTTTTTTTTTCCGATCGTATAGCATTGCTTTTTATTTGTTCTGACTGATGACATCGCCTACTGGATTAAGTGATTGGAGGAGGTTCCTTGGCACCTTTTTGTGCATATATATGTTTTGTTTGTTATTCTTAGAGCTGTGAACAAGGCGTGTGCCGAAACGCGTCAGACTGTCTTTTTAAACTTGGCATGATCAGGCCCGGATTTCCCACAAGGCCACCGAGGCCAGGCCTTAGGGCGGCAGGGCCTGGAGTCCCCCAACGCCCAGAACATACAGTAATGGGCGGTAAGCTGCTTGTTAGCAGGACTAAATGTAGTATGGGGGAATCCGATTGCTCGTTAACAAGTGATTGCGGCGATGTCGCCGAAATCACTTGTAAAATGTGTGCTGGCGTCTGTCCTCCCCCACATAACTCTCTCTGCCTGCTCTGTCTTCGGGACTCCGTCCTCCCCCCGGCCGCCGAGTCTGTCTCCTGTCTCTACCGCCGATGTACACAGTGAGAGGGGTGAGCTGTGCTCTTCCCATCTCAGCTGTGACAGGAGTTCTAGCACAGTGCTAGGACTCCTGTTTTGGAGGTGACAGGGTCAATAAAGAGAACCTGTCACCTTCAATTGCTATCACACATGGGGATTGTTTTCTCCTGTGTGATAGCAATAAAGTTAGGTGGGATAAAAAAAATTCAAATAATAAGAAATAAAAATTAAATTAATAAAATAAAAAAGTAATTAAGAAGTTAAGAATAAGAAAAATAATATTAAAAATAATAAGAAAATTATACAAAAACAAAAAAAAGGTAAACGAAAAACTACAAAAAAATAAAATAAGTAATAAATATTTGAACTAACTGTGCCGCCCCTGCCATCCGGTTGGTAAGGTTGGCGTGGAGGGGGTGCATTGTGAAACCTGGCCTTGGGGCAGCAGGGAGAGAAAATCCGGCCCTTGGGCATGATACAATAAAGAACACAGATGAATCATCCATTAGTGCCGGATCTTCCTTTGGATTTCATTTTGGATGTAGATCAGGACATCCTGAGCCTCAGCGCACCTGCATTTGGGTGTGTCGATGTTACCCGGATATCATAGTAGCTCAGAGCGGAGTTCACTTTGAGTTGCTACATTTGCTGTTAGTATCTAAGTGATTATTGCCCTTTTATTGCCGGTTTTTCTATTTGCCAACTTCATTGGTGTTTAGGTAGCAGTCTGTGAACATACCTCTTCCTCCTGATTCCTCTGAACTTCCTTCTTCACGGTGAGCAGTAGGTACGGGGGCATTGATAGCAACACTGTGGGAGCCCAATCCTCTGTGCTTACATGCTGTGGATATAAAATGTGCAAATGTCTTTGGATTAAGCTCTGTGGTCTGTATCATATATGTCAGGGCAAAAGAGAAAAAGAAAAAAACACATGCAGTACATCTCCTGAAATACTCTGCACTGCTGGAGGACTCTGCTCCTTTCTCTATAACTCTCCTCTCCGGAAATACTCTGCACTGCTGGAGGACACTGCTCCTTCCTCTATAACTCTCCTCTCTGGAAATACTCTGCACTGCTGGAGGACTCTGCTCCTTCCTCTATAACTCTCCTCTCCTGGAGGACTCTGCTGGAGGACTCTTCTCCTTCCTCTATAAATCTCCTCTCCTGAAATACTCTGCTCTGCTGGAGGACTTTGCTCCTTCCTCTACGACTCTCCTCTCCTGAGATACTCTGCACTGCTGGAGGACTCTGCTCCTTGCTCTATAACTCTCCTCTCCTGAAATACTCTGATTGAGGACTCTGCTCCTTCCTCTATAACTCTCCTGAAATACTCTGCTGGAGGACTCTGCTCCTTCCTCTATATCTCTCCTCTACTGAGATACTCTGCACTGCTGGAGGACTCTGCTCTTTCCACTATAACTCTCCTCTCCTGAAATACTCTGCTCTGCTGGAGGACTCTTCTCCTTCCTCTATAACTCTCTTCTACTGAAATACTCTGCACTGCTGGAGGACTCTGCTCCTTCCTCTATAACTCTCCTGAAATACTCTGCTCTGCTGGAGGACTCTGCTCCTTCCTCTATAACTCTCCTGAAATACTCTGCTCTGCTGGAGGACTCTGCTCCTTCCTCTATAACTCTCCTCTCCTGAGATACTCTGCACTGCTGGAGGACTCTGCTCCCTCCTCTATGACTCTCCTCTCCTGAGATACTCTGCTCTGCTGGAGGACTCTGCTCCTTCCTCTATAACTCTCCTCTCCTGAGATACTCTGCACTGCTGGAGGACTCTGCTCCTTCCACTATAACTCTCCTCTCCTGTAATACTCTGCTGGAGGACTCTGCTCCTTCCTCTATAACTCTCCTGAAATACTCTGCTCTGCTGGAGGACTCTGCTCCTTCCACTATAACTCTCCTGAAATACTCTGCACTGCTGGAGGACTCTGCTCCTTCCACTATAACTCTCCTCTCCTGTAATACTCTGCTGGAGGACTCTGCTCCTTCCTCTATAACTCTCCTCTCCTGAGATACTCTGCTCTGCTGGAGGACTCTGCTCCTTCCTCTATAACTCTCCTCTCCTGAGATACTCTGCACTGCTGGAGGACTCTGCTCCTTCCACTATAACTCTCCTCTCCTGTAATACTCTGCTGGAGGACTCTGCTCCTTCCTCTATAACTCTCCTGAAATACTCTGCTCTGCTGGAGGACTCTGCTCCTTCCTCTATAACTCTCCTCTCCTGAGATACTCTGCTCTGCTGGAGGACTCTGCTCCTTCCTCTATAACTCTCCTGAAATACTCTGCACTGCTGGAGGACTCTGCTCCTTCCACTATAACTCTCCTCTCCTGTAATACTCTGCTGGAGGACTCTGCTCCTTCCTCTATAACTCTCCTGAAATACTCTGCTCTGCTGGAGGACTCTGCTCCTTCCTCTATACCTCTCCTCTCCTGAGATACTCTGCACTGCTGGAGGACTCTGCTCCCTCCTCTATGACTCTCCTCTCCTGAGATACTCTGCTCTGCTGGAGGACTCTGCTCCCTCCTCTATGACTCTCCTCTCCTGAGATACTCTGCACTGCTGGAGGACTCTGCTCCTTCCTCTATAACTCTCCTCTCCTGAAATACTCTGCTGGAGGACTCTGCTCCTTCCTCTATAACTCTCCTCTCCTGAAATACTCTGCACTGCTGGAGGACTCTGCTCCTTCCTCTATAACTCCCCTCTCCTGAAATACTCTGCTCTGCTGGAGGACTCTGCTCCTTCCTCTATGACTCTCCTCTCCTGAGATACTCTGCACTGCTGGAGGACTCCGCTCCTTCCTCTATAACTCTCCTCTCCTGAGATACTCCAGTGTGCCAGTGGAAGATGTCTATCCTGCCAGTATGTTGACACACCCACACTTGTACACAACATATTTGGAGGTTCTAACTCACCTCTCCAGACGCAGAATATCACATCTCCAGTAAGAATTATTGTGATTGGAATGGCGGTGAGAAGTTGGCCCAGGCACCCTGTAAAAAGATCAGATCAGATATGAACATCTTTAACCACTTAAGCCCCGGACCATATTGCTGCCTAAAGACCCAAGGGGTTTTTACAGTTCGGGACTGCGTCGCTTTAACAGACAATTGCGCGGTTGTGCGACGTGGCTCCCAAACAAAATTGGCGTCCTTTTTTCCCCACAAATAGAGCTTTCTTTTGGTGGTATTTGATCACCTCTGCGGTTTTTATTTTTTGCGCTATAAACAAAAATAAAGCGACAATTTTGAAAAAAATGCAATATTTTTTACTTTTTGCTGTAATAAATATCCCCCAAAAACATATATAATTTTTTTTTTCCTCAGTTTAGGCCGATACGTATTCTTCTACCCATTTTTGGTAAAAAAAATTGCAATAATCGTTTATCGGTTGGTTTTTTTTCATTTTTATTTTTTTTATTTTTTTTTACTACTAATGGCGGCGATCAGCGATTTTTTTCGTGACTGCGACATTATGGCGGACACTTCGGACAATTTTGACACATTTTTGGGACCATTGTCATTTTCACAGCAAAAAATGCATTTAAATTGCATTCTTTATTGTGAAAATGACAGTTGCAGTTTGGGAGTTAAACACAGGGGGCGCTGTAACATTTAGTGTTCACTTTGTGTGTGTTTACTAGTGTAGGGGGGTGTGGCTGTAGGAATGACATCATCGATCGGGTCTTCCCTATAAAGGGAATGACGCGATCGATGCGCCGACACAGTGAAGCACGGGGAAGCCATGTTTACACACGGCTCTCCCCGTTCTTCAGCTCCGGGGAGCGATCGCGACGGAGCGGCTATTTGTAACAAATAGCCGCGCCGTCGTCCCGGAACGCTCCCCGAGCGGACCCGACCTCCGCATGTACCGGGGGGGGGTCCCGATCGGACCCCCCACCCATGTCTAGCAGAGGACGTACAGGTACGTGCATGTGCCTGTCCGTGCCATTCTGCTGACGTATATGTACATGAGGAGGTCGGCAAGTGGTTAACTTCTGATAGCACTTTGTTTGTTATTGATAATACCACCGATGTTTAGATTTATTTTCCTGAAGTTGTCACTGGAAAGTTCTTATGGAAGAGTTGTCTCCGCAGTGTAATTGTTGTAGGCCTTTCTTCAAGAGAACCTGAACTGCTATTACCCCGGGGAACCCGCCCTTTGCTTTACTTTTAGTGGTCATATAGCTAGATTCAGAAAGCTTTACGCCGGCGTATCAGTAGATACCCCGACATAACTCTGAATCTACGCCGACCTAAATGTAAGCGTATTCTGGAAACCAGATACGCTAAAATTAGGCTAAGATACGAGCGGCGTAAGTCTCCTACGCCGTCGTATCTTAGGGTGCAATATTTACGCTGGCCGCTAGGTGACGCTTCCGTTGAGTTCGGCGTAGAATATGCAAATGCCTAGATCCGCCGATTCAGAAACGTACGTGCGCCCGTAGGTAGTTTACGTATGGCTTTTTCCGGCGTAAAGTTAGTCGAACAAATAGCTGGCCTAGTCAATGTTAAGTATGGCCGTCGTTCCCGCGTCGAAGTTTAAAATTTTTACGTTGTTTGCGTAAGTCGTACGTGAATGGGGCTGGACGTAATTTACGTTCACGTCGAAACCAATACGTCCTTGCGGCGTACTTTGGAGCAATGCACACTGGGATATGTACATGGACGGCGCATGCGCCGTTTGTAAAAAACGTCAATCACGTCGGGTCCCCACCCATTTACATAAAACACGCCCCCCTCATCCTCATTTAAATTAGGCGCGCTTACGCCGGCCCCATTTATGCTACGCCGCCGTAACTTAGGAGGCAAGTGCTTTGTGAAAACAGTACTTGCCTCTCTGATTTACGGCGGCGTAGCATAAATACGATACGCCACGCTGCCGTAACAATGCGTGCATCTACCTGAATCCAGCTAATAGTCAGCAATGGGATTAGCTAGGCCTGTTGGTCAACTGAATTTTTTTATTTGCAGGCATTGTACATCGTGGATTGTTTTTTTTTTATTGTTTTTTTTGTTTGTTTGTTTATAGTGCAAAAAAAGAAAAAGGGTGATCAAATACCATCAAAAGAAAGCGCTATTTGTGGGAAAAAAAGGACGTCAATTTTGTTTGGGAGACACGTCGCATGACCGCGCAACCCCTTTAACCACTTCCCGCCCGGTCAATAGTATATTGATGTCCGGGAAGTGGTTGTGTTATCCTGAAAAAAAAAAAAAAAAAAACTGCGCTACAACACAATGATCACCAAGGCAGCAGCTATCGTGTGAAGTACACAAATAAACATAAAAAACAAAAAGCCGCGCCAAGATTGGGTTGATAAAGTCCACTACTACAGTGAAATTAATATCAATGAATAAAGTCTGTGGGCTTTTAAGCAGAGGCAAAGGTTGCACTCAATAGTAAAAGGACACTGGTTCCATGTAGTGTGGCACAATGATGTATTGATGGATGAAAATTCCTCCAACACCCAGTGACATGCATGCAGTATGTGAATTCCTCCACCTGAAAATCAAAGCCTCTTACCAGAAGGTAAGAAATCAAAGCGGATGGCTATAGCCCAGCCTCGGCCTTTACTTTCTCCAGAGATCCCAGATCAGGAGTCCGCAGTGTCACAATCAATAGATCACAGTCGCTCCATAGGAGGGAGTGTATAAAAAAAGAAGACGCATATAGCGTAATACAGTACAGTAACCGAAATTTATTGAAAAAGTAGTCTACTTACAGCAATGTTGATTAAAACAGTCATGTGTTTAAAATTTGAACAAGCCAGCCAGCAAAAACAGGAGCCCTTCCTCCCGAGCGTGGTGACGTCACTGACGCAGCCTCCCAGACGCGTTTCGTCACAAGCTGACGTTCTCAATGGGGGTGGGGCTCTCGACAGTGAGGCACCATTAAATAGCCACCGCTCATAACGAGAGGCAGCCCAGTTGATGTAGACTGCGCCATCTTAACTAAGGTTACATACCCACTCGTTATGAAAGGCAGCCCAGTGGATGTAGACAGCGCCATCTTAGATGAGGTTACATGCCCATAACAAGGAGCGCGGCGCCACGCAACCAGGACAATGTAACTTCTACATTAATTCATTAAAAAATATTTGAATACATTAAAAATTTAAAATTGTTACATTCATTCTCTCCTGCCCACTATCCGGGATCATTGGGGAAAATGACGAACAAATAAAATTTACAGATAAAACTATCCTCGGATAAAAACCTCGAACGGAGGGCGGAGATCTCCCTGGCACTGGACTCCTCCCTCCCCTCAGCCTTCTATATTCTAATTACCCCAGGTAAGTAAAGGTCATCTAAAACCTTCCCGGGAATTCCAAATGGTATTGGGAGGTGATAAGCCTCTGTAACCTCATAAGGTTCCAAAAAATGCTCCAAAACCCATAAAGGTATGGATAGTACGATTAATTAAGGCATCCCAAAAGTGAAGTTAATTAATTCTGTGATCTGGTACCAATTATAACCACGTAAAGGTCATGACAATAAATGTCTCCCTAAACTGGTGTGTTGTGCATAGAGAACCAGTGAGACCTCACTAGAACTCAAACTAAATTCCAAATTTTATTGACTAAATGAATTCTTAAAAGTATGATATGCAAATAGAAATCTGGATAATCCAAACCTCAATAAGCATAATTATAATAGTGATATTAGTGTAAAAAAACTTTAATTAATAGTGAGAAAAATATAAGTTTATATTTATGACCCTAAGGCCGGGTACACACGGACAAACATGTATGGTGAAAGCGGTCCGTCGGACCGTTTTCACCATACATGTCTGCCAGAGGGCTTCTGTACGATGGTTGTACACACCATCGTACAGAAGTCCGCGCGTAAACAATACGCGGGGCGTGTCCGCGGTGTCGCCGTGTCGATGACGCGGTGTCGTCGCGACAATGACGCGGCGACGTGGGCGGCCCGCTTTTAAAATGCTTCCACGCATGCGTCGAAGTCATTCGACGCATGCGAGGGACGGCGGGCGCCTGGACATGTACGGTAGGTCTGTACTGACGACCGTACATGTCCGAGCGGGCAGAATTCCAGCGGGCTGTTTTAAAACAAGTCCAGGAATATTTGTCTGCTGGGAAAAGGCCCGGCGGGCAAATGTTTGCTGGAATTCGGCCCGCTCGCGCCCACACACGACCAAACATGTCTGCTGAAACTGGCCTGCGGGCCAGTTTCAGCAGACATGTTTGCTCGTGAGTATGGGGCCTAAGGGTCATTTAAACATAACTAAATAGCAAAAATTTATATTATGAATATATTGGACCCTTCACCTAGACGGAACATCTAAATGATGTCCAATCATATTCTTATATACTAAAAAACCAAAAAATTGTGCTTAAAAATTATACAAAAAGTTTTATTACCCTTTGTGAAAAATGGTGAAGAAAATTTACAAAAAATAATTTTATAAAAAAAATTCTTATTCCACTTCCAAGAGTGCCCTTCATAAAGAATACATAGTTATGCATTGTTAATAAAAGCATTAACATCCGTGTCTATGTTTAAACCAAACGGAGTATAAGATTTTAATCGGTGTATCCAACCCATCTCCATTTGGGATATCTCCCTCACTAGGTTGCTCCCCCTCCAGTGGGGTTTGAATTTATCAATCCCTAGGAATAAGGTGTTAGAAGGATCTCGGTTATGTTTGAGTCTATAATGGTTGGATACTGAGTGGTCCTTGAAACCCCCCAAAATATTGGTTATATGCTCGTTAACTCTTATTTGAAAGGACCTCTTGGTCCGGCCTACATATTGTAGGCCGCACGGGCATTGAATCAAGTAAACCACCCCCGTAGATGCACAGGTTATGCATGGAACAATTTTAAATTCTTGGTTGGAAACCGTAGAAGTAAATGTTGTGACACACCTCCTTGTATTAGTAGTCAAAGAGCAGACTCTACATCTTTTGCATTTATAATACCCCTTGAGTTGGTCGAAGAAACCTCTACTCCCAGTCGGGGGGTCTACCACATTACATGAAATTTTATTCCTCAAAGACTGAAGTCCCCTAAAAATTACTTTAGGCCTATCTGGCAAAATACCTTTCAGTATAGGATCGTTAGTTGCAATATGCCAGTGTTTCTGAATCAAATGGGAAACTGACCGGTGTTGGACAGAGTAATTGGTAATAAAGGGTGCACAATTCAAAAATTCGGCGCCCTCATCTTTTTTCTTATCTACCAACAGGTCTTTCCTATCTATAGCAAGGACTTGATCCAGGGTTCTCTCTAATTCTTCTTGAGTATAACCCTTCTCTAAGAAGCGGTCAGTCAATACTCTGGCTTGAACGGAAAAATCCTGTGGATCAGTACAATTGCGTCTCAGCCTTAAGTACTGGCTCTTGGGAACACCTTTTATCCAAGGGGCATGATGACAACTGTCAGTTGGAATAAAGGCATTACGATCTGTGTCCTTGAAAAAAGTGGACGTGACAAAACTGCCTGCCTTAATACCAATATTTAGATCCAAATAATGGACACTGGTCTGGCTTGCCTCGTATTTTAGCTCTATTCCTCTCTGATTGGAATTGAGAGTGGAAATAAAGCTAGTAAGGTCCTCATACGCCCCAGTCCATAGGAGGAGGATGTCATCGATGTATCTTGCCCATAGGGCAATCTGGGAAGAATCCCGCACATGGATGACATCCTCCTCCCACTTGGCCATAAATAAATTGGCCAAGCTAGGGGCATATTTGGCCCCCATGGCTACACCAGTAACCTGTTTGTAAAACTTATTTTCAAACCAAAAATAATTGGAATTGGCAGCAAATTTTAATAGTGCCATAATATAGTCCACCTGAATACTTGGTAATCCTGAGTCTCTTGTGAGGAAATACTGGACTGCTTCTAGTCCCAATGTGTGGGGAATGATGGTATAAAGGGACTTGACGTCAATAGTGACCATCCACATATCCGCAGTGGGTGGGATACCAGATAACACGTTCATAATATGTTTCGAATCCCTAACATAAGAAGGAATTTTTTTAACCAGAGGCTGTAAATAAAAATCAATATATCTGCCCACCCGGGACGTGATGGAATCTATACCACTCACTATAGGACGCCCCCTGGGGGGCAGACGGGATCCTTGTGAAGTTTAGGAAGGTAGTATATGGTAGGAGTGCGGGGGGCTTTGGGTATGAGAAAAAGTTTTTCTTTTAACGTAAGAATCCCCTCAAATACTCCCCTTTCCACCAAAATCTCCAGGTCCCTTTTGTATTTACTTCTAGGGTCACTAGGTAAGATGGAGTATGTGTTGGTATCATCGACAATGTTGTGCATTTCTTTCAAATAGTCAACCTTGTCTAACACAACAATGCCCCCCCCCCTTATCTGCAGGTCTTATGATTAAATCTTTGTTAGTACACAAAGAATCCAATCCTTCCTGTAGGGTTTTGTTAAGTTTGGCTTTCTTAATATCCATTGCTTCCAAATCCCTCAGTAGGACATCCCTGAAAACTTTCAGAGAAGGTGCCAGTCCTCCTGGGGTGTTGAACAACGAGGCATTGGAAAGGCCCGAATGAACGTAGCCATTTCCAAATGCTTGGTTACCAGACCATGTATCTTTTAATGTTGATCTTTCTAACAAATTTGTGGATATCCATGTAAGTTCCAAATTTGTTGAGACTCTGGGGGGGTGCGAATTTAAGACCTTTATCCAACAGCACCCTCTCAGAGTCAGTCAATGTTCTGGAACTCAAATTAAAAATCCCTCTACCTTCTACGTTTTGGAACGTTTGGGCTGTCCTGCGTCCCCTCCCCCCTCTAATGCCTAGCCTCTTTCGACCAACCTTTTTGTGCCCTGGCTGGGCCTGTGAAAACCCCAATTCTGGGAACCAATGGGACCCACAGGTGTTCCAGAAGGGGCAGGGGCACCATATGGTGGGTAGGGAGGAGGTGCAAACCAGGGTCCTCCATGTGAGCTCGAAAAATGATTGGCCTGAGAAAACTGATAGTCATCAGGACAATCCCTATCACTCAAAGGGAAAAAGGCATCATTGGTGGGTATATTATAGTCCCATCCTAGTCCTGATTCGGGTGGAAAATACACCGGGGAGGGGTAATCGGGATCCCCCATTTGTCCCTGGCGCCAGCTATTAGTGCCGACAGGGGGATGACCTTGTCCTCTTAAATCACCTTGTCCCCATCCCTTGCCTCTAGGGGCTGGATATGACACTCTAGGAGGCTGGCTCTGAGGATAGCCCGTACCGCCTAAAGGGGCAGCTGAATTATAATTATACCCAGAAGCTCCCTGTGTGGGACCAGTACCAAAAGCTGGTCGCAGATTAGATCTAGTCCCTTTATACCATCATTCCCCACACATTGGGACTAGAAGCAGTCCAGTATTTCCTCACAAGAGACTCAGGATTACCAAGTATTCAGGTGGACTATATTATGGCACTATTAAAATTTGCTGCCAATTCCAATTATTTTTGGTTTGAAAATAAGTTTTACAAACAGGTTACTGGTGTAGCCATGGGGGCCAAATATGCCCCTAGCTTGGCCAATTTATTTATGGCCAAGTGGGAGGAGGATGTCATCCATGTGCGGGATTCTTCCCAGATTGCCCTATGGGCAAGATACATCGATGACATCCTCCTCCTATGGACTGGGGCGTATGAGGACCTTACTAGCTTTATTTCCACTCTCAATTCCAATCAGAGAGGAATAGAGCTAAAATACGAGGCAAGCCAGACCAGTGTCCATTATTTGGATCTAAATATTGGTATTAAGGCAGGCAGTTTTGTCACGTCCACTTTTTTCAAGGACACAGATCGTAATGCCTTTATTCCAACTGACAGTTGTCATCATGCCCCTTGGATAAAAGGTGTTCCCAAGAGCCAGTACTTAAGGCTGAGACGCAATTGTACTGATCCACAGGATTTTTCCGTTCAAGCCAGAGTATTGACTGACCGCTTCTTAGAGAAGGGTTATACTCAAGAAGAATTAGAGAGAACCCTGGATCAAGTCCTTGCTATAGATAGGAAAGACCTGTTGGTAGATAAGAAAAAAGATGAGGGCGCCGAATTTTTGAATTGTGCACCCTTTATTACCAATTACTCTGTCCAACACCGGTCAGTTTCCCATTTGATTCAGAAACACTGGCATATTGCAACTAACGATCCTATACTGAAAGGTATTTTGCCAGATAGGCCTAAAGTAATTTTTAGGGGACTTCAGTCTTTGAGGAATAAAATTTCATGTAATGTGGTAGACCCCCCGACTGGGAGTAGAGGTTTCTTCGACCAACTCAAGGGGTATTATAAATGCAAAAGATGTAGAGTCTGCTCTTTGACTACTAATACAAGGAGGTGTGTCACAACATTTACTTCTACGGTTTCCAACCAAGAATTTAAAATTGTTCCATGCATAACCTGTGCATCTACGGGGGTGGTTTACTTGATTCAATGCCCGTGCGGCCTACAATATGTAGGCCGGACCAAGAGGTCCTTTCAAATAAGAGTTAACGAGCATATAACCAATATTTTGGGGGGTTTCAAGGATCACTCAGTATCCAACCATTATAGACTCAAACATAACCGAGATCCTTCTAACACCTTATTCCTAGGGATTGATAAATTCAAACCCCACTGGAGGGGGAGCAACCTAGTGAGGGAGATATCCCAAATGGAGATGGGTTGGATACACCGATTAAAATCTTATACTCCGTTTGGTTTAAACATAGACACGGATGTTAATGCTTTTATTAACAATGCATAACTATGTATTCTTTATGAAGGGCACTCTTGGAAGTGGAATAAGAAATTTTTTTATAAAATAATTTTTTGTAAATTTTCTTCACCATTTTTCACAAAGGGTAATAAAACTTTTTGTATAATTTTTAAGCACAATTTTTTGGTTTTTTAGTATATAAGAATATGATTGGACATCATTTAGATGTTCCGTCTAGGTGAAGGGTCCAATATATTCAGAATATAAATTTTTGCTATTTAGTTATGTTTAAATGACCCTTAGGGTCATAAATATAAACTTATATTTTTCTCACTATTAATTAAAGTTTTTTTACACTAATATCACTATTATAATTATGCTTATTGAGGTTTGGATTATCCAGATTTCTATTTGCATATCATACTTTTAAGAATTCATTTAGTCAATAAAATTTGGAATTTAGTTTGAGTTCTAGTGAGGTCTCACTGGTTCTCTATGCACAACACACCAGTTTAGGGAGACATTTATTGTCATGACCTTTACGTGGTTATAATTGGTACCAGATCACAGAATTAATTAACTTCACTTTTGGGATGCCTTAATTAATCGTACTATCCATACCTTTATGGGTTTTGGAGCATTTTTTGGAACCTTATGAGGTTACAGAGGCTTATCACCTCCCAATACCATTTGGAATTCCCGGGAAGGTTTTAGATGACCTTTACTTACCTGGGGTAATTAGAATATAGAAGGCTGAGGGGAGGGAGGAGTCCAGTGCCAGGGAGATCTCCGCCCTCCGTTCGAGGTTTTTATCCGAGGATAGTTTTATCTGTAAATTTTATTTGTTCGTCATTTTCCCCAATGATCCCGGATAGTGGGCAGGAGAGAATGAATGTAACAATTTTAAATTTTTAATGTATTCAAATATTTTTTAATGAATTAATGTAGAAGTTACATTGTCCTGGTTGCGTGGCGCCGCGCTCCTTGTTATGGGCATGTAACCTCATCTAAGATGGCGCTGTCTACATCCACTGGGCTGCCTTTCATAACGAGTGGGTATGTAACCTTAGTTAAGATGGCGCAGTCTACATCAACTGGGCTGCCTCTCGTTATGAGCGGTGGCTATTTAATGGTGCCTCACTGTCGAGAGCCCCACCCCCATTGAGAACGTCAGCTTGTGACGAAACGCGTCTGGGAGGCTGCGTCAGTGACGTCACCACGCTCGGGAGGAAGGGCTCCTGTTTTTGCTGGCTGGCTTGTTCAAATTTTAAACACATGACTGTTTTAATCAACATTGCTGTAAGTAGACTACTTTTTCAATAAATTTCGGTTACTGTACTGTATTACGCTATATGCGTCTTCTTTTTTTATACACTCCCTCCTATGGAGCGACTGTGATCTATTGATTGTGACACTGCGGACTCCTGATCTGGGATCTCTGGAGAAAGTAAAGGCCGAGGCTGGGCTATAGCCATCCGCTTTGATTTCTTACCTTCTGGTAAGAGGCTTTGATTTTCAGGTGGAGGAATTCACATACTGCATGCATGTCACTGGGTGTTGGAGGAATTTTCATCCATCAATACATCATTGTGCCACACTACATGGAACCAGTGTCCTTTTACTATTGAGTGCAACCTTTGCCTCTGCTTAAAAGCCCACAGACTTTATTCATTGATATTAATTTCACTGTAGTAGTGGACTTTATCAACCCAATCTTGGCGCGGCTTTTTGTTTTTTATATTTTTTAGGTTGTGTTATCCTGACTGGACGTCCTGCAGGATAACATTCCGGCGCGCGCCCATGGGGGCGTGCAGCACGGCGATCGGTGATGCGGGGTGTCAGTCTGACACCCTGCATCTCCGATCTCAGTAAAGAGCCTCCGGCGGAGGCTCTTTACCATGTGATCAGCAGTGTCCAATCACGGCTGATCACGTTGTAAACAGGAAGAGCCGTTGATCGGCTCTTCCTTACTCGCGTCTAACAGACGCGAGTAGAGGAGAGCTGATCGGCGGCTCTCCTGACAGGGGGGGGTTTGCGCTGATTTTTTATCAGCGCAGCCCCCCCTCGGATGCCCACACTGGACCACCAGGGAAGCAACCAGGACTACCAGCGAAGGGGGCAACAATAAAAAAAAACAATAAAAAAATTAGCAAAATAGATGCCAATCAGAGCCCACAAATGGGTACTGACTGGTACAAATTAGTAAATAAACAAGTGATGGCCAGCAATGCCATCAGTGCCACCCCTCAGTGTCCATCAGTACCACCTCTCAGTGCCCATCCAGTGCCCACCTATCAGTGACCATCTGTGCCACTCATAAGTACCCATCAGTGCCACCCAAAAGTTCCGCCCATGAGTGCCCATCAGTGCCACCTATGAGTGCCCATCAGTGCCATCTATGTGTGCCCAGTGCCGCCTATGAGTGCCCATCAGTGCCGCCTATGAGTGCCCATCAGTGCTGCCTATGAGTGCCTATCAGTGCCACATACCAGCGCTGCCTATCAGTGCCCATCAGTGCCACCTCATTGGTGCCCATCAGTGCCACCTCATCGGTGCCCATCAGTGCCGCCATATCGGTGCCCGTAATTGAAGAAGAAAACATACTTATTTACAAAAAAATTAACAGAAAAAAATTAAAACGTAATTATTTTCCAAATTTTCGGTCTTTTTTTAGTTGGTGCGCAAAAAATAAAAACGGCAGAGGTGATCAAATACCACCAAAAGAAAGCTCTATTTGTGGGAACAAAATTATTGAAAAATTGTATGGGTACAGTGTAGCACGACCGCGCAATTGTCATTCAAAGTGTGACGGCGCTGAAAGATGAAAATTGGCTTGGGCAGGAAGATGCGTAAGTGCCCCCCGGTATGGAAGTGGTTAAGGAGGCAAATCCTGCCGGTCCCAACTCGGTTAAAACAGTTTTTTACATTTCTTTAAGTACTTCCTGGTTTCCAAGCCTAGGCAAATGATGTCATACATTCCAGGAGTCTTCAGGAGAGGAGGAGGGGGTTTCTCAGCCAACACACACTCCTGCTTGCATGCCTTAGCTAAGGGCAGAAGGATTCTCAGGAAGTAAAAGCTACATAAACCATCTGCCCTTACCCAAAATGGCCACCGCCAGAAATGCAAGGGGGTGGTATTTGTCTAAGTGATTTCTCAGCAAAATAAAGCATGGAGACATGCATGGATGGAGGGGTTTGCATTGAATATTATTAATGAATTGAATATTGCTTTTGGTTTGTGGTGCTCAGATGCAGTGTAGTTCCACTTGAACTATTTTCTTACCATGACAGCTCCAGCAGAAAAGGCTGACCACTTGGCAGAGAATAGTAAAAATCCAGAAGATCTGAAGCCCGCGGGTGATGGCTTGTAGTTGGTCACGTACATGATCTGGAAAACACAGTTGGTTATTTATCAGATGTCAGTCTATATCTGAATACAGTGGAACCTCGGATTACATAACCCGTTCCAGGAGAATGCTCGTAATCCAAAGTACTCGCATATCAAAGCGAACTTCCCCATTGAAGTCAGTGGGGCAGATCCACAAAGAAATTACACCGGTGTATCTATTGATACGCCGGCGTAATTTCAAATTTCCCACGTCGTATCGTTGTTTTGAATCCTCAAACCAAGATACAACGGCATCTGGGCTAGATCCGACAGACGTAGGTCTTAGTACGCCGTTGGATCTAAGATGCAATTTTTCGGCGGCCGCTAGGTGGTGTTCCCGTCGAAATCCGCGTTCAGTATGCAAATTAGCTAGTTACGGCGATCCACGAACGTACGTCAGCCCGGCGCATTTTTTTACGTCGTTTGCGTTCGGCTTTTTCCGGCGTATAGTTAAAGCTGCTATTATGCTCAATGTTAAGTATGGCCGTCGTTCCCGCGTACAATTTTGAATTTTTTACGTCGTTTGCATAAGTCGTTCGCGAATAGAAATTTGCGTAGAATGATGTCACCGTCGCAAGCATTGGCTGGTTCCGGTTTAATTTCGAGCATGCGCACTGGGATACCCCCAGGCACGGCGCATGCGCAGTTAAAAAAAAACATTGTTTACGTCAGGTCACGACGTATTCATAAAACACACCCCCATTACATCTATTTGAATTCAGCGCCCTTACTCGCTGCCGTAAGTTACAGCGCGGATTCTTTGTGGATTGAAAAAAGATAAGTTGCGGCGGCGTAGTGTAACTTGGTTACGCTGCGCCCGGCGGAAAGGTATGTGGATCTGCCCCAATGGAAACGGAAATAATTTGTTCTGCATTGACTTCAATGGCATGCAATACCGCATGTAGCCAGAGGTGGGGGGGCGCGGGAGAGCCTGGGAAACACATGGAAAGACTCAGTAACGTTGTCTTTCCAAGTCTTTTTGTGCATTTCCGATCAACTCCGCTCAGCTCCGGCGCCCCCCGACCTCAGGCCAAACGCGGTACTGCTCACCGCTTTGGCCTGAATCCTCGCAAACCGAGTTAGGATTGTTTTTAAACACAGTGCTCGTATTGTGAAACGCTTGTTAACCGTGTTACTCGCAATCCGAGGTTCCACTGTATATTCCAGACACAGAGGACAGAATTAATTAGCAAGTCTGGAGCGTAGCTAGTAGAAGCCTGAATTCTGCACATTCAGCAACAAATTCTGTCCTAGTCTTTGGTGGGGTTGTAAAGGTACAATTTTTTTTCCTAAATAGCTTCCTTTACCTTAGTGCAGTCCTCCTTCACTTACCTCATCCTTTCATTTTGCTTTTAAATGTCCTTATTTCTTCTGAGAAATCCTCACTTCCTGTTCTTCTGTCTGTAACTCCACACAGTAATGCGAGGCTTTCTCCCTGGTGTGGAGTGTCGTGCTCGCCCCTTCCCTTGGACTACAGGAGAGTCAAGACGCCCACTAACACACATCTACTTTCTCTATCTGCAACGTAGAGAGCGTCCTGACTCTCCTGTAGTCCAAGGTAGGGGGCGAGCACGACACTCCACACCAGGGAGAAAGCCTCGCATTACTGTGTGGAGTTACAGACAGAAGAACAGGAAGTGAGGATTTCTCAGAAGAAATAAGGACATTTAAAAGCAAAATGGAAGGATGAAGTAAGTGAAGGAGGACTGCACTAAGGTAAAGGAAGCTATTTAGGAAAAAAAATTGTACCTTTACAACCCCTTTTAAGACCATGTTGACCCGGATGCATAGATTGCCGATAAATGTAACATATTTTTGGCAACATTTTTTTTCCACCTTGGTAAACAGAAGCATGTCTTAAATCAGAACCCCATTCAAAAATAAATAATAACCCATTAAAAGATAATTAAGAAAAAACAGCTTTTGCTGCAATGCTCCCCTTCAAGCCAGAGCTGTCACCAGCTATCATCAGTCTTCCATGTTAGACGATAATTAGTGTCAATCAAGCCCACTTCCTCTGAGCCCTGCCATAGACCAGACCCCCATGGGGCGTTGTCATCATGCATGCTCCGATGCAGCAATAGGGACCACCACTGGAAGAAAAGAGGAAGGACTGGTCGGAAGACCCAGAGAGAGGAGGGGAGGAGCACTCAGGGATGGGTAAGGCAAGCAGTGGGAGGTACAAAGTGGATGTAAACCCTTGCGTATACCCAGCGAAGCGACTGGCCCCAGGTGATACACATAGATAAAACCAATTCTCCCACATAAGCTGTACTTTTTTATCTGTAGCCCTCTCTCCTTTACAGCCCTTCCATGTGCACAGTTAACACAGCAGTGGGTAGGGATCTGTAGACCAGGGTTTGACTTGGATTTGTTTGGAATCTAGGAGCCAGCTAAAGAAGTTAGGAGACAGAAAACGCGCCCCGTCCCGACGAGCTTGCGCGCAGAAGCGAACACATACGTGAGTAGCGCCCGCATATGTAAATGGTATTCAAACCACACGTGAGGTATCGCCACGATCGTTAGAGCGAGAGCAATAATTCTACCTCTAGACCTCCTCTCAATTGCTCAAAACATGCAACCCGTAGATTTTTTTAAACGTCGCGTATGGAGATTTTAAAGGGTAAAAGTTTGTCGGCCTTCCACGAGTGGACGCAATTTTTAAGCGTGACTTGTTGGGTATCAATTTACTCGGCGTAACATTATGTTTCACAATATAAAAAAATATATAAAAAAAAATTGGGATAACTTTACCGTTGTCTTATTTTTTAATTAAAAAAAGTGTATATTTTCCCAAAAAAAGTGGGCTTGTAAGACCGCTGCGCAAATACGGCGTGACAGAAAGTATTGCAACCATCGCCATTTTTTTCTCTAGGATGTTAGAATAAAAAATATATATAATGTTTGATGGTTCTAATTAGAGGGAAGGAGATGGCAGTGAAAATAGTAAAAAATTACACTTTTAGAATTGCTGTTTAACTTGTAATGCCAACGTCCACCACAAGATGGCGCCAGCTCACAGAAGGAAGAGCTTGGGACTTCACAAGGCCGCAAAGCCGCGGCCTCAATTACCGCTCGTCATTGGGGGAGGTGGGGGCGCACGGAGACACAACATCCTGTGCCTTTTGTGCGCCCCCCACCTCCCCCGCCGCGCGATCGCGGCCGGCCCGCGGCGGCTGGTAATTGAGGGCGCCAGGTCACAATTTCTTGTTGTAATTGCGACCTGGCACCCGGATATTGTCGACCCCTGCTGTAGACACACACTGCACAGCACAGAGCAGACAGCTGAGTGTAATCTTATACCTGAGTGGAGGGAATAGACAACCCCCCCCCTCACGGTTTCATACGGAAACATGCGTATTTTGAGGCAAGTGCACATTATGCTCCGTTCATTCACTTTAAAGAAGATCTATCAATTTAATTTTTGCTACTGTTCTTTTTTTTTTTAAGTGTATTTTGTGCGTGTACTCGAGAGAGGAGCCGGACTGCAGGAGTTGGGAGTAGGCAGGCCTCCCCCAGAGGCAATCTGCCACCTTTCTCCATGCCCCGGGTGGCAATGGTGGGTGTGTGAGGGGGTCCTCCCACACAGCCCTCCCTACCTGCTCCGCTTTGAAGCCCAACGGGGCAGAGGGACTCCCTATAAGGGAGTGAGAGGATCTAGCCCACTCAACCAGCCCCGTTAGTCCTTCGCCTCTCTTTTTAAAGACCG
Organism: Rana temporaria; assembly: GCF_905171775.1. Taxonomy (NCBI): domain Eukaryota; kingdom Metazoa; phylum Chordata; class Amphibia; order Anura; family Ranidae; genus Rana; species Rana temporaria. Next base: position 666,327,219 of record NC_053489.1, on the reverse strand, counting down.
CGTGGTCAAAGTGCGTGCATGTTAACCCAATTTCGAGTGCGTGTAAGTGTGGTGGTTTTTGTGGGAGGGGGGTGGGCGTACTAAGCGCAAGCTTACCTCGCATAGCACACCCACCAGGAGCCGGGCTGAGACCACCAAACTCAATTCACATGTAGCCGAGACCGGGATCCGAACCCCTAGCTGCAGAGGTGAATGGCTTGTCTGCGCAGTGCCAATTGCGTTGAGCCACCGCAGCTCCTGTTTTTGCTACTGTTCTGTCCCTTATGGGAAAAAGTACACACAGTACTTTGTCCTATGTTGTTAAGTCATTTCTAACCATAGTTATAAGGTCTGATCTGCCTCCCTCCCCCCGATTAGACAACAGCTTTGAAGGAGGTGGCTGATTCAGAAGTGCAGCTTGTCTCAGCTGTGAGAACCATAGACAAGCAAAGGCAATGCAAAGGGAGGGGGGACGTCTCAGGCATTGTATTACTCTTTGTAAAACATATTCTAAAACCCCAAAATTAGTGTAATAAAATATAAGCAGTACTGTAAACAATGTGCAGCGCCCTGCTCCTGTTGAGCAGGCACTGCTTCAAATTTAATGGGGGTCTGTTATTTGGCTCAGACCAGAGTGATTAAAGGCAGTTTAGCCTCTGTTCCAGCCATGTCTGTGCTGGGAGTGATCAACCATTGATCGCCTGGGGGTGTCATTACCACCCCAGGCCAAGGGTGGCAGCAGCCAGGTCATGGTATATTGAGTGTCCCCCTCAGCAACAAACTAGTGGGAGTGGTTACCTCGCTGTCCATGCTGGGGAGGGGTACTTAAGGGACAGACGCCATTGGTGCGGGGTTCGTCCGTTCGCGCTTCGTGGCCCGCCTGGCCGGGGGTGCGTATTGTGAATCCTAGCTCCGGGACCATGTTGGCCCGGGGCTGCTGCTTCGACTGTTGGGCCCAGTTGTCTGTCTGAGGCCTGTACCGCAGAGGTGATCCCGTGCTGTCCGTCCTGCAGGAGGAAGCCACTTGATGAAGGCGACCAGGGGAGGACCTATCCTGGGAGGGACCATGCAAGAGGCTGGTACCTTAGGAAAAGGCCTGGAAGCTTCATCCAAGGATGCACCGTACACCGAGAGGCCTGACAGTGTCGCCTGTTGGGTCTAAAGGTTCTAGTGAGAAAAGCTAAAGAGATCCGGGTGCTGAATCCTGTGGCAGAGGATACCGGACCAAAACATCTCACGTGAAAGGAAGATCTGTGGCAGAGACTGTACTTTATTTTGTGCGCCATGCCGGCTGCTAGGCCAGTGAGAGGGACCTATCCGGGTAAGCAATACCCACTCTGACTAGAGTGGCGACGAGAACGGTTTGCTGGAAACAGGAGGGTTTCCTTACTTTGTGACTATGCACCTAAACCTACCTACCCTTCCACCTCTTACTCCTCTTTTCTACTAAAGTTCTCCAAAATAAAACCAAAGAGAAAGAGGTACATTGTGTGTGGACATTGAAATTATTTGGACTCTCCTTTCACCCTGGGCAGTGAGAATAGAGGTAACGTGCCACCCAAAATTTAAACCAGCAGCTCCTGCGGGGGTAGTGCTACATGTGGGGGCTCCTCCGGGATTGGCTGTTACCTCTAGCAACAGAACTGGAAAAATATTTCACTTTATTGAGAGTCTGAACTTGATGGGGTGTTGAACTGTGTCCGAGAAAGAAGGGGTAAGGTCAGGTCGCTTGGTGGAGAAGTTGGCTAACACGTGCAACAGAGAGGTGCGTGGAGCGACGTGCCAAAAAGAACCAGAAGGGGGAGGAGTTCCCGCCCTCCGCGTGAGACGCGTGTGTGTGTCTGGCACGAAAAGGACATTGATTGGCAGATCGGAGAGAGAAGATTGCAGCGCAAGTCATGTCGGTGTATCCGCTGCCACCAACTGGACTGAGGCCTACGATGTTCCCGTCCGGAGCTAGTGTGAGCTCCGCATTGCCAGGAGCCTTGCTGACGGACACGGGCATTCGGATATAACCGCATGGGCGTTTTGTTATATGCAGCAGCGGAGATGTGGAGGCGCTTGGTATGATGTGACCCAGATGTGAGGGATTGGCAATCCAGCTCCGACCCTTTGGCTGATGCTTCCAGTGTGGGGAGTACTTGTTCGGAGTGGATCAACTCACAGGATCGCCCCACGCCTATCGAATGGATTGGATCACATGCACCGTCACTTTGGAAGAAGTTATCGCTCATCACTCTGCTGCCCCCCCCGTCATCCTCGGTGAGGGAACCAGGAAGTGAAGCACTCCGGCTTCACTGCCCGGTTCCCTACAGCGCATACGCGAGTCGCGCTGCACCGTGCTGACTGACTCCCGCTGTGTTCTGGGAGTCGAGTGCTTCCCAGAACACAACGGGGGGGGGGACAGGATCTGACGTCCTGCCCGCAGTCTACCCGCGGACTGTGTGGCCGGAAGTGGGTGCAAATACATGTCTTTAGACAGGTATCTGCACCCCCTCCCCCTGAAAGGTGTCAAATGTGACACCGGAGGGGGGGAGGGTTCCGATGAGCGGGAGTTCCACTTTAGGGTGGAGCTCCGCTTTAAAGCCCCAAACCCCATAGAAATTATCAAACTTCTTGAAAAGTCAGCATTGCATTGTGCAATGCGCAATGGATAATACCTATGCTACACCTTTTAGATATATGCAAGATGGAGGTTGAGGGGGCTTGGTTAGGAAGGAGGGAGGTAGGCACTGGCACTTGTTCTGAACCACTTGAATAGTGATAGAGTAAGCACAATAAGATAAGATTACATTCTGTTTTACTATTTATTTCCACCTTCCCTCCAAAAAGAAAAAAAAAATCTGTCTATGCAAACACAGCCTTACTAATTGTAGGTACATAAGAAAACCCCACCCTACACCCCACAGTGTAATGCTAAGGACTCAGCGACCTAAGGAAAGCCTTACTCATGACCATGAGGGATTCTGGGGTGGTACCTACTTCTCAAGCCCCATACACACCACCAGGTTTTCCCGATGGGAAAACTGCGAGCAGAGCTTTTGGCCGGGTATTCCGGCCGTGTATATTCCTTGCAGTTTTTCAGACGGGAAAACTGCCAAAAAAACGCTCTCTTTTTTCATGCTGGGAAGATTCCCGACTGACTTTTTCCACTGGAAAACCCGGCCGTGTGTACAAGAAAACCGCCCATTTTTAGCAATTTTCCCATCAAAAAATCTCTAATGGAGCATACACACAGCCGGGATTCCTGAGCAAAAGCTCTCATCTGAGTTTTCCTGTACGGGAGAGCAGGTTCTCGATTTTCCCTTCGGAATTTCAGACGGACCTTGACCCGTCGGGGATACCGACCGTGTGTAGAGGGCATAAATCTAGTCTAGTTTTACAAAGTCTGTATGTGCATAGGCCCTTTAGAGTGCTCTTGGAGTACATACAGTAGGGTGACCAGACATCCCCGGTTTCTGAGGACAGTCCTCGCATTGAGGACACTGTCCCCGGACCACGTTTGTCCCCGGATTGGATTTGAACAGGGGCTGGGGCTATTTCAAAGACAGTCAGTGCAGAATAAAAAATAATAATCTGAATTACACACCCCCGCACCTACTAGCTTAGGGGGGTGTATTTTTTTTCCATTATCTGAGTCCCTTTCTGATGATCATGTACTGGTCGGAGCGGAGGAAATATTTCTTCAGTTTCGGGCTCATGCCCATTCAGCTCCGCTCGCATGTTCTTCTGCCTTGGATCAAGTCCCGGCCAGCCCCCTGCCTGCTTATCTCCTTGCCTTCCCTGGCAGATTGATCTTCCTCTGCTCCCCACCCAGTAGTAGCCGGGGCCTGGAGAGTAAGACTTGACAGGCTGTGAGGCGGGCGACAGGCAGAGAGTCGCCGATTGCCGCCATTACTAGTAAAATCCCCGGATTTCATTTTAAAAATCTGGTCACCTTAACATACAAACTTTGTAAAATTCAAGCATGCACGGATACCTCACACTCCCTGATTTTATGCTTATGTGTGTATTTTAATCTTTCATTATAGGTTTACTTTGGGCCCAATAGGCATATCTTCAAACTTGCTAGGTCTGACCAGAAATTCCAGCTGAGGCACACAACACACACTGGAGTTATTCTTTTCATTGCAAAACAACACTCTTTGTGCACCGCTATTAGCCTATTTTCTTGCCTCGCCTGAATTCTCAGGCTCTCCAACTCCCAAAAGTTCCCAGGTAGGCCAATAGGTCATTAGGAATCAATGCCAGTTTCACACTGCTGCACTGTGCTTTGGCCACAGCACTGGTGTACCCTCAGTTTTTGTGTGGACTTCTTATAGACTTTCTATTTGGTTGCATGTTTTTGGGGCGCATTTCTGAGAGTGACTCAAGCCCAACTGAAAATAGTAATCTGTTTTAGTTATATGAGAAGATACATTGTTAACTCACCATACTTTGTCAAAAAACAGAAAATCCCAACTATGATGGCAAGGACAAAGGGAACCAGAGATGAGACAGCAGAGACATAGAGCTTAACCCTGGATGGAGAATTGTCTTGTGTTTTGCTTTCTGGAGAAGTTTGTTCTGGGGCTTAAAAAGAAAAGATAATGAAAATTCAGCTCATCCATAGGTAATCATTCCAGTAAAATTTATATGCAGGTCTTTGACTATTGGTTTGACAATCTATATGTACTTCTTGTGTTTATTTAGGTGTTATCAGTAAACTATAAAACTATGCAAAAAACACAACCCTACTTCAACCTAAACACACCCTCAGGCTAAGAAATTATTAAACATTTATCCCATGCATGCAATATTTTTTCAAAAATCTGATCATAGCGAAATCTAGGGGATGTGAAAGGACAGAAAGAAAAGCCGCACACCCAGAGAGTGACATACAGAGGCTACAAAGACCTGACATTCCTCCACACCTTTGTCAAGGCCCTTGGCCACCACCTGTCCTTCTCAGGACCCCAAATTTTCCCAACCTTACCCAGAATGTTGTGCACCACTACTTTAAGAGGAAGGACTTTTTTCCAAGAGGAAACCTGAAACTGTGCATGCCATATGAAGTGACCGACTACTACACTGACTAGAAAAGGTGCCTCGAAATCAAAATATCGACTAGTCTGAAAAGTCCCATCTAACCACTCTGCATAACACACGTGGGAAAGAGATACCCAGAGACTCACCCACCTGTTTATAGACTTCTATATTGAAGGGGCACTGAAGCAAGAAATGGTCCATCATTTCCTCCACCCCACCACACTCCACTCTTGGACAACTATGGTTCTTCACAGAGCAATCCTTTAAGTTGCCCTTCCATAGAGGCTGCCATGGAGCGGGCGCCAGGCCAAGCCCCCTTAACTTAAAAGACATTCTCTCCAGATTAATCATTTGCAGACCCTCTCTCATAACAGGGTCTCGGTAATCAGGTAAGTTTTAATCAGATCAATCCTTTACCTGTAGGAGTTTCCAATACTTCCAGTTGGCAACCTTGGCATGGACATTTGTTTCCTGTCAGGGCTCTGGAAAGTTGTCCGGAAGCTCAAAGCCTTCACCTTCATCTCCCATCCAGAAAACATCACTGTTATCCTAACTGATCTTTGAGCCAGATGCCTCAGCATACTTCTTCAGCCCCGAGATCGCCTCCTCCACCTCACATCAACAGCATAGGCTACGACCCTCGGAGGAGGCTCACCAGGAATGCCCAAAGACACCCCACACAACAGTCCGCTCTCTAACGTTCTGATGAGGGGATTGATTTGGAACTTGTATGGCAGAGGACTGAAGTACACCCAAGAAAATCTCAAAGGACTGTCCGAATTAAGATTCAAGCATTCACAAGAATGAAGCTTTCAGCCCCTCTGGACAAGGTCTTCAGCCAATAAATAAAGCCCCCTCATTAGAGTGTAAGCTCTTCTTAAGCAAAGACTTATGTGAATGAAGAGTTCTCTTTACAATGACAGTGGCAGAATACATCTGGGAATTGAAAACCTCCATAGATTTGTCAGAAAGTGTAAATTATGATAAATATATAATCAACTATGTTTACTGATATATTTTAACAGACTTACCAATTATACTAATGTTGAAATCCAAGTCATGAATAACTGAAACATGATTTTCAACACGCAAAATCCTAATTTTATAGCTCAACCCATCAGTCTCGGACAGGTTCTTCAGAATAATGGTGCAGTTCTCTTGGTAAAGACGACCATGGTAGCCATTTATTCCCTCGAGAAACCCATGGTGGAACCCAATGTGTTTACCTTCAGCGTAGACATCAAAAAATAAATCTAGGCTAGAATGACATAACTCCGGCACTGGCAAGTGAAGATCTGAACCAAACTGACTGCTTATAGTTTTCATTTCCAAAGACATGAAACCTGGGGGCGAAAGGAAAAACAGTATAGAATCAATAGTATATTTAAAACAAAAAACTTCAATAAATGTTTCAAATTGAAAAAACAAAAAAGACTAAAGAAATTACTATATAATAAATTCCTTGTGAAATATGCAATTCGTAAATCCACCAAATAAAGCGTAGTCTAATGCCGCGTACACACGACCGTTTTTCATGACGAGAAAATGCAATTTTTTAAATTGGTCGTGAAAAACGGTCGTGTGTAGGCTCCAGAGCATTTTTCTTGAAAATTTAGAAGCTGCTCTATTTTTTCTCGTCGTTTTTCATAACGGTCGTGTGTACGCTTTAACGAGGGGGAAAAAAACGTAAAAGAAGCAAGTTATGAGACGGGGAAATTCCATTCGAATGGAACTTCCCCTTTATAGTGCCGTCGTACGTTTTGTACGTCACCGCGCTTCGCTCGAGCATTTTTTTTCACGATCGTGTGTATGCAAGGCAGACTTGAGAGGAATCACGGCGAGAAAAACATAGTTTTTTTCAATGACATGAATAACGGTCGAGTGTATGCGGCATAAGTCCCAAAAACCTAAAAAAATTTCACAATTCATTCCACCACCATTATATATGAAAGGAACTCACCCCTAAGCCTCGTACACACGACCGGTTTTCCCGGCAAAAAAACTGCTGGGAGAGATTTTTGCAGTGAAAACCGGGCGTGTGTATGCTCCCTCGCTGGGAAAACTGCCGGGAATCCTGGCGGGAAAAATAGAGAACTTGAAAATTGGCCTGGGAAGAAAGGGGTGAAAGTGCTCAGTATTGAAGCAGTTAAGTGACTTTAAACATGGCACGGTTGTTGGTGCCAGATGGGCTGGTCTGAGTATTTTATACACTGCTGATCTACTGGGATTTTCATGCACAGCCATCTCTCGGGTTTACAGAGAATGCTCCGAAAAAGAGAAAATATCCAGTGAGCGGCAGTTGTGTGGAGGAAAATGCCTTGTTGATGTTAGAGGTCAGAGGAGAATGGGCAGACTGGTTCCAGAAGGCAACAGTAACTCAAATAACCATTATAACCAAGGTATGCAGAATACCACCTCTGAACCCACAACTCATCAAACCTTGAACCAGATGGACTACAGCAGCAGATGGCCACACTGGGTGCCACTCCTGTCAGCAAAGAACAGAAAACTGAGACAACAATTTGCACAGGCTCACCAAAATTGGACAATAGAAGATTGGAAAAACGTCTGGTCTGATGAGTATCGATTTAAGCTTCAACATTCAGATGGTGGGGTCAGAATTTGGTGTAATCAACATAAAAGCACTGATCAATCCTGCTTTGTATCACCAGTTCAGGCTGGTGGTGGTGGTGGTGTAATGGTGGGGGGGGATATTTTATTGGCACACTTTGGGCCCCTCAGTATCAAATGAGCATCGTTTAAACACTACCTGAGTATTGTTGCTGACCATGTCCATCCCTTTATGACTACAGTGTCCCCATCTTTGTTATAATACCCGACTGATCTCTGAACCATGAAGTTTGTAGCGCTCACCCCAGTAAGGGCCATAGGTTCTTTTCCTAGGTTAGTGCAGCGGCAGCCAGGCACACAGGAACAGTCACTCTTTTTGGCTCAATGAACAGTCTAAGGGTTGGCCGTTTTATTGCTGAGTAAACTTGGATGGGATACAGGAAGCTGTGGGATACTCCATTCACACTGTACAGTAACAAGAGGACACTCCTCACTTTGTCACTACTTCTTAGAACAGTCTTGTGACGGACCACCTCGCACCCAGCCTGGGTGCCTCCGCCAAGGTACAGCTTCCTCCACTCTGGAACCAGGAACCAGGTATTATAGCTAAAAATTGCACCCAAGAACAAGATGACACGTGCTTAGGTGCAAACTGGAACTCTTTATTGTGAACTCACCCAGAATATATACCACACAAAATCAGATAGGAGCTTGATCACATTACCATAAACAATGCAAACTTTAAACAGTAATATCATCACTACGGCTAATGAACAGCTACAACAATAGTTCGGTAACTAGGTAAAGTGGACACAATACTAGCAGACAGAAACAATAGGTGACTCCATTAACAATGGAGATCCACACAATAGGAAATTATAAATTGAGAGAACGATACCTTAATAAACAGATTACACATAGCAGCAGGAGACCTCAGCATAAACTGATTATAATTTTCTGCTTAGAGCCTCTGAGTCTGGGGGGGGGGATCGAAGCAGCCAATGGTGGTTTGGACAAAGAGGCCCCAAATTTGTATCTAGGTCCTTGGTTCCCAGAGTGTATGTTTTTGGGGAGTCGTGGACCCGACTCTGAAGCAAAACCACTCCAAATGTCCCCCAGGAACATACCTACCATAGAATAGAGCCCCCTCAAAAGCCAGGGCCCAAGGTCAGTAGGCAAGAGGCTACCCTGCAGTCCCCTCCAAAAGCCCCTGTCCTGGTTGGGTCTGTCACAAGCCTCTCTGAAAGAAGCCATGGGAATGGACACCATAAGAAATGTCCCAGATTAGGAAGAACTGGCACTGATGCACAAGGAATAGTGGCAGAAAACAGTTCCTACGCTCAGGTACTCTCAATGTCTTAGGAAAAAAAGAGAAGAGAACAACAGAAAACAAGATGAATAGATAGATCATCAAAACAATGAACATGAAGTTAAAGGGGTTGTTTTTTCAACTTAATGAATCCTATCCATTAAGGTGAAAAACTTCTGACACTGACCGGCCCCCCAGCCCCCTCAGTTTTACTCACCTGAGACCTTCGTTCCCTTAGCAGATAGATTGGATAGATTGATAGTAGCACAGCCATTGGCGCCGGGGGGCAGGGCCGAGGCCGGCGTTCCGTGTCTATAGATGCTAATATAGATGCAAATGCTGGACTCGGGAGCGCACCCGAAAGGTAACCCCCTGGGAGATCCCCTCTCCCAGGGGGTTAACTAGTGTGGGGAGGAGCAACGAGAGCCGCCAGGGGCGATGATTGGGGGCCACACTATACAAACGTTTCTTGAAACCATCAATGCCCCCCCCCGCTGATACCACCGTCTGTGGAAGGGAATTCCACATCCTTGCCGCTCTTACAGTAAAAAAAACCTCTACATAGTTTAAGGTTAAACCTCTTTTCTTCTAATTTTAATGAGCGACCACGTGTTATTAAACTCCCTTCTGGGAAAAAGTTGTATCCCTATTGTGGGGTCAACGGTACGGTATTTGTAAATTGAAATCATATCCCCTTTCAAGCATCTCTTCTCCAAAGAAGACCTTTCCTCATAACGAATATCCTCCAGACCCTTTATTAGTTTTGTTGCCCTTCTTTGTACTCTCTCCATTTCCAGTACATCCTTCCTGAGGACTGGTGCCCAGAACTGGACAGCATACTCCAGGTTCGGCCGGACCAGAGTCTTGTAGAGCGGGAGAATTATCGTTTTATCTCTGGAGTTAATCCCCTTTTTAATGCCAATATTCTGTTTGCTTTGCTAGCAGCAGCTTGCTGAGCCTATCATCTACTAGGACCCCCATGGTCCTTTTCCATCCTAAATTCCCCCAGAGGTTCTCCCCCCATTGAGTAGATTGCATTCATATTTTTGCCACCCAAATGCATTATTTAAAAATGTTCTACAATAAACCTCATTTGCCATATTGTTGCCCCACCCCATTAATTTGTTCAGATCCACATCCTGTGGAGAAGTTATTGCCCTGCTTAGCTCAGTATCATTCGCAAATACAGAGATTGAACTGTTTACCTCATCCTCCAGGTCGTTTATGAATAAATTAAATAGGATTGGTCCCAGCAGTAGTGTATTTAGGTTTTGCGCTGCCCTAGGCCTTACTAAACTTGTGCACCCCTAATTTAAATATGACCCACCCCTTGCTGTCAAGCCCTTGCTGTTTAAGACCCACCCTGAAATGGGACAGGTATGGTAAAAAATTAACTGTCAGGGGCTATAACCCTCCCTTACTCTATCCAAAATAAAATAAAAAGTGTTGCCTATAGTTCTACTTTAAGCACACATTTCTGATAATTTTATGGAGAGGACTAAGAAGATATAACCATGCCAATGGTGCAGAAGAAAACATATAGCACATTGAGGAATGTTTGTGGTCCAGCGCCCCCCTCCCCCACAGGTGCAGAATGCCAGCCACCCGCATACCAAAAGGAGTATATAGCCCCTTATCATCCCCTCCAAGAGCTAACATACTATTGATGTTAGGCTAACGGGTCTGTAATTCCCAGGGATGTATTTTGGGCCCTTTTTAAATGTTGGTGCTACATTGGCTTTTCTCCAATCAGCTGGTACCATTCCAGTCAGTAAGGAACCTAGTAATTATTGTATTTACAGCTCATGGTTCGTATGCCCCTTATATTGGTGGCCAATTAAATCCTCTCTCACATGGATGGTCTATAGAGGCAGGCTTTTTTAGATTGTTAGTCAGTAGAGAAGAACCTCTTTGGTGGCAATTGAAAATAAGGGTCCCATTTAGGGTGACCACATTTCCAAACTGCCATTCAGGGACACAACCCCTCTCTCACCTTCCCCAAAAAAAGGTAAGGGGGGGGGGGAAGAAACGTAGTCTCGGGGTTGATGTGCCACCAGATGCAGTGCCGCTGTCACTCCCTCTGTATGAGCCACATGCGTAGAAGGAAAGGAGTGGCGTCACTATCTGGAGAGTGAAGATCACACCAGTCCCTGCTGCTTTCCGCTGGAGGAGGTGCCGAGGTGGGTGGGGACAGCAGTGCTGCACTAGGCGCAGGCCTTGCTCCTGGTCTCACTGTCTGAGAGTAAATTGTCACTGGTTGCAATATGCCAGGCAGTGCTGGTCCTAGCAACTAGTTCCGGAAATTTAGTTATTAGTTAGTAGGGGGTGGCTATGTCCTCTATTTCATTCCGGGACATTGTATTGTCCCAGAATAAAGGTGCCCGGGACCTGGGACAGACATGTCAATTGCGGGACAGTCCCGGGCAATCCGGGACACGTGGGCACCCTTGTCCCATTACTTTGGTAGTCGGTTGAACAAATGCTCCCTTACAGGGATTATTGGGGTCAGGGGTTACTTATCTAATAGTCCGAAATTTCTCATTGCTCAAGGAACCCTTAGCCACATGTGGAAGATCCCTAGGGTCCCATGGAATCCAGGTTAAGAAAGGCTGATCTAAATTATGTACAGTAGCTCCTGATAGAAAGGCAAGCTGTTTTTCTCTCTCTCTCTTCCTCTTTGAAAGAGGCCAGAGGGCATTCCAAGGGGGGGTGGGGAAAGGAATGTAGAAATATTAGACTAGCAAAAGTCAACAGCTCAGCCCTTCCTGGTAACCGTGTCCATTTCTGTGTTTCTTCTCTGCAAAACGGAGAGAATCCCTGGATCAGGATTTCGTCTCAAGCCCCCATCGGATAAACTAGCCGGGCTATTTTTCTTCACTTTCCAGCTATCCGGATTTCGCCCCAGGAGTACAAAGGCCAGCCCTTGTGGAGAGACTTGTAGTTCTTTAGTCTCTGCTGGTCTGTTGAGTTGTATACTAATGGTGGTTTCAAGCCAACGAAGATCGACTTTCTTATAGTTAGTCTTTTCTACTGGAACCAAAAGGAATATATTTTTATAACTTGTCTCCTCTACTGGACCTAAAGGCTGGTTGGTTCACACCACAGAAACACACTCCGGATCCCTTCTAGATGTGTTTTTGCATGTACTTTTTGAACGCTGTATTGGGGTCTGGTGTGTTTTTGATGCATTTTTGATGCATTGTAGTGCATTCCGGTGTGTTTTTTACTTTTTTTCTACTGTACTGGGTCTAGTGTGTTTTTGATGCGTTCCGGTGCATTTTTTTATGTGTCTCACTGCATTCCAGTACAGTCTAGTGCAGGAAAAATGCAGCATGTTTTACTTTTTTTTCTGGAACTGATCGCACTGGAGTGAACTATGCCATTGGAAACCATATAACCTACTTTTTTGACACAGAAAAAAAATGCGCAGGACCGCATGTAGTGTGAACCGGCTGTAAAGGAATATATTTTTATAACTTGTCTCCTCAACTGGACCTAAGGAATATCTTTTTGTAACCAGAAGGAAGCTTACTTTTGCCCTTTTCTGTTGCAGTTTTTGTCATTTTGTTGAGAGAGAGAGAGAGAAGAGAGTGAGAATAGAAGAGAGAGGAGGAGAGAGAGAGGAGAGAGCAGAGAGAGGAGAGAGAGCAGAGAGAGGAGAGAGAGGAGAGAAGAGAGTTAGAATAGAAGAGAGAGGAGGAGAAGAGAGAGAGGAGAGACGAGAGTGAGAATAGAAGAGAGAGAAGAGAGAGAAGAGAGAGGAGAGAAGAGAGTGAGAATAGAAGAGAGAGGAGGAGAGAGAGAGAGAGAGGAGAGAGAGGAGAGAGCAGAGAGAGAGAGCAGAGAGAGGAGAGAAGAGAGTGAGAATAGAAGAGAGAGGAGGAGAAGATAGAGAAGAGAGAGAGGAGAGAAGAGAGTGAGAATAGAAGAGAGAGAGAGGAGAGAAGAGAGTGAGAATAGAAGAGAGAGAAGAAGAAGAGAGAGGAGGAGAAGAGAGAGAAGAGGAGAGAGAGAAGAGAGCTAGCTGCCGGTGTTAGGAAAGGAGGAAGTTGCAAAATGTGAATTATAAAAGTCATTGCAGGACTAGAATTCTGGTTCACTGGTGGTGAATCAATCGCTGTCATTGCAAATACATGCATCAGGAATATGGGACCTGCAGTGAATGGTGAATGCCAGATTAATTAACCACTTCAGCTTCCCCCTTCCAGGCCATTTTTTGCTATACGGCACTTCAACTGACAATTGCGCGGTCGTGAGGCGCTGTACCCAAATAATATCGATGTCCTATTTTTCCACAAAGAGAGCTTTCTTTTGGTGAAAGCTTGTCGGGACGGGGGCCCTTTAAAAAACAAAATATTTTTTTTCTTATTTATTTTACTTTTAATTTTTTATTTTGACACAATTAAATTTTTTTTAAAAATTTGTGTCAGTTTTATTCCTGTTACACGGAATGTAAACATCCCTTGTAATACAAAAAAGCATGACAGGACCTCTTTAATATGAGATCTGGGGGTTAAGAAGGCCTCAGATCTCGTATTTACACTAAAATGCAATAAAAAATAAATACATTTATTTTTTCTCCTTTAAGAGCTATGACGTCGCTTCTGCCCTCCCATGCCATTCTATGGTGACAAGCGGGGGCTATCTTCTCCTCAGTCGGCAGCCAGGCATCCACGGGAGAGAACGCGGTCGTCTCTGCTGCTACCGGCGGAGACAACCGGGGCACAGTGGGAGGGGGGTGGGCTACCTCTCCCGCCACCGATAAAAGTGACTTTGCGGCGAATGCGCCGCAGAGACCACTTTTATCCTAAAGAGAAATGCACGCGTTCCCGAAATTACCAGGGTTATGGCAGATAGGGTACGGCGATTTGCACAAAGTGGTTAAACTCCAGTCTTTTTTTTTCATAATTTTTATTGTTTTCTGGATAATTTGTACAAATGTGAGGTTATGGTGCAGAATGTGTCAAATAACACTTATGTCGCATACACACAACGGTTTTTCATGAGGAGAAAAATGCCATTTTTTTAAATTGGTCGTGAAAAATGGTCGTGTGTAGGCTCCACAGCATTTTTCTTGACGAGAAAAATGGGCATTAAAAATTTAGAACCTGCTCTATTTTTTTTGTCGTTTTTCACGTCGTCGTTTTTCTCATCGTAAAAAATGGTCGTGTGTATGCTTTAACGACGGGGAAAAAAACGCACATGCTCAGAAGCAAGTTATGAAAAGGGAAATTTGCATAATCAGCCCAAAGGGTGCCGTCATTCGAATGGAACTTCCGCTTTATAGTGCCGTCATACGTGTTGTACGTCACCACGCTTTGCTCGAGCATTTTTTTTTCACGATCGTGTGTAGGCAAGGCCGGCTTGAGAGGAATCACGTCGATGTCATGAAAAATGTGTGCGGTTAATCTGATAATAATAATTTGCATTCTCAGAGCCGGTTCACACAGGGGCAACACGACTCTGGGCGCGACTTTGCGAGGCGACTTTAGCGCGACTTGGGGCGACTTACAGGGCGACCTCAAGTCGCCTCCAGGACAGGCGACTTTGCCAGTGGCCAATCAAACAGTAATCAGCTCTGTGGGAGGGAGGGGTTTGCCTGATAAAAATTGTTTCTCTTCCTGTAAAGTTGCTTCTGTTAAGACAGGGATCCGACTTTGGAGGTGACTTCCATTGAAATCTATGGGTACAAGTTGCCTAGAAGTCGCCTTGAAGTAGTACAGGAACCTTTTCTGAAGTCGGAGCGACTTCAGTAGTGTACATTAAAAGCGGATGTCCGCTGAAAAAAAAAATATTAAAAGCCAGCAGCTACAAATACTGCAGCTGCTGACTTTTAATATCGGCACACTTACCTGTCCTGGAGTCCAGCGCCATCCGCAGCAGAGGACGAGCGATCGCTCATCACTCTGCTGCCCCCCCCCCCCATCCTCTGTGAGGGAACCAGGAAGTGAAGCGCTCCGGCTTCACTGCCCGGTTCCCTACGGCACATGCGCGAGTCGGTCTGCGCCGTGCTGACTGGCTCCCGCTGTGTTCTGGGAGCTGAGTGTTCCCCAGAACACAACGGGAGGGACGGGAAGTGACGTTCTGCCCGCAGTCTACCCACAGACTGTGTGGCCGGAAGTGGGTGCAAATACCTGTCTTTAGACTGGTATCTGCACCCCCCTGAAAGAAGTCAAATGTGACACCGGAGGGGGGGGGTTCCGATCAGCGGGAGTTCCACTTTAGGGTGGAGCTCCGCTTTAAGACGGCTCTCAGTCCATGTAATTTGTCATGTCGCGTGACTTGGGGCCCCCCCAGGTCCCGGTAGTGTAAACCGTCTCTTAACGTAATAGTAATTGTTAAGCATAGATGAAGTTGGACTATTTTACAGTTTAACTTTTTTTAACAATTCTAGAATAATTCTTTGTCAAAAGCCCATTCTGTATTTAAATCTTTTTTTGATTTTCATTGATATAAATAACATTACAAAACATCACCAACTACATAGAACATATAACATTCCTACAATAGACATACCACAAAGATATTTAAAAAGTCCTTTAATATATATTTATTCCTTAATCTATTAAAAAAGAAAAAAAATATGTTTTCTTTCCCATCTTTCTATCCCCCTCTCTTTCTTCCCCTTCCTCTCTTTTCCCTTCCTTCTTTCCTTCTCTCTCTCCCCTTTCCCTTAACGGTGAAGTAATTTTAATTGTGATTTAATTTAAGGGTGAAAACTAAGGTAGACCCTTAGTATGGTAAACCCATTCTAACTGAGTATTTTAGAGTATGATAAAGTATAATAAAATAAGATATAAAATATGAATAAAATAAAAACAAAAATATAAAAATAAAGGACTTGCACCAGGAGCATAAACTCTAGTCTTGTCAGCCTCGGTACGTTTCGTCACCAGGTGACGCATGCTGAAATCCAGCTGAAGCCAGCTAGAACCTTGTATAGAGAGACAGCCAGAACTCTCACTAGCAATCGGTGTTTAACATTCCAAAACTGGAGCTAAGTTGTGCTTTCAGAGCTCCAACAAAGCTTTACGAAATCTTCACTAAAACATACATTGTTCTTGCTGGTGTTATACTAATGTAATCCGTGACCAGGTCTGGGGTGAGATCGGCACACGCAGTTGAAAATATGACAGGCGTGTTTAGGCGGAAGGAAGAAATTCTTTCAATCTTCGAAGCGTGCAGTGTTTCAAGGAATGAAAACAAAACAAGCAGTTTAAGAACTATTTCTAAAGCCCTGTACACACAATCAACCGTTTTCATCAGACAAAGCGATCGTGTGTGGGCCCCATCGGTTTGTTTTCCATCGGTGAAAAAAAATAGAACATGTTTTTAAATTTTCCTATGGATAAAAAACTGATAGAAAAAAACGATCGTCTGTGTGGAACTCCATCGGAGAAAAATCCACGCATGCTCAGAATCAAGTCGACGCATGCTCGGAAGCATTGAACTTTCTCAGCATGTCGTAGTGTTTTACGTCACCGCGTTGGACACGGTCAGATTTTTGACCGATGGTGTGTAAGCAAGACTGATGAAAGTCAGCTTCATCGGATATCTGATGAAAAACACCATCGGATTAGATTCCTTCAGATATCCGATCGTGTGTACAGGGCATAAGGCTTTTTACAAAACTTTTTACAGGACTTTTGATATGAGATTTTAGCTGGACCCCGTCCATACAGCCTCTCACATCTACAACAATGGCAGTTCAGGCTAAACCGATAATTTAGTAATCACAAATCAACAGCTAGTTTATAATATATACTACTTATGATATTTACTCTATAAGATAGAATACCTCCAACCCCACCACAAAAAAAAAAAAGTTAAGCACTACTTATGATAAGATGCAGTAAAAAAGAAAAGTTACACACTATTTATGATAACATGCACTAAGATAGATAGATAGATAGAGAGATAGATAGATAGTAGATAGATAGATAGATAGATAGATAGATAGATAGATAGATAGATAGATAGATAGATAGATAGATAGATAGATATGCATATTAAAAATAAAATGACTCACTATTTATGATAACATGCAGTAAAAAAAAAAAAAAAAAAAGAATGTTTAGTAATTATAACCACAATGAGATATATATATATATAATGACTCACTATAAAATACATAAAAAAAAGAATGTTTAGTAATTATAACTCAAAGCTCAACAAATCACTTACATAACGCTGGTAAAAGGAGTAGTATTGTACAAGACTTCATAGTGTGATCCTCTCTTCTCTATTAATGTGACCGATCTCTTCCACTGACTCCTGCCAAATGACTCGTTTATCACTTCCTTATGTACACTGGGAACACATGAGCTGAGGATTCCTGGGCTCAAAACCAACATGCAGAAACTACACAGTTTTATGTTCGATGTTTACTACACGGGTTGGTTTGATCCCAATATATTCAATATTTTTCTACAAATTGACAGTATTTATATAGTTACAGAACAGGAGTTTATATTGAAACGTATTTAAGTTAATCCACTGTTTATTTTTATTTTTTTGTTTACAAACTTTTATTGCAAAAGATAGAGAGCGGTACATAGTTGGATATATATAAAAATACAGCATAATTATAAAAGTTGTGGTAAGTTCTTATCAGAAACAGAAATATAATATGACACAGCAAAGCAATTGGGGTTAACAGGCTTTTCTTAGAGATGGGAAAAAACCATGGAGAATCTTGAAAGAATATTGAGGGAAACCATGTTGAAAGGAATGTGGTATAATAGAGAAATTAGTTTGTATTAAAAAAGAGAGGTGAATATTCAGACCAGGGGGACCATTTATTGTTGAAAATGTGCATGGTGTTTTGTAGCGTATGGGAGATTTTTTCCATCAAATTTATCTCGTTAATCCTGTGTTTGAGTGAATTTAGGAGTATTATTGGAGATTTCCATTGAGATGCAATCAGCCAGTGTATGGCTACACATATTGTATGGATGAGTCTCATATGGCATGTGGAAAGGTCCGTGATGGGGGAGAAAAGTAAACAGTTATGTATTGTAAGGGTGATTGGTTTATCTGAAATTTTAGAGGCAAAGCTTTCAAGCTGTAACCAAACATTCTTGACCTTATCGCAAGACCAGAAAATGTGGGGGAAAGAACCCGAATCATCGCATCCTCTAAAGCATGAGGAGGAGATTGAGGGAAAAATGGCGTGGAGTTTGGTCGGGGTATAATACCATCTGATAAACACTTTTAGGGCTGTTTCCTTGATTGCAATAGATTTGGTGCATTTGTGTAAATTGGTTATACAGTTGTCCCAGTTTACTGGGGAGTACGTAAAGTTAAGGTCTTGTTCCCATTTTAGCATATATGATAATTTATTGGGCTCTGTGTTGTTAGACATGATGAAATAAAGTTCTGAGATGAAACCTTTCATCCTGGGGGAATCGCGACAGAGTTTTTCAAAATGAGAGGGGGATTGGGTGTTTGTGGTTTTGAAGTGAGTTTCGAAAAATTGTTTAATAAGGATGAAATTATCGAATTCCGAGTCCGGAATCTGATATTTAGCTTTCAGGGTGGAGAAGGGGATGAAATTCGTACCAATAATAAATTTGTTAAGTGTAGTGAGGTTTTTAGTCTTCCACCATGAAAGGTCTATTGGAGAGTTTTGTTTGAATTTTGGGTCTCCTATAAATGTAGCAAACGGTGGGGATTTAGAGATGAGGTTATATTTTCCGTTATGGAGCTTCCATAAGTGATAAGAATGTGCTACAATTTGGTTACGGGAGTTTAGGGATGGAATTGAGATTTTATTTCCCCAGAGAATACCTGAGATGGTGAATGGGGATATTGAGGATTTCTCGAAAGCTATCCATGGGATCTTGGAATGCGGGATGTGCCATTGTGCTGTTTGGGTCCATCTTGCTGAAAGGTAGTATAACCAAAGGTCTGGGAGGCCGAGGCCGCCAGATCTCTGAGATTTGTGCAAGACTTGTCTAGGAGAACGGGGATGAGAGTCCGACCAAACAAATTTGTTAATATCAGATTGGAATTTGGTGATAAGGGATTTATTAATTCTAATGGGGAGTGCTCTAAATAGATAAAGTAATTTTGGGAGGAGTGTCATTTTAATCGCTGTGATTTTACCGAGGAAAGAGATCTTAAAAGATTTCCACATTTTAAGTGTCGCCCTTAATTTTTGAATCATCGGGATGTAGTTTTTACTTGCTAGGTCATCAAGATTAGGGGTGAGATAAATACCTAGGTATGGGAGAGAGTCTGGGGTGTAAGAAAATTCGAAGGAGGAGCGTATGGAATCTAATTCCAGTGGGGGGATGTTGATGGGCATGCCTATTGATTTTGAGACGTTGACTGTGAGGCCTGATATGGATGCGAAATTGTTGAGGGTTTGTAGAAGGTTAGGAAGTGTATTGACCGGTTGTGTGAGGAAGAGTAGCATGTCATCTGCATACATGCTTAGTTTATATGTATCGGGTCCAGATGAGTAACCTTTAATATCTGGGTTGGTGAGGATTGCTGTGGAAAGTGGTTCAATTGCTAGTGCAAAAAGTAAAGGGGAAAGGGGACAGCCCTGTCTAGTACCTTTGCCTACTTTAAAAAACTCAGAGTTACAACCCGGGAGACGTATTCTGGTGGAGGGATTATGGTAGAGTGCATGAAATGCGTGTAAGAATTCGCCAGTGAAGCCATATTTATGTAGAACACTGTCCAAGAATGACCAATGTACACTGTCGAAGGCTTTGTTTATATCAAGGCTGAGTAACAAAACAGGGTTGGAATGTACCTTGGCATCCTGGACTATATTTGTGACTAGTCTGATGTTATCTGTGATTTGTCTTCCGGGGATGAAGCCTGATTGGAAGGGGGAAATGAGAGTAGGGATAATAGAGGAAAGTCTGTTAGCTAGGAGTCTGCTGAATATTTTAAGGTCATTATTTATGACAGAGATTGGTCTGTAATTTTGGGGGAGTGTATGGTCTTTGTTGGGTTTTGGGATCAAGGACATGTTGGCAAGTAGCATCTCGTCTGGGAAGTGATCGCCTTTTAAGACGCAATTAAAAAGTTTCTTCAAGTGTGGGACTAGGATCTGAGAATATTGTTTGTAATAAAGTGATGAGAATCCATCTGGGCCTGGGGCGGAGTTTTTCTTAAGTGTTTTGATAATTTGTTCTAGTTCTTCGTCTGAGCATGGCATGTTAAGGTTGTCTATTTGTGTTTGATTGAGTTTAGGGAAGGGGAGATTGTTCAACCACGTGGATGGTAGAGAGGGTGGGGAGGGGTTTGGGGCAGAGAGAAGGTCAGAGTAAAATTTTGTGAATATCGAAAGTACTTCTTTTG
This sequence comes from Rana temporaria, assembly GCF_905171775.1. Classification (NCBI taxonomy): domain Eukaryota; kingdom Metazoa; phylum Chordata; class Amphibia; order Anura; family Ranidae; genus Rana; species Rana temporaria. The sequence continues at coordinate 666,307,013 of NC_053489.1, read as the reverse complement.
GGTGTGTGACAACTTGGTTCCTGTTATTCTTGAGTTTGTAGATATGTGACGGTTTGAGGGATTGATTAAGTTTACGGGCGAACATTGCTGAGTATGAGTTGCTGGAGAGAAGAAACCTAGCTTTCGACCATCTGAGTGACTTTTCTGCTTTAAGGGAAAGCAATGTGTCAAGCTCGTTGCGTTTAAGAGAGATGGTTTTAAAGACAGCAGGGTCATGTGAACGTGTATGGACTTTGTATAGGTTATGGAGGTCTTTCGTGAGGGAGATGATTTTTTCAACATTATTTCTGTTACGTTGGGCTGCGCGTCTAATCAAGTGGCCTCTGATTACTGCTTTATGAGCTGACCAGAGTGTGGCTGCAGAAGTTTCAGGAGTGTCATTCAGGGAAAAATATTCTTTAATCTCTGTGTCAATTCCTTGTTGGTGGTTAGGGTCTGTTAGAAGGGATTCATTCAATCTCCAAGAATAGGGGGTGGGGGAGAGACCTATAAATTTCGTGCTAAGGGTGACAATATTGTGATCAGACCAGGAGCAAGGATGAATATCGGCGTCAAGGGAATTAGCCAGAATTATTGGGGTGCAGAAAATATGGTCAATTCTTGAGTAAGAATCGTGTGGGTGTGAATAAAAGGTGTAATCTCTTGCACCTATGTTCAAGGCTCGCCAAGAGTCTATCAACTGGAGGTTAAATAGAAGAGAGGAGGTTGTCTTGGAGAAGGATTTAGAGTTTAAGGTTTGTTTGCTTCTGTCTAAGTTGGGTTGCGGAACCGAGTTAAAGTCTCCGCCTAGTATGATATGTGGGGAATGAAATTGTTGTAGTTTATTAAGAAAGTGTGTAAAGAATGCTGTTTGGGAATCGTTAGGGGCGTAAATGTTGGCTATGGTAATGTCTTTGCCTGAGAGAGTGCCTTTAAGAATAATGAATCTGCTCTCTTGGTCTTTGTAAACTTGTTGTATCTCTATAGGGAAAGAGTGGTGAAAGAAGATGGCGACACCTTTGGTTTTTGAGGAGAAGGATGTGTAGAAGGATTGGTTAAAGGACTTATTAAAGAAAGTGGGGTGAGAGTCATTTAAGAAATGTGTTTCTTGTAACATCACTATTTTAGCGTCTAGTTTCTTGTATTGGAAGAAGGCCTTTTTCCGTTTGTTAGGTGAGTTGAAACCTTGGACGTTGTGTGAGATTATTTTAATGGTCATAATGTTTTACTAGGTGGAGGGTGTATCGGCAGGTAAGGTTGTATACAGTAGGTACCAGGGAGGCTTGAGGCTAGCTGTATGTAGGAAATATGATAGAACCGGGGCTGTGTCATGTGTAAATAAAAGTTGTAGACTGAGTTAGTTTCTGTAGGAGATTTGAAGAGTTTAAGGATGAAGGGTGTACCGCTATTATAAAACTGGATCAACAATAAGTCAAATGGAACCTTGTTCCAATGTGAGTAAATTCTAATCTGAAAAAAATATATGGGGTTGAGTGGGATCCACTGTTTATTTTTTTATTGCATTTTATCATAAATAGTGAGTAATATATATGGACGATTGTTTTTTGGGAGTTTTTTTTAAAGTGTGGGGTTAATTACCCTGAGTTTTCACTTTTTTAGTTTGGACTGAATCTGTTTTATTTATTTTGATTTAATATGTGAAATACATGTCTTTTTTGATATGTTGATACACGAATATATTTTTTGATTATTTGTATTTAAAAATAATTATTTTGTTCATTTAGTAAACAATCTTATATACCTGTTTGTGGGTTTTCGCTAACTAATTTGTGATATTTTTAGCGCAATCTTATTCTTTGTGGGCCAGATTCACAAAAGAGATACGCCGTCGTATCTCTGTTTCTATCTACAGTGAGGAAAATAAGTATTTGAACACCCTGCTATTTTGCAAGTTCTCCCACTTGGAAATCATGGAGGGGTCTGAAATTGTTATCGTAGGTGCATGTCCACTGTGAGAGACATAATCAAAAAAAAAAATCCAGAAATCACAATGTATGATTTTTTTAACTATTTATTTGTATGATACAGCTGCAAATAAGTATTTGAACACCTGAGAAAATCAATGTTAATATTTGGTACAGTAGCCTTTGTTTGCAATTACAGAGGTCAAACGTTTCTTGTAGTTTTTCACCAGGTTTGCACACACTGGAGGAGGGATTTTGGCCCACTCCTCCACACAGATCTTCTCTAGATCAGTCAGGTTTCTGGGCTGTCGCTGAGAAACACGGAGTTTGAGCTCCCTCCAAAGATTCTCTATTGGGTTTAGGTCTGGAGACTGGCTAGGCCACGCCAGAACCTTGATATGCTTCTTACAGAGCCACTCCTCGGTTATCCTGGCTGTGTGCTTTGGGTCATTGTCATGTTGGAAGACCCAGCCTCGACCCATCTTCAAAGCTCTAACTGAGGGAAGGAGGTTGTTGCCCAAAATCTCGCAATACATGGCCCCGGTCATCCTCTCCTTAATACAGTGCAGTCGCCCTGTCCCATGTGCAGAAAAACACCCCCAAAGCATGATGCTACCACCCCCATGCTTCACAGTAGGGATGGTGCTCATCATTCTTCTTCCTCCAAACACGGTTAGTGGAATTATGACCAAAAAGTTCTATTTTGGTCTCATCTGACCACATGACTTTCTCCCATGACTCCTCTGGATCATCCAAATGGTCATTGGCAAACTTAAGACGGGCCTTGACATGTGCTGGTTTAAGCAGGGGAACCTTCCGTGCCATGCATGATTTCAAACCATGACGTCTTAGTGTATTACCAACAGTAACCTTGGAAACGGTGGTCCCAGCTCTTTTCAGGTCATTGACCAGCTCCTCCCGTGTAGTCCTGGGCTGATTTCTCACCTTTCTTAGGATCATTGAGACCCCACGAGGTGAGATTTTGCATGGGGCCACAGTCCGAGGGAGATTGACAGTCATGTTTAGCTTCTTCCATTTTCTAATGATTGCTCCATCAGTGGACCTTTTTTCACCAAGCTGCTTGGCAATTTCCCCGTAGCCCTTTCCAGCCTTGTGGAGGTGTACAATTTTGTCTCTAGTGTCTTTGGACAGCTTATTGGTCTTGGCCATGTTAGTAGTTGGATTCTTACTGATTGTATGGGGTGGACAGGTGTCTTTATGCAGCTAATGACCTCAAACAGGTGCATCTAATTTAGGATAATAAATGGAGTGGAGGTGGACATTTTAAAGGCAGACTAACAGGTCTTTGAGGGTCAGAATTCTAGCTGATAGACAGGTGTTCAAATACTTATTTGCAGCTGTATCATACAAATAAATAGTTAAAAAATCATAAATTGTGATTTCTGGATTTTTTTTTTTTATTATGTCTCTCACAGTGGACATGCACCTACGATGACAATTTCAGACCCCTCCATGATTTCCAAGTGGGAGAACTTGCAAAATAGCAGGGTGTTCAAATACTTATTTTCCTCACTGTATGCGACTGATTCATAGAATCAGTTACGCATACAGTAAAAGTAGATATCCATAAGATCCGACAGGTGTAATTGTTTTACACTGTCGGATCGTAGGATGCAATACCGCGGCCGCCGCTGGGGGGAGTTTGCGTCGTAAACCAGCGTCGGGTATGCAAATTAGCAGTTACGGCGGATCCACGATGGATTTTCGCGTTCGTTACGTCGTCCGTTGTCAAGTTTCCCGTCGCAAAGTTAGTCGTTATTTGACCTGCCTTAACTTTACACAGCAATCGTATTGCTGTATAAAGTATGGCCGTCGTTCCCGCGTCGAAATTTAAAAATGAACGTCGTTTGCGTAAGCCGTCCGGGAATACGGAATTACGCTACGTGCGTCGCCGTTCGAAAAAAATGACGTCACTGCGCACAAAGGGAGCATGCGCAGTAGGTCCGGCGCGGGAGCGCGCCTAATTTAAATGGCACACGCCCATTTAAATTACGCGGGCTTACGCCGGAGGCTGCCAGCGTAGGTTTTCATTGCAAGTGCTCTGTGAATCAGGCACTTGCGATGAAAACTTGCGGCGGTGTAACGTATCTGCGATACGTTACGCCGCCGCAATTCTACGTGAATCTGGCCCTGTATTCTTATATATATATATATATATATATATATATATATATATATATATATATATATATATATATATATATATATTATAGATATATATATTTTTTTTTACTGCATGTTATCATAAATAGTGTGTAATTTTTTTTAACACCCCCCAATAAAAGTTAAGCACTACTTATGATAACATGCAGCAAAAAAAATAAAAAAAATAAATATATATATATATATATATATATATATATATATATATATATATATATATATATATATACACACAGTAAAAAAAAGTTACCATATTTATTGGCGTATAACACGCACCCTAACTTTAAGAGGGAAGTTTCAGGAAAAAAAACTTCCACAGCCCTCTGCGTATAACACTCAGGAGCAGTTTATCCTCTATTTTCAGGGTAAAAAAGTGAGTGTTATACGCCAATAAATACAGTATCCATTTTTAAGGCAACAATGTAGATGACAGATCCTACTATAAAGTTAGCAGGAATGTTTAGTAATTATAACTCAATGCTCAACAAATTACTTACATAACGCAGGTAAAAGGAGTAGTCAACGCTGTATCCTGGCCTAGGCCAACAAGGCCCAGGCCTAGGGCAGCACTTTGCAGGGGGGCAGCACGGAAAGAGTCCGCTGTTGGTGTAGCGCTGGGCTGAGAGGCAAATTGGTATAGCGCCCCCATAAAGCGGGCCGCACAGCTTCCAGTATGCGGGAGGCCGGCATTCCACAACTAGGGGAGGGGGGCACTGTTTCTAATTTTGACTGTCCTATCATCCTGGACCACAAAGCTTCCTCAATGTGCTATATGTTTTTTGCTGCACCATTGGCAGGGATATATCTTCTTAGTCCTCTCCATAAAATTATCAGAAATAGTGTTTAACTTTTTTGTAAACCCCCCCCCCCCCCCCCCCCACCAAAAAAAGTTAAGCACTACTAAAAAATAAGTTACACAGTATTTATGGTAACATGCAGTAAATTAATATATATATATATATATATATATATATATATATAAAAAATTATTTTTTTTACTCGCATCAGTGTGTGAGCCCAGGAACCTTAGTCCATGTGTTCCCAGTGTATTGGAGGAAGTGATACATTTCTCATTTGGCAGGATTCAGTGGGAGAGATCACACTATGATGTCTTGGACAATACTACTTACTTTGGGCCAGATTCACAGAAGAGATGCGATGGCGTTTCTCTGAAACGCCGTCGTATCTCTAAGGCCCCATACTCACGACCAAACATGTCTGCTGAAACTGGCCCGCAGGCCAGTTTCAGCAGACATGTTTGGTCGTGTGTGGGCGCGAGCGGGCCGAATTCCAGCAAACATTTGCCCGCCGGGCCTTTTCCCAGCAGACAAATATTCCTGGACTTGTTTTAAAACAGTCCGCTGGAATTCTGCCCGCTCGGACATGTACGGTCGTCAGTACAGACCTACCGTACATGTCCAGGCGCCCGCCGTCCCTCGCATGCGTCGAATGACTTCGACGCATGCGTGGAAGCATTTTAAAGGCGGGCCGCCCACGTCGCCGCGTCATCGACGCGGCGACACCGCGTCATCGACGCGGCGACACCGCGGACACGCCCCGCGTATTGTTTACGCGCGGACTTCTGTACGATGGTGTGTACAACCATCGTACAGAAGCCCTCTGGCAGACATGTATGGTGAAAACGGTCCGACGGACCGCTTTCACCATACATGTTTGGTCGTGAGTACCCGGCCTCAGAGTATCTATGCGACTGATTCATAGAATCAGTTACGTATAGATAGCCCTTAGATCCGACAGGTGTAATGGACCGTCGGATCTTAGGATGCAGTACCGCCGCTGGGTGGAGTTTGCGTCGTTTTCCAGCGTCGGGTATGCAAATTAGCAGTTACGGCGATCCACGCCGGTTTTCGCGTTCGTTACGTCGGCGCAAGTCTTAGTTTCCCATCGCAAAGTTAAGCAATCTTTTTCATTGCTTAACTTTACATCAGCCATGTTAAAGTATGGCCGTCGTTCCTGCGTCGATTTTGAAAAAAAAAATTCCGGCGTAAGTACGTTACGCACGTCGCGATTCACAAACACGTTGCGCCGCCGTAAGTTTGCGCAAAGCACGTCGGGAAAATTGCGAACGGAGCATGCGCAGTACGTCCGGCGCGGGAGCGCGCCTAATTTAAATGGTACCAGCCCCATTTGAATTGGGCGGGCTTGCGCCGGACGTGTTTACGATACACCGCCGCAAGTTTACAGGTAAGTGCTTTGTGGATTGGGCACTTACACTGAAAACTTGCGGCGGTGTAACGTAAACGGGTTACGTTACACGGCCGCAATTCTACGTGAATCTGGCCCAATGTAAGTAATTTGTTGAGCATTGAGTTATAAATACTAAACATTCCTGTTAACTTTATGGTAGGATCTGTCATCTACATTGTTGCCTTAAAATTAATAATACTTTTTTTTTTTTACTGAATTTTATTATAAATAGTGAGAATTTTTTTATATACACTGCATGATTTATTTAAAAATATATATATATATGGTGACTTGGCTGTTTTCAGAGAACACCGGAAGCGTATGCTCCTACCTGGCTCGCCAGACATCACTTCCCATGGAGGAGGTCACATGCTGTGTCATCACTTCCTATGGTCACATGCTGTGTCATCACTTCCTATGGTCACATGCTGTGTCATCACTTCCTATGGTCACATGCTGTGATCTCCTCCAATCAGATGTGGTCTGTGAAGCCTATTGTGTTAATAAAACTGCCTGTGAGGGCGTTGGCAAACCAGTGGAGACTGGGAGCTAGGATGGAATGAGAACAATTGGTGAGGTCTCTTGACTTGTATGGATGGGCAGAGAATGGATGGTGAGTGAACTTATTTCGTTTAAATATGGGTTATTTCATTAAGACGAATTCTGTGCTTAATAGCAGAGGGCAAAATGGCGGTGTGCTCTGCATACAGCCTATTTTGCCATGTGAATACTACGGTACGCAATACGAGTGGACATTGTTAGTAACCAACAACATGGCCGCCTCCTGGGCGGCGACAACTTTTTTACTCCTTAGTCAGTGTCTGTCAGAATCGGCGGCCCATCAGATTAGGTAACGGAAGTGACGTTCCATCAGCTACGCATGCGTTTCACCGCCCGCTACCAGGTTTGATCATATACATGCACACAAAGCTCCTGAAGAAGCAGAGTACTGTCCGCAAAACATGTCGAGCATTGCTAGTATGATCGCTACAGGGTGAACTGGTATCACAATTTTTCTCAGTTTTATCCATTTTCTTAGACTTGACAGAGTTTTAAAATTGTATGTTGTTGTAAAACGCAATAAAAATATATTTTGTTTTATCAATATGTGTATCCCAAGTATTATGGTACCAAAAGTCCACTCCGGCCTCACAACTATTTGTTTATATATGTTTATTTATTTTTTAAAGCCGAACCCACTTTTAGCCCAAGGACATCATATGACGTCTTTGACTTTCAGTGAGGATATCTGAATGATGGGTGCAGCTACAGGCATCATTCAGATATCCTCGTTTTCTGACGGCGATTCTGTGCACGATAAGAATGATCATAGCGGCAGTTCCACCGCTTGATCATTCTTAGAGGTGATAGAAGGGGGCATCCCCCCTTCCGCCGCCATCCGGTGATTCCCTGGGCTCTCCCGTGCCACTGGAGACCCGAGAACCGATCGTGTGTGGGCCCCATGTTTTTTTTTTCCCATCGGTAAAAAAAAAAAGAACCTGTTTTAAAATTTTCTTATGGTTAAAAAAACGATAGAAAAAAACGATCGTCTGTGGGGAAATCCATCGGTCAATAATCCACGCATGCTTAGAATCAAGTCGACGCATGCTCGGAAGCATTGAACTTCATTTTTCTCTGCACGTCTTTGTGTTTTACGTCACTGCGTCGGACACGATTGGATTTTTAACTGATGGTGTGTAGGCAAGACTGATGAAAGTCAGCTTCATCGGATATCTGATGAAAAAATCCATTAGTCTGTATTCATCAGATATCCGATCGTGTGTACCGGGCATAAGATTTCTATTTCTCTAACTGTTTATTTTTTGTGCCTAACAACACAATAGCAACAAGTAATTTTCCTGATAATAAAGCAAAGAAATGAAGGAATGCCTCTGTACATCCCCGGGTCATAAAAATAAAATAAAAATTCTCTGATTAAGCAATCTGGCCATTTAGATAAAGAGGACTATTCATCTCATTTATCTGTAAGGAAGAATCTTTTTTTTAAACAAATAATATAAAAATTGTGGATTTGTATATTTCAAAAATACACATTGGGGTAGATTCACATACCTTTAGGCGGGCGTAGCGTATCTCCTATACGCTACGCCGCCGTAACTTTGAGAGGCGAGTATGGTATTTTCAAAGATTGTGGGGCAGATTCATAAAGACTTACGACCGGGGTATCAGTAGATACGCCATCGTAAGTCCGAATCCGCGCCGTCGCAACTTTAAGCGTGTGCTCAAACTGAGATACGCTTAAATGTTGCTACGATACGGCCGGCGTAAGTCTCCTACGCCGTCGTATCTTAACTGCATATTTACGCTGGCCGCTAGGGGCGTGTACGCTGATTTACGCCTAGAATATGTAAATCAGCAAGATACGCCTATTCACGAACGTACGCCCGGCCGTCGCAGTAAATATACGCGGTTTACGTAAGGGGTTTTCAGGCGTAAAGATAAACCACCAAAAACATGGCGCAGCCAATGTTAAGTATGGACGTCCGAACCGCGTTGAATTTTTCAAATCTTACGTTGTTTGCGTAACTCGTCCGTGAATGGGGCTGGCCGTAATTTACGTTCGCGCCGAAAGCATGACGATTTGCCGACGTCATTTGGAGCATGCGCACTGGGATACGTCCACGGACGGCGCATGCACCGTTCGATCGAAACGTCATTTACGTGGGGGTCACACTTAATATACGTAAAACACGCCCACAGCTTCAACATTTGAATTAGGCGGGCTTACGCCGGCCCTAATATGCTACGCCGCCGTAACTTAGGCGGCAAAATCTTTGAAAATACCAAACTCGCCTCTCAAAGTTACGGCGGCGTAGCGTATAGGAGATACGCTGCACCCACCTAAAGGTATGTGAATCTACCCCTTTGCCGCCGAAGTTACGGCGACGTAGCGTATTAGGGCCGGCGTAAGCCCGCCTAATTCAAATGTTGAAGCTGTGGGCGTGTTTTATGTATATTAAGTGTGACCCCACGTAAATGACGTTTCGATCGAAAAGGCACATGCGCGGTCCGTGGACGTATCCCAGTGCGCATGCTCCAAATGACGTCGGCAAATCGCCATGCTTTCGACATGAACGTAAATTACGGCCAGCCCCATTCACGGAAGAGTTACGCAAACGACGTAAAATTTTAAAAATTTTACGTGGTTCCGACGTCCATACTTAACATTGGCTGCGCCATGTTTTTGGTGGTTTATCTATCTTTACGCCTGAAAACCCCTTACGTAAACGGCGTATATTTACTGCGACGGCCGCGCGTACGTTCGTAAATATGGCGTATCTAGCTGATTTACATATTCTAGGCGTAAATTAGCGTACACGCCCCTAGCGGCCAGCGTAAATATGCAGTTAGATACGACGGCGTAGGAGACTTATGCCGGCCATATCTTAGCAACATTTAAGCGTATCTCAGTTCGAGCATACGCTTAAAGTTGCGACGGCGCGGATTCGGACTTACGACGGCGTAAGTTTTTATGAATCTGCCCCTTTGACTATAACGGCTGTTTTGCTGTCCTGGACATTTCACCCCTCAGTAGTAGATCCTACTGAGATGACCTTGAAGCATTTCAGCATTCATGGCTGGGAAATGACCTAAAACCCTCACCACAGGATGAATATTTTCTGAACGCACAGGCCCTGTACAATGAAGAGATCTTAATCCTCTCGTATTTTATTGTATTGTATTGGCTCCCTTTTATATTGTAAAGCGCTGTGTAAACTGTTGGCGGTATATAAATCCCGTATAATAATAATAATAATGGTAGTTGACATTTTAATTGTCATGTAAAACAGATTTAATCCATTAGTATTTTTCAGGAAACAAAGCACTGAAATTCATTTTATTTCACACAAACTCGACTCTACTTTGCCGGGAAGGGCATCCATGGACGTCCTCCCACGATCACGGCATGCGGAGGGATCGCTCTGTGATCTCTGTGTCCTTCGGACTCAATTAATCGCAGATCAGGGTAAAGGGCCAATCACAGCGACCATTTACCACCTGATCAGGTGTGTCCAATGACAGCTGATCACGATGTAAACACAAGGGGGCAGATCCACGTAGCGCGGCGCATATATCCGCCGGGCGTAGCGTATCTAAGATACACTACGCCGCCGTAACTTATTTTTTTTCGAATCCTCAAAGAATTCGCGCCGTAAGCTACGGCGGCGTAGTGTATCTTTGGCGGCGTAAGGGCGGGGATTTCAAATGGATGTAATGGGGGCGTGTTTTATGTAAATACGTCGTGACCCGATGTAAACAACGTTTTTTTTAACGGCGCATGCGCCGTTCGTGGGGGTATCCCAGTGCGCATGCTCGAAATGAAACCGGAACAAGCCAATGTTCTAAGACCGTGACGTCATTCTATGCAAATCCCTATTCGCGAACGACTTACGCAAAAAATTCAAAATGTGAGGCGGGAATGACGGCCATACTTAACATTGAGTACGCCTCATAATAGCAGGTTTAATTATACGCCGGAAAAAGCCGAACGCAAACGACATAAAAAAATGCGCCGGCCGGACGTACGTTTGTGGATCGCCGTAACTAGCTAATTTGCATACTCGACGTGGAATTCGACAGAAACGCCACCTAGCGGCCAGCGGAAAAAATGCATCTACGATCCGACGGCGTACTAAGACGTACGCCTGTCGGATCGTTCCGAGATGCAGTCGTATCTTGTTTTGTAGATACAAAACAAAGATACGACGCGCAAAATGTGAAATTACGCGGCGTATCAAGAGATACGCCGGCGTAATTCTTTCGTGGATCTGGCCCAAGGCTTTCCTTTCCTCACAATGACAGCATGAGGAGAGGTTTATGATTATCAATGTCCTGATTACCAGTGCAGTCCCAACGATGCCCAGAGGGGGATGGAGGCAGGGGGTGATGTGACTAAATAATTTGCCCTTATTATATCGAAAATAACAAAAATATGTTTTACCTTTTTTCTTACCTTAAATCACATTGCTATTTGCCTAGCGTACTTGTTTGTAGCCTAAATACTGGAATTTGCACCTAAAAATGTAATTTAGTAACTTTTGTGAAATGTCAGTAAAAATGTGACTGCGCCAATAAATTTCGGGTGTCGTGCCAGTAAATTTCAATCTGGTAGGTTGGCAACACTGGACTCCAGCGCATCCAACCAGATCACTCCTCCAGGGGAACGAGGAAACCATAGAGAAACCCAATTTCTCTTGGTTTCCTCCCCCAGCAGCATTGCCGCTAATGTTGAGCGCCACCTGCAGTGGAGAATATAGAGTGCACCTGCCTACGAGCTAGTGTGTCAGACCTTTGCACGCCTTCTGTTTTGATGCACCTGAGATGTATTTAGCTAAATACAGTTGAACTTTAAAGTGATTGTAAAGGCTGAAGGTTTATCTACCCCCTCAGCCCCCCTAATACTTACCTGAACCCAATCTTAATCCAGTGATGTGCACAAGACTCAAGGCTCCCCGGGTCACTCCCTCCTAATTGGCTGAGATGCAGCAACAGGAGCCATTGGCTCCCGCTGCTGTCAATCACAACCATAGAGATGGGGGCAGGGTCTTATGGACGCAGAGAGCCAGTTTGGGAGCAAGCACACACGAGTGCCCCCACAACATAACCTGCAATAAATTGGCAATGGAAGTCCCTGGACTCGTTATAAAAAATAATACAGTAAATCATCGGCAACTTTATGATGTGCGTTGCCTGCGCCGATGCCTTTTATATTTGGATTGTCCATAATGTGGGCTAGCAGGGGGTTTTAGTACCAATACGAATACACAACGTCTTGTCCCGTTGCTCAAAGATAAGGGGGAGGAAATTGCTTCATTGACCCGGACCGCTGCTGAGGTTTGGGAATAGATTTCCTCTATCCATTGACACATATGGGGACCCAAGCCAAGGTACCGCAATGTGCGTTTCATAAAAAGTCAGTTGACCCGGCAAAGGCTTTCTCCGCGTCAGCTGAATTCAGCAACATTGGAGTTTTTCTGGACCGGGCCAAATGGATAAGATTCAAGGCCCTACTCGTGTTATCTCTGGCTTCTCTGGTTGGGACAAATCCTACTTGATCATAAGGCCCCTTTCACACTAAGGCAGGAGGTGCGGTGGTGGTAAAGCGCTGCTATGTTTAGCGGTGCTTTACCGCTAATTTCGCTGCGCTATTCGGCCGCTAGCGGGGGGGGGCTGTTTTACCCCCCCCGCTAGTGACCTAAAAAGGGTTAAAAAACACTGCAGAGGCACTTTGCCAGCGGTATAGCCACGATGTCCCATTGCTTTCGATGGGCAGGAGCGGTATACACACCGCTCCAAAGATGCGGCTAGCAGGACTTTTTTTTCCATCCTGCCAGCGCACCGCTCCAGTGTGAAAGTTCTCGGGCTTTCACACTGGAGAAACAGCAGCCGCTGTTTCAGGTCGGTTTGCAGACGCTATTTTTAGCGTAATAGCGCCTGCAGACCGCCCCAGTGTGAAAGGGGTCTAATGGACTAACTTGGGGACAAATGAGATCTGGAGGTTGTCTAGTGTCTTGGTGAAGATCTTTAGGTCCGTGTTCAACAAAGATATTGGACGGTAGCACAAAATCACAACAATGAGTGCACGTGTACCAACTAATTATGGTAAACTCAAATCTAGTATGAGGTCTCCACCTAAAAAGCAGGTGGAGGACATAACTATGTGTAGTGTCGACCGTGGCGAGCCTGACAATACACATGGGCTACCCCAGACCAAGATAGATTAACAATAAGTCACAGGAACCCTGAACAGAGAGGACTGGCCTAGACTTAGGACTGGCGATTGAGCTGTTCCCTGTAGTAGTAAAGGAAAATTGCATAAAAGAAACTGATATCTCTGTAATCTGAGGACAAGTAGGAGCTCCAGTACAGGAGCACCGAATGTCCGGGAGTCATCAAAAAGGACATCCAGCCAGTTTGGGATGGAGATCGGGTCAGATACCAAAAACGAAAAAAGCTTAGGGAGTTGGTCCGGGGGCCGCAAGGTGAACTGACGATTCTCCTTCTTCACTAGCACATGGAATGGGAAGCCCCAGGTGTAAGTAGCTCCAGATTCACGTATAACAGTTAGGAGGGGTCTAACAGCTCTGCGCATCCCATGGGTGGCACGGGATAGATCTGGCAGGAGTTAAATAGTAGCACCATCAAAGTCAATGAGGCCCATTTGCCATGCCTTCTGTAGGACCAGCTCCTTCACTTTGTAGTAGACATGTGGATTTGTTTTCGTCCGAATGCATTTTTGTCCGAATTTCGGGTATTTTCGTTATCGTTTTAACAAATGAAAACGAACGCGCAGAATCCGAAATCCGAAAGATTTGACATAAAAAAATGCTTTATTTTCGTTTTCGTTGCTACAACAGTTCAATATAGATAAGAGATTCGACATGACGCTGACAATAGCAATCTGTGTTTATCGAATCTGCGGTCGAATGTGCCTAACCTTAAAGGGGTTGTAAAGGAAATTTTTTTTTTTCATAATAAGCATCCTTTACCTGCCGACATTCCTCTTTTCACTTCCTCATTGTTCGTTTTTGCTCAGAAGTTGCTCTATTTCTTCTCTGTTCTGTTCACTTCCTGCTTGTCTGATTGTTACTCACCACCGTGATGGGAGGCTTTACTGCGGTGGTCAGTGATGTGCTCGCCCCCTCCTGGGAACTACATCTGTGCGGCAGGACGCTCTCTACGTGTTAGAGACTTCAAGGAGGTGTGAATTACTGGGCGAGCCGCAATTCATACTGGGAAATGTAGTTCTTACATGAACGAGCGCCGCAAACCAGGAAGTGAATGAGAGAACAGAAACTAGAATGCCGGAGGTGATATAGATGAAGGAATTTAATAGGTATTTACTAGTTTTTTAACAGAATCATTACACTATTCTGTCTGTCTACCTTGCAGACATTCATTTTAGGCAAAATTTTTTTTTCCTTTAGTGACCCTTTAACTCTATTAGTCCAAAATTATTCTACATGGAGAGAAAAGATTCAACATTATAGAGACAGTTTTGGGTAGACCATTCGACATGAACGACGAAGATTCGATGAAGCAGCGAAAAACATACAAATCTCTAATCTGTCATTGAAGGCTCTGGTGGATTTTGATCTCATGGTTGTACTAACCATGAGATCAAAATCCATCCGCGGTGACGCGTCACGCCGTCGCCGCGATGATGACGTGGCGACGTGCGCGACGCTGTCATATAAGGACTTCCACGCATGCGTCGAATCATTACGACGCATGCGGGGGATGGATTCGGACGGATTGATCCGGTGAGTCTGTACAGACCAGCGGATCAATCCGTTGGAATGGATTCCAGCGGATCGATTTCTTAGCATGTTAAGAGATTTTGATCCGCTGGAAATCCATCCCCGGGGGAAAAAATCCGTGGGAAAATATCCGCTGGATTGTACACACCAGGGGATCTATCCGCTGAAACCGGTCCGCGGATCAATTTCAGCGGATCGATCCTCTCGTGTGTACGGGGCCTTATGGTGTCTGTCGAAAGTTCTAAGAAGATTCTACAAGCAGCTAAACTGTACAATGCCGCAATCGTACATTTCCAGTCGAATATTCCGCCTACAAGCTATAGAAGAATTTGAATGTTGGTTGACTAGTAATAATAATTTATAATTATTACTAGTCATACAACTTTAGAATTCTTCTGTAGCTTGTAGGCAGAACATTTGACCGGAAATGTATGATTGCGGCGTCGTACAGTTTAGCTGCTTGTCGAATCTTCTTAAAACATTCGACAGACACCATAAGCCTTCAATGACAGATTCAACATTAATTTTATGGATTTTCAGACGAATGCATTTTTTAACGAAACAAAATAAATAAAAATGAATTTCGGGAGTAACTAAATAAATGTATTTTTCGGACGAAAAATGAAATTCCGAAACAAAATATTTCAGTTTTCACATGTCTACTTTATAGTAATGGACACAGCATAGTACATCCCTCTGGGTGGCCATTAGCAGGGGATATTCCAGGTGCAACTCTGTGAACTCTATCAAGCTCCATTTCTGCTGTTGGTGCTTGAGGTAAGTATTAAAAATGGAAGTAACTGTCGCAGCAAGGTCCCCAGGAGCTGTGGCATCTGGGAAACCTTGGATCCTAATGTTATTTCTCCTGCTCCTGTTCTCGATATCCTCTGACCTTAGCCGGAGCTGGAGGAGTTGGGACCTATGATGGGACACCATGGTTTCCAATGAAGCAATGCGAGTCTCCAGTGCAGTTTGAGTGGAGTCCATAGCAGTGACTCTATGATCAGTATGGACAACCTGAGCCAGGAGATCCTCCACCTCTCTCTTGAGGGAGGATTCAATCCATTGAGCCCAGTGATCCAGCTCTTGTTTGGTAGGTAGAATGGCCAAACTGTGCTGTATTAGGCTTCTAATGGGGTTGTATCTGCAAGGTTTTGCCTGACTTCAGCATTGGCAGGAGAGGGAGACAGGCTCAGGCATGGTGAGGGGAGATTGGACAACAGTCTCTCACCCAATCTGCAGAAGCTGCAGAAGCCACTAGGTGAAATAGAGGGTAATTACTGCCGATGTACGAGACCACAGGGTGCTCTGGGACCTCCTTTTTCTGGGCATCTGTCAGGTGTCCATTGTAAGTAATGATTTGGCTGTGGGGTATGTCCTGTGTGTCGGGAGCACAGGAATAAGCGTCCGGACTCCGCCATGGTCAGCCGCGCCCTCATTATGTGATTTTTGATAGTGCTGTATTACCCAATGTTTTAGAAGTATAGATGTACTGGCCATTGCCTATTAGCTCCAGGAAAGGTGGCTATAGAGAAGATTAGTGAGATAATCTTGTCCTCCCAATATTGCTATTGATGTTTTTGAATATCCTGATTTCTAACATCCCATTAAAGTTCTTCAGCAGTAAATGCTAAAAAGACATGCTCTAGAATAAACAGTAATTTTTATTAACAATTTAATACATAGTATATTCTTTAAAAGAGAGGAAAAACATAAAAAAAACTGAAGTATAACTACAGTGATGACTAAAACTCTCCAATATTGGTCATAGATGTCAACACATCTATGGAGGTAGTTGCCATCTGTGGGTCCCTCTATCCGGACAATCTCTACCTTATCTTTATAGCTCGGCTGGATGACCCTTCTTTGAAGTTCTCTGTGCTTTTTTTAAACTCTATTACTTTGCCTGTTAAGGAAGCTCCACATGGGGAGCTCTTCCCCCTGATTGAGTGTATGTTCAGTTTAATTAACACTGTCATTACCTACTCAGGGTTATTTACTAGATGGCAATTGTAACGCAACGTCCCACAATCCGCTTTATACTTTCGTCATATACCACTTCCGTCCAGTCTGGATATAGATATCAAATATTCCAACCGCTATCAACTTCAAACAAGATGATACTTGCTGATTGCTTAATGTGAACTGTTTATTAGAACTAGAATACAATCTTATATACAGTTAAAGAGGAGGTAACCAGACACATAAATTAACATGAGCTAATTAACTAATCACTTAAAGCAGCCTGGTCATTGTTATGATAAATCAGGATTTCACTACAGGTCAGACTTGTTGTCACGAGCTTCACACAGTAGATTATACATTATCATAAGTACAACACAGAACACCTTCTCACTATAGCAGGATCAATTAGCACAAGCAACAATGGGTGACAGAGAAGCCACAATAGACTCATTCACATTATAGAAGTCAACAGACAGACAGGTGGCTGGAGTTGAAGACATTATCATCTCCTTACAGTATGTGTCCCAACAGTATAAATCAGTCACTCTTTCTAATATGGCATATACAGGGTCCCCAGAGTCTGTGTGTCTTGGGGGGACATGGACCTGAATCCAAAGTAACACTACCTCAAGGGTCCCCAGGCATACAGCTCACAAAGAGCACGGTTCCTGCAAATGCCAGGGCCCATGATCGCAAGTCAAGAGGCTAGCATTCAGTCCCCTCCAAAAGCCTCTGTCCCGGCTGAGTCTGTTACAGCAATTATTTATCGTTAAGCACATTTAAAGCCATATATGAAGGTTCCAGTCAGTTACTACATTTAAAATACCTTTAGTCCTTAAACTTCTAACCCTCCTATTAAGAAAATACACAAGCTTCTGAAGAAGCGATCTTCGCGAAACATGTAGAGCTAAAGTTATTGTTACATTATAGTCTAGTTACACATGTCCACCGTGGCATGTGTTGACATCTATGACCAATATTGGAAAATTTTAGTCGTCACTGTAGTTATACTGCAGTTTTTTTTATGTTTTTGTTCTCTTTTAAAGAATATACTATGTATTAAATTGTTAATAAAAATTACTGTTTATTATTATAATTGGTGCCTAAAAAGTAAATTTTTTCACTCCCAACACTTGAGTAATTGACGTTTAGGCACTGCACTACCACAAGCATCCACAGTTCCATCATGTGTTGATGCTTTACAACTTATAGATTCATACCTCCATACGAGCAAACAGTTACACAGTTGGAGGAAGTGAACTTTGAAAGGGCTCACTAGTGCCCTCATAGTTCATTGATAACAAGCCATCTGTCGTGGTGGAATATGGGACCTGTAGTCAGTGCCGATCCTGACCTCCCTGGGGCCCTAAGCAAAATCAAAATGACATGTCACATTCATTAAAGTTGAGAAGAGGGGGGATGTTCTGCTGTCGGAAATGACATCTTACATTAAAGTGAGAAGCAGGGGTGCTGACCTCTTACCTCTTCTCCCATGCAGCCAGCGAGTTGTCACCAGACGGGGCCTCTAGTAATTTGGGGGGCCCTTCGCAGCTTTACGGGGCCCTAAGTGGCTTGCATAGTGAGCCTATAGGGCGGATCAGCCCTGCCTGTAGTTCATTTGTTCACAGACTACGGTGAATGAATGACGTGCCATATGAGAAATCCCTAGGTGCCTAGGTAGACCTGGAGCATGATACATGTTACACCCTAACTATAAGTGTAACATGCCTATCCTCTAAAGCTCACCCATACAGCGGCTGCATTAGTGCGTACAAACGGTAGGAACGCGCTAATTAAAAACTTGCTTTGCTTAATACTTACTCAATACTTCCCCTTTAATGGGACATCCATCTCGGGTCATCTTGTAACATTATTCCAGCAAAATTGGTCCTGACTAAAACAAGACTTAAAGCGGAGGTTCACCCTACCATCCCATCCAGCATACTAGCGTCAGCTACAGTATGCCTTTTTTTTTTTGCGCTGTACTTACAGTTTAATCCTTCAGTTTCGTTTCAGACTCCCGCGGGGAGTAGGCATTCCTATGAAGAGGGGAACATGATTGACGTCCGGCTATGGCGCGTCACACGTTCCGAAAATAGCCGGAGTAGGACTCGGCTCTTCACGGCGCTATACGGCGCCTGCTCACAGACTAGGAGCTGACTGCGCAGGCGCCGTATACAGCCGAGTCCTATTTCGGCTATTTTCGGAAAGCGTGACGCGCCATAGCCGGACGTCAATCATGTTCCCCTCTTCATAGGAACACCTATTTCCCCGCCGGAGTCTGAAACGAAACTGGACGATTAAACGGTAAGTACAGCGCAAAAAAAAAAAAAAAGGCATACTGTAGCTGACGCTAGTATGCTGGAATGGATGGTAGATAAAGAATTTTTTTTTTTAGGGTGAACCCCCGCTTCAAGAAATGTCGATAGAACCACACCCATGTTTACTGCTTATTAGTTGAGTTCATCACATGGCTGGTTGCAATCAGGTGGTAGTGGTGATAGCTGAGAGATAACCTGAGAATTTTTTGTTCTCTGTTTAGATCTGTTGGTATTATTATGTTATCTGTTACTAGGGTGACTGTGAACACAACATAGGAGGAAGAAATCTGCCTGGAAACGGCCCTTTAATCACCTGCACAAGGCAGGCGGGGAACGTGTTTTAGGTGTTTTTACCTACTTGCTTGTGGCTGCAGATGTGAGTTTGATCAACAGAGATATGGAATGTCAGGCTGAGAAATTACCTGGGAGTCAAGATTCCCCTGCAGAGCTTTACTGACAACTAACAATTATTTGACAGTTAACTACTTAAAGCGGAGGTTCACCCTAAATTTTGACTTTGGCTCAAGTAAAACTACAGGCATAGACAATAACTAATCCGTTGTTTTTTTTTTTTTTTATTCGCTATCCTTACCTTAGTACTGCAGCAGTTTCTCTCCTGTCCATCACTATTCCCCGCGGGAGTGAGCGTTCCTAATCACAGGCTGTGATTGACGTGCTTCCGACCGGCGCATACTGCACGTCACGAGTTGCCGAAAGAAGCCGAACGCGCGCCGACGTTAGGAACGCCCACTCCCGAGGGAAAGCCGGGGGTGAAAATAGCCATATAATGGTATGTACGAAAAAAAAACAAAAAAAAAACAACAGCATACTGTCGGTATTATAGGTCGGCTCCATGTATTGTTAGAATTTTTTTTTAGGGTGAACCCCCGCTTTAAGTAAAATAGTAAAAAAGAAACTGCGCT
Source organism: Rana temporaria (assembly GCF_905171775.1). Lineage (NCBI taxonomy): Eukaryota > Metazoa > Chordata > Amphibia > Anura > Ranidae > Rana > Rana temporaria. The sequence continues at coordinate 666,287,226 of NC_053489.1, read as the reverse complement.
AGGATGCAAACTAATTGTTGGGATAAATACAGCCTGAAGCTCTGGCTGTAAAGCTGCAACTAACCTGAAAACATAACAGTGAACAATAGTGAGAAAAATATATACCGTATTTATCGCGGTATAACGCGCTCTGGCGTATACCGCGCACCCCCAAAGTGGCCCCCAATCCTGTGGGAAAAAAAGATTTTTTGTTTTTTTGTACTTACAGTTTTGATGTCTTGCACGGCGTCCATCTGCGGCCTCGTCGGGTCCGGCGTCCTTCTGCGGCTTCGGGTGTCCTCTTCGGCGGGTCCGGCGTCCGTCTTCGGCGGGTCGGGCGTCCATCTTCGGCGGGTCGGGCGTCCATCTTCGGCGGGTCGGGCGTCCATCTTCGGCGGGTCCGGTGTCCATCTTCGGCGGGTCCGGTGTCCATCTTCGGCGGGTCCGGCGTCCTCCCGCTCGTTTCCCGCCACGACTTTGAATACTGCGCCCGCATATAGCGAGCGCAGTACACTCGTGAATCTTCGGGCAGGCTCGGGCGCCTCTCGCACTGACGTCCTGTACGCTCAGGACGTCAGGACGTCAGTACGAGAGGCGCCGAGACTGGCCGAAGATTCACGAGTGTACTGCGCTCGCTATATGCGGGCGCAGTATTCAAACTCATGGCGGGAAAGCGGGTATCGGCGTATATCGCGCACCCACGATTTTGCCCTGATTTTCAGGGCAAAATAGTGCGCGGTATACGCCGATAAATACGGTATATAGTTGCGCTAAATCTTGAACCACCCTTAAGGGGGTAGTAACTAAATCACCACCACTAAAAGGTGTCAATAATAAATATACAGTGCAAAATTTTGAAAAATATGAACCATATCATAAGCTATAAACAGTGAAGTGACCAAAATAAAAATTCAAATTGAACAAACAAAAGTCATAAATAACAAATGTAAAGCAAAACGTGAACCATGCAGTAAACTAAAAAAGTGCCAACAATGAAGTGACCATATAGAAACACATGAACTTCAAAACAAAAAAAGAGTCCATATGTGAGCTGGACTTACTTGTCAGGCCCCGTACACACGACAGAGGAACTCGACGTGCTTGGCACGTCGAGTTCCTCGTCGAGTTTTGGGATGAAGCCACGAGGAGCTCGGCGGGCCGCCTTCTCCCATAGAACAAAACGAGAAAATAGAGAACATGTTCTCTATTTTCTCGTCGAGCTCCTCGGCGGCTCCATCGATCCAAAACTGTACAGACGACAGAGTTTCTCGGCAGAATCCGGGTTTTGACCGAGTTTCTCGGTGAATTCTGCCGAGAAACTCTGTCGTGTGTACGGGGCCTCAGAGTCTAAAACCAGAGTGAAAACCGGCACCACATAGTAGGTAAACTGCTTACCAGAGCCAAAGGTCCCTTGTAACATAGGGCCAGATTCACATAGAATTACGTTGCTCCTCGGCAGCGTAACGTATGTGATTTACGTTACACCGCCGCAGGTTTACAGCGTAAGTGCCTGATTCTCAAAACTCTTACCTGTAAACTTGCGGCGGTGTAATGTAAATGCGCTCGGCGCAAGCCTGCCCAAATTCAAATGGGGCGGGCACCATTTAAATTAGGCGTGTTCCCCCGCCGAACGTACTGCACATGCTCCGTCGGGTAAATACCCGACGTGCATTGCGCTAAATGACGTTGCACGGACGTCATTTGTTTAGACGTTAACGTAAATGGCGTCCAGCGCCATTCACGGACGACTTACGCAAACGACGTTGTTTTTTAAATTTTGACGCGGCATACTTAACATGGCTTAGAACAACTAGGGCTCAGCCCTAATTTTACGCGCCGTAACTCGACGGAATCAACATAAAGTTAGATCGACGGGCAGCGCGGACGTTCGGGAATCGCCGTAACTATTAATTTGCATTTTCTACGCCGACCGCAATGGCCTCGCCACCTAGCGGCCGGCCTAGAATTGCATCCTTAAGACCCGACAGTGTAATTCAATTACACCTGTCGGATCTTAGGGCTAGCTATGCGTAACTGATTTTATGAATCAGTCGCATAGTTAGGATGGCCGTAACACAGAGATATGACGGCGTATCAGGAGATACGCCGTCATATCTCTTTTGTGAATCTGGCCCATAGGACCTAAACCAGCGTGTGTGTTGCACCCAGCAAACAAATGGCAGCCAATTTTGTAAATGAAAGACCAGCCTTAAGCCTGTTGCGCCGGCTGGACGCAAACAGGCAAACCTGTCCATGTGGAGATTGCGAGTGCCCCGAGACGACGTGTCCTATCACGAAACGCGTAGGGCGGAACGTGCGGCGTGCTGACGTCATCACCCTCATCTGCTCGATCTCCACATGGACGGGTTTGCCTGTTTGTGTCCGGCCGGTGCAACAGGCTTAAGGCTGGTCTTTCATTTACAAAATTGGCTGCCATTTGTTTGCTGGGTGCAACACACGCTGGTTTAGGTCCTATGTTACAAGGGGCCTTTGGCTCTGGTAAGCAGTTTACCTACTATGTGGTGGCGGTTTTCACTCTGGTTTTAGACTCTGACAAGTAAGTCCAGCTCACATCTTGGATCATCACATGGGTGTACATTTACACTGAAGTCACATATGGACTCTTTTTTTGTTTTGAAGTTCATCTATTTCTATATGTCACTTCATTGTTGGAACTTTTTTAGTTTACTGCATGGTTCATAATTCACGTTTTGCTTTACATTTGTTATTTATGACTTTTGTTTGTTCAATTTGAATTTTTATTTTGGTCACTTCACTGTTTATAGCTTATGATATGGTTCATATTTTTTTATATTTTGCACTGTATATTTATTATTGATACCTCTTAGTGGTGGTGATTTAGTTACTACCCCCTTAACCACTTGCCCACCAGGTAAATTCTGGCACTTCTCTCCTTCATGTGAAAATCACAATTTTTTTGCTAGAAAATTAATCAGAACCCCCAAACATTATATATTTTTTTTTAGCAGACATCCTAGGGAATAAAATGGCAGTCATTGCAATACTTTTTGTCACACCGTATTTGCGCAGCGGTCTTACAAGCGCACTTTTTTTGGATAAAAATCACTTTTTTGAATTAAAAAATAAGACAACAATACATTTTGCCCAATTTTTTTATATATTGTGAAAGATAATGTTACGCCGAGTAAAATGATACCCAACATGTCACGCTTAAAAATTGCGCCCGCTCGTGGCATGGCGTCAAACTTTTACCCTTAAAAATCTCGATAGGCGACGTTTAAAAAATTCTACAGGTTGCATTTTTTGAGTTGCAGAGTAGGTCTAGGGCTAGAATTATTGCTCTCACTCTAACGATCGCGGCGATACCTCACTTGTGTGGTTTGAATACCGTTTTCATATGCGGGCGCTACTCGCGTATGCGTTTGCTTCTGCGCGCGAGCTCGTCGGGACGGGGCGCTTTAAAATTTTTTTTGGGGTTTTCTTATTTATTTATTTAGTTTTATAATTTTTTACACTGAAAAAAAAAAAAAAATGATCACTTTTATTCCTATTACAAGGAATGTAAACATCCCTTGTAATAGAAAAAAGCATGACAGGTCCTCTTAAATATGAGATCTGGGGTCAAAAAGACCTCAGATCTCATAATTAGACTTAAATGCAAAAAAATAAATAAAAAAAAAAAAATTTCATTTTTTCAAATGACAAAAAAAAAATGTTTCTTTAAGAGGCTGGGCGGGACTGACGTTTTGACGTCACTTCCGCCCAGCAGAGCTATGAGGACGGGTGAAGGAGATTTCTCCTTCAGTCCCGTCCCCGCTCAGCTGCCGGACACATCCGATCCCCTCCGCCGCTACCGACGGCTCCGGTAAGCGGCGGAGGGCGCGGGAGAGCGGCGGGAGGGGGGGGCGGCCCCTCTCCCACCACCGATAACGGCGATCTCGCGGCGAATCCTCCGCGGAGACCGCCGTTATCGTGTATGTTACCGGTCCCAAAATATAGATTAAGGGAACCGATGATTGTAGACGTACTGATGTGATGTGATCATCTCGGCGGGTACTACAAAAATACACGAACAGGAAAATATATGACCATGCTTCTTTATGATGTAACATGAGTTTCACTTTTACATAACAATACATACAGTTTTTTATAGTTACATGTTCATAATTGCCAACATAACAACAGTACAGATTGAACTGAAATACCTTTAAAACATAGCTGCAACAATGAATACCATTATATTTTAATAAACATACATTTTCCTTTTATTTCGTGTTATAGACACTTATCTTTATCTCTATGGCACACTTTAGCTGTGTCATAATGAGAGTTACACTGCATTGCTCTATAAATATAAATCCTGAAGCAATTCTCTCTTTTGACCACTAGATGGCGCATCTTGCATAAATGAACAAGCAGTGTATAACCTGTCCATGTGGCTAATAATATAATTTTAACATGTGCTTCTAATATATGTAATTTTGCATAAATCAGGTTGAAATATACCCATATATAACAGTCTAGTGCTTGCAATAAACAGTTGCTCTGACCAGTACAATAGTCCTAGGGTTTTTCGCTATTTTCACTGCTCTCAACACATGCTGCTTTGAAAGTCTAATTACAACAAAACTATTGCACAAAATCTACTAAAACTTTCTCCTGCAACTGCTCTAGATGTTTAGGAATCTTTCTAGTACAGTTTAGTAAGAATGAGAATGGTTTAAAGTACATACCTACAAAAATACACGAACAGGAAAATATATGACCATGCTTCTTTATGACTAAAATGAGTTTCACTTAGTCACATGGTGCATGTGGCCTTATATAGACTCTGTTCGGGTACCCTCTCTGCCATCTACTGGTTGTTTTATAGAATAGCAGGATATCAAAAAATAACAATAAAAATAAATGAATGTAGGCTATGGGGTGCCTGTTTTGTCTTTCATGTGATACCCCAGCCCGTCACACTCTCCCCTCCTTTAGTTAATGGCTCCTGACATTACACTTAATTGTTCTCTGAACTCTATTGAGTGATTTAAGAAACCCAAATAGGTACTTGCTGCCACCACGGAGCTATGTTAACTACCTGGTATGTCATGGGAGTAGCTAGCATTGTAGGAGTTTGTACGGTGTGAACCTGACTTGGTCTGTAGGTTGGCTGACCTAGTGTATCATATGTAAAGATCTCTTTAGACTTAGTTTGCCTGGTAGATCTTCTTACAGGAGTTGAGTCTTCTCCATCAACATCATTCTCTCTTAGCATATCTTGGCTCACCGGTAAGTCTTGACTTAATGGGTGTAATTCTGCAGTGTCTAGTTCCACCATGTCTGAAGCCCAAACTTGGTCGCCAACTACTGTTCCATCATTTTGTTCTTGTTCAAGATTGGGTGTGGTAGTTGTAGAATAGAACTCTGGAGCAGAAATTCTTAATGGCGGTTTCTGTACGTTTTGAGAGTTTTGTTGAGGCACAACGTGATCATGACTTTCTGTAGTCTCCGGTACATAAGAATAATACCATCCTTCATCATCGGAACCTTCCTTCTCCTGGTTCAGATCCATGCTAGTCTCTTTCCTGTTACTTGATTGTCTTTTGTTCATCGGTACTCTTGGAATGTGTCTTTCAATGGGTAGGTCATTTACTGGTAGTAACAGATTTCTGTGCAGTACTCGAATAGTCTTTTTACCACTTTCAGGCTGAATTTTGTACACAGGCCTATCTTTGATTCTTTCTACCACTTTGTGTACTGATTCTTCCCAGTATGAACGAAGTTTACCAGGACCTCCTCTTTCAGAGAGATTTCGCACTAAGACCCGATCACCCGGTTGGAGAGGTGCTCCTTTTATCTTCCTGTCATAGTACTTCTTCCCTTTGGCGGATGATTTTTGGCTATTCTCGGATGCAATCTTGTAAGCTTCTTGCATTCTGGATGCCCATTTCTGAGTAAATGTTGGTTGACTTTCTGATTCCTTTTCCAAATTTAGATTGAGCAGTAGGTCAATCGGCAAACGAGGAGATCTCCCATACAATAGAAAGAATGGCGAGTATCCAGTGGCTTCATGCCTGGTGCAATTGTATGCATGAACCATGTGTGGAAGATGTTCTTTCCAATCTGACTTTTTCTCTTCCGCTAACGTACGAAGCATCTGTAACAAAGTACGGTTCAGTCTCTCCACTGGGTTACCCTGTGGATGGTATGGGGTAGTTCTTGAATGAGAAATCCCTGCCAATCGTTGCAATGTCTGAAACAAGTTGTTTTCAAATTCTCTTCCTTGATCATGGTGGAGTTTCTCTGGATATCCAAAACGTGGTATGAAATCTTGAAAGATCTTTTCTGCTGCCGTTTTTCCAGATTTGTTCTTAGTTGGATACGCTTGTGCAAAACGTGTGAAATGGTCTACCATTACAAGTATATACTCATATCCTCCTTTGCTTCTCTCCAAGTGGAGGTAATCAATGGATACTAGCTCCAAGGGTGAACTGGTAGTAATCCCACCCATAGGTGCTCTTTCTGGGATATGTGGACGCTTTTGTTTGATGCAGTTACACGTCTTCAGCACATATTCATCAATGTCTCTTTGCATAAATGGCCAGTAAAACCGTTCACGTGCTAGGTGGATTACCTTGTCAGTGCCAATGTGACCCATGTCATCGTGAAGGCTTCTTAAGACCAATGGTTTTAGCTTTTCTGGTAGAACTAGCTGTTTTCGGGTTCCAGAGTGTCGATATAGGATTCCTTCCTCCACTATGAGTTTGTTCCATTCGTGTATCAAACGTCTTGTTTTACTGGTCATACTCTCCTTTTCTTTGTGGTTTGGAGTCCAATTGTTCTCCTTAAGCCAGACCACTTCTCTAATGTTGGTATCGTCTTCTTGTAATGCTCTGATATTCTCCTGAGTCATTGGGCAGATTGTCCGTCCTTTCAGCAATTCTTCTGCCACATCACTTTCTGAGTGAAGAGTCAATGAGGCCACCCATGGTGCCTCTTCTTCGCTGACAGCTTTGCTCCCTTGCCACATAGCTGACACAACCTCGAATGGTACAAGCTCTGTGTACTCACTCAGATTCTCAGTGAGTTCCACCGGAAATCGTGACAGTGTATCCGCGTCAGCATTCTGTTTACCTGGCCTGTACTTGATATCGAAGTGGAAATCGGCCAGCTCACCAACCCAGCGATGACCCACAGCATTCAGTTTGGCGGTACTCAAGACATATGTCAATGGGTTGTTGTCTGTATAGACTGTGAATGTTGGAGCGTAATACAGGTAATCTCTGAATTTGTCACAGATTGCCCACTTGAGAGCTAAAAACTCAAGTTTACCAGAGTGGAGATGGTAATTGCGTTCCGCTGGGGTCAATGTTCTGGAGCCAAATCCAATAACACGAAGGTGTTCTCCTTGTCGTTGGTACAGTACAGCACCTAGGCCTTCATTGGAAGCATCAGTGTGTAAGATGAAGGGTAAGTCAAAATCAGGGTATGCTAGTATTGGTGGATTGGTTAGCATGTCCACCAATCTGACTACCACAGCTTGATGTTTGGGTGTCCATTGGATCGGTGTTTTAGATGGCACTTGTGTTTTATTCCCGTCTCTCTTTGTCGCTTCCCCGCGACGGTTTTTGGTGATGGATGTAGCAGATTCTTTCTCCGTGTTCTGCAAAAGTTCATACAGTGGTTTAGCAAGTCGAGAGAAATCTTGAATGAAGGACCTGTAGTAGCTCAGGAATCCTAACAAAGTTCTGACTTCTCCAACTGTTTTTGGTTCTTTCCTTTTCAACTGCAATACCGCTTCAAGATCATTTGGGTCAATTTTTATGCCTTCTTCTGACACCATTCGCCCAAGGTATCGGATCTGTCGTTTAAAGAGTTCACACTTCTTCGGTCTAAGTTTGATACCATGCTCACGCATTTGACTAAGCACTTGCCTAAGATCATCGACATGCTCCTGAAAAGTTTTGGAGTAGCAAAGTACGTCATCCAGGTATGGAGAACAGCATTTGTCTCTGATGCCCTCTAGTACATTCTCCATGCATCTCTGAAAAGCTGCTGGGGCATTAGTTAATCCGAACGGAATGCGATTCCACTCCAGGAGTCCCCAGGGGGTGCTGAAAGCTGTCAGGTGTCTGGAGTCTACGTGCACAAAGCCTTGATGATACGCACTACCCTGGTCCAGGATTGAGAACCATGTAAATCCTCCTAAGCTATCCAGCAGATCTTGTATTCTAGGTAGTGGATGTCTATCTGGAATAGTCTTCCGGTTTAACTCCCTAAAGTCCACACATAGTCGTAGGCTTCTGTCCTTCTTCCGAACACAAACAACTGGTGACGAGTATGCGGAAGAAGATTTCGTTACCCAACCTTGGTCAAGAAGGTTTTGGACATATTCTTTCACTTCCTGATATAGGGGTTTCGGTATCGAATTGTAGCGTTTCTGGACAGGAGTTTCATCTTTTAGATTTATCTTCAGTTTCAGGTTTGGAATGCTTCCTATGTCTCCCTCATCTTGAGCAAAGACATCTGATTCGTCATATAACATTTGTCTCGCTATCTCTTGTTCTTCTTCTGAGAGATTATCCAAATTGACAGGTGGGTGCCACTTAACAAATTCGTTAGTGGGTAGCTGATTTTCAGCGTCCACTTGATTCAACTGGTTTACATGTAACATTCTTTTCTTCTGGTCAATTCCCTTTTCATTGTCTTTATTTGGAGAAAACGGTAGAATCTCAGCTGCTGGAGAAATGGTACCCAATACTGTTCTGGGTGGAAGGTAGATATCATGTTCAGCACGGTTCAGTATGGGTATCTTCACTAGTTTAGAGAAACCGTTTGGTACATCTACCACTGAAGGAAATAGTTCAAGTCCTTCTTCAACTGGATATTCTGGAAGTGGTTCAAATGGCATGATTCCTCCTTTCGGCCATGCTCTAATTCTGCATTTGACTTCACCAAGCTCGCCTCCTTTGATCTGGAGTCCTTTCTTCCCCACTTTGACCACACGACTATCGGATATTTCTCCTGGGTTAGTTGCTTGACTGACAGCATTGACAATGTTATTCGCTACACTCTGTCTTACTTTCATGGCTTCACTTAGCAAGATAGTCAGGTTTTGGGTGCTGTTTGATCGGTCACGGTTTTCTCTAATCAATTCTTCGATAACATTAAATCCAAGAAGTGGATTGTCGTTACAGCAGTCGCTCACCAGTATTGGCACATGGATGGCTGAGTTTCCATGTCCACTACTTTCGAATTCCAGGAGGACTTCAATCCATCCAATGAATGGAATGATAGAACCATTTGCAGCTGTAATGGATAAGTTGTCATCACAAAGTAAATCTTGTATGTGTCTAATAGTGACACCGGGTAGAAACTTTTCTAACCAGGCCTTCCCGACAATGCTGACCTGAGCTCCTGTGTCCATCAACATGTCAACCGGAACACCATTCATCCGACAAGACAATAGGCATTTTCCTCCAATTAATTGTGCTACGCGTTGTTTGGAGCATCCATTCTCTTTTGGGGGTGTTCTAGTTGACTGGTGGGTGAATACCCTATTTATCTTAGCATGGGACAGATTATTTGAGGTGGTCACTGGTTGTCCCTTTCCCAGTGACCGTCTGTCGTTTCCCAACTGCCTTCTTTTCTTCAAGCAATCAACTGCTCTGTGTCCTGTCCAACCACAGTAGAAACAATGGTAGCAGTTCTGACTCTCTCGTTTGATGCAATCATCACACCTGGGCTTGCAGTGAGCTGTATCTGGAACTTGAACATTGGTTAGTGGCTTAGTCATTCGGTTTTCAACAACAGGAGTTTGCTTCATCATCTTCTCCAGGTTCTTCGTGAGAGCCGAAACCTGTGTTGTTAGTTCCATTAGTGCAGTGTGATTTGCTCTAGCATCTCCCTCAACTCTCTTTTGCACTGTTTCTTTTTCACTATTCCCTGGTGTCTGTGACGAATGAACAGTAAGATGTTTATGTTTAAGTGCACTGTTTAAGCGTCTCTGCCTTTCTGTTTCTTCATCAACTGATCTGGTGACCTGCTCTATGACAAAGTCATCGGTTACTGTCAAATCAGACACGTAAGGCTTGATATCTTGTCTGACATTAGAATTTTTCTCGTTTAGTCCCTGATACAGTGTATGAAGGAATACGCCTTGCACTAGTTGTTTGTCATAGTTAAACTCTAGCCTATCATGTTGTGATGTAGACAGAATTTTTTGTTTTAACCCTGCTAGCCTGTAAACAAATTGTTGTGCTGTCTCTTTTTCTTGCTGTGTAGCATTGCTAAGTTCCTGGAATAACTCAGTACCACTTCGTTCTCTCATATGTGACCTCAAAAACTTTTTCAATTCAACAACAGTAAGATCCTCTTTGTCAGTCAACATATCTTTAAAATGACCAGGTTTGATTATCCTCAACACTGTGCGTATAATTTCAGATTCAGGGAATTTTTCACTTAGACCCTCGTCAATCTGACGGCACACGCTACTGTAACTCATGTCCGAACCATGATCTGAAATTACACCACCATGCATTTTGAATTCCCTACGTGGCAATAAAGCAACAACATCAGTTAATCTCACCACCTCCGATCCCTGTTCAGTCCTTGCAGTACCACTACTCATTTCTTTAGCAGTGGTTGCAATGTTCACAGTTGGTGTACTTTCCTTATTGAGTTTTAGTTCATCGATCTTGTCTTGGATGATGAGCAGGTAAGACATGCCTTGATCTTCTAACTTCGCCAGCTGATCACTTCTCATGTAGTCTTCAATAAATTCAACGAATTCCATTTCGCTTGCACCAGTCACTGATGGAATGTCCACGTCTCTTTCATCATCCAGCGTAATAGCGAGGCTATACAGCTGTTCTTTACTCAGCAGATGAATTTGTTTCCGGATATCCCACATCAGCGCACGACGAGGGGACGCCATCTCTGTTGCACTCACACGGCAGACGACACTCGCGACTCTCCTTGTAGCTCTGTAGTCGACTCACGCTCGTCTCGCGTTTCCCTCTCACTGGTACACAACGAATCCCGGACGAGCCCCCAAAATGTTACCGGTCCCAAAATATAGATTAAGGGAACCGATGATTGTAGACGTACTGATGTGATGTGATCATCTCGGCGGGTACTACAAAAATACACGAACAGGAAAATATATGACCATGCTTCTTTATGATGTAACATGAGTTTCACTTTTACATAACAATACATACAGTTTTTTATAGTTACATGTTCATAATTGCCAACATAACAACAGTACAGATTGAACTGAAATACCTTTAAAACATAGCTGCAACAATGAATACCATTATATTTTAATAAACATACATTTTCCTTTTATTTCGTGTTATAGACACTTATCTTTATCTCTATGGCACACTTTAGCTGTGTCATAATGAGAGTTACACTGCATTGCTCTATAAATATAAATCCTGAAGCAATTCTCTCTTTTGACCACTAGATGGCGCATCTTGCATAAATGTACAAGCAGTGTATAACCTGTCCATGTGGCTAATAATATAATTTTAACATGTGCTTCTAATATATGTAATTTTGCATAAATCAGGTTGAAATATACCCATATATAACAGTCTAGTGCTTGCAATAAACAGTTGCTCTGACCAGTACAATAGTCCTAGGGTTTTTCGCTATTTTCACTGCTCTCAACACATGCTGCTTTGAAAGTCTAATTACAGCCAAACTATTGCACAAAATCTACTAAAACTTTCTCCTGCAACTGCTCTAGATGTTTAGGAATCTTTCTAGTACAGTTTAGTAAGAATGAGAATGGTTTAAAGTACATACCTACAAAAATACACGAACAGGAAAATATATGACCATGCTTCTTTATGACTAAAATGAGTTTCACTTAGTCACATGGTGCATGTGGCCTTATATAGACTCTGTTCGGGTACCCTCTCTGCCATCTACTGGTTGTTTTATAGAATAGCAGGATATCAAAAAATAACAATAAAAATAAATGAATGTAGGCTATGGGGTGCCTGTTTTGTCTTTCATGTGATACCCCAGCCCGTCACATGTACACCACCGCCCCCTGAAAAGATGAATATCTCGGTTGTGGCAGCAGCTGCTGCCGTTATCGAGATATTCAACTTTAAAAAGAGGACGTCTTTTTGACATGGGGCGGTGGTCAAGAGGTTAAGGGTGGTTCAACAGTTAACCACTTAAGCCCCAGACCATTTGGCTGGACAAAGACCAGGCCACTTTTTGCGGCCGTGCGACGTGGCTCCCAAACAAAATTTACGTCCTTTTTTCCCACAAATAGAGCTTTCTTTTGGTGGTATTTGATCACCTCTGAGGTTTTTATTTTTTGCACTATAAACAAATATAGAGCGAAAATTTAAAAAAAAATGTAATATTTTTTAAATTTTTGTTATAATAAATATCCCCAAAAAATATATAAAAAAACTTTTTTTTCCCACAGTTTAGGCCGATACATATTCTTCTACTTATTTTTGGTAAAAAAAATTGCAATACGCGTTTATTCACTGGTTTGCGCAAAAGTTATAGCGTTTACAAAATAGGGGAAAGTTTTTTGGAATTTTTATTCATTTTTATTTTACTAGTAATGGCGGCGATCAGCGATTTTTATCGTGACTGTGACATTATGGCGGACACATCGGACACTTTTGACACCATTTTGAGACCATTGTCATTTTTACAGCGATCAGTGCTATAAAAATGCACTGATTACTGTAAAAATGACATTGGCGGGGAAGGGGTTAACCTGTAGGGGGCGCTGAATGGGTTAAGTGTGTCCTAGGGAGTGATTCTAACTGTTAGGGGGCGTGGCTTTGAGTGACATCACTGATCGCTGTTCCCGATGAGAGGCAACATTCACTAGGAAGAACAGGGAGATGATGGCCCAGATCCACAGAGCGAGTACGCCGGTGTATCTACTGATACGCCGGCGTACTTTCAAATTTTCCACGTCGTATTGTTGTTTTGAATCCTCAAAACAAGATACGACGGCTTCTGGGTTAGATCCGACAGGTGTACGGCTTCGTACGCCTTCGGATCTAAGATGCAATACTTCGGCGTCCGCTGGGTGGCGTTCACGTCGTTTTCCGTGTCGGGTATGCAAATTAGCTATTTCCGACGATCCACGAACGTACGAGTGGCCGGTGCATTTTTTTACGGCGTCTGTACGTGGCTTTTTTCGGCGTATAGTTAAAGCTGCTATTTCGTTGTGTATAGTTAGACTTGCCATGTTAAAGGAGTTGTAAAGGTAAAAGTTTTTTTACCTTAATGCATCCTATGCATTAAGGTAAAAAAACATCTGACAGCACCGCCCCCCGAGCCCCCGTTTTACTTACCTCACCGTTCGAAAGTCCCGGGCGCGTGCTTGTCATCTTGCTTGGTTCCCAGCCTGGCCGTTGATTGGCTAGGCTGGGCGGATTGATAGCAGCGCAGCCATTGGCTGGCGCTGCTGTCAATCACAGCGGATGACGCGGCGCGCCGGGGGGCGGGGCCGAGTGATACAGTCGGCGGCTATGGCCGCTGCTGTATCACGGGAGCGCGCTCGCAAAAGCTTTCCACCATGCGAGGGAGCTCGCATGAACGTGGAAAGCTTTTGCGAGGAGGAGCCGAGACAGCCGCCGAGGGATCCCAGAAGACACAGATCCGGGTCACTCTGTGCAAAACGATCTGCACAGTGGAGGTAAGTATAACATGTATGTTATTTTTATTTTTTTTAAATTGTACCTTTAGTGTTCCTTTAAGTATAGCCGTCGTTCCCGTGTTTAATTAGATTTTTTCTTTTCTTTGCGTAAGTCGTCCGTGAATCGGAATGTACGTAAGTCATGACTATGTTAAAAAAATGACGTCGTTGCGACGTCATTTAGCGCAATGCACGGTGGGAAATTTTGGGACGGCGCATGCGCAGTTCATTCGACGCGAGGACGCGCTTCATTTAAATGAAACACGCCCCCTAATCGCCGATTTGAATTCCGCGCCCTTACGCCGCTTGAGATACACTACGCCGCCGTAACTTACGGCGCAAATTATTTGGGGATTCGAACCCTCCTAATGTAAGTTACAGCGGCGTAGCGTATCTCACATACGCTGCGCCGATCTATTTGTATGTGAATCTACCCCGTTGTGTTTACACTGACATCTCCCCGTTCTTCAGCTCTTTGACCCGTTCGCGGGACACCGGCGGACATCGAGTCCGCTGGGCCCGTGCGTAAGGTCATGGAGCTTGCGACAGGGTTAAAAGTGCGCCAGCTGTGGCACACGTGTGACCACACGGCGGCAATTTAAAGGGGATGTATATATATGCCCATTTGCGCAGCCGTGCCATTCTGTCAACGTAAAAAGTTGTGCGGCGGTCGGCAAGCTGTTAAAGGGGAACTACACGGCATCTGAGCACCACAAACCCAAAATGTCATTTAATTCATTTTCATTATTTATAGCGTAAAAAGGAAAGGGGATTTGGGACCTTGTATGAGACACAAGACAATTGGGGACAGGTGCCTCCATCCCTAATTAATTGAAATGAAGTATATGGGGGAAGGTGTGGCACTTCATATGAAGCATGCATCCAAGAAGGCAACACCAATAATAATAGTCTGGCGAATGTGTCGTTGTTAGTAACTATACATGTAGATCAGTGGTCTCCAAACTGCGGCCCGAGGGCTTTGCTTGACTTTATCTGGCCCTTGGGGCACTATCCCTCCAACTGATACGAGACACTATTCTGCCATCAGACACCGACAATGGACCACCTTTTTTCCCACTGACACAAATAATAGGGCACTATTACTCCCTATGATACCAGCAATTGGGCACTATTCCTCCCCCTAATACCAGATGTTCACCAACAATGATGCCAGGAAAATTTCTACTCACGCTGGCCAAAGTCTGGCCCTCCAAGAGTCTGAAGGACAATAAACCAGCCCTTTGTTTAGAAAGTTTGGAGACCCCTGATGTAGAACATAACATGGTACAAACATGTATATGTAGCAAAGTCTTTTACCTCTTCCAGCCTAATGAGGACCTCCAAGGCCAAAGACAGCTGACATCCTTCAGTACGCGGTGGGTCGTGAGGCATAGTGGGTGTCCAAAGATGGTGAAAGTCATCGGACACCAGACACTTGGATGCTAAACAGTTTTTTTTTTTTCCTTTTGAGTTTAAAGATTTTATTGATGTAATAAAAGCAAATACAGAGGGCCAGATCCACGTACCCTGGCGCATATTTCCGTTGGGCGTAGCGTATCTAAGATACACTACGCCGCCGTAACTTACTTTTTTTTTTTTAATCCTCAAAGAATGCACGTCGTAAGTTACGGCAGCGTAGTGTATCTTTTGGTGGCGTAAGGGCACGCAGTTCAAATCGATGTGATGGGGGCGTGTTTTATGTAAATATGTCGTGACCCGACGTAAACAACGTTTTTTTTGAACGGCGCATGCGCCATTTGTGGGGGTATCCCAGTGCGAATACTTGAAATTAAACCGGAACAAGCCAATGCTTATGATGGTGACGTCATTCTATGCAAATCCCTATTCGCGAACGACTTACGCAAATGACGTGAAAAATTCAAAATTTGACGCGGGAACGACGGCCATACTTAACATTGAGTACGCCTCATATAGCAGGGGTAACTATACGCCGGAAAAAGCCGAAAGCAAACGACGTAAAAAAAATCCGCCGGCCGGACGTACGTTCGGGGATCGCCTTATCTAGCTAATTTGCATACTCGACGCGGAATTCGACGGAAACACCACCTAGCGGCCACCGGAAAAATGCACCTAAGATCCGACGGTGTACTAAGACGTACGCCTGTCGGGTCGAGCCCAGATGCAGTCGTATCTTGTTTTGTAGATACAAAACAAAGATACGACGCGGGAACTTTGAAATTACGCCGGCGTATCAATAGATATGCCGGCGTAATTCTTCTGTGGATCTGGCCCAAAGACGGTAAATGCATTGGAAACACATTGAATTACAACATATGAC
The DNA here is from genome assembly GCF_905171775.1 of Rana temporaria. Taxonomy (NCBI): domain Eukaryota; kingdom Metazoa; phylum Chordata; class Amphibia; order Anura; family Ranidae; genus Rana; species Rana temporaria. The sequence goes on along the minus strand of NC_053489.1, from coordinate 666,271,288 downwards.
AGTAAATTGATATCTAGCAAGTTGCAACATGAATATGTCATTTGTGATAGGGTGTACATATTTAAGTTGTTACGTCACCTCAACACCGGAGGGGGTGTTACAATATATATATATATCGGGAAGTAGGTCAAAAAGGGAACGGAATACTGAAAGATTGAAGACGTTCGCTTTTGGCTCTATTTGGTCTTGTGCTTATAGGGTAGAGAGGGTGTTGCTGTGAGTGAGTCCAGTACATAGGATATAGTGTTGAGTTATGGTAATTTAACCACTTCAGCACCAGAAGAATTTACCTCCTTCCTGACCAGAGAACTTTTTGCGATTCGGCACTGTGTCGCTTTAACTGACAATTGCGCGCTTGTGCGACGTGGCTCCCAAACAAAACTGGCGTCCTTTTTTTCCCCACAAATAGAGCTTTCTTTTGGTGGTATTTGATCTCCTCTTCAGTTTTTATTTTTTGCGCTATAAACAAAAAAAGAGCGACAATTTTGAAAAAAATGCAATATTTTTTCCTTTTTGCTATAATAAATATCCCCCAAAAATATATATAATTTTTTTTTTTCCCTCAGTTTAGGCCGATACGTATTCTTCTACATATTTTTGGTAAAAAAAAACACAATAAGCGTATATTGATTGTTTTTTTTGCGCAAAATTTATAGTGTTTACAAAATAGGGGATAGTTTTATTGCATTTTTATTAATAATTTTGTTTTACTACTAATGGTGGCGATCAGCGATTTTTTTTCCTGACTGCGACATTATGGCGGACACATCGGACAATTTTGACACATTTTTGGGACAATTGTCATTTTCACAGCAAAAAATGCTATAAAAATGCATTGTTTATTGTGGAAATGACAATTGCAGTTTGGGAGTTAACCACAAGGGGGTGCTGAAGGGGTTATGTGTGACCTCATATGTGTTTCTAACTGTAGGGGGGCGGGGCTGGATGTGTGACGTCATTGATTGTATTTCCCTATATCAGGGAACACAGAATCAATGACGGCGCCACAGTGAAGAACAGGGAAGCTGTGTCCCGTACCGATCGCGCGACTCCAGCGGCGATCGGGTCCGCGGGTCCCGCGGTCACGGAGCTTCGGGCCGGGTCGTGGGCACGCGGCCGTGACCCACGGCTGGGCACCATAAAGAGGACGTACAGGTACGTGCGTGTGCCCAGCCGTGCCATTCTGCTGACGTAAATGTGCAGGAGGCGGTCCTTAAGTGGTTAAGGTGTTAAGGTGGAAACATCCTTCCAGAAGGAGGCTATGATGGGACAACCCCACCAAATATGAAGAATGTTGCCATTAGTATCACAATTCCTGCAACAGTTCGATGACTGGTATGGAAAAATACGGGCAAGTTTATCAGGCGTATAGTGAAAGATTTTCATGAGGGTTTGCCAATGGGATACATTTTTGGAGAAGGTAGCAGGGAGTTTGAGGGTGCGGTACCAAACCTTGGAAGGGAGGGAGATCTGTCATTTTGATTCCCAGAAGACCACACGGATGGCTGAGTGCAGAATGAGAGTAATGCCGCATACACACGATCGGATTTCCATCGGACAAATCCGTGGATTTTTGGGGTTGGTTGTGAACTTGTTCTGCATACAGTTGGTAGAACTTTTTCAGCCAACATTCACAAAACGATTGGGTTTTTCAGCTCTTTACGCCATCCTTTGGGTAACTTTTGCTAATGTTGTCTGATGGTTAGCATTGGTTCGGAGCATGCGTGTTTGTACTTTTGATTTTAGTTCGATAACTTGTGTACACACGATCGGGTAATCCGACAGAACTCATTTGTTGTCGGACAATTTGAGAGCATGCACAGCCAACATTTGTTGTCGGAAACTCCGACAACAATTGTCCGATGGAGCAAAAACCGACAAAACCCATCCAACACACAATTGTTGTCGGAAAATCCGATCGTGTGTCTTTGGTCTTTGGAAATTGTTTCCTTGTGGTGGTTAGTGTGGATAGAACATTTCGAACCCTGAGGAAGATGTAGAAACAGGCCCGAACTGGCCATATGGCAAACCTGGTCGGTTGCGGCCCGCGAACGGCCCTGGGCGGGCCGCATGTCACATCTTCCCAGGGGTGTACCAAGGGGTTGCAGGCCGAGAGGGGACACCCAGTTTACCTGATAGCAGAGATCCCACCCCTGCCCCCGCCACCAACACAGCGCCAGATAGAGAGAGATGAGCAGGGCGATTTCTCCCCTCCCCTTGCTGCCCGCAGGACCAGTTAGAGGAGAGGAGCTGCTTCTACTCCTCCCCCTCCTCTCATCCTCTCCTCATGTGTCTGCCCCGCCCACTCTCTCCGACAGACACTGTTCTGCTGCCTAAGGGATGTGGGCGGGAATATTCAAGATAAAGCCAAACAGAAAAGAAAGATGGAGGAGTGTGATATCCATCCAGTCCCTCCTGCCTCTGAGTGAGTACACTGTACACTGATGTAAGGGTGCCCTTCATTCCCTTCTCTCTCTATTTCTCTTCACCTTTTTTTTCTTCCCTCTCCTTATTATCTATCTATCTTTATCTATCTATCTTCCTTCCCTTCTTTCTTTCTATCTTTAGCTATCTTCCTTACTATCTATCTATCTATCTATCTATCTATCTATCTATCTATCTATCTATCTATCTATCTATCTATCTTTATCTTTCTATCTATCTTCCTTCCCTTCTTTCTTTCTATCTGTATCTTTCTTTCTTTATCTATCTATCTATCTATCTATCTATCTATCTATCTATCTATCTATCTATCTATCTATCTATCTATCTATCTATCTATCTATCTATCTATCTATTTATCTACCTTCCTTTCTATCTATCTATCTATCTATCTATCTATCTATCTATCTATCTATCTATCTATCTATCTATCTATCTATCTATCTTCCTTCCTTCCCTTCGTTATCTATATTCCTTCCCTTTCTTTCTTTCTTTCTTTCTTTCTTTCTTTCTTTCTTTCTTTCTTTCTTTCTTTCTTTCTCTCTATCTATCTATCTTCCTCCCCTTCTTTCTTTCTATCTATCTATATTTCTATCTTCCTTCCTTCCCTTCTTTCTTTCTATCTTTATCTTTATCTATCTATCTTCCTTCCCTTCTTTCTTTCTATCTATCTTTATCTATCTATATTTCTATCTTCCTTCCTTCCCTTCTTTCTATCTATCTATCTATCTATCTATCTTCCTTCCTTCCCTTCTTTATCTATATTCCTTCCTTTTCTTTCTTTCTGTCTATCTATCTATCTATCTATCTATCTATCTATCTATCTATCTATCTATCTATCTATCTATCTATCTTCCTTCCTTCCCTTCTTTATCTATATTCCTTCCTTTTCTTTCTTTCTTTCTGTCTATCTATCTATCTATCTATCTATCTATCTATCTATCTATCTATCTATCTATCTATCTATCTATCTATCTTCCCTTCTTTATCTATCTATATTTCTATCTTACTTCCTTCCCTTATCTATCTATCTATCTATCTATCTATCTATCTATCTATCTATCTATCTATCTATCTATCTATCTATCTATCTATCTATCTATCTATCTTCCCTTCTTTATCTATATTCCTTCCTTTTTCTTTCTATCTATCTATCTATCTATCTATCTATCTATCTATCTATCTATCTATCTATCTTCCTTCCTTCCCTTCTTTATCTATATTCCTTCCTTTTCTTTCTTTCTGTCTATCTATCTATCTATCTATCTATCTATCTATCTATCTATCTATCTATCTATCTTCCTTCCTTCCCTTCTTTATCTATATTCCTTCCTTTTCTTTCTTTCTTTCTGTCTATCTATCTATCTATCTATCTATCTATCTATCTATCTATCTATCTATCTATCTATCTATCTATCTTCCCTTCTTTATCTATCTATATTTCTATCTTACTTCCTTCCCTTATCTATCTATCTATCTATCTATCTATCTATCTATCTATCTATCTATCTATCTATCTATCTATCTATCTTCCCTTCTTTATCTATATTCCTTCCTTTTTCTTTCTATCTATCTATCTATCTATCTATCTATCTATCTATCTATCTATCTATCTATCTATCTATCTATCTATCTATCTATCTATCTTCCCTTCTTTATCTATCTATATTTCTATCTTACTTCCTTCCCTTATCTATCTATCTATCTATCTATCTATCTATCTATCTATCTATCTATCTATCTATCTATCTATCTATCTATCTACCTTCCCTTCTTTCTTTCTTTCTATCTATCTTTATCTATCTATATTTCTATCTTCCTTCCTTCCCTTCTTTCTTTCTTTCTATCTATATCGCTATCTATCTATCTATCTATCTATCTATCTATCTATCTATCTATCTATCTATCTATCTATCTATCTACCTTCCCTTCTTTCTTTCTTTCTATCTATCTTTATCTATCTATATTTCTATCTTCCTTCCTTCCCTTCTTTCTTTCTTTCTATCTATATCGCTATCTATCTATCTATCTATCTATCTATCTATCTATCTATCTATCTATCTATCTATCTATCTATCTATCTATCTATCTATCTATCTATCTCTATCTATCTATCTATCTCTATCTATCTATCTATCCACCTTCCTTTCTTTCTATCTTTATATTTCTTTGTATCTATCTTTCTTTCCCATCCCATCACTAACCCCCGCCGCGCCGCGCCCCCCCTCCCCTCCCCCGGGCTGCTCAGTCTAAAATGCCCGGGCCTATTTTTTGTCCCAGTCCGGACCTGGTGGAGGGAGATTTCTGCAGCATATTTGGCAGGTACAGAATCACAGTATATATAAAATAATATGCAAAGTGGTTGGAGGGGAGCTTCAGAATGGCAAAGATGTTTCTATTACAATTTACGTGAGCAGACTGCAGTAGCCAGGGGGGCGGCCGCTGGAAAGTAAATCCTTTCAGGTGGGCACAGCTGTCAATGGCTATGGTTTTAATGAATAAATAATACATTTATTAATAAAACATCCAACGCCCTTTTTTGTTGTTATTATTGTAGTTTTATGCTAAGTTTTTTTTTTTTTTATTATTATTACCTTTGATCATTAACATCTATACTATTTTGACAGTTCTTATATTTTCCAAAAAGCTACAAAAATTTAATTGGCAAATTATAAAAAAAAAAAAAAACGAAAATGTTAATGACTTTGAAACCTGAGTTTTTCGGCTAGGTTCACATCACGATTTTTCCATCCGAAAAACGGACCGTTAAATCGGATGGAATCGTATCTGTCAAAATCGTATGTAATCGTATGTCAAAAAAAAATCGGATCCTGATTTTAAATAATGTAGGTTTTTTTTTTTTTTTTAGAACAAGGTTTCCCTTTCTGTAGCATAATATACAATAAACTGGTTCCCAACAAATCCGTTCCTAGTAATTTGTGTTGTCTCCCATTAGTAACATTATATCAAACAACAGTCATTGATTTTTTTTTCACAGACTTGTGCGATCTGATGTATAAATTCACTGAATAATTTCACTCCGCTTGTTTTTTTTTAAAAAAATTAATTAAGAATCCCTCTACCCTCTGCTTATACATTTCCCAAAGTTCCCAAAACTTACATTGAGCTATCACCCTATTGGCTGTAAATGAGAAGATGTTGCCTTTGGAATAAGTACAATTTCAATAAACATTGTAACATTATATTTTGTTGCATGTCTCTTCTGCAATAAAAGCCTGCTTGCTCGCGGTTTGTCACAGTGTACTTTAAATGTACTTGCTTCTAAAGTAACATTTTTGCAGGATTTAATATCGGAACTACTGAAACAGCTTCAAAATCCTTACGGCTGATCACTGTATTTTAATTACAAAAAAGAACATTTGGAGATAGATAACCATAAAAGTCTGCTGTTGTCAAATGAAGTAAAAATCCGATTATTGTAATTGTATTTTTAAACGGAAAATTTAGTTCTGTGGCTGCAGGGAATACTGTATTAGCATGGCAAATGTTTTACCTTTATCGCAGCAGTTCTCTTTAGTACATTGGCGGCGTTAGCGGAGAATATCTTGTCACCCTGCGGACTTTTTGGGCACTTTTTGTGTGTTGAGAATCCGGCTGTGAACGGAGAGGGGGTCCTATGTTTCCCACCATGAGTAGCCCGGAGGTGATGGTGACAGCAAGCGACAGGAGAACTCTTCTAGATCTCATTGTGCAGGTCATTGGGGACAGTAGCAGCAGCAGAGAAAGTGGAAAAGTCATTACCAGGCGCTACAACGATGGTCCTGCTTATTCTGCCGAACATGGCAATCATAGACTGTCCTCCAGGGAGAGATCAGCTTCATCTTCCCTGAGATCTAGAAGAGTTCTCCTGTCACTTGCTGTCACTTCACTTCTCCTGCTGCTGCTACTGTCCCCAATGACCTGCACAATGAGAACTAGAAGAGTTCTCCTGTCTCTTGCTGTCACTTCACTTCTCCTGCTGCTGCTACTGTCCCCAATGACCTGCACAATGAGAACTAGAAGAGTTCTCCTGTCTCTTGCTGTCACTTCACTTCTCCTGCTGCTGCTACTGTCCCCAATGACCTGCACAATGAGAACTAGAAGAGTTCTCCTGTCTCTTGCTGTCACTTCACTTCTCCTGTTGCTGCTACTGTCCCCAATGACCTGCACAATGAGAACTAGAAGAGTTCTCCTGTCTCTTGCTGTCACTTCACTTCTCCTGCTGCTGCTACTGTCCCCAATGACCTGCACAATGAGAACTAGAAGAGTTCTCCTGTCTCTTGCTGTCACTTCACTTCTCCTGCTGTTTTTACGATTGTAGGTTTGAAATCGTATGGCAAACGGATCCATTCACTTCCATTCATTTAATTTAGGTCCCCAAGTGCATCCGATTTGATCCGCATCCGATTGTAATACGATTTCAAATCAGGACCAAAAATCGTGGGCAAACACGTTTTTTTGATACGATTTTAAATCATATCAAATCGTATGCGGATCAAATCGGATGCACTTGGGGACCTAAATTAATAAATGGCAGTGAATGGATCCGTTTTGCCATACAGATTTGGACGATTTAAAAGCAAAAATCGTGAGTAAAAAAAGGATGACAAAATCGTGGTGTGAATGCACCCTTCTTCCAATGATCCAGCAATTAGATAGCTGGAATCACGCAGCAGCTCTTGTGGTGGTAGGATGTCGCCCTCTTGTGTTCATTTGTGAGAATGCATGTGCAGTTTTATCAAAGCACATATACAGATTTACAGAGGTTTGGATAGGATAGAATTTGCCTTTGTACCCAATTGAGGATAAAGTATTCTGATAAACGCAAACGTGAAAATGAAATAAATCTCTTCCTGTGAGTAGTAGTGTCAGACTGAAGTGGATCCAAGGTATATACAGGGGGCGAAGCTTTGAACCCCCTGCAACAATCAGTTTAATAAGAAAATACCCTTTCAAAATTTCAGATACATTTTGTACTACGTTTTGGGTTTGACATTAGGTGGGTATCATTGTGCCACATACAATATGGTGCCCTGCTATTGGACCCCTTCACTGTCATAGATATTCGGGTGTAATCCAGTAGTGTATTTAGGTTTTGTGCTGCCCGAGGCCTGACTAAACTCGTGCACCCCCTAATTTAAATATGACCCACCCCTTCCTGTCAAGGCCACACCCCTTGCTGTTTGAGTGGGGACACTAGTTCTGATGGCCTTGGAGTCCCTTAATTTGCATATGGCTGGATTCAGATACGGCGCCGCATCTTTAAGGCGGCGTAGCGTATCGTATTTAAGCTATGCCGCCTTAAGTCAGAGAGGCAAGTACTGTATTCACAAAGCACTTGCCTCCTAACTTACGGCGGCGTAGCGTAAATGGGGCCGGCGTAAGCGCGCCTAATTCAAATGAGGATGGGGGGCGTGTTTTATGTTAATGTTTGGTGACCCGACGTGATTGACGTTTTTTACGAACAGCACATGCGCCGTCCGTGTACATATCCCAGTGTGCATTGCTCCAAAGTACGCCGCAAGGACGTATTGGTTTCGACGTGAACGCAAATTACGTCCAGCCCCATTCACGGACGACTTACGCAAACGACGTAAAATTTTCAAATTTCGACACGGGAACGACGCCCATACTTAACATTGACTAGGCCAGCTATTTGTTGGAATAACTTTACGCTGGAAAATGCCTTACGTAAATGGTGTATCATTACTGCGACGGGTGCATGTACGTTCGTGAATCGGCGTATCTAGGCATTTACATATTCTACGCCGAACTCAACGGAAGCGCCACCAAGCGGCCAGCCTAAATATTGCACCCTAAGATACGACGGCGTAGGAGACTTACGCCGCTCGTATCTTAGCCTAATTTAAGCGTATTTGGTTTCCAGAATATGCTTAAATTTACGACGGCGCAGATTCAGAGTTACGTCGGTGTATCTACTGATACGCCGGCGTATCTCTCTCTGAATCTGGCCAATAGACTTCCTCTCACTTCCTGTTTGGCTATGGGGCAGGAAGTGAAGGGAAAATAAACTTCCCTTACTCCAGTGGTCATTAACCACTTAACGCCCGCCGCACGACTTTTTACGTCTGCAAAATGGCACGGACAAGGCAGATGGGCGTATATATATGTCCTTGCCTTTCCGCGGGTCGGGGGTCCGATCGGGACCCCCCCCCCCGCTGCGTGCGGCGGGCGGCTTACCTCGGGGAGTGATCCGGGACGACGGCGCGGCTATTCGTTTATAGCCGCTCCGTCGCGATCGCTCCCCGGAGCTGAAGAACGGGGAGAGCCGTATGTAAACACGGCTTCCCCGTGCTTCACTGTGGCGGCGCATCGATCGTGTCATCCCTTTATAAGGGAGACACAATCGATAACATCAGACCTACAGCCACACCCCCCTACTGTTGTAAACACACACTAGGTGAAGCCTAACACGTTCAGCGCCCCCTGTGGTTAACTCCCAAACTGCAACTGTCATTTTCACAATAAAGAATGCAATTTAAATGCATTTTTTGCTGTGAAAATGACAATGGTCCCAAAAATGTGTCAAAATTGTCCGAAGTGTCCGCCACAATGTCGCAGTCACGAAAAAAATCGCTGATCGCCGCCATTAGTAGTAAAAAAAAAATAATTAATAAAAATGCAATAAAAATATCCCCTATTTTGTAAACGCTATACATTTTGCGCAAACCAATCGATAAACGCTTATTGCAATTTTTTTTACCAAAAATAGGTAGAAGAATACGTATCGGCCTAAACCGAGGAAAAAAAAATGTATATATGTTTTTGGGGGATATTTATTACAGCAAAAAGTAAAAAATATTGCATTTTTTTCAAAATTGTCGCTCTATTTTTGTTTATAGCGCAAAAAATAAAAACCGCAGAGGTGATCAAATACCACCAAAAGAAAGCTCTATTTGTGGGGAAAAAAGGACGCCAATTTTGTTTGGGAGCCACGTCGCACGACCGCGCAATTGTCTGTTAAAGCGACGCAGTTCCGAATCGCAAAACCTTGCCTGGGCATTTAGCTGCCTAAAGGTCCGGGGCTTAAGTGGTTAATCCTGTCCCCAGGGCCAACTAACAGGCCAGGTTTTATGTATTACCTTGGGGAGATACAGACTAGAATACTGCAATCACTGAGCAGGAAATTATATCACCTGTCATGTATTTCAGTTATCTTGCAAACCTGGCCTGTTAATGGGCCCTGAGGACAGGGGTGATGACCACTGCCTTACTCCAAAATGAAAAAGTGTTCCTATAGTTCTACTTTAGGCACAAATTTCTTTACAGCCGCTTTATGGGGGCACTAGACTAATTTGCCTCTCTGCCCAGTTTGCATCATAAGACTGGCACTACATTAACAGTGTAGCGTACGCCAGCGGGGACTCTTTCAGTGCTGCCCCCCTGCAAAGTGCTGCCCTAGGCCTAGGCCAGAACAGGATGTTGAGTGGATGTCCAATCTGGTCACTAGAGTTTATCTAACAACAATGGCCCAGATTCACAAAGCACTTACGCCGACGTATCTACAGATACGCCACGTAAGTGCAAATATGCGCCGTCGTATCTATGCGCCGGACCAAGATACGCCTGAAAATAGGCTTCATCCGACCGACGTAACTTTCCTACGCCGGCGTTTCGTGGGCACATATTTACGCTGGACGCAAGGGGCGCTCCCATTGATTTCCTATTCAAATATGGAAATGAGGGAGATACGTCGATTCACGAACGTACTTGCGGTTTGCGTAAGTCGTACGTCCGGCGTAAAGTTATTCCCCATATAGGAGGCGCAACCCATGCAAAGGTATGGACCAGGGAACACAAGAAGGAGTAGGTTACGTTCACGCCGTAGGCAGTGATCAGGCGTATCTTAGGGAGTAGTTCCGACGTGATTCTGAGCATGCGCACTGGGATGCGTCCACGGGACGGCGCATGCACAGTTGGCGATTCGTATCTGTCTGGCGCTCGGCCCATCATTTGCATGGGGTCACCCCTCATTGGCATGGGTCACGCCCACTTCCACTTGCGACGGCTTACGCCGAGGGAACCCAGCGCAGTTTGGAAGGCAAGTACTTTGTGAATTCGGTGCTTGCCTCTCTGCGCTGCGTCGGCGTAGCGTATATTCGATACGCTACGCCGGCATAAATATGCGCCGATGTATGTGAATCCGGGCCATTAAGTCTACACTCACTGGCCCAGAGGTGGCTCTCTAATTAGGCAAAAGTAGGCGGTAGCCTAAGGCCTTTGCAGTCACAGGGGCCTTGCACCCGCCTACTTTGCCTAACGCGTGTGAGAAGAATGGCCACTTTATTAGGTACACCTTGCTAGTACCGGGTTGGACCCCCTTTTGTCTTCAGAACTGCCTTCTGGAATAGATGAACAAAAGGCAAGATGCGCCAATCTAAGTGCAGTAAGCCATAATTTATTAAATAAATAAAAGACAATAAAATGGCTATTCACAAAAGGAGAAATACACGGGCAATGAATAAGATGCAAGCCTGGAGTCACTGTAGTATCGTCATCTGTGGGGATCCATATCCAGGGCAGCTACACGCTGAAGATGTTTCTCACACAAGGATCAGGAAACCAGAAGAGATGGAGAGATGCGACGTGCGTTTCACTGTGGGGCACGGCGTGCCGTCGTCGCACTGGAAGTGACGTGGAGGTCCAGGCCAGCCAATTATGGAATAGATACCTCAGAGATTTGCTCCACAGTAACATGATAGCATCACATGTTGCAGATTTGTCGGCTGCACATCCATGATGCCAATCTTCCACCACATCCCAAAGGGTCTCTATTGGATGAGATCTGGTGAGTGTGGAAGCCATTGGAGGACAGTGACCTCATTGTCCAGTGGTGAGATGATTGGATCTTTGTGACACGGTGCATTATCCTGCTGGAAGGAGCCATCAGAAGATGGGGACACTGTAGTCATAAAGGGATGGACATGGTCAGCAACAATACTCAGGTAGGACGTGGTGTGTAAACAATGCTCAATTGGCACCAAGGGGCCCAAAGTGTGCCAAGAAAATCTCCCCCCCCCCACCATTACATCCCCACCACCAGCCTGAACCGGTGATGCAAGGCAGGATGGATCCACGCTTTCATGGCAGGGCTGTGGTGTCCTCTCCTCCTCCCCTGGAGTGTGGGCAGTGGCCCGCGGCGGCTCTAGTGTCCTCCAGCTTCCTCCACCAAAGCGCTAGGCATCCAATAGGATCGCCTGACGCTTTGGCCAATCGAGAAACAGGTCTCACAGACCTGCCTCCTGATTGGCGGGGAGGATCTGTAGTGTGATAATAGCGAAAATTCATTTGCTTATCGTCACACAACTGGGTGGGCTTGGAGCGCAATGCTCTGCGCTCCGAGCCCACCCTTTTTTGAAGCCTGTTAGGGACTCTGTCTCTAATCAGGTGCTTCAAAAATACACACCGCCACATTGGAATCCATGATCCGGTGCCCTGATATGTAGATCAGGGGGCCGGATGCATGTATAGGGGAGGTGGCGCCCATCTGCCCTTGATGGACAGGCCGCCACTGAACACTACACAAAAATGACAGATCCCTGACTGGCTGTTGTATGTCAAAGCGGATCTCCACCCTAAAGTGAAGTCGCGCTGATCGGCACCCTCCCCCCCTCCGGTGTCACATTTGACACCTTTCAGGGGGGAGGGGGGTGCAGATACCTGTCTAAAGACAGGTATTTGCACCCACTACCGGCCACACGTCACGGGCAAAAGACGGGTTTTTTCTGACATCCCGTCCGTCCCCCGTTGTATGCTGGGAACACTCGGCTCCCAGCACACAGTGGGAGCCAATCGGTGGGCGCAGCGCGACTCGCGCATGCGACATAGGGAACCGGGCAGTGAAGCCGGAGCGCTTCACTTCCTGGTTCCCTCACTGAGGATGGCGGGGGGAGCAGCAGGGTGACGAGCGATCGCTCGTCCTCTGCTGCGGACGGCGCTGGACTCCAGGACAGGTAAGTGTCCTAATATTAAAAGTCAGCAGCTGCAGTATTTGTAGCTGCTGGCTTTTAATATTTTTTTTTTGAGCGGACATCCGCTTTAACAAACATCAGGGATTCTGGAGGATGTAATTGACCAAATATGGTCATGAAGAGGACTTTTTTCAGTGGGAACGTGGGGGAAATTCAGTTCCGGTACCTCCAGCACAGACTGTATGTAAAGGCAAGGGGTGCTGAGAGGTGGTGCAGGGTCTACTGATGCTGGCTGCTAATCTATTCTATTTTAGCTTATTAATTTTCTTAAATACCGCATTATGGCCACTAGATGGCGCTGGTGATAAATTGTATATTTCCTATGATCATCAGCGCCATATAGTGGTCATAATGTGGTATTTTAATGATTCACTTCATGAAGAACATTGAACCTGGAGTAAAATAACCTAATAACATTTGTTTTTGCCCCCATTCACAAGAAATGTACATACAGTTTCACAGGATGAATAGCTTTGCAAATTTTTATAAATTCACCCCACAGAGTCTTTTCTGCCAAATCTCCCTGCATACATGTATCTGTAACAGCACCCCAAATGGGAAAGGGGTTAAAGCCACTTAGAATATTCCATTCCCGAACACAAGGCAGCTACCGACACTCCACATTCAGGCGAGCGCGACCCATTGGAATAATACGAGACACAGCTCTGTATGAGGTTCAAGCAGGTCTGACCCTTTATTGAGAAATACAGCTCTTATATACAATTTTGGATACTGCAGTAACCGAGTGAACAATGACCCAACTCCACCCACAACATCACACAATGTTTACCTAACGAGCCCCCCCAATAAACATCATCCTCAATACATCTCTTTAGCAGACACCCTGTCTCCAGGACCTGACCTAATTTACATGAGCTAATTAACTACAGCTGATGACTCAGACACCTAACCTTTAGGCCGCGTACACACGATCGGTCAAAACCGATGAAAACGGACTGAAGGACCGTTTCATCGGTCCAAACCGATCGTGTGTGGGCCCCATCGGTCAGTTATCCTTCGGTCAAAAAAAAGAGAATTTGCTTTAAAATCGGGCGCCTAACCGATAGGTCAAAACCGATCATTAGTATGCAAAAGCATCGGTCAAAAAGCCGCACATGCTCAGAATCAAGTCGACGCATGCTTGGAAACATTGAACTTCGTTTTTTTCAGCACGTTGTGTGTTTTATGTCACCGCATTCTGACACGATCGTTTTTTTAACCGATGGTGTGTAGGCACATCAGACCATCAGTCAGCTTCATCGGTTAACCGATGAAAACGGCCCTTCGCACCGTTCTCATCGGATGGACTAATCGTGTGTACGCGGCCTTAGGCTGTCTGTTAACTTACAATACACATTATCACAGGACTCCTTCACACAATAGCAGGGTCAATTAGCACAAGCCACAATGAAAGATCCTTAGAAGTTAGTCTGGATTAAATTTACATTACACAGGCAGCCAGGTAGCTGGAGGTGATGACATTAACATCTTTCAATTAACCTGTTGAGTTCAGAATCAACAAACAGTAATTAGTTCTTTAAAGATATCCTGGAATATATTGTGGATAATCATTACATAATAGTCTCATCTCAGGTAGTCCAAGATATATTCTGAATGTCCATTATTTTCAGGCTCATGCTTTCTAAGGCCGCGTACTCGCGACCGGTCCATCCGATGAGAATGGTCCGACGGACCGTTTTCATCGGTTCACCGATGAAGCAGACTGATGGTCTGATGTGCCTACACACCATCAGTTCAAAAACTGATCGAGTCAGAACGCGGTGACGTAAAACACAACGACGTGCAGAGAAAAATGAAGTTCAATGCTTCCAAGCATGCGTCGACTTGATTCTAGGCATGCGTGGGTTTTGAACCAATGCTTTTGCGTACTAACCATCGGTTTTGACCGATCGGTCAGGCGTCCATCGGTCCGATTTTAAAGCAAGTTCTAAAACTTTGGACTGAAGGACAAAAGACTGACACACGGTCAGTTTGGACCGATGAAAGCGAACTTCAGTCCGTTTTCATCGGTTTGGACTAATCGTGTGTACGGGGCCTAAGAGCTTCTGGGTTCCACGGGCCCTCCCGTTACAGTATCTAATAGCCAGATTCAGGTAGGGGCGCGCATCTTTAAGGCGGAGTAGCGTATTGTATTTACCCTACGCCGCCTTAAGTCAGAGAGGCAAGTACTGTATTCACAAAGTACTTGCCTCCTAACTTACGGCGGCGTAGCGTAAATGGGGCCGGCGTAAGCGCGCCCAATTCAAATGAGGATGAGGGGGCGTGTTTTAAGTTAATAGGGGGTGACCCGACGTGATTGACGTTTTTTACGAACGGCGCATGCGCCATCCGTGTACATATCCCAGTGTGCATTGCTCCAAAGTACGCCGCAAGGACGTATTGGTTTCGACGTGAACGTAAATTAAGTCCAGCCCTATTCACGGATGACTTGCGCAAACGACGTAAAATTTTCAAATTTCGACGCGGGAACGACGGCCATACTTAACATTGACTAGGCCAGCTATTTGATGGAATAACTTTACCCTGGAAAATGCCTTATGTAAACGGCATATCTTTACTGCGACGGGCGCGCGTACATTCGTGAATCGGCGTATCTAAGCATTTACATATTCTACGCCGAACTCAACGGAAGCGCCACCTAGCGGCCAGCCTAAATATTGCACCCTAAGATACGACGGCGCAGGCTGTCGTATCTCTCTAGGTTTAAGTGTATCTCAGTTTGAGAATACACTTAAACTTACGACGGCGCAGATTCAGAGTTACGCCGGCGTATCTACTGATACACCGGCCTAACTCTCTCTGAATCTGGCTATATATCTTTCTGGATAAAAAACTGTTGTGTAAAATACTAGTCAGTGTATAGAAAATATTTGAAACAGAAAAAAAAAAAACATATCACCTGTATATGAACCACACCTCTTTTTAATAATTTCTCTCGACCATCTTTTCTTTATTTTAAGTCATGTGATTTCCTGCAAATGTCTGAACAAGTAGATCATCATTAGGACAGGAAAGTACCCTGTAATTAAAATCTATTGGAATTTTTTGAAGCTGTAAACACTATTCACTATAATCCATTATAGTCTCCTTTAAAACCGTGCAGTTTGCAATAATAATAAAGTTTAACTTAACCCCTAATATTACCTAAAAAGTGTGTATAAAAGTAATGTGGAAAGCTATTTGTTCTGTGAAACTGCCTGTTCTGTGCACATGATGGCAAAAATGAATGTTATTGGCTATTTTCTCTCCAGGTTGAATGCTTCTCCTCCACACAGATTAGAGAAAATCAGAAAAATACTGCATTATGGCCACTAGATGGAGCTGATGGGCACTAGGAATCGTCTCCACCAGGAAGTACTGGGGGCACTAGATATCTTCTCCACTAGGAAGCACTAAGGCCCAGATTCTCGTAGAATCGCAAAAGAAGCGCAAAACTGTGCGGGCGTAACGCATCTCATTTACGTTACGCCGCCGCAAGTTTTGCAGGCAAGTGCTTTATTCACAAAGCACTTGTGTGTAAAGTTGCGGCGGCGTAGCGTAAATCACCCGGCGCAAGCCCGCCTAATTCAAATTAGGCGGGTAGGGGGCGTGTAGCATTTAAATTAAGCGCGTTCCAGCGCCGAACGTACTGCGCATGCGCTGTCCGAAAAATATCTCATGGACGTCATTGGTTTCGACGTAAACGTAAATGGCGTCCAGCCCCATTCACGGACGACTTACGCAAACGACGTAAATTTCCAAATTTCAACGCGGAAACGACGGCCATACTTAACATTGATTGCGCCTCATATACCCAGGGGCAACTTTACGCCGGGACAAGCCTAACGTAAACGTCGTAACTTTACTGCGTCAGCCGCGCGTACATTCGGGAATTCGCGTATCTAGCTCATTTTCATACTCGACGGGGAAAACGACGGAGACGACACCTAGCGGACAAAAAAAATTGCATTTAAGATCCGACGGCGTAAGAGCCTTACGCCTGTCGGATCTAATGGTTATCTATGCGTAACTGATTCGAAGAATCAGTCGCATAGATACGACGGCCCAGATTAGGACTTACGACGGCGTACATGTTGTTGCGCCGTCGTAAGCCCTTTGAGAATCTGGGCCTAAGAATTTTCTCCACTGGAGAAGACTAGGAATCTTCTCCACTAGCAAGCACTGGGGAACACTAATACCTTGTACACTCTACAGGTTTTTCCGACGGGAAAACTGCTATGAGAGCTTTTTGTTTGGAATCCTGGCCGTGTGTCCGAGGGGAAAACTGCGATGGAGCATACACATGGGCAGGATTCAAGACAATCTCTTTTTTTCCTGTCAGGAAAAAATCCTGGCGGGAAAACCGTTCGTTTGTATTTTCTAAAAAAACGTGCATGCTCAGAATCAAGTTATGAGACGGGAGCGCTCTTTCTGGTAAAACTAGCGTTTGTAATGGAGATATCCCATTCATCCCGCTGTAACGGACTGAAAATCGTCTCTCACCAAACTTTTACTAACACGAGAATCAGCAAAAGCAGCCCCAAGGTTGGCGCCATAAGAATGGAACTTCCCCTTTATAGTCCCGTCGTACGTGTTGTACGTCACCGCGCTTTGGATGGGCGGACTTTCGTCTGAGCGTGTGTATGCAAGGCAGGCTGAGAGGAATTCTGACGGGAAAACCGTTGTTTTTTTTATCCGACGGAAAAAAACGGTCGTGTGTACAAGGCATAAGTATTGTCTCCACTGTGGCACATAAGGAATCTTCTCTACTAGGAAATACTGAGGAACACTCAGATGGCCAGATTCAGAGAGAGTTACGCCGGCGTATCAGTAGATATGCCGTCGTAACTCTGAATCTGCGCCATCGTAAATTTAAGCGTATTCTGGAAACCAGATACGCTTAAATTAGGCTAAGATACAAGCGGCGTAAGTCTCCTACGCCATTGTATCTTAGGGTGCAATTTTCCCGCTGGCCGATAGGTGTCGATTCCGTCGAGTTTGGCGTAGAATATGTAAATACCTAGATACGCCAGTTCACGAACGTACGTGCGCCCATCGCAGTAAAGATACGCCGTTTACGTAAGGCATTTTCCAGCGTAAAGTTATTCCAACAAATAGCTGGCCTAGTCAATGTTAAGTATGGCCGTCGTTCCCGCGTCGAAATTTGAAATTTTTACGTTGTTTGCGTAAGTCGTCCATGAATGGGGCTGGAAGTAATTTACGTTCACGTCGAAACAAATACGTCCTTGCGGCTTACTTTGGAGCAATGCACACTGGGATATGTACACGGACGGCGCATGCGCCGTTCATAAAAAACGTCAATCACTTCGGGTCACCAATCATTTCCATAAAACACGCCCCCCAGCCTCATTTGAATTAGGCGCGCTTACGCCGACCCCATTTACGCTACGCCACCGTAAGTTAGGAGGCAAGTGCTTTGTGAATACAGTACTTGCCTCTCTGACTTAAGGTGGCGTATCGTAAATACGATACGCTACGCCGCCTTAAAGATGCGGCGCCCTACCTGAATCCAGCTAAGAATCTTCTTCACCTGCAAGCTTTGGAGAACGCTAGGAATCCTCACCATTAGGAAATACTGGGGAACACTTATGCCCTGTTTACACGATCGGAAAATCCGACGGACACTTGGCTCACATCGAACTTTTCTTGTCGGACATTCCGATTGTGTGTACACGGTATAAGAGTCTTCTCCACTAGGAAGCACTGGGGTTGCCTTACTAAAGGCAAATCCACTTTGCATTACACTCGCTGTAAATCTGAGGCCTCGTACACACGACAGAGTTTCTCGGCAGAATTCACCGAGAAACTCGA
Organism: Rana temporaria; assembly: GCF_905171775.1. Taxonomy (NCBI): domain Eukaryota; kingdom Metazoa; phylum Chordata; class Amphibia; order Anura; family Ranidae; genus Rana; species Rana temporaria. Next base: position 666,253,022 of record NC_053489.1, on the reverse strand, counting down.
TCAAACCCGGATTCTGCCGAGAAACTCTGTCGTCTGTACACTTTTGGCCCGATGGAGCCGCCGAGGAACTCGTCGAGAAAATAGAGAACATGTTCTCTATTTTCTCGTTGTTCTATGGGAGAAGGCGGCCCGCCGAGCTCCTCGGCGGCTTCATCCCTGAACTCACCGAGGAACTCGACGTGTTTGGCACGTCGAGTTCCTCGGCCGTGTGTACGGGGCCTCAGAGAAAGATCTGAAATCATGGGAAGCTCTGCTGATTTTATCATCCAATCATGTACAAGCAAAAATTATTTATTTATTTTTCTTTGCATGTCTCCCTCAGATTTACATCGACTGCACTTCCAAGTGCACTTTCAGTGCACTTGTAGTGCAAAGTGGATTTGCCATTCGTAAATCAACCCCATTGTGTCACAGTTCCATGTACATTGATCTGGCGCTGGGTTTCACCTCCTGTTCGAGCTGCTTGGGTTCTTGCCAATCCGCCCTGAACCTAGGTCAGTGAGGGTGAACCTTGACACCCCAGATGTTCTGAAACTACATTTCCCATGATGCTCATGCACTCCTGCAGTGTAGTTGAGCATCATGGGAAAAGTAGTTCCAAAACATCTGGGGTGCCAAGGTTCCCCCTCACTGACCTAGGTATTATTAAAGTGGGAGTTCACCCATACATTTTTTTTCCCCTTAGATTGAGGCTCATTTTGTCTAGGGGAATCGGCTAGTTGTTTTAAAATCCGAGCAGTACTTACCGTTGTAGAGAGCGATCTTCTCCGTCGCTTCCGGGTATGGGTCTTCGGGAGCGGGCGTTCCTTCTTGATTGACAGTCTTCCGAGAGACTTCCGACGGTCGCATCCATCGCGTCACGAGTAGCCGAAAGTCGGTGCGGCTCTATACTGCGCCTGCGCACCGACGTTGGGCTTCTTTCGGAAAATCGTGACGCGATGGATGCGACCGTCAGAAGCCTCTCGGAAGACTGTCAATCAAAATAGGAACGCCCAGTCCCGCAGCCCATACCCGGAGCGGCGGAGAAGATGCATCTCGAAAACGGTAAGTAAAGCTTCGATTAAAAAAAAACTAGCCAGTGGGGGCGTGGCCTGCAGCGGAGCCGGATGGCAGCATAGAGAGAGAGCTCCGCAATCCACGAGCGAATAACGGCACTAAACTACCTGCAAAAGGACAAAATTTTGGCCATACGACTGTGCGACAAGAGTGGGGCACACTCGGAGATCATGACCAACAAACGGAAAGGCTCCGTGAAACCTCAGCGCCTGATGGACATGTTTACAGTCCCGAGGGACGGAGGCAGGCAAGATGGCGCCGGCGCGGCCTCAACTCCAGTGCCCAACAACCAGACCAGAAGCGGTGGGGGAGCCCGCACGGACTATAGATCGCAGATGTCTCCTCAAGGAGACCAACACTCCACTCCTTCTCCCTCCGACAGCCCTGCAAAAGCGCGGATGAGGATGGATGGCGCTGGATGCGGCCCTGCAGTGAGCCCTATGACAGAATCTGGGGACGACACACGTGAGTTACCAGACTCCATTGCCACTTTCCCTACTAGTAACCAGCCTGTGTTGGACACTGTACTTAGAGACATGTTGGTGACACTACGTAGCTCACTCCAAGCTGATATGATGAACTGTATCCATAGAGTGAGTGGGGAGTTGAGGGAGGTGGAAGACAGGGTGGAACACATCGAAACAAAGATGGGGGAGTATGCCTCCACCATTAATAGCCTAGTGGATGCTAGTGAAGCTCAGGAGGAAAGCAGTGACTGGATCAAAAACAAATTAGCAGACATTGAAGACAGATCCAGGAGGAACAATATGAAAATAAGGGGGGTCCCTGAGTCAATACAACCCCTGGATTTGCGATCATATGCGATCGACTTATTCTCATCTCTCCTCCCAAACCTTACTGAAGTGGACATTACAATAGATAGGATCCACAGGCTTCCAAAACCTGCCTTCCTGCCTGCTGATGTACCCAGAGATGTGATTCTACGCATGACCTTTTTCCATGTGAAGGAGCAGTTAATGCAGGCGATGCGCAGAAACGATAACATTCCCTCCAGATTTCAAAACCTGCAATTCTACCCTGATCTCTCCCAACACACCATGCAAAAAAGGCGCAATCTTGGCACTATTACCAAGGCTCTGAGGAATCATAGTATCCCCTACAAATGGGGCTTTCCCACTAAGCTTGTCATCACGTACAAAGATAGATCATTCAATGTAGACACTGTGGACAGGGGAATCAAGCTACTGAAAGAATGGGAGATCCTGCCGAGTCCCAGCGAGAGCGACAAACCAACTTCCCAAAGAGCAACGGTCACACCCGCTTGGAAACAGGTGACACAAAGAAACGCCAGATCACACAAGTAATCTACACTTTGTCCTTTTTAAGATCTTTAGGATCTCTCGTGGTCACCGCGATGGGTTTTGGGCATGAACTTACCCCTCCTTGAACCTGAGCAGTATTCAATTGCACCCGGACATGACCTTTCTATGATACTTTCTGTTGCCATGGAAATGGCTGGATGTCCGTTGATATCCCAACAATTTTTTTTGTATTACCTTTCTGTTTTCTTCTTTTTTCTTTCATTTTGGACACATACAGATGACAACAAAACCTCAAGATGGAGCTCTGCTGGATGGCTTGCTCAATCTCCACACCATGGACCTATGGCTCGGATGGTCGTCTCTAGAGTTAATTGCAAATTCGGGGTCACAGTGAGTAGTCATGTTCATAAATATAAACAGACACTGGGACGGGACATGCCGGGAGGAGTCACGATCCTCCGGGGATTGACCTTACCACAGAACACACATTTCCCCTGGTACGCAGATGCCGGTCACAATCCTATCCATTAATGCTAGGGGCCTAAACCACCCTGTCAAGAGACGGTCCTTGTGTAAAGAAGCCACGCTACATAAGAGTGACATCATATGCGCCCAGGAAACGCACTTTAGCAGAGAATCCCCACCCCAGTGCTCCCACAGAAACTTCCCCCATGTATTCACTGCTAATGCCAGCACCAAAATGAAGGGGGTACTAATAGCTATACGAGACACAGTAACCTTCACGTTGCACGTGGAGGTGGCTGACCCTGGGGGGAGGTTCCTGGTCCTGGTCTGTGATATCAATTCAGTAACATACACAATTGTTAACGTATATGCTCCGAATGTCCACCAGACACAATTTTTCAACAAATTAATGAGGAAACTACAGCCTATCAAGAGAGGTCTGCTTGTGATGTGTGGGGACTTCAATGCTGTACCAGATTTAGCCATGGACTCCACGACCAGAGCATATAGGTTGGGGGCTTCCCTTCAGGAATCTATCCATAACGCAGAGATGTTCGATGTATGGAGATGTCTCCATGCTGGAGAAAGAGACTTTACATTTTTTTCGGCTCCTCATCGCACTTATACGAGGATAGACCTGTTTTTGACTGACTACAACACTCTAACTAGAACTGTCTCCGCATCTATTAACGACATAACATGGTCGGATCATGCTTCAATCTCTATATCCCTTAAAGATGCCTCGCCCGCCAATCCTCCCCCTGTGTGGAGGGTCAACACGTTCCTATTGCAACAACCTGATGTGCGACTAACTGTAGAAAAACACCTAAAAGAATTTTTTGATATAAACGACACACCTGCCCAGGATCAATTCACCTTGTGGTCTGCCCATAAGGCGTATGTTCGGGGAATACTTATACAGCTGGGGGCGAGGGCGAGGAGGCAGCGGCATAAAAAAATTAGGGACCTCACAGAGGATATTGCAAGGGGAGAATGTGAGAATAAAAAACATTCCTCACAGGCATTATCTGCCAAGCTCACACAACTGAGAAGTGACCTCAGGCTCCTCCTATTGGAGGACTTTGAGAAACACTCCAAAAAGTTGAAGATGACATACTATGCACAAGGCAACAGGGCTGGCAAACTGCTTGCAAGCAAAATTAAGGGGCGAAGAATTAAAACCAAAATCCCTTACATTCTACATCCCTTACACAAAACAAAATTGTTCCATCCTCAAGATGTGGCAGATGCTTTCAGCCAATACTATGGCACTCTATATAATTTGAAAGAGGACAAAGACACGTATCAACCCACTGCCCCAATGATAAATGATTTTTTGAGCAAAGTGTCCCTGCCCCAACTATCTCCGACACAAGTTGAGGACCTAAACTCCCCCTTCACTATTGTGGAGATACAAAAAATCATTGACTCCCTCCCTTCCAACAAGTCCCCAGGTCCCGATGGTTTTGTAGGGGAATACTACCAGATGTTTAAGACCATCCTAACACCCTACCTCAAAAAAGTGTTTAGCAAAGCTGCCGCCTCCTCGTCCTTCCCCTCAGAAATGCTAGAAGCACTTATCGTGACCTTGCCCAAGCCAGGGAAGGTTCCGGACACTCCAGCCAACTTTAGACCCATTTCATTATTGAATAGCGACATTAAATTATACGCCAAACTTATCGCAAACCGATTAGTGGATATATTACCTGAACTGATTCATCCTGACCAGGTCGGATTCACCAAAGGGCGACAGGCCTCAGACGCCACGAGGCGGCTGATCAATGTTGTTCACCTAGCGCAGGTACAACGAAGGCCTTCTCTGCTCCTTGCTCTGGATGCAGAGAAGGCCTTTGATAGGGTCCACTGGGGATATATGGAGATGGTCCTCAAGAGATATGGGTTCGCTGGACCCATCCTCTCTGCAATATTGGCCCTATACTCATCGCCGTCGGCCAGAGTGTTTAACTCTGGGACGCTCTCTAGACCCTTTACTATCACAAATGGCACCCGCCAGGGGTGTCCTTTATCACCCTTGATTTTCAATTTAATTCTAGAACCCCTTGCCTCGCATATTAGAACACATAGAGACATCAGTGGATTTCCCACATCTAAAACGGAACATGTCATCAGCCTTTTCGCAGATGACATCATTTTGATGCTTACAAACCCCAATACTTCCCTGGCTGCGGTACATGAAACTTTCCTACTACAAAGTTAATGAAAATAAATCTTTTATTTTGGGTATGGGGATCAGCAATGGATTAAGATGTTCACTCAGTACACGGTTCCCGTACACCTGGAGCAACGAAGGAATTAAATATCTGGGTATCACACTGACAGCTACATCAAAGGAACTATACACGTACAACTATACAACATTCCTGGCCTCCTTTCCGGCCAAGCTACAGGGGTTGGCTAAAAGCGAACTACTGTGGTCGGGCCGTCTGGCGGCCTTTAAAATGATGGTCCTCCCACAAATAATCTATTTGTTCAGGACTCTCCCCATCCCAGCCCCTAACTCCTTTTTTTATAAACTCCAAGCGCTAATAAACCGTTTCTTATGGAAAGGCAAGAAAGCAAGGTGGGCATTTAGAAACTCCATAGCTGCCAGGGGAGCAGGGGGGGTGGGAAATGTATTGGTCAGAGACTACCATACGGCTGCCATTCTATCACAACTTAAGACGTGGTTCCCTAGTTCGCCAGCCAAGAGATGGAAAGAACTGGAAGAAATCCAATATACCCTTGGGAGTCTTTATGACCTTCTAATGGCATCTGTTCTTCCATCTAGACCTCCAGACGGAATGTCTCCCACTATGATGGCCTCTTTGAAAGCGTGGAATGTGCTTATGCAGATTCCCCAGATGCATCATCCTGGGAAGACCTTTTCTTTACCGATAACGTGCCTCACAGCCGTTATCCCAGACTTAAACCTTACTCATTGGGCTAAGAAGGGAATAGCCTACATCTCCGATTTAATGATAGGCCCTAGGGGGAAGACATTTAGATCACTCCAGGTGGAGTTTGGCCTGGGGGAGGCTGAGTATTTTACTTACCTGCGAATACACCATTTCCTTAAGAAAGGTCCGCCTCTCTCGATCCAACTCCACTGGAGGATAACACTATACTTTACCAATCAATATACCAACATAAAAGGGATTTCCCTATTTTATAGTGCTATAAACAACAAACTAGTATTTACGAAAACCACCAACATAGAAGCGTGGGAGAGAGACCTAGCTACTTCTTACTCCTCGGAACAATGGCAACGTGCTCTACAGACTACCTACGCCTCCACTAGATGCATAAATCTCTGGGAACAACACCAGAAAGTGCTACTAAGATGGTATTTGACCCCTTTTAGGATCTCAAAATTCAGCCCTCAAGCATCTCCGCTATGTTGGAGGGGATGTGGCCATGTGGGTACTCTATTCCACATACTGTGGGAGTGCCCCCACTTACGCCTGATGTGGAATGCAGTTTTCGACCTGATAACCCAAGTAGTTCAGGGAAGGGTGCCTAAAACCCCGGGGTTCGCTGTGCTCTCGCTGGAGATAGACTCCATCCCAAAAATTAGTAGAGGGATTGTTTCCCATATACTACTGGGTACCAGATTGGCTATCACCCGTCACTGGAGAGACAAAAAGGTCCCCGTAATACAGGAAATAATCACAACAGTCAACTCACACATAGGATATGAACTAATGTTCGCAGCATCCCAAGGCAGATATGCGATGGCTTGCAAAAGGTGGAATCCGTGGACTGAGTGGTACAAGATGAAACATAGATGTTAACAGAATTTATATTTCTAAATCTGGAGATTACATAGAGCAAACATATATGATACAGACTTTGAATATGCATATAACCACTTGACATCTGTATGTGTCCTGCTTTTATTTTCTCTTAATTCCTTCTCTTACCTTTTCCCCTCCTTATCTATCATTCTCTCTATTCTCCGCATTATTCACTGATACCCACTTACCCTCTACTGGGCTATCTTGTCAATCTTGAATATGACTTATATTGCCTCATTCTTATGGGTCTTGTTACTGTTATTGTGTGGGGGGGGGGAGGGGATGGGGGCTGGAACCCCTCAGGAAATACACAGTTAGATCCCATGGGGGTGTGGAGGGGGACCCGCCCTTACTCCTTTCTCTCCTTATGCCCTCCGGTCTCTCGCTCCTTTCCCGAGACCACACCAAGTTGAGAATTTTGTTGACCTAGAGAGAAGACATGTCTAGAAGCATATTCCTTTATTACAGTATGAGGGTATATTGAAGTATAACTTTTACCTGGCAACCAAGTTATTGAGTTTTTCTGATGATTTGTACAAAACATGTTGCACATTGTGTTTATCCCTTGAAAAAAACTTAATAAAAACTTATTGAATTAAAAAAAAACTAGCCGATTCCCCTAGACAAAATGAGCATGAATCTAAGGGTAAAAAGTTGTATGTCCGGGTGAACCCCCGCTTTAAGCCTTTGCACCTGTGGCTTAGTGTACGAGTAACGCAAGGTGTCTCCACGCTGAAGCCGGAAGCTTGCGGTTGCTGTTTCTGAGTATTCCCTTATTCTGTGTGTTGTCTGATCCAGTCATTGTTCTCAGTGTTTCACTCTGTGCCGTTATATTCCCTTTGGGTTATCTCAGTGGATCCCTTAATTTCCCTTAATTTCCTGTTTCTGTGTGTGTCTCTCTCAGTATAGTCTCTCTGTGTACCATGTGTCCTTCCAGTGTGCCATTTGGTTGCACAGTGCCCACATGGGTGTGCTAGACAGCCGCAACCTGGAGACTGCCTCACAATGCAACATCCACAGCTCCATTTGCTCTGGTGTAGATCGGGTATCTCCTTAGAACCTGCGACTTTGGCGCACCTCCATTTGCGTGTGGTCACAATGCTCCCGCAGCTGTGAGGATCCATTCTCGGGTACACCTGGTGAGTTGTTCATTGGTCTGCTACATCTTAGTGTTACAGTCCCAGTCGGTCTTATCCTCTGATTATGACACAGTGGGAAGCACTGGGGATCACTAGAAATCTTGTCCACAAGGAAACACTGAGGATTCGCCTTAAAAAGGAAGTACTGCGTTGGGCCCTGCGTGGCCACTGTCGGGGTAGGTATGTTGCCTACCTGATTGTATTTGTGTTGTCATGTATGAAAACTCAATAAAAAGAATTTATAAAAAAATACAAAAAAGGAAGTACTGCGAGACACTAAGCATTTTCACCACTAGGAGGCCCTGGGCATCACTTGGAATATTTTCCACTAGGAGGCCCTGGGGAACACTAGGAATCTTCTTGACAAAGAAGCACTGTGGGGCTCTAATGCCGCGTACACACCACCACTTTATGTGATGAAAAAAAACGAAATTTTTAAAAACGTCAATTAAAATGACCGTGTGTGGGGGAAAACGTCGCTTTATGTTTTGTGAAAAACGACAAAGAAAATTGAAGCATGATACGAGCGGCGTAAGTCTCCTACGCCGTCGTATCTTGGGTGCATATTTACGCTGGCCGCAAGGGGCGCTTTTGTAGATTTCCGCGTCAAATATGTAAATTAGGTAGATACGAAGATTCACAAACGTACTTGTGCCCGCTACGCCGTTTATGTTAGGCTTACGTCCGGCGTAAAGTTACCCCTGCTATATGAGGCGCAGCCAATGCAAAGTATGGACGTCGGCAAACGTATCTTTTTACGTCGTTTACGTAAGTCGTACATGAATGGGGCTGTGCGTAGGTTACGTTCACATCACAGGCATTGGGCCTGGCGTATCTTAGGGCGTAAATTCGATGTGATACTGAGCATGCGCGCGCATGCGCCGTACGATCAGCGTGTCATTTACGTGGGGTCACGGCTCATTTTAATAAAACACGCCCATCTCTTCCACATTTGAATTAGGCGGGCTTACGCTGGCCGATTTACGCTACGCCGCCGCAACTTACGGAGCAAGTGCTTTGTGAATACTGCACTTGCCTGTCTAAGTTGCAGCGGCGTAGCGTAAATAGGATACGCTACGCCCAACTAAATATACGCTCTCCTACGTGAATCTGGCCCCAGGATATAAGATTTGGTTAACTGCAGGTTGGTCCCAGGTCAGGGACTTAAAATAGCAGACAGACAGCCAGGCAACTAGCATTTCCATACGGAGGTCAGCCTTAAAAAAGTTCCTAAAGCATAGCTTCCAACTGTCCCTGATTTCGAGGGACTGTCCCTGATTTGGAACAATGTCCCTCTGTCCCTCTTTCCACCTCATTTGTCCCTCATTTTGGTCTGATCTATATAGTTGTATATAAAATGCACTTTGTATCTATCAAAAAGTGTTTTCCAGCGCTAAACCTTTCATCTGATTTCTAAATTGCTGCAATTGTAAATTCCAAAAGCCGATATAAAGGAATAGTAGTGGTAAGAAAAGCACTTGTTTTTTTTGTACAATTCTCCTTTAAGGGGGTGTGGCAAGGGGTGTGTCCTATGCCTGCATACTTTTACTGATAGGTGTCCCTCATTCCCATCTTACCCACTTGCCGCCCAACCTATAAAAAAATTACGGCGGCAAAGTGGTTTCAATATCCTGACTGGACGTCATATGATGTCCTCAGGATATTGAGCCGATGCGCGCCCCCGGGGGCGCGCATCGTGGCGATCGTTGTTGCAGGGTGTCAGTCTGACACACCGCAGCACCGATCTAGGTAAAGAGGCTCTGACGGAGACTCTTTACCACGTGACCAGCCGTGTCCAATCACGGCTGATCACGATGTAAACAAGAAGAGCCGGTTATCGGCTTTTCCTCACTCGTGACTGTAAGACGCGAGTAGAGGAGAGCCCGATCGGCTGCTCCTCTGACAGGGGGGGGGGTTTGTGCTGATCGATTATCAGCACAGCCCCCCCCCCCCGAGGATGCCCACACTAGACCACCAGGGATGCCACTAGCCCACAATGGATGCCAATCAGTGCCCACACTGGGCATCACTGATTGGCAGGCATTGTTGTTTGGCACTGATTGGCATCCATAAGTACAATATAATTATTACATCCATGCCCATCCGTGCCAACTATCAGTGCCCATCCATGCCACCTATCAGTGCCCATCCATGCCGCCTATCTGTGCCCATCCGTGTCGCCTATCCGTGCCCATCTGTACCGCCTATCTGTGCCCATCCATGCTGCCTATCTGTGCCCATCCGTGTTGCCTATCTGTGCCCATCCGTGCTGCCTATCTGTACCCATCCGTGCTGCCTATCTGTACCCATCCGTGCTGCCTATCTGTGCCCATCCGTGCTGCCTATCTGTGCCCATCCATGCCGCCTATCTGTGCCCATCCGTGCTGCCTATCTGTGCCCATCCGTGCTGCCTATCTGTGCCCATCCGTGCCGCCTATCTGTGTCCATCCGTGCTGCCTATCTGTGCCCATCCGTGCCGCCTATCTGTGTCCATCCGTGCCGCCTATCTGTGCCCATCCGTGCCACCTATCAGTGCCCATCTGTGTACAAGAATAAGACAAAACAATGATAAAGGTAATTTTTTTTTTTTATTTTAGAAATTTTTACAAAATAAAGACATCATTTACCAAAACATATTCAGATGCCTCAGTGTAGCACATGTGTGCATTAACTCAGTAATAACATGGTTGAGTCCTGAAAATTACTCAACTGTTTCCAGTGGATGAACAAAAAACTTATAGGATGGGGAGAGATGTCACTGTATGCAATGGCTAGTCAGTGTCCAGGTCCCCAGCAACAACATTCAGGGGTCCATTTATAAAAAAATAATTTTACTGTGCAAATTTCTTGCCATTAAAACAGCCAGGGCAAATAATCCCTTTGATACGTCTAATATGTATGCAATGACATGTTTCTTTATTTCCTATGATTGTTAGCTCCTTCTAGTGGTCATAATGAAGTATTTTCCTGATTAACCATTCGCCGATTGCCTCACGTACATATACGTCGGCAGAATGGCACAGGCAGGCAAAGCAACGTACAGGTACGCAACTTTAAATCTGCCGCCTAGCGGGCGTGCGAACGCCGCGAGCTCTGTGACCGTGCCCGCAGGACCCTTGGACTCAATGTCCGATGGTGTCCTGCGATCGTGTCACAGAGCGGCAGAACGGGGGGATGCCTACGTAAACAAGGCATTTCCCTGTTCTGTCTAGTGACAGGACACTAATCTACAGCTCCCTGTCATCGGAAGCAGTGATCAATGTCGTGTCACTGGTAGCCAAGCCCCCAAACAGTTAGAATCACTCCCTAGGACACACTTAAAGCGGAGGTTCACCCTAAAAATCATCTATATACCATTACATCCAGCATACTGCTGACATCTACAGTATGCTGGTATTTTTTATCCTTTTTTTGCTGTACTTACCGTCTTATAATTCTTTTCATCCGGCTTCCGGGTTCTCACATCCGCGGGGAATAGGCGTTCCTATGAAGAGGCGTAGTTGATTGACGTGCGGGTAAGGCGCGTCACGTGTTCCGAAAATAGACGAACTAGGACTCGGTTCTATACGGCGCTATACGACGCCTGCGCCTGCCGTGTACAGCTGCCTGCGCAGGCACCGTATAAAGCCGAGTCCTAGTTAGTCTATTTTCAGGAACGCGTGACGCGCCTTGCCCGCACGTCAATCATCTACGCATCTTCATAGGAACGCCTACTCCCCGGGGCAGTGAGACCCCGGAAGCCGGGTGAAAAGAACTATAAGAAGGTATGTACAGCGGAAAAAATTAAAAAAAATACCAGCATACTGTAGATGTCAGCAGTATGCTGGATGTAATGGTATATAATTGTTTTAGGGTGAACCTCCGCTTTAACCCCTTCCTCGCCCCCTAGTGGTTAACCCACTTCCCTGCCAGTGTCATTTATACCGTAATCGGTACATTGATCGCTGTAAAAATGACAATGGTCCCAAAATAGTGTCAAAAGTGTCCGATGTGTCTACAACAATGTCGCAGTCACGATAAAAATAAAATTGCTGTTTGCCGCCATTACTAGTAAAACAAAAATTATATTAAAAATTACATAAATCTATCCCCTATAATGTAGACGCTATAACTTTAGCGCAAAACAATAAATATATGCTTATTGCGATTTTTTTTTTTTACCAAAAATATGTAGAAGAATACATAGGGATCTAAAAGTTTTTTTATATATTTATTATAGCAACAAGTAAAAAATATTGCTTTTTTTTTTCAAAATTGTCACTCTTTTTTTGTTTATAGACTTCAATTTAAATTTAATATCTCAAAGGAAGGCACCCCTTACTTTGCCTGTTTCCTGTTTTTTTGATGCATGAACATTAGATAAACCTTTGGGTCTAAAAGAAGAAATTAAATCTGTCCATGAGCCTCCTGCTTCCGTGATTCTCTGGACAACTAAGCAGCCATTACATTGATGCAAATCTACTGTGTGTCAATTTCAGGCAATGATAACAATAATTTTTTTTTAAAACAAGATAAACCACCGTATTATGTACAACATCCTGATATCTCCAAAAAAAGAGACAGACTTTACTGGTAATAGGGATGATACAATTATAAAATATTATTCAATATATATATATATGTTAAAATATACCGAAATATGAAACACTCAAGAGACTGGGTCACAATCAATGTGGTTACATCTCTCCTATTCAACAATTCATACAATTAAATAATTTCCATATTAATATATGACTCCCCAGTTTGAAATTCCAGAAGGTCAACGCGTTTCACAAGAAAGCTTCCTCAGGACCTGTTCATGGAATCGGAAGTAAGTTAAAATGTACCAAAACTAGAAACACACAAGAGACCGGGTCCTGAGCAATGTGGTTACATCTCTCCTATTCAACAATTTATACAATTAAATGATTTCCATATTAATATATGACTCCCCAGTTGGAAATTCCAGAAGGTCAATACGTTTAACAAGAATGCTTCCTCAGGACCTTTTCAAGGAATCGGAAGAGAGTAACCTAAGAAAATATATGTTAGATATTTCCAATATAGTCATATTTATCATAGTATCATAAAAGTATATCATATTAGATATTTCCAATATATCCTAATTTTATTTATAGCTTCTGGTGAATATACAGTATATTACTAAAAGTATTGGGACGCCTGCCTTTACACGCACATGAACTTTAATAGCATCCCAGTCTTAGTCTGTAGGGTTCAATATTGAGTTGGCCCCGCCCTTTGCAGCTATAACAGCTTCAACTCTTCTGGGAAGGATGTCCACAAGGTTTAGGAATGTGTCTATGGGAATGTTTTACCATTCTTTCATGTTTGACCTCAATCACCTTTGGGGTGAATTAGAGCAGAGACTGCGAGCCAGGCCTTCCCAGAAGAGTTGAAGCTGTTATAGCTGCAAAGGGAGGGCCAACTCAATATTGAACCCTTCCTGTGCGTGGTAAAGGCAGGTGTCCCAATACTGGTAATATAGTGAATATGCTGCATTCTCTGATGATAATCTTCTGCCCACAAGTGAAATCTTAATCAATACTATTGGCTGTTTGTATTTACAGCCCTTTATTCATCCCTTAGTTCTGTTTGGTTATTCTTTTTCTGCCCTGTATGTCTTTCTATGTAACAAGTTGCATTATTGCCTATTGCTACATAGCTCCACGATGATGAGTATTCTGGTGCACTGATGCATTCATTGTTGTGAGGAGACCGCTGGCCGCCCAATGGTCACTACCTCTGTTATCTGCTTTGAAGTGGGACATGTGTATACGAATCCCTATTAGACTGTAAGCTCTTATGAGAAGGGCCCTCTTAACCCTCTTGTACTTTATTGTATTATAACTGTATTGTCTCCGTTTTAATATTGAAAAATGCTGCGTAAACTGTTGGTGTTATATAAATACTGTGTAATAATAATATATACTTATATGATACTGTTAAATATGGCTATTTTGAAAATATCTACATTTTCTTAGGTTACTCGCTCTCGATTCCTTCAAAAGGTCCTGAGGAAGCATTCTTGTGAAACGCGTTGACCTTCTGGAATTTCCAACTGGGGAGTCAATATATTAATTTGTAAATTGTTGACTAGGAGAGATGTAACCACATTGCTGTGGACCTAGTCACGTGTATGTTTCTAATTATGGTACATTTTAACTTTGAAATAAAACGGAACAATAAAAAAATGGAAATAAATATACAGTATATATTTAAATATATAAAAAAAATATTAACATAAATAATGCAAAAACGTAATAAAATAGTAAAAAAAAAAATACAACTTTAAGGGCGTTTGAGTTCCATAAAGATCAGTTTGGGATTTTGTGCTTTGTTTGTACAATATACATTCATACAAGTCAATGTAAACTTACACATGAGATGAGAGCCATAGAAAATGCCTAGTAAACATACCTCATATGTCCTTGTATACATTGTTGTATTACCTGCACTAAACAACAACGTACCATACAGAAATAACAGGATCTTTCATGGTTGTGATACATATATTTTAAAAAAAACATTAAAAAACGAAAATATATAAAACAGTCTGCCCATTTTCTTAAAATATAACTAACGGTAAAACTTTTGTTTTAGTTTTGGATAGAGTGGAGAGAGATTGAAAGGTTTGTCAGTTCGTATTGCTCTCTGTGTCCCCATTAGAGAGAGTCACCCTCTTTATTTGCCTTGTTTACCATTGAAAATTAAAGTACAAGAAAATCCCAAATTTTGGGTTGTCCCCAGAAAACTAATGAAGGGGAAATCTTTGTTCTGGTGACCTGGGAGTCCCCAATGGATTTCCTTAATTTTCAGGAATTTCCTCTCACTTCCTATTGGGCTATGGGACAGGAATGAGGGAAAATCTCCGTAATGAGACATAGATGGCAAAAAAAAATTAAAAAAAAATATCTGACAGGGGATCCAAAATGAACAAAAAAGGTTTTGCCTTTGTACTTTAATCCTTCACGACGTACCTGAAGATATAAAAACAAGACCCATTGCAATGCCATTGGACCAGTTTTCTATCTTTTAAAAAAGTGAATTGTCTTCAAAATTTCCGGAAAAGTTTAAATTGGTACAATAAATGCTTTGCCACAACAAGCAGTTGAAACGATGGATCTATTTTTTTTTCGTCAATGGACTTTTCTATCATTAGGGAGGTCGTTTTCTCTGGCTCTTAAATATTAGAGCATCTATAAGCTGTATTTTACTTGAAATATGTAAATAAAAGCTACATTTTAGTTGCATTCCTTGGTGACCCCAAAAGTCTATTGACGAAAAAGCCTTTTTTTTAGAGTTCTATGTATTAGGCCGCGTACAGACGAGCATACATGTACGTGTACGATGAAACCGGTCCGCCGGACCGTTTTCACCGTACATGTATGCCCGGGGATTTCTGTATGGTGGCTGTACTCACCATCATACAGAAATCCGCGCGTAAACAATACGCGGGGCGTGTCCACGCCGTCGCCGCGACGATGACGCGGAGACGTGGGTGGCCCTGACAGTTAAATGCTTCCACGCATGCGTCAAAGTCATTCGACGCATGCGAGGGATGGCGGGCGCTCGGACATGTACGGTAGGTCTGTACAGACGACCGAACATGTCCGAGCGGACAGGATTCCAGCGGGCTGTTTTAAAACAAGCCCGGAAATATTTGCCCGCTGGGAAAAGGCCCGGCAGGCAAATGTTTGCTGGAATCCTGCCCGCTCGGGCCTACACATGACCGAACATGTCTGCTGAAACTGGTCCGCGGACCAGTTTCAGCAGACATGTTCGGTCGTCTGTACGGGGCCTTAAAGGTATCTGATACCCTTAAATTCCCCCCCCCCCCATAATGTGGTACCCCTGTTATACCCATAGACTACCCCAAGGAATGTTATTTTAGAGGAGAACCTCAACCAATTATTATGATTTTTTTAAAGTTTTGGATAAAGTGGGAAATAATTTGGTCTTCTACTGTGCCTTTACTACTACTTATGGTGGAGGGATAATGTTGTCATCTTTGGTTCTGGGTGAATAGTTTTTGGTGCAAAAACTAAAATTTTTTGGTGTAGAGTTTTTTGAATTTGATAATTTGCTGCAAACTATTTTTGAGATGATATGAGCACTAGCCAACCCAATAGTACAACTTTTGTCATAACATTGGCTAGGTGCAAGTTAAAGCTTAGGGATAGGGTTGTTTTGGTTAAAGCGGAAGTAAACCAAGCAAAACATTTTCTAGTAGGGTGTTTTGGTAAAAAGGACTTGAAAGTCTATTTTCCCAAAAAACATTTTAAATTACCTGCTAGAATTTGTTTTAATCAGTACAATGACGGCAGAGCTTGTGCAGTACAGTAAACAGTGCCACATCTTAGAGATGCTATGAATAGAGCTGGGTGCCGAGATAATATAACTTCAATGTGTTACATCAGTGGGTTTCAACCTCGGTTCTCAAGTACCCCCCAACAGGCCATGTTTTGGGAACTTCTCTTAGATAAAATAGCTTTCCAAAATACCAAGCCATTGACTGTGATTTAAAGCACCTGTGCAAGATAAAGGAAAACCTGCAAACCTTGTCTGTCGGAGGGACTTGAGGAGTGAATTTGAGAACTACTGTATTACATGATCAGTGCCCGCCCAATAGGTGAATGGCACCAGTGGGAATGGAGTAGATGATGGGAGCCTGGACCTCACGTCTTTGAGCAAGAGCTAAGTATGTGTATCATAATGTACAAATGCTTGACACCCCCACCACAGTTTACTATCAGCTTTAAAATGAACAGTTTAAATTCAAATGAAAGATTAGGCTTATGCTGCGTACACACGATCGGAAATTCCGACAAGAAAACCGTGGATTTTTTCTGATGGATGTTGGCTCAAACGTGTGTTGCATACACACGGTCACA
The DNA here is from genome assembly GCF_905171775.1 of Rana temporaria. NCBI lineage: Eukaryota > Metazoa > Chordata > Amphibia > Anura > Ranidae > Rana > Rana temporaria. The sequence goes on along the minus strand of NC_053489.1, from coordinate 666,236,394 downwards.
CAAATCTTGTCGGAAATTTCGAACGTCAAGAACGCGGACGTACAAGACATACGACAAGCCAAGATCAATGAAGTTCAATAGGCAGTTTGGCTCTTCTGCTTGATTTTGAGCATGCATGTTTTGTTGTGCATCGGAATTACATACAGACGAGTGGATTTTCCAATAGAAACTTTTTCCGTTGGAAAAATAGAAAGCCAGCTCTCAATCTTTTGTTGGCGGAAATTCGGACAGCAAAAGTCCGATGGAGCCTACACACGGTCGGAATTTCCAACCAAAAGCTCACATCTGACTCTTCTTGTCGGAATTTCCTATCGCATGTTCGTGGCATTGGGGCTAAATTTACATTAAGGAGTACGTTTGAAGCTGAGAAGATCTAGTCAACCTAGTATTAGATTTTTGCGAAGGACAAAGTTGGCTTTGTGGGCAATGCTTGTCACCCCAAAGACGGTTTACATTAACTTTAAAATTAAGAGTTGTGTTTAAAGGTAGGTTCAAATTAAAGCTTATGGTCGGGGAGTAATTTACATTGAGGAGTAACCTTTAAAGCAGAGAAGGTCTAGCTAACCTAGCATTAGATTTTTGTGAAGGACAAATTTGTTTTTTCAAGTGTAAGAAATTATTTGGCACACCATCTGATGAAGAACCATTGTGCCAAAGCATGCCAAAGTGTATCACTTTGGTCCTGCCATGGGCACCCAGAGTTCCCGGTTTCCCCTCCCTGGACTGCATTCCCCACATCCATTAGGGGCCAGTGACACTAAATGCTAATGCCACTATAATGCTGCTGTCACCGCTGACCTAGTGAAATATATGGAAATTGTATCCCAGAGAGAAAAAACCTAGACACTCAGGGCATGCATTGCTGTAATGGCCAAACTAGGATTGGGAAGACATTCCAACCTCATAGCAATAAGGAGCATGTTGGAAATCAAACCTTGCCTCACTTAATCTAAAAACTACAAAAAAAAAAAAAAAACACAATCATAAGGAGTTCCACCCTTAAAATACTAAATAAAGAATGAATTCATTTGGCAGAAGGCTGTATATAAGAACATACCGTCTAGACCAGTGGTTCTCAACCTGGGGGTCGGGACCCCCTCGGGGGTCAATGTTGATTTGCCAGGGGTCAAATCCTGAGCTGTTCTTGAAGCCCACACCACTCTCCCAGTCTTATTGCGGCCGCCCAGCAAGGCTGTCCCTGAAACCCGCGGCAACCCGTTAAACAGCCGCCCATTCAGTTCACGGCATGGCTGGGGGGGCAGAGACTAGAGGTCATCTGACTGGTGAGGAATGTGAAGTGGGAGGGGCTGGAGGAGACCCTATCTCCTGATTTCGGCATAGGTGTCACTGCTATGAGACACCACAAAGTCGGAGATGCACGTACCATAAAGGGGTTCAATACTGTACGAGTGGAAGGGACTCGGGGAACAATAAATGTCCGTGGGCTAGGGCCGCAAATTACTTGCCTTGCCTTGGGTGCTGACAACCCACACTACGAAAATAATTTTACTGGTGGGGTCCCCACAACTCAGGACATTTTATCAAGGGGTCACGGCACTAGAAAGGTTGAGAACCACTGGTCTAGACTCATACAATTACAAATGCCCTTTCATACGGGTTCCACCTCTTTTGTTCAGCTGCATATTGCATGTTGTTAACCGTCAAACACATCTTTTGGTGGCAGCTTGTGAAAATTTGGCATGTATTCCATTGGTTGGCATAGTCTACTAATCATGAGCCTGTAGTAAAAAGAGGACGACTGTCGATAATCTAAGCTGTAGAGAGTTTTTTGAGTCTCTTCCGCATCACTCATCCCAACACCAATCCACCAATGTCTTGTGTTACTATAGTCCTGACAGTGATTTTAGGTTTCCGACAAGCTCTAAATTTCAGACAGCGGGTTGAAGATCCTTTTCCGTTTTTTGAATCGATGAGCCATTTTCTGAAGGACTCATATTTTCCATCTCTGTGGCATCTGCTTTTTCAGTTGTTTTTGGACGGCAGTCTAAAAATAGAGAGAAAGGAGACATCAGCAACATGTCCTGTACCCAGTGGGAATGTGGATTAGAATACTGGTGAATACGACTGACTGGAAAGCCTGTCCCAGGAAAAAACATTCTATACCTCCACTGAGAAGATACATTATTTGCTGCTTCGGTGGTCATTTTTTTTTTTTAGATCTACATTTGAATAAATTAAAATGAAGATGAAGAATTTTGGCCTTGTGTGTATGTAAGAGGGGGTCTCTGATTAGTTGGATGTTGGCACCAAAGCACAAGTCTCTGCCCCGTTCCTGTCCTTTTGCTAGAACACTATACCACCTGCTAAGCCCAAACTCTCCTCTATATTGTGCCCACTCCATGCCTGAGGCCTCCACACAACATTCCCAGCTGTTGACCTTTATATCCCAAGGAAGGAATGTCCACACATACAGTTGCTGCACTTTACTGATGGTACTGAAGACATAGCATAACAGTCAAATCGCATTAACATCTTGTGGACTGCCTAACGCCGATATACGTCGGCAGTATGGCACGGCTGGGAACAGGCATGTACAGGTACGTTTCCCTTTAAGTGCCCATCCGTGGGTCGCGTGTGCGGCGCCGGCGGTGTGCTCGCGACCTGGTCCGAAGCTCTGTGACCGTGAATGTACCCGCGGACCCCATCGCAGCCGGTGTCCCGCGATCGGGTCACAGGAGCTGAAGAATGGGGAGAGGTGAGTGTAAACAAACCTTCCCCGTTCTTCTCTGTGGCTTGTCACTGATCGTCTGTTCCCTGTTATAGGGAACGACGATCAGTGACGTCACACGTCCAGCCACGCCCCCCTACAGTAAGAATCACTCCCTTAGGGCACACTTAGCCCCTTAGCGCCCCCTAGTGGTTAACCCCTTCACTGCCGTTGTCATTTTCACAGTAATCAGTGCATTTTTATAGCACTTTTCGCTGTGAAAATGACAATGGTCTCAAAAATGTGTCAAAAGTGTCCAATGTGTCCACCATAATATCGTAGTCACGAAAAAAATCGCCGCCATTACTAGTAAAAAAAATGTATTAATATAAATGCCATAAAACTATCCCCTTTTTTGTAAATTCTATAACTTTTGAGCAAACCAATCAATAAACGATTTTTTTTTACCAAAAATATGTAGAAGAATGCGTATCGGCCTAAACTGAGGAAAACAATGTTTTTTTTAAATATATCTTTGGGAGATATCTATTATAGCAAAAAGTAAAAAATATTGATTTTTTTTTTTTCAAAATTGTCGCTCTATTTTTTTTTTTTTATAGCACAAAAAATAAAAACCGCAGAGGTGATCAAATACCAGCAAAAGAAAGCTCTATTTGTGGGGAAAAAAGGACATCAGTCCTGTTTGGGAGCCACGTCGCACGACCCCACAATTGTCAGTTAAAACTACGCAGTGCCGAATCCCAAAAAGTGGTCTGGTCAGGAAAAAGGTAAATTCTTTCGGGGCTGAAGTGGTTAAGCAGCCATCTTCCTTTAACCACTTGACTCACAGAAGATTTACCGCCCTTCATGACCAGCCCATTGTTTTGCATTACGGCACTTTGTTACTTTAACTGACACTGACTGGGAAGGGATTAACATCAGGGTCAATCAAAGTGTTGACTGTGTGCCTAGCCAGTGTTTGTGTACTGTGTGGAATGTACTGTTACTAGGGGAAGGCCTGGGGCCATGCCCCTGCTTTGCAGAAACACAGGGCCCGATTCTCGTAGAATGGCGTATCTATGCGGCGGCGTAACGTATCCGATTTACGTTACGCCGCCGCAAGTTTTTCAGGCAAGTGCTTTATTCACAAAGCACTTGCCTGTAAAGTTGCGGCGGCGTAGCGTAAATCACGCGGCGGAATTCAAATTTGACGGGTAGGGGGCGTGTATCATTTAAATGAAGCGCGTCCCCGCGCCGATCGAACTGCGCATGCGCCGTCCCTAAAATATCCCAGTGTGCATTGCTCCAAATGACGTGGCAAGGACGTCATTGGTTTCGACGTGAACGTAAATGACGTCCAGACCCATTCACGGAGGACTTACGCAAACTACGTAACTTTTTTAAATTTCGACGCGGGAACGACGGCCATACTTAACATTTTTGCGCCGCACTTAGGCCACCATATAGCAGGGGCAACATTACGCCGGGAAAAGCCTAACGTAAACGTCGTAACTTTACTGCGTCGGCCGCGCATACATTCGGGAATTCGCGTATCTAGCTAATTTGCATACTCAACGCGGAAATCGACGGAAGCGCCACCTAGCAGGCAAAAAAAAATTGCAGTTACGATCCGAAGGCGGAAGAGACTTACGCCTGTCGGATCTAATGGATATCTATGCGTAACTGATTCTAAGAATCAGTCGCATAGATACGACGGGCCAGATTAGGACTTACGACGGCGTACATGGCGCTGCGCCGTCGTAAGTCCTTTAAGAATCTGGGCCACAGTTTCCATGCCTTTCCTCCTGATAGAACAGTGATCTGCCTTGTTTACATAGGCAGACTGCCATTCTGCCTCTTTACCAAACAATCGGGGGGTGCCAGCGGACATTGAGTCCGCATTACCTTCCGATCAGAGTGAGCCGTCTGCAGCATGCATTCGCACCTATACAAAGAAAAAGAGCTCCTGCTCCAGGTGTATAATGAGATCCTGAGGTGGAATGTCTGGTAGAGTGCCAGCCCCGGCCCGCCTCCGTGGGAAACTTGTAAGAAAAGAAATGGCTGCACATCCAGGAATTCCGATTGCCTTTTATTGTTCAAAGTGATAACACCAAAAACACCAACACAAGGTCACGTAGACGCGTTTCACACATACAAGATGTATGTGTGAAACGCGTCTACGTGACCTTGTGTTGGTGTCTTTGGTGTTATCACTTTGAACAATAAAAGGCAATCGGAATTCCTGGATGTGCAGCCATTTCTTTTGTTACATGCATTTGCAACTGCTACCCAGAAAATCTGGATCAGGTATATATACACATGATCCCACACAGAGGTGCCATTCTGTAGCAGTAAAACTGCTATAGGCCGGACCTTAAAGGGGTTGTCAAGGTCATTTTTTTTCTCTAAATAGCTTCCTTTACCTTAGTGCAGTCCTCCTTCACTTACCTCATCCTTCCATTTTGCTTTTAAATGTCCTTATTTCTTCCTGTTCTTCTGTCTATAACTACACACCATAATGCGAGGCTTTCTCCCTGGTGTGGAGAAAGCCTCTTGAGGGGGGAGGGGGCGAGCAGAAAAAACGTCCGACCAAAGCATGGTGACGTACAACACGTAGGACAGGACTTAAAGGGGAAGTTCCTATCAAATGGCGCCACCCTTTGGGCTGCATACTTGATTCTGAGCATGCAAGTTTTTTCCCCTCGGAAAGCATACACACGACTGTTTTTCACAACGGGAAAAAGACTGACGGGAAACACGACGAGAAAAAAAGAGCTGGTTACAATTTTTTTTGCGGGGAGATTTTGCGTAGAGAAAACTGCTAGGGAGCATACACACAACCGGTTTTCTCGACCAATATATAAAAAAGGCAGTTTTCTCGTCGTGAAAACCGGTCATGTGTACGAGGCATAAGAATACACATACATCATACATATTAGGGGGAGTACAACTGGGGGGATCTGTAGTGGAGAAGGATCTGGGGGTCTTGGTAGATCATAAGCTCAATAATAACATGCAATGCCAAGCTGCGGTTTCCAAAGCGAGCAAAGTCCTTTCTTGTATAAGAGAGGTATGGACTCCAGAGACAGAGATATAATTTTGCCCCTGTACAAATCATTAGTAAGACCTCATCTGGAATATGCAGTTCAGTTTTGGGCTCCAGTTCTCAAGAAGGGTATCAGGGAACTGGAGAAAGTGCAGAGAAGGGCAACCAAACTGATAAGAGGCATGGAGGAGCTCAGCTATGAGGAAAGATTAGAGGAACTGAATTTATTCACTCTTGAGATGAGAATAAGGGGGGATATGATCAACATGTACAAATATATAAGGGGTCCATATAGTGAACTTGGTGTTGAGTTATTCACTTTACGGTCAACACTGAGGACAAGGGGGCACTCTTTACATCTAGAGGAAAAGAGATTTCATCTCCAAATACGGAAAGGTTTCTTCACAGTAAGAGCTGTGAAAATGTGGAACAGACTCCCTCCAGAGGTGGTTCTGACCAGCTCAGTAGATTGCTTTAAGAAAGGCCTGAATTCTTTCTTACATATACAGAATATAACTGCTTGGCTGGGATTTTTCTCCTTCCTCTGGATCAACTCTGGGTGAAGGATTGTGTATATGGAATTGTATTTATTTATTTTTTTGGCTGAACTAGATGGACTTGTGTATTTTTTCAACCTGACTAACTATGTAACTATGTAACTAACCACCTAGGGCTCTTTTCCACCTGGCTTAGATACTGTATGGGCCGAGACTCACCCATGACAGCATTACAGGAAGGACTTCTCTAAATGAGGAGTTATCACTTGCTTCTAAATTTTCCCTTTACCATACTATTTTAGGACAGACAAACTTGGTGACACCATGATTTGCTGGAATTCTCAAAACCTGAGCAATGACTATGTAACATTTTCCAGACTGATACATGTTAACCGCTTGAGGACCACCGCGCGCAGATATATGTCTGCAGAATGGCACGGCTGGGCACAAGGGCGTACATGTACGTCCCCTTTAAGAGCCCAGCCTCGGCTCCGTGACCATCCCCTCGGGATAGGCGGACCCGATCGCTGCCGGAGTCCCCCGGATCGGGTCACAGAGAGGAAAAACGGGGAGAGGTAAATGTAAACAAACCTTCCCCGTTCTTCCTAGTGTGGCTGTCACTGATCGTCTGTCCCCTGTCATAGGGGACGATCAGTGACGTCACACACACAGCCACGCCCCCCCACAGTAAGAATCACTCCCTTAGGGCACACTTAACCCCTGCAGCGCCCCCTCCTAGTTAACCCCTTCACTGCCATTGTCATTTTCACAGTAACAGTGCATTTTTATAGCACTGTTCGCTGTAAAAATGACAATGGTCCCAAAATAGTGCAAAATTGTCCACCATAATGTCACAGTCATGATAAAAATCGCTGATCACCGCCATTACTAGAAAAAAAAAAAAAAATGCAATAAAACTATCCCCTATTTGGTAGACGCTATAAATTGTGCGCAAACCAATCAATAAACGCTTATTGCGATTTTTTTTTACCAAAAATATGTAGATGAATACGTATCGGCCTAAACTGAGGAACAAAAAAAAATATATATTTTTTGGGGATATTTATTGTAGCAGAAAGTAAAAAATATTGATTTTTTTTCAAAATTTTCGCTGTAATTTTGTTTATAGCGCAAAAAATAAAGGTGATCAAATACCACCAAAAGAAAGTTCTATTTGTGGGAAAAAAAGGACGCCAATTTTGTTTGGGAGCCACGTCGCACGACCGCGCAATTGTCAGTTAAAGCGACGCAGTGCTGAAACGCAAAAAGGGGCCAGGTCCTTTAGCTGCAAAATGGTCCGGGGCTTAAGTGGTTAATTACTCTTTGTTAAACTGCATGATTTTCATGCGATTTTTCACCTTTCTATTCTTTTTCCCCTCTCTGTGGTATGTTTTCTTTCACTTCGTACTTACTATACTCTTTACTTTTCCTGGCAACAATGGGTGCTGGTTTCTTACCCATTAATATCCCCTTGGCGCTAAGCGTACGCATATATGTGTGGCCTCGGGTTTTAGGGCTCTTTCACACAGGGCGGATCAGTAATGATCTGCCCCGTGAACCTCCGCTTGCTCAGCGGGGATCGCTCCGTTGATCCCAGCTGAGCCGGCAGATGACAGGGCGGTCCCCGCACACTGTCTTTTCTCCGCTCTCCTCTATGGGGGGATCAGATGAACACGGACACGGTCCGTGGTTCACCCGATCCGATCCGCAAACGGATGGAAAAATAGGGTTTTCCTCCATCTGCAGAATCGGAGGAATGCAGAACCAGGCGAGATCGGGTGTCAGCGGATTTTCATCCGCTGACACCCGCGATTTCATAGGGACCAATGTACGGTATGTCCCTTTTTCATCCGTACGCGGATGGATGAAAAAGCAGACATACGGTCCACCCTTGTGAAGGAGCCCTAAAAGCTGCTCTGCTGGACATCGCCTCCTCCCGCCGCCTTCCGCCACTCTTATCTGGCCTCCTGTCCCACCCGGAGACCCGATCCGCCTCTTCCAGCGGCTACAAACAGACTGGCACAAAGCCGGAAATGACTTTGTTCCAGTCTCCTGTATGTACATTCCTTTCTGGTTTACTCGGCTGCCAATGGTGCCGGTTTTTGAAGTGAAGAAGGAGGGATTTGGGGTCTTTTAGACCTCCGATCTCTCCATAAAGAGTACCTGTCACCACCATTTACAGTCACAAGGGATGTAAATGGCCACCAGTTTTCCCCCCTCAAAATCGCTTTAGTCATGAAAAGGGATAAATATGGGAGGAGCCCAGGGAGTACTTGTATTCCCAGTGGGAGTCTTGTTCATATTCTGGCTTTTCTCCTCACATATGCACTTCAAGAGGAATGGAGGAGCTCAGCTATGAGAAAAGATTAGAGGAACTGAATTTATTCACTCTTGAGAAGAGGAGAATAAGGGGGGATATGATCAACATGTACAAATATATAAGAGGTCCATACAGTGAACTTGGTGTTGAGTTATTCACTTTACGGTCATCACTGAGGACAAGGGGGCACTCTTTACGTCTAGAGGAAAAGAGATTTCACCTCCAAATACGGAAAGGTTTCTTCACAGTAAGAGCTGTGAAAATGTGGAACAGACTCCCTCCAGAGGTGGTTCTGGCCAGCTCAGTAGATTGCTTTAAGAAAGGCCTGGATTCTTTCCTAAATGTACAGAATATAACTGAGTACTAAGATTTATAGGTAAAGTTGATCCAGGGTAAATCCGATTGCCTCTCGGGGGATCAGGAAGGAATTTTTTCCCCTGCTGTAGCAAATTGGATCATGCTCTGCTGGGGTTTTTTGCCTTCCTCTGGATCAACTGTGGGTATGGAGTTGGGTCTATGGAATTGTATTGTGTTTTTTATTTTGTTTGTTTATTTTTTTTGTGGTTGAACTGGATGGACTTGTGTCTTTTTTTTAACCTGACTAACTATGTAACTATGTCTCTGTATGATGTCACCAGGTCACTTTCTCTGTGATTTCCTCTATATCACTCAGACTGCACACGTTTTCCTTCACCCTTTCCCCTTTGGGGTATTGTATGATTTTCATGCGATTGTTCACTTTTTATTTATACATTTCTTTCTTTTCTCTTTATGTGGTTTGGTCTATCTCATACACTTTCATGCACCCATCCCCCATTTTCCCTATTAAGGATTTCACGCACAGTTTAATTAATACACATATTACTCGCCTTTTATAATTGTAATTTATTTTTTACAGCCCCTATTTGGTTTTTAGTATCACACACAGTGGCGGCTGGTGCTCCAATTTTTTTTTTTTGGGGGGGGGGCACAAACAAACGAAAAAAAAAAAAATTGCAGCCTCACTGTGCCCACTAACGCAGCTACTGTGCCCATCAAACGCAGCTACTGTGCCCATCAAACACAGCTACTGTGCCCATCAAACGCAATCACTGTGCCCATCAATTGCCACTGTGCCCATCAATTGTTGCCACTGTGCCCATCAATTGTCGCCACTGTGCCACCAATTGTCGCCACTGTGCCATCAATTGTCACCACTGTGCCATCAATTGTCACCACTGTGCCCATCAATTGTCGCTACTGTGCCATCAAATGCAGCCACTGTGCCCATCAATTGTCACCACAGTGCCATCAATTGTCGCCACTGTTCCATCAATTGTCACCACTGTGCCATGCCATCAATTGTCGCCACTGTTCCGTGCCATCAATTGTCGCCACTGTTCCGTGCCATCAATTGTCGCCACTGTGCCATCAATTGTCGCCACTGTGCCATCAATTGTCGCCACTGTGCCATGCCATAAATTGTTGCCACTGTGCCATAAATTGTCACCACTGTGCCATCAATTGTTACCACTGTGCCATGCCATCAAACGCAGCCACTGTGCCATCAATTGTCGCCACTGTGCCCATCAATTGTTGCCACTGTGCCATCCCATCAATTGTTGCCAGTGTGCCATGCCATCAATTGTCGGGACTGGGCCATCAATTGTCGTCACTGTGCCATGCCATCTATTGTCGCCACTGTGCCATGCAAACTATTGTCGCCCATCAATTGCCGCCAGTTTTCCCCCTCAAAATCACCAGTTTGTCCTATAAAATGCCACCAGATTGCCCCCTCAAATACCACCAGATTGCCCCCCTGCCTGGCACTTACCTTTCTCGGGTCAGCCATCCTCCCTCCAGCCTCCTCGATGTCTTCTCCCTCCCTCAATGTCGCTTCAGCCAATCAGGTTACCGGTAACCAGACCCGGTGAACCTGATTGTCTGAGACGTATGTCAGTGTTAACCAGGGAACACACACCCTATGCGCCCTCTGGTTAACCATTTGAAAGGCGATTAGAGCCAACAGGCCATTGTCTCTGATAGACACTTCCAAAGCCAACCAACTGCTGTTATTCAGATGGCCCGCCCTCACCAGGGAGCCGGCCATCTGAATAGTGGGCAGCAGCGGCGCCAGCGACAATACATGTATGTATTGTGGACTTCAGTGACGGTGCAGGAGAGACGGGGCGGTGCTCCTGCGCCCACTATCGACACACCGCCACTGATCACACACCACAGCCTGATGCATGACCGTCCTGTGAAAGGTTGCCTGTTGGGCCTAACAAACCATCTCAGCTCCCGGAAAAGATGTCCCCCCCCCCCATGTGGGGATACCCATGACCCTCAGTATCGTATCAATTGCACATGGATACCCTGTAAGTATTATATAGGATGTTTGACCCCCTATTTCCTCTTATTTTTCACACTTATGACTATATTAGACAAACTAGAGATGCATAATATATCATTACAGAGACATCTTGCACATGTACACGCTTGCTCCTTATGAGTGACATGAAGTTACGAAACGCGCTGAGCTAACAGATGTCGTGTTCAAATCTTATACTGCATCCTAACACGTCATGTATCATGTGCTATCCATTTTTTGGATTATGTATAAATTATGTACTGCTGTATGAAATAACGTTTTTCATTCAATATCTTACTCTATGCAGGTATTTAATTATGTGAGTCAGAGAAACTACAACTTCTATGAATGAAGGAGGTGGGTGGAAAGGACGGGCATATTCAGCATTTTTTAAGAGTTAATATGACAAGCCCCTTTCAGCTCTACTAATACAGTAAATACACACATGGCAAGGGTAGGGGGCATTGCAGAAGGAAGATTTTCATTAAACCAGGAGCCAGCAGCACAAGGGACACATCGTATTGCATGTAAATAATGCCCCTTGTGTTGATTTTTTTTTCTTCACTAAACTTTTGTCTTAAACCCCCCAAAAAAAGTGATTCAAATGTAGAAATTTTTGATTTTGTGTTTACACAACATTTCTATTTTTGGGTAATGTTACCCTGTACTGACTTTTAAAGAACTAGGATACCCAGCAGTATCATACTTACAGGAATGGTAGACGGTGTGGACTATGTAGGGCAGGGTAAATATCACCACGTAAATCACAGCAAAAATAATAAAGGGCCATATTTTTTCACCATCTGGAAAACAGAATTATTATAACCATAAGATAAAATGGGTGAACATTACATTACATTCCAAGAATACTGTACATGAAGAGTTTGTATTTTAAGTGGACCGGAACAAAAAAAAATAAAAAATTGGCATCTATAAATGTTAATTGTGCCCAATCAGTACCCCAAAAGGTATTACTTTGTGTCTTAAAATTTCTCCTGAAAAATCTCAATGCAACTCCTGTGCCTACAGTCTCATGGCTGCTTATCTGCAGTGTGAGATCTAAGGAGTTCCTGCATCTGACTGCCAGTCTCACCAGATTTGGAGTGAGATTTGGTGATGTCACTACTGTGCTTCTCACTAAGTTCGCCCGCCGAGGAGCACCCCATAATGCACTGCAAGATCTCATTTCATTGACGGCTACTGATTGGCCAAAGCATGCACCTGAACTGCATGCTTTGGCAATCACAGCGTGATGCGCTGTGAGAGCCATGATTGGCCAAAGGTAGGGTGCCTTTGGCCAATCATGTCCCTGCCCCACAGTATATGAGGCTGCTGCTTACATGGTGGCCGTATATCAGTGGCGGCCCGTCCATAGGGAGTCATAAAAAAAAAAGGGCCCTTTAAGGCTTTTAAAAGTTCATTCTGCAGCGCAGCGCAAATAACATACACTCATGCATTGCATGAGTGTATGTTATTGTGGCCAGCCTAGTCAGATAACCGGACATAGGGTGCCGATTATCTGAATAAGGACAGCTGGTTGGCTGTGCGGAAGTGCCTATCAGAGCCAGCGGATCTGATAGGCTTTCCCAGTACTGCCCTTCAGCTCCCGGATGTCTTATCCTCGGAACGTATTGGGCTACGTCCCTTGGATAAGACTGACGGCCGCCTCAGCCAATCAAGTTCACTGATTCTGGTTATCAGTTACCTGATTGGCTGAAGCGTCATCGAGGGCGGCAGAAGAAATCGAGTGACCGTGGAAGGAGGATGGTGAACCCCAGAAAGGTAAGTGCCGGGCGGGAGGGGCAATCTGACTGGCAGCATTTTACAGGGCACAGTGGGGACAATTGATGTGGGGACAATTTATGTGGGCACAGTGGGGGACAATTGATGTGGGCACAGTGGGGACAATTGATGTGGGCACAGTGGGGACAATTGATGTGGGGACAATTGATGTGGGCACAGTGGTAACAATTGATGGCATGGCACAGTGGCTGTGTTTGATGGCACAGTGGCTGCATTTGGCATGGCACAGTGGTGACAATTGATAGGCACAGTGGTGACAATTGATGGGCACAGTGGTGACAATTGATGGCACATTGGCTGCGTTTGGCATGGCACAGTGGCGACAATTGATGGCACAGTGGGCGACAATTGATGACATGGCACAGTGGCGACAATTGATGGCATGGCACAGTGGCGACAATTGATGGCATGGCACAGTGGCTGCATTTGATGGGCACAGTGGCTGCCTTTGATGGGCACAATGGCTGCCTTTGATGGGCACAGTGAGGCTGCAATTGTCTTTTTTTTTTCATTTGTTTGCGCCCCCCCAAAAATTTTGAGCACCAGCCGCCACTGCCGTATATAGTGAATGAATAGAGATTAGGCAGGTTGTTAGTGTAGTGAGCAGTCAGTCAGTGTAGTATATATAATACAGTTCAGAGTGTATAGTGCAGTCAGTGTAGTATATATAATACAGTTCAGATCATATAATGCAGTCAGTATAGTATATATAATACAGTTCATAGTTTTTTGGGATTGCCACAAGTTACAGTACGTTCTTTTTGGCAGCTCATACTACAACTCATCCATAAATTTACAGCCATCGCTTTGTACAACGACCTGCAGTTCTACTCAATTTGATCCCTTTATTCTGAAAACAATACCACAAATCCCTTTTTAAGCACCACCTGTATCCCATGTATGTGGAAACAACAGTTTGTTCCAATGGTGGCCCAATGGCTCACAAAAGAGTGAAGGACATAAAGCAAATACTCAGACAATGAAAAAAGAAAAAAAAAAAAAAAACGGGCAAACTTGATGGACTACTCTTGCATTTCTATGTTTCTACCTTTCAAATGGAAGACCTGACTTCTGCTCCTCAAAAAATATCTGAGGAACATAGGACCAGATGATTCTACTAGGACCTTTCCTGCTTCTCCAATGTATTTGTCCAATACACGTAACTTGTGCCACTTGCAGGTGAAATGTTCTTCCCAACCGGTGATGGGTACTTCCAAGACCTGGTGGTGATCCTTTATCTTCCCCATTCCTCTCCCCTCCCCACACTTTGGCCCGGATTCACAAAGCATTTACGCCGACGTATCTCGAGATACGCCGTGTAAGTGTAAATATGCGCCGTCGTATCTGTACGCCGTGCCCACAGAACTAAGATACGCCTAAAAACAGGCTTCAGTCCACCAACGTAACTTGCCTACGCCAGCGTATCGTGGGCGCATAGTTATGCTGGACGCATCTGGTGCTCCCATTGATTTCCTATAATATGGAAATGAGGGAGATACGGCGATTCACGAACGTACATGCGTCCGGCGTATAATATACGCGGTTTGCGTAAGTCGTACGTCCGGCGTAAAGTTATTCCCCATTTAGGAGGCGCAACTCATGCAAAGGTATGGACCAGGGAACGAATGCCGTCGCATTTTACGTAGTTTACGTTGTACGTTAATAGGGCTGGGTATAGGTTACGTTCACGACGTAGGCAGTTGTTTCGACGTGATTGTAAGCATGCGCACTGGGATGCGTCCGAGGCACGACGCATGCGCAGTTCATTTTAAGTACTTGTCTGACGCTCGGCTCATCATTTGCATGGGGTCACGCTTCATTTAAATGGATCACGCCCACTTCCACCTACTTTGACTTAGGCCGGCTCACGCCGATAAATTTACGTTACGCCGGCGCATTTGCTTTGTGAATTCCGGCCCAGATTCAAGAAGCAATTGCGCCCGTATAACCATAGGTTACACGGCGCAATTGCTTACTTGCTCCGGTGTAACGAGTGCTCCTGATTCAGGAACCTCGTTACACCGACTGCAGCCTAAAATCTGCGTGGCATAAGGCTCTTATGCCACGCAGATTTTAGGCTGCATTCTTGCGTGGGCCGCTAGGGGGCGCTCCCATTGTGATCAGCGTGTAGTATGCAAATTGCATACTACCACTGATTCACAAACTTGCGCGGGCCCTGCGCAAGCCAGGTACGGAGTTTCCGTATGGCAACTTTAGCGCAAGGCTGCCCCTTCTAATAGTAGGGGCAGCCAATGCTAAAGTATAGCCGCCGCTCCCGTGACGTGAAATTTGAATTTCACGTCGTTTGCGTAAGTGATTCGTGAATGGCGCTGGACGCCATTCACGTTCACTTTGAAGCAAATGACGTCCATGCGACGTCATTTGCCGCAATGCACGTCGGGAAAGTTTCCCGACGGAGCATGCGCTGTACGCTCGGCACGGGAGCGCGCCTAATTTAAATGATTCCCGCCCCCGGCGGGATCATTTACATTGCGCGCGCTTACGCCGGGCAATTTTGCCGGCGCGCCCTCGCAATTTACGGAGCTACTGCTCCGTGAATCAAGGGCAGCGCAAAATATTTGCGGGGGCGCAGGGCAAAATTGTTCCCCTGCTCCCCCGCAAATATCGCGCAAATGTACCTGAATCTGGGCCTCGATGTTTGCCTCCCTGCGCCGATGTATGTGAATCCGGGCCTTTGTCTTTTCCTCCCCCTTTTTTTCACTCTCTCTCTTCTCCCCTTTCTCCCCCCTCTTTTTTCCATAATTAAATAAAGATTAGCGTGCACAGACCTCAGATGGACCCCTTACACAAGACACCCCCCATGACTATGTAGTGTCTTCCAGGAGCCAGGGAGACTTCCTTCTTATACAGGGCTAGTCCCTGTGAAGTCACATCAGAGGCTCCTTTGGCTCTTATTTGTATATTTTCTATTACTCATTGACTTCTGTGGGGCAGATACTCAAAGAAATTATGCGGCGTATCTCTTGATACGCCGCGTAATTTCAAATTTTGCGCGTCGTATCTTTGTTTTGGTATCCCCAAAACAAGATGCAACGGCATCTGTGTTAGATCCGACAGGCGTCCCCTACCCGCCCAATTTGAAATCCGCCGCGACAGATACACTATGCCGCCGTAACTTACGGCGCAAATTCATTGAGGATTCAAACCAAAGCCAGGTAATTTACAGCGGCGTAGCGTATCTCACATCTGCGCCGGGCGCAGTGGAGGTACGTGGATCTACCCCAGAGTGTTTAGTGTTGCACCCTACTATGGATGCTCATTGTGATTGTTTATCTTCACCTTGCGGAATTTATTTTCATACTAGGGGTGATTTATGTACCATATGCATGGTTTAAATTCATTTGAAGTCTACGATTTATTGTACCGTATATACTCGAGTATAAGCCGACCCGAATATAAGCCGAGGCACCAAATTTTACCACAAAAAAATGGGAAAACTTATTGACTCGTGTATAATAAAAAAAAAAAAAAACTTTTCTGTTAAAAAAAAATAAAAGAGTTTGGAAAACAAATCCTTCACTAGAAGGTAGCATCAATATGACGGATTCATGTACTTGTGCTGGCTGTATGAAAAATACATTTCATTTAATTTCATTTTTTTATATACCTTTGCATTGAATAGTGAAATTGAGCTTTAAATGAATAAATTTGTACTTATGACTTACGTATCGGGTAAAACGCAATCACTACACACAGTGAAAAGCTTGACTGCAGTATGTTTAAGAAGATCTGCAGTACAGGCTTCAATTTTTCACCACAATGGTCAGTTTTCAAGCCTAAAACACAAAATTGAGTCATATTATTAAATTTACACACACTTATTTTTTTTGCAATTTAAAAGCTTTTTTTAACCACATGCCGACCGCCGCACGCAGATATACGTCAGCAGAATGGCACGGGCAGGCACAAGCAGGGGCGGACTGACCATTGAGTCACTCGGGCACTGCCCGAGGGCCCCATGCCACTAGGGGGCCCCACCAGGGTTGCCAGGCTCAGTAAAACCAGGGACAGTATGTAAAAATCTGTGTTTTTTTTACATCTGTCCCTGATATGTCCGAAACCGACATACTTTTGATGTGAAAATCCCGAGTTATTAGCTGTCCCGCCTCTGCACTGCCTCCTGGCGTGGTGGCCATCTGCAAGCCCAGGGGCCCCATAATCTTCTATTGCCCGGGGGCCCCATGAGTTGTCAGTCCGCCCCTGGGCACAAGGACGTATATATACGGCATTGTGGACGCACGTGCGCCGCCGGCGAGCTCTGTGACTCCGAGCGCTGGTCCCGTGGACTCGATGTCCATGGGCATACCCGTGATCGTGTCACGGTGAGGAAGAAGGGGGAAATGCTAATGTAAACAAGCATTTCCCCATTCTTCCTAGTGACAGGACTGTGACCACAGCTTCCTGTGCTCGGGAGCAGTGATCAGTGTCGTGTCGCACACAGCCCATCCCCCCTACAGTTAGAACACATCCCTAGGCACACTTAACCCCTTCAGCACCACCTCGTGGTTAACCCCTTCACTGCCAGTGTCATTTTCACAGTAATCCGTGCATTTTTATAGCACTGATCGCTGTAAAAATGACATTGGTCACAAAAATGTGTCAAAAGTGTCCGATGTGTTCATAACGTATAACGACAGCGGCTGGTTGGCAAGGTGTTAAATGAGCTTTATGGACTTTTTGGGAAATTACAAACTTAGCATTCAAGCATAAATACTTACATTTCAGCCGGGAAACAATATTTCCAGCTATCAGGAGTACTGTGCAGACAATGGCTAGATCAAGCCAAACCGAAATTCCTGTTAAGATAAACAGCTATAATGAGATTTTTTGCCAACATTTTAAGGTTTACTTCAATTATCTGCCGTGCCTCTCCTATGGCATCCAAAATCGCTTTACTAGCCAGACTGTTCTGAAATATACATTCTAACGTCAAAAGTATTGGGACACCTGCTTTTACACACACATGGGGCTAGATTCAGGTAGCCCAGCCTACTCTTATGCGGACGTCCGATACGTTACGCCGCCGTAAATTAGGGCGCAAGTTCCGTATTCTGAAAGAACTTGCGCCCTAAGTTACGGCGGCGTAATGTATCTGGGCCGGCGTAAGCCCGCCTAATTCAAATGGGGATGATGTGGGCGTGTTTTATTTAAATTATTGTTGACCCCGCGCATTTTACGTTTTGCGTTGTTCATGAAAGAATCCCAGTGCGCATGCTCGAAATTCTGCCGCAAATCCTCATTGCTTTCGACGTGAACGTAAATTACGTCTAGCCCTATTCGCAAACGACTTACGCAAACGACTTAAAAAATTCAAAATTCAACGCGGGAACGACGTCCATACTTAACATTGCGTACGCCTCATAGAAGCAGGAGCAACGTTACGCCGGAAAAAGCCTTACGCAAACGACGTAAAAAATTCCGCCGGGCGCACGTACGTTTGTGAATCGGCGTATCTAGGTAATTTGCATATTCTACGCCGGAAACGACAGAAGCGCCACCTAGCGGCCAGCGTAAGTATGCACCCTAAGATACGACGGTGTAAGAGACTTACGCCAGTCGGATCTTAGTCTAATTCCGGCGTATCTTGCTTTCTGAATACAGAAAGAAGATACGCCGGCGCAGATTTGAATTTACGCGGCGTATCTATAGATACGCCGACGTAAATTCTCTCTGAATCTAGCCCATGAATTTTAATAGCATCCCAGTCTTAGTCCGTAGGGTTCAGTATTGCGTTGGCCCCGCCCTTTACAGCTATAACAGCTTCAACTCTTCTGGGAAGGCCGTCCACAAGGTTTAGGAGTGTGTCTATGGGAATAAACTGTTGGGAGCCTGAAATTGTCCAAAATGTGTTGGTATGCTGACGCCTTAAGAGTTCCCTTCACTGGAACTAAGGGGCCAAACCCAACCCTTGAAAAACAACCCCACACCATAATCCCCCCTCCACCTAATGATTTGGACCAGTGCACAAAGCAAGGTCCATAAAGACATGGATGAGTGAGTTTGGGGTGGAGGAACTTGACTGGCCTGCACAGAGTCCTGACCTCAACCCGATAGAACACCTTTAGGATGAATTAGAGTGGAGTCTGTGAGCCAGGCCTTCTTGCCCAACATCAGTGCCTGACCTCACAAATGCGCTTCTGGAAAAATGGTTAAACATTCCCATAGACACACTCCTAAACCTTGTTGGCGGCCTTCCCAGAAGAGTTGAAGCTGTTATAGCTGCAAAGGGTGGGCCAACTCAATATTGAACCCTACGGACTAAGACTGGGATGCCATTAATGTTCATGTGTGCGTGTAAAGGCAGGTGTCCCAATACTTTTGGTAATATATTGTATTTTAAATCGCATAAATGTACCGGCTTCTCTCACAGACTGAAACGGCTTACTTACTGAAGATAGATAGAACCTGTCTCATTTCTTGGCTGGAGGATGTCCCATCTAACTCTTTCCTCCCCATCCTGACGATCTCTGGCCCGCCCCTTTCATTCTATGCATTTCAGTTCTTTCAATCATGGAGGTTTAGCATCACATGTGGGCATTACCTGGGGAGGGTCTGCATGCAAACACAACCTATCTAGGAATGCCCACTCTTCCAGAATGACAGCCGCCCATCAAGGCATTTTGATATTTGCATAACTCAGGGGTCTTTAAACTACGGCCCTCCAGTTGTTCAGGAACTACAATTCCCATCATGCCTAGTCAAGTCTGTGAATGTCAGAGTTTTACAATGCCTCATGGGATGTGTAGTTCTGCAACAGCTGGAGGGCCTTAGTTTGAGGATCCCTGCCATAGCTCTAAAGAGCCTACTGGGGCAGACTGGTTGAGTCCCGTCTGGTAGTGGAAAACTTTTTGGGGATGGAGAGAGGTGTTTGCAGAGTAGGGATAGGTCCGCCAGCGAAGGGCCCCGGTGCAATGCTCGTCTGAGGGGGATGTGTTCACTCTGCAAGGACATTATCGGTTAGGGGATGTGCGCTCGTGTGTCTCTGTGTGCCTGATCAACACGTGGCAAGACGCGTAGCGTACACCTGCGGATAATCTCCCATCAGCAGGAACGGTAGTATAATCCGGGTATGAGTTGTTCTCTGAACAACGCAGAATAAGAATTCATACCATTGGTAAAACGGGAGCTTTTGAATTGTTATGGTTAGGGAGAGCATCCAAGTTTAACCACTTAAGCCCCAGACCATTTTGTAGCTAAAGGACCAGGCCACTTTGTTGCTTTAACTGACAATTGCGCGGTCGTACAACGTGGCTCCCAAACAAAATTAGCGTTTGTTTTTTCCCACAAATAGAGTTTTCTTTTGGTGGTATTTGATCACCTCTGCCTTTTTTTTGTGCTATAAACAAAAATAGAGCGACAATTTCGAAAAAAAAATTCAATATTTTTTACTTTTTGCTATAATAAATATCCCCAAAAATATATAAAAGAATATTTTTTTCCCTCAGTTTAGGCCGATACGTATTCTTCTGACATTTTTGGTGAAAAAAAAATCGCACTAAGCGTTTATTGATCGGTTTGCGCAAAGGTTATAGCGTCTACAAAATAGGGGATAGTTTTATGGCATTTTTATTAATATTTTTTTTTTTTACTAGTAATGGCGGCGATCAGTGATTTTTATCTTGACTGCAACATTATGACGCATCGGACACTTTTGACACTATTTTGGGACCATTTTCATTTTTACAGCCACCAGTGCTACAAAAATGCACTGATTACTGTGAAAATGACACTGGCAGTGAAGAGGTTAACCACTAGGTGGCGCTGTAGGGGTTAAGTGTGACCTAGTGTGTGATTCTTACTGTAGGGGGGTGTGGCCTGGCGTGACACGTCTCTGATCATGATTCTCTATGACAGGGAACAGACGATCACTGACAAGCCACTAGGAAGAACGGGGAAAGATTTGTTTACACTTACCTCTCCCCGTTCTTCAGCTCTGTGACCCGCTCGCGGGACACCGGCGGCGATCGGGTCCCGCGGGCGCGGTCACAGAGCTCAAGACCGGGTCGTGAGTGTGCCGCCGGCCGTGCGTGCGCAACCCACGACTGGCCTCTTAAAGACAACCTGTATGTGCTTATGCCCAGCCGCGCCGCTCTGCCGACGTATATCGTCGTGCAGCGGTCTATAAGCGGTTAAAACATATACACTATCCGTGCCCAGAAACACCCATAAAACTCCCCTAGCCATTATTCATTGGTTGTTGTATAAACTAATCCTGTTGGAAGGATTTCCTGTGTTGACATTCATATCCTGTGAGGTCATTTCCTGTGATGTCATTTCTCATGGAGGAACTGATTGGCTTTTGGGGCCATCACTTCCTGTTTGTCATTGCTTTGGTTGTCTATGAATAAAAACCAAGTGCTGTGCTGGGGAGAGGGCAGAAGAGCGCGGTACTAAGGCAGAGATCCTCCAACTACGGCCCTCCTGTAGCGGAACTACACATCCCATGAGGCATTGTAAAACTCTGACATTTACAGACATGACTAGGCATGATGGGAATTGTAGTTCCTGAACCACTGGAGGGCCGTAGTTTGAAGACCTGTGGACTAAGGCATGGTGGTCTTGTCTGTTTACTTGGGGATATGCATTGGATAGAGTGATAGGTAAGATGCATTATACCATTAGCCGAAATGGGAGATATGGTTTATGCACAGTGTACAGCCATATTTCGCTAACATACCAAGAGCCAGCCCACTGCTTGCATCACGATTGAGGACTCCTGGGAGGAGTACCGAGACAGGGGGGCTGTGATGTATTCAGGAAGCCATGTACAGCACTCTGACAGCTCCTCCTACCAGCAGATTAAAAGTCAGCTATACATTTAAAATGACTTATTTCTGTAGCTTCTTACCACAATACAGCCCCAAGCCAATGCTGACCACCTGACAGGCCAGCGACAACAATCCACTTATGAGAAGCAATCTCGTTTGAATGCTCTGGGATCGGGCACCTGCAAACACAAAATGGGGTATAGAGTTTAACTCCGCTGTTAATAATGGATTCAAAAAGGATTCCTTCAAAATGTCAAAACACAATATTATGTTACAATAAAGTGGCTCTTATATTATTGCATTATAATAAAATAACATTTTAACTTCTTTCCCAGCTGCAAAAGAAGCTACCGTATTTATCGGCGTATACCGCACACTTTTTTGCCCTGAATATCAGGGCAAAATCGTGGGTGCGCGATATACGCCGATACCCGCTTCCCGCGCCAAGTTTGAACCACTGCGCCGGCATATACCGAGCGCAGTACACTCGGGTATAGTCGGGCAGGCTCGGCTCCTCTCGCGGTCACGTCCTGGACGTACAGGACGCACAGGACGTGACCGCGAGAGGAGCCGACCCTGCCCGACTATACCCGAGTGTACTGCGCTTGGTATATGCCGGCGCAGTGGTTCAAACTCAGCGCGGGAAGCGAGGAGGACACCACCGAAGCCGCAGACGGACGCCGGACCCGACGAGGCCGCCGATGGACGCCGCGCAAGACACCAAAACTGTAAGTACTAAAATCTTTTTTTTACAGGAATGCGGGTCCACTTTAGGGGTGCGCGCTATACGCCGGAGCGCGCAATACCCCGATAAATACGGTAATACTATTATATACTGTACAATGTGCCTCCGCACACCCCCTCTGCTCTATCATAGTTACTCTCAAAAGACCACATGCAGGAGCAGAACAGGAAATAGTCTTCCTGGTTTTGATTTGAAAGCTCAAGTAAACTTTTGGTGTAAATCAGCTAAATACTGTAAAAAGAAAAAAATCCTGGACGGCCGCACATCATTGAAGGCATCTTTACTGATATCTTGTGCAGCAGATGAAATCCAATACAGTCACTTCATGTTACAGAAAGCATGAAAAGCCTGCTGACGTGTTTCACACCGTATGAAGGTGCTTAATCCTGATTAAGCACCTCCATACAGTGTGAAACGCGTCAGTGGCTTTTCATGCTTTCTGTAACATGAAGCACCTTCATACAGTGTGAAACGCGTCAGTGGCTTTTCATGCTTTCTGTAACATGAAGCACCTTCATACAGTGTGAAACGCGTCAGTGGCTTTTCATGCTTTCTGTAACATGAAGCACCTTCATACAGTGTGAAACGCGTCAGTGGCTTTTCATGCTTTCTGTAACATGAAGCACCTTCATACAGTGTGAAACGCGTCAGTGGCTTTTCATGCTTTCTGTAACATGAAGCACCTTCATACGGTGTGAAACGCGTCAGTGGCTTTTCATGCTTTCTGTAACATGAAGTGACTGTATTGGATTTATTCTGCTGCACAAGATATCAGTAAAGATGCCTTTAATGATGTGCGGCCGTCCAGGATTTTTTCTTTTTACAGTATTTAGCTGATTCACACCAAAAGTTTACTTGAGCTTTCAAATCATAACCATGAAAACCAACAATAAGTTCCTATAAGGGCGTGTGCATTAGAGGCCCGGGGCTTAGAGCGGCAATCCTTCTCTACAGCTAAATACTGTACATTCCAGGTGCATGAAAACAAACGGTCTGCAAAGTCCCAAAAGCAGCCACAACCTGAGCAGAAAAGCCTGTCCCCGGCCAAGAAGTTGTAGAAGCGGGCCTGACTTCTCTGTGTGAAAGCAGTGGTCTCTCTGAGGCAGTCTTTGCCAAACAGGCAACAGGCATAAGGCTTCCATTAGACCTAGAATGACATTGAGGGTTTGTGTTGATGGGCTTGTAGGCAAGTGAGGTCTATTTTTTCCACTGCAGGTGGTGCTCATCTGCAGCAGCAATGCAGGTGAAGGAGGAAGCTTGGAGGAACCTGGTTCCTCTAATGATTTCTCAGTCACCGAGAGGATGCTAGCAGCCCATGTCTCTTTGGTGGCCATATTGGGCCAGACAGAGTCTATTAAAGACCCTGGTTCCCAGGTTTGGTATGCATTTTGCATGTTGCTAGTGTAGAGGCACGTCACTCGTTTGGCAGGAAAAGGCATAGGGAAAGTCCAGGTATATGACATCCTTCCTGGAAGCCTCCCCACTTGGGTACAGGCCGCCCCTTCAAGACAGATGCTATTGCACACCTGAGGCCTACTTCTACTGACCCAATGCAGTTTCCTGCTGAGGTTGCCTCCTAGGGTGACCACATTTCCAAACTACCATTCAGGGACACCCTCCCTTCCCCAAAATCAGCTTGTGCTGTAACGAATCACAGCACAGTGATTGGACACAAGAGGCGGGATTTATGATTTCTCCAATCACAAGCAGGGGGCGGTGTGAATAGTGTTTGACCGCCTCCTGAAGTTTCGTTGAAGAAGGACAACGGATTAGCCGTGTCTAGGAGCTATACGAAAAATAAAAGAGTTGCCAGTAGGGAGGCCAGACCAGGGACAAAGAGAATGTAGGGACAGTACTGATAAAATAGTCATTTTAAGGGGGGACTGTGATAGATCTGGATAAAATTCCTATTTGATAAGTTGAGCTTTCTCTTTTATTAGAACCACTAAAATGTTTCTCGGTTTATATTCCTTTAATTTCTTTTTATACTTCCATACTTCTTTTTATATATGCATATGTATGTATGAGAATGATCAATACTGCTTATTTTCCTTGATAAGTTCTATCAGCGGGGATTGTGCTCCCCCAGGCATTCCTGGCCAGGACAAGTACTATTGGTGAGTAAAGTGGTGATGTGGCGGCCTTTTTTGGGGGCATCAGATTTACCGGGGGGTGGCTGTGTCAGTTTCATTCCGGGACACTGTATTGTCCTAGAATTTATGTGCCCGGGACAGACCTGCAAAATGCGGGACTTTCCTGGGAAATCCGGGACATGTGGTCACCCTATTGCCTCCCCACTGGGCCTGTTCTGTATGGCTGAACTCCAGTTACAATATACTTTAGTTTATTTACACTTGGGCTCGGTTTTCTACCATGCTGCACTCACCCACAGGCTTATGTTCACTTCAAGCTGGTTTTGCATTTAAACACGTTGCAGGTCAGAAGGAGGACAACTGCAGATGAAATGCACTTGCCAATGATTTCATAATAATCTTAAAAGCATCTGAAGCTGATGCCATCAACACAAGCCCAAACGCTGTTGACATGGGTGAAGTTGAACTCTGTGAAAATCTGTGGTTGCTTGATTGAGAGAAGAGCTCTGTGGCCCACCGAGTGATGGTGATGCTCAAAGGTGGTCAGAACTAGGGATGAGCTGAACATCCCCCCGGTTTGGTTCGCAACAGAACATGCGAACAGGCAAAACATTTGTTCGAACACGCGAACACTGTTAAGGTCTATGAGACACGAATGTGAAAAATCAAAAGTGCTAATTTTTAAGGTTAATATGCAATTTATTGTCATAAAAAGTGTTTGGGGACCCGGGTCCTGCCCCAGGAGACATGTATCAATGCAAAAATAAGTTTTTAAAGTGAAACAAAAGTTAAATATTCATTTAACTACTTGACGGCGGGACGATAATCCTCTTGTTCTGGGAGGACGTCATATGACGTCCTACCCTTGCCGAGCCACTGAGGGCGTCACACGCACCGTCCGCGTCACTGGGAACCTGATGCGCGTGCCCGGCGGCTGCGATGTCCGCCAGCCACCTGCGATTGCCCAGTAATTGAGCAGGACCGTGGAACTCTGTCTTTAAACACAGAGATCCACATCCTGTCAGGGAGAGGAAACCGATGGTGTGACACAGATCGGTCACCTCCCCCAGTCAGTCTCCTCCCCCTACAGTTAGAATCACTAATTAGGGTACACATTTAACCCCTTGATCGCCCTCTGGTGTTAACCCCTTCCCTGCCAGTCACATTTACACAGTAACCACTTAAGACCCGGACCAAAATGCAGGTAAAGGACCCGGCCAGTTTTTGCAATTTGGCACTGCGTCGCTTTATTTTTTATTTTTTTTTTTTTTCCTCACGTCAGACTCTGCTCACATATAGCCGAGAGGCTAGCTCACGGTTCGCCCGCCCTTAGCGTCTCTCTTGCGGCTTCGCATCATTCGTGGGTTTTTGTCTTTTTCCCCTTTTTTTTTTTTTTTTCTTTCTTTTTTTCTTTGACATTACGGATTTAACATTTTTAAACTGTTAGGTTAGTATTTTCCCGCTTAACGAATCCAACTGCATTCTTTGATAGCATATCATAATTAGCATATCATAATTAATCCCCCCCCCTTTTTTTTTTTTTTTTCCCCCTTTTCCTTTCCCCCCTCTCCTCCCCCCCCCCCCGGATCTGTGTGCCATGCAATCTTCTTTATGGTTTCTCAGCTTTCTGCTTCTATCGTTCCCTGGACGAACTTTTCTGTGGATTTAAACACTTTCCACTTTTCCCAAACCCTCCTGTTTTTGTCCTCTTCTCCTAACTCTCTGCAGGCAAGATACTCCATCTCTTCTATATATTCCACCCTTTCTATCCACTCTTTAATTGATGGCCTCTTTGGGTGTAGCCAATTTTTGGGGATCAGAGCCTTAGCTGCATTTAACAACACTGGGACCAGAGTTGTTCCATATTGTTTTTTTGTTTTTTCAGTTCCGTGAAACAAACAGGTCAGCGGGCTACATAGAATCGTCTCTCCTGTTATTTCTACAATATATTTCAAGATTTCTTTCCAAAATTCCTGCATTCTCGGGCAGTCCCACCATATATGTAGCGTTGTTCCTTTTTGTTTACAGTTTCTCCAACATAGCTCTGAATTTCTAGGGTGGATCTTATTCATTCTTGATGGGGTCATGTGCCATCGCACCATACATTTATAGTTTGCTTCTATGGTGGTAATGTCCGCAGCATGGTTATATACTGCACCTATCATTTGTGTTTTATCAATTTTTTTACCAATGTCGCTTTCCCATTTTTCTAAAAAGGGCAATGCTTCCTGGGTCTCGAGTTCTGTTAGTATCCCGTATACCTTTGATATACCGTGTATCAGGGGCTTGTCCATGCTGCATATTTTTTCTATTGGATATAGTGTCTTGTCTTCCCTAATTGGTTGTGGTAGTGTGCTCACAAAATGTTTTAACTGCATATACTCCCATTCACTCATGCTTTGTTCCCCTTCCCCTATTTTTATCTCTTGTCTAAGTTTAATTTTTCCCCGTGTAACAATATCTTTTAATTTTTTCTCCCCTAAGTGTTTTCCAAAACGTGTTCCGTTACCTGGTGGAAAAAAATTTGTGCCTGCTAATGGGATTAATGGGGAGTTATACTCCCATTTTTCCCGTCTAAATATTGTGTCCCATATCCTAAATACGTTCCTTGTTATGTTGTGTGTGTTCGTGCTCAATTCCCTCATTTTCGGTGGTATCCATACGTTTCTGTTTAATAGTGTCCTACTTAATATTTCTTCCATACGTACCCATTTTTTTTGTGTATGTGCGTTTGTCCATTCTACCAGCCTGGCTAAGTTTACAGCAAAATAATATCTTTTTATATCAGGGAGCCCCAACCCCCCTCCTTTTTTTTTCATGCTCAACAATGAATAACTTAATCTAGCCTTTTTACCTGCCCATATATATTTCAAAATTACTGTTTTAATTACTTTAAAGAAGCTTTGCGGTATTTTTATTGGGAGCATTTGAAGTTTGTATGTTATCTTTGGTAAAATCATCATTTTAAACGCATTAATCTTGCCTATCCAGGAGATATGTTTTTTTGCTAGGTTTTTCAGGTCTTGGTTAATGTCGTTAATTAAGGGGACAAAGTTGGCCGAGTAGAGTTTTTCAACATTAGATGTAATTTTTATACCCAAGTACGTTATAGCTTCTTTTTCCCATGTAAATGAAAACTCTTTCTGTAGTTCTTCTGCTTCTTTTTTTTCTATCCCCAGATTCAAGATTACCGTTTTTATCGGGTTTATTTTAAAATTTGAAAGTTCTCCATATCTTTTTATTTCCTTTATAACATTAGGGAGAGATACTCTAGGTTTGGTCAGATATAGGAGTATGTCATCCGCATACGCCGCCACCTTGTGTTCTTCATCTCCCACTCTCACCCCTCCTATCCCCGGGTTTTCCCGGATTTTTGCTAACAACGGTTCCAAGGCTATTACATATAGGAGAGGTGAGAGCGGGCACCCCTGTCTGGTTCCGTTTTCCATGTTGAACACAGATGACACGCTCCCATTGACCTTCACCCTTGCCGTCGGGTGGCTGTACAGGTTCTTTACCCATTTCATGAACCTTGGTCCCAGGCCTATATTTTGTAAAGTTTCCATCATAAACCCCCAGTCGACTCTGTCAAATGCTTTTTCGGCATCTAAGGACATGAGTACGACTGGGGGTTTCCTTTTTGGATCTTGTTGTAACAGTAACAGGGTCCTTATACTATTGTCTCTTCCTTCTCTGCCTGCTACAAAGCCCGCCTGATCTGAGTTTATTAATTGCGGCATTAAACCTTTTATCCTGGTTGCTAATATTTTCGCGTATACTTTCAGGTCTGCGTTTAACAGTGCTATTGGACGATAGCTGGAACACAACGTTCCATCTTTTCCCGTTTTAGGGATAATAGAAATATTTGCCAAAAGAGATTCTTTTCTTATTTCTTCTTCCTCTCCTATTTTGTTAAAATAGTTACACATCTCTGGGACCAGGAGTTCGCTAAATGTTTTATAATATTTGATCGGCAAGCCATCGGGGCCTGGACTTTTCCCGCACGGGGTTTCCCGAAAGGCTCTATATACCTCTTCTTGAGTTATTGGGGCCTCTAGGGATTCAATGTCGTTTTGAGAAATTTTAGGTAATTTCGCTTCTTCTAAGTATTCCCTGATTTTCCTTTTTCTCATCTTTTCTTGCTCCTGTGTTTCCTTGGTTCTTATTGAATATAATGAACTATAAAAAGTCCGAAAGGATTCCGCTATTTCAGACGTCTTATATTTCATAAGGCCGTCTTGATTCTTTATTTTTTTCGATGTAGTTTTTTTTTTTTTTTTCCCTGGATATTCTGGCTAAATGTTTCCCTGGTTTGTTCCCCCATTTATACCTCTCCTTTCTAACATTTTTGAATATGTCTCTTGTTTCAACCTTCATCAGATCTCTAAGCTGGGTCCTCTTTACAATAATTTCATGATATATTTCATTTTCTCCTCGCTCTTTATGCATTTGCTCCAGTTCAAATAGCTCAGTTGTTAATTTTTTCATGTTTAATTTCCTTATCTTTTTTTTCCCTGCTCCTATTGAGATTAATTTCCCTCTGATGTATGCCTTATGGGCCTCCCAAACGGTAGCTACCCTTACTTCAGGTGTGTTATTAAGGGTGAAATATTGATCCAGATCCATTCTCACTATGTTGTTTACCTCTATATCCTCTATAAGTTCTTCATTCAAGTTCCATGATCCTTTTCTTTGCTCTATTTCTTTGAATCTAATTTCCGCTATTACAGGAGCGTGATCTGAGACTGTAGATACCCCTATTGAAGTTTTAACTACCTCTTCCAATAACTCATGGTCTACCAATATATAGTCCAGTCTTGAGTATGTTCCGTGCACGGAGGAATAGTAGGTATAGTCTCTTTTATTTGGATATGTAATCCTCCAGGGATCTATTAAACAGTAGCTATGCATTTTTTTTCTTAATATTCTAAGCTGTTTAAAAAAAAAAAAAGGCACTGCGTCGCTTTAACTGACAATTGCGTGGTCGTGAGACGTGGCTCCCAAACAAAATTGGCATCCTTTTTTTTCCACAAATAGAGCTTTTTTTTGGTGGTATTCGATCACCTCTGCCTTTTTTTTATTTGTGCTATAAACAAAAATAAAGCGTCAATTTCGGAAAAAAAAAATGTTTTTTTTTCATGACTGCGACATATTGGCGGATACATCAGACAATTTTGACACATTTTTGGGACCATTGTCATTTTCACAGCAAAAAAAATCTATAAAAATGCATTGTTTACTGTGAAAATGACAATTGCAGTTTGGGAGTTAACCACTAGGGGGCACTGTAGGGGTTAAGTGTGACCTCATATGTGTTTCTAACTGTAGGGGGGCGGGGCTGGATGTGTGACGTCATTGATCGCCTTTCCCTATATCAGGGAACAGACGATCAATGACACAGCTCTCCCCGTTCTTCAGCTCCAGGGACCGATCGTGGGACTCCAGCGGCGATCGGGTCCACGGGCGATCGGGTCCATGGGTCCCGCGGTCACGGAGCTTCAGGCCGGGTCGCGGGCGTGCGCCCACGGCTGGGCACTTAAAGAGGATGTACAGGTACGTACTTGTGCCCAGCCGTGCCATTCTGCCAACATATATGTGCAGGAGGCGGTCCTTAAGTGGGTAATCAGTGTATATTTATAGCACTGTTCGCTGTATGAATGTGAATGGTCCCAGAATAGTGTCAAAAGTGTCAGATGTGTCCGCCATAATATCACAGTCACAATAAAAATAACTGATCGCCGCCATTACTAGTAAAAAAAATAAAAATGCCATAAATCTATCCCCTATTTTGTAGCCGCTATAACTTTTGCGCAAACCAATCAATATACGCTTATTGCAAATTTTTTATCAAAAATATGTAGAAGAATACGTATCGGCCTATACTGAGAAAAAAATATGTTTTTTATATATTTTTGGGGGTTATTTGTTATAGCAAAAATATTGCTTTTTTTTCAAAATTGTGGCTCTTCTTTTGTTTATAGCGAAAAAAATAAAAACCGCAGAGGTGATCAAATACCACCAAAAGAAAGCTCTATGTGTGGGGAAA
This sequence comes from Rana temporaria, assembly GCF_905171775.1. Classification (NCBI taxonomy): domain Eukaryota; kingdom Metazoa; phylum Chordata; class Amphibia; order Anura; family Ranidae; genus Rana; species Rana temporaria. The sequence goes on along the minus strand of NC_053489.1, from coordinate 666,206,037 downwards.
AAATATAAAAATGTAATTTGTGTATGGTGTTGTCATTTAAAGTGTGACAGCGCTGAAAGTTGAAAAATGGCTTGGGCAGGAAGGGGGTGAAAGTGCTCAGTATTGAGGTGGTTAATCTTCGTACCTGGGGGGTGTCTATAGTATGCCTGTAAAGTGGCAAATTTTTCCCGTGTTTAGAAAATTCCCTGCAGCAAAATGACATTTCTAAAGGAAAAAAGTCATTTAAAACTCGCGGCTATAATGAATTGTCGGGTCCCGGCAATACAGATTAAAGTAATTGAAAAAAACAGCATGGGTTCCCCCCCCCAGTCCATTACTAGGCCCTTTGGGTCTGGTATAAATATTAATGGGAACCCCGAACCAAAATTCAAAAAAATAATTGCGTGGGGGGCCCCCTAAATTCCATACCAGACCCTTCAGGTCTGGTATGGATTTTAAGGGGAACCCTGCACCAAAATAAAAAAAAATGGCGTGGAGTTCCCCCCAAAATCCATACCAGACCCTTATCTGAGAAGGCAACCTGGTAGGCCGCAGGAAAAGAGGGGGGACGAGAAAGCACCCCCCCTCCTGACCCGTACCAGGCCACATGCCCCCAACATGGGGAGGATAATTTAGGGTCCAAAGCACCATGTCCCCATGTTAAATGTTAATGGGGACAAGAACCTCATCCCCACAACCCTTGCCCGGTGGTTGTGGGGGTCTGCAGGCGGGGGGCATTTATCAGAATCTGGAAGCCTCCTTTAAGAAAGAAGACCCCCAGATCCAGCCCCCCCCCATGTGAATTGGTAACGGTGTACATTGTACCCCTACCATTTCACATAAAAAGTGTCAAAAAAATTTAAAAACACAAGACACAGCTTGGGATAAGTCCTTTTTTAAAAAGGAAAAAAAATACAGTGATGTACATCCATTCTCGACCCGAGCATACGGGAAAAAATAAAATAAAACGCTGCCACGATCCACCTTCATGGGAGGTTCCCGTCGAATGACACTACATACTGAAAGACAATGATATACAGACTAAAAGACATTGGCCCGGATTCAGATAGGAGATACGACGGCGTATCTCCGGATACGCCGGCGTATCTCTGAGTTGCGGGGTCGTATCTATGCGACTGATTCAGAGAATCAGTTACGCATAGATTTCCCTAGGATCCGACCGGCGTAAGTGTCTTACACCGTCGTATCTTAGGCTGCATATTTACACTGGCCGCTAGGTGGCGCTTCCGTATAGTTACGCGATGAATATGCTAATTAGGTAGATACGCCGATTCAGAAACGTACGTCTGGCCGGCGCATCTTTTTACGTCGTTTTATGTTAGGCTTTTTCCGGCGTAAAGTTACCCCTGCTATATGAGGCGTATCCTATGTTAAGTATAGACGTCGTTCCCCTGTCGAGTTTTGAAAATTTTACGTCGTTTGCGTAAGTCGTCCGTGAATGGGGCTGGACATCATTTACGTTCACGTCAAAACCAATACATCCTTGCGGCGTACTTTGGAGTAATGCACACTGGGAAATTCCACGGACGTGAAAAACGTCAAATACGCGGGGTCACAGTGCATTTACATAAAACACGCCCACATCATCCCCATTTGAATTAGGCGGGCTTACGCCGCCACACATACGTTACGCCTCCGTAACTAAGGGCGCAGGTTGTTTCTGCATACGGAACTTGCGCCCTAAGTTACGGCGGCGTACCGTATCTGCGATACGTTATGCCCGCCCATAGATAGAGCATTCTATCTGAATCCGGGCCTCTGGTTAAAAGATTTATGTCATTAGAAAATTAACTCAGAACACTCACTTGGCCGGCATGGGATCAGATGAATCAAATTTATGACGACGTTCACAAAGGGAGCCAAAGAGAGGAGGACAGCAGGAAATCGCGTGATACACACTAGGGAGAAAACAACATAATTATTACCGGCGGAAGATTTACACTGATGAATACATGGATTGATACATGAACATTTAATATTGTTACAATTGTATTACTGCCAGACCAGAACACCTGAAAGAAATTTGAAACTAATACTCTACAGCGCCTTGAAAAAGTATTCCACATTTTGTCATGTTACAACCAAAAACGTAAATGCGGGAATGACTCCTGACCAGGACACCTCCACGTTTTCTTGAAGGGCCCGTCCACACCCGAGTCCAGCCCCCAGATCACCCCCCTCCAGACTGGGGAGCTCCCTCAAAGGCCCCGACAGCCTAATACCCCATCTCCTTTCTTCCACCCGATCAACTCCTCCCCAGCTGGGCTGACGCAAAACACATTTCTTTCTTAAGGGCTAGCTAAACTGTTAATGCCACTAATTTGCAAAACTCACGTTTTCTGTCTCCCACGGCCGCTCCGCTGCCATTATGTATTAAATAGTAACTTATATTCTAGCTTCCGTTTCGGTTTCCATTTTAACTGTGGGCATAATCCCACAACCCAGCACTTCCTTCTTCCAGTGGATGTTGATGTCCCAGCATCCACCGCTCGATCTCACGCATGCGCACGAGCAACGGGTAGCAGCGGCTTGAGCGTCTGTGTTGCCCACCCTCCTTGCTTTGTTTATGCCGCGCGTCACTTCCTTCTTAGGAAATCGTGCGATATTTGATGACACGGCTGCGCAGTGAACACAGGGAGCTGTACAGAGTGCACTGCATTGACAAGGAAGTGACGCAATGCCTGGATAATTCCCGCAGTGAGACAGACCGGAAGGCTCACTACTGTACAGGTACTGTACAGATTTACTTAAACAAAACATCCGTTTTTATAATGTCATACAGTGGGGGGGGGGGCCCCTCTCCCGCCACCGATAACGGCGATCTCGCGGCGAATCCGCCGCGGAGACTGCCGTTATCGTTTACACGGCCGCCCGCTGAAAACATGGATATCTCAGTTGTGGCAGCAGCTGCTGCCGTTACTGAGATATCCATGTTTAAAAAGAGGACGTACATTTACAATACGCGGGTCTTTAAGTGGTTAAATAAATGTTATAATTAGGGTGGAGATCCGCTTTAAGGAGGCCTGCCACCTGCCAATTCAAGTTGGCGATTGGTCAGGGCTCCCTAGAACACCCCAGGTGGCTCCACCTCCCCTCCAGCCTCTCTTTCCAGAAAACAATAGAACATTCTGGAAAGAAGTAGGAGGTTCTAGTCAGGGCCGGACTGGCCAACCGGGATAGCGGGAAAAATCCCGGTGGGCCGGCTGCCTGGCTGTTCCTGGAGGCCGCTGTGAGGGCAGCGGCGCCTGAAAGAAATATGGCTGCGGCCGGGCCGACCTACATGCAACTGCGCATGCGCCAGCGGCTCAGCGCCGTTCCGAAGCTAGCCGTGCACGAGAAAGCTCGTACAGGCTCGGCAAGTTTCGGGAATGCGGGCGCATGCGCAGTGACACGACGGCGCCGAGCGGCGCCATTTTTAAAATGCGCGTCGCTCACTGAGGTGAGGTCTTGCACACGCCTGTGCCTCTGAGTCTTCCTACATTCCCTCCCTGCAGGCTGCAGGCAGCGTCTGAACTCCTTCCCCCCCCCTCCGACCTCCTGACCGCCCATACAGCGTCTAAATTCCTCCCCTCCGACCGCCCATGCAGCCTCTGACCTCCTGTTCCCCCCTCCACAGCATCTGACCTCCTGCAGCCGCTGACCTCCTGTTCCCCCCCCCCTCTGCATCCTATGACCTGTCCCCTCCCCACAGCCTCTGACCTCCTGCCCCCCCTGCAGCCTCTGACCTCCTGTTCCCCCCCCCTCTGCATCCTATGACCTGTCCCCTCCCCACAGCCTCTGACCTCCTGCCCCCCCTGCAGCCTCTGACCTCCTGTTCCCCCCCCTCAACAGCCTCTGACCTCCTGTTCCCCCCTCAACAGCCTCTGACCTCCTGTCCCCCCCTCTGCAGCCTATGACCTGTCCCCTCCCCACAGCCTCTGACCTCCTGCCCCCCCTCTGCAGCCTCTGACCTCCTGTCCCCCCCTCTGCAGCCTATGACCTGTCCCCTCCCCACAGCCTCTGACCTCCTGTTCCCCCCTCTGACCTCTTGTCCCCCCCTCAACAGCCTCTGACCTCCTGTCCCCCCCCTCTGCAGCCTATGACCTGTTCTCTCCCCACAGCCTCTGACCTCCTGCCCCCCCTCTGCAGCCTCTGACCTCCTGTCCCCCCCTCTGCAGCCTATGACCTGTCCCCTCCCCACAGCCTCTGACCTCCTGTTCCCCCTCTGCAGCCTCTGACCTCCTGTCCCCCCCTGCAGCCTCTGACCTCCTGTCCCCCCCTCTGCAGCCTATGACCTGTCCCCTCTCCACAGCCTCTGACCTCCTGTTCCCCCTCTGCACAGCATCCGACCTCCTGCCCCCCCTGCAGCCTATGACCTGTCCCCTCTCCATAGCCTCTGACCTCCTGTTCCCCCCTCCACAGCATCTGACCTCCTGCAGCCGCTGACCTCCTGTTCCCCCCCCTCTGCATCCTATGACCTGTCCCCTCCCACAGCCTCTGACCTCCTGCCCCCCTGCAGCCTCTGACCTCCTGTTCCCCCCCCTCTGCATCCTATGACCTGTCCCCTCCCCACAGCCTCTGACCTCCTGCCCCCCCTGCAGCCTCTGACCTCCTGTTCCCCCCTCAACAGCCTCTGACCTCCTGTTCCCCCCTCAACAGCCTCTGACCTCCTGTCCCCCCTCTGCAGCCTATGACCTGTCCCCTCCCCACAGCCTCTGACCTCCTGCCCCCCCTCTGCAGCCTCTGACCTCCTGTCCCCCCCTCTGCAGCCTATGACCTGTCCCCTCCCCACAGCCTCTGACCTCCTGTTCCCCCTCTGACCTCTTGTCCCCCCCTCAACAGCCTCTGACCTCCTGTCCCCCCCCTCTGCAGCCTATGACCTGTTCCCTCCCCCCAGCCTCTGACCTCCTGCCCCCCCCTCTGCAGCCTCTGACCTCCTGTCCCCCCCTCTGCAGCCTATGACCTGTCCCCTCCCCACAGCCTCTGACCTCCTGTTCCCCCTCTGCAGCCTCTGCAGCCTCTGACCTCCTGTCCCCCCCCTCTGCAGCCTATGACCTGTCCCCTCTCCACAGCCTCTGACCTCCTGTTCCCCCTCTGCACAGCATCCGACCTCCTGCCCCCCCTGCAGCCTATGACCTGTCCCCCCCTCATAGCCTCTGACCTCCTGTTCCCCCCTCCACAGCATTCTGACCTCCTGTCCCCCTCCGCAGTCTCTGACCTCCTGTCCCCCCTCTGCAGTTTCTGACCTCCTGCCCCCCTGCAGCCTCTGACCTGTCCCCTCCCCACAGCCTCTGACCTCCTGCCCCCCCTCTGACATCCTGTCCCCCCCTCTGCAGCCTATGACCTGTCCCCTCCCCACAGCCTCTGACCTCCTGTTCCCCCTCTGACCTCCTGTTCCCCCTCTGCAGCCTCTGACCTCCTGTTCCCCCCTCAACAGCATCTGACCTCCTGCCCCCCCTGCAGCCTCTGACCTCCTGTCCCCCCCCTCTGCAGCCTATGACCTGTCCTCTCCCCATAGCCTCTGACCTCCTGCCGCCTCTGACCTCCTGTCCCCCCCTCTGCAGCCTATGACCTGTCCCTTCCCCACAGCCTCTGGCCTCCTGTTCCCCCTCTGCAGCCTCTGACCTCCTGTTCCCCCCTCAACAGCATCTGACCTCCTGCCCCCCCTGCAGCCTCTGACCTCCTGTCCCCCCCTCTGCAGCCTATGACCTGTCCTCTCCCCACAGCCTCTAACCTCCTGCCCCCCCTGCAGCCTCTGACCTCCTGTCCCCCCCCTCTGCAGCCTATGACCTGTCCCCTCCCCACAGCCTCTGACCTCCTGTTCCCCCCCTGCAGCCTCTGACCTCCTGTCCCCCCCTCTGCAGCCTATGACCTGTCCCCTCTCCACAGCCTCTGACCTCCTGTTCCCCCTCTGCACAGCATCTGACCTCCTGCCCCCCCTGCAGCCTATGACCTGTCCCCTCTCCATAGCCTCTGACCTCCTGTTCCCCCCCTCCACAGCATTCTGACCTCCTGTCCCCCTCCGCAGCCTCTGACCTCCTGTCCCCCTCCGCAAGTCTCTGACCTCCTGTCCCCCTCCGCAGCCTCTGACCTCCTGTCCCCCCCTCTGCAGCCTATGACCTGTCCCCTCCCCACAGCCTCTGACCTCCTGCCCCCCCTCTGCAGCCTCTGACATCCTGTCCCCCCCTCTGCAGCCTATGACCTGTCCCCTCCCCACAGCCTCTGACCTCCTGTTCCCCCTCTGCAGCCTCTGACCTCCTGTTCCCCCTCTGCAGCCTCTGACCTCCTGTTCCCCCTCTGCAGCCTCTGACCTCCTGTTCCCCCCTCTGCAGCCTATGACCTGTCCCCTCTCCACAGCCTCTGACCTCCTGTTCCCCCTCTGCACAGCATCTGACCTCCTGTTCCCCCCCCTGCAGCCTATGACCTGTCCCCTCTCCATAGCCTCTGACCTCCTGTTCCCCCTCTGCAGCCTCTGAGCTCCTGTTCCCCCCTCCACAGCATTCTGATCTCCTGCCCCCCCCTCCGCAGCCTCTGACCTCCTGTCCCCCTCCGCAGCCTCTGACCTCCTGTCCCCCTCTGCAGCCTCTGACCTCCTGTTCCCCCTCTGCAGCCTCTGACCTCCTGTTCCCCCCTCTGCAGCCTCTGACCTCCTGTTCCCCCCTCTGCAGCCTCTGACCTCCTGTTCCCCCCTCTGCAGCCTATGACCTGTCCCCTCTCCACAGCCTCTGACCTCCTGTTCCCCCTCTGCACAGCATCTGACCTCCTGCCCCCCCTGCAGCCTATGACCTGTCCCCTCTCCATAGCCTCTGACCTCCTGTTCCCCCTCTGCAGCCTCTGAGCTCCTGTTCCCCCCTCCACAGCATTCTGATCTCCTGCCCCCCCCTCCGCAGCCTCTGACCTCCTGTCCCCCTCTGCAGCCTCTGACCTCCTGTCCCCCTCCGCAGTCTCTGACCTCCTGTCCCCCTCCGCAGCCTCTGACCTCCTGTCCCCCCCTCTGCAGCTTTTGATTTCCCCTGTACCATCCGCAGCCTCTGACCATCTCTTGTCTTATATCAGATCTGAAGAGGAGTCGAGAGTGGGAGTGCTGCCAGGATGGGGGTTCACGGGAAAGTCAGACATGTATGGACTGTGGAGAGGAAACTATGGGACCAAGCTGGAGCCGAGTTATTGAGCCACGCATGGTGCACCTGAAAGGAGGTCAGTGACAGCACCGTCAGGCCAGTCTGAGGAGGGGGGGGGGGTGTCAATACAATATTGTAAGGGGGCACTGATCTAAAGGTTCCCCCCTTATATCAGTAAACCCCCTTACCTTAGTGTTCACTTTCTGCGTTAGGTGGTCTCTGGTCACCAGAGTCCTCTCCACATTCCCAGAGTTTCACTTTACAACATAGTCTGCAGGATTCAACCTTACAGTGCAAGGGGGCACTCTTATGTAAAGGGGAATGCAGTGGACTCTGATATAAGTGTGGTCTCTGGTCACCCGTGCCCACCTTTATATTAGAGTTTGACCCCTTTCACACTGAGACGCTTTGCAGGTGCTATAACACTAAAGATAGCGCCTGCAAAGGGCCCTGAAAGAGCCGCTTCTGCCCATTGAAATAAATAGGCACCGCAGATATACTGCCGGCAAAGCGCATGATGTTGGGCTGGTATAATGCTATGGGGCTGGTATGAAATAATTTCCAGGGCTGGTTTTTATTCCCAGTCCGGCCCTGGTTCTAGTGATGCCACCTGTGAGTCACCCAGCACCACCCTGAGCCACTGCCAGCCCAGATCAAAAACACACCCAGGATTGGCTACCAATTAAGCCTGGAAATGTATTTGTCCTAAGAGAAAAAAAATAAAACTTTACTCTCCTAGCATACTAGAGGGTGCTATAGTTATAACACATGAATAACAATTAACAAAAAGGCTCATACCTGTTAGATTGGAAGTTGTGTGCTGTGAAAAGGATGCAGAAATCACAAGATCTAAAAAAGAATAAAGACAGCTTTAGAAGATTGGAAATTGCATATATATATATATATATATATATATTTAAAAATATGTAAAATGATGTACTACGTGAATGTAAATTAGCTGTTACAGCTCCCCTAACGACGCTTGTTATGGAGAAATTAGTTGGGCGGGGCCATACTCGTGACGTCATTCCGCACGCCAGTAGGAAACTTCAGTGGTGTTAGTTCCATGCTGTATGTGTTATAGTGATTTTCATGCCTGCTTGTACTACAGCAAAGCGTTAGACGATCTCTGTGTGGGATCTGATCAACTGATAAGGTGCCTATTAACCCTTTCTTGTGGAGCGGCCCTGTGGCATGTTCACTTCTCTGGTGATAGCCAATTTCTATAGCAGCTGATTACTTTTGGGGACTTTTTCCTTTTGGACTTCGAATTTCCATTTATTTATTTTTTATATATTGGGATTTTCACTTATCCATTTAGATGATTTTTAAATTGTTTGCACTTTAAAAGCATTGCACTTTATGAATTGAACCTTTTAACCACTTCAGCCCCAGACTATTAGGTTGGCCAAAGACCAGGCCACTTTTTGCGATTCGGCACTGCGTCGCTTTAACTGACAATTGCGTGGTCGTGCGACGTGGCTCCCAAACAAAATGTACGTCCTTTTTTCCCCCCACAAATAGAGCTTTCTTTTGGTGGTATTTGATCACCTCTGCGGTTTTTATTTTTTGCGCTATAAATAAAAATAGAGCGACAATTTTGAAAATAATTCAATATTTATTACTTTTTGCTCTAATAAATATACCCAAAAATATATATAAAACATTTATTTTCCTCAGTTTAGGTCGATACGTATTCTTCTACATATTTTTGATAAAAAAATAGCAATAAGCGTTTATTGATTGGTTTGCGCAAAAGTTATAGCGTTTAAATAGGGGATAATTTTATGTAATTTTTATAATGCTATATACAGCAGCGCGAGCCAATGGCTGCGCTGCTTTCAATCGACCAATGACAGAGCCAGGAAGACGGCCGAGAAGCCTGCGTGTTCGCAGCGCGGGACTTTCGAGGGGTCAGGTAAGAGCCATTGGCTCCTGCTGCTGTCAATCACAGCCAGTGAGGAGGGAGCAGGGGCAAGGCCGAGCTCTACAGAGGCAGCTCAGAAGCGAGCATGCATGAGTGCTCCCATTGGAAGTAGCTTCCTATAGGGGCACTCAAAAGGAGGGAGGGACCAGAAGCACCGGCGGGGGACCCAAGAAGAGGAGGATCAGGGCTGCTCTGTGCAAAACCATTACACAGAACAGGTGAGTATAACATCCTTGGTACTTAAAAAAAAACCTCCACTGTGAAGCTCGTTTTGCTGGTCTTCTGGGGTCCCTCTGCGGCTGTCTCGGCGCCTCCCTGCAAGGACTCAACACCTTAATGCGAGCTTGCATTGTGTTGAGTCTTTGCGGGCGTGCTCTCGTGATACAGCCGGCAGCCATAGCCGCCGACTGTATCACTCGGCCCCGCCTCCTGGCGCGCCGCATCATTGGATGTGATTGACAGCAGCGCGAGCCAATGGCTGCGCTGCTTTCAATCAACCAATGACAGAGCCGGGAAGACGGCCGAGAATCCTGCGTGTTCGCGGCATGGGACTTTCGAGGGGTCAGGTAAGTAAAGGGGGGGTTCGGGGGAGCGCTAATTGGCAGATGTTTTTTCACCTTAATGCATAGAATGCATTAAGGTGAAAAAACTTTTACCTTTACGACCCCTTTAAGGTTTATAAAATAGCACTTTTATATATTTTGCACTTTATACACATATGAAATGTTAGTTATTTTGATTCACATATTTAATATTGTATTTTTTTTTTCTGGTTTATGAATTTACTCAAAGGGACAGAACACCGTTATGTGGTTTTATTTATATATTAGAGCTGCACGATTAATTGTTAACATATTGCAAACTCGATTCAACTCCCCTCACGATCTTAATCCGGCATTTCCATGATTCATGTAACAAGTGCAGAGCAGTTCTCCTGCTCACAGCTGTAAAAAAAAAAGGAGCCGCCAATGTTTATCAACAACATTGCTCAGCACTAAAAGAGAAATAAAAAGGAATATTGTATCGATCTGTTCTTTTAGAGATTAAGGGCCCTTTCACACAGATCCGTTCAGATCCGCCTGCCAGTTTTTCAGGCGGACCTGAATGGGCGCTCCGTGCTCCTCTATGGAGCTGCGGATGTCAGAGGTGACATGCCCGCTGACATCTGACCCGCTCCGATCCACCAAAGTGTGACGGAGGAAAAACCTACTTTTCCATCTGTCTGGCGGATCGGATTGGGTGAACACGGACAGACGGTCCGTGTTCATCCGATCCCCCCATAGGGGAGAGCGGAGAAAAGACAGGGCGGTCCCTGCACAGTGTTCGGGGACCGCCCTGTCATCCGCCGGCTCAGCGGGGATCAACGGAGCGATCCCTGCTGAGCAAGCGGAGGGTCACGGGGCGGATCATTACTGATCCGCCCCGTGTGAAAGGGGCTTTAAAGAGTGAACTTTGGTCTGCAAATGAGGTCTGTTCAACCACCAAAAGACTAAGGCCCAGATTCTGAAAGGGCTTACGCCATGTGCGCTGTCGTAAGTCCTAATCTGGGCCGTCGTATCTATGCGTCTGATTCTTAGAATCAGTTACGCATAGATAACCATTAGATCCAACAGGCGTAAGGGTCTTACGCTGTCGGATCTTGAATGCAATTTTTTTTTCGCCGCTAGGTGTCGCCTCCGTCGTTTTCCCGATCGAGTATGCAAATTAGCAAAATACGCAAATTCCCGAACGGACGCGCGATCGACGCAGTGAAATACGACGTTTACGTCTCTGTCTCAGCTTGGCTGTGCTGTGGGCTTATTCTGTTGTACTGGGGTGTTCTTCCAGCCCCGGTGCTGCAGGTGGCAGCAGTGGAGTCAAGGTTTGGGTGCTCTTTCCCAGCAGCCAATCAGAAGGGTTTGTCCTTGCTGTGCATGCTGGGGAGGGGTATTTATGAGGCAGACGCCATTTGGTCTGGGTCTTCTTCGTCCAGTGTGGCACCCACCTTTAGGGTGGCCACACCACAGCGCCCCGGCGTTATGGCCTAATTGGCCGGGGTGTGCGCGCCACGTGGTGTTCTTGGTTCCGAAGCCATGCTGACCCGGAGCATGAACAGTGTCGGGGACCCAGTGAGTGACTGGGTTCCCACTTCTGAAGATCCCAAGCTGTACTGCTGTTCGGTGGGGAGTCCGTCTGAGGAGCGCCATTGAGAGGCTGGCGGTCCAAAAGGGCCTGGACAAACCACCAGGGATCGAGGTAACCGGACACGGAGGGATTAACCACCTGTCAGTCGGTACCTGGGCGACAAGTTGAAGGAGATCCAGACGTAATTCATCTAAAGAGGATTATCTCCAAGAATTCAATCCAGAGAGGGCCTGTGGAAGAGGTACCTTTCTGAGGCTCACTGAGGAGGGTCTGTGGCAGAGATTTTCTCCTACAATTGTCCGAGTGATACTCCGGCTGCCAGGTCAGTGAGAGAGGCCTGTCCGGGTACACTAAACCCACTCCGGCATGAAGCGGGGCATAGAAGGCTTACCTTTGGGAGCAGGACTGTTCCCTATCATCACGCCTGAATCTGCTATTCTCCATTCTTCTTCAACTTTACTTTCCTCACCACAAGTTTTATTGTTTATACCCGGCTGGGTAATAAAGAGCACAGCAAAGAGCACCTGTCTGGACATTCCTTTACTTCTACTAAATGCAATATGCATCATTTACCCCTAGGAATTCGGAGGAGCCACGAGGTAAATGTGCCGCCCAAAAATGCAGCAGCTCCTCCGGGGGTAATGCTATATGTATATATCAGAGAGCCTAGAGAATAAAATGGCGGTCTTTGCAATGTTTTATGTCACACTGTATTTGTGCAGCGGTCTTTCAAACGCAATTTTTTTGGGAAAAAAATACACTTCAATGAATAAAAAAAAAACGAGACAGTAAAGTTAGCCCAATTTTTTGTATAATTTGAAAGATGATGTTACGCTGAGAATCGTGATTGTGTTTCTCATTTTATCCAGAATCGTGCAGCGCTATTATATAACTATAAATATATATGTTTATGCACAGTATATCAGTGGCGACCCGTCCATTAGGTGCACCACCCCTCCATCCATGTGTCCTGGTGTCCTGCCCCCTAATCTACATGCATGGCACTGGACACATGAATTCCAATTTTTTTTTTTTTAAAGCGGGAGTTCACCCAATTATGTTTTTTTTTCTCTTAGATTGATGCTCGTTGTGTCTAGGGGAATCGGCTAGTTGTTTTTAAATATGATCCGTACTTACCCGTTTTCGAGATGCATCTTCTCCGTCGCTTCCGGGTATGGGTCTTCGGGAGCGGGCGTTCCTTCTTGATTGACATTCTTCCGAGAGGCTTCCGACGGTCGCATCCATCGCGTCACTCGTAGCCGAAAGAAGCCGAACGTCGGTGCGGCTCTATACTGCGCCTGCGCACCGACGTTCGGCTTCTTTCGGAAAATCGTGACGCAATGGATGCGACCGTCGGAAGCCTCTCGGAAGACTGTCAATCAAAATAGGTACGCCCAGTCCCGCAGCCCATACCCGGAAGCGGCGGAGAAGATACATCTAGTAAACGGTAAGTACAGCTCATATTTTAAAACAACTAGCCGATTCCCCTAGACAAAACGAGCATTCATCTAAGGGGAAAAAGTGTCCTGTGCGGGTGAACCCCCGCTTTAAGCACGTGATTAGAGCCTGAGGGTGGGCTCACTGCAAACCTAGCCCACCCAGTTGTGTGACAATAGCGAGAATGAATATTCGCTATTGTAACACTGATTCTCTTCCTGGCCAATCAGGAGGCGGGTCCTGAGACCCATTTCCCGATTGGCCGAAAGGAGAAGCGATCCTATTGGCCTAGGAGGAGGAGGGAGGAGATGCACAGCTGGAGGAGACGCAAGGCCGGAGGGGACGCAGCGGAAGCCCAACCGACCGACCCACTAGCCACCACTGGCTCACCCAAAGCGGCTCAGCCACATCCAGCATTTCCCATCTCGGACAGTGGAGGGAGGAGGAGGGGAGATTGATGTCATCCCGGGCGGGTGTTCCTGATGTTCCCGATCTTCACGTCCGTATCCCGAGGGGGGGTGTAGTTGGTTTGCCCCCCCCCCCCAAAATGATTGAACACCAGCCGCCACTACAGTATATATACAGTATGGGCTAGATTCAGGTACGGCGGCTTATTAGTGAGTCGGCGTAGTGTATCGTATTTACGCTACGCTGCCGTAAGTCAGAGAGGCAAGTGCTGTATTCACAAAGCACTTGCCTCCTAAGTTACGGCGGCGTATCGTAAATGGGACGGCCTAAGGGCGCCTAATTCAAATGTGGAACAGGGGGGCGTGTTTTATGTTAATGACTGGTGACCCGACGTGATTAACGTTTTTAACGAACGGCGCATGCGCCGTCCGTGGACGTATCCCAGTGTGCATTGCTCCAAAGTACGCCGCAAGGACGTATTGGTTTCGACGTGAATGTAAATTACGTCCAGCCCCATTCACGGACGACTTACGCAAACGATGTCAAATTTTCAAATTTCGATGCGGGAACGACGGCCATGCTATTTGTTCGACTAACTTTACGCCGGAAAAGGCCTTACGTAAACGACGTAAAAAAATGCGCCGGGCGCACGTACGTTTATGAATCGGCGTATCTAGTCATTTGCATATACTACGCCGAACTCAACGGAAGCGCCACCTAGCGGCCAGCGTAAATATGCACCCTAAGATATGACGGTGTAGGAGACGTACGCCGATCGTATCTTAGCCTAATTTAAGCGTATCTGGTTTCCAGAATACGCTTAAATTTACGACGGCGTAGATTCAGAGTTATGCCGGCGTATCTACTAATACGTCGGCGTAACTGTCTCTGAATCTAGCTATATATATCTGGGATCTTAGAATAAGATAGCACATGGAGATAGCAGTGGCCCGGATTCAAAGAGCAATTGCGCCTGCGTAACCATAGTTACGCAGCGCAATTGCTTACTTCCCCCGGCGTAACGAGTGTTCTGTATTCAGAAACCTTGTTACGCCGACTGCAGCCTAAGATATGCGTGGCATAAGGCTCTTATGCCCGCATATCTTAGACTGCATTCTTGCGATGGCCGCTAGGTGGCGTTCCCGTTGTGCTCAGCGTATAGTATGCAAATTGCATACTAACGGCGATTCACAACGTTACGCGAGCCCTGCGTACGCAGTTTACGTCGTTTCCGTACGGCGGTTTTCGCGTAAGGCTGCCCCTGCTATTAGCAGGGGCAGCCAATGTTACGTATACCCGTCGTTCCCGCGAAATTTGAAATTTACGTAGTTTGCATAAGTGATTCGTGAATGGCGCTGGACGCCATTCACGTTCACTTTGAAGCAAATGACGTCCTAGCGACGTCATTTACCGCAATGCACGTCGGGAAAGTTTCCTGACGGAGCATGCGCTCGGCGCGGGAACGCGCCTAATTTAAATGATTCCCGCCCCCTACGGGATCATTTAAATTGCGCGCGCTTACGCCGGGCATTTTGCCGGAGCGCCCACGCAATTTACGGAGCTACTGCTCCGTGAATCGCGGGTAGCGCAGTAAATTTGCGGGGGCGCAGGGCAAAAACGTTGCCCTGCGCCTCCGTAAAAAAAGCGCAAATGTACCCCAGTGTTAACAATAAGACCCAAACCTGTAGGCGTGGAAGCTTCATGTTGTGGAGAGGGTGGAGAAGTCACAGGGTCTAGAAATTAATAAAAACTGTTTTAGAACAATGGAAATTATAAACATCTATCGGAGTATTTATTTTAAAACAATTCATTTAAAAAGAATCTTAACCAACTTACCAAAAACTGTGACATTGACAGTCATCTTTGGAATTCTTGACTCCTCATTTTCTGTATAACGCACAATGATAGTGTAGATCCCCGTGTCCACCAATGAGGGGCTCAGGAGAATAAAAACACAGCGTTGGTTGTCAAACTCAAGCCGTTCCTTGAACTCACCGCGGGGTGTAAGCAAGCCGTCTTCATACCATCCTATTGGGTCTTGTCCTTTACCGAGTTCATATGTCATAATTTTGGTGTAATTGCAGACTTTTGTATCCGGGAAAGAACATCGGGAACCAGCCGAACACGATAAAGTCACCTGGGTTTCCACACCTGCAGCAAGACAAATAAGAGGAAACAAGAACATTAGAAGTGTGATGGGTAAATAGGGGATTAAAGTGGAACTTTAGTCAGAAAAGTAAATAATGTTTAAAGTGGAGGTCCACCCTAAAAAATAAAAATAAAACAATAACCAAAAAGGCCACAAAAAAGTAGGATTTTTTTTTTATACTTAGCAGATCTCCTAATCTGCCACTTCCTTGTCCGCGGTGGTCTTCTTTCTTCTCCTCCTCACGCTGCCTCCTGGGAAATGGGGAGCGATGTCTTCTGGGACTTTGTGTGTGTCCCAGGAGACATCCGCCATTCACATATCGCCGCGCAGTGTTGCCAACCGTCTGTATTTTTACGGACAGTTCGTAAAAACGGGCACTTTTTCCCCCCGTTTGTAAATGTCCGTGGTTGCGGGAATGTGCCAGTAAAAATAGCCGAGATCGGTTCGGCTTGGAACTGCGCATGGAGATTGGAGGCAGAGGGGGATAGAGCCAGGGGGAGATGGAGGCAGGGGGAGATTGGAGGCAGGGGGTGTTAGTGGTACCACAGAGGGGGATGTGGCACCCAGAGGGTGGGGGATGGAGACAGGGGTTGTTGGTGGCACCGCAGAGGAGGATGGAGGCAGGGGGCGATGGAGGCAGGGGGTGATTAGAGGCAGGGGGTGATTGGAGGCAGGGGACCTGGGGGAGATTGGAGGCAGAGGGACATTGGAGGCAGAGGGAGATTGTGGCACTGCAGAGAGGGGTGAAAGCAGGGGGTGTTGGTGGCAGAGGGGGATGGAGGCAGGGGGTGATGTGACTAAATAATTTGCCCTTATTATATCGAAAATAACAAAAATATGTTTTTTTTTACCTTAATATCTACCTTAAATATCACATTGCTATTTGCCTAGCGTACTTGTTTGTAGCCTAAATACTGAAATTTGCACCTAAAAATGTAATTTAGTAACTTTTGTGAAATGGCAGTAAATTTCGTGTGTCGTGCCAGTAAATTTCAATCTGGTAGGTTGGCAACACTGGCGCCGCGTGTCTCGCGCATGCTCAGTAGGGAATCAGGCAGTGAAGCTGTAACGTTTCACTTTCTGATTCCCTCACCGAGGATGGCGGCGGGGCAGCTTAGACCCGAGCGATTGCTTGGCCTCGGCTGCCAACATCACGGGCACCCTGGACAGGTAAGTGTCCTTATTAAAAGTCAGCAGCTACAGTGTTTGTAGCTGCTGACTTTTATTTTTATTTTTTTAAGCTGGACCTCCAATTTAAAATCCAGTAATACACTGGGGTTGATGTACTAAAACTGGAGAATGTGGTACAGCAGTGCATGGTAGCCAATCAGCTTCTAACTTCACAAAGACGTTTTCACAACTTCCGCAAATAAAAGGGACTAAAAACTGAACAAAGCATATACACTATATTGTCAAAAGTATTGGGACGCCTGCCTTTACACGTACATTAATGACATCCCGATCCTAGTCCGTAGGGTTCAATATTGAGTTGGCCCACCCTTTGCAGCTATAACAGCTTCAACTCTTCTGGGAAGGCCGTCCACAAGGTTTAGGAGTGTGTCTATGGGAATGTTTGACCGTTCTTCTAGAAGCGCATTTGTGAGGTCAGGTACTGATGTTGGACGGGAAGGCCTTGTAACTTTTAAATTGTGCCATTTTGCGAAATGGCGAAAATTGAACAGACGCAAAAGTGTAAATATCTAAATCTCTCAAAAAAAATCGGAAGGTTTTTCCCCTTACAGCTTTCAGAATTTGTGAAAGACCCGCAAAACCATATATTTTCTGAACACATAGAACCTCTAGAATAAAAAGAAGGTGCTACTGATTTTTTAGACCCTGCGGTATTTGCGCAAATGTTTATCAAACCAGTATACTTGCAAAAAACACACTAAAACCATTATTAGTAGATAAAAACACAGCAAATGTTACAAAATTCCTACTAAATATAAAAGCTTAACCTGTATTGAGTGAATAAATAACAGATATTTGTAACTTTTAAATTGCGCCTTTTTGCAAAATGGTAAAAAATTGAACAGACGCAAAAGTGTAAATATCCAAGTCTCTCGAAAAAAACTGAAGGTTTTCATTTCTCCCTTACAGCTTTTAGAATTTGTGAAAGACCCCAAAACCATATATTTTTCTGAAAACATAGGACCTCTAGAATAAAAAAAAGGTGCTACTGATTTTTTAGACCCTGCGGTATTTGCGCAAATGTTTATCAAACAAATATATTTGCAAAAAATACACTAAAACCATTATTAGCAGATAAAAACACAGCAAATGTTACAAAATTCCTACTAAATATAAAAGCTTAACCTGTATTGAGTGAATAAATAACAGATATTTGTAACTTTTAAATTGCGCATTTTTGCAAAATGGTAAAAAATTAAACAGACGCAAAAGTGTAAATATCCAAGTCTCTCGAAAAAATCTGAAGGTTTTCATTTTTCCCTTACAGCTTTCAGAATTTGTGAAAGACCCCAAAACCATATTTTTTCTGAAAACATATGACCTCTAGAATAAAAAGAAGGTAATACAGATTTTTTAGACCCTGCGGTATTTGCGCAAATGTTTATCGAACCAATATATTTGCAATGATGGTGGCTGCGGGGAGCTGGTTTGCAGGGGGGGGGGTCGGATCGGGTGGAGGGGGGTAATTAGTGCTGGGGGGAGAAGGGGGGTGAAGGGGATAGGAGAGGAGAGTGGGGGGCAGTTTTAGATGAAAGGGTGTAGCGGCGGTGGAGAGGCAGGGGACAGGGAGGCTGCAGCGTGGGTGGGGGGGGGTCACATTAGGGGTTAATATCTCTGATCAGCGGGTTGTAATCCACTGATCAGAGTTATAGAATTGTTCAGCAGTCTTCTGAACAATTCCGATATAAGCTTATAGTCATTGAAGTGACCCTAAGCTTATAGGAGAGGGAGAAATGAGGTCGGTACGCCGTACTGACCTGGGCACCAGCGGCCACTTTTGCACGTCAGTATGGCATACTGACCTGGCAGTGAAAGGGCCATGGCAGGGGGTGTGTCCTATGCCTACATACAAATGCTAATAGGTGTCCCTCATTCCCATCTCAAAAAGTTGGGAGGTGTGGCTGAGGA
Source organism: Rana temporaria (assembly GCF_905171775.1). Taxonomy (NCBI): domain Eukaryota; kingdom Metazoa; phylum Chordata; class Amphibia; order Anura; family Ranidae; genus Rana; species Rana temporaria. The sequence goes on along the minus strand of NC_053489.1, from coordinate 666,187,793 downwards.
TAAATACAATTTTATTCATAAGACCGATATGGTTGCTATCTTTTGCTTTATTTCTATCACAGCTTTGTACTCAACTATTTGTACTCTTTGGTAAGCAGCAAAACACAAATAAAATGTATAAAAATAAATGAAAAACCAATGAAAGCTTGGTTTGGGCTTTAAAATATTTGTAAAACATTTTTATTTGTAGCCACTAGATGTCCTCGTACTCTTCTATTTTTCATTGAAGTAGAAGCTGGTAATTAATTTGCATTTTTCACGTTAACTAGTTCCCCTCTGGAGCTTTTATTTACTTTGATAAAGTGATTAACCGCTTCGGCCCCGGACCATTTTGCTGGTCAATGATTGGGCCCCTTTGCAATTCGGCACTGCATCGCTTTAACTGACAATTGCGCGGTCGTGCGACGTGGCTCCCAAACAAAATACTTGCTCCATTGACACAGACAGTGGGACTCGGCCCTGCCCTCCGATCCCTTGTCACTGGCTTTGATTGACAGCACCGGGAGTCAAGGGTTCCGATGCCCAAGTAAAGCGAGTGAGACCTAAGTAAAGAAAGAGAAGAGCTGCAGTTGTGCACAGCGCTGGATTGAATGAGGTAAAAAATGTTTAGGCTTTAGAATTAGTGTTGCTCACGAATATTCGCATTGCGAATATTCGTTACGAATATGGCATATTCGAATATTCGCGAATAACTCGAATTTCGCGGCCAATATTCGCTATTCCGAATATTCGTATTTTTTCAATTTTATTTTTAAAACAGGTCACATCCTAGTGATCTCCATCGACGTCTAAAAGCATTGCTGGTATGATTAGAGACCCTGGGCCGAGTAGCTAAGCTGAGGCGATCCTTTTATGTTGCCGAATATTCGCAATCGCGAATATTCGATTTCCGAATATTCGCGAATACTTTCTCCGCCCTTCTTTTGCATCAGAGCCAATCAGTGTTCTCCTACCACAGTTGTCATAGGAGAGAGTGGAGTGTTTCTGTGCGTTTTTCCAGTGTATCACATCTTCAAAGAATTTTCCATCTTTTGTCCCGTGTCATCATCATTTGCATTTCACCTCTTTAATGAGAATAATAACTGTTTAACATAAAGACATTTAAGAGATGTCAACGTAAACGGTTTACTTGGCTTTTCCAAATCTATTGTTATTCAATATTTATTAAACTAATCAATATACAAATTGGTCAAAGTAAACCCTCAAATCTATATAATAATGTATTTATTTTATTAATACCTTGTTAGTTGCAGGGTCCATTACGTAAAACCACACTTTTTCCAAAGGGCGGGTGAAATTGAATGTTTCAAAATTTCGCAATCAGTTTCGCATTCGCATTAGCGAAATTTCGCAAAAAAATTTTTTGATAAAATATCACGAATATTCGATTTTAGCGAATATTTCACCAATATTCGGCTATATATTCGTGATATATCACGAAATCGAATATGGCGTATTCCGCTCAACACTATTTAGAACCACTTTAACTGGAGAAATCCCCTTCTATCGTTCTCAGCCTCCTTCTAATCTCCAAATAGCTTTTTTCCTGCTGTGATCCGACTTCCTGTTAGAGGGTGGCTACGTTTATTCTCCATGGTTCCTCTGTATGCAGAAACATAACCAGAGATGACAATGGGATTTGTGGTGTGCATAAAGCAGTGTACATGAATGCAAATAACATGCACTCAAGTAGGGTAACCACGTGTCCCGGATTGCCTGGGACAATCCCGCATTCTTCAGGTCTGTCCCGGACACCTTCATTCTGAGGCAATAAAGTGTCCCGGAATGAAACTGACACAGCCAGCGGCATGGCCTGGCACACGATGGGAATGGAAGCTTGCTGAAAGAGCTCCGGGTCTCTATCAGCTCCCCAGCCAGCTTAAGATCTCTTACCCAGGGCTGTCATCAGGGGGGTACAGTTGATACACCTGTAGGGGGTCCAAGGGGCAATCTGTAAACATCTCCTGTAGTATGCGGGCAATCTGTAAACATCTTCTGTAGTATGTCTGCAGTCTCTGACCGTCTCCTGTAGTGCGTTTCAGTTTCTGACCATGTATTATAGTATGCCCGCATCTCCTGTGGTATGCCCATAGTCTCTGACCATCTCCTGTAGTATGCCCACAGTCTCTGACTGACCCGGGGGAAAGAAATGCCCATTTGTGCTCTCGAGCACGGCCACCCGCCGAATGCAGTGTAAGCCGAGTGACATTTCTTAAATAGGTAAGGGGCAGGGCCACTGCCCCCTTGTGACGTCACCGACCAGTGCATGCTGGGGGGGAGTCACCTACTTCATGAACTTGCTGTCGCCATTCACCAGGTCAGCCTCCCGCAGCCCTTTGTCCACTTTACACGCTGGCGAACAGTAAGTAATCTCCAGCCATTTAATCCATGTGCATTTTTTCCCCTCAGGATCCCACCCCCACATCTTTTGGTAGCAGTCCAATCAGCTCCTAGTCACCTCCCTTTATAATCCCCAGTAGGGGGGTTTACAGAAAGGGGGTTAAATGTTAAAGGGGGGTAGTGTGTGCATGAAGGGGGATGTAGGGTTACAGGGCACAGTGTGTGCAGGAGGGGGGGGGTGTAGGGTTAAAGGGCACAGTGTGTGCAGGAAGGTGGGGCAGTGTGTGCAGGAAAGGGGGTGTAGGGTTTAAGGGCACAACATGTGCAGGAAGGAGGCAGTGTGTACAGGAAGGGGGTGTTAACCCCTGTCCCATTTGGGGTTCCGTTACAGAGGTGTAGGGTTAAAGGGGGGGCATTAAGTGCAGGAACGGGGGCAGTGTGTACAGGAAAGGGGTGTAGTGTTAAAGGGGGGGTATTAAGTGTAGGAAGGGGGGCAGTGTGTACAGGAAAGGGGTGTAGTGTTAAAGGGGGGCATTAAGTGCAGGAAGGGGGCAGTGTGTATAGGAAAGATGTGTAGTGTTAAAGGGGGGCATTAAGTGCAGGAAGGGGGCAGTGTGTGCAGGAAGGGAGTGTAGGGTGTAATAAGGGGCAGTGCATACAGGAAGGGGGTGTAGGATTAAAGGGGAGCATTATGTGCAGGAAGGGGGCAGTGTGTGCAGGAAGGGAGTGTAGTGTGTAATAGGGGGCAGTGCATACAGGAAGGGGGTGTAGTGTGTAATAGGGGGCAGTGCATACAGGAAGGGGGTGTAGGATTAAAGGGAAGCATTATGTGCAGGAAGGAGGCAGTGTGTACAGAAAGGGGTGTAGTGTTAAAGGGGGGGGGTCATTAAGTGCAGGACGGGGGGCAGTGTGTACAGGAAAGGGGTGTAGTGTTAAAGGGGGGGCATTAAGTGCAGGAAGGGGGCAGTGTGTCCAGGAAGGGAGTGTAGGGTGTAATAGGGGGCAGTGCATACAGGAAGGGGGTGTAAGATTAAAGGGGAGCATTATGTGCAGGAAGGGGGCAGTGTGTACTGGAAAGGGGTGTAATGCTAAAGGGGGGGCATTTAGTGCAGGAAGGGGGCAGTGTGTACAGGAAAGGGGTGTCGTGCTAAAGGGGGGCATGTAGTGCAGGAAGGGGGGCAGTGTGTACAGGAAAGGGGTGTAGGGTTAAAGGGCGCAATGTGTGTAGGAAAGGGGGCAGTATGTGCAGGAAGGGAGTGTAGTGTTAAAGGGGGGCAGTTGTGTAGGAAGTGGGGTGTAGGGTTAAAGGGATGCAGTGCATGCAGGGAAATAGGGGGCAGTGCATACAGGAAGGGGGTGTAGGATTAAAGGGGGTATTATGTGCAGAAGAGGGGCAGTGTGTACAGTTTTTTGGGGGGGGGGGGGTGCATGTAGCTGGTCTTGTCTAAGGTGCAAAACAGTCTGGCTCCAGGGCCATTGAGTAGTATGTACAATATATGGATTATTTTTGGTGAATAAGGATATTATTTAGTGTCCCTTTAATTCACTAAGCTACATTGTATGTGTTAGTTGCCATTAACAGTTACATTCATTTGTGTGATTTTTTTTTTGCTGAATATGATGGTTGTGGTATGTTGCTTGTTACAGACAGATGAAATGAGAGGGTTGTATTCTCAGGGTGTGTTTGGCCACGTCAGTTAAACCGTCAGGAAGAGGAACAAAGATCTGCACTCATTACACGTATTGTACAAGCTTCGCAACTTCTCATTTCCTTCTGGTTCGCAGTCTGAAACGTTGTCACTGTGACAACAAGGATTAGAACTGTATTTGTTTTTCTGTCTCTGGAGTAATTTTTTATCTCACACCATTAGATTTCTCCCCTATGGATTGGGTGCTCCCCTGTGAGAAAGGTAAATCTATTTATTTTATTATTATTACGTTTGATATTTATTATTATTACACATCTATAATACAGAGTTTTGAGATCTTTGGGGACAGGGTTGTAGCTGTGGGGTTGATTTGCTAAAGTTAAATAGGCTGGACACTGTGCATGGGAATTCTCCCCAGAGCTTAGTGAATGTGGGGAATTTCACTTTGTAAAAAATACCAAATCACATGAAAATAAAATAAATAAATAAACAGCATCCTTGTTTGCACCTTAGTTGCATGATGGAAATCAGCAGAGCTTCAATGTAGTCGTTTTTTGTGATAAAAAAAAAAAAGTTTTTTTGAAAACGTCATTTAAAATGACCGTGTGTGGGGAAAACGTTGTTTTATGTCTTCTGAAAAACGACAAAAAATTTTTTTTGGAACATGCTTGAATTTTTTGTGTCGTTTTTCAAAACGTCGTTTTTTGTGTCAATTAAAATGATAGTGTGTGGGCAAAACGACGTTTAAAACGACGTTTTTAAACCCGCGCATGCTCAGAAGCAAGTTATGAAGCGAGCTTCAATGGAAAAGAGTGCTGAACGTAACCGCGCTTTGCTAGAGCATTTTGAAAAAAACGATGGTGTGTAGGCAACGTCGTTTTTGAAAATGAAGTTTCAAAAACGTCATTTTATTTCATGATTTAAAACGTCGGTTTTTTTTCATCGCAAAACGACCGTCTGTACGCGGCTTAAGCTCTGGGAAAATTCCCTTGCAAAGTGAAAAGTCTATTTTTCTTTCGTAAATCAACCCCACAGTGATCCGGTGTTACTTGGGGGTAGATTCACGTAGGGAGCGAGTAACTCTGTGCGGGCGTAACGTATCCTATTTACGTTACGCCTCCGCAACTTTGACAGGCAAGTGCCGTATTCACAAAGCAAAGTTGCGGCGGCGTAGCGTAAATAGGCCAGCGTAAGCCCGCCTAATTCAAATGTGGAAGATGTGGGCGTGTGTTATGTTAATTTATGGTGACCCCACGTAAATGACGCTTTTTACGAACGGCGCATGCGCCGTCCGTGAAAGTATCCCAGTGCGCATGCTCCAAATTAACCCGCAAAAAGCCAATGCTTTCGACGTGAACGTAAATGACGTCCAGCCCTATTCGCAAACGACTTACGCAAACGACGTAATCGACGGAAAATTTGACGCGGTCCCGACGTCCATACTTAACATTGGCTGCGCCTCATAGAGCAGGGGTAACTTTACGCCGGAAAAAGCGTTACGTAAACGACGTATCTGTACTGCGACGGCCATGGCGTACATTCTTGAATAGGCGTATCTAGCTGATTTACATATTCTAGGCGTAAATCAGCGTACACGCCCCTAGCGTCCAGCGTAAATATGCAGTTAAGATACGATGGCGTAGGAGACTTACGCTGGTCGTATCTTAGAGAAATTCTGGCGTATCTGATTCTTTGAATCAGGCGCCAAGATACGACGCCCCAGACTCAGAGATACGACGGCGTATCCGATCATTGGTGTCATTGGGCCTCATTGTTGGTGTCATTGGAGGAATAGTGCCGATCATTGGTGTCATTGGGCCTCATTGTTGGTGTCATTGGAGGAATAGTGCCGATCATTGGTGTCATTGGGCCTTATTGTTGGTGTCATTGGAGGAATAGTGCCGATCATTGGTGTCATTGGGCCTCATTGTTGGTGTCATTGGAGGAATAGTGCCGATCATTGGTGTCATTGGGCCTTATTGTTGGTGTCATTGGAGGAATAGTGCCGATCATTGGTGTCATTGGGCCTCATTGTTGGTGTCATTGGAGGAATAGTGCCGATCATTGGTGTCATTGGGCCTCATTGTTGGTGTCATTGGAGGAATAGTGCCGATCATTGGTGTCATTGGGCCTCATTGTTGGTGTCATTGGAGGAATAGTGCCGATCATTGGTGTCATTGGGCCTCATTGTTGGTGTCATTGGAGGAATAGTGCCGATCATTGGTGTCATTGGGCCTTATTGTTGGTGTCATTGGAGGAATAGTGCCGATCATTGGTGTCATTGGGCCTCATTGTTGGTGTCATTGGAGGAATAGTGCCGATCATTGGTGTCATTGGGCCTTATTGTTGGTGTCATTGGAGGAATAGTGCCGATCATTGGTGTCATTGGGCCTTATTGTTGGTGTCATTGGAGGAATAGTGCCGATCATTGGTGTCATTGGGCCTCATTGTTGGTGTCATTGGAGGAATAGTGCCGATCATTGGTGTCATTGGGCCTCATTGTTGGTGTCATTGGAGGAATAGTGCCGATCATTGGTGTCATTGGGCCTCATTGTTGGTGTCATTGGAGGAATAGTGCCGATCATTGGTGTCATTGGGCCTTATTGTTGGTGTCATTGGAGGAATAGTGCCGATCATTGGTGTCATTGGGCCTCATTGTTGGTGTCATTGGAGGAATAGTGCCGATCATTGGTGTCATTGGGCCTTATTGTTGGTGTCATTGGAGGAATAGTGCCGATCATTGGTGTCATTGGGCCTCATTGTTGGTGTCATTGGAGGAATAGTGCCGATCATTGGTGTCATTGGGCCTTATTGTTGGTGTCATTGGAGGAATAGTGCCGATCATTGGTGTCATTGGGTCTCATTGTTGGTGTCATTGGAGGAATAGTGCCGATCATTGGTGTCATTGGGCCTTATTGTTGGTGTCATTCGAAGTCACAATAGATCCTGGTGACTATGGAAAAGTGAGATGAATGGAAAATCCCAAATAAAGGGAAGAGGGAAAACTTCCAACGGGGGAATTATTTTGGTGACAGCTGATGGATTTCTCCTCACCTTACCTTGATGATGTTTTCTCTCTCATTCAGTTGTGTCACAGAGACAGGAAGTGAGGGAAAATCTCCAACTGGGTGCTGCCCAATACATTGCAATGGACCAACAATTTTGCATGCAGCATTTTCAGCAGTGCACTGCTCTGCAGCACATGTTCATCGGCAAGGTGTGCTGCGATCCTTTTCACAATGAACACCACCACTTCACACCATTTAACTGTAACACAATAGTTTAACCACTTCCATACCAGGCACTTACTCTTCTTCCTGCCCATGCCAATTTTCATGCTACACTGTACCCAAACAAATTTTTTATGCTTTTGTTCCCACAAATAGAGCTTTCTTTTGGTGGTATTTGATCACCTCTGCGATTTTTATTTTTTGCGCAACAACTAAAAAAAAAAAAAAACATTTTGAAAAAAATAACGTTTTTATTTTTTTCTGTTAATTTTTTTTGTAAATAAGTTTTCTTCTTCAATTACGGGCACTGATATGGTGGCACTGATGGGCACCGATGAGGCGGCACTGATAGGAACCGATGAGGTGGCACTGATAGGAACCGATGAGGTGGCACTGATGGGCACCGATGAGGCGGCACTGATGGGCACCGATGAGGCGGCACTGATGGACACTGATAAGCCGCGCCTGTATGCGGCACTGATGGGCACTCATAGGCGGCACTGATGGTCACTCATAGGCAGCACTGGGCACTCATAGGCGGCACTGATGAGCACTTATGGGTGGCACTGATGGGTACTAATGGGTGGCACAGATGGGCACTGATAGGTGGGCACTGGTAATGGATGGGCACTGAGAGGTGGCACTGATGGACACTGAGGGGTGGCACTGATGGACACTGAGGGGTGGCACTGATGGCATTGCTGGGCATCACTTGTTTATCCCATATTGTGCCAGTCGGTGTCCATGTTGCCAGTCAGTGCCCATTTGTGGGCACTGATTGGCATCTATTCTCATTTTTTAATTGTTTTTTTTGTTGCCCCCTTCCCTGGTGGTCCTGGTGGCTTCCCTGGTGGTCCAATCAGCACGAACCCCCCCTGTCAGGAGAGCCGCCGACCGGCTCTCCTCTACTCGCGTCTGTCAGACGCGAGTGAGGAAAAGCCGATCAGCAGCTTTTCCTGTTTACATTGTGATCAGCCGTGATCGGACACAGCTGATCACGTGGTAAAGAGTCTCCGCCGGCTCTTTACCGAGATTGGAGATGCAGGGTGTCAATAGACGTCCAGTCAGGGTAACATAACCACTTCCCGGACGTCAATTGACTATTGACCGGGCGGGAAGTGGTTAAATGGGCCCTTCTCTTTTCAGCTCTGGCAGTTCCCATAGATAATATACAGACATACATAGTTACATGTGAGGTTGAAAAAAGACACAAGTCCACCAAGTCCAACCTATGTGTGCGATTATATGTCAGTATTACATTGTATATCCCTGTATGTTGTGGTCGTTCAGATGCTCATCTAATAGTTTTTTTTAAACCATCGATGCTCCCCACTGAGACCACCGCCTTTCCGCCTTACAGCTCCAACAGATATCTGTTTGTCCACGGTTTATTTTATTTAACGCTACTGGGCTTCAATACCATCTCATTGCTAGTTTGTCGTTTCTTTCTTGATATTTGTTCGCTGTAGATATTTTGTGAATTATTTCAAATATTTTCTTCCATTCTGTCTCTGATATGGATCTTCCTATTTCCTTTTCCCAATTTTTCATTCCTGTTAACGCTCTAAGGCAAGGGTCTCCAGACTGCGGCCCGAGGGCCAGATGTGGCCCTTTGCTAGCCTTTATCTGGCCCTTGGGGCACTATTCCTCCTCCTATTGACCACCAACCCTGAGGCCATATTTGTTCTCACTGATGCCGGGCCTGTGACATTTTCTTCCCCTGCTGGCCCCTCCTAAAGTCTGAAGGGCAATAAAGTGGCCCTTTGTTTGAAAAGTTTGGAGACCCCTGCTCTAAGGCCCTGTACACACGGTCGATCCATCCGATGAGAATGGTCCGACGGACCGTTTTCATCGTTCCACCACTGAAGTGGCCTGATGGTCTGATGTGTGTACACACCATCAGTTCAAAATCCGAATGGGTCAGAACGCGGTGACGTAAAACACAATGCTTCCAAGCATGCGTTGACTTGATTCTGAGCATGCGCGGGTTTTGAACCGATGCTTTTGTGTACTAATCATCGGTTTGGACCGATCGGTCAGCGGGCCATCGGGTCGATTTTAAAGCAAGTTCTATAATTTTTGTCCGACGGACAAAAGACCAATGGGCCGTACACACATGAAACTGAACTTAGGTCAGTTTTCATCGGTTTGGTCCGACCGTGTGTACGCGGCCTAAGGGATCCTGAAGGGAGTAATAGGCCATATATATTAGATAACTTTTTAGTTGGCTTTTGTTCATCTGTTAATATTTCTTCAACTTTAGTTTTTGGTCTATTGATTAGAGGTAGTTCTATCTTTGTTGCAATATATATATATAGCTAATTGATGGTATTGTAGCCATTTATGTTTATGTTGCGGTCTGAACTGGATTTTTAGCACAGACCAAAGTAGTAGTAAAAAAAAAAAAAGACTCCTTTAGCAGATCCTTCTGTCACTTTAACCACTTAAGGACTCCTGCACATTTACGTCAGCAGAATGGCACGGCTGGACACAGGCACGTACCTGTACGTTGCCTTTAAGAGGCCAGCCGTGGGGCATGCGCGACCCGGTCCGAAGCTCCGTGACCGCGCCCACGGGACCCGTGGACCCGATCGCCGCCGGTGTCCCGCGATCGGGTCACAGGAGCTGAAGAACAGGCAGAGGTGAGTGTAAACACACCTTCCCCGTTCTTCTCTGTGGCAGTGTCAGCGATCGTCTGTTCCCTGATATAGGGAACGACGATCAGTGACGTTACACCTACAGCCACACCCCCCTACAGTAAGAATCACTCCCTTAAAGTGTAAGTAAACCCTCCTATATATTTTCAACCAAGGAAGCTGCCATCTTTGCCTCTGTTTAATCTACAACTGCCATGGTGCTGCACATGTGATCAGTTATGACACCAGCCATTGGATGGTTTGACAGTTTGGTTGAGAGTACAACCAATGGGAATGTTACATTTCCGGCACATGACAGAAATTAAACTGTTTTATGGATGGGTTTACTTCCGCTTTAAGGAAAACTTAACCCCTTAGCGCCCCCTAGTGGTTAACCCCTTCACTGCCAGAGTCATTTTCACAGTAATCAGTGCATTTTTAAAAGCCTTTCTCGCTGTAAAAATGACAATGGTCCCAAAAATGTGTCAAAATTGTCCGATGTGTCTGCCATAATGTCGCAGTCACGAAAAAAATCGCTGATCGCCGCCATTACTAGTAAAAAAAAAAAATATTAATAAAAATGCCATAAAACTATCCCTTATTTTGTAGACGCTCTACATTTTGCGCAAACCAATCGAAAAACGCTTATTGCGATTTTTTACCAAAAATAAGTAGAATACGTATCGGCCTAAACTGAGGAAAAATATATGTTTTTATATCTTTTTGGGGATATTTATTATAGCAAAAAGTAAAAAATATTACATTTTTTTTAAATTGTCGCTCTATTTTTGTTTATAGCGCAAAAAATAAAAACCACAGAGGTGATCAAATACAACCAAAAGAAAGGTCTATTTGTGGGGAAAAAGGGACACCAATTTTGTTTGGGAGCCACGTCGCATGACCGCGCAATTGTCAGTTAAAGCGTCGCAGTGCCGAATCGCAAAAAGGGGCAAGGTCCTTAACCTGCATAATGGTCCGGGTCTTAAGTGGTTAATCAGCACCATTATTATGTTAAATTGCCTCTGGGTGGCAGTAAAGAGTCATATGTCAAATACATACAGTAACCCTATACTGGAAATCCCCATGCTCTGGTCTAAATGGAAATCCCCCTCCCCACTCATTTTGCTGTGGGGAATTTTTGACAGTTGTGTGTTGGAAATTACCGTTTCCTGCTACAAGCTACAAGTATCTTATTGTACACCTTTGGACCTTTTCTTTTAACAATAACAAACACGTCATTCTGATTTTGCACAGAGCAACCCTAACCCCGTTCTTCTCGGGCCCCCTACTGGAGCTTTTGGCTCCTCTTTTTCAGTCAGTGCCCCCATTACAAGCAGCAGCTTCCTATAGGGTCACGCGGGCGGGCTTGATTCCGAGCTGCGCTACCTGCATTTATAGACACAGACAGTGTGGCTTGGCCCTGCCCCGCTTCATGTCACATCATTTGATTGACAGCAGCGAGAGCCATTGAGGAGGGAGAGAGCTGCTGCTCTCGGGCACAATACTGGATTGAGATTGGCCTCAGGTAAGTATAAGGGGTTAGGAGATTCTGGAAAAAGATATATTTTTTTACCTTAAAGCGGTAGTTCACCCTCCTTCACCTCATTATTCCATTACTTTCGGCATCGTAGCGCGAGCTACGGTATGCCGGTCTTAAATTTTTAATCCCCGTACTCACTGTGCTATCGATGATTGAAGATTCCGACTCCCGCGGGGAATGGGCGTGCCTATGGAGAGGGAGGATGATTGACGGCCGGCTCTGGCACGTCACGCTCCCCGAAGACAGCCGGAGTAGGTCTCGGCTATTCACAGCGCCTGCGCACAGGCTATGCGCAGGCGCCGTGAATAGCCAAGCCTATTTCGGCTATTTCCAGAGAAGCGTGACGCGCCAGGGCCGGCCGTCAATCACCTTCTCTCACCATAGGAACGCCCATTCCCCGGATTCTTCAATCATCGATAGCACAGTGAGTACGGGGATTAAAAATTTAGGACCGGCATACCGTAGCTCGCGCTACGATGCCGAAAGTAATGGTCTAATAAAAAAAAACATTTTTTTTTTTTTTTAACAGGGTGAACCCCCGCTTTAATGCAGAAAAAAAAATAAAAAATCTAAAGCCCCCAGAACCACTTTAAATGTATTCACTTATGATTAATGCTATAACCTACATTTTTCATCTTGAATTTTAATAAAATCTTTTGCATAAATGATGAACCTTGATTGTGTACACCTTTCTGGTTTGTATATGGGTAAACTATATTTTCAAAAGTATTGGAACTCGACGGGCGAAACACATCGTTTTCCTCGTCGAGTTCCTTGTTAGGCTGTTGAGGAACTCGACAAGGCAAGTTTCTCCATTCCCGTCGAGGAAAAAGAAGACATGGGGGTAGATTCAAAGAGAAATTGCGTCTGCGTAACCATAGTTACGCAGCGCAATTGCTTACCTGCGCCGGAGTTACGAATGCTCCTGATTCAGGAACCTCGTTACGCCGACTGCAGCCTAAGAAATGACTGGCATAAGGCTCCTTATGCAGTCATATCGTAGGCTGCATTCTTACGCTGGCCGCTAGGTGGCGTTTCCGTTGTGGTCAGCGTATAGTATGCAAATTGCATACTAACGCCGATTCACAACCCTACGCGAGCCCTGCGTACGCAGTTAACGTAGTTTGCGTACGTCGGGTTTCGCGTAAGGCTGCTCCTGCTAATAGCAGGGGCAGCCAATGTTACGTATACCCGTCGTTCCCGCGTCGCGAAGTTGAAATTTTACGTTGTTTGCGTAAGTGAATCGTGAATGGCGCTGGACGCCATTCACGTTCACTTTGAAGCAAATGACGTCCTTGCGACGTCATTTACCGCAATGCACGTCGGGAAAGTTTCCCGACCGAGCATGCGCACTATGCTCGGCGCGGGAACGTGCCTAATTTAAATGATCCACGCCCCCTACGGGATCATTTAAATTGCGCGCGCTTACGCCGGGCATTTTGCCGGAGCGCCCATGCAATTTACGGAGCTACTGCTCCGTGAATCGAGGGTAGCGCAGATAATTTGATCATTTTGGGCTCGACGGGATCTTCGACAGTTTCCTCGTCGAAAAATGTACACACGGGAAAAAAACAGCAAGTTTCTTGCTGGTTTTTGCCGAGAAACTCGGTCGTGTGTACGAGGCTTAAGGCTGCATTCACACCTGAGCGACAAAACGCCGGACGCTTCTGCCGCTAGAGGGGAGAATTCCCATTGCTGTCTATGGAGATGGTTCACATCTCATAGACGCCGAACGCCTGTCGCCTGAAAAAAAAGTCCCGGACCCTTTTTTTCAGGCGACAGTGGCGTTTTCCCATTGACAGCAATGGGAAGACTTTTGAAAAAAAAAAAAAAAAAATTGAAAGTTTCACACCCGCGGCAAAATACGCCGCTACCGCCGAACGCGGCTGTCGCTCAGGTGTGAATGGGGTCTAATTCATCCCAAAGGTGTTCTCTGTGCAGGCCAGTCAAGTTCCTCCACTCCAAACTCGCTCATCCATTTCTTTATGGACCTTGCTTTGTGCACTGGTCCAAATCATTTGGTGGAGGGGGGATTATGGTAGGGGGTTGTTTCTCAGGGGTTGGGTTTGGCCCCTTAGTTCCAGTGAAGGGAACTCGTAAGGTGTCATCATACCAAGACATTTCTGACAATTTTATTCTCCCAACTTGTGGAAACAGTTTGGAGACGGCCCCTTCCTGTTCCAACATGACTGCACACCAGTGCACAAAGCAAGGTCCATAAAGACATGGATGAGCGAGTTTGGGGTGGAGGAACTTGACTGGCCTTAACCCGATAGAAAACATTTGGGATGAATTAGAACGGAGACTGCGAGCCAGGCCTTCTTGTCCAACATCAGTGCCTGACCTCATAAATGCTCTTCTGGACTAATGGTCAAACGTTCCCATAGACACACTCCTAAACCTTGTGGACGGCCTTCCCAGAAGAGTTGAAGCTGTTATAGCTGAAAAGGGCGGGCCAACTCAATATTGAACCCTACGCACTAAGGGCCAGATTCATAAAGCACTTACACCGTTTTTTTGGTAGATGCACGGCGTAAGTGCAGATTTGCGCCGGCGGATCGCTGCGCCTTACCCAGAGAACCAGATTACGCCTCCAAATAGACTTCATCGCCTCGGTGTAACCTTTCCACGCCGGCGCGGCGTTGGCGCAGATTTACGCTGGTCGGATCTGGCGCGGCCATGTTTTTTTTGTTTTAAATATGCAAATTAGGTTTTTGGGCCGATTCATCAACTTAAAGCGGGAGTTCACCCATTTAAAAAAAATAAAAAAATCTCCCCTTAGCTTCCTGCTCGTTCGGTCTAGGGGAATCGGCTATTTATATTAAAATAGGTGCAGTACTTACCCGTTTTCGAGCTGCATCTTCTTCCGTCGCTTCCGGGTATGGGTCTTCGGGAGCCGGCGTTCCTTCTTGATTGACATTCTTCCGAGAGGCTTCCGACGGTCGCATCCATCGCGTCACTCGTAGCCGAAAGAAGCCGAACGTCGGTGCGGGTCTATACTGCGCCTGCGCACCGACGTTCGGCTTCTTTCGGAAAATCGTGACGCGATGGATGCGACCGTCGGAAGCCTCTCGGAAACCTGTCAATCAAGAAGGAACGCCCATTCCCGAAGCCCATACCCGGAAGCGACGGAGAGGATGCGTCTCGTAAACGGGTAAGTACTGCACATATTTTAAAATAAATAACCGATTCCCCTAGTAATAACGAGCAGGATTCTAAGGGGGAAAAGTGCCCTCTAAGGGTGAACCCCCGCTTTAAGCTTGTCCGGCGCAGGCTACTCCCGGTGAGCGGAGCTGAAATTTCCGGTGCAAAGTTACACCTCATAAAAGCAGGGGTAACTTTGCACCAAACTTGCAGAGGTCAGCTGGAGAGCAGCTAAAGCAGCCGCGTTACAAACGAACTGAGCAACAACACTTGCTGGACAACACATAGAGGCGGTCCCCATGTTGGGAGAGGCCCTCAATAATTACAGCCCTCTCCTCTGGGCTGAAATTGGTCATCCGCCCACCTGAGGATTCCTCACCAGCCATAACTGCCCCACCACAATGCAAACCACCTAGCTTAGAAAAAAAAAAGCTTCAGTACATTTGCACCTGCAGGGCGGAAGTCTGGGCTGATTCATGGACTGGGCTTTGGTAGTGGGTCGGCGTAGCTCAGGGATCACGCCGGGGCGCAGTTCTGAGCATGTGCAGATTGGGGCATTTACCCCTGGATGTCACTGAGCATGTGCGGTCTAAGATGCGCCCCGGCGTGACCCCTGCGCCACGGTCGGCACTTCATTAGCATAGGGTGACTCCCAGTTGGCCTTACCCCGCCTTACGCCGTCTAAAATCCGACCCGCTGGGGCATCGTAGACAAAAAAAGTTTCTTGAATCACCTAACTGCCGCTCCGCGCTGGACCGGTGTAGTCTAAAAATGATGCACCACGCCGGTGCAAATCTGCACCATTGTATATGAATCTGCCCCTAAGACTGGGATGCCATTAAAGTTTGTGTGCGTGTAAAGGAGTATTAACAGAGATAGTGCAGGGGTCAGAAGTATGTAGTGTACAAGTTGCAGTGGTCAGGAGCATTAGCAGAGAAATAGCACTGGGGTTAAATATATGTAACATACTGGGGCAGATTCAGATAGAGATACGACGATTGCGCCTGATTCATAAGAATCAGTTCCGCATAGATCTCCCTTAGATCCGACAGGTGTAAGTGACTTACACCGTCGGATCTTAGGCTGCAATCTCCCGCCGGCCGCTAGGTGGCGCCTCCATTTGTATACGTGACAAATATGCAAATGAGGAGGTCCACCGATTCAGAAACGAACGCCCGCCCGTTTTTTTTTACGTCGTTTGCGTTCGGCTTTTTCCGGCGGATAGTTACCCCTGCTATATGCGGCGTATCCTATGTTAAGTATGGCCGCCGCCGAGTTTTGAAATTTTACGTTGTTTGCGTAAGTCGGTCGCGAATATGGATGGACGTAATTTACGTTCCCGTCGAAACCAATGACGTCCTAGCAACGTCATTTGGAGCAATGCATGCTGGAAAATTTAGCCGGCTGCGCATGCGCAGTTAAATCAGCGCAGGGACGCGCCTGATTTAAATACTACACTCCCCCTAGCCGCAAAATTTGAATTCCGCCGGGGGATTTACGATCCGCCGGCGCAAGTTTCGAGGTAAGTGCTTTCTGAATACAGCACTAGCCTCTCAAACTTGCGCCGGCGGATCGTAAATCAGATAGATTACGCAGATCTAAAGATCCGCTAATCCATCTGAATCTACCCCAGTGAGTGCAGGGCTCAGGAGTATGTATGTGTTAGGGTGGGGCCAACTCAATATTGAACCCTATGGACTAAGACTGGGATGCCATTAAAGTTCATGTGCGGGTAAAGGCAGGCGTCCCAAAACTTTTGACAATATAGTGTACATATATTGTTACCCACTGTTTTTCCTTCTCCCCAGCACATACTGACACTTCCTCTTTTTAAACTCAGGAACAACTGTATGACTGTGGGCTCTTCCAGTTCTGTACGAAACTATTTGACTTTTTACTTTTTTTAGGCACACATTCTTTAAAAAATACAGTAGATTCACAGCAGGACTCACAAAACCACTGCTCTACCTCCAAACCCTTTGGTAGGAATATAGGGCCAGATTCACAAAAGAGATATGACAGCGTATCTCTGTGATCCGCCCGTCCTAACTATGCGCCTGATTCATAGAATCAGTTACGCATAGATCTCCCTAAGATCCGACAGGTGTAATTGACTTACACTGTCGGATCTTAGGATGCAATTCTAGGCCGGCCACTAGGTGGCAAGGCCATTGCGGTCGGCGTAGAATATGCAAATTCCTAGTTACGGCGATCCACGAACGTCCGCGATGCCCGTCGATCTAAATTTACGTTGTTTCCGTAGCGATACGCTTCGTAAAATTAGGGCTACCTCCTAGGTGTTCTAAGAAATGTTAAGTATGGCCGTCGTTCCCGCGTCGAAATTTAAAACATCACGTCGTTTGCGTAAGTCTCCGTGAATGGCGCTGGACACCATTTACGTTAACGTCTAAACAAATGACGTCCGTGCGACGTCATTTAGCGCAATGCACGTTGGGTAATTTTCCCGACGGAGCATGCGCAGTACGTTCGGCGCGGGAACGCGCCTAATTTAAATGATGCCCGCCCCATTTGGATTAGGCGGGCTTGCGCCGAGCGGATTTACGTTACACTGCCGCAAGTTTACAGGTAAGAGCTTTGTGAATCAGGCACTTACGCTGTAAACCTGCGGCAGTGTAACGTAAATGGGATACATTACGCTGCCGTGGAGCAACGTAAATGTATCTGAATCTGGCCCATTGGTCCTACAGCAGCGCTCTTGTCAGTCCTAAATTCTTATATCAGTAGATAAGCCGACCTAACTCAGAATCTACGCTTAAACATATCTAAGATAGAACGGCTTGCGCCGTCCTATCTTAGATTGCAATATTTTGGATGGCCGCTAGGTGGCGCTTCCATTGCGGTCGGCGTAGAATATGTAAATGAGGGGATACGCCGATTCACGAACGTACGCCAGGCCGACGCAGTACTTTTACGCCGTTTACGTAAGAGATAGGCCGCATAAAGTTAGAGCTAGGCTCTAGTAGAATAGTAATGTCAAGTATGGCCGCCGTTCCCGCCGCGAAATTCGAAATTTTTACGTTGTTTGCGTAAGTCGTCCGCGAATCGGACGACTTAGCCGCAATGCACACTGGGAAATGTAGTCGCCCAGCGCATGCGCAGTGACAAAAAAACGTCAAAAATGTGAGGTCAAGCCTCATTAACATTAAACACGCCCCCCCTCCAACCCATTTGAATTAGGCGCCCTTATGCCCGCCGCATTTACACTACGCCGCCCTAAGTAAGGAGGCAAGTACTTTGTGAATCATGTACTTGCCTCTCTTACTTAAGGCGGCGTAGTGTAAACACGCTAGGCTTTGCCGCCGCAAATTAGCGCGCCCCTACCTGAATCTACCTATTAGTCCAGAAGAACACCAAGCCTGGAGTTTGAATGTGATCCACAAATTACAAAGCCTTCAAATCCAACTCTGGGAAACTTGCAAATGGTCGCTTGCATTGGGGCTGCAAGGTTTAGTTGCTCGTAGACATGGGCGCCGTCAATAAATTTGTTTCGTTTTAATTCCGTTCCGTTTCGTATTAGCCGTTAGTTCGTATTTCGTAATTCGTGTCCAAAATTCAATTTGGATTCGTACGAAATACGAATTTTCGTTAGATTCGTTAACTTTTCGTAACAATTACGAACATTCGTTATGATGAATTTAAAAAGCATAAAATACCTTTCTCAATATGGCAGTCGTCCACCTATTATGCTCATTATGAGGGGCTCCCACCATCCCTGTGCTGTGCTCATTATGAGGGGTTCCCACCATCCCTGTGCTATGCTCATTATGAGGGGTTCCCACCATCCCTGTGCTATGCTCATTATGAGGGGCTCCCACCATCCCTGTGCTATGCTCATTATAATGAGGGGCTCCCACCATCCCTGTGCTATGCTCATTATGAGGGGCTCCCACCATCCCTGTGCTATGCTCATTATGAGGGGCTCCCACCATCCCTGTGCTATGCTCATTATGAGGGGCTCCCACCATCCCTGTGCTATGCTCATTATGAGGGGCTCCCACTATCCCTGTGCTGTGCTCATTATGAGGGGCTCCCACCATCCCTGTGCTATGCTCATTATAATGAGGGGCTCCCACCATCCCTGTGCTATGCTCATTATAATGAGGGGTTCCCACCACAGGGGGTGGCGGAGAGCACAGGGGGGAGGAGGAGAGCACGGGGGGGATGTGGAGAGCACATGGGGGGATGTGGAGAGCACACGGGGGGGATGTGGAGTGTGGAGAGCACAGGGGGTGTGTGTGGAGAGCACAGGGGGGGATGTGGAGTGTGGAGAGCACAGGGGGGGATGTGGAGTGTGGAGAGCACAGGGGGTGTGTGTGGAGAGCACAGGGGGGGATGTGGAGTGTGGAGAGCACAGGGGGGGATGTGGAGAGCACAGGGGGGATGTGGTACGTACAGGTACGTCCTCTTTAAGTGCCCAGCTGTGGGTCGCGGGCGCGCGGCGCACTCCCGTGACCCGGTCCGAAGCTCCGTGACCGCGGGACCCGCAGACCCGATCGCCGCTGGAGTCCCGCGATCGGTCCCCGGAGCTGAAGAACGGGGAGAGCTGTGTGTGTGTAAACACAGCTTCTCCGTTCTTCACTGTGGCGCTGTCATTGATCGTGTGATCCCTTTTATAGGGAAACAATCAATGACGTCACACCTACAGCCACCCCCTACAGTTAGAAACACAGATGAGGTCACACTTAACCCCTTCAGAGCCCCCTTGTGAATAACTCCCAAACTGCAACTGTCATTTTCACAGTAAACAATGCATTTTAAATGCATTTTTTGCTGTGAAAATGACAATGGTCCCAAAAATGTGTCAAAATTGTTCGAAGTGTCCGCCATAATGTCGCAGTCATGAAAAAAATCGCTGATCTCCGCCATTAGTAGTAAAAAAAAAAATTAATAAAAATGCAATAAAACTATCCCCTATTTTGTAAACGCTATAAATTTTGCACAAACCAATCGATAAACGCTTATTACGATTTGTTTTACCAAAAATAGGTAGAAGAATACGTCTCGGCCTAAACTGAGGAAACATTTTTTTTTATATATTTTTGGGGGATATTTATTACAGCAAAAAGTAAAAAATATTGAATTTTTTTCAAAATTGTCGCTTTATTTTTGTTTATAGCGCAAAAAATAAAAACCGCAGAGGTGATCAAATACCACCAAAAGAAAGCTCTATTTGTGGGGAAAAAAGGACGCCAATATTGTTTGGGAGCCACGTCGCACAACCGCGCAATTGTCAGTTAAACCAACGCAGTGCCAAATCGCAAAAACTGGCCGGGTCCTTTAGCTGCCTAAAGGTCCGGGGGTTAAGTGGTTAATCATCGCTAAATTGTTATTTTTGCTATTCCTCTCAAATACTGTTGAGTCCAACAGGAAATGGGCGTCAGCAGCGAAATCTCTCAATTCTTTGAAATATTGAAACTCTGTGACTCACCGGCATCTCCAACACAACTCGAGAACAAACTCCAAGCATACCAAAGACAAGACCGAAATAGTTAACTGTTTAGCTTCTGGACTGAATGCCCTGCATAGCTTGTGTTGGTCACACCAGATACAATGTTTTCTATGTCCACCCAGACTGGGATGGATCTCATTACCTAGGCTAATGTATTTGATTTATAATTCTATGCATTTCATGTAAAGATCAGAACAATTTCTTTTTTTTGCTGTTCTCACGCAAGGAGTCCTTTGTTCCTGTAGAAGGGTGTTGTCCTTACTGCCAGGACTCTCCCTGAATTTCTTCCTTATCTACAAAAATGTGACCTTTACCCTACTGTACCTTCTGCATAGCAGTCTGATCACTGGATATGTACAGTACAGAGCTCTACACGTTGCGTCCCAAAAGGAATAAAGTGTGAAGCTGAGCTGATATGATCATATGTGTAGGGCAGGGGGGTCTCAAACTAGCGGCCCTCCAGCTGTTGCAGAACTACAAGTAGGGTTGCCACCTGTCCAGGATTCACCCGTTCGGGTTTGGGATCTTGTGTCCGGGTTTCAGTCTGCCTGAAACCGGGACACATTATTTAGACTGGGCTGTGGCTCCCCAAATAACTGAGGTAGTCACACAAAAATTTGTTGCCATTCGGGAGATGCGGGCCGCTGTCTGGGGGCAGGTTTGGCATCACTGAGGGGGAGCCACGATGTCAGCAAGAGCAGTTTGGCCACACCCACTGTTTGCCGCAAACGTGCCCTGTGCCGCTAAAGTGTTTGGGTTTGGCTTGAAGAAAAGGTGGCAACCCTAACTACAAGTCTCATCATGCCTCTGCCTATGGGAGTCATGCTTGTAAGGCCTCGTACACACGACCGAGTTTCTCGGCAAAAACCAGCAAGAAACTTGCTGGGAGATATTTTTTTGCCGAGGAAACCGGTCGTGTGTACATTTTCGTCGAGGAAACTGCCGAGAAACTTGACGAGCCAAAAAGAGAGCAAGTTCTCTATTTCCTCAACGGGAATGGAGAAAATTGGCTTGTCGAGTTCCTCGACAGCCTAACAAGGAACTCGACGAGGAAAACGATGTGTTTCGCCCATCGAGTTCCTTGGTTGTGTGTACGAGGACTAACTGTCAGCCTTGCAATGCCTCATGGGAATTGTAGTTCTGCAACAGCTGGAGGTCCACCAGTTTAAAGTGGAGGTCCACCCTAAAAAAAAAAAAAGAAAAAGAAAACATAAACAGGTTCCTTAAAATTAAAAAACATTTGAAAAAAATGTATTCACCAGAAACGCCTGTTGCTAGGCAGTCGTCCTAATCCGCCACTTCCTTCTCCGCTGAGCTCCTCGTCGGCTCAATGCTTTTGACGTGAACGTAACCTACGCCCAGCCCCATTCACGTACCACTTACGTAAACGACGTAAAATACGACGGCTGTTCCCGACGTCCATACCTTGCATGGGTTGCGCCACCTATAGAGGTGTTTTATCTTTACGCCGGACGTACGGCTTACGTAAACGGCGTAGCTTACTGCGACGGGCGTACGTACGTTCGTGAATCGGCGTATCTTGCTCATTTACATATTCAACACGTAAATCAACGGAAGCGCCCCTAGCGGCCAGCGGAAATATGCACCCAAGATACGACGGCGTAGGAGACTTACGTCGGTCGTATCTTGGCAAAATTCAGGCGTATCTCATTTTAAGAATGAGCGCATAGATACGACGGCGCACATTTTGACTTACGACGGCGTATCTACTGATACGTCGGCGTAAGTCTTTGTGAATCTGGCCCGTTGTGTTTACACTGACATCACTTGACGACTGTTTTCAAATCAATTTGAATCATTATTATTGGTTTGATATGATTGAATAATTTTTTATTGTTTTTATGCTATTTTACATTTGCTTTATTTTATGCTAATTTGCATTTGCTTTATTTTTTTTCCTTGAGAGCAGAGTTGCCCGTTGAGCTTTGGGATGCAAGAAGCTCCTCAGTATGCAGTTGATCCTACATGACCCTAGGAGGAGCGTGCAGGTAGTATGAAGCAAATTTTCTCTAATTCCAGGTAAAATTCAGCATGAAGCTGATCTTACATGATCCCAGAAAGAGGACAGAATGGAGACGAGCCTATATGGTAGCTGGAAGAGGGCAGCATGGTGCTGAGTAACCCCTGGAGGGGACAGTATGAAGATAAGCCTATTCATTTCCAGGTGGACGATTTGGAAGAAAAAGCAAAATATACATATAAAGTGCTAATAAATAATGAAAATATAAATAAAACATAAGCTACTGTATGTACATGGAAAATATTTAATGCAAATAAATAAAAATATTTTTATGATATTTATATTTTTTGTTATTTTTATTTTTATTTACATTTTTTGAAGATTATATTATCGTAACAAGTACAGCATGGATTCTGGATGTGGCTTTACAAGAAATAATCACACAGAGGCAATAATATTTGAGCATGAACAATTCTTTGATGAGGCGAGTGCCATGATTCTGAATTTGAATGAAATAAATTCAGTGGAACCACATAATCCGTTCCGGAAGAATGCTCGTAATCCAAGGCACTCGCATATCAAAGCGAGTTTCCCCATAGAAGTCGATGGAAACGAAAATAATTTGTTCCGCATTGACTTCAATGGCATGCAATACCGCATGTGGCCAGAGGTGGGGGGGGGGTGCCGGAGAACCTCGTAAATACTCAGGGGCAGCTCGGCTGACCTTGGAAACCCTCGGAAAGGCTCTGGAACTGAGTATTTCCAAGTGTTTCTGAGTATTTCCGAACGGCTCCGATTGGTTCTGTGATAGACTCACCCGGGACAGAGGAAGGGAGTCACCGCTCCAGGTGGGTCTTGTGAGCAATTAGGAACTTCTCAGGAAACTAAGGTGCTGGCAATGCACTATGCAAATGTGGAATTTCAAAAGGGATGGACAGCCGCACTCCAAAGGAACTTCAAAAGTTGTCTTTATTGGTAAAATGGACATGCATCACAGAATACAGCCAAAAAGAGGGAAAGCCGACGCGTTTCACACTAGTTCAGTGCTTAGTCATGGCCAAAGCACTGCATGATATGAATCTGTTCTATAAAGGGAAATTATATAATACGCATCCTCATTATTACAGACATAAGGTACAGAATATCGCCATTTTAAGGGCTTTCAGAAAATAAAAAAAATGAATACTGTGACAGACTCACCCGGGACGGAGGCTTTTGGAGAGGACTGAATGCTGGTCTCTTGCCTTGCGATCATGGGCCCTGGCATTTGGGGGAATTGTGCTCTTTGTGAGCTGTAAGCCTGGGGACCCTGTACATGCCATATTAGAAAGAGTGACTGATTCATACTGTTGGGACACATACTGTAAGGCAGGGGTGCCCAACCTTTCAAAGAGCGAGGGCCACTTAAAGTGGGGGTTCACCCTAAAACAACAATAGAACGTTACATCCAGCATACTGCTGACATCTACAGTATGCTGGATTTTTTTTTTGTACCGCTGTACTTACGGTCTTATGGTATTTTTCACGAATCTTCCGGGGTTCTCGCTCCCCCGGGGAGTAGGCGTTCCTTAGATGATTGACGTTCGGGTAAAGCGCATCATCGCCTTCCGAAAATATCCGAGGGAGACTCGGCACTTTACGGCACCTGCGCAGTCAGCTCTACACGGCAGGCGCAGGCGCCGTATATCGCCGTAAAGACCCGAGTCCCCGTCGGATATTTTCGGAAGGCGATGACGCGCTTTACCCGCATGTCAATCGTCTCCTGGGAGGATCAACACTCACTCCCAGGAGACATTGCGCAGAGCTCCCCGTCGGGGAAAAGGAGCGACACGCCCACTCCCCGCAAGGAAGAAGACCCGGAAGTGCGGCTGAAGACAGGTAAGTGTACACATTAAAAAAAAAATGACAATGCTACAAGCCTTTATTAAGGCTGGAGATAGGTTAGCGAAAAAGTTAATTTTGAGGGTGAACCTCCACTTTAAGCAACTTGGTAACCAATTGTGGGCCACAATGAGCGGAGCGGACGGAGGACAGGTCACGGCTACTCTATAGGCCCTCCGATATGGCCAGATGGAAGGGGACAAATATTTTTCGAATTGGAGGTACACAGGCGTAAAACGGACATCTGTCGCTCTGTAGAGGTGAATTGAGGGTCCCATTTGGTTGGGTTGATCAAAAAATGGGGAGGGGGGGAGTAAAAAGAACATAGGAAGGGGAGTAAGAAGGACACCGGGAGGGGGGAGTAAGAAGGACACAGGGAGGGAGAGAGGCTTTGCGTAAGTGCGTGTCGGGGGTTGGGGGGCCTCCATGTCCATTTTGCTTGGGGCACCCAAATTCCTTCAAACGGCCCTGCCTGTGGCAAATGACGGCGCTGAAAAGGAAGCATCGGCTTATGGGGCTCTGCTCGGCAGCCGCTTTCTTTCTCTACCACCAGCTTCATATCACAACACTGATGCTGTGGTATTGCGGGTCGGCAGCCTGCGACCTTTGCATGCCAACCCACCATTCCAGAGCAGGAGGTCGCGGGCCACAACAGAGGGCTCCGCGGGCCACATGTGGCCCCCAGGCCACTGGTTGGCCACCCCTGCTGTAAGGAGATGCTAATTTCATCACCTCCAGCCACCTGTCTGTTGTCTTCTATAATGTAAATGAGTCTAGTGTGGCTGCTCTGTCACCCATTGTTGTCTGTGCTAATTGACCCTGTATGAAGGAGTTCTGTGTTGATATGTATGATGATGTGTATTGTAATTAGGGAGTCACAACGGCTGCTTTAAGGGATTAGTTAATTAGCTCATGTTAATTAGGTTTCTGCTAACAAAGGTATTGTAGAGTAATATGAGCAGCTCCTCTTTTACTGTATATAAGACTTGATTCTGGTTATAATAAACACTCCATGTTCAGCAGACAAACAAGTCTCTTCTCGTTATGTGCTTGTGAGCAGTTGGAATATCTGATATCTATACGCAAACTGATAGGAAGCGGTATATGATGAAAGCACTCAAGTGTGGGACGTTCTGTTACAGGCTCCGCTCGGCTCCGGCGCCCCCACACCTCTGGCCAAATGCGGTACTGCACACTACAGAGGCTAGACTCCTGCTTGTTTTGCGAGACAACACTGCAAACTGAGTCAAGATTTTAGAAAAAAAAAAAATGCTCGTATTGCAAAAACGCTCGTTAACCGCGTTACTAGCAATCCGAGGTTTCACTGTACATATGTGCATACCCAAATAATTATGTAACATAGCCAGCAACATATAGGGGTGGATTTATTATTGGCAATTAGGCCGTTTACATTGCAAGGGAATTTTTGCCCAGAGCTTAGCAAATGTGCTGAAGTTTTACTTTGTAAAGAATATACAATCACGTGCAAGGAAAATGATGAATGACGTAATTTTTGCTTGCACATGATTGGATGACGGAAGTCACCTCATTCAGTAAGCTCTGGGGAATTTTTCCATGGAAGTTCCCTTTGTAAAATGAATAGTCTATTTGCCTTTAGTAAATTAACCCCACAGGCTCCAGTAATTTGGTGGCCTTTAGCAAAAATATCATCAGTGATCTAGACCCCTTTCACACTGAAAGAGTTTTTCAGGCGCTTTAGCGTTAAAAACAGCGGGGTAGATTCACGTACCTTTTGCGGCGGCGTATCTCCAGATACGCTGCCGTAATTTGAAATCCGTGTCCCATGTATCGCTAGGGGCGCTTCCATTGTTGTCGGCGTAGAATATGCTAATTTCCTAGATACGCCGATTCACAAACGTACGTGCGCCCGGCGTTCGTTTTTTACGTCGTTTGCGTTAAGGCTTTTTCGGCGTAACGTTGCTCCTGCTATTAGGAGGCGCAGCCAATGTTAAGTATGGACGTCGTTCCCGCTTCGAAATTTGAATTTTTTACTTTGTTTGCGTAAGTCATTCGCGAATAGGGCTGGACATAATTTACGTTCACGTCGAAACCAATACGTTGTTGCGCCGTACTTGGAAGCAATGCACACTGGGATATGTACACGTCCGTACAAAACGTCAATCACGTCAGGTCATCATAAATTTACATAAAACACGCCCCCCCTTCTACATTTGAATTACGATCTTATGCCGGCCCCTTTTACGCTACGCTGCCGCAACTTACGGAGCAAGTGCTTTGTGAATACAGCACTTGCTCCTGTAAGTTACGGCGGCGTAGCGTAAATACGATACGCTGCGCCGCCGTATCATTGCGCGGACATATACGTGAATCTACCCCTGTGCCTGTAAAGCACCTGAAAAATACCTTATCTGCAGTCCACACGAGGGCGTTGCGATTGCAGGACGTTAGAAAAAGTTCTGCAAACAGCATTTTGGGGTGGTTTGAGAGTGGTTTATACACCGCCCCTCCACCGCCCCTGCCCATTGGAATGCATGGACAGCGCTACCAAAGCACCTGCAAATCGCTTGGCAGCCGCGGTTCATTGGGGCTTTTATCCCCTTTTAACCCCTTCTAGGGGGTTAAAAGTGCCCCGCTCCCGCCTGAATAAGCGCTCCCGCCTGCGTTGGCAAATAGCAGCGCTTTACTGCTACCACCCCCACCGCCCCAGTGTGAAAGAGCTCTTAAATAACATTTAAAGATAAGAACATTTTTTAAGGTTTTGGATAGAGTGGAGAGGGATTAGAATACTTATTGGCCTTTTATTTATTTCTGTGTCCCCGTTATGGAGTCTCACCCTTTCCATTTGTCCTGTTTACCATCATCACCGACACCAAGAGTGAAAGAGAATCTCAACCTTGGGTTGTCACTAGAACAGGAATAGAGGGAACATCTTCCAATAGGACACTAGTTCTGGTGACAACAAGGGCTTCCCCCAGTTCAGGATTTCTTCTCACTTCCTGTTTTGGCTATGAGACAGGAAGTTAACCAGGGACTTCAACTGTTTTATTTTACATGTGCATCAGATCTCCCTGTCTCCCACCACCCCTTCCAAATGTTCTTTCATTGACAGTTTTTTTTTTTCAGCGGGAATGTGGGAGAACACAGTCCCAGCACCTCCAGGACTGAATGCATGTAATGACAAGTGGTGCTTGGGTGTGCTGGAGTGTCTATTGATGCTGGAGGGGATCTGTAACGGAATGGCCTGTGACACCCAGTGACTTTTAAAGGATGCGGGGTACTCCTGTGCCAGCTTCACTAATGACTCTTGGGTCTAGGGTCATCCTATGTCCCTTCTGGGCATAGGATGACTGAGAACTGATATCTCGGATTACATGAGATGGGACATTAATGATAATTCATGTATTGCAGGATCTTGGAATATTACAGGTTGTTTATTCTGACCCCCAACAGGTCAATAAGAATGTCTCATTCAATGTGTAACATAGACTATTGAGATGCTAATTGAGTCTGCTACTGTGGTGATGTGAATTGGAGCTTGGTATCCAGTCTGGCTGCCTATTATGGGATGTTTAAGTGTCTTTCTGTGATTGCATTCTGTGTCCATTGTGCTAATTAGGTCTGCTCCTAAGATATTTCATTGTGAATGCTAATGACACTGTATTGTGTGGAAGTTCTATTGATGATAGATATGTGTTGGCAGTCTGAAAGGTCAGATGTCTGACTTCTCAGGTTCAGTGGTATAGCATGTCAATTATGTTTACTAAAAGAAATGTGTTTTATGTAGCAGGTGCGACAAGCTGGAGTCATAACGCCTGCTATGTCAGCTGTAGTAATTAACTCCTCTAGATGCGGTGCCTGAATGTCTGTCTGGGATGTGGATTGGAGGGGGAACTCGTTAACCACCCATTGTGTGATGTTTTGGGTGGAGAGTTTCATTGTCCCTGTGACTACTGTAGCATGCTTGTAACTGTATATAAAAAGCTGAGTGTACCATTAAAGGATTCATTCGTTTGGAACCAGAAAGAACAGAGCTGTGTGTCTCGTCTTTATTCTGGGGAATGGAATGGGTCCTGTCTGCTGGATTATCGGATAAGCTGTCGTGGTTGGTGGAATGGAAGATCGTAAACGGTGTTAACCCCTGACCATTACAGGATCTATTTTTGCAAAGGAAGGAGGTCTATTGTTGCTGGGGAAGACTTCTGTTGCTCGTGGGGTATCTACTATTGCTGGCATGGGTCTTAAGTTGCTGAGGGATCCATCATTTCTGGGAGGGATCTACTGTTGAGGGAGGGATCTGTGTTGCTGGCTGCTGGAGGGTCTATTGATGCTGGCTACCTGAGAATCTATTGTTGCTAAAGGGGATCTATTTTTGCGGAGAAAGGGGGGTCCATTGTTACTGGAGATGTCTTCTGTTGCTCATGGGGGATCTATTGTTCCTGGGGTGGGTCTTATGTTGCTAAGGGGTCAATTGTTGCTGGGAGGGATATACTGTTGATCGAGGGGTCTTTGTTGCTGGCTGGCTGCTGGAAGGTCTTAATGATGCTGGCTACCTGAAAATCTATTGTTGCTGTAGGGGATCTATTTTTGCAGAGGAAGGGGTCTATTGTTGCTAGGGAGAACTGTTGCTGTTGCTCGTGGGGGATCAATCTTTGCCAGGAGGGATCCACTGTTGAGGGAGGGGTCTTTATTGCTGACTGCTGGAGTGTCTTTTGATGCTGGCTACTTCAAAATCCATTGTTGCTGGAGGGGAATATTTTTTTTTCTGGGGGGTGTAGTGTTGCTGGAGTGAGTCTTATGTTGCAGGGGAAGGATAGATTTACTGTAGAGGGAGGGATCTAATGTTTCTGTCTTCTGGAGGGTCTAGTCCATCTTTGCTGGGGTGGATCTATTGTCGCTGGGGTGTCCATTGCTGCTAGATCTATTTTACTATCTTCCGTGTTATTAACAAACTCCATACAAAACATGTCACACCACAAAATGATACTTGGTTCTGTATTCTTTAAAAGGAGTCGTACAAAGAGGTGGGTAGGGGGCGGAACCAAGGGACGGTGCTCAGAGGTGGGTAGGGGGGTGGAACCAAGGGACGGTGCTCAGAGGTGGGTAGGGGGGTGGAACCAAGGGACAGTGCTCAGAGGTGGGTAGGGGGGTGGAACCAAGGGACGGTGCTCAGAGGTGGGTAGGGGGGTGGAACCAAAGGACGTTGCTCAGAGGTGGGTAGGGGGGTGGAACCAAGGGACGGTGCTCAGAGGTGGGTAGGGGGGTGGAACCAAGGGACAGTGCTTGGAGGTAGGTAGGGAGGTGGAGTCAAGGGGTGACTCGGAAGTGAGGAGTTCCTGCACCTATTCTCTGAGGAACAAAGCTCTGGTCATCGATATAATGATCTGTGAGGCTACATCTGAGAAACACACAACTTCTCCTTGGAAAAGTTCATTGCTCTCATCATTGATTAGTATCAAACCGCTACAATGATATCACTCAACATAAATCCAAAGTGACCTGCAGGGGTGGAGTAAAATCTGGGCAAGTATCAAGGAATCTCCGCTGAAGGTCCACCTCCAATGGCGGTAATTCAATATTACAGCTATGATGGTCATCACAGTGTTCCAAATTAAAGTTTTTTTTCCCTTTCTTAACCACTTCATTACTGGGCACTTAAACCCCCTTCGTGCCCAGACCAATTTTCAGCTTTCAGCCCTGACGCGTTTTGAATGACAATTGCGCGGTCATACAACACTGTACCCAAATTATATTTTTATTGTTTTTTTTCCACAAATAGAGCTTTCTTTTGGTGGTATTTGATCACCTCTGCGTTGTTGTTTTTTTGCGCTATATACAAAAAAAGACAGAAAATTTTGAAAAAAAAACAACATTTTTTACTTTTTGTTATAATAATATCCCAATTTTTTTCCTCGGTTTAGGCCAAAACGTATTCTTCTACATATTTTTGTTAAAAAAATCGCAACAAGCGTATATTGATTGGTTTGCGCAAAAGTTATAGCGCCTACAAAATAGGGGATAGATTTATGATTTATTTTTTATTTTTTACTAGTAATGGCGGCGATCTGTGATTTTTTTTTGTCAGGCCTGCGATATTGCGGCGGACATATCGGACACTTTTGACACAAATTTGGGACCATTCACAATTATACAGCCATCAGTGCTATAAAAATGCATTGATTACTGTATAAATGTGACTGGCAGGGAAGGGGTTAACACTAGGGGGTGAGGAAGGTGAGGAAGGTGTATTCCCTGGGTGTGTTCTTACTGTGTGTGGGGGGAGGGGATTGACTGGGGGAGGTGACCGAAGCTGTGTCCCTATGTAAAGGGACACAGATCGGTCTCCTCTCTCCCTGACAGCACATGGAGCTCTGTTACACACAGAGCTCCACGCCCCTGCTGTCACCGCTGATCGCTGGTACCTGGCGGACATCGCGGCCACCAGGCACGCACATCGGCTTCCGAGCGATGCGCCGGGCACAGTGTTTTCCCGCTGCGCGCCCCCAGTGGCGCGCACGGGGAATGTAAACAACAGGACGTCCACCTGGCACTTGAGAGACGCGCTGTGGACGTCTTTCGTCTATAGCGCGGGTCCCAAGTGGTTAAAGCCTAAGTTTAGTATATATTTAAAAAAATCAGCACAAGGGACATCACTTATTATCAGTGTGATTTGTCCCTTGTGTTGATGGCTCCTGCTTTAGGTAAAATATTCCTCCTATGATCCCACCTCCACCCCTGCTTTTGGTGCGGATGGGGTTTATAGAACTGAGGAAGCTGTAACAGGCACTTGGTTAGGGGTGCCGGCTATGCTCACTCTTATCTCCTCCCTCCTCCATTCACAGAAGCTGTACTTTAGTTTCAATGAATGGGAAATGATCTCTGAATGAAGGATAGACATATGAATGAAAGGTCCAGCTCTTCCATTCATAGATTTGTTTTTTATTCATAGAAGCTATAGTGTGGTTTCTATCAGTGGCGGCTGGTGCTCAAAATTTTTGGGGGGGCGCAAAAAAAGAAAAAAAAAATTGCAGCCTCACTGTGCCCATCACATGCAGCCACTGTGCCATCAAACGCAGCCACTGTGCCATGCCACCAAATGCAGCCACTGTGCCATCAATTGTCACCACTGTGCCATGCCATCAAACAGCAACTGTGCCATCAATTGTCACCACTGTGCCATGCCATCAAACGCAGCCACTGTGCCATCAATTGTCACCACTGTGCCATGCCAAACGCAGCCACTGTGCCATCAATTGTCACCACTGTGCCATGCCAAACGCAGCCACTGTGCCATCAATTGTCACCACTGTGCCATGCCAAACGCAGCCACTGTGCCATCAATTGTCACCACTGTGCCATGCCATCAAATGCAGTCACTATGCCATCAATTGTCACCACTGTGCCATGCCATCAAACAGCAACTGTGCCATCAATTGTCACCACTGTGCCATGCCATCAAACAGCAACTGTGCCATCAATTATCACCACTGTGCCATGCCATCAAACGCAGCCACTGTGCCATCAATTGTCACCACTGTGCCATGCCATCAAACGCAACCACTGTGCCAACAATTGTCACCACTGTGCCATGCCATCAAACGCAGCCACTGTGCCATCAATTGTCACCACTGTGCCATGCAACACAGCAACTGTGCCATCAATTGTCACCACTCTGCCATGCCATCAAACGCAGTCACTGTGCCATCAATTGTCACCACTGTGCCATGCCATCAAACGCAGCCACTGTGCCCCTCAACTGTTGCCACTGTGCCAATTGTCACCACTGTGCCCCATGATGCCACTGTGCCCATTGTCACCACTGTGCCCCATGATGCCACTGTGCCCATTGTCACCACTGTGCCCCATGATGCCACTGTGCCCATTGTCACCTCTGTGCCCTTTGTCACCACTGTGCCCCATGATGTCACTGTGCCAATTGTCACCACTGTGCCCCATGATGCCACTGTGCCCATTGTCACCACTGTGCCCCATGATGCCACTGTGCCCATTGTCACCACTGTGCCCATTGTCACCTCTGTGCCCTTTGTCACCACTGTGCCCCATGATGTCATTGTGCCAATTGTCACCTCTGTGCCCTTTGTCACCACTGTGCCCCATGATGTCACTGTGCCCCTTTCCCTGTAAAAAAGCACTTACCTGAGGATTCCATGTGCTCCCTCGATGTCTTCTGCCGCTGTGGTGAAGCTTCAGCCAATCAGGTTCCTGATAACCAGAATCCGGGAACCTGATTGGCTGAAACAGCCGTTTGTCTTATACAATGAGCGCAGATTGCCTGCGCTCAGAGTATAGACATCTGAGAGCCGGAGAAAAGCCTATCAGAGCCGCTGGCTTTGATAGGCAGTTCCCCTCAGCCAACCAGCTGCCGCTATTCGGGTAACCGGCGTCCCGCATCCGGTTATCTGAATAGACCAGGCAGCGCTGGCAACCAGCAATAACATACATTTGTGCATTTATGCACGAATGTGTGTTATTTGCGAGAGGGGGTGGCGCTGCAGCGCCCTCTATAGACGGCCGCCAGAACTGCGGCTAAAATGTCAAAATGACATTTTAGCCGAATAAAAGTTCTTAAAGGGCCCGTTTTTTTTTTTTTTTTTTTTTTTTTTTTTTTTTGTGACTGTGGGAGGGGGGGCGGCGCCCGTGCGTCCCTATGGACCGGCCGCCACTGGTTTCTATGAATGGTAGAGGGGGTGGAAATGGTGGGCCTGATGAGTGCATTTGACAGATCCCTTGGCTCTTTTCACCCACTGCCTCGAAGGAAGATTTCAATGACAGGGGTAGCTCAGTGGCATCACTAGGGTTGGTATCACCCCCCCTCCCCCCATGCACACTACTCCCTGCCCCCTCCTCCTCTGTGTACAAATTTCACTGGAGCTCTGCTCACTTTCCCCCCCAGGACCCTCACTCACATTAGCAGTGTCCCGGTCCGGGTTGTACTAAGGTCCCCTCAGACTCCAGGCCATTCAGCTCAGCAGCAGTGTCTGGGTCCAGATGGCAAATTTTCTTAGACTCCCGGCCCTTCCGTTGTCAGCGGCAAGTACAACAAGTACAGAGGCGGAGCAGCTCTAGAGGAGGAAGTAACGACTTCCTTCTCTGAATCCCGGAGCCTCCATGCACCTGATTGGTTGCTAGGATGCTAGGCAGGCCTAGCAACCAATCATCTTGACAGGCACGACTTGGGGTTAAACTTGTAATGTAAGGCCGTGTACACACGGGCAAACATGTACGATGAAACCGGTCCGCCGGACCGTTTTCACCGTACATGTCTGCCCGGGGCTTTCTGTACGATTGCTGTACTAATCGACGATGTACTAATCGACGATGACGCGGCGACGTGGGCGGGCCTGCCAGTTAAATGCTTCCACGCATGCGTCAAAGTCATTCGACGCATGCGAGGGATGGCGGGCGCTCGGACGGTAGGTCTGTACAGACGACCGAATATGTCCGAGCGGGCAGGATTCCAGCGGACTGTTTTAAAACAAGTCCAGGAATATTTGCCCGCTGGGAAAAGGCCCGGCGGGCAAATGTTTGCTGGAATCCTGCCCGCTCGGGCCTACACACGACCGAACATGTCTGCTGAAACTGGTCCGCGGACCAGTTTCAGCAGACATGTTTGGTCGTGTGTACGGGGCCTACAAGGGGAATCTGGTAGTTCTGCCACTGGTACGGGCTTTTGCTCCAAGTTAAAGATGACCGTGGGTGTCGCCACTCTGGGGGGTGTCACCTGGGTGAGGCTCACACTCCCTGGACCCTCCCCCGCCAGAGACGCCACTGGGGTAGGAGAGAATTGGAGGAAAAAGATTTCAACAAAAGCAAAACCCATAAGGGACACAACACATTGATAGTAAGTAATGTCCCTAGTTTCTGATTTTGTTTATTTGTTTTTTGTTTTAGACTAAGCTTTATTTTTAGATTTTTAGATTTGGATAGAGCGGCGAGGGGCTATAACCAAAGACAGTTTTTATTGCTGTAAATATCCCTGTTCAATTTCTTCCCTCTAATTAAGTTAATCAACGTGGTGATATCCATTATTACTGGGAACAAAAATTAGGAAAATCCAAATGTTTGAGTTGCCACCAGCACAAGCATGTGCTATCTGCTGCCAAAACCATAGTATTCAACGTCAAAGTACCGGCGAATACCGACATCGGGCGGTCCAGAAGTGGTTAAAAGAGCAG
Organism: Rana temporaria; assembly: GCF_905171775.1. NCBI lineage: Eukaryota > Metazoa > Chordata > Amphibia > Anura > Ranidae > Rana > Rana temporaria. The sequence continues at coordinate 666,153,747 of NC_053489.1, read as the reverse complement.
TCCGATACTGCATCTGACCCCCGCCGTCTCTAAGACTGAGACCTGAGTGATCAATGACCACTGATCGCTCAGTTCCCAGAGTTCGGCACCGCACAGGGTGATTAGGGTGTGCCCAGGCACACTCAGCACACCCTGTGCGCACACCTATGACTGCTGACTTCCGTCATCCAATTGCGTGCAATGTTTTTTTCCTTCCATATGATTGGGTATTCTTTGTAAAGCATAGCTTTACCTCATTTACCTAGCTCTGGAGCTTAGTCTATTTGTCTTTAGTAAATAGCACAGTCTATTTTTCTTTAGTAAATCAACCCCTCTTTGGCAGCCTGGTAAGATTTTGAATGATATTTTATCTAGAAAGTATTTATTACATTCATTGACAAATTTTAGTTTCTAATTTTAGTATATATTTATATATATATATATATATATATATATATATATATATATATATATATATTTTTATATATATATATATATATATATATATATATATATATATATATATATATATATATATATATATATATATATATATATATATATATATGTATATATATATTTTAAGTGCCATCCAGCAAGTACTGTATAATGGTCTTTTTTTTTTCCTTTTATAGGTTCCAGTAATTTTTTTTTTTTAATAATTAACTCTTTTCTGTGTAAATTTGTCTGTTATTTCTTAGAAAACACTGCACATTTGTATCTATACTTCTGTGTCCATGTGCCATCTATGCTTACAGTATGGTCTTCCTTCATTTTCACACTAGTTATCGCTGGCAAAGCATTATAACTTTTTTTGTGTTTCAATGGATACTTCACGGTTGATACATTTTACAATCGGCACAAACCTTTGCACTTGCTAATCTATGGAAGAGCATAAAAAACTATTTTTACAGAATTAAACGTTTTTTTTTTATTCAGAATTCTGACTTTCAAACTCAGAATTTAGTAAAAAAAAAATATTTATTTTAAACTCAGAATTAAAAAAAGAAATACAAAAATGTTTCTATTTCAGGACTCTTTAACCACTTCTCTACTTTGGGTGTTTTTCAGATTTGGTGTTTACAAGACTAAAACATTTTTTTTTTGCTAAAAAATTACTTAAAACCCCCAAACATTATATATATATTTTTCTAACACCCTAGAGAATAAAATGGCGATCATTGCAATACTTTTTGTCGCACCATATTTGCGCAGCGGTCTTACAAGCGCACTTTTTTTGGAAAAAAATCACTTTTTTGAATTAAAAAATAAGACAGCAATAAATTTGGCCCAATTTTTTTAGATATTGTGAAAGATAATGTTACGCCAAGTAAAATGATATCCAACATGTCACGCTTAAAAATTGCGCCCACTCGTGGCATGGCGTCAAACTTTTACCCTTAAAAATCTCGATAGGCGACGTTTAAAAAATTCTATAGGTTGCATTTTTTGAGCTACAGAGGAGGTCTAGGGCTAGAATTATTGCTCTCGCTCTAACGATCGCGGCGATACCTCACTTGTGTGGTTTGAATACCGTTTTCATATGCGGACGCTACTCCCGTATGCGTTCGCTTCTGCGCGCGAGCTCGTCGGGACAGGGCGCTTTAAAACTTTTTCTTTTTTTTCTTATTTATTTTTATTTATTTTCTTATTTTTTTACACTGGAAAATTTTTTTTATCACTTTTATTCCTATTACAAGGAATGTAAACATCCCTAGAAAATAGAAAAAAACATGACAGGTCCTCTTAAATATGAGATCTGGGGTAAAAAAGACCTCAGATCTAATATTTAGACTTAAAAGCAAAAAAAAAAAAAAAAAATGTAAATTTTGTCATTTAAAAATTGTCTCTTTAAGACGCTGGGCGGGACTGACGTTTTGACGTCACTTCCGCCCAGCAATGCTCTGGGGACGGGTGGGGGCCATCTTGCCCTCACTCGTATTCCCACAGAGCAGGCTGAAGCACCTGATCGCCTCCGCCGCTACCGACGGCTCCGGTAAGCAGCGGAGGGCGCGGGAGAGCGGCAGGAGGGGGGGGCCCCTCCCACCGCCGATAACGGTGATCTTGCGGCGAATCCGCCGCGGAGACCACCGTTATCTTTTACAGGATCGCTTACACTAAAGATGGATACCTCGGTTGTGGCAGCAGCTGCTGCCGTTACCGAGATATCCATCTTTAAAGTGCCGCCGTAAAAAGACGTAAGGCGGTCGGCAAGTGGTTAAAAAAAAAATTATGATTTTTTATTTTTTTTAATGAGTTCCAGGAGAACTCATACATGAAATGTTATTGCACATTGCATCCGCTGATGAGCATGCCATTGAATCTCCTCCACCACACATTCCTTACCTCTATATATGAGACTTGAGAATGATCTATTGAAGTTTAGGAAGTTTTTAAAAACTTTTTTATTTTTCCAAGCGTCTGGCCCTATTTAGGGTCAGACATTAGGCCCCATTCACACCTAGGCGTTTTTACGCCTGAAGCGCACTGCTCACAAACGCCAGAGGGGAGAATTAACATTATTCCCTATGGTGACTGTTCACACCTGAACGCCTGAACGCCCAAACGCCTGTCGCGCGAAGCTCAAACAAGTCCCGGACCTTTTTTTGTCGCGCGAATCGTGCGACATCGGCGTTTGAGCGTTTTTTTTTTCCCCATAGAAAGTAATGGGAAACGCGCGTATTGAGCGTATCGCGCGACAACGGGCGTTTGCTATAGGCGTTTCGTCGCTTTAATCAATAGAACTTGTCGCCCATGCAGAAGATTAAAAAAAATCTACCAACATAGCAACAAGTGATGAAAAGATGATAATTTTTCCTATTGGCTAAAATAAGAAACGCCGAAGTACAAAAACGTCGCACGACGCTGTATGCAAACGCGCAAATAAGCATGAATACGCGCGAAAAAAAACGCCCGAAAAAACGACCGAACGCCCTACGCTCAGGTGTGAATGCAGCCTTAGTATTGTTTTTAAGTCTTTTTTAAATTTTGTTACGTGGTTTTATGATTGTTACTGTCTACTAGAATGAGAGATCTTTTTCTGTATATGGATATGATGGTTCTATGAGCGCATCGAGGCCTTTGGGTAAAGACTGCGCTGTCAATAAGCATTTTAATAAAAAATAAAATAAATAAAATTGTAATACTACTCTACATTCTTTCCCTTCTACACAAAATACCCGAAAAAAGGGCGTCATTTTGGAACTCTGAAATGTTCTGGCTATAGTACATCTACAGACCCTTGTGTATACATTTAAATGACTTTTTACATTTATGTTTTGCAACACAAAGACAAACAACATAACAAAAAAAAAAAAATCACTACTACTACTTTGAGTTAAAAAAAAAAAAATATATTGTTACTGTGGATGAAAACAATACACTAAGGCTTCTTTCACACTATGGATTGTATGTCCGTTTTATTATATCTCTGTATTACACCTATTAACGGACGTTTAATAACGGATACATACGGATAAATATTTTACCATTCTTCCTTTATTGAAAACGGACAATGTTTATCCGTATATATCCGTATACATCCGTTATATCATTCCTTTCTAACGTCCGTTAATAAAAACCATTTCACCCTTTCTTGAAGTCCAGCTCCAGAAGTCTTTACTGAGCATGCTCAGTAAAATTAACGTCCGTTAACATAACAGACATTTACGGAGACATTTACTAACGTCCGTGTGCCATAGACTTCAATGTTAAAATATAACGGACGTTAATATATCCGTTACTTGCAACGGACAAAAAATGGACAAAAAATAGTGCAAGACCCGTCACATATTCCGTTATAACTAACGTCCGTACGTTATAACGGACTATTACGGATCTTTACGGAACATAAAAAAATCCCATAGACTTTAATGATATTTTATAAAGGACGTATAACTTCCGTTTTTTAACATTATCTGACGGATTTTAATACGGATTATTAAAACGGATTTATTTTGTAGTGTGAAAAGGGCCTAAAATGATAGAATGATGATTCTAGTACAAAGCAATGCAAATGTATTTACAAATAAAACATGTTTTTATTATTTTATTTATTTTTGAACTTTGCACTTGTTTTTAATGCAACAGTAAAATAAAATAATGGGAAAATAAAAAAAGGGCATTAATGGTTAGAAAAATAAAAAGAAGAAGAAAATAATAGTAAAAGGGAGCAGAGGAAAAGTAGGTTATTTAGGGCTGAAAAGAGAAAAATTAAAGGTAAACAAGGGTTTAATACAATCACATTTTATTAACATTTTTTTTTACTTGTCAGGTTGCTTTAATTTACATTATATGCAAATTGAAGCTCATCCTGAGAAAGGTGGTGATTTACACAGGAAACTTTTTAAAAGGGAATTCTTTTGGATATACGGATTGGGTACACAAACCCCTTCTGGTCTCAACCATCGCTAGGATCAAAATTTGTTTCATAAAAAAAAGTGGCGTTCCACCCAAAAATGGAACTTCTGCTTTTATTTAAAGTGACCACCTGACGTGAAACATTTGGCATGTCATTTTTTTGGAGGGGGGCAGATACCCTCTTTTTAGAGGGACACAGCTCCCACTTCCTCCCGGGCCACCGCAGCACCTCTCCCCCTCCCTCCCTGCAATCTTCTGGGACATGTCACAGGTCCCACACACAGCGTGCAGCGCAGCTCACGCATGCACAGTGCACGTATGGCTGTGAAGCCACAGCCGGGTGCCCACAGTCAGAATGCCAGCCCTGTGGAGAAGTGGGGGAGAGAAGCGGGGCTTCGTACTCTCACATCGCTGGACCGTGGGACAGGTGAGTGCCTGATCATTAAAAGTCAGCAGCTACAGTTTTTGTAGCTGCTGACTTTTATATGGGTGGAACTCTGCTTTAATTTATTATTTAACCACTTAAGGACCAGGCTTATTTTTCAAACTTTTTGTTTACAAGTTCAAATATATTTTTTTTGCTAGACAATTACTTAGAACCCCCAAACATTATGGCAGTCCATATGGGGCGCAGGGGCACCGCCCCCCTAATCCATCCGCCTGGCTCCTAATCTACATGCAGGGTGCTGAACGCATGGATTCCAATTTTTTTTTTTTATAGAAGCACACGATTAGAGCCTTAATTTCTAATTGGCTTCAAAAAATGGTGGGGTCGGGGCCCAGAGCACTGCACCCTGAGCCAACCCAGTTGTGTGACAATAGTTTGGCCGAGAGGACCTATGACTGCTGACTTCCGTCATCCAATTGCGCGCAATGTTTTTTCCTTGCATGTGATTGGATATTCTTTGTAAAGCAAAGCCTATTAGTCTTTAGTAAATCAACCCCTATTTGTCTGTTCTTTGGCAGCCTGGTAAGATTTTGAATGATATTTTATCCAGAAAGTATTTATTCCGTTCATTTTTCAAATTTTGGTTTCTAATTTTAATATATTTTTATATATATATATATATGTATATAGGCCCAGATTCACAGCGGAGATACAACGGAGTATCTCAGATACTCCGTCGTATCTCTGTTTCTATCTATGCGACTGATTCATAGAATCAGTTACGCATAGATATCCATAAGATCCGACAGGTGTAATTGTTTTACACTGTCGGATCTTAGGATGCAGTACCGCGGCCGCCGCTGGGGGGAGTTTGCGTCGTAAACCAGCGTTGGGTATGCAAATTAGGAGTTACAGCGATCCACGCCGTTTTTTCGCGTTCGCTACGTCGCTGCTAGTCTAGTTTCCCGTCGCAAAGTTAGTCGTCGTTTTTGGTGCCCTAACTTTACACAGCACACGTATGTGCTGTATAAAGTATGGCCGTCGTTCCCGCGTCGAAATTAAAAAATTTTTCCTTCTTGCGTAAGACGTCCGGGAATACGGAAGTACGCTACGCACGTCGCCGTTCGAAAAAATGACGTCACTTCGCGCAAAGCACGGCAGGAAATTCAAAAGGGAGCATGCGCAGTAGGTCCGGTGCGGGAGCGCGCCTAATTTAAATGGCACACGCCCCTTTGAATAAGGCGGGCTTACGCCGGAGGCCGCCGGCGTAGGTTTTCATTGGAAGTGCTTTGTGAATCAGGCACTTGCGATGAAAACTTGCGGCGGTGTAACGTATCTACGATACGTTACGCCGCCGCACTTCTACGTGAATCTGGCCCCCAGTCTTTTTATATTCTTCCCTTTTATAGGTTCCAGTAATTTATATTGTTTTAATACTAAACTCTTTGCTGTGTACATTTTTCCATGTTATTTCTTAGAAAACACTGCACATTTGTATCTATACTTCTGTGTCCATGTGCCATCTATGCATACAGTATGGTCTTCCTTCATTTTCACACTAGTTATCGCTGGCAAAGCATTATAACTTTTTTTGTGTTTCAATGGATACTTCACGGTTGATACATTTTACAATCGGCACAAACCTTTGCACTTGCTAATCTATGGAAGAGCATAAAAAACTATTTTTACAGAATTAAACGTTTTTTTTGTTTTTTTTTATTCAGAATTCTGACTTTCAAACTCAGAATTTAGTAAAAAAAAAATATTTATTTTAAACTCAGAATTAAAAAAAGAAATACAAAAATGTTTCTATTTCAGGACTCTTTAACCACTTCTCTACTTTGGGTGTTTTTCAGATTTGGTGTTTACAAGACTAAAACATTTTTTTTTTGCTAAAAAATTACTTAAAACCCCCAAACATTATATATATATTTTTCTAACACCCTAGAGAATAAAATGGCGATCATTGCAATACTTTTTGTCGCACCATATTTGCGCAGCGGTCTTACAAGCGCACTTTTTTTGGAAAAAAATCACTTTTTTGAATTAAAAAATAAGACAGCAATAAATTTGGCCCAATTTTTTTATATATTGTGAAAGATAATGTTACGCCAAGTAAAATGATATCCAACATGTCACGCTTAAAAATTGCGCCCACTCGTGGCATGGCGTCAAACTTTTACCCTTAAAAATCTCGATAGGCGACGTTTAAAAAATTCTATAGGTTGCATTTTTTGAGCTACAGAGGAGGTCTAGGGCTAGAATTATTGCTCTCGCTCTAACGATCGCGGCGATACCTCACTTGTGTGGTTTGAATACCGTTTTCATATGCGGACGCTACTCGCGTATGCGTTCGCTTCTGCGCGCGAGCTCGTCGGGACAGGGCGCTTTAAAACTTTTTCTTTTTTTTCTTATTTATTTTTATTTATTTTCTTATTTTTTTACACTGGAAATTTTTTTTTATCACTTTTATTCCTATTACAAGGAATGTAAACATCCCTAGAAAATAGAAAAAAACATGACAGGTCCTCTTAAATATGAGATCTGGGGTAAAAAAGACCTCAGATCTAATATTTAGACTTAAAAGCAAAAAAAAAAAAAAAAAATGTAAATTTTGTCATTTAAAAAAATGACAACAAAAAAATTGTCTCTTTAAGACGCTGGGCGGGACTGACGTTTTGACGTCACTTCCGCCCAGCAATGCTCTGGGGACGGGTGGGGGCCATCTTGCCCTCACTCGTATTCCCACAGAGCAGGCTGAAGCACCTGATCGCCTCCGCCGCTACCGACGGCTCCGGTAAGCCGTGGAGGGCGCGGGAGAGCGGCAGGAGGGGTGGGCCCCTCCCACCGCCGATAACGGTGATCTTGCGGCGAATCCGCCGCGGAGACCACCGTTATCTTTTACAGGATCGCTTACACTAAAGATGGATACCTCGGTTGTGGCAGCAGCTGCTGCCATTACCGAGATATCCATCTTTAAAGTGCCGCCGTAAAAAGACGTAAGGCGGTCGGCAAGTGGTTAAAAAAAAATTATGATTTTTTATTTTTTTTAATGAGTTCCAGGAGAACTCATACATGAAATGTTATTGCACATTGCATCCGCTGATGAGCATGCCATTGAATCTCCTCCACCACACATTCCTTACCTCTATATATGAGACTTGAGAATGATCTATTGAAGTTTAGGAAGTTTTTAAAAACTTTTTTATTTTTCCAAGCGTCTGGCCCTATTTAGGGTCAGACATTAGTATTGTTTTTAAGTCTTTTTTAAATTTTGTTACGTGGTTTTATGATTGTTACTGTCTACTAGAATGAGAGATCTTTTTCTGTATATGGATATGATGGTTCTATGAGCGCATCGAGGCCTTTGGGTAAAGACTGCGCTGTCAATAAGCATTTTAATAAAAAATAAAATAAATAAAATTGTAATACTACTCTACATTCTTTCCCTTCTACACAAAATACCCGAAAAAAGGGCGTCATTTTGGAACTCTGAAATGTTCTGGCTATAGTACATCTACAGACCCTTGTGTATACATTTAAATGACTTTTTACATTTATGTTTTGCAACACAAAGACAAACAACATAACAAAAAAAAAAAATCACTACTACTACTTTGAGTTAAAAAAAAATAAAAATATTGTTACTGTGGATGAAAACAATACACTAAAATGATAGAATGATGATTCTAGTACAAAGCAATGCAAATGTATTTACAAATAAAACATGTTTTTATTATTTTATTTATTTTTGAACTTTGCACTTGTTTTTAATGCAACAGTAAAATAAAATAATGGGAAAATAAAAAAAGGGCATTAATGGTTAGAAAAATAAAAAGAAGAAGAAAATAATAGTAACAGGGAGCAAAGGAAAAGTAGGTTATTTAGGCCTGAAAAGAGAAAAATTAAAGGTAAACAAGGGTTTAATACAATCACATTTTATTAAAATTTTTTTTTACTTGTCAGGTTGCTTTAATTGACATTATATGCAAATTGAAGCTCATCCTGAGAAAGGTGGTGATTTACACAGGAAACTTTTTAAAAGGGAATTCTTTTGGATATACGGATTGGGTACACAAACCCCTTCTGGTCTTAACCATCGCTAGGATCAAAATTTGTTTCATAAAAAAAAGTGGCGTTCCACCCAAAAATGGAACTTCTGCTTTTATTTAAAGTGACCCCCTGACGTGAAACATTTGGCATGTCATTTTTTTGGAGGGGGGCAGATACCCTCTTTTTAGAGGGACACAGCTCCCACTTCCTCCCGGGGCACCGCAGCACCTCTCCCCCTCCCTCCCTGCAATCTTCGGGGACATGTCACAGGTCCCACACACAGCGTGCAGCGCAGCTCACGCATGCACAGTGCACGTATGGCTGTGAAGCCACAGCCGGGTGCCCACAGTCAGAATGCCAGCCCTGTGGAGAAGTGGGGGAGAGAAGCGGGGCTTCGTACTCTCACTTTGCTGGACCGTGGGACAGGTGAGTGCCTGATCATTAAAAGTCAGCAGCTACAGTTTTTGTAGCTGCTGACTTTTATATGGGTGGAACTCTGCTTTAATTTATTATTTAACCACTTAAGGACCAGGCTTATTTTTCAAACTTTTTGTTTACAAGGTAAAAAACATTTTTTCTTTCTAGACAACTTAGAACCCCCAAACATTATGCCCGTCCATATGGGGCGCAGGGGCACCGCCCCCCTATTCCATCTGCCTGGCTCCTAATCTACATGCAGGGTGCTGAACGCATGGATTCCAATGTTTTTTTTAAAGAAGCACATGATTAGAGCCTGAAGTTCTAATTGGCTTCAAAAAAGGGTGGGGTCGGGGCCCAGAGCACTGCACCCTGAGCCCACCCAGTTGTGTGAAAATAGTTTGGCCGAGAGGACAAGCGATCCTGTTGGCCGCCTAGGAGGAGGAGATGCACGGCTGAAGCCGCCATGATCTAGGAGAGGAGGAGATGCAGGGGAAGCTGCCGCCCACCGCACAGAGGAAGTGCTTACTGCGACCTAGATGGGGTAAGTGCGGGGCTGGTGACCGAGCAACTGACCACCTGGGGGGTGTCTGTGGGTGTATTGTTTGCTGCCCCCCAACAAAAATATACCACCAGCTGCCACAGTGTGACCCACATAACTTCTATCGGAGACCCAACTTTTTGACACTGGGCCCTACATTGCACCCCAATGGCAGCTGGTGGTATATATATTTTTTTGGCTGGGGGTGGCAAACAATGCATCCACAGACACCCCCCCAAAAAATATACCATCAGCCACCACTGTGTAAGACTCCTGACCTCTGGCGGAGACCCAACTTTTTGACACTGGACCTTAAATTGCACCCCAGAATTCTTTGGTAGTCTTCAGCTTTCATAATGCCATGCAAGCAGTCAAGACATCCAATGCCTGAAGCAGCAAAGCAACCTCAAAACATTAGGTGCGTTATCCAAGGTGACCAGATTTTTTAAATGAAATTCGGGGACATATTTTTTTTATTACTAGTAAGGGCGACAATCAGCGACTCTCTGCCTGTCACCGCCCCCCGCCTCACAGCCTCTCCAGTCTTACTCTCTGGGCCCCTGGCTACTACTGGGTGGGGAGCAGAGGAAGATCACTCTCCCAGGGAAGGCAAGGAGATAGGCAGGTGGCTGGCCGGGACTTGAGCCAAGGCAGAAGAACATGCGAGCGGAGCTAAATGGGCATACACCTGAAACTGAAGACATATTCCCTCCTCTCCGACCAGCACATGATCATCAGAAAGGGGCACAGATAATGGTAAAAATACAACCCCCTAAGCTAGTAAGAGCGGCAGAGCAGGGGTGTGTAATTCAGTTTTTTTTTATTCTGCACAGACTGTCTTTGAAATTTCACCAGTCCCTGTTCAAATCCAATCCGGTGACAAAACCGGGGACAGACTTGGTCCAGGGACAGTGTCCTCAATAAGGGGACTGTCCCCGGAAACCTGGGATGTCTGGTCACCCTAGCATTTATCTGACAGTAATGCAGGGGTGGCAAGATTTTTGACTGTAGGCGCTGCTTGTTTAAACAAAAGGAAAAGAAGGGTGCACCGACTGTGCATTACCGATAGCAAGGTTTATTAAAAATGTACAGAGATATTGGCTACTCACAAACAGCTAGCATTTACACCACTCAATGGAAATGTGTGTGTGCGTGTTTACAGTCACAGGTCTAGGTCAACGCCCACCACAGGCCACCACACCCCTTATTACACAGGGGCATTCGCTTAACCCTTCTAGCCCCACTACACCATAAACCACTATTCCATCCCGACAATGGACGTTGACCTAGACCTGTGACTGCAAAAACACACACATTTATAAAGGGGATCTGGAGAGGTCTGGATGCTATTGCTTTGACTCTGAGGAAGAGGGTTCGCCCACACAAAGCGTCATCCGTATTTTATGCCGTCTGGGCTCCCCGGCGATCTGGTCCCAGTCTAAGGTGTTTGGTGACATCCATTTCCATTGATAAAATGGTGTAAGCTTTTTTTTAACTTGTTTGTGAGTAGCCAATATCTCTGTACATTTTAATTAAACCTTGCTATTGGTAATGCACAAGGTCGTGAGCCCTTTTGTTTATTTTAGCTCCAAGAATACCCATTATTCTGAGGAGGACAGCAAGACTGTTTGTCATTTACCATTCCAACAGAAGGCTCTGGTTGTACCACTGAGTGACCGAGTTCTTGAGCGCAGGAGACTTGTCTGTGGTGCTGCTTGTTTGACACCCCTCCCCTCTGTGACAGGAAAGGTATTCTTTTCTATGCCCTGCGGAGCGTGAGCTAGGGGACTCTGGGGGCCACGATCTGGATTCAGTTGCAGGTAAGGCCATCCTCACCACTAGAGGCTCTGGTGAATACCTGCTGAATCTTAGACTCCGCGCCCTGGGGAATCTTGGGCTCAAGTTTCCTCTTGTGGGCAAAGAAAGTTTTATTGTCTTTCGTTAGCTATAGGTTTTGAAATTACACCTCAGGTCAAAAGCGGTACTGCACGGTACTGTGGTGCTGCTTGTTTGATGCCCCTCCCCTCTGTGGCAGGAAAGGTATTTTTTATATGTTAATTGAATTTAATGCCTCGTACACACGACCAGTTTTCCTGTCGGGAAAACTGCCATGACAGCTTTCGGCCGGGAAAACTGGCCGTGTTTATGCTCCATGGCAGTTTTCCTTACAGGAAAACCGTCGGGAAAAATTAGAACATGTTTTCTATTTTCCCGGTGGTTTTTAACCCAGCAGTTTTCCTATGGGAAACACTGCGGTGGAGCATACACACGGCCGGGATTCCCGACCAAAGCTTTCATGGCAGTTTTCCAGTTGGGAAACCCGGCCGTGTGTAGGGGGAAAAAGTTACAGAGCAGGTTCTCGGTTTTCCCCTCGGGTTTCCTGGCGGTAAAAAGTCCACCGGGAAACCTGTACGTGTGTATGAGGCATAAGGCTGGGTTCACACTGATACTACATGACAGTGATATGACTTTCATCCTACTTTGCTCTGCGACATCAGTCCTACATTGATCCTACATTGGTCCAACATCCATCGACTTTCATGAACAGGATACTACTTTGATCCAACCTTTGTGATAGTCTGACTTGTTCTTTGACCAATCAAAACCCCAGTGTGAGATAAATTCTTTTTACTTCTGCTGTAATCACATGTCGGATGTCAAAAGTCAGATGGTAAGTACAAGGATCCTACTTTGGTCCGACTTCAATGATATTCAATGGGCTGAAGTAAAATCAAAGTCGGACCGACCGACTTGTGTTGGACCAGTTAAGATGGTGAAAAAACGTAGAACCTGTTTTAAAATTATCTGATGGTTAAAAAACCGATAGAAAAAAACGATCGTCTGTGGGCAAGTCCATCAGTTAAAAATCCATGCATGCTCAGAATTAGGGCCGGCCTTAGGTGTTCAGGCGCCCTGTGCGAGCAAAGCCTGTGGCGCCCCCCCCCCCATCTTCATCGATCGATAGATAGATAGATAATTTTGAGAAAGAAAGAAAGAGGATGAAGGAAGAAAGAAATAACAAATAGATAGGTAAAGGGAGAGAGAGAGAGAAAGAAAAGGAGGATGGATGGAGAAAGAAAGATAGAAAGAAAGAAAGAAAGAAAGAAAGAAAGAAAGAAAGAAAGAAAGAAAGAAAGAAAGAAAGAAAGAAAGGGAGGAGAAAAAAGAAACAAAGAAAGGGAGGAGAAAAAAGAAAGAAAGAAAGAAAGAAAGAAAGGGAGGAGAAAGAAAGAAAGAAAGAAAGAAAGGGAGGAGTAAGAAAGAAAGAAAGAAAGAAAGAAAGAAAGGGAGGGAGGATAAAGAAAAGAAAGAAAGGGAGGAGAAAGAGAGGAGAAAGAAAGAAAGAAAGAAAGGGAGGAGAAAGAAAGAAAGAGCGGAGAAAGAAAGAAAGAAATGGAGGGAGGAGAAAGAAAGAAAGAAAAGAAAGAAAGGGAGGAGAAAGAAAGAAAGAGAGGAGAAAGAAAGAAAGAAAGAAAGAAAGAAAGAAAGAAAGAAAGAAAGAAAGAAAGAAAGAAAGGGAGGAGAAAGAAACTAAGAGAGGAGAAAGAAAGAAAGAAAGGGTGGAGAAAGAAAGAAAGAAAGGGAGGAGAAAGAAAGAAAGAAAGAAAGGGAGGAGAAAGAAAGAAAGAAAGAAAGAAAGAAAGAAAGAAAGAAAGAAAGAAAGAAAGGAGAAAGATAGATAGATAGATAGATAGATAGATAGATCGATAATAGGGAGAGAGAGAGAGAGAGAGAGAGAGAGAGAGAGAGAGAGAGAGACGGGAATGAAGGCCACCCCTACATCAGTGTACAGTGTACTCACTCAGAGGCAGGAGGGACTGACTGGATGGATATCACCTCCTCCATCTTTCCCTTCTGTTTGCTGTGCTTAAAAATTCCCGCCCACATCCCCTGTATGCCGGGGAGAGTGGGCGGGGCAGACACAAGGAGAGGAGAGAGGAGGGGAGGAGTAAAAGCAGCTCCTCTAACTGGCTGTGCGGGCAGCAAGGGGAGGGGAGAGATGTCAGAGCTGGCTGTGATACGCCCAGCTCATCTCTCTCTCTCTGGAGCTCTGTGCTCTGATCCCCCTGCTGATCTGTCCCACTCGCAGGCGGCGCTGTGCTAGTGGCTGAGCTTGCTGCGAGCTGTGATGGCCACGCAGCGCCCCCGTTTGCTCAGGGCGCTCTGTGCGGTCGCACGGCTCGCACACCCCAAAGGCCGGCCCTGCTCAGAATCGAGTCGATGCATGCTCGGAAGCATTGAATTTCATTTTCTCAGCACGTCGTGTTTTACGTCACTGCGTTCTGACACAAACGGATTTTTAACTGATAGTGTGTAGGCAAGACTGATAAAAGTCGGCTTCATCGGATATCTGATGAAAAAATCCATCGGTCCGTTTTCATCGGATGAAGTGATCGTGTGTACGTGGCATTAGAGTTAGCTATACATTTCAGCTAATTGCCAGAAGATTAATAAATTGTAGATACTTGAGCCGTGTTCAGGAATTTTTATATACCATGTCATCACTGCAAACAGGTTAGTGATCACTTGATCGGGAATAGGTCACATATGCGTGGCAGCCCGGGACCCACCTCCATGCTACCACATATATGCACAAGATCAGAAGGAAAGTATATTACAGGGATATAGAAATAAATTACTGTTTATATACAAATCAGGATTAGATTACACATAAATTAAAAAAAAAATGATAAAAAAATATATAAAAATAATCCAACTTAAAGTTTATAAATGGAGTTAATTCATTGTAATAAGCTTAGAAGGATTGTAAAGTCAACATAAGATATATGGTACGTACTGTATGAGGAAGGAGCCAGAAAACAATAGAAAGGGCACATTTTGGAATCAGAAGATTGTTTTCCTTACAGAGATAGAGATTTAGAGATCGGCCTTCTGAGCGTCCCATGTGTTCCACCGCCCATTCTACTTGCGCTCCACTGATCCCAAACTCATGACCACAACTTATCTTGGAACCACCGATGTGAAGAATCACTGGCAGCATTTGGTGGAGTTTATCTCTACCAATCCGATGGTTCAATTTCTAAGAATCTGCCACAAAACTCTTCAAATACCAGCATTTGCTGATAAACTCAATTTAAGTCCCATGCAAACAGCAAAAGAAAATGTGATCCAACATGCCAAAGTCCTCTTTCTTTCTGGCGATACAGTCTTTTGTCTCAGTTAGAATATAACTTCCTCCGTAGAGAAAAATATAAAATCCTCCATAGAGAAGAAACACTCCCTTTCCTGGAAAAGCTGCAGCCTGCTGCTTAGGTGAAACCTGTTGGTCTTGTCAAACATTCACAGTTACTGAGACAACATTAGACATTTATTTGGTTAGCACATACAAGAAAAAGAAACAAATTTCGCAAGATGTGGGGAAATTGTGATTCTCAGCAACTGAAGACCCATAGACCGGGGCACATCTTGCCTAGAATTTTTTTTTTTTTTAATTAAAATTTTAAAATTATTATTATTTTTTTTTAAATAAAATGTAATCCTCACCCAACGCTGTCCAGGCCATCAGTGTAACTAACGCGAAGATCCAACTCATGATTCGTGCTTTCTTCGAGAACAACGTTGATTTGCCTCCTGATAGTTCTGAGTCCCAACGGCGAAATGGCTGAAACCGGAAGGAGCAGCTTTATACATCATGTGGGGGCGTGGGCGGGAAATGATGTGTTTGGAAATCCCCCACCCGTTCTAGAAGCTTCTGAGAACAAAAAAACGTCTAAAGTACTAAAGCTCCCTCTTGTGGGCAAAGAAAGTAGTTTTATTGTCTTTCGTTGGCTGTAGGTTTTGTAATTACTGTATTTTTGCTCCATAAGGCACATGATCGAATTCCGAACAAATTTTCTTTTCAAAATCAGAAATTTTGTGTGTTTTTTGATCCGATGATGCCACCATTGATTTTCGAAATTTGACCAACCAAACCTTCAATTTCACCTCCTGTTGCTACAAAAAAAAAAAAATGTGTGGCCGGGAATCTTCTTTTCTTTCCGGGAATTTTCTTTTCTTGCACTCATGTGCATTCCTTTTTCTATTAAATTTCTCACACGATTCTCCAATCATTGATTAGAAAATTGTTTGTTTTTCCAAAAATATACCCGATTACTCAAATCTGATTGCCACATGAAAATCGGCTGTTGCTGCAGCCTACTAATGGTGCGAAATTTGAGCGAAAATTCTTAAATAAGATTTTGGAAAGAAAATTATTTTTGAAATACGACCCAGCCTTATGCCACATATACACGATTGGAATTTCCGACAAGAAATGTTCGATGTGAGCTTTTGGTCGAAAATTCCGACGCGGTGCCGGCGGAAAATTTGAGAACCAGCTCTCAAATTTTCCGGGGGCAAATTTTCTTGTCGGAAATTCCGACCGTCGGTATGCAATTTCGATGCACAAAAATCATACGCATGCTCGGAATTATTGAACTTAATTTTTCTCGGCTCGTCGTAGTGTTGTACGTAACCGCGTTCTTGACGTTCGGAATTTCCAACAACATTCTGGGGTGCAATGTAAGGCCCAGTGTCAAAAAGTTGGGTCTCCGCTAGAGGTCAGGAGTCTTACACAGTGGTGGCTGATGGTATATTTTTTTTGGGGGGGGTGTCTGTGGATGCATTGTTTGCCACCCACAGCCAAAAAAAATATATACCACCAGCTGCCATTGGGGTGCAATGTAGGGCCAGTGTCAAAAAGTTGGGTCTCTGACAGAAGTCATGTGGGTCTTACACAGTGGCAGCTGGTGGTATATTTTTGTTGGGGGGCAGCAAAAAATGCACCCACAGACACCCCCCAGGCGGTCAGTTGCTCGGTCACCAGCCTCGCACTCACTCCATCTAGGTCGCAGTAAGCACTTCCTCTGTGCGTTGGGCGGCAGCTTCCCCTACATCTCCTGCTCTCCTGGATTATGGCGGCTTCAGCCGTGCATCTTCTCCCTCCTCCTCCTAGGCGGCCAAATTATTTTTGAAATACGACCTGTGTATGGCCAGCCTTATGCCGTATATACACGATTGGAATTTCCGACAAGAAATGTTCGATGTGAGCTTTTGGTTGAAAATTCCGACCCGGTGCCGTCGGAAAATTTGAGAACCAGCTCTCAAATTTTCCGGTCTGCATCGTCGGTATGCAATTTCGACACACAAAAATCATACGCATGCTCGGAATTATTGAACTTAATTTTTCTCTACTTGTCGTAGTGTTGTACGTAACCACGTTCTTGACGTTCGGAATTTCTAACAACATTTGTGTGACCGTGGGTATGCAACACAAGTTTGAGACAAAATTCAGTCGGGAAAAAATCCACGGTTTTGTTGTCGGAAATTCCGATCATGTTTACGCGGCATTAGATGCACCTAGGTTTTAGAGTAAAAAAAAAGAAAAAAAAGATTCTGAACCAAATGGTGTGCTAAAATATTTACCAGTGCCCATGAAATTCAGCCTGACCAGTGCCAATTAACCTCCCTAGAGGTAATCCCAAGTGTGGCTCATGGCTATAATTTTCAGTACCAAAAGCAATAACCTGAGCCACACTCGGGATTACATCGTAGTATCCTGATACAGCTTACTTACCATTTCCCCAGAATCCCGTAATGTCCCCCTCCCGCTGTGCCTCCGGTTTCACCGCCCGATATATTACTGTTCCGGACTCTGTTCCAGACTCTGTTCCCTGTGAGCGTTGCGGCGCATGGGGGTGGAGCCCGGTGGCAAATGTAAAAATGTACACAATACAAAACACACCTACCATAATACATTGTAATCTTACAGATTACATTACTGTATCAAATCATTTCAACTCCCTTTTTTCCATAGTAGGGATGAGCTTCGTATTCGAGTCAAACTCATGTTCGACTCGAACATCGTATGTTCGATCGTTTGTCGAAATACGAACAAAGCGGGTCGTTCGCGCCAAATTCTAGTTACGTTTCACTGCGGCATCGCTGGCTGATGATTGGCCAAGCATGCACTATGACCCGCATGCTTGGCCAATCACAGTGCGCAAAAAACGGAGAGCCGTTGTAAAAATGACAATGATCCCAAAATGGTGTCAAAAGTGTCCAATGTGTCCACCATAATGTCGCAGTCATGATAAAAATCGCTGATCGCCGCCATTACTAGTAAAAAAAAAAAAATATTACTTAAAATGCCAAAAAATATATTTTGTAGATTTTGTAGATGCTATAACTTTTGCGCAAACCAATCAATAAACGCTTATTGGAAAAAAAAAATTACCAAAAAATATGTAGAATATATATCGGACTAAACTGAGGAAAAAAAAGTTATTTATATATTTTTGGGGGATAATTATTACAGAAAAAACTCAAAAATATAGATTTTTTTTCAAATTTTTTTTTTATAGCGCAAAAAATAAAAACCGCAGAGGTGATCAAATACCACCAAAAGAAGGCTCTATTTGTGGGAAAAAAAGGATGTCACTTGTTTGGGAGCCACGACGCACGACCGCGCAATTGCCAGTTAAAACAACGCAGTGCAGAATCGCAAAAAGTGGCCTGGTCTTTGGCCAGCCAAGTGGTTCGTGGCTTAAAGGGGTTTTCCAGCCTTTTTTTAAGTTTATTAAAAGTCAGCAGCTAAAAAAAGTGTAGCTGCTGGCTTTTAATAAACAGACACTTACCTGCTCCACGGCTCCAGCGACGCGCCGGCCGGGGCTCCGCTCCTCGCCGGCCGGCGTCTTCATTCCTAGTGTGGGCACCCGGCAGTGACAGCTTTCGGCTTCACGGCCGGTCACCTACTGCGCATGCGTCCGATTGGACAGGCTCTCGCCTACAGGGAGGGGCTGTGAAAAGGCGATTAGGCTAATCGCCTTTCCAGCCCCTCGGCGGAAGGAGGAAGTGGGACAGGAAGTCCCCTTCTCCTGAAGCCCCCACTCCCCCCCCAAAAAAATTACATGCCAAATGTGGCATGTAAGGGGGCGAGGAGTGGGTTAAGCGGAAGTTCCATTTTTAGGTGGAACTCCGCTTTAAGTGATTAATATATAGAATGGCCATTAGAGGTCAGTGTTTAGGTAATGATACAGAATGTTTTGTACATTTTTTATGTTTTTAATTTGTTAGATGATAATAAACTAAAACAGAACCATCTTATGATAGATGAACGTGTTTACATTAAATATATGTGATTATGTTTGTACAAAAAATAAAGATTGCTGAGAAATCAATCGGATTGGCCCATGCAGGTTGTGAATTGTATAAAAAGGGGCTAGACGGGAAACAGCCTACGGTCTCCTTTATGGCTGCCAAACGTAAAGTGTCATGGATTATGTCTCAGGAGAAGTTGATCAGCGTTTTGCTAGACTCAAAGTTCAGTTTGAATCTATCTGGGAACCCTGGGCTCAACATATGGGTATTGCCCTCATCCCCGGGCTACAGACATAACAAACATGCATCTCTACCCCACATTCAGCTAGCATCCTGTTGATTGTCTTCTCTTCCCCTCTCTACTCTGTCCCCCCTCCCCTTCTCATATACACTATGGCCCTCTGCTACAATCAAAATGACGGTCTAGACCAAGTACCTCTAGGTCCTTGGATCAAAGGGTCCTCCCCTCAAGGCATATAGGCTAGGTACCTAATCCACTCTACCATACGCAAAACTCATTGCCTATCTATGGTAATGATCACACTCCGGGTGCTCGGGGGTGGTTTTCCGGGCACAGCATTCTCCCTTTTGGTGTGCCGGGAGAGCCTCACCGGGCTCCTGGAACCGGTATTCTAGCAGGATGCGTGTTCTGCGGAGATTGCAGTACCGCCTTAGAATTTTAAGCCTTAACATACCTTAACTGATTTTCACATCTGTGAGACTGTAGGCTCTTTCAATGCCTCATAAGAATTTTGTATTTCCTGTACAGTACCTGTCCGCGAGAATGTGTTTCCAGCACGACGGCATTGGGCTGATTCTCTGCGACAGGGTGCCGACATCTTGCACTCGCTGGAATAGGAAAAGCACATTCCAGCGAGCGCGACATAGAAGCGTCGGGGATCCAACTTGGATTCCCGCCAATTCTAGATGCAGCGTTTGGTATGAATCATGAGGGGGAACTCCACGCCAAATTTTTAATAAAAAACCGGCATGGGTTCCCCTCCAGGAGCTTACCAGGCCCTTAGGGACTGTGTTGTCATAAGAGGCCTATATAAATTGATGCGCACCGCACACCTGGCATTACAGCGGGAGGGAGCATCAAGTCAACCTTGGAAGAAAAGAAGAATGCAGAAGGCAACAAAGAAGTCGGGGCTGGCCGCCGCTAGTAAAAGAGCTTCAAAGAAAATAGCGGCGGCCAGCCCCGAAGAAGGCACCAAAGAGCGAGCGGGAGAAGAAACAGGGAGCGCCAAGACGACACCGGAGAGCGTCAAAGACGAAAGAAGACCCCCGAAGTCAGAAGAAGACCCCCGGAGAGTGGAGAAGACCCCCGGAGCTAACTAATAAATTATTTTAAAAACCTGTGTTGTGTGTTTATTTTATTGACACCTTTCCTCCAGGTGAATGGCTAGGGGTACGATGTACCCCATACTCATTCGCCTAGGGTGGGGGGGCGGTATCTGGGAGCCCCCTTATTAAAGGGGGCTCCCAGATTCCGATAAGCTCCCCACCCGCAGACCCCGACAACCAACGGCCAGGGTTGTCGGGAAGGGCCCTGTTCTTATCAACATGGGGACAGGGTGCTTTGGGGTGGGGGGGCCGCAGGGCATGCGGCCTGGTACAGCTCAGGAGGGGGGCGCACGCTCGTCCCCACTCCTTTCCTGACCGGCCGGGTGGCATGCTCGGATACGGTCTGGTATGTATTGTGGGGGAACCCCCACGCCGCTTTTTCGGCATAGGGGTTCTCCTTACAATCCATACCAGATCTAAGGGCCTGTTATGCTCCTGGATGGGAACCCATGCTGTTTTTTAAAAAAAATTGGAGTGGAGTTCCCCCTCATGATTCATACCAAATGCCACGTCTAGAATTGGCGGAAATCCAAGTCGGATCCCCGTCGCTTCTATGTCGGCTTTTTCTCATCACGGCGAGCCGGCCCGGCGCTGGCTGCCGCAACGGGGCTCGTAGGTGGTCAATCTGCTGAGAAAAGGAGCAAGATTGACACAATATTGCGGTCACATACTGTATGTCTGTTTTTAAACAAAAAAAATATTTGAAACTAAAAATGGACTATACGTAACTGAGCACATGACCCCAGATGACGTCAGACGTGGGCTGACGAAACGGCGTTGGGTGTGGTTCAAGATAACTTTTCGGTCTTTTTTTGTTTGTAAAAATAAAATGAAAAAACCCAGTGGGGGTCAAATAATACCAAAAGAAAGCTCTATTTGTGTGAAAAAAATGATATGCATTTCATTTGTGTACAGCGCTGCATAACCGCGCAAATTACCAGTTAAAATAGGACAGTGCTGAATAGAAAAAGATGGCCTAGTCATGAAGGGGGTAAAACCTTACAGAGGAAGTGGTTAAAGTTAAAGAGTGGACACACCAAATATTGATTAGATTTTTTTTTATTTTTTTTATAGTTTATATGCTTTGTGGTTATTAATTATTATATATACTGTAATTTACATGCAAATCATTTTATAGAGGTCCCGTCCAAATAATCAGAAAACTAAACAATACTTTAATTGTATAAAGGCAAATAAAAAGGGCTCATAAAAGTTAACCCATATTACAGTTTATTTTATTCCCAGTTTGTTTTCATGTATATAGTCCAGTATCCATGCGTAAAATTTTTTATTTTGTTCTGTTTCCCAGCAAACCTGTTTTTGTATTGAGATCAGGTCTAAACAAAAGTATGTAACATTTTGGAAAAAATATACAACCAAGAAGTCCAGCACTTGATGCCATTATAGCAAAAATCTCCACAGCCACCATGTCTTTCCCTTTGGTGCTCAGATAGGCCGGGATCATGGCAATCCAGACACTGCAGAACACCAGCATGCTGAAGGTGATGTACTTGGCCTCATTAAAACTGTCCGGTAATGTCCTGGCTAAAAAAGCTATAATGAAACTCACAGCTGCCAGAAGCCCCATATATCCCAGGACAGAGTAGAAGCCGATAACTGAACCCTCATTACACTGAATGATGATCTTTTCATGAAAAGAGTGAGTGTCCTTATCATGATAGGGAGGAGAAATAGACAACCAATTGACACTAATTAGTAATTGAACTATAGAACAAATGGATGTTATAGAACTGGGCAGCTTGGCTCCCATCCATTTCCTCCAGGGACTCCCAGGTTTGGTGGCTTTAAAAGCAACACACACCATGATACTTTTGGCAAGTAGAGAAGAGACAGCAACAGAGAAGATGACACCAAAAGAGGTTACACGCAGCATGCAGGTCACATCTACTGGACGGCCGAGGAACAAGAAGACACAGAGGAAGCTCAGCATGATGGAGACCAGGAGAAGATAGCTCAGGTTCTGGTTATTGGCTTTAACAATGGGAGTGTCCCGGTAAAGTAGAAAAATACCCAATATTAAACCAGTAATAAGGCAACAAAAGATGGAGACAACTGAAAATACTACAGAAATTTTATCATCAGTGTAGGAGAGAAATTCCACCACTTTTGGAACACACCGGTCCTTCTTTGTATTTGGCCATTCATCATAAGGACATTTCATGCAGTTTTCACTGTCTGTAGGTTAAGAAATAAGAAACACACATTAGTTAATGCAGCCTTCCATACAGTGGCGTCACCAGGGTTGCTGTCACCTATTGAGGTTAAACATGGTGTCACCCCCCCCCCCCCCCGGCACCGAGCAGGCTAGTGCATTGGCATGGCTCTCCCCCCTTAGCCTGCTATAGTGGATGGAGCCAGGATGGGATCAGGGGAGTGGGTGGAGCTGGGATGGGATTGGGGGAAAGGATTAAGCTAGGATGGGACCGGGGAATGGATGAAGCCGGGTTGGGATTGGGGGTATGGATGGAGGTGGGAGTGGATGGGCGGGAATTGATGGAGCCGGGAGGGGATCGGTGGGAAGAATGGAGCTGGCATGGGATGGGGGTGGATCCGGGATGGGATTAGGGGGAAGGAAAGCCAAGATAGCATTGGCGGGATGGATGGAGCCGGGATGGGATTGGGGGATGGATGGAGCTACTATGAGATCTTAGATTGGGGGGGATTAGAGAATATGTGCTTTGGCAGGATAAGGAATTGTGCTGGAGGGGTCAAACTTCAAATCTGCCCCCCCTCCTTCTAGCACAGGTCCTCTCTAACCCAAAACAAAGCACCCCCTAGCACATATCCTCTAACCTCATCCCCCTTCTTAAAATCACTCCTGGCAGCATAAATGTTACCTGCCAATGCCCCCCCCCCATAACCATGTCCCCCTCCTCTGCAAGTTTCCTGTTACTACAGACCTCAGCCCCGTGCAGATGCTGTAGTGTCCCTCTTCTTCAGCTCTTCCTCCTGGCCTGTGTACTTAAAACGTCAGAGCAGAGCAGGAGGCGGCTATAGTCCAGTCTGCAATGGGTGCAGCCGGTGGAGAGAGAGATGTTATTGTGGCGCGTGGGGGTGTGTGGGACAGTCGGACTCTGGGCACCCTGTCTGTCGCTGCCTCACTCCCTCCTCCCCACACACTGCATGAAGCTTAGGAGATTGCGGAAGTGAAAGAGGAGGGAGCCACAGCGCCCCTCTGAATCCGGTACCAGTCTGCGCCTTGTGTCACCCTCTGGCAGATGTCACCCGGGCGCGGCCGCACCCCCATAGCGATGCCACTGCTTCCTTAATCTTTTCACCCTAGAAAAAGCCTTAAAATAATTTTGAGGTATTGGGGAAACCCTTATAAAAATTCTTAAATCTAGAGCTCACAGTAAAACAGCATGATCACTAAGCTGTTGAATATTTTAAATATACGAATATGGCATACCTGGAAAATGTTACACCTATATCCAATTATTTTATAACACTGTCTTGCTCTATAAGACAACAAACATTATGAAAAAAATAATGACCATAAATTAAAGAGAGGACTGTAGTGTTTCTGTATACTGGATGACAATGGAAAATTGTAAACTTATATGCCCATTTACACTGGTGTCCATGTACATGAGCAGGGCTGCTGTTAGAAATCATGGGGCCCCATACAGCCTACCTGACAGGGCCCTCCCCCCCACCGTGAAAATATCAAAACTAATAACTAATACATAAAAAACATTATTAGTGGGCACAAACATTCCATCACACATAAAAAACATAAATTCTGTCTGGAAGTCAAAATTCTCCCCAAACAGTAATGCACATATTCCCCCAGCTCCCAGTTCAACCCCCCCCCCCCCAGCTCATTGCAGTGCGTTATTGCACATTTATTTCTTGACTATACATCACGGAACACAGAGCCTTATTTACTTAATGGGTTATGTAGTCACCACAGGTGATTGGATACTGGCAAACCCGATTAAAATTGAGTTCCTCCCCTATATAACCCCTCCCAAATGGAGATTACCTCCTTTTTTCGCCAGTGTTAAGGTGGTTGGTCACGTTCAACATGTGCTAAGAAGAAAAATGCTCTTTTGATGGTCTGGCTGCGGAGACCTAGGAGCTATAACCGGATCCATTCCTCTGGCTGATATCAAAGCCCTAAGATAGTTGGTACCCGGGCCTCGTGTAAGAAGAAACAAGGTTTGCCAGTAATGTCTCTCTGTGGAGGTCTGGGCTCTGGGATCCGGGACGTTGGTGTACTAACGCTGAGCGCTGAGGCTGCTTTCCAATTAGTCTTCCCCATACGGACCAATGAGTAGTACTTTGAGACTACATATACCATGATGCTCTAGTGACCAGGTACGCCCCCCTGAAGACGTTCAATTAACGAAACGTACGTCGGAGGCGGTACCTGGTCACGTGACGTGCTCTCCGACCTGTGGAGCTAGCAGCCGGGAACTTGTGTGTGTGCTACGGAGGTGGCGGCGATCCCCGACGACCCACTACTTACCGCATATTGGCGGTGAAGTGTCTGCAGCCCCAGTGCCGGGAGGCACTTTTACAGTAAGAGGCCATTTGGCTTTTCCTATGTTTTAAAGTTTTTTTAAATAAAAGCAATATTACGCTATTGGCTTTCCCCTGTTTTTTTCACATATCCCTATTTGGAACGCCTGGGGATGAGGTTATACATCCATTATCCTGTCAACATGTGTGCAGGCACAATCCTGCTCAAGCCTATTTGACTATCTTTTCCATTAAAGTAGTCAATTTGTTCTGGTAAGCGCATCCATTTTCTTCAGCACATTTTGGGTGCAAAGAAGATTCAAGTGTGGTGGTGGCACTTTATTTCACTTAATCAAGATTACAGCAAATAAGAAGATTGAATTACCTACTTATTACCTACTTTTATATTGGGACTTTGTGTCATAGAGGACACCTATGACATAGAGACACTATTTAGTATTTTCCTAACTAGTTCACTTTATATGATTGATTATTATATATGTATGATCACGATTATAGGGGATTTATTTGTTTTATCACCTGTGGTCTAGTGCCCTCTACTTATCCTTTCAACTATTGCAATCAGTATTGTATATGAGGAGCAGCTTTTTTTAATTTTTATTTTATATATTTGATTCATTGTTTGGCGCTGAATTTTTTAAGCCGCCAGCAACTGAGTCCAGGAGAATGGTCTTTACACCCCGACATGTTTCAAATCATATGTCAGAAATGGGAAACCCCAGATGTGGACCTGTTGGCTTCCAGGTTCAACGTAAAACTGGACAGCTTTGTGTCAAGAACAAGTGATCCCTATGCTCAAGGCTCAGATGCCCTGACAATCTCATGGGATCGGTATTCCCTGATTTATGCGTTCCCTCCAGTACCGCTCCTCATCAGACCCGAGCACCTTTCTGCATACATTTTGGGAGTCTCCGACATGCCTTTTTTTGCAAACGCAAAGCATGCCATTTTGTTTTTTGATGAAAGTAGTGGCTTTCTTCTGCCCATTCTGCCGTAAAGCCCAACTCTATGGAGCGTACGGCTTATTGTCTTCCTATGTACAGATACTCCAGTCTCTGCTGTGGAACTCTGCAGCTCCTCCAGGGTTCCCTTAGGTCTCTGTGCTCCTCTCTGATTAATGACCTCCTAGTTTTGGTGTGCAGCAGTCTCTTGGCAGGTTTGCTGTTGTGCCATGTTCTTTCCATTTATGATAGATTTGATGGTGCTCCTAGGGATCATAAAAGATTGCATATTTGTTTATAACCTAACCCTGACTTTCACTTCTCAACAACATTGTCCCTTACTTGTTTGGAGAGTTCCTTGGTCTTCGTGACAGTGTTTCGTTAGTGGTGCCTCTTGCTTAGGTGTTGCAGCCTCTGGGGCCTTTCAAAAGGGTGTGTCTATGTAATGACAGATCATGTGACACTTAGATTGCACACAGGTGGACATCATTTCACTATTTATGTGACTTCTGAGGGTAATTGGTTACACCAGAGCTTTTTATGGGCTTCATAACAAAGGGGGTGAATACATACGCACATGCCAATTAGCAGTTTTTTATTTCTGAAAAATAGTTTTATGTATATACTTTTCTAATTTTACTTCACCAACTTAGACTATTGTGTTCTGATCATCACATATAATTCACAGTAAAAAAAAAATTAACTAAAGGCTGTAATGTAAAAAAATAGTTAAAAAGCCAAGTGGGTGAATACGTTTGCAAGGCACTGTATATTGCAGTGTGTTAGTGCAGGTTTACTGCAGTATATTGCAGTGAGTTATTGCACATATATCGCAGTATATTTCAGTGCATTATTGCAGGTTTACCACATTATATTGCAGTGTAGTGAGTACTCAAGTTAAAGTGCACTAAACACCACTTTTAATTCATTAAAGTGCATCCACATCCACATTTTCCCAGATTTATTACATTTTGTTTATAAGGCCCCACCCACATCATGTCTGAGAAGCCTACAAGGGGAGGCAGACATTCCCATGGAACTGTGAGGGAACCGGTAGCATCTGTGTCCACAGACAAAGGTGGAGGTGGGTTTTGATGCATGTAGATTCCAGGTTTTGGTCCTCGGGATCACCCCACCAGGAGGCGAGCAAGCCGGGGTACAGTAGCTGATATAGCAGGTAGGGATATGCCGAGGTGTAGTTAGTAAATAAGCCATGGGTCGGTAACAAGTGGCTGCAGGTTGGGATTAAGCATAAGCATAGTTTGGGAACAAGGCAAGGGTTGGAGAGAGCACAGTAATCTGGCTGGAGAGAGCACAGTAATCTGCCAAACAGGAAGTACAAAGACATGGCTTAAATAGAAGCTCATGGGAGGAGCAAGGAGCTCAAAGTTCAACATAAACAAGGCAGGATTATCCAATGGATCAGAGAGAGTGCTAGACAAGCATTAGAGAATACAGATGTAGCGTTACCCCCATAGTAGCTGCTGGTGAATAGGTATCCCCCACCCTGTACAGTCAGGCACACCGTTTTTTTCCACAGGCTCACTGAGTGGTATAGGGGTATTACGGGATGCCCACTTGACTGGAACAAAAGTCTCTTCAGGGACACTCAGTTATATACACTCCTCTTCCTCCAGCACATCACATGCTTGCAGAAACACTCACCTGGAAGACTGTTGGGGGGATCTGACAATGCACTCTTACAGCCCCTTACAGGCAGGGACCGAGGGCCCTGCCTGTGTGTAGAAAAGTCCCAGTGTCCAGATATCTTCATGTGGCTACTGATCCCAGGACCACCTATTCAGGCACTGCCAGCCCACCTGGCTGCAGCTTGCCCCTTCCACAGCCATCCCAGACTGCTACTTCTCTCAGGCTGTCTCTCAGTCCTTCCCAACTGTCTCAATCACCAGCCACCCGGCTGTCTTCTTCCTGGAGATCTCCTGGATGTGCTCACTAGCTCCTGCAGTCCTCACACCTGCTCCTGTGCCACTGGGCAGGACTCCTCCTGCACCCAATACCCAGACCCAAGGCCACCACCCCTAGACAAGGGGGCTACCCTCAAGGTCCTCTGACAGCCTCCTCAGCACTCCATCTCCAAACTTCCACCTAAACTCCACTGCCCCTGCTTGCCTGAACCAGAATATTATAGAGGTCACTCCCCCTGCCAGCCCATTTGGTCGGGATTGGTTGGGGCCCTCATCAATACTCCAGGCAGCTCCTCCTAACCTCTCTACCATTTTTCTGGAAGTTTCTCCAAAGTTTCAGTAAGTAGGGGGAGATAACAGAGGTGCTGCCTAATGAGTCATCCAACCTCCTTAAATCACTCACCCTGATCCAGATCTAAGACACACAGGCTTGGCTACCAGTGCAGTCAGGGCTCTAATCCTGCGGGAACGCGTGGGAACGGAGTTCCTGCACTTTTTTCACAGCAGGAATGCAGTTCCCTTTGCAGGACTAAAGCAGCCGAGAGCAGCCGAGCCGCCCGAGCCAATCATTCACTAAGCGGTGATGCTCAGCTCGAGTCACTGTCAGGGGCAGGCGAACCTTAGTAATTTTTTATGTTACTGGCCGCTTCCTGTATATGGCTTCATCGGGTAGTGTGCGGGTATTCCGTCACTTCCTCGATGCCGCAATGTCTCCTGGGAGCTTTTGTCATTGTTCCCAGGAGACATTCCGGAGGTCTGCCACGAGTTATCGCAGGATTTAGAAAGAACTTGCTTAAAAAAACATGCAGTTTAGTAATTATGCATATGAGCGTATCATTTTTTTTTTTGGTGGGGGAGTGGATGTTGGGTGGGAGTTCCCACACTTTTTTCCCCAGGACTTGACCCCTGAGTGCAGTGGTCATGAGTGTGTAGCACTACCCCCGAAGGAGCTGCTGGTTTAAATTTGCTGTTACCTTACTGTTCACTATGCTTGTCCTAGGGGTCCTTCTTGAAGTTATAAATGTCCACACCAACCCTTGGTTTCCTTTGCTTCAAACGTTTTATTAACAAGTTCCTTTAGAGGGACAGAGGATTAGGAAAGATTCAGGTACCCTGCTTTGCAGGTTGCGGGTATAATCTTGGATCCAGAGGGCAACTGTCCCACACTGGATTCGGCGACCACCGGATAGGCCTCTCTCACCAGCCTAGCAGCCAGTGCGAAGCTCACTTAACAATCTCTGCCACAGACTTGATGAATACCGACGAGTCGTTACACGGTCCTCTGCCACAGGATCATGTAACTACACACATTCACTTTGCAAAGTTCCAAGAAAGATTACACAGCTCACGGTGCTAGGATCTTTCAGCCGAGCCAGCCGCACTGTGAGATAGTTTGGTCAGGACGCATCCTCTAATTGAATCCTCAACTATTCGGCTCCTTCCTGCAGTAAAGACAGCACAGGACCATCATTTGACCAGTAGGCCCCCCAGAAACTTCTGGGCCTACTTTCAGTAGCGGTGCCTCGGGCCAGCAGGCCCCGCGACCAAAAAAGGTTGCTAATACATTCCTGAGGCCGGGAGGGCCACTAGGTCAGGATCGGAAGACCTCGCCAGAACAGCGTCTGCCCCTTAAGTACCCCTCCCCAGAATGCACAGCGGCAGGGACCACGCCATTGAGCTGTCTCTGGTCAAGAGGAATCCAATACACCCAGCCCATTGCAATTCCAACCTTGACCCCTGCTGAGAGCGACACCCACAGTCAGGTGGAAGATGCGCAACACAGCCAAACTGGAAAAGAGACCCATAATTTGGCAAAAAAATCTGAGCTAAACTACAGCTCAGATAACTAAATTTACAAAATTGTGCCTACTCAACAGGAGCAGAGCGCGACAAGTGTAATATGTACAGAAGGCAAAGGTCAGACGTGTGTTATGTACAGAGTGCGGATGTCAGGCGTATGTAAACCTACAGAGCACAGGGGCCAGGAATGTGTTATGTATAGAGTGCAGAGGGTCAGGATTAAAAGTGAAGCACAGCTCAGCAATCAGTTTGCAGGGGTGGGGAGTATGTACCATACATAGTGCAGGTGTCAGGAGTATATAGTTTCAAGTGTAAGGAGGACAGAAATCAGTAAACTTTACCGGATATATTGGATATCTCTCCTTCTGGGCATGTGACACACTCATAGCAACATTTATGAATTGAGAATCCAAACTTTTTTCTGTAACCAGGTAAACAGGGATCTGAGCATCGAGATATCGGAACCTGAGGGTAAAACATTGAAGTCTATGGTAAAAAATATAAAAGTGTTATGGGGTGATTCTAAACAATGTCATGTAAGTTCAAGGAGCGTACCTCATAGACATGTGCATGATGCAAAAATTGGTTTTGTTTCGTTTAGAGTCCTTAATCAAATTATTTAGTTTTCTTAAATTCGGTTGATTTGTTCGATTTTTGCTCGTGACCCGGTTCCGAAGCTCCGTGACCACGCCCGCGGGACCCGCTGACCCGATCGCCGCCGGTGTCCCGCGATCGGTCACTGGAGCTGAAGAACAGGGAGAGATGAGTGTAAACAAACCTTCCCCATTCTTCAATGTGATAATGTCAGCGATCGTCTGTTCCCTGATATAGGGAAAGACGATCACTGACGTCACACGTCCAGCCCCGCCCCCTACAGTTAGAAACACATATGAGGTCACACATAACCCCTACAGCGCCCCCCTAGTGGTTAACTCCTAAACTGCAATTGTCATTTTCACAGTAAACAGTGCATTTGTATAGCACTTTTTGCTGTGAAAATGACAATGGTCCCAAAAATGTGTCAAAAGTGTCCGCCATAATGTGGCAGTCATGAAAAAGATCGCTGATCGCCGCCATTAGTAGTAAAAAAAAAAAATTATTAATAAAAATGCAATAAAACTATCCCCTATTTTATAAACGCTATAAATTTTGCGCAAACCAATCGATAAACACTTATTTTACCAAAAATATGTAGAAGAATACGTATCGGCCTAAACTGAGGAATAAAATAGTTTTTTTATATCTTTTTTGGGGATATTTATTATAGCAAAAAGTAAAATATATTGCATTTATCTCAAAATTGTCGCTCTATTTTTGTTTATAGCGCAAAAAATAAAAACCGCAGAGGTGATCACATACCACCAAAAGAAAGCTCTATTTGTGGGAAAAAAAGGTCGCCAAGTTTGTTTGGGAGCCACGTCGCACGACCGCGCAAATGTCAGTTAAAGTGACGCAGTGCCGAATCGCAAAAAGGGGCAAGGTCCTTAACCTGCATAATGGTCCGGGGCTTAAGTGGTTAAGTGTAACTTTCTGAGGTTTTTGTTTGAGTGTGTTCATGTTTTTTTTTTACTAAGGGTCCCTTTCACACAGCCCATCTGATCAGGTCAGTTTTTCAGGTGGACCTGATCGGACGTTCCATTCACTCCTATGGAGCAGCAGATGTCAGCGGTGACATGTCTGCTATCCGATCCGATCCTGTCCACTAAATCCGAATGTTGGTCCATCTGGCAGATCGGATGAAATCAGACAGACGGTCCGTTTTCATCCAATCTCCCCATAGAGGAGAGCAGGACTCTGACAGGTCTGTCTCTTTACAGTGAGCGGAGACGGACCTGTCATCTGCCTGCTCAGCGGGGATCAGCGGATCGATCCGCAAACAGAGTCCATCAAGCGGACAAGCCTGTGTGAAAGGACCCAACGCTGTATTGTATAGATAACTGTTGTTTTGAAGTTGTATGTTAAATTGCATTGTCAGATATTTTAAAATGCTTGGGGTAGATTCAGGTAAAGTCGCGCACTGATACGGCGGCGCAGCGTATCGTCTTTACGCTACGCCGCCGTAAATTACAGGAGCAAGCGCTGTATTCACGAAGCACTTGCTCCGTAAGTTGCGGCGGCGTAGCGTAAAAGGGGCCGGCGTAAGCGCGCGTAATTCAAATGATCCGGTAGGGGGCGTGGATCATTTAAATTAGGCGCATTCCCGCGCCGAACGTACTGCGCATGCGCCGTCCCTAAAATTTCCCGACGTGCATTGCGGTAAATGACACCGCAAGGACGTCATTGGTTTCAAAGTGAACGTAAATGGCGTCCAGCGCCTTTCACAGACGACTTACACAAACGACGTAAAATTTTCAAATCGCGACGCGGGAACGACATCCATACTTAACATTGGCTGCGCCTCCTAATAGCAGGAGCAGCCTTACGCCGAAAAAGCCTTAACGCAAACGACGTAAAAAACGAATGCCGGGCGCACGTACATTTGTGAATCGGCGTATCTAAGAAATTAGCATATTCTACGCCGACAACAACGGAAGCGCCCCTAGCGGCCAAAGTTATATTGCACACAATTCTATGCCGCCGCAATCAAGTTACGTCGGTGGAGGAAGCCTATTTTTTCAGCGTAACTGCCTTTGTGAATCGGCGTAACGCTACGCGGGCGCGGAATTCAAATTACGGCGGCGTATCTGGAGATACGCCGCCACAAAAGGTGAATGAATATACCCCCTTCTGTATTACACTGGCGGAAAACATTGCTCCAATGAAACCTGAAAAAATCTAAATTGGAATGGTAGCTAAGCAAATACAGTATCTCACAAAAGTGAGTACACCCCTCACATTTTTGTAAATATTTTATCATATCTTTTCATGTGACAACACTGAAGAAATGACACTTTGCTACAATGTAAAGAAGTGAGTGTACAGCTTGTATAACAGTGTAAATAACTCAACACACAGCCATTAATGTCTAAACCGCTGGCAACAAAAGTGAGTACACCCCTAAGAGAAAATGTCCAAATTGGGCCCAGTGTCAATATTTTGTGTGGCCACCAATTATTAGTTATCACTGGAGTCCTCTTCCACTCCTCCATGACGACATCACAGAGCTGGTGGATGTTGGAGACCTTGCGCTCCTCCACCTTCTGTTTGAGGATGCCTCTCAGATGATCAATAGGGTTTAGGTCTGGAGACATGCTTGGCCGGTCCATCACCTTTACCCTCAGCTACTTTAGCAAGGCAGTGGTCATCTTGGAGGTGTGTTTGGGGTCGTTATCATGTTGGAATACTGGCCTGTGGCCCAGTCTCTGAAGGGAGGGGATCAGGCTCTGCTTCAGTATGTCACAGTACATGTTGGTATTCCTGGTCCCCTCAATAAACTGTAGCTCCCCAGTGCCTGCAGTACTCATTCAGCTCCAGACCATGACACTCCCACCACCACGCTTGACTTTAGGCAAGACACACTTGTCTTTGTTCCCCTCACCTGGTTGCCGCCACAAATGCTTGATGCCATCTGAACCAAATACGTTTATCTTGGTCTCATCAGACCACAGGACACGGTTCCAGTAATCCATGTCCTTAGTCTGCTTGTCTTCAGCAAACTGTGTGGCAGGCTTTCTTGTGCATCATCTTTAGAAGAGGCTTCCTTCTGGGACGACAGCCATGCAGACCAATTTGATGCAGTGTGCGGCGTATGGTCTGAGCACTGACAGACTTACCCCTTCAACCTCTGCAGCAATGCTGGCAGCACTCATACGTCTGTAGCGGGGTCACACTGTCATGGACTACGATAGTGTGAATCCCCACTGGAGCTCTAGTTATACTTGTATATACATGTTGACACCTGTTTAGAAGCCATGCATTGTGGGATCGGAAGTACTGGAAGATATGGACTCCATTGACACTTAGTAGAAAGAGACTACATTTCCCACAATGCCCTGCCTTTATGGAGCACATGACACCTCCGCACAGACTTATGGTGGAGGTTACTTAAAGGGAAGGAGGAGCTGTTTTCTCTCTCTCAGGACCTGCATCTTCTCCTCTGCGGAGCTGTGGGGAACAGCACAGCCGTGCTGCTAGGCCTGAAGCCTGGGCCTGCATCCACTGGAAGATCAACCATCCGGAGGGAAGCAAGACCAAGAGCGCCCAGCTCGTTTTCCAGGAGACCGGAGAAGCTTGCCAGCTGATGCCCAAACAAGTGGGGAGCCTGATACCGGAGACCGCGTGTTGCGGAGCAGTGATGATCGGCGCGTCTTTGTAAAAAACTAAAGTGGATCGGCCTGTTCGGGTGAGAGGGCACAAGCCCAAACCTCCAACCACACTTCAGCTGATAACTTAAGGCCTCGTACACACGACCGAGTTTCTCGGCAAAAACCAGCAAGAAACTTGCTAGGAGATATTTTTTTGCCGAGGAAACTGGTTGTGTGTACATTTTCGTCGAGGAAACTGTCGAGAAACTCGACGAGCCAAAAAGAGAGCAAGTTCTCTATTTCCTTGACGGGAATGGAGAAAATTGGATTGTCGAGTTCCTCGACAGCCTAACAAGGAACTCGACGAGCAAAACGATGTGTTTCGCCCGTCGAGTTCCTCGGTCGTGTGTACGAGGCTTAAGTGTCACTCCATGAATAGGAGCCACCTGTTTGATCTCTGACAGAATCAGAGAGGCCTAACAAGCTGAGGGTTATACCCACAGAGTTGACAGACGCTGACTGGAAATCAGTTCATCAGCATGGTTATTCGTCCTACCCTGTTTGATTGAGACTATTCCCTCTTTTTACCCTTTTGGATTACAGTTTAAAAGTGCACCAACGGCCGCAACATAAACTTTATTCTTAGGAGACATTTGGGAGCTGTTTGAGCCAGGCCTGGCCAAGAGTTCTTCATTAGCTGTTCTGCAGGACTGCCCACTAGGGGAGCTCGTGAGCATAGACTATTAAAAGTTCATTATAACATTTCTTTTGCTGTTCGCTGACTCTCGCAAGGGCCCTTGCAGAGTCATTGTGTGATAATACTTGTGATTAATTGATTTGTTATTCCAACCCCTCTATTTTCTTTACGATATGCAAAGTAAAGTTATTCTCTTGGTTTGAATATAATAATTGTGTGACGTGTGTTTACTCTTGGGAGCTGCCAACAAGAAAAAGGTACCAATAGTATTGTATTACCATTTCATGTTTTTGTAAGCTATTGTGGCCTCAGCCAAGTAGGGGTCACAATACTATTGCACTCATCCGGTGTGCCAAGGGAGGGTTTGAGCCAGTTAAAGGGGCGGATTCATTAATTTCTTTAGTGTTGTCACATGAAAAGATAGAATAAAATATTTGCAAAAAATTGAGGGATGTACTTACTTTTGTGAGATACTGTATAAGTCATGTACAGGGGTTTTTGGTCTTCAATGTATTTCGTAAATCTATTAGTGAAATTTACATTGGCTGTATCTTTTGCCTATTATTATGACATGGTCTCACCTTGTTAGTAAATTTCCATGTTATGGCTTCGGGGTTGACATGAAGCTGGAGATCCTCTGGAGCCCAGGGTGTAAAGTTCCCTACTTCCTTATAAATTGCAGTATCATCCTCCTGCAGTATCCAATTCGTTATTCTGTAGTGATAAACAAATTCTCCGTATTCATTAAACAATGGCACTGGCTCAGCCGAATCAAAGGGGAACTGAATTTTCTTTAGTTGGTAGCGCAACTTAAAAATAAAAAGAACAAAATAAACATGTTATAAAAACCTGTACGATGGAACAAATTATATTTATCAGATGATCCCGACTAGGGGTGCAACGGATCAAAAAACTCACGGTTCGGATCGTTCCTCAGGTCAGGAGTCACGGATCGGATCATTTTTCAGATCGGCAAAAAAAATAAAAAAATCTCCCCCACTGTAATATACACATCTCCCCCCCCCCACTGTAATATACACATCTCCCCCCCCCCCACTGTAATATACACATCTCCCCCCCCCACTGTAATATACACATCTCCCCCCCACTGTTCACCCCCCACAAACTATAGTACCCCCTCGGTGAAAACACCCCCCCTCCTCTCAGTACAAGAGACCCCCCCTCCTCTCAGTACAAGAGACCCCCCTCCTCTCGGGGCAAGAGACCCCCCCTCCTCTCGGGGCAAGAGACCCCCCCTCTTCTAGGGGCAAGAGACCCTCCCTCCTCTAGGGGCAAGAGACCCTCCCTCCTCTAGGGGCAAGAGACCCTCCCTCCTCTAGGGGCAAGAGACCCTCCCTCCTCTAGGGGCAAGAGACCCCCCCTCCTCTAGGGGCAAGAGACCCCCCTCCTCTAGGGGCAAGAGACCCCCCTCCTCTAGGGGCAAGAGACCCCCCCCCGGGCAGTACAGACACTCCCAGCGTGTGCTTCTTCCCCACGAGTGCGGGCTCCTCCTCTTCGGGTGAAAAACAGAGGAGGGCCGCCGCCGGGTGTGCCAAGATGGCCGCGGCTCTGGAGGTAGGCCGAAGCCGCGGCCATAACGTTAGGAAAGACCGCGGCTTCGGCCTAGCTTCGGAGCCGCGGACATAACATTAGGTGTGTTCCGATCCGAAGGGGGTGACCCGTTCGGATCACGGATCAACTGTGATCCGTTGCACCCCTAATCCCGACATTTCATAACTCTGCGCTCAAAATGCAAGCTTTGTTATAGTCAAGCTCATCCTTCTGTATCACTGCAAGTTACCAGACTTATGCTGCCAGTGAAGTTAAATTCACTTCTATCACTTTGCTTTACATTTTATTTTAATTATAAAAGTTTTTTAACTTTATATACTTTTTATAATTGGTATTTCCCCGTGATTTTCATGCATAACAGCTAGAGTGGTGCCTAGGGATGCGTAAACCAATCTAGTCAGGGTGCTTTAACTTCTTGGAGCCTGGGCCATTGACATATGACGGCCACAAGGTGGCTCTACAGGTCCGGGAGGCCGTCTTTTTTACGGCCTCGGCTCCTCAGGCCACTGGAGGGGCGCGCGCGCGCTGCTGGTGGCGCACGCGTGCCCGGCGCGTCACTGAGATGCCGATGCGCGTGCCTGGAGGACGCAATGTCCGCCATGTACCCGCGATTGCCCGTTACGCAGCCAAGGAAATGGATCTCTGTTTGTAAACACAGAGATCCACGTCCTGTCAGGGAGAGGAGAGCGATGCTGTGTCCCTTGTACATAGGGACACAGATCGGTCTCCTCCCCCAGTCAGTCCCCTCCCCCCACAGTAAGAATCACTCCCTAGGGAACACATTTAACCCCTTTCCTCGCCCCTAGTGTTAACCCCTTCCCTGCCAGTCACATTTATACAGTAATCAGTGCATATTTATAGCACTATTTGCTGTATAAATGTGAATGGTCCCAAAATAGTGTCAAAAGTGTCCGATATGTCCGCCGCAATATCGCAGTCCAGACAAGAATCGCAGATAACCGCCATTACTAGTAAAAAAAAAAAATATATAAAAAAAAAAATGTTAGAATTATATCCCCTATTTTGTAGCTGCTAGAACTTTTGCGCAAACCAAACACTATACGCTTATTGCATTTTTTTTTTTTACCAAAAATATGTAGAAGAATACGTATCGGCCTAAACTGAGAAAAAAAAAATAGTTAAAAAAAATATGGGATATTTATTATAGCAAAAAGTAAAAAATATTGGACCGGATTCACAAAGCACTTGCGCCGATGTATCTCCAAATACGCTGCGTAAGTGCAAATATGGGCGCATATTTATGCTGGATGCATGTTGCGCTCCCATTGATTTTCTATTCAAATATGCAAATGAGGGAGATACGCCGATTCACGATCGTACATGCGCCCGACGCAGGCTACGACTGGTGCGCGTAAGTTGTACATCCGGCGTAAAGTTAAGCCCCATAAAGGAGGTGTAACTCAGCAGAAGACATGGAAAGGTCTGCACCAGGAAACTGAAGCCGACGTATTTTATGTAGTTTACGTTGGACGTGAATATGACTAGGCGTAGGTTACGTTCACGCCATACGCAGTGATCCGGCGTATCTTAGGCAGTTGTTCCGATGTGTTTGTGAGCATGCGCACTGAGATGCGTCCACGGGACGGCGCATGCGCCGTTCGTTATACGTATCAGTCTGGCGCTCGGCCCATCATTTGCATGGGGTCACACCTCATTTGCATGGCTCACGCCCACTTCCACCTACGCCGGCTTACGCCTAGGAAACCCAGCACAGTTTTGGGAGGAAGTGCTTTGTGAATTCAATGCTTGCCTCTCTGCGCTGCGTCGGCGTAGCGTAAAGGAGATACGCTACGGCGGCATAAATATGCGCCAATGTCTGTGAATCCGGGCCATTGTGTTTTTTTCAAAATTGTCGCTCTTTTTTGTTTATAGCGCAAAAAAAAAAAACGCAGAGGTGATCAAATACCACCAAAAGAAATCTCTATGTGTGGGAAAAAAAGGACGTCAATTTTGTTTGGGAGCCACGTCGCACGACCGCGCAATTTTCATTCAAAGCGCGACAGTACCGAAAGCTGAAATTTCGCCTGGGCAGGAAGGGGATATAGTGCCCAGTAAGCAAGTGGTTAAAGTAGCTGTAAAGGCAGAATTTTTTTTATCTTAAAGTGGTAGTAAACTTTGTACTACCACTTTTACCTACAGGCAAGTCTATAATAAGGCCTATAATAAGACTTACCCGTAGGTATAAAGAATATCTCCTAAACCTGTACGGTTTAGGAGATATTCCCCTCGCAATGCGCCGCTGACTGCAGCGGCGCATGCGCAGCTAGGATCCTCGGCAGCAGCCAGACCTTGCCAGAAACAAGTCTCCCGCGCGCATGCCCGTGGAGTGACGGCATCGCCGCTCCAGCCAATCACATCGCTGGAGCGGCGATACCCGGAAGACACGCCGAGGCAAGATGACATCTCCCTCGGCGTGGACCAGGTAAGTTCCCCACACCTTGTTCCAAAGTAAGTATTTCATAATGAGCTAGTATGCGGTGCATACTAGCTCATTATGGCTTTTGCTTTTCAGGTATATAAAAAAAAAAAAAACAGCAGCGGGTTTACTACCGCTTAAATACATTCTATGTATTAAGATAAAAAACCTTCTGTGTGTAGCAGCAACCCCTAATTACCTACCTGAGCCCTCTCTCTCTCCAGCAATGTCCACGATCCCCTTAGCCATCCAGTACACTCCTCCTAATTGGCTGAGACAGAGCGACGGCGCCATTGGCTCCCACGGCTGTCAATCAACGTCAGTCAGCCAATCAGGGTAGACATGGGGCAGGGCCAGGTCGGGGCTCCATGTCTGAATGGTTATACACAGAGATCTGACTCGGCTTGGGTGCCTTCTGTAGCAAGACGCTGGCTAAGGGGCACTCGTCAGGAGGGAGGGGCTAGGAGCAGCAAAGAGGGACCCGAGAAGAGGAGGATGTGGGCTGCTCTGTGCAAAACCAACTGCACAGAGGAGGTAAGTATAACATGTTTGACATGTTTGTTATTTTAAAAAAAAGCCCTTACAATCACTTTAAAGCAGAGTTCCACCCAAAAATGGAACTTTTGCTTTTCGGAACCCCCCCCCCCTCCGGTGTCACATTTGGCACCTTTCAGGGGCTGCAGATACCTATCTAAGACAGGTATTTGCACCCACTTACGGGCATAGACTCCCCTGGGAGTCACGCCACTTCCCGTCCCCCCCACTGTCTCCTGGAAACACACTGTTCCCAGGAGAGAGCGGGGACCAGAGGACGAGCCTCGCCGCTCGCGCATGCACAGTTGGGAACCGGCAGTAAAGCCGCAATGCTTCACTTCCTGATTGCCTCGCCGAGGATGGTGGCGGGGGCAGCCGAGAGACGAGCAATGCTTGGCCTCGGCTGCCGACATCGTGGGCGCGCTGGACAGGTAAGTCCATTTTTTTTAAAGTCAGCAGCTGCAGTATTTGTAGCTGCTGGGTTTTAAAAAAAAAATTCAGGTGGACCTCCGCTTTAACCACTTAAGGACCGCCTCCTGCACATTTACGTCGGCAGAATGGCACGGCCGGGCACAGGCACGTACCTGTACGTTGCCTTTAAGAGCCCACCCGTGGGTCGCGGGCGTGACCCGTTTCGAAGCTCCGCGACATCGCCCACATGACCCGCGGACCCGATCTCCGCCGGAGTCCCGCGATCGGTCACAGGAGCTGAAGAACGGGGAGAGGTGAGTGTAAACACACCTTCCCCGTTCTTCACTGTGGCAGTGACACTGATCGTCTGTTCCCTGATATAGGTAAGTCCAGCCACACCCCCCTACAGTAAGAATCACTCCCTTAGGGCACACTTAACCCCTTAGCGCCACCTAGTGGTTAACCCCTTCACTTCCAGTGTCATTTTCACAGTAATTAGTGCATTTTTATAGCACTTTTCGCTGTGAAAATGACAATGGTCCCAAAAATGTGTCAAAAGTGTCCGCCATAATGTCGCAGTCACGAAAAAAAACGCCGATCGCCACCATTAGTAGTAAAAAAAAATTATTACAAAAAATGCCATAAAACTATCCCCTATTTTGTAAACGCTATAAATTTTGCGCAAACCAATCAATAAACGCTTATTGCAATTTCTTTACCAAAAATAGGAGGGAAAAAAAATGTTTTTTTTTTATCTTTTTTGGGGGATATTTATTACAGCAAAAAGTAAAACATATTGAATTTTTTTCAAAATTGTTGCTCTATTTTTGTTTATAGCACAAAAAAAAACAAAAAAAAAACGCAGAGGTGATAATATACCACCAAAAGAAAACTCTATTTGTGGGAAAAAAAGGACGCCAATTTTGTTTGGGAGCCACGTCGCACGACCGCGCAATTGTCAGTTAAAGCGACGCAGTGCCGAATCGCAAAAAAGGGGCCAGGTCCTTTACCTGCATAATGGTCCGGGTCTTAAGTGGTTAAGGATCAGACTGCTTTGTGTTGATTCTCACAGAAGATCAATGACTCATGCCACCACGATTCATGTCAATTTAACCACTTAAGGACCGAGCCTCTTTATGAGATTTGGTGTTTACAAGTTAAAAACACTTTTGTTTGCTAGAAAATTACTTAGAACCCCCAAACATTATATATATTTTTTCTAACACCCTAGAGAATAAAGTGGCGGTCATTGCAATACTTTTTGTCACACCGTATTTGTGCAGCGGTCTTAAAAGCGCACTTTTATTGGAAAAAAAATCACTTTTTTTAATTAAAAAATAAGACAACAGTAAAGTTAGCCCAATTTTTTTTAGATTGTGAAAGATAATGTTATGCCGAGTAAATTGATACCCAACATGCCACGCTTCAAAGACAAAAAAAGACAAACTTTTACCCTTAAAAATCTCCATAGGCGACATTTAAAAAATTCTACAGGTTGCATGTTTTGAGTTAAAGAGGAGGTATTGGGCTAGAATTATTGCTCTCGCTCTAACGATTGCGGTGATACCTCACATGTGTGGTTTGAACACTGTTTTCATATGTGGGCGCTGCTCACGTATGTGTTCGCTTCTGTCGGGAACGGGGTGCTTTATAAAAATATTTTTTTACTTAATTGTTTTACTTTATTTTATTTTTATTTTGACACTGTTTAAAAAAAAAAAAAAAAAAGCATGACAGGTCTCCGATGGAGTTCCACACAGATGATCGGATTTTTCTATAATTTTTTTTTTTCCATAGGAAAAATGTAAAACATGTCCTATTTGTTTTTTCACCGATGGAAAAAAGACCGATGGGGACCACACACGATCGGTTTGTCCAATGAAAACAGTCCATCGGTCTGTTTTCATCAGACAAACCGATCGTGTGTACATGGCTTAAGATGGAAAAGGGTCTGAAGTAAGCCAAAAACCTTAGACCAGAACCCCACCAGTCCTGGGCAGGACCACCAGGTATGTATGACATCACCCCGCCACAGTGTTGCCAACCTACCAGATTGAAATTTACTGACAAGACACCCAAAATGTACTGGCACAGACAAGTTTTTACTAGCAAGTACAAAAGTTATAAAATTACAGTTTTAGTTTCAAATTCCAGTATTTAGGCTATGTGACGGTATTACAATGATATCCCCGTCAACGTTCCCTTCTTCCCATAACGAAAATCACCCCAATATTCCACAAGGAGGAATATTCCTGGAGTCGCCCCAAAAAGCCACACATGAGACAAGCTTACTGCTGGAACAAGACAGACTTTAATGGTTTTCTTCTCAGCTTTTTATACAGTCCAAGACATTGAAGCAACA
This sequence comes from Rana temporaria, assembly GCF_905171775.1. NCBI lineage: Eukaryota > Metazoa > Chordata > Amphibia > Anura > Ranidae > Rana > Rana temporaria. Next base: position 666,112,195 of record NC_053489.1, on the reverse strand, counting down.
ATGAAATCTCCACCCCCCCTAATCACACAGTGGGGGCTCTTCATACAGAGGACAGGCAGACATCTCGGTGCCGATTCTTGAAGACACATTTCTTTAGACAATGACATCAGTGACGCTAATTACTAGTTGTACTGAATACATTAACTAGACAGCTCGACCCCGCATATAGAGAGATAATTACCACAATGGAGCAATCAGAATAATTAACACAAGCCACTTAAACACAGATCTCCTTCACACAACACAATAGATCAATTAACCTTTAGAAATAGTGAGGGGACATTAGCACTTCAATAACCTGTTAGCCGAGGACTGAATCACACATGGCAAGCAGGGAGAATTAAACTGAGACATATATGCAAATGCATCACAGGCTACAATATGCAATTAGAAATGTGATGTAAGGTAGATGTTAAAGGGGTTTTAACCCCACTTCTATTTATTGAGGTGAAAAACCTCCTGTAATGCTGCAGCACCCCCCCCCCCAAGCCCTCATTTTATTTACCTGTACCCCCTCTATCTCACGCCGGGCACGAGAACACCAGCAAAAGCCAGTGTTTTGGGTCCTGATTGGATGGATTGATAGCAGCGCAGTCATTGGCTCCCGCTGCTGTCAATCAAATCCAATGAAGTGGGTGGGGCCAAGTCCAGCTTTCTGTGTCAATAGACGCAGAAGCAGGACTCGGGAGCGTGCCCGCATGGGTGTCCCAAAGGAGATCGCTTCTCTGACAGGGCACTTGAGAAGAGAGGAGCTACTAGCACCGATGAGGGACCCCAGAAGACGAGGATCGGGGCCACTCTGTGCAAAACCAACTGCACAAACGAGGTAAGTATGAGATGTTTGTTATTTTAAAAAAAACTGAGGCAAAAAGCATATTTCTTATTTTATTTTCGATTTAGTAAGTAAGTAGCTAAGGGAGAGGACTCTGGAGGGCAATACATTAGAATGGGCAATGCACTCATGAAATTGACTCTCACAGTGATACTGACAGTAGTGTGCAGCAGCACAGATGATGCTGACACCTTACCGACACGACACATCCCCACCTAAGTCATAGTGACAGTCTCTCTCCATGCCAGGTGGTCCCTTCAGTCCCCTCCAGTCCAAACAGCACTCACAGTCCCGCCCCTGGCTTGCCTTACTCCTGTCCTGCAGACCCAGGAGGCTCCAGCCACTCCGCTCGGCTCCCTTGCACCATGACATCACACAACACATTTAGACACCGCCTCCACCAGGCCTGCCCCTCCTCCCTGCACCACCCGAACACACTGGGCCAGATTCTCGTAGATCGGCGTATCTTTGTTCCGGCGTAGCGTATCCTATTTACGCTACGCCTTCGCAACTTAGACGGGCAAGTGCTGTATTCTCAAAGCACTTGCTCCGTAAGTTGCGGCGGCGTAGCGTAAATAGGCCGGCGTAAGCCCGCCTAATTCAAATGTGGAACAGGGGGGCATGTTTTATGTAAATAACTTGTGACCCGACGTGATTGACGTTTTTCACGAATATCCCAGTGTGCATTGCTCCAAAGTACGCTGCAAGGACGTATTGGTTTCGACGTGAACGTAAATGACGTCCAGCCCCATTCACGGACGACTTACGCAAACGGCGTAAAATTTTCAAAATTCGACGCGGGAACGACGGCCATACTTAACATTGGTACGCCGCATGTACGCCACTATATAGCAGGGGTAACTTTACGCCGCAAAAAGCCTAACATAAACGGCGTATCTGTACTGCGGCGGCCGGGCGTACATTCGTGAATTCGCGTATCTAGCTGATTTACATATTTTTAGGCGGAAATCAGCGTACACGCCCCTAGCGGCCAGCGTAAATATGCAGTTAAGATCCGACGGCGTAACAGACTTACGCCGGTCGGATCTAATAGAAATCTATGCGTAACTGATTCTAAGAATCAGGCGCATAGATACGACCGCCCAGACTCAAAGGCCCCGTACACACGACCAGTTTCCTCGGCAGAATTCAGCTTTCGACCGAGTTTCTGGCTGAATTCTGCCGAGAAACCCAGCCGTGTGTACACTTTCGGCCGAGGAAGCCGACGAGGACCTCGGCGAGGAAATAGAGAACATGTTCTCTATTTCCTCGTTGTTCTATGGGAGAACTCGGCCCGCCGAGGTCCTCGGCGGCTCCAGGACTGAACTGGCCGAGGAACTCGATGTGTTTGGCACGTCGAGTTCCTCGGCCGTGTGTACGGGGCCAAAGATACGACGGCGTATCTCCTTTGAGAATCTGGGCCACTGTAGCAGGCACTTGGATGGTCTTAGCTGGCTCCGGACCCAAGCTGCATATGCACAGATCCGAGCCAAGTGTCACAGCCATATTTTTTACTGGCAACCCTTTCCTCTTACTGGCATTTACTGGCAGGAGAAAAGTTCCCATTTTTTACTGGCTGCCAGTGAAAATACTGGCGGTTGGCAACACTGCCCCGCTGTCTACAGTTGCGGAAACACCTACCAGTACTCCCCGGGAAAGCAGGAGCTGTGTGGTGCCGGGGCCCAGTACCATCGGCAAGACTTTTTTTTATTTCCCTGCACATGATTGGGTATTCAAATTGAACACATCTGCACTTTGATATTTGAACAATCTCCACTCTAGAAGTGATATCATTATTACTTTGCGTAATCCAAGGAGCGTAATCCAGTGTACTCTACCTCATGTTTATAATAATGATTTTGCTTATCATCAGATTTTCCGTCAATGAATAGAAGCATATTATGAATTGCTTTAGCCAAGGCTTCTACTGCGTAGTAAATGCGTGGCGCCACCCCTTGATTCAGAAATCTGTCTATATTTGGGTAAAATTCATGATGCACGGAATAATTATATTGTATTCTGCATACTATTTCCCTTTTTCCTCTGTTTTCAGACAAGCACTTTGCAATCGTTAAAAAATATTTGGAACCTGGTGAATTATTTGTGCTATTCATCTTGTCGATCCCATCAAAGAAATGCTCTTTATCTGGAAAAAACAGCGGGTATAATTCCACCGCCAAACTACCATTAATGCCAACCATTGCCAACAAATGCACTGATGAGCTGGAAACCCAAACAGGAGGAAAAATAAATGTTTTATCATAAATAGCACCAACATAAAGAGCGAAAACGGTGTTGATGTAGACATAAGATCCACACACTACGATGATTCTGGAAGTCGATTTTTGAATAATAGCAATGTTTTCCTGGACAATTTTTTCAAGGGACTTATCTTCATTCAACGTGCCTACTCCAAATAAAATTTTATACTCAACGCAGATTCCATTGCTACTCATATACTTTGTTAAAGTGTCTGTTTCTTTCTCACCGGCATCATCCTTTGTTGTGAATATTCCAACCCAGGTCCAGCCAAAATGTTTCATCAACTTAACTGTGGCCGACAAATAGGCATGGTCATTCTGAACTGTACGGAACACATGAGGATAAAGAGCTCTATCTGTAAGGGAATAGTCTGTAGCTCCATAACTGATCTGTGAATCAAAATAATTATATTTGGAATGGCGCCAAACTCCGGTACTTAAATTTTTTTTTTTTTAAAGGTTACCAGTTTAGAGTTACAGAGGAGGTCTAGTGCTAGAATTGCTGCACACGCTCTAACGCACGCAACGATACCTCACATGTGTGGCTTGAACGGCGTTTACATATGTGGGTCGGCATAGGCTTGCGCACAGGGTGTGCCGGGTGTGCCTGGGCACACCCTAATCACCCCGTGTGCATTAGCATTATCCAGGGGTGGCACCAGGTGGGGGGTTGGGGTCCCAGTGGCCAGTGTAAATGCCCCCAATTATATTAAAGGCTAGGTTCAACTGTAGGAACACATTACACCTATACGTAGGATGTAACAAAATATGCTCCCAATCAACTGTCTCCCACCGACAGAGCCTTCTCCCTGTGACAGCAGGTGGCACCCATGTGTGTCTGAGCTTTGGGGTGCAAACCCTAATACTATAGGCTGTGCACACCTATGTGGGTCGGACTTACGCGTGTGTTCGCTTTTGAGCGCAAGCTACTGGGGATGGGGACATTTACATTTTTTTTTTTTACTTAATTTTTTTTATTTTTACACTTTTTTTACATATTTTTCTTTGATCACTTTTATTCCTATTACAAGGAATGTAAACATCCCTTGTAATAGGAATGGTGTGTGACAGGTCCTCTCTATGGAGAGATGCGGGGTCAATAAGACCCCGCATCTCTCCTCCAGGCTGGAAAGCATGAGATTGTGAAAAAAAAATCACGATCTCATGGCGACTGCCGCAATCGCGGCTTTGTTTACTTCCGGGTACCCTGGCGTGACTTCATAACGCCGCACTCGGGCCTCCGACGGTCATAGAGATGACTGGTGACCATCTGGTCACCGGAAATCTCTATCGTCGTGAGCCGGCGCCGGCCAATTCGTTCTCCGGGCCCCCGATGGCACGGGAGAGCCCACAGAAGCACCGGATGGCGGTGGGAGGGGGGGAACGTCCCCTCCTGTCGCTTATAAGAACGATCAAGCGGCAGAACTGCCGCTATGATCATTCTTATGGTGCGCAGAATATCCGGCTAAAAAGATGGATATCTGAATGATGCCTGTAGCTGCATCCATCATTCAGAGTGAGTAACTTGTATAGCGCTGCAAATGCAAACTAAATCACCTCAAGGTGCTTATTTCCATCCAGTGTTGTCCTGATCTTTCAGAAGAGGTGGGTCTTAAGTTTTTTCCTGAAGGCCAAATGGTTTTCCTCCATGTGGATGTTTGTGGGTAGAGCGTTTCATAGCCGAGGTTCAAATTCAGATATCCTCCCCCCCCCGAAATTCCAGGATGTCATATGACGTCCAGGGGTAGGGAAGTGGTTAAAAAAAATGTCCCCTGGTGAAGATCTATCGTCAATCACGATGACCGCCACCACCGTATTATGTCCACTAGATGGAACTTGTGTTCCCAGGAAATAAACATAATGGCCCGGATTCACGTAGCACTTACGCCGACGTATCTCGAGATACGCCACGTAAGTGCACATATGCGCCGTCGTATCTATGCGCCTGACTCTGAAAGCAAGATACGCCTGAAACTGGGCTTCATCCGACTGACGTAAGTTTCCCACGCCGTCGTATCGTGGGTGCATATTTACGCTGGCCGCAAGGGGCGCTCCCATTGATTAGAATATGCAAATGAGTGAGATACGCCGATTCACAAACGTACTTGCGCCCAGCGCATTAATATACACGGTTTACGCAAGACTTACGTCCGGCGTAAAGTTATTCCCCATCTATGAGGCACAACTCATACAAAGGTATGGACCAGGGAACAGCCGTCGTATTTTACGTCGTTTACGTAGTAGTACGTGAATATGGATGGGCGTAGGTTACGTTCACGTCGTAGGCAATGATTCGACGTATCTTAGGCGTTCGTTCAACGTGATTCTGAGCATGCGCACTGGGATACGTCCATGAGCTGGCGCATGCGCCGTTCGTTATTCATATCTTGATGGCGCTCGGCCCATCATTTACATGGGGTCACGCCTCATTAGCATGGCTCACGCCCACTGCCACTTACGACAAGTTACGCCGAGGGAACCCAGCGTAGATTTGGGAGCAAGTGCTTTGTGAATACTGTGCTCGCCGCTCTGCGCTACGTCGGCGTAACGTATATTCGATATGCTACGCCGGCATAACTATGCGCCGCTGTATGTGAATCCGGGCCATTATACTCAATACTTAGGGTATTCATACTTAGATTTTTTTTTTCATAAATAGGCACCTAGAACTTAACCTCTTCCATACAGGGCAGTTATACACACTTCCATACCAGGCCTATTCTGGCACTTCTCTCCTACATGTACAAATCATAATTTCTTTGCTAGAAAATTACGCAGAACCCCCAAACATTATATATGTTTTTTTAGCAGACACCCTAGGGAATAAAACGACGGTCATTGAAACCTTTTATCTTGCACGGTATTTGCGCAATAATTTTTCAAACGCCTTTTTTGGGGAAAAAAATTGTTTCATGAATTAAAAAAATAAAAAAACAGTAAAGTTAGCCCAATTTTTTTGTAAAATAGGAAAGATGATGTTACACCGAGTAAATAGATACCTAACATGTCACGCTTTAAAATTGCGCACACTCATGGAATGTCGCCAAACTTTGGTACTTAAAAATCTCCATAGGCAACGATTTGAAAATTTTTACAGGTTACCAGTTTAGATTTACAGAGGAGATCTAGTGCTAGAATTGTTGCTCGCACTCTAACGCACGCGGCGATACCTCACATATGTGGTTTAAACGGCGTTTACATATGTCGGCGGGACTTGCGTGTGCGTTTGCTTCTGCGCGCAAGCTACCGGGGACAGGGGCGTTAAAAAAATACATTTTATTTCTTTTTTTTTTTTATATATATTTATTTCTTTTTTTACACTTTTTTTTTTATTTTTATTTTTTTTGATCACTTTTATTCCTATTACAAGGAATGTAAACATCCCTTGTAATAGGAATGTGTGTGACAGGTACTCTTTATGGAGAGATGCGGGGTCAATAAGACCCCACATCTCTCCTCCAGGCTGGAAAGCATGAAATCGGTGAAAAAAAATTCACCGATCTCATGCTTGCTGTTGCTTAGCAGCCGCAATCGCGGCTTTGTTTACTTACGGGGACCCGGGCGTGACGTCATCACATCGCGCCCGGGTCCTCCGACGGTCATAGAGATGACTGGTGACCATCTGGTCACCAGTCATCTCTATGCTTCCTGCGAGCGCCGGACGATTCGTTCTCCGGGCCCCCGATGGCACGGGAGAGCCCGGAGAGGCACCGGATGGCGGCGGGAGGGGGGGGATGTCCCCTCCCGCCGCCTGTAAGAACGATCTAGCGGCGGAACCGCCGCTATGATCATTCTTACGTTGTGCAGAATCGCCGGCACAAGAGAAGGATATCTGAATGATGCCTCTAGCTGCAGGCATCATTCAGATATCCCCCCCACAAAGCCCAGGACGTCATATGACGTCCACTCTGAACGGCAGAGGTTCTTTGTGGACATCATTTTACTATGGGCCGGTAGGGAAGTGGTTAAAACATTTCATACCATTTCCTACTGACACAGGAGGTAAAGAGCAAATTTGTTTAGATTATATACAGAAAACTGGTTATTACACTCTAGGGGGATTTACCAAAACTGTGAAATGCTAAATTTGATGCAGCTCTGCGTAGAAACCAATCAGCTTCCAGGTTGTATTGTCAAAGCTTCTTTGAACAAGCTAAAGTTAGAAGCTAATTGGCTACCATGCCCAGCGTCACCAGATTCTGAGTGCTACAGTTTTTGTAAATCTCACCCACTGTCATCTAACACTTTAAAGCCAGGTTCACATATATGTGGCTGCGGTTCACCGGTCTGGTGCGTTTCTGTTTACCGCTACAGGTGTGGTTTAGGTACAAATTTTGGTCTGAATTCACACCTAACCCGGACCTAAAGACGCACAGGACCCTTTTTTTTTAAATCTGGACCCGCGGCCGCCCTGGACATGTGTGAACCGGCTCTATTGATAGCCGGCCACACTCACATGTCCTGTGAATTGGATGAGGGAAAACCCACATCCAATTTACATCTATGTGAACCCAACCTTACTCCTTCTTCCTTATCCCAATCAAGAGGAGAATTCTTGGTTAGGAAAGGGATAAAAGATACTGGCTCATAACAATTAAAGGGGTTGTAAAGGTACAATTTGTTTTCCTAAATAGCTTCCTTTACCTTAGTGCAGTCCTCCTTCACTTACCTCATCCTTCCATTTTGCTTTTAAATGTCCTTATTTCTTCTGAGAAATCCTCACTTCCTGTTCTTCTGTCTGTAACTCACCACCGTAATTCGGGACTTTCTCCCTGGTGTGGAGAAAGCCTCTTGAGGGGGGAGGCGGTGAGCAGGAGTGTCAAGACGCCCACTAACACACAGCTCCTTTCTCTATCTGCAAAGTAGAGAGTGTCCTGACTTGCCTGCTTGCCCCCTCCCCCCTCAGGAGGCTTTCTCCACACCAGGGAGAAAGCCTCGCATTACTGTGTGGAGTTACAGACAGAAGAACAGGAAGTGAGGATTTCTCAGAAGAAATAAGGACATTTAAAAGCAAAATGGAAGGATGAGGTAAGTGAAAGGTAAAGAAAGCTATTTAGGATTTTTTTTTACCTTTACAACCCCTTTAAAAGAAAAACTTACTGACTTTACATTACGACCTTTTCTAATTGGTTGTATGGTGCGACACGAGGATATACATATAATAAACACACTTACCTGCGTATATCCGTAGACTCCCAGTATTTGTGCCATTGGAAAAGTTGTCACTGAATAATGGTCTCCAATAAAACCCACCAACTTGGCTTTTGCAGAACATGAGTAATTAGGGACTGTCCTTTGTGGTCCAGATAAAATTTGTAGAACATTTCTTACAGCCACACTGGTATCTAAAGAGGAGTCCGTGATATGATATCCCAATGTAATATTGGGTAAAATTTCTGTATTCTGGTTAATTTTGTGTATAGCAAAACGAAACATCAAAATATTTAAGATTGATCGCAGATCGTCACTGTGGGGGCAGTAAAATGTTTTTCACAAGAAGGGGAATCTATGAGATTGTAAAGTAGACCTATACTTTAAATGTAAATTTTCATTGACCAACAGGGATTTATTTCCATAGTTGAATGTGACACAGCAAACAGTAAATCAATGTACCTTTAGTATATGATTTCCAAATAGAAGAACATGTGATAGTGCCTAAGTACCCATTGTTTTTTTTAACTCATGGGACCACCAAACTATGGGCTGCAGGCAAAACATGACCCTTCCCTGGCCTGGCACTCGGGTCACTATTCCTTCCAATGATAACAATGAAGGAGCACTATTATTTCTACTGATCCCAATGATGGGGCGCTATTCCTTCACTGATCCCAATGATGGGGCGCTATTCCTTCACTGATCCCAATGATGAGCCACTGTTCCTTCCACTGATCCCAATGATGGGGCGCTATTCCTTCACTGATCCCAATGATGAGCCACTGTTCCTTCCACTGATCCCAATGATGGGGCGCTATTCCTTCACTGATCCCAATGATGAGCCACTGTTCCTTCCACTGATCCCAATGATGGGGCGCTATTCCTTCACTGATTCCAATGATGGGCCACTGTTCCTTCCACTGATCCCAATGATGGGGCGCTATTCCTCCCACTGATAACAATTATGATGCCAAGTACACACAACCGTTTTTCATGACGAGAACACTGCAATTTTTTAGATCCATCGGTCACGAAAACCGGTCGTGTGTAGGCTCCATAGCAGTTTTCTCGACAAGAAACCTAACCTGCAAAAAAAAATTAGAACCTGCTCTATTTTTTCTCGTCGTTTTTCCCGTCGTTCTTTTTCTCGTTGCAAAAAAAACCACTTGTGTGTATGCTTTTCCAAGGGGGAAAAAAAACGCACATGCTCAGAAGCAAGTTATGAGACGGGAGCGCTCGTTCTGGTAAAACTAGCGTTTGTAATGGAGATAGCACATTTGTCATGCTGTAACGGACTGAAAAGCACAAAGACTGAAAAGCGCAAATCGTCTCTCACCAAAACTTTTACTAACACGAGGATCAGCAAAAGCAGCCCAAAGGGTGGAGCCATTCGAACGGAACTTCCCCTTTATAGTGCTGTCGTACGTGTTTTCTACGTCTCCTCACTTTGCTTGAGCGTTTTTTTCATGAACGGATGTATGCAAGGCAGCCTTGAGAGGAATCATGTCGATAAAAACTTCGTTTTTTTGCATGACAGGAAAAACGGTCGTGTGTACGCGGCATTAGACACTATTCTTCCCACTGATAACAATGATGGGGCACTATTCCCCCTACTCATACCCATGATAGAGCACTATTCTTTACACTGGGACCAATGATGGAGCACTATTGATCTTTTATTGAAAATAATCAAGCAACCAATTTTATACAAAAGTAAAAAACAAAACCACAGTACAAAACTTTAACAGAAATCAAAAGAATACACATCCATGTTCGGAATATTTACAATATATACATAGTCCACTACCAAAACATTTTTAGAAAACTATTTACATAAAGCAGCAGAGAGTGCCTTAGAGGCACAACCCGTCACCTATGTACGCAGCCATTTATCAAAAATTAATAATAAAAAAAAATAATAATAATCTAAGGTGATAAGAGACAGACAGCCACACCCGGGAAAGAGACTCCTGGCAGTCAGGGAGGCTTGATACCCCTCCACGCCTTCAACCAAGCCCCCTGACCCCGCTTGTCTCTCTCAAGCTCCCGAATCTTCCCCACCTTATGCAAAATGTCATACACCAGCACCTCAACAGGAAGGATTTAATGCCGAATGCTGACCTGACACTGCGTGTTCCAGGTGAAAAAACGGACTACTAGGCTAACTAAAAAAAGTGTATCCAAACAAAAAACTCCCCCAGTATTGAATGCTCTGTACACCCACTCAGCACAACCCAGCCTGGAGAGGAAAGGAACATTGAGGGCCCGCCCCACCTGTTTGTACACTTCTATGTTAAAGGGGCAACAAAGCAGAAAATGGTCCATAGTCTCCTCCTCATCTGCACACTCCTACCGAGGACAGCTACGATCCATCCCACTGCGGAATTTCAAATTGCCCCAAACATAGAGCCTCCCATGGAAGCACAACCAGGCCGGATCCTTAAATTTAGGGGGTACTCTATCCAAATTAATCAGTCTTAACCCTGCCCTCAAAACTGGGCCTGGGCAATCCCTTAAGGCCAGTGGGTCAGGAAAGACTTTGCTCAAGAATCGACTCATAAGGGCTTTCCTTGGAACCGATCTGAAATCTTCAGCCAACAATCGCCACTGCCGCAGTAACTTCAGGCACGGAGAGACATAGGCTGGTAGCTGACCACAATGACCCCTGCGATTCTTCACTTGGCCACCTTCTTCCCAAAGTCATAAAAAAAGGCCTAAACCAAGATCTAAATATGCCTACCCATCCAGGGGGTTCCACTGCAAGCATATTACCAATGTTACATTTGAGAAATAGCAGTGAAAAGAAAAGAACTGGGTTGACCATACCAAAGCCACCCTCCCTCCTGGATAGATAGGTGACATTCCTTTTGATGGGGTTCAGTCTGAATGATAGAGCACTATCCCTTCCACTGACACCAATGATGGAGCACTATCCCTTCCAGTGACACCAATGATGGAGCACTATCCCTTCCACTGACACCAATGATGGAGCAATATCCCTTCCAGTGACACCAATGATGGAGCACTATCCCTTCCACTGACACCAATGATGGAGCACTATACCTTCCACTGACACCAATAATGTAGCACTATCCCTTCCACTGACACCAATGATTGAGCACTATTCCTCCCACTGACACCAATGATGGAGCACTATTCCTCCCACTGACACCAATGATGGAGCACTATCCCTTCCACTGACACCAATGATTGAGCACTATCCCTTCCACTGACACCAATGATGGAGCACTATTCCTCCCACTGACACCAATGATGGAGCACTATTCCTCCCATTGACATCAATGATGGAGCACTATTCCTCCCATTGACACCAATGATGGAGCACTATTGATCTTTTATTGAAAATAATCAAGCAACCAATTTTATACAAAAGTAAAAAACAAAACCATAGTACAAAACTTCAACAGAAATCAAAGGAATACACATCCATGTTCAGAATATATACAATATATACATAGTCCACTACCGAAACATTTCTAGAAAACTATTTACATAAAGCAGCAGAGAGGGCACAACCCGTCACCTATGTATGCAGCCATTTATCAAAAATGACCATTTATCGTAAAGACCGGTCTTTCCCAGTGACGTACGAGGGTGCGTCAGAGGGGGCGGGATCACGTGACGGGTGGCCGCTTCCCCTATATAAGAAATGTCACAGCTCCAGCGCGTCATTCCGCTGGGCTGTGTCCAGCGGAGAGTGGAGCTCACCTGCTGTGCTCTAGACGGATGGATCTTCTCATCGCTGAACCGGACCGGTGATCACCCGTCCGTCGCTGGAGAGATCATCCGTCGCAGGATAGAAGACAACGTTGGAGCGGGGCCCGGGCCGAGAGTGGATTCACATCGTTGGATTTTTTTTTATTAATAAAGGATTTTTTTCTACGGTGTCTGTGTGTATTTTAACTATTTACACTTCCTTCGTGAAATGGTAGAGGTACAGTGTACCCCATTACCAATTCACATAGGGGGGGGGGGCCGCATCTGGGGGTCCCCTTTGTTAAAGGGGTTTTCCAGATTCTGATAAGCCCCCCGCCCGCAGACCCCCACAACCACCGGGCAAGGGTTGTGGGGATGAGGCCCTTGTCCCCATCAACATGGGGACATCCTCCACATGTTGAGGGCATGTGGCCTGGTGCGGTTCAGGAGAGGGGGGGGGCGAATTCTGTCCCCCCCTCTTTTCTGCGGCCAGCCAGGTTAACGTGCTCGGATAAGGGTCTGGTGTGGATTTTTGGGGGAACTTCACGCCATTTTTTTTTAAATTTGGGGTGGAGTTCCCCTTAAAATCCACACCAGACCTGAAGGGTCTGGTATGGATATTTGGGGGGAACCCCACGTCATTTTTTTTTTTAATTGACGGCGGCGTCAATTAATATCCATATCCATATCATATCCATATCAGACCTGAAGGGCCTGTTAATGGAATTTGGGGGGACCCCCAGCTTTTTTATTTTTATTTTTTATGAATGAATCATCTCTGTAATTGCCAGAGCCAACAATTCATTAGAGCCGCAAAGCCGGTTTTAAATGCCTTTTTTCCTTTCAGAAATGACACTTTGTGCAGGGACAGTTCTATGTACGGGAAACATGCGCTTTTTCACATGCTGACTTTACACCCCCCCTAGGTACGAAATTTAAAGTTATATTACACTTTTATTGTTTCACTTTTAGCATTATTAAATTCACTGCTCCCGGAAAAACGTCCGTTTTTAAAACTTTTTTTTGCATTGATACATGTTTCCTGGGACAGGACCCAGGTCCCCAAACACTTTTTAGGACAATAACTTGCATATTAGCCTTTAAAATTAACACTTTAGATTTCAAATGTTCGAGTCCCATAGACTTTAATGGGGTTCTAAAGTTCACACGAACATTTGGTGTGTTCGCAAGTTCTGATGCGAACCGAACAGGGGGGTGTTCGGCTCATCCTTACTTACAAGTTAAAAATCTGTATATTTTTCCAAGAAATTTACTTGGAACCCCCAAACATTATATATATATATATGTTTAGCAGAGACCCTAGAGCACAGGTGTCAAAGACAAGGCCCGCAGGCTGAATCCGGCCCTCCAGGCCATTTCATGTGGTTCTCGCACCTCTCCTGCAGCAGCAGGAGAGCTCCAGCCCTCCTCTGGTCCTCCTCCAGACCCCTACTTTCTGCTTTCAAGCAATTCATCCAGCTTCTTCCCAGCAGCAGCATAAGGAAAGGGGGTGCACTGTGATGTAAGGGAGAGTGGGGGGGACACAACTTCTGGTGGTGGGGTGACTCTTGACATCTAATGTAAGGGAAGGGGATGCGCTGGACATCTAATCTTACAGATACAACCGGCCCTTTTGAGAGCAATCATAATGCTGATGCGGCCCACAATGAAATTGAGTTTGACACCCCCCGCCCTAGAGAATAAAATGGCGGTTGTTGCAATATTTTATGTCACACTGTATTTGCGCAGCAGCCTTTCAAAGCAATTTTTGTTGAAAAAATACACTACAATAAATAAAAAATTAAAGAAACAATAAAGTACCGTATATACTCGAGTATAAGCCGACCCGAATATAAGCAGAGGCGCCTAATTTTACCACAAAAAAATGGGAAAACGTATTGACTCGAGTATAAGCCTAGGGTGTCCATCTGCATGCCTCACTCTGCCTCACTTTGCCTCACTGTGTCCATGCCTCACTGTGCCCATGCCTCACTGTGCCTCACTGTGTCCATGTACATGCCTCACTGTGCCCATGCCTCACTGTGTCCATGCCTTACTGTGCCCAGGGCCGTCTTAATAGCATCATGGGCCCCTGAGCAAAGTAATGCTCTGGGGCCCCTACAGTGATGACAGTGCAGGTAAACAGACATCAAGTAGGTAGGAGGCAGACTGCCTTGCCTGTGTATCTATCACTCTCAGTGCCACCAAGGGACCCCCAATTTCGGGGCAGCGTGGGCTCAAGGACCAGCTGCTTTGGGGATAGTGCAGGGGCCCCCATGCAGCTGGGGCCCCTGGACAGTGCCCAGGTGTGCCCTCTCATTAAGACAGCCCTGACTGTGCCCATGCCTCGCTGTGTCCATGCCTCACTGTGTCCATAACTAGACTTACGTTTAACACAGGAGTATATAAAAGTGGTGTCCGGCTTTGAAAAATCAGTGTTCCCTGGCCGTAGGGGGACTTACGGCCGTCCGGTACCAGGTCCCCAAATTTAGCGGAGAAATTACCGTTTAACATGGGAGTCTATGGAAGGGGTGCCCGACTTTGAAAAATTGGTGCTCCCCAACTGTAGGTCCCCCGGACAACAAACTTTGCACAAGTGTGCCAAGTTTGGGGTCCAGGCGGCCGGTACCAGGTCCCCAAAGTCCGGGAGATCAGGCGCAAAAAAGTGACTTGTGATCTTTATACTAAGCAAAAAAAAAATTGTGATTCTCATTTTATCCAGAATCGTGAAGCTCTAAACTACATTAATATATATATATATGTTTTTTTTTTATTATTATTATCAAAGGAAAGTTGACACAAAATAGTAAAAAAGTATATACATATATATATATATATATATATATATATATACACATATATATATATATATATATATATATATATATATATATATATATATATATATATATATATATATATATATATATATATGTATATACTTTTTTACTATTTTGTGTCAACTTTCCTTTGATAATAATAATAAAAAAAAAAAAACATGAGATGTTACCACCAATTGAAAGCCCAATTTGTCCTGAAAAAAACAGATTTATTTCACCTGGATACACGAAATAGTTGCTATAATATGTACATTTTTACCAACATATATCATTTAAATAATAATTAAAATTTGTTATGAAGGGGTTATGTTTTTGCAACTGGATATACATAAAACCTTGGTTTGCGAGAATAAGTCATTCCAGAAACATGCTTGTAATCCAAAGCACTTGTATATCAAAGCATTTTTTTTACAGGATATAAAAGAGAAGAGAGGCACCTCTAAGGCCTCGTACACACGACGGGACATCTCTGAAGAAAACGGTCCGCGGACCGTTTTCTTCGGACATGTCCGCTGGCAGATTTTGGTCTGATGGCTGTACACACCATCAGACCAAATTTCCCGTGGACAGCGAACGCGGTGACGTGACCGCGCCATCGCCGCGACAATGACGCGGCGACGTGCGCGACCCTGGAAGGTCAATGCTTCCACGCATGCGTCGAATCACTTCGACGCATGCGAGGGCTTTCGGCCGAGCAGACATGTCCGGTGAGTTGTACAGACGACCGAACATGTCCGACGGACAGGCTTCCAGCGGACATGTTTCTTAGCATGCTAAGAAACATTTGTCCGCTGGAAACCTGTCCGATCCGCCGGAAAATTGTCCGGTCGGCCGTACAGACGACCGAACATGTCCACGGAAACTGGTCCGCGGACCAGTTTCAGCAGACATGTTCGGTCGTGTGTACGAGGCCTAAAGGCTCATACACACGGTAGGACATCCAACAAAATTTCCCTTGGATTTTTGTCTTAATTGATTTGTCCGATCACACCCATAGCATACACACGCTCGGACTTTTCTGCAAACTTTTCTAACACTTTCCCAACATCACGTGGTTTTACTTGCTCTTTACCGCCACCCTTTGGTTAACTTCTGCTATTGTTGGTTGAGTTTAACATTGGTTCTGAGCATGCGCATTTGTACTTTGTCCAAAAGTCCGATGGTTTGCTGTACACACGGTCGCACTTTGCACAATCGGACTTTTCGGAACAGAAAGTTGGTCCGTTCACAGACCCAACTTTTTGTCCGATTGAAGCCAAAAAAGTTGGTCCGATGGAACGTACACACGGTCGGACAAATACGAAAAGTGCCGGATTTTGAAGTTGGTTGGGCAAAAGTCCGACCGTGTGTACGGGGCTTAAGTGTAGCAAGAAGTTGCTAAATGTTGTACCTTCATTAAATGTAACCATATTGCTACACTTATGTCGCATACACACAATCATTTTTCGGGGTTGTAAAAAATGACGTTTTTTTTAATGTCATTAAAAATAATTGTGTGTGGGCTTCAGAGCATTTTTCGGGTTCTGAAAAACGGGCAATTTTTTTTCTGAACATGCTCTATTTTTTTACAACGTTTTTAACGTTGTCGTTTTTTGGGTTGTAAAAAATGGTCGTGTGTGGGCTTTAACGACGTGAAAAATCCGCGCGTGCTCAGAATCAAGTTATGAGACGGGAGCGCTCATTCTGGTAAAACTAGCGTTCGTAATGAAGTAAGCACATTAATCACGCTGTAACAGACAGAAAAGCGCGAATCATCTTTTACTAACACAGAATCAGCTAAAGCAGCCCCAAGGGTGGTGTCATCCGAATGTAACTTCCCCTTTATAGTGCCGTCGTACGTGTTGTACGTCACCACGCTTTGCTAGAGCATTTTTTTTTCACGATCGTGTGTAGGCAAGGCCGTTTTAATGATCAAGTTGGAAAAAACGTCGTTTTTTCTAGAGCCTGAAAAACGTCGTTTTTTACAACCCGAAAAATTATCGTGTGTACACGGCATTAGAGGCTCCTCTCTTCTTTTTTATACCGTATTTATCGGGGTATTGCGCGCTCCGGCGTATAGCACGCACCCCTAATTTTGACCCTAAAATCCTGTAAGAAAACATTTTATTACATTTTACTACTTACAGTTTTGGTGTCTTGCCCGGCATCCATCGGCGGCCTCATCCGGCGTCCGTCTGCGGCCTCGGTGGTGTCCTCCCGGCTTCTCCCGTGCTGTCTTCATGTCCCGCGCTCAGTTCGAAGCCTCCGCCAATGTATGCCGAGCGCAGTACACTTGGGTATATTCGGCCAGGCTCGGCTTCTCACGCATAAACGTCACAGAGCGCGACTACGAGCGAAGCCGAGCCTGGCCGAATGTACCCGAGTGTACTGCGCTCGGTATATGTCGGCGCAGGCATTCAAACACGGCGCAGGAAGCGGGTATCGGCGTATATCGCGCACCCACGATTTTGCCCTGATTTTCAGGGCAAAAAAGTGCGTGATATACGCCGATAAATACGGTACTCAGTTGTGACATGACGCTACTCTTATATCAAGACATCGCTTGTATATCAAGGCAAAATGTATTAAAACATTTTTCTTGTCTTGCAAAATTCTCTCAAAGCAAGTTACTCTCAAACCAAGGTTTTACTGTATAATTTTTTTTTACTATTTTGTGTCAATTTTCCTTTGATAATAATAAAAAACAAAAAACTAAAAAAAACATGAGATGTTCATTACCTTTTACCACCAATTGAAAGCCCAATTTGTCCTGAAAAAGGGGTATATTTCACCTGAATACACTAAGTAGTTGCTATAATATGTAAATTTTTACCAACAAATATCAAAGTTGCAAAACTGTGTTCAGTTGTTAAAATTTGTCATGAAGGGGTTATATTTTTGCGACTGGATATACCTTAACCACTTAAGGACCCGCTCACGTACATATACGTCGGCACTTTAAAGATGGATATCTCGGTAACGGCAGCAGCTGCTGCCACAACCGAGATATCCATCTTTTCCGTGAGAGGTCCTGTAACCGATAATGGTGGTCGCTACGGCGGATTCGCCGCAAGATCACCATTATCGGCGGTGGGAGAGGCCAAGCCCCCGGCGGAGGCGATCGGGTCCTGTTCAATGCTGGATATGGAGACGAGTGAGGGAAAGATGGCCCCCACCCGTCTCCATACCATAGCAGGGCAGAAGCGGCGTCAAAACGTCACTTCCGCCTATACGTCTTAAGGCTGCATTCACACCTGAGCGTTTTGTCACCTGAAGCGCGACGCTCAAATACGCTAGAGGGGGAAAAAATACATTATTCCCTATGGAGATGGTTCACATCTGCACACCAATACGACTGACGCCGAACGCCTGAAGCTCAAACAAGTTCCGGACCCTTTTTTGTCGCGTATCGGGCGGTTTGGGCGTATTTGTGCGTTTACAATTCCCATAGAAAGTAATGGAAATGCTCGATTCAAGCGACTTGCGCGACACCGAGCGTTTGCTACGGGCGTTTCGTCGCTTTAATCAATAGAACTTTTCACCAACATAGCAACAAGTGATGAAAAGTGATGAAAAGAAGATCATTTTTCCTATTGGCTAAAATAAAAAACGTTGAAGTACAAAAACGTTGGACGACGCTGTATGCAAACGCGCAAATAAGCATGAATACGCACGAAAAAAACGCCGGAAAAAACGACCGATGCTCAGGTGTGAATGCAGCTTAAAGGGGAGTTCCGGCCACAATTTCACTTTTTAAATATAAATACCCCTGTAATACACAAGCTTAATGTATTCTAGTAAAGTTAGTCTGTAAACTAAGGTCCGTTTTGTTAGGTTGTTACAGCATTTAGATAGTTTATAATCTAGAAATAGACAGTGGGCATCATGAAGCCAGACTGTATGACTTCCTGGATTTCAGCTTTGCATATCTCGCACATGCTCAGTGCACAAGCAATGTAATAGGTTTCAGTCAGGTTTGCAAGGACTACTGGGAAACATAATGCCTATCCCAGAAACCCTTGCAAATAGCCTAGGCAAATAAGGAGGAGGAAGTAATGAAGGACTACAAAATAAAGGTATTTACAAGCAACAAATGAAATAAAAATTGTCCATTCTGAACACTATGAGATTAGAGCATGCAGCACAGACAAACATAAAAAAATGGGTGGAACTCCACTTTAAAGGCATATTTTTTTGTTGTCATTTTTTCAAATGACAAATTTTCTTTTTTTATTGCATTTTAGTGTAAATATGAGATCCGAGGTCTTTTTGACCCCAAATCTCATATCTTTTTTCTATTACAAGGGATGTTTACATTCCTTGTAATAGGAATAAAAGTGATCCGTTTTTTTTATTCTTTTAAAACTGTTTAAAAATAAATAAAATCAAGTAAAATAAATGAGAAAACCAAAAAAATATTTTTTAAAGTGCCCCGTCCCGACAAGCTTGCACGCAGAAGCGAACGCATACTTGAGCAGCGCCCGCATATGAAAACAGTGTTCAAACCACACAAGTGAGGTATCGCCGCAATCGTTAGAGCGAGAGCAATAATTCTAGCCCTAGACCTCCTCTGTAACTGAAAAGATGCAACCTATAGAATTTTTTAAACTATGGAGATTTTTAAGGGTAAAAGTTTGACGCCATTCCACGAGCGGGCACAATTTTGAAGCGTGACATGTTGGGTATCAATTAACTTGGCGTAACATTATCTTTGACAATATATTAAAAAAAATTGGGCTAATTTTACTGTTGTCTTATTTTTTAATTCAAAAAAGTATTTTTTTTTTTCAAAAAAAGTGTTTTTTTTTTTCAAAAAAAATTGCGCTTGTAAGACCGCTGCGCAAATACGGTGTGACAAAAAGTATTACAATGACCAGCATTTTATTCTCTAGGGTGTCAGAAAAAAAAACAACAATATATAATGTTTGGGGGTTATAAGTAGTTTTCGAGCAAAAAAACATTTTTTAACTACTTCCGGACCGCCGCATGTACATATACATCGGCAGAATGGCACGGACAGGCACATTGGCGTACCTGTACGTCCCTGCCTAGACGTGGGTCCGATCGGGACCCCCCCGGTACATGTGGCGGTTTCCGTGGCTTCAGGAGCGATCCGGGACGAGGGCGCGGCTATTCGTTTCTAGCCGCCCCCTCGCGATCGCTCCCCGGAGCTGAAGAATGGGGAGAGCCGTATGTAAACACGGCTTCCCCGTGCTTCACTGTGGCGGCGCATCGATCGAGTGATCCCTTTTATAGGGAGACTCGATCGATGACGTCAGTCCTACAGCCACACCCCCCTACAGTTGTAAACACACACTAGGTGAACCCTAACTCCTACAGCGCCCCCTGTGGTTAACTCCCAAACTGCAACTGTCATTTTCACAATAAACAATGCAATTTAAATGCATTTTTTGCTGTGAAAATGACAATGATCCCAAAAATGTGCCAAAATTGTCCGAAGTGTCCGCCATAATGTCGCAGTCACGAAAAAAATCGCTGATCGCTGCCATTAGTAGTAAAAAAAATAAAATAATAAAACTATCCCCTATTTTGTAAACGCTATACATTTTGCGCAAACCAATCGATAAACGCTTATTGCGATTTTTTTTACCAAAAATAGGAAGAAGAATACGTATCGGCCTAAACTGAGAAAATAAACATTTGTTATATATGTTTTTGGGGGATATTTATTATAGCAAAATTAAAAAATATAGCATTTTTTTCAAAATTGTCGCTCTATTTTTGTTTATAGCGCAAAAATAAAAACCGCAGAGGCGATCAAATACCACCAAAAGAAATCTCTATTTGTGGGGGGAAAAAAGGACGCCAATTTTGTTTGGGAGCCACGTCGCACGACCGCGCAATTGTCTGTTAATGCGACGCAGTGCCGAATTGTAAAAACCCCTTAGGGTCGTTTAGCAGCATATTGGTCCGGTCCTTAAGTGGTTAAACTTGTAAACACAGAGTCGGAAAAACAGTCAACGTCCTTAAGTGGTTAATTTCCTGATAATTACACAGTTACCTGAATTTCCTGATAATTACACAGCTACCTAATATTTCAAGGAACTACATTTCTCATAGGAAAAAAAACAACAACACAATTGGCATTGAAATTCAAAATGTTACTTACTCTATAGAGTAGAATGCTTTGGTGTATGATTTCGTTAACCTTAGATTTGTAGTACCGGCACGTATAGTGAACACTCCTCCGATGAGGAGATCACCCTCTTGATAAAATCCAAATTCTTCATCTACATCTTTTATCCTGAGATCACAGACCGATGAAGAGCCAGAAGAGGTGTGTGCGCAAAATGACATCCACAGGACAATCCAATAAAGCGAGACTTTATGTAAAGGAAATTCAGCTATAGCTTTAATCTTTATGATGATAGACAACAAGGAAGCTTCTAATAATGAGAATACCCCATAGTATCTATAATATTCCGTGCTATGATGCAGCACGCGGATCAGTGACATCTCTACAGCATAGGACAGTGCTATTATCTCTTCTCTCGGCTCTCTTTTTTATACAGTTCAGCGTGACACCTTTCTAATGTTCCTGAATATAGATCCATTATTCTGGATCTACTTCTAGCTGTCCCTAAACTGAGATTTTTCTAAGAGAAATACAAAATGTAAAATACGATTCGAAGGAAAAGTAAAAAAAGAGAATACATTTTATTATAACTACACCTAATAAAGCAATGTTTTAAATAAACACAAGCAGTTTTATTTCTGAACTAGCTTCTTAAGAAAAAAATAAAACCAAAGAAAGAAAAAAAAAAGAAAAAAAAATATGAAAACATAAGTTATCAGGGATTGATTCACTAAAGACAAATAAGATTGTTAAAAAAGAGACAGATTTTTATTATATGTAGCACAACCCCCGAAGGAGCTGCTGAATATTTTTGGGTGACACGTTACCTCTATCTTCTTGCCGTCCAGGGTGAAGTCAAAGTCTGAAGAATTTCACTGTCCACACAATGCACTTCTTTTTCAGGGATTTATTTGTAGAACTTCAACAGAAAGAAGTGGGAAGGGGTGTAGAGGTAGGTAGGTTCAGGTGTATAATCACAAATAGGGAAACACTCCTGCTTCCAGCAACCAGTTCTCATCGCCACTCTAGCCAAAGTGGGTATTGCTCACCCGGATAGGTCCCTCTCACTGGCCTAGCAGCCGGGATGGTGCACGGAATAAAGTACAGTCTCTGCCACGGCCCTTCCTTTATGAGGAGACACTTTTGGTCCAGAATCCCCTGCCTCAGGATTCAGCACCCGGATCTCTCCAGCTTAGCTTCAGTAAAACTTTAGACCCTCCAGACGACACTGTCAAGCCTCTCAGTGCATGGTGCATCCTTCGATGAAGTTTCCAGGACTTCTCCCAAGATACCAGCTTCTTGCATGGCCCTCTCCAGGATAGGTCCTTCCCTGGCTTCCTTCATCAAGTGGCTTCCACCCGCAGGATGGACAGCACAGGATCACCTCTAAAAAAAGAGCAGGCCCCAGTATGACTACTGGGCCTACTATGCGAAGCCGCGACACTGGACCAATGTGGTCCCAGAGCCAGGATTCAGGACACGCACCTCAGGCCAGGCGGGGCCACGAACAACGAACAACGGACCCCGCATCAATGCCGTCTGTCCCTTAAGTACCCCTCCCCAGCATGCACAGCAGGGCGACAACTGATTCGCTGCTGAGGGGGACACCCAATACACCCTGGCCTTGCTGCTGCCACCCTTGGCCTGGAGGGGTAATGCCCCCCAGGCGAACAATAGTGGGAACTCCCAGCACAGCCATGGCTGGAACAGAGGCTAAATTTGCCATTAATCACTAGCCTGGGCCAAAAAACAGCTCAGACCCCACTAAATTTAATGCAGCGCCTGTTCGGCAGGAGCAGGCCGCTACATATAACTACATCTAACAAAACTATTTATCAAAAGAACATGAGTAGTTTTATTACTGAACGAAGTTCATTAACCACTTGCTGACTGGGCACTTAAACCCCCCTCCTGCCCAGACCAATTTTCAGCTTTCAGCACTGATGCACTTTGAATGACAATTGCGCGGTCATACAACAATGTACCCTATAGAGGTACTCTTGATGAAAGCAAGAATTGGCCTTGCTGTCAAAAATAGAAATTATATGCCTCGGTTAAACAGTGGTGGAAAAGCCTTCACACCGTAACTGCCATGTACATCGTGGCGGAGCCTGACGTGCAAAAGGAGGCCTCTCGTACAGTCCCAACTCAAGAACCTGATATTGCGACAGTGGTGCCCATGTGATCTCTCTGCTGGGTGAAGAGAAGAGTGGTAGATTTGTCACCAGAGCTGGAAAGTAAGCTTGAACTGAAGGCAGCAGACAGCGGATCCCTGGTTGGTAGATAACAGCAGCAGTAGCGACTGGATGCATAGTCGGACAAGCCAGGTCAGTAACAAATGCAGGCATAAACAGTAGGCACAAAGCTGTCAGGGTACAGACAAGATTCGGACCAGTCAAATATCAGCAGGCAGAGCAAAGTCCACAACAAACCAAGGTCAATGTAGGTAGCGATCAAGCAAAGTCAGAGGCAATCTGGGTCAAACACAGGAATCAACAGGATAAGATGCAGGGATACAGGAACAGCTGCAGATAAAACGGAAAATTACTGCATGCGCATGTGCAGTGGCGCACGTCTATTCACAGCTGGATGGGTAGCATTCAGTCCATGCCTGCACACTCCTGTGCATCTCACGATCACTGCAGTGTCATGACCAGTACATTCCTGACAGTAACCCTATAGAGGTACTTTTGATGAAAGCAAGAATTGGCCTTGCTATCAAAAATTAAAATGATATGCACTTGTCAAACAGGTGTGGAAAAATTGGTCCTTGGGTGTTAATTGTGCCCATGAAACCTTTACCAAAAATGTTCTTCCAGATAAAATGAACACCCACAAAGCTAGGCAGCATAGACAGTCTTGCAGAGATTCCAGATCCAGAAAATCGTTGACATCAGCATCAAGGGCTTGGGGCAAGGGATAGCTGCTGGTAGTCTAGGACTGATTCATTTTGATAAATGTCAGCCAGTCAATGGAGTCTGTGGACAGATGCGCTTCCATATCCGTCATAAAACCCCTGACAGCACCGAATGCCTGTTCAGAAAGCACATTGCAGCTTATTTGCATACTGCCCAAGTTCTGCCCAGTGGTCTATTTTCATGACCCAGTTACTCAGTGGATCGCCAACTGGAAAGCTCTCCATGTCTGTTTTCACCCCTAGATAATCTCCCACTAATGATGCAGAAGCTGCCAATGCAATGTAAAGCTGACCTGGGCACAGAGGACAATTTTTTTTAAATGCATCACCCCTTTTCCACCGCTCCTCTCTTGACCGATAGAAGCCTTTAAAACTAGCTTTTCCATGAGACTGTAATCTACCAGTCTCAAAGGCATTACATAAACTCCTTTTTAGGCTGGGTACACACCTATGCAAATTGGATGTAGGTTTCCCTGTATTCAATTTGCATGACAGGAGAATGTGACCAACTCTCTATGGAGCTGGAGAAACACAAATACTGCGCTGTCTATAGAACAGATTATCAGCCTGCACAGCAGTAGATCAAATTGCTAATGTAGTGGCCTGCTCCTGTTGGGCGGGGGCTGCTTTAAATTTAGAGGGGGTCTGAGTTCTTAATTGACTCAGGCGAATATGATTGTGGGCAATTTAGCCTCTGTTCCAGCCATGGCTGTGCTGGGAGTAACCACCATTGTTCGCCTGGGGGTGTTATTACCATCACAGGCCAAGGGTGGCAGCAGCAAAGTCAGGGTGTATTGGGTGTTCCCCTCGGCAGCGAATCATTGGAGTGATCGTCCCATTATGCATGCTGGGGAGGGGTACTTAAGGGACAGACGCCATTGGACCGGGGTCGTCAGTCTGTCGCCCCACCACCTCATGGCCAGCCTGGCTGGGGGTGCGTGCTCCTGAGTTCTGGCTCTGAGACCATGTTGGCCCGGGGTTGTGGTTTATCTAAGTAGGCCCAGTAGTCAGACCGGGGCCTGCATTTTCAAGGTGATCCTGTGCTGTCTGTCCTGGAGGGAAGAAGCTGCTTGATGAAGGAAGCCAGGGGAGGACCTATCCTGGAGAGGACCAGGCAAGAGGCTGGGAGAATGAATGAATGAATGAATGAATGAATGAAAAACTTATATAGCGCGGCACATGCGAACTGAATCGCCTCAGGGCGCTTGATGTTTCGTGTCTCATGACATCAAAAGAGCAGAGTTTTTATCCGTCTTCTGAAAGTCAGGTGGTTTTCCTCCAACCGAATGCTGGTTGGTAAAGCGTTCCATAGTCTCGGACCTTGAAAAGCAAACCTTCTTTCTCCTTTGGACTTGTATTTGGTTTTTGGAACCTTGACCAGATTTTGGTCAGTGGATCGCAGAACGCGATTAGAATTGTGAGGCTCTATCTTGTCGCAAAGATATTGTGGAGCCTTCCCATGGACGCACTTATGTGTTAGGCAGAGTGCTTTGAATGCAATTCTGTCCTTTACTGGCAACCAGTGAAGGGTTCTCAGCGAAGGTGAGATTGATTCCCATGTCCTTTTCCCAGTCACCAGTCTGGCGGCCGTATTCTGTACGACTTGCAGACGAGCGATTTGGTACTTTGGGAGCCCGAGGTAAAGGGCATTTGCATAGTCCAGTCTGGAATTCACGATTGTTCCCACCACGACTGCTACGTCTTCTTTGGGGATAAATGGAATAAGTCTGCGTAGTAGGCGCAACAAATGGTGCGATCCGCTGACTACTGACCCTATTTGTGCGTCCATTGTCATGAAGGTGTCAAAAATGACTCCTAGACTTTTGACTTTGGAGCTAGGGGTGATGATTTGGCCCAGAATGGGCGGCGGTGTCCAGGTTGTTGCCAGTTGACTCTTTCGGCTGGCGTGAAACATAAGAAGTTCTGTTTTGGAACTATTGAGTTTGAGATAACTCTTAGTCATCCAGTTTTCTATCGAAGAGAGACATTTCTCTAAACTGAGATGATGATCCTTTTTTTGCAGATGCGAAAATACAGTTGCGTATCGTCTGCATAAGAGTGATAAAGTAGTTCTTGGCTACTGATAATATCAAAGAGAGGGCGAAGATAGATGTTGAACAGCACCGGTGACAGGGGGGATCCTTGGGGGACTCCACATGGCACCGTGCGTTTTTCCGACGTGAAAGATCCCAGTTTCACTGTTTGTGATCGGTTTTCAAGAACCTACCTCGGCCAGTCGCATCAGTAACATTTTGTGGTCTACTGTGTCAAAGGCTGCGCTTAGGTCCAGCAGAACCAGGAGACAGGATTCTCCCTCGTCTGCGGCCTCGAGGGCATCGTCCCATATTTTGAGTAAGGCCGTTTCTGTCCCGTGTCCGGGACGGAAACCTGATTGAAATGGATCCAGTAAATTGTGGGTATCCAGATGCTGTTGCAGCTGTTGTACCACTATTTTCTCCATTATCTTGGAGAGAATATTTAGGCCTGTTATGGGGCGGCGGTGAGTTGGGTCCTTGGGATCCAGGTTAGGTTTTTTCAAGATGGGCTGGATTGTGCCCTCTTTCAGCAGGGATGGCACTATGCCTTCCTTAAATGACTGATTTATAAGCTGTGTGATGGGAGGCGCCAGGATGTCGGCACATTCCTTCAGCAGCTTGGTGGGAATGATGTCATTAAGTGCTGTGCTGTTCCGCAACGCACCAATGATATTTTTGGTGGTGTCGATGGAGATGGGTTCCAGAGTGAACTTAGTTGATTGTAGAAGGTTTCTGTTGGTGTTTTGTTGGTGTTTTGTAGTTGATTGAAGGGGGGGCTGAGGGGGGTATTATTTTGCAGAATACTTACCCGGATTCTTTCGATTTTGTCGATGAATCCGATAGTTCATTACAGAACTCTTGGGTGTCTGAATTGGGGACTTCAAGACATCCCGGATTCATGGTCTGGGTGACCATCTTGAAGAGTTCTCGGGGGCGGTTCATGGCGCTGTTAATCGTCATAGAAAAATGATGTTTCTTGGCTTTGAAGATTTCTTTATGATATCGTGTTGTTATTGCCTTGTAGATGATGAGGTGATCTTCTGAAGGGCTTCTTTTCCAGTAGGGACAGCTGGTTGTTGAACCAGCCGGACTTTTTTTTCCGAATGCGGACTTTGCGTTTCGGTGCTACTAAGTCGGCTGATTGTAGCAGAGCTGCATTTATGGCATCCAGTGTATCTGAGGCTGCTAACTGAGGATAAATAGTTTTGATTCGGTTTCCCAAGGTAGATTTGAAGAGTTCCGAATGGAGCTTTTTTTGAGATCTAGCCCAGTGTATTGTCACCGGCTTGGGTGCTTTTATAACTGGTGGATTTTTGGAAATTATGAAACTAATTGCATCGTGGTCGGTCCATGGCAAGGGTTCATTTCCCAAAATGTTTATTTTCAGATTTTGTCTGAAAATTAGGTCGAGTGTGTGACCTGAAGCATGCGTGGGCCCGCATATAAGTTGCTGTAGCCCTAATCCTTCCAGGTGATCGATGCAGGCGTCCGCAATGGGATCCTGTGAGGAGTTGGCCCACAGATTGAAGTCCCCGAGCAGCAAAAGATGTTTGCTGTTAAGGGTATAAGTGGATATGAACTCCGTTAATGATGGTAGAAGCTGCGATTTTGGCCCAGGTGGCCTATAGCAGAGGAGAATGTGAACAGTCTCCTGGGGGTTAGTTTGAAGTTGAAGGCCTGGAAACTTCATCGGGGGATGCACCGTACACTGAGAGGCTTGATGGTGATCCCCTGTCAGATCTGAGCTTTACAGAAGCTAGTCTGGAGAGTTACGGGTGCTGAATTCTGTGTCAAGGGATTCTGGACCGAAAGTGTCTCCTCATAAGGGAAGGCCCATAGCAGAGTCTGTACTTTATTCCGTGTGCCATTCCGGCTGCTGGGCCAGTGAGGGGGATCTATCCGGGTGAGCAATGCCCACTCTGGCTGGAGTGGCAACAAGAACTGTTTGCTGGAAGCAGGAGTGTTTCCTAATTGAGATCATGCACCTGAACCTATCTACCTATTACCCTTCCACCTCCTTCAACCACTTCTTCTTTCTTACCAAGTTCTGCAAATAAATCTTAGAAAAATAAGTCTTGAGTGTGGACATTGAACTTTTTCAACTCTCTTCTACTACCCTGGATGGCGAGGAAATAGAGGTAAAATGCCGCCCAAAATACTCAGCAGCTCCTGTAGCTCCTGTAGTGTAGCACTACCCCCGCGGGTAGTGCTACACTAAAATTTAAAACATTTTGAAAAAGGGCAGTGCTCACATATAAACCAGTTTCAGGAATAAGCTAAAATCATAGTTGTGAAAAAAATTTGAATAGACTAGAGACATAAACTCAATACACAAAACACAAGAAAAGGTCCATATGGAGCCAGTTCACATATCTCTGGGGCGGCTGTGGAGCAGCTTGCACAGAAGCGATGGGAATCTTTGGCTCAGTTTCAGAGCAAAACCTGGTCCTGAAGCCAAAAAACTGAGAGAGCGCTCCTTGCGGCTGAGTGTTCGGTGCTTCTAAGGCCCCGTACACACGACCAGTTTCCTCGGCAGAATTCAGCTTCCGACCGAGTTTCTGGCTGAATTCTGCCGAGAAACCCGGCCGTGTGTACACTTTCGGCCGAGGAAGCCGACGAGGAGCTCGACGAGGAAATAGAGAACATGTTCTCTATTTCCTCGTTGTTCTATGGGAGCTCTCGGCCCGCCGAGCTCCTCGGCGGCTTCAGGGCTGAACTGGCCGAGGAACTCGATGTGTTTGGCACGTCGAGTTCCTCGGCCGTGTGTACGGGGCCTAAAGGTGATAACAGGGGACACAAAGCCCAAAAAAGCAGGGGTTGCCATCTGTGCCACAGATGAGAGATGGTGGCATTGAAATCTCTCTGCGGGTGAATCCCAGATGAGGTGTGCAGTAGGACCCAGGAGAGCTGTAGGTGGTGCAGACTGCACACAGAAGGAAGCAGGTTGCAATGGTAAGTGCTACAGGCTGGAGAAACAAGTTAGTACTGTAGATAGGTACTTCAGGCTTGGTACAGCAGGTAGGCACCAAGGTGGATCACAGCAGACAGGGCACAGCAGAAGGCATAGTAAAAGACAATAGAAGAGGTCAGGAAGCCAGTGGTCAGCAGATCAGGTATCAGAATAGTGGCTAGGCAAGCTGGGGTCATCATACACAGTACAGTTGATAGGAGAAGATCCGTGGGAAATCTGAGGTCAGAGCTGGGAGTGAGACAAGAGGTATCCAAGGGCAAGCTGGGTTGGTAACAGGTGATCAGAAACAGCAGCAAACACAGGAACAGGAAACAGCAAGCTGAAGACCACAGTCATCCTTTTACAAGCCTGAGGGCGCCAGGGTTTGATGTAAATTGCCATGGCGAGCGTGCATTCACAATACGTGTACATGTATTTGTGCGGGTGCGACCATATTGGGAATGGCCTACTTATTGTTTATTGAATATTTTTGTTAAGCGTTAAATCACATAAGTATCAAAACGCTACCCGGCGATGGGACCAGGTGCCATTCGCCGTACATACAACAACAACAGTAAAATCACAGACATCAAAGCCGTTGAAACATAGAAACATTTAGGCCCCATGCACATGAGACGCTGGTAAACTCGAGTTCAGAGGCATTTGGGCATTTTTTCCAACTGCCCCTGAACACGTAATGTTATCCTATGTGTCCATGCACACATTCACGTTTTTTTGCGTTTTAAAGCAGTTGGGTTTAGGCTCGTTTTTTCAGACGCAAAATTTTGGGTTCAGACGCAAACGTTTTTGCGTTTCAAAGCTTTGGGAGGGTCTACAATGTCTTTGTTATGAACGCTGATAGCCGCAAACGCGGTAAAATGCAGCTAAAGGCGGCAAAACGCCGCAAAATTTGCGGCAAAAACTGGCGTTTTAAACGCCGGTTTTTGCCTTTGAAAACTTGAGTTTACATGTGTTTGCATTTGCTTCTCGTGTGCATGGGGCCTAATACATTAAAAAGAAATAGCATAAATCAGATAAAAATTGAAAATGCCTACTATGCCAGGTCTGCAGATAACTATCCTCCGCCTTGTTGCCTGAGGCCCCGTACACACGAGAGGATCGATCCGCTGAAATTGATCCGCGGATCGGTTTCAGCGGATAGATCCGCTGGTGTGTACGATCCAGCGGATATTTATCCGCGGATATATTTCGGGCCGATCGATTTCCAGCGGATAAAAATTTCTTAGCATGCTAAGAAATCTGTCCGCTGGAATCGGCTCCAGCGGATCGATCCGGTGGTCTGTACAGACTCACCGGATCGATCCGTCCGAACCCATCCCTCGCATGCGTCGTAATGATTCGACGCATGCATGGAATTCCTTATATGACAGTGTCGCGCACGTCGCCGCGTCATCATCGCGGCGACGGCGCGACACGTCATCGCGGATCCGCGGATAAATCCTCTTGTGTGTACTAGGCATGACAGTTGCCAACCAATAGTAATCCTTCTCCTTGGATCAGGATGACAAAATAAGTCAATAGTAACAAAATGCATTGCTTTATTTTTATTTGCTCTGGTTTAAAAGAAGTTTCTCCCCCAAAAAATCTTTGCTGGCAATGAACAGCTGACTTTCAACTCCTGTACATTGCTGAGTAATAGCATGGAACAAATGGGAAAAATAGAAATCACACTCATTGCTGAAAAATGTAATTGATTAGTTGTCATGGCTAAAAGCTCCTTTTTGTTTTAGCACAGCAAATAACAAACAAAAGAAAAAAGCTAAAAGTGATCGTATTAACACAGCCATTTATTTTTAAAAAAGTCCAGCCTGTTAACGTTGCTCACATATAGAGATGGCCTGGCGGTTCGCCCGGCGGTCGTTTGGCGGCAAACTTTGCTCGTTCGCGGTTCACCAAACAGGCGGACATCTGGCGATATTCGCCGCGGTCCGCCATTTTACATTGAGAAGAACTTTCACCCATGACATATCCATCAGGTGGTGCAGGACAGGCAATTGAGACATTTCAGCACATGGACATACCCCCTACCTTATAAATAAACCTGATCTGGTGGCCATCTTACATTCTGCTTTTTGTCAGTGTAGGGAGAGGTTGGTGTTTGGAGCAGGGACAGGCTGTATTCAATCAAATAGCTATCTAAAAGGTCCACAAAAGTCCTTTTAAGGACTGGTATATGTGTGTGACGAGATCCTTTCTCGCCCAGTTCTGCTCTCCCGACACTCCTCTGCTACCAGTGAGTCAGCTTGCAGATTGCAACGTCTGATGGTCCAGTCATCCAAGGTTCCGGGATCCAAACTACAGCTATGTGCCGTTCAGACCCATTAAGAACAAACACCAGGCAGGCTGTATGTAAGTTCAAACAGGACTCTTTATTTTCAAGTACACAGCACACTTTTATACAGAATTTTGGAACATCCCACTCCCAACAACCGCTTTCCTATTGGTCAATTGTAAAGTATGCAGTCTTCACTCAGGTCCTCCTTGACCATGCAAATGAGGACTTGAAATAGTCAACAGGGATTGGTCCAATAGCTTGGATAGAAAGACTTGTGTATTGAGACAGAAGCCCCAGGGGGTAATCAATGTACACAATAACCCGGTCTACTTAATTACTACCTCTGAGAGGTTACATTCCTTTTAGACAATAGAATGCTAATTCAATACAGCTGACAGGCTTCTGACCTTTAGAACAATACAAAGTCCCTTAGCGTAAACACATACATCTTCAAACATACATAATAGATTCAATTAACCTTCAATCCCCAATTCTAGCCAGACGGACTGTCTCCGACACCCGCTCTTAACCTGCAGAACACAATAAAAGGTATTTCACAAGCTGGTTCCACTTAGCATTTCAAAAGCCGGTGTCCTTGCATTGAATGTCCCTCTCCTGTGTAACAGATGTCAAGTAGAAACACTTTAATATCTCAAGATCCATGACATTACTTCCCCTGGGAAACAGTCCAACAGCCGCAGTGGGACCCCAACGGGTCAACTCGAGGATGTTGGAAAAGTAGTCTTAAAGTTCCAGGACTGTCTGCTGGGATGACCCATCTGCCTTCCTGTTTTAAAGGTCCTGGCCCATAATCGGACGGCAAGAGGCTTGCATTAAGTCCTCTCCAAAAGCCCCTGTCCCGGCTAGGTCTGTCACACATCTCACCCTTTGGCAGGAGACTAACACCGGGAGAGACCCCAATTCCAGGACCCACCCAGTACCCCAGATAACTTGTCCCAAACAGAGCATTACTCACCCAGCCAATCTCTGCCTCTCTCAGAGAACACGCCTGCCGCTGGGGAGAGGCCTGGACTGGCCCTTCTCCCTGGAGTCCTTTCAGCCGCTGGAGAGAAGACAGGCTGGCTGGGCTCAGTTCATCATGCTGTTGGGGATCTGGGCCAACTGGCCACCATTCCTGGGGTATACCAGTGGAGACTGAAGTCCCATCCACTGATGCTGGGTGAAAATCCCCCGGTGCTTGCAAAGCAAAGCCGACATCCTCCTGTCTCAGTGCCGCACCATTTTCTGGGGTTGTGTCAGTGGAGATCGGAGTCCCATCCACTACCACAGGAACCCCCTCTTCTGTTAGTTGAGAGCAGAGGCCCGGGGCACTCTGCTCTGTTGCCAGCTCTTCCGCTGGGCTGCTGTGAGTGGAGACCACAGTCCCATCCACCGATATCTGCTCAAGCTGTAGTGGTGTGCAGCAGCCAGTAGCATCCTGCCCTGCTGCCAGTGATTCAGCTGGGAGTAACAGCTTTACTACCTCAGCTTGTTGCTGGGGAGGGGAGCCAACCGCCCCGGCTCCCTGGAACTCCACAGTTGGTCCCAGTGCTGGGCAGAGATGGCTAGCATTCTGCCCTGTTGCCAGCACTTCTGCTGGGGGTGCATAATCCATAACATCCTCTGAACAGTCCATACATTCTGTAATCTGTGGCTGGGGAGTGATCGCCATCTTCTCACCCTGAGCCTCCGGAACTGCCACGGGGGTGGGGTAGAGGTCTTGATCCCTCTGTCCGGTGACCAGCGCTTCAGCTGGGGAAGTTCCTTGTAACTCCACAAATACTGCCCTTGGTGCTGGGCAGAGCACAGTGAAGTTTGGCCTTATACCAGCTCTTCTGCTGGAGGCTCCCCAGGTTGTTCTTCCTCGGCAGAAAAGTCTATCAAATCCCCTGTCTCTACAACTGGTGTCTGGGGATAGAGGTTCATCATCTCCTGTCCATGGAACCCAGAAGATGCTATGGGTACTGAGCAGAGGTTAGCAGAGCTCGGCCCTGCGGTCAGTACTTCAGCTTTGGGAATGGTAAGCTCCCGATTTTCCACTGCTGATTCATCAGCCAGGATTTCAGCGTTGTCAGCTGATATTTCCTCATAGTCCCAGGTAAAGGGAACCTCACCCTGCTCACCATGGTGGCTATGATGACCAGTTAGATCGTCTGCCCCCACGAGTGACAGATCAGGTAATTAGCCACTCAGGGCATGTTCCGTTGGATCAACGTACACAAAGACCCAATCCGGCTTCCGCCCAAAATCCGGTCCTCACCCAAAATAGATTTCGAATCTTGTCTCAAAATCAGGATGATATCTCGGAGGGGGATGTGGGTGCATCTTGGCTGCCAAGCCAACCCAATGAACATGCCACTGGATCTAATTTAGAACAACCAAGACCCCTGCTAAATCCAAATATGGATGATCGGTCTCGTTTTTTTCAATTGGCCACGCTTCGAGACAAAAGGGGTCAAAAGGAAGGAGAGGCTCTAGAGGGGGCAGTAGGATACAGGCAAGGAAAAAAGAAACTATAAATATCAGTGGAGTATTTAACCTGAGCAACATACAGCTATCAAAAGGCGAACAATATGTGTTGAATCAGGGTTTAAAATTTGCACCTCCACACAAACTTAATAAGTTTGAAACGTTCATAGATGCCCACAAATTCATAAGAAAAATGAGCATAAAAAGGCATTTCCTTCTTAATCCCATTGGAAATTCCAATAGGATTATTCCAAGTGTGGCTCTGCAAAACATTGTGGTAGCCCCAAGCCCTCCTAATGATCCCTGTATCGTATCCGAGGTTGCACCAGAGACCTCTTGTCCTAATTCTCCTCCAGTTTGCAATGTTACCTAAATAAAACATACTCAACTTGCCAATGCGTCTACATTTAATCCCCCTGGTTTTATGGCACCGTCCATTCAAGTTTTTAAGGAGATGGTTCTGAAGGATATTGTTGCGCTGAAGGCCCCAAGGTTTCGAAACTGTCAAGATTTTCAAAATAACCTTAAATCTATTTGTGACAGAAACGAAATAGTAATCCGCCAGGCCGACAAAGGGGGGGGGGGGGGAGTCATCCTCAACAAAGATGACTACCTGATAGAAATGAAGAGGCTACTGGCCGATGAAGCCACTTATGGTAGGTTGGCTAACAATCCTACACATAAGTATAAAATAGCCTTGACAGAATTACTTGATGAGGGATCAGCTTTAGGTATATTGAGCAAAAAAGAGGGCTTTTTTGATTCCATCTGCCCCTAGGGTCCCTATCATGTATTATCTGCCTAAAATACATAAGGGCTTGACTAATCCTCCTGGCCGCCCAATAATAAGTGGGATTGATTCTATCACATCGAGAATCGGAAAATATATTGACGAATTTCTCCAGCCATTGGTTGTTCAAACTCCCTCTTATCTCAGAGATTCCGTACAAGTCCTTAATCTCTTGGCCGAATTACAGTGGAAAGAGGGTTATATTATGGCCACGACAGACGTAAATTCACTTTATACGATCATTTCTCATGAACACGGCTTGGAAGCAGTACGATTTTATCTCCAAGATGACCCATCATTGGGCATTTTACAGAAGGATTTTATTATTAACCCTATTATTTTTGCAACCCATCATAATTATTTTTGGTTTGATGGCAATTTCTTTTTACAAAAATGTGGTGTTGCAATGGGGGCCAAATTTGCCCCAAGCCTGGCAAACCTATTCATGGCCCATTGGGAAAGAGAGGTCATAGATCTGAATCCGCCCAAGGAATTGCGTCTATGGAAGCGGTACATAGACGATATCCTGATCCTCTGGGAAGGAGACCTCACTTCCCTTGAATTGTTCATCTCTTCTCTTAACACTAATAATAGAGGAATATGTCTTACATCAGAAGCCAGTGATAAGGAAATACACTTTCTTGATCTTAATATCTGTATTAAGGATGGAGCTTTTTCTACCAGTACTTTTTTTAAAGAGACGGATAGAAATGCCTTCATTCCTTTAACGAGTTGCCACCATCCTACATGGCTTAATGCTGTCCCTAAGGGACAATTTCAAAGAATCCGGCGGAATTGCACCAATGTCGATGACTATCACAAGCAGGCCCTAGTTCTGAAGGCTAGATTCCTAGAAAAAGGATACAAAGAGTCTAATATAGACGACACCATTAGACAAGTGGCCAACATTGATAGAAAGACCATGCTTACTAAACAGGGCCAACCAGGTCGTATACGTGACAATCGTTTTGGTTGCTCTATGATTACCGGCTTTTCCAATCAGTATTTCTCGGTAAAAAAGATTTTCAATAAATATTGGAATATCCTTAAGAACGACCGAATACTTGGACCAGCCATTCCGGACAAACCAGTAGTTTTGTTCAGAGGAGCACCATCCTTACGCCACAAGTTGGCACCAAATGTCATTTCCTTCTTTCAAACCATGAAGGGCTTCTTCCCTTGCAGGAAGTGCAATATTTGCAAGGTGAACCAATTTCAGGGTCGTAGAATTGAGTCATTTCAGTCCACTCAGACTCTTAAATCTTATCCCATCGACTCCTTCATCACCTGCTCTAGTGACCATGTCATCTACTTAATTCAGTGTCCGTGTACTAAACAGTATATCGGACGGACAAAAAGGGAAGTACATTTACGACTTGAGGAACATGTAGGCAATATCAGGCGGGGCTACCCTAAGCACCACCTGTCCAAGCACTACGACTTATGTCATAAAAGAAATTTGGAAGGAACTCTGTTTGTTCCCATTGTCAAATTACAGCCACACTGGCGGGGCATTAACAAGGTACGCTCTATTTCTAGGATAGAGACCCAGCTCATTTTTAATATGAAAAGTTACATCCCACATGGACTTAATGTCGAGTGGGATGTGAACAGTTTCATAAATAATTCTTAGTGATCCTTACTTCTAAGGATTTCTTAAAGTCTTCCAGACATATTTCGTGTGTTGCTATTCATTTTAAGGTATCCATGTGAGATTGAGTTCCCCTAGGATATATATATATATATTTTTTATTATTATTAGAATTTTTCTAAAATTCTAACTCTTTACCTTGTATCCCCAAAGAGTCCAAACATTGTGGGTTTTTTTTAAATTATTTTTAAATTATTTTTATACTATTTCTTAAATAAAATAAGTATTTTTTATGTATATTCAAGATTTGTATATTTCTCAGCGTCTCTTCCTGGTTCTCCCAATATTGTCATGCTCCATTATTATAATTATTATAATTTTTAAACTATTGTCTTCTCCCGTTTGGCCACATGATGGCAGTACCTATCCCCGCTGTCTCTCATTTAGGTTTCAGCATGTTATGCCCAGTTTTGCCACATGATGGCAGTACTCTTCCTCGGCTGTCTCTCATTTGGCCCTTGGTATATTATACTCAATTGTGCCGGCCCCCGTAGCCCTCTCTGTGCTATTCCCTTTCTCTCAGCTATGGTGAGTGGGAATTGAGAAGGGCAGCATCGATCCCGTCTTTTTCCCTTCCTTAAGATGGCGGATCGGTGGCATATAAGGGCGGACGTGAGGTCAGGAGCGCCGCAGCCAATCCCCGAAGACGTCAATCTCTGACGAAACGCGTAGGCGTGGCTAGCGTTCTGACATCATCACGTCCAACTACATGAGCAGAGACAGCGGGAGAATGTGTGGAGGAGACGCCGAGACCTGACGCTTTGCAGCCAGTTGCTCTGGTTCCTATGTGCATGCTAATTCAACCCAAATGTGAGTGTACACAGTTTCATATTTTCAATAAATACTGCCAGTTGAAACGATATCACGCTATGGGGGATTTTTCTTGTACCTTTTCCCTTTGAGCTGAATTCTCGAGGCAACAGTGCGGGACCCATTCAGGATTCCCTACCATCCAGTCTCAGTGGGAGACTTTAATTATTAACCTGAGTCCATTCCGACCGCTGTAGCGGTCATACAGTGTGGTAAGCGGACTACATTACCTTAACACCTGGGTGTCTTCTTTCTGGTGGAGAGTCTGTTCAGAATATATCTGGTGTCACACTTTGAATATTGTTTAACAGCGCCTTACTGGACTATTACTTGTGGACTTTTTTTCACCTTATCATACGGCACCACAACTACAAAAGATTTTTTTTTAAAAATACAAAAAAAAAAAAAAAAAAAAAATTTTTTTTGATTTATGTCTATTTTGGCACAAATGTTTGTTAAATTCACTTTTGCACTTTTTTAAGATCTTTCAATGATATGTCACATATATTGGTTTATTTCTCATATATTATTTCCATATTATTGATCATATTTAATTGATTGTTTTTTAGTGTTCATTTATTTATTACCCCCTATATTAACCTGCGCTTCCCGTGCAGGTTTTCAATTCACATTTAGTTTTATTGCGCTGTACCTTTTCCTTTTCACCTACAGCTATGTGCCGTTCAGACCCATTAAGAACAAACACCAGGCAGGCTGTATGTAAGTTCAAACAGGACTCTTTATTTTCAAGTACACAGCACACTTTTATACAGAATTTTGGAACATCCCACTCCCAACAACCGCTTTCCTACTTAATTACTACCTCTGAGAGGTTACATTCCTTTTAGACAATAGAATGCTAATTCAATACAGCTGACAGGCTTCTGACCTTTAGAACAATACAAAGTCCCTTAGCATAAACACATACATCTTCAAACATACATAATAGATTCAATTAACCTTCAATCCCCAATTCTAGCCAGACGGACTGTCTCCGACACCCGCTCTTAACCTGCAGAACACAATAAAAGGTATTTCACAAGCTGGTTCCACTTAGCATTTCAAAAGCCGGTGTCCTTGCATTGAATGTCCCTCTCCTGTGTAACAGATGTCAAGTAGAAACACTTTAATATCTCAAGATCCATGACATTACTGTACTTCTTGCTGTGCAGTATATAGGTGTAATAAATTCATATACTTTTTGTCAGTGTAGAGACAGGTTGCTGTTTGGACCAGGGACAGACTGTAGTGACACAAATCGTTACCTAACAGGTCCACAACAGTCCTTTCAAGCACTGGTATAGGTGTACTACTTGCTGTGCAATATATAGGTGTAATACATTCATATACTTTTTGTCAGTGTAGGGACAGGTTGCTGTTTGGAGCAGGGACAGACTGTAGTGACACAAATCGTTACCTAACAGGTCCACAAAAGTCCTTTCAAGCACTGGTATAGGTGTGCTACTTGCTGTGCAGTATATAGGTGTGTAATACATTCAGGTGAATGCCTGCTGTCAGGTGAACGCCTGTGGCCGTGGGCTAATTTTTGGGGCCTGTAATGGCCGACACTTACTTCTTTATCCGGTGAATGCCTATTGTACCAACAGCCACAAAATACATAGTTGTTTGCTGTCAGGTGAACGCCTGTGGCAATGGGCTAGATTTTTTGGCCTGTAATGGCCAACACTTACTTCTGTATCCGGTGAATGCCTATTGTACCACCAGCCACAGAATACAAAGTTGTTTGCTGTCAGGTGAACGCCTGTGGCCATGGGCTAATTTTTGGGGCCTGTAATGGCCGACACTTACTTCTGTATCTGGTGAATGCCTATTGTACCACCAGCCACAGAATACAAAGTTGTTTGCTGTCAGGTGAACGCCTGCGGCCGTGGGCTAATTTTTGGGGCCTGTAATGGCCGACACTTACTTCTGTATCCGGTGAATAGCTTAATGTACCTCCAGCCACAGAATACAAAGTTGTTTGCTGTCAGGTAAACGCCTGTCGGCTAATTTTTGGGGCCTGTAATTTACAGTATGTATCCGTTTTTTCACTTACTACTTCTGGTAGGTCACTGTCCATGTTGTGGGATTATTTGTGCACAGCTAGTAAGTATTTTGTGGCTGCAAATATGACCTGCAGGTTTTTAATATTCGCCTGCCATTAAAGTCAATGGGGCCCGCTGTAAACTTGCGGTTTGCAAGCATTTGCGAAAGTTTGCGGTTAGCATTCAGGAACCATCCCGTCAGATGTTCGTCCATCACTACTCACGTATAGGGATGAGCCGAACACCCCCTGGCTCGGTTCGCATTAGAACCTTTGAACGGACTGAAAGTTCGCGGGAACTTTAGAACTCCTTTAAAGTCTTTTAATGATGCTTAAAGTAAAAAAAAGTGAAATATTCCTTTATATATCTTACCTGCTGGGTATTTATAGTATGCATGTGAAGTGGCACATGTTTCCTGTGTTTAGAACTGTCCCTGCACAAAATTAAATTTCTATAGGAAAAAGTCATTTAAAACTGCTTGCGGCTTTAATGTAATGTCTGGTCCCGACAATATGGATGAAAATCATTGAGAAAAATGGAATGGGTTCCCCCCCTCCCCAGGCCATTACCAGCCCCTTTGGGGCTTGTATGGATATTAAGGGAAACCCTGCACCCAAATTAAAGAAAGGAAAGGTGCGGGGCCCCCAGGCCCTATATACTCTGAACAGCAGTATACAGGCGATGCAAACAAGACAGGGACTGTAGGTTTGTTGTTAAGTAGAATCTGTTTGTAATTTTGAACTGGTACATTTTTAAAGTATAGCTCCAGCCAAAAAATCTATTTTTAAGCTTTTTGGAAAACATAGAGAAGGGTTATCACCCCTGTAACATTTGTTTTGCTGTCTGTGCACCTGTTCAGAAGATTTCACCTCACTTTCTGTCCTAATGACAAATGTTTTTTTGACAATTTGTTTTTAGTGAAACAAGGATTGGTGATAATCAGTGGAGAGGAGGACCTTTTTCCCATATTGACTCTTAAAGGAGAGAATTTCCCTTCCTAGAGGTAGATTTCCCTTCACTTCCTGTTGTCTCCTTCCATTTGGAAGTAGGAGTCATTTTTAAGTCGGATGTTTGAAAGTAGGTGCCTGCCATATATACTCTGCAGAAATTTGGGCCTTATGCCACGTACACACGGTCGTTTTTTGTGATGAAATAAAACAACGTTTTTAAAAACATCATTTAAAATTATCGTTTTTTGTCTTCTAAAAAACGACCAAAAAAAAATTCGAACATGCTTCATTTTTTTATGTCGTTTTTCAAAATGTCATTTTTTGTGTCATAAAAAATTATTGTGTGTGGGCTAAAACAACGTTTTTAAACCCGCGCATGCTCAGAAGCAAGTTATGACGCGAGCTTGAATAGAACAGAGTGCTGTCGTACGTGTTGTACGTAACCGCGCTTTGCAAGAGCATTTTCAGAAAACGATGGTGTGTGGGCAATGTCGTTTTTAAAAATGAAGTTTGAAAAACGTCGTTTTTTTTCATGATAAAAAACAACGTTTTTTTTACAAGTCAAAAACCGACCGTGTGTACGCGGCATTAGGTGTTGGTGTTGCCACAACACTGTAAGCCCTGGCAGTTACTCTTGGTGGGTGCAGGAATGGGCCCTGCTGTGAAATATTAGATCAAGAATTGTAATTACATGCCCCTGTTGAACAGGGGCAGAAAAATTGTGCCTTAGGCACTGGTTCCACAACACAGCAACCCCTCAAAGATACTCTAGTTGGAGCGCAAGAATGAGCCCTGCTGCAAAGTATTGCATCAAAAATTGTAATTACACGCCCCTGTTAAACAGGGGCAGAAAAATTGGGCCTTAAGCACTGGTGCTGGTGCCACAACACTGCAACCCCTCACAGATACTGTAGTTGGAGCGCAGGAATGAGCCCTGCTGCAAAGTATTGCATCAAAAATTGTAATTACACGCCTTTGTTAAACAGGGGCAGAAAACTTGAGCCTTAGCCACTGGTGGCGGTGCCCAGAACCAAAAATTCCTTACAAGCTATCAGCATGATCATTGAGGAGGAAGAGGATAGTCACGCGGCATAACAGAATAGTCACTCGGCATCATCATAGGCAGTCTTGCCCCTAGGTATTCCTGTACCATGTAAAACAGACGCTGGCGATGGTTGCTGGAACCGATCATACCTTGGGGCAGACGGCCACCTTCTCCACAGCTTCTTCTTTGACTGACCAAAGCCTCAGCAACACGTTGTCCAGGACCAGGATTTTGTAACCTCCCAGTCTCTGGGAACGCGTTGCACAGACCTTTCTGCAAGGCCCCTCAAAGAGGGTTGCCAGCCAGTAATGATCCCTCTCCTTGCCTTGATAGCACGAATATGAGGATCCTTCCACAGGCTTTGCAGGATCAGGGAGGCCACGCAGCGTAGGTTTGCTGAGGCATTCGGTGCTGAGTCCTCTGGATCACTGAGAAAGACAGGATCCGCAGCTACCTCCGCCCAGCCATGTACATGTCCATGTGTTTCTTGAGACTGTAATTGATCCCTTGAAGACTGCTGCTGATGCTGAGTGCTAGGCTCCACCTCCATGCTGACACAATCCTCCACCTCTTCCTCGTCATCTTCCTGTGTGATAGGCGGGCCAGCAGGAACACTGTCTGGATAAAGGGGGCCTTGAGAGGTAAGGAAGTCCTCCTCTTCCTCTCTCTGTTCTGCATCAAGTGTCCTGTCCGTTATTCCATGCAGCGTGTGCTCCAACAGATGTACAAGAGGGACAGTGTCACTGATGCATGCACTGTCACTGCTCACCATCCTCTTGGCCTCCTCAAATGGTGACAGGACAGTGCATGCATCCCTAATCATGGCCCACTGGCGTGGGGAAAAAAACAAGCTCCCCTGACCCTGTCCTGTGCCATATTGGCACAGATACTCATTGAAGGCCCTCTGCTGCGTGTGCAGCCGCTGCGCATGGCCAACGTAGAGTTCCGCCTGGTGGGCATGTCACAGATTAGGCGGTTCTTGGGCAGGTTGTATTCCTTTTGGAGGTCAGCCAGCCGAGCACTGGCATCATATGACCGGCGGAAATGCACACAAAGTTTCCTGGCCTGCCTCAGGACCTCCAGTAAGCCCGGGTACCTGCCCAAGAACTGCTGCACCACCAAGTTAAGGATGTGAGCCAAACAGGGCACTTGGGTCAATTGTCTCTGTCGGAGGGCGGAGAGGAGGTTGGTTCCATTGTCACAAACCACCTTTCCTCCCTTAAGCTGGCGTGGCGTCAACCACCTCTGAGCCTGCCCCTGCAGAGCTGACAGAACCTCTGGCCCAGTGTGGCTCCTGTCCCCCAAGCGCACCAGCTCAAGCACCGCATGGCATCTCTTTGCCTGCGTACTTGCATAGCCCCTTGAACGCCTACGGAGCACTGCTGGTTCAGAGGACAAAGCACAGGATGAGGCCATGGAGGAAGAAGAAGGAGGGGGTGGAGGAGAGAGGTGTGTCAGAAACACCAGTAGTAGCATTTTGGAGGCGTGGTGGCGGAACAACCTCCAACACTACTGCACCTTGTCCTGCATCCTTCCC
This sequence comes from Rana temporaria, assembly GCF_905171775.1. Lineage (NCBI taxonomy): Eukaryota > Metazoa > Chordata > Amphibia > Anura > Ranidae > Rana > Rana temporaria. The sequence goes on along the minus strand of NC_053489.1, from coordinate 666,069,819 downwards.
AGCTGCCAGCAGAGTCACCCAATGCGCCGTGAAAGATAGGTAATGTCCCTGTCCATGCCTGCTGGACCATGAGTCAGCGGTAATATGCACCTTACCACTGACCGTCCTGTCCAGCGAGGCATGGACATTGCCTTCCACATGCCGGTAGAGAGCCGTAATCGCCTTCCGTGAGAAAAAGTGGCGTTTGGGAACCTGCCACTGAGGAACCGCACATTCCACAAACTCACGGAAGGGGGCAGAGTCTGCCAACTGAAAAGGACAGGTCCACTTTGTTCTTTGGTGTGGGTCTTTTAGGTATACTTGCCAACGAACTGCATGGCAGGTCGACATATGTCTGGTCAAGCATGTGGTGCCCAAGCGGGTGATGTTTTGGCCACGTGAGATACGCTTGAGACATATGTTGCAAATAGCAGCGGTGCGATCTGATGCACGCGTCCCAAAAAAGGCCCACACCAAAGAACTTTTGGAATAACGCAGAGAGACAGCAGTGCCCTGCACATGCGTAGCTCTGCGGTGTGATGCAGTTGGTGTGCTGCCCTTAAGCTGGCCCCTGGAGGGCATCCTACCTCATTGAAGATGTGCCTCCTCCTCCTCCTCTCTCCTATCAGGCACCCATGTAGAGTCAGTGACCTCATCATCCCCTCCATCCTCATCACTGGAGCAAACCTGGCAGTATGCTGCAGCTGGGGGAACATGACTGCCAGATTGCTGTCCTTCTTGGGCACCCCCTCTCTCTGGGCTCATGTTACTGCCTTCCTCTAGCTGGGTAACAACATCGGAGCCTTCAAAACGCTGCACATCCTCCTGCAGCATGTACCCAACACTTTGGTCAAATAGTTCGGGGGACTCCTCAGGAGGACATGGTGGGGCTAGGGAAGGAGTGACTGATACCATTTAACAGAGGTAAGAGGCCGCGTTGGCAGCTGCTTTGCCAGACAAAGTACCCTGAGCCTGAGTAAGAGAGGATGAGGAGGATGAGGACGGCTTGGTCATCCACTCTACCAAGTCTTCGGCATGTTGCGGCTCAACACGGGCAGGTGCCGAAAAATAGGACAAGGGTGTCCCACGGTCACGTGCTGATGAGGATGCACCATGTCCATGACCAGCACTGTTGCCTCTAGACACAGAGCCTTCTTGCCCTTGTGACTCTCTGCCTCTCCTTGTTGTCCTTCCAGACATACTAATGGCCTGCAGGGAGATGTAGCTGAACAAAGCTGGGATGTATATATATACTGATTATACTGCAGCTAGCTGAATCAACTGCCTGTCTGTAGTATTATTAGTATGAGAACACCAGCAATTGTCTTCAGTTAGCTTTAGTTGCACACTGTGCAGGGGACACAGTACACTAACTGAACATACTGCAGCTCCCTGCCTGTAGTATTAGTATGAGAACACCAGCAATTGTATTCAGGTAAGCTTTAGGTGCACACTGTGAAAAGGACACTAAATCAAAATACTGCAGGTCCCTGCCTGTATTTGTATGAGAACACCAGCAATTGTATTCAGGTAAGCTTTAGGTGCACACTGTGCAAAGGACACAGTACACTAAGAGAAAATACTGTAGCTAGCACAATCATCTGCCTGCCTGTCAGTATATTAGGAAGAGAATACAGGAACAGATCTAGCTAAACTGAATAAAGTGTATAAATATATATACAACACCTGGGATGCATCTATATCCTGTATACACTGTAACTGAAGCTAACTGACTCGCCTGCCTGATCTATCTAACTCAAATTAAATGACACTGTCTCTCTCTCTCTGTCTGTCTTTAACCACCACCGCAACACACTACACAAGGCCGCCATGCAAGCGGCCTTATATAGTGTGGGGCGTTTACTAAACCCCCTGAGACATAATTGGCTAAAGCCACCCTTGCTTTGTCCAATTACGGCTCTCAGTACAGACGGCGCTGTGATTGACCAAGCATGTGGGTTATAGTGCATGCTGGCTGATGATTGGCCAAGCGTCTATCGATGCCGCAGTGAATTATAGGCCGTGACGCGCCACTCGAACGGCCCATAAAGTTTGTAATTTGTCGAACGGTCGAATGGCCGATGTTCGACTCGAACTCGAAGCTCATCCCTAGTGAGGAGGTGGTGTTTTTTTTTCTCCAGTGGATTGCAGAGATGCAGGGAGAGGAAGCTGCCATTTCCCCTCCCCAACAAGGATTTGTGAACCTGGGAGACAATAACAGAGAAAGGGAGTTTCAGCAGCAGACAGCCCCCAGAATTATGACACCAACCAAGCTGAAGTGCTGGCAAACTGGACAAAGGGTCCAAGACCTCTGCCCCACACCTGAATAAATTCTGGAGGCCCAGGATGAGGAGGTGGCAGTCTGTCCTGAGCTGCAGATCAGGAACCAAGGAGAGAATGCAGTCGCCACCTCACAACTGCAGCTTGATCTGGTGTTGGTGGATGGGTCTGTGGTCTCCACTAACAGGAAACCAGCAGAAGTGCTGGCAACTGGGCAGAGTTCTACCAACCTCTGCCCAGCACCGGCAACAACTGTAGAGTTCCAGGGAGCTGGGCAGTCGGCCTCCCTCCCCAACAGTTAGCCGGAGTGGATGATGTGGGGTCCTCAGCTGAAGTGCTAACAGGGCAGAATGCTACTGGCCCCTACACCCAACTGCAGCTTGAGCTGATATCCGGGGATGGGACTGCGGTCTCCATTCACAGCCACCCAGCAGAAGAGCTGGCAACAGAGCAGAGTCAAGTAACAAAAGAGGGAGTTCCTGTGAAAGTGGATGGGACTTCGGTCTTCACTGACACAACCCCAAAAAATGGTGCCACACTGAGACAGGAGGATGTCAGCCTTGATTTGCAAGCACTGGGGGATGGGCCTTCAGTCCCCACTTGTATACCCCAGGGATGCTGGGCATGATGGGCTGATCCCCAACAGCATGATCGACTGAGCCCAGTCACGCTGTCTTCTCTCCAGCGGCTGAAAGGACTCCAGGGAGAAGGTCCAGTCCAGGCCAGCGGCAGGTATGTTCTCTGAGAGAGGCAGAGGTTGGCTGGGTAAGTAATGCTCTGTTTCTGACAATCTATTTGGGGTACTGTGTGGATACCAGCATTGGGGGACTGGAAATACTAACTAACTTCAGAGTCAACTCGTCTGTGGTCTCCTCCTGTGTTAGCCTCCTGCCGAAAGGGAAGATGTGTGACAGGTGTGACTTTGGGTCGGGGTTTGTGGGACTCAGCTTGCCCTGGAGAGTTCTGGAGGCTCCTAGTCAAGCTTCCCCTGACCCTCTTATATGTAAATCACCCTGTGTCTCTAATAGGGGCACAGGGTGAATGAAAACCCCAGTCTGATCTGTGCTAGTCAGACACAATGCTGTATACATTGTATATATTGTGTGTATATTGTGTGTTGGCTGTTATGTACTATTTGCTGTGATAGGGTGGGAGGGATGTGTTTTGAAGAGAGATATCTGCGTGTCCATGTGTGATAATAAAATCAATTTGTTTTGCCACTCTGCACTGAGGTGTTGTCTGGTGACTGGGATGGCTGGAGAGTCTGGGATAAGTGCTGGTTCTGAACAGAGGAAGCATTGACGGCGGACCTAGATCTGTTTGAAGACAGAGGGTTCGTCACAAACAAACATATCATACTTACCTCCACTGTGCAGTTCCTTTTTGCACAGAGTGGCCCCAATCCTCGACTTCTGGGGTCGCTTGGCGGCTCTCGCGGCTCCTCCCTGCATTTTATAACGGTCCATAGCCACCGAATGTAGGGCTTGGCCCCGCGCGTCATTGGATTTGATTGACAACAGCGGGAGCCAATGGCTGCACTGCTATCAATCTATCCAATCAAGAGCCGAGAACCCCTGGGCAGAGGAAGAGCGCATCTCCACCATGGGAAATTCCAGGGCTCAGGTGAGTAAAACAGGGGGCTAGGTGACGGTCACTAGAAAACATTTTTTTTTACCATTGCTGAACAAACAGCTCCACAGCAGGAATGTAAAAACTGCTCTGCTCTATAGGGGGGTATAAAAATGTGCGAGCCAAAATTGTTAAAGATCATTGTGTGCTTATGCTAATAAATAATCATTTTTATATGTATTGCGAAAAGAGAAAAATAATAAAATAAAATAAAGCAGATTTAAAATGATGTATTTATGGAAAGTTCAGTAAGCAAAAGAGCTGAAAGTGGATGCAGAATGAAGAGACATATTCAGTACAATGAGAAATTAAAATACATAAAAAGAGAGAGGAGAGAAGAGATGATTACATTGTCACTAACTTACTGTGGGAATGTCACTGATTAATGTTCAGCATCATATCACAGAATTATGTACACAATCTGTGATATTCAGGATGGTAGAGATTGTTTTATTTTCTTTGTATATGAAGATCAAAACCTCATCTTCTTCTAATGCCTATAAAGACCGACTCTTCCGGATTGTTCTTTGGGTGACATTTTTTATATACAAGACTCAGAGCTCAGAACCGATCTTTAAAGTCCAGTTTGGAATTAGAGAATTTGAGATCGATTTCTATCAGGGGGGTGATCTTATCATTGGAGGAGTGTTCACAATATCCACGTCTACTGTACGTGAAACAGATAAAGAAAACAATACCAGGACACTTTTCTGTGAAATGTAAGTAGCATTTTACAGTATTTAAAAAATTTCTTTGTCCTTCTTTAAAAAAAAAATATATATTATTTTTTGCATTTTTTGCTATTTGCCACTGTACTAGTTTAACTGGTTATTGTGTGGTCATGTATCGCTGTACCCAAACTTATTACAAAGTTATGTCCTTTTTCCCAAAAATAGAGCTTTCTTTTGGTCGTATTTGATCACCACTAGGATTTTTTTTTGTGTGAGAATAAACAGATCAGTACTGCAGCTAAATGGCGTTCCTGCAAAGCAAATAATGGTTAACAATAAAACACATTAACTCAATAAAATGACAACTATTTTTGGCTTTATAATATATTATTTACTTTTTAAATGTTATGTTATATTTTACTTTTTTAAACTATGCCCTGCAGCTGATCATCGGCAGGTAGCGGCATATCAGCTGGGTCCATGGCTGAGCAAACTGTGAGGTCACCTCAGTATAGGTGACAGATGTACACCATTGGAGTCAGGAGTGCACCACTAAGGTAGTGCACCCTAACTTAGGCCGCGTACACACGGTTGTTCCAAACCAATCGGGTCAGAACGCGGTGACGTCAAACACACGACGTGCTGAATAAAACGAAGTTCAATGCTTCCAAGCATGCGTCGACTTGATTCTGAGCATGCGCGGGTTTTGAACTGATGCTTTCTGTACTAACCATCGGTTTGGACCGATCGGCCATCGGTTCGATTTTGTTTTGTTCGAGTTTATTTGCCGCCCAGCGGACGCGTGCACGCCGCGTACCTTGTGAGCATGCTCGATGTTCCCGGGTGGCCCGTGATTGCGGTCGGCAAAGGCAGAACAGGGCGATGCCCTATTCTGCCTAGTGACACTGTCACTGATGGCTGTTCCCTGTGAACGGAAACAGTCATCAGTGATGTGTCACGTGTAGCCACACCCCCTAACAGTAAGAACCACTCCCTAGTATTGACGTAACCCCTGCAGCGCCATCTAGTGGTTAACCCCTTCACTGCCAGTGTCATTTTTACAGTAATCAGTGCATTTTTATAGCACTGATCGCTGTAAAAATGACAATGGTCCCAAAAATGTGTCAAAAGTGTCCGATGTGTCCGCCATAAAGTTGCAGTCACAATAAAAATACTAGTAAAAAAAAAATATTAATAAAAATGCTATAAAACTACCCCCTATTTTGTAGCTGCTATAACTTTTGCGCAAACCAATCAATAAACGCTTATTGCGATTTTTTACCAAAAATATGTAGAACAATATTATAAGGTTTTAATTCACAAACAAAACATATTAACATTCCTTAGATGCTGACATTATAGCTTTACAAGAAACAAATTTTCCCCATTGTTTATACCTAAATACTTCTGTAGAAGGTTTCCTCTATACTATTATGCTAAATGCTTCGGAAAAAAAGAGAGGTGTGGACCTATGTATATCTAACCAAATATCCTTTACTGAGCATAAAATTATCAGAGACAAAAAAGGTTGTTATCTTCTAATTAACTACTTCCCTACCCGCCCAGTCATATGACATCTGCAGGTGGGATCTCCTGGGCGGGCATCATATGATGTCCACGGCTTCCCAGCGGTAATGGGGTCTTGGTATAGGGGGGCGCAATGTCTGCCGGGCCCCCCAAATTGCTTGTCACAGAGCAGGCATGTGGATCTGAGTGTGTAAACCCCTTGATCGCCCCCCTAGTGTTAACTCCTTCCCTGCCAGTGACATTTATACAGTAATCAGTGCATACTTTTAGCACTGATCGCTGTAATAATGTCACTAGTCCCAAAATAGTGTCAAAAGTGTTCAATCTGTCTGCCGTAATGTCACAGTCACGATTGAAAAAAAATCACATTTCGCCGCCATTACTAGTAAAAAAAAATTATGATAAAAATGCCATAGATCTTTCCCCTCTTTTGTAGGCGCTATAACTTTTGCGCAAACCAATCAATATACGCTTATTTTAATTATTTATTTTTTACCAAAAATATGTAGAATTTTACATATTGGCCTTAACTGAGGAAAAAAATATTAGCTAGATTCATGTAGTTTGCCGCAACTTTAAGGCGGCGTAGCGTATCGTATTTACGCTACGCCGCCTTAAGTCAGAGAGGCAAGTACTGTATTCTCAAAGTACTTGCCTCCTAACTTGAGGTAGCTTATCGTAAATGCGGCGGGCGCAAGCGCGCCTAATTCAAAGTAGGCTGAGGGGGCATGTTTTATTATAATTTTGTTTAACCTGACGTGATGACGTTTTTTTTTGAACGGCGCATACGCCGTCCGCCTACATTTCCCAGTGTGCATTGCGGCTAGGTACGCCGCACGGGCCTATTGATTTCGACGTGGACGTAAATGACGTAAAACCCTATTCACGGACGACTTACGCAAACAACGTAAAATTTTCGAATTTCGAAGCGGGAACGGCGGCCATACTTTAACATTACTATTCCAACTATTTGTTGGAATAACTTTAGGCCTGATAAAGCGTTACGTAAACGGCGTATCTGTACTGCGTCGGCCGGGCGTACGTTCGTGAATAGGCGTATCTAGTGATTTACATATTCTACGCCGACCGCAATGGAAGCGCCACCTAGCGGCCAGCCTAAATATTGCACCCTAAGATAGGACGGCGCAAGCCGTCGTATCTTAGATAGGTTTAAGTGTATCTCTGTTTGAGACACCGTGGGTGTACTTGCTCCAACTCAGATTCGTAGACAGGAACAGAAGGTCAGCTTGTTTAAAGCGACAAACGATGATGTAAACAGTGGTGTCCACTGATGGAAGGTGCGCACAAACATGGAGTATGAAAAACTTTGTATCCAAGCAGGTCATGCAGGAGAAAGAAAAAAACTATGCTCTGGATGGTGCAGATAAAAGAGGATAGGTTTTATTGTAATAAAAAAAACAAATTACATAAAAGTGATCACTTCAGTATAAAAATGGATAAAAGCAATATGGGGTGAGTTGGAGCAAGTACACCCACGGTGAGGTTCCAGTCCAGGCTTACAGCCATCCATCGGGATATCCTGTGGTGAGTCTACTATTGGGCCATCGTCCAGCCGAGCAGATTCGAGTGGAGTCCTTCCATGCGTTTATGATCTGTTGTCGCTGACAAGCAGATCCATGCTATCCGGTAAGAGTATTCCATCTACTCCTGTTTTTACCGTGCAGAAAGTCTTTCCTATGATGAGGATGTGGCCATACACCCCCTATTGATGGACTTTTTGTTTTGTGTTTTGTTTTTCATTTCAAATGGACACTCATTCACAGGCTACTGTGATCTTATCACATTGACGCATGTTTTTCACTTTTATACCTTTATATATTAGCGCTGCATATTTTTTCACTGTTACTATTTAAATCAGGCGCGTTCCCACGCCGATTTAAATGCGCAGGCGCCGTCCACGAAATTTCCCGGCGTGCATTGCTCCCACTGACGTCGCTAGGACGTCAGTGGTTTCGACGCTTACGTAAATGACGTCCGTCCGTATTCGAGAACGACTTACGCAAACGACGTTAAAAAATTCAAATTCGACGCGGGAACGCCGGCTATACTTAACATTGGCTGCGCCTGATAAAAGAAGGGGTAAGTATACGACGGGTACGCCGCTACGGAAACGTCGTAAGAAGACTGCGTCGGGTCCGCGTACGTTCGTGAATTTGCGTATCGCGCTGATTTACATATTATTTATCGTAAATCAGCGGGAACGCCCCCGGCGCCATTTTTAAATTGAAAAATAGATCCGACAGTGTAACACAGTGTAACACTGTCAGATCTTAGTCCTATCTATGCGTAACTGATTCTATGAATCAGGCGCATAGATAGGACCAGTGTAAGTCAGAGATACGCCGGTGTATCTGTAGATACACCGTCGTATCTCTTTGTGAATCTGGCCCTTAAAGTGTAAAACCAAATTGTGCGGACTTGTGAGTCGTTCCCTTAAATTACCCCCACCCAACACCTTTTGACTTCAATAGTGACAGCCTCTTATGGAAAATCTTCATTGCTGACTTCTGCTTCTCCCATGAAGACCTTTTGAAAGGTCTTTTTCTTCCAGAGGAAAGTTGGTATCTTAGTCATTTAAATGGCACAGGGACAGGTAAGTACCTGTCTTGTCAGGGGTGCAGAAGGGGCCCATTGAAGGATACTAAATGTATGATCATTTCAAAATTTACCATCCTCTGCCATAAATATGTTTCCCTTTACAGTCCAGATGAACAAACTCCAATAAATTTATTGGCTTTTATTTCTGCTATCCACAATGTTAACCAGAATCCAGAAATTTTGCCCAATATTACACTGGGATTTCATGTGCAAGATTCATGTTTACATCCTAGTTTGGCTGTAAAGAATGTTCTAAGCATATTATCTGGGCTACAGAAAACAGTCCCTAATTACTTGTGTTCTGGAGAAACAAAACTGGTGGGATTTATTGGAGATCATTTCTCTGTTACAACAATTTCAATGGCACAAATACTTGGAATTTATGGATATACACAGGTAAGTCTTTGATCTTTGCCCTCAAGACCATCAAGCGAAACATTCTAATAAAACGTAGCTACAATGAAACAACATTTTTTTTTTCTAATTCAATTGAAATTATTGTGAATAACATTTTTTTGTGCATGGAACTCCTCCCTGCTCCATATACAGTGTACTTTTATGTAGCATACCCCCTAAGGAGCTGCAGATGAACTGGATCCCCCCACTCCTGCCCAATTAGGCACACCAAACCCCAAAAGGCATTCCAGAGTCCATGACTTTTTTGGGGTATTTATTGAGGGTTAACAACTTCGATAGGGATGGGAGGTCATGGGATGCCCACTTGACATCAGCAACAAAACTTTGGCAACAGCTTCAGGGACATCCTCCTACATACAGTCTCATTCATTCTCCTCCTACAGACACTTAATTTCTGGCTGAATCACTGTTGGAAGATCTGACAAGCTCTCAGTCCGATTTTTAGCAATGGCCCATTGCTGGCAAGAACCCTTGTTGTGTAGCAAAATGCAGTGATCAGCTTGAACTTTTTTCCCTTCCTATTGCCACTGATCCCAGCACCACCTATTCAGGCACTGTCAACCCACCTGGCTCCAGATGCCCCCCTCACCAACCCCCCCCCCCCAGGCTAACCTCTCCACACCAGTCCTCCACACTGATCCTCCACCAGTCCACCTGGCTGACATTCAGGAGATCTCCCAGGGAAGGATGAAGACTTAAAGGATCACTAAAGGAATTTTTTTTTTTGCTGAAATGACTGTTTACAGGGTATAGAGACATAATAGTTAACTGATTCCTTTTAAAAACGATTAACCACTTACCCCCCGGACCATATTGCTGCCCAAAGACCAGAGTACTTTTTGCGATTCGGGACTCTGTCGCTTTAACAGACAATTGCGCGGTCGTGCGACGTGGCTCCCAAACAAAATTGGCGTCCTTTTTTTCCCACAAATAGAGCTTTCTTTTGGTGGTATTTGATCACCTCTGCGGTTTTTAGTTTTTGCGATATAAACAAAAATAGAGCGACAATTTTGAAAAAAAATAATATTTTTTACATTTTGCTATAATAAATATCCCCCAAAAATATATAAAAAAACATTTTTTTTCCTCAGTTTAGGCCGATACGTTTTCTTCTACATATTTTTCGTAAAAAAAAAATCGCAATAAGCGTTTATTGATTGGTTTGCGTAAAAGTTATAGCGTTTACAAAATAGGGGGTAGTTTTATGTCATTTTTATTATATTTTTTTTACTAGTAATGGCGGCGATCAGCGATTTTTTTTTCGGTACTGCGACATTATGGTGGACACTTCTGACACTTTTGACACATTTTTGGGACCATTGGCATTTTTATAGCGATCAGTGCTATAAAAATGCATTGGATTACGCGCGCGCGCGCCCCTAGTGGCGGCTGGGAGAGAGGACGTCATATTACGTGCTCTCGCCCAGCAGAGCCACCTTGTGGACGTATTTCGACGGTGCGCGGTCGGCAAGTGGTTAAGAATAGATAAAAATCAATCATATAATGTGCCTCTAGATGCAAAAACGAAAGTGAAACTAGTTTAGTCTTTGCATGTTATTTTATGCCTCTGTGCTGGACAGTGCCATAGAGAGTCATGGCTAGGAAAACGAAACTAAAGTCTCCCATGACTTTTTTTCATAAGGAGCCAGACAACCAGGAAGTGTTAAGAACATAGTAGTATTACAGCAACATCAAAGCAAAAACGAGCAATGAGGACATGAAACCAGGACTGCAGTAAGGTAAAAGAAGCTATTTAGCTAAAAAAATGTTTTCCTTTAGTGACCCTTTAAGTACACTGCTGTCTTCAGGGAAAACTGTCTACATGTGGCAGTCTCCCCCCCTTGTAAGTCCTCAGTAGTGCTGACCTTCTCATGCTGTCCTCTCTCTTGCTCCCATGCCTCCAGGAAGGGCCTTTGCACTGTGGCAGGATCCTTCCAGCAGCTAAGCTCCAGCCCAAGATCACCTCGCAGACTAGTGTGCACCCCCCAGGACCACTGACAGCCTCCCCAGCACTATACTTCCATCTTCCACCTGACTGTCATGGCTCATAGCTATTTATGAGGTAAGTTATGAATTCTGTCAGCCCACTTCTGGGGATTGGCCGAGGCCTCATAAGTATTCCAACCAGCTTCTCCTCACGTCCAGCTCACTAACTCTAGAACATTCTCCAATGTCCCAGAAACATGGGGAGGCACCAGAAGAGCTGTCATAATGAGTCATCCAGCCCTGAGTCACTGAACCCTGACCCAGATTAAACCGTTTAGGCTTAGCCTAGCTAAACTAAATTTACCTACACTAACAAAACTTACTCTACTTCTAGCACACACTAGAGGGTGCTACACTTATATCTTATGAATTCTTAATTAAAACTGTTTCCTTAATATGTTCTCTTGTCATGGTAAAATACTTAGCTTCCTCCCTGTTCACACAATCATCACCCTGAGACCCAGAGCAGAACGATACGGCCTTCACAATTAAAATGTCCTGCCCAGTGTTTTCTTTCCTACTGAGCACCTGCAGCACAAGCCTATTCATTCCTGTAGATAAGCTGTACTTTGCCATAATTTTGGCTTATCCATAGGAATAAATGTGGCTGTAAGCATATGTGCAGTAGGAAGTATTTATTTGTGGATGCCTCACTCACGTATAGCAGTGTGCTGTATACAAAAAGGCAGCTACCAGCAAGTATTGCCGTCAAAAATTAAAATTGGCGCTTTTAGCGCTACAAACATTTGACACAAAATAAAAACTATGATACCCAAAAACACCTAAAAGCCTAAAATAATATCTTTCAAAATAAATCTCACTTACAAACCTGCTGAGGAAAAAGAAACCAGCATTGTTTTGGAAGGATTGGCAGAAGAAATGGACTGCTGTGAATTAGAACACAAAAAAATGAAGGAAAAAAAGGGGGTGACTGGCCATGAATCGGCAATCATGCTTGTTGAAGAGCAATTGTCAAACTGACACTGGTAGTAGTCCTAAAGAGGAGTTTGGGGTTCATGTGCGCACGCCGCTGGCACACCGCTTCTGCTGTGATTGGTCACAGCACATGCCAATCAGTGGGTTTTGGCCATTGGATGCCCACCTGCTGATCGGCGAGTTGAGCTATGAGAGTATATACACAATGCTGAGCTCTTTTCTGTCAACAGGGTTGTGGTGGATTTGGTTTCCCTTCTCTGGAAAAATCCATCACATCTCTTAATAGAAACACCACACTAAACACTGGCTAGCCACACATTTAACCCTTTGATCACCCTAGATGTTTAACCCCCTCCAAGCCAGTGTCATTAGTACAGTGACAGTGCATATTTTTAGCACTGATCACTGTCTTAGTGTCACTGGTTCCCGCAAAGTGTCAAAAGTGTCAGGCCTCGTACACACGACCGTTTTCCTCAACAGAATCCATCAAGAAACTTGGTGTCAGGCTGGTTTTCGTTGAGAAACACGTTTGTGTGTATGCTAAGAAACCCGCGCATGCTCAGAATAAAGTATGAAACGGGAGCGCACCTTCGGTAAAAGTAGCGTTTGTAATGGAGATAACACATTTTTCACGCTGTAACAGACTGAAAAGTGCAAATGGTCTCTTACCAAACTTTTACTTAACACGCGGTAACATGAGATTAGCAAAAGCAGCCCCAAGGGTGGTGCCAGTGGGGTCGAACTTCCCCTGCCGTCGTATGTGTTGTACGTCACCGCGTTTGAGAACGAGGAGATTTGGTCTTGACAGTGTGTACGCAAAGAAAGCTTGTCAAGTTTCTCCACCAGCCTGACAAGGAACTCGTCGAGGAAAACGATGTTTCATTTACGACGAGTTCCTCGGTCGTGTGTACGAGGCCTGAGATTGTCCGCCACAATTATGCAGTCCCGCTACAAGTCACTGATTGCCAACATTGCTAGCATAAAAAATAATAAATAACAAAGAATTCCAGTATATATACAATAGTTTGTAGAAGCTATAACTTTTGCATAGAACAATCAATATACGCTTATTGGGATTTTTTTAACCAAAAATATGTAGCAGAAAACATATTGACCTAAATTTATGAAGACTTTTTTTTTTTGTATATGTTTTATAGGAGGAAGTAAAACATTTTTTTTAGTGCAAAAAAAATAAATAAAAAACTAGTGATGACCAAATACCACCAAAAGAAAGCTATATTTGTAAGGGAAAAAATACATACTGTCACATACCTGGAGGATGAGCCCGACGTGCAGGAAGTGGCAGCCGTTACTCCTCTGATCCCGGGACCCCTGGTAGAGTGGACAGGAGGAACGGGAATGCAGAGTCGCACAAGCGCCAGGAGTGACGCTGATGCAGGGGCTGGATGATGCTCCTGCAGAGTCCGAGAGAGTCTCTGGATGGCAGGTGCAGGCTGGCAGGTGAACAGACCGGAAGTAGCAGCACTGGAAGAAGCAAGCGGCAGCCGGTGGGGAAGGTGTCCTGTAGTTCAGGCAGCAATCAAGTCCCAGTAAGTCAGTGAGGAGCTGGACCAGCAGATCCGGCACAGGTAAAGCAGAGATGATAGAGAGGTCGTTCAAGCCGGGTCAGTAACAGGCGGGCAGCAGGAGTACCAGGGATGAGGCAAAGGGATGGTCAGAACGAGCCGAGGTCAGGGCAGGCGGAAGACAGGATAAACAGGAACAAGCCGGGTATCAGGATCTGGATCAAGCAGAGGTAACAGGTACAGGTGGTCCCAGGAAACGCTGTAGACCGGACAGCAAGAGGCCAGGCTCCCAGAACACTTGAGTACCCCGTTTTGGCGCCAGATTGACGCTTGCCCACCGCGGTACCGTGAACGCACGTGCACTAGCGCCATTGCCGCGATTGCGCGTGCCCCCTGCGTGCCGCTAGCGCCATCTGGTGGCCGAGGATTGTATGACCACGCAGTTAAAGTAACCAAGCGCCATATAGCAAAAAATGGTAATGAAAATGGGGGGGGGGGGGGGGGGGTGGTAAATCTTCCAGAGGTCAAATGGTTAATATAACTAATACATATTAAATAATTATAAACAATTAATAGGTAGATTCACGTACGTATGTCTAAACTTGCGGCGGCGTAGCTTAGCGTGTTTAGGCTACGCCGCCGTAAGTTAGCTAGGCAAGTACATGATTCACAATGTACTTGCCTGCTATGTTACGGCGTACCCTAAAGCGGGCGGGCGTAAGGGCGCCAAATTCAAATGTTTGTAGGGGGGGGGGGCGTGTTTTATGTTTATAAGGCTTGACCTTACGTTTTTGAAGTTTTTTTCTACTGCACATGCGCCGGGCGCCTACATTTCCCAGTGTGCATTGCGGCTAAGTACGCCGTACGGGCCTATTGATTTTGACGTGGATGTAAACGATGTAAATCCCGATTCACGGATGACTTACACAAACGACGTAAAAAAAATAGAATTTCGACGCGGGAACGGCGGCCATACTTGACATTACTATTCCACTAGGGCCTAGCTCTAACTTTAGGCGGCCTATCTCTTACGTAAACGGTGTAAAAGTACTGCGTCGGCCGGGCGTACGTTCGTGAATCAGCGTATCTCCTCATTTACATATTCTACGCTGACCGCAATGGAAGCGCCACCTAGCGGCCATCCAAAATATTGCAATCTAAGATAGGACGGCGCAAGCCGTCGTATCTTAGATATGTTTAAGCGTATCTCTGTTTGAGCATACGCTTAAACATAAGTCGGCGTAGATTCTGAGTTAGGTCGGATTATCTACTGATAAGCCAGCCTAACTCTTTGTGAATCTACCTATATATGTCTAGACTTTAGTCCGAATTTCCAATTAATTTTACCTGTTAGAAATATTTCTAGATATTGACCCCAAACATTGAAAATAATGAGTGTTTTTTTTTTTGAAGATCAGTTACGGAGCTACGGACTATTCTCTGACCAATAGGCTTCTCTATCCTCATGTATTCCGGACAGTTCAGAATGACCATGTTCATTATATGGCTGTTGTTAAGTTGTTGAAACATTTTAGCTGGACGTGGGTTGGAATATTTGCATCAAAAGATGATGCCGGAGACAGAGATAAAGAGATATTAGTAAAGTACATGAAAAGTAATGGTATTTGTGTTGAATATTCCATTTCATTTTGGTCTAGTATGTGTGATGTCATTACTGAAGTACAAATTATGAATAATGTAATTTCTGTTATTAAAAACTCGAGTGCTAAAGTAATTGTATTATGTGGATCTTATATCAGTCAGGGTGTATTTCATAATTATTTCAATGCTAATAATGCCATCTATGATAAAACATTTATTGTTCCTCCTCTGAGGTCTCTCAGCCATTCAGGATATAATCCATATGAATACTTTAATGGTAGCTTAGCTCTGGATTTATACCCTTTATTCTTTCCAACTAAAGAACGTTTTTTTGATGGAATTGACAAGACGTACAGCTTAAATAATTCATCAGCTTCCATCTTTATTTTATCAATTGCAAAGTGCATGTCTGAAAACAAAGAAAATAGGAATAATACCATATTATGTCTACTTAGCTATTATGGGTCTATGGAAGAAGAAATGTATCCAAATTTATTTAATATTCTGCCTCAAGGACTTTCTCCACTAATTTATTATGCGGTAGAAGCTATGGCCAAAGCACTGCATGATATGAATCTGTTCTACAAAGGGAAATTATATAATACGCATCCTCATTATTACAGACATAAGGTACAGAATATCACCATTTTAAGGGCTTTCAGAAAATTAAAAAAATGAATACTGTGACAGACTCACCTGGGACAGAGGCTTTTGGAGGGGACTAAATGCTAGCCTCTTGCCTTGCGATCATGGGACCTGGCATTTGGGGGAACGGTGCTCTTTGTGAGCTGTATGGCTGGGGACCCTGTATATGCCATATTTGAGTGACTGATTCATACTGTTGGGACATACAGTGTAAGGAGATGCTAATGTCCACTCCTCACCTCCAGCCATCTGCCTGTTCTCTGTGCTAATTGACCCTGCTATTGTGTGAAGATGTCCTGTGTTTACACTTATGATAATGTGTATTGTATAGCAGGTGAGCGAGGAGACGTGACGTCTACCATGAAAGGTCATATCTATGAGTCACCTAGTCTGGGTAAATGATTAGTTAATTAGCTCATGTTAATTTATGTTCTGGTTACCTCCTCTTTAACTGTAAGATTGTATCCTTGGTTCTAATAAACACTCCATGTTCAGCAGACAAACCAGTTTTGTCTCGTTATGTGCTTGTGAGCAGCTGGAATATCTGATATCTATATCCAGACTGATATGAAGCGGTATATGATGGAAGCACTCAAGCGGAGTGTGGGACGTTCTGTTACAAATACCTTACTGATATTTTTTCTAACCTGGTAAAAATATATGCCACCAATCATTGTAAGAACTCATTTATATTTGCAATAAGGGAGCTACAGAAACAAGAAGAGATTAGAGCTGTGGTTTTACTGTCACCCTCCTCCCAACATCACCCTGCAACCATGTGTAATGCATGCAGTAGAGCGCGGAAGGTTTTTAAGGGTTAGATGAGAATTGTGGTTTAAAAAAAAAACATTTATACTCACCTATGTGGTGTGGTCAGATCCTACAGCTCTCCTCCACCACCTCTCACATGACTGCTGATCGCTCAGTTCTCGGTCTTCAGTGAGCAGAGTGTGATGACTGTCAGTCACCTGCTCTCTGCTCTTCCCTCCAGTGCTCACTGGAGTGCTGGGCTGTGGAGGGGTTGGGAGTGGCTGGCTCAGTCTGTCAGTGGCACAATGAGAGTCTGAGCCAGCTGCTGATTAGGCATCTAGGCAGATCCTAACCAGTGGGTTTGGCAAGAACAATTCTTCATGAAGCCATGCTGATTACTGCTAATGATGCCGTTTTCATTCCTAAAATCTTGTATATAGTCCCTTTTCATCCCCTCCAAAAGCTTGCATACTATTGATGTTAGGCTGACTGGTCTGTAATTCCCAGGGATGTATTTTGTCCCTTTTTTAAAAAAATTGGTGCCAAATCTCTAATTTGGGGGGTAACACCCCCCTAAAAAAAGCACCAGCCGCCACTGGTTTCACACCTATGCATGTTTTTGTGTGTTTTGCAGTTTTCAGGAATGCACTACAGTCCATTTAACATGGTTTCCTATGGTACATCTTCACATCTATGCGTTTTTAAACTGATGCATTTTTGCAAAGAGTTAGGGACCTTTTTTTCACAGCAGATTGTATTTTGCGTGTAATAGACTTCAATGTAACAGATACGCTTTTATTTGCCTCCATTAGGAGAAACATGGGGCCAGATCCACAAAGAGCCGGCGTAACGTAAAATTTCCCATTTAAGTTACACTGCCTTAAAATTTCTACCTAAGTGCCCGATCCACAAAGCACTTACCTAGAAATTTTCGGGTGTGTAACTTAAATTCCGCCGGCCCAAGGCATTCCTCTTCAAATGGGGGCGATTCCCATTTAAATTAGGCGCGCTCCCGCGCCGGCCGTACTGCGCATGCTCGTGACGTAATTTTCCCGACGTGCATAGCGCGAAATTACGTTACGCCGAGCTTTGTGGATCGCGACGGGTCAATAAAGTTGAGTCGGGGAAAAAAAAAGATATGGCGGGAAAAAAAAAATTTAAAACAAAAAAAAAAAACCCGCGTTGCTGGACAGAAGGGTCTGCTTTTACAAGGTGTAAACAGTTTACACTTTGTAAAAGCAGCCCTAATTTTACACATGCAACTTAATACTTACGGAGAAAAAACGAAGCGTAAAAGCTTCGTGGATCTCCGTAAGTGCTAATTTGCATACCCGAAGCGGCATTTCGACGCGAAATGCCCCCAGCGGCGGATGCGGTACTGCATCCTAAGATCCGGCAGTGTAAGTCCCTTACACATGTCGGATCTTCTGTCTATCTCTTGGAAACTGATTCTGTGGATCAGTTCCAAAGATAGAAACAGGGATACGACGGCGTATCAGTAGATACGCCGGCGTATCCCTTTTGAGGATCTGGCCCTAGATGTACAATTTTATACATAATTTTTTCCTGACAACAGTCGGTGTACAAACATTCCTTTAGAACCAATTAATTATGATACAGGCATGTCATTAGGTAATACCGTTGCAACAGCTTGAAAAGGGTCCAAAGGGAAACATCTTTAGAGCATACGGGTACAGATCACTCAGTCATTCATCTAGTGTACTTAGCTAGTACAGAGTCTTAGAAGAGATGTACGTTAATGAGCTTCCATCCCTAAGGGCAAAGGGGGGGGGGCACAGTGGACCCGAGACCATTAATAGAGGGGGCGGGGGGGAAGGGGTAAGCAGCAAAAGGTAGAAGGCACATCTCTCCGATAAAGGGCAAACTGTGTTTCCCCAAACTCATTTATGCACCCCCACCCTTTCAAACTCCCTATATGCCACTGCCCACTAGACATGTGCCTTTGTTTTCATCCAAATGCATTTTCGTCTGAATTTCTGGGATTTTCATGTTCGCTTTAACAAATAACGAGCATGCAGAAATCTGAAATATCCAACATAAAAAATGCTTTATTTTAGTTTCGTTGTGACAACAGTTCGATATAGATAGAAGATTCGACATGACGGTGACAATAGCGATCTGTGACTATCGAATCTGCGGTTGAATGTGCCTAACCTAACTCTATTAGTCCAAGATTATTCGTCATACAGAGAAAAGATTCGACATTATAGAGACATGAAGATTCGAAGAAGCAGCTAAAAAACATATGATAGCCCCGAACGGACATTTATGATCAAATGCTCCTCCCATAGGCTATAGAAGAATTCTAATGATGGTTGACTAGTAATAATAATTAATAAATATAATTATTACTAGTCACACAACATTAGAATTCTATTATAGCTTGTGGGCAGAGCATTCAACCGGAAATGTATGATTGTGGCGTCGTACAGTTTAGCTGCTTCATAGAATCTTCTTAGAACATTTGACAGACACCATAAGCCATCAGTTGACATTTTCAACCTTAATTAATTTGGATTTTTTAACAAATGTATTTTTTAACAAAACAAAATAAATAAAAATTAAGGGAGCAACTAAATAAATGTATTTGTCGACGAGAACGAAATTCTGAAACAAAATATTTCAGTGTGCACAAGTCTACTTCCCACCTCGTTGTTCAGCTCCTTGTCCAGCTTCCCTAGATCTTTTCAATTTTTTGGGGGCATTTACGACTCATATACTTGTAGCGCCTGGTTATTTCTAAGAACCGGTGCTAATTAAAATTTAGAGGGGGTCAGAGAGTTAGTTGGCTCTGACCAGGCTGATTTGTTTAAATGTGGGTCTCTGTCTCAGCTTGGCTGTGCTGTGGGCTCATTCTGTCACTTCTGGGGTGCTGATCTCACCCCAGGATGGCAGGTGGCAGCAGTGGAGTCGAGGTTAGGGTGCTTTTCCCCAGCAGCCTATCAGGAGGGGTTTTCCTCACTGTGCATGCTGGGGGAGGGTATTTATGAGACAGACGCCATTGGTCTGGGTCTTCTTCCAGTGTGGCGCCCACCTTCAGGGTGACCATACCACGGCGCCCCGGCGCAATGGCCTTCCAGGTCGGGGTGCACATGCCACGCAGTGTTCCTGGTTCCGGGACCATGTTGGTCTGGAACCTTTGAGTTGTGATGTGGGCCCCAGTGATCGACTGGGTCCCTACTCCTAAGAAAATCCCAAGCGTTGTTCCTTTGAGAGGAAGCTATTCGGTGGGGAGTCCACCTGAGGAAGGCCAAGAGAGGCTGGCAATCCAATAGGGTCTCAACCATCCACCGGGGATCAAGGTAACCGGGTACTGAGAGGCTGGACGCCGGTAACCTATCAGTCGGTAACCTAATTGCAAACTACCTGAAGGAGATCCAGGTGTAAAGTGGATTATCTCTGCTATCTCAATTGTAAGGAGGGTCTGTGGCAGAGACTTTTCCCTAAGTTCCGAGTGATACTCTGGCTGCCAGGTCAGTGAGAGAGGCCTGTCCAGGTACACTAAACCCACTCTGGCTAGAGTGGCAAAGAAGAAAGTGTTGTTGGGAGCAGGACTGTTTCCCTATTGCTATGCCTGAATCTGCTATTTCTCCTTCTTCTGAATCTCTACTCTTCACCACAAGTTCTATTGGCCCAGATTCACAAAGGACTTACGACGGCGTAACTCCAGGTACGCCGTCGTAAGTCTGAATGTGCGCCGTCGTATCTATGAGCATGATTCTTAGAATCAGTTACGCATACATTTTGCCTAGATACGAGTCTCTTACGCCGTCGTATCTTGAGGTGCATATTTACGCTGGCCGCTAGGGGCGCTTATATTTCCACATTGAATATGCAAATGAGCTATATTCACAAAGGACTTACGACGGCGTAACTCCAGGTACGCCGTCGTAAGTCTGAATGTGCGCCGTCGTATCTATGAGCCTGATTCTTAGAATCAGTTACGCATAAATTTTGCCTAGATACGAGTCTCTTACGCCGTCGTATCTTGAGGTGCATATTTACGCTGGCCGCTAGGGGCGCTTATATTTCCACATTGAATATGCAAATGAGCTATATACGCCGATTCACGGACGTACGTGCGCCCGGCATATCAAGATACGTCGTTTACGTAAGGTGTCGGACCGGCGTAAAATTACCCCTCATAAAGCAGGGGTAAGTCATGTTAGGTATGGATGTCGGAAACGTACGAACAGCGTCGTATTTTACGGTGTTTGCATAAGTCGTCCGTGAATGGGGCTGGGCGTAGGTTACGTTCACGTCGACTAAGCATTGAGCGGGCGTAATTTACTTTGGAAATTCGGCGTGATACTGAGCATATGCGCACTTACAATTTACGCTACGCCGCCGTAACTTAAGACGCAAGTGCTTTGTGAATACTGCACCTGCCTCTCTAAGTTGCGGTGGTATAGCGTAAATAAGATACGCTACGCCCACACAAAGTTACGCCGCTCTACGTGAATCTGGGCCATTGTTTTTACCCGGCTGGGTAATAAAGAGCACAGAAAAAGACACCTGTCGTGGACATTCCGTTACTGCTACTTTCACCATACACCCCTTGACGACGGAGGAGCCACGAGGTAACATGCCACCCAAAACAAACCAGCAGCTCCTTCGGGGTAGTGCTACATACTGTATGTAAGTTTGTATAGATGTAGGATGGAATCGACCATGGCCCTCCGATTTCAATGTGTTTACATGTGTTTTGCGTTTTTTTTTCTCCATTACAAACTGTGTATAGCTGGTTGTTAGGAGCAGGCTGGGAAGCCGGCCTCCATGTCTTTAACAATCAAGGAATCATCAGCTGTATGCAGGGTTCCCCATTGACAGCTGAATGTAAAAACAATAATTGCTGGCTGTAACAGACTTATGAACTATTCTGCCGGGACATCTATAATAATCCTGCAGTGAGGCCTACAAAGAACTGCATGACTTGTTACAATTGGATTTACCACATTGTATTCTGAGCTCAAAGGGTTAATTATAGAAGGGACTCTTTCACTGCTAAATGCTAATATTCCCTTTGCATAGCTAATTGACTCTCCTTTGTGTAGTTAACAGCCTCCTGTCAGGTGTATGCGGATGGGATTATGTGTGAGTGTATAATTGTTTTAAAGGTTAATTGAATTCTATTGATAAAGGAAGGTGTCTAATCAAATCATGTTAAATGTAAGCTTGGAGCCAAATCGTCTAGAGACTGATTGGCTCAAGGGAATGTCATTATTTCAAAGTATCTGTATTGAAGCCCCCCCTGTGTGAGGGGGGGTGGAGATTGTCATTGTTCCTGTACAGTTTGTAACCACATATAAGCTAGGTGAAATGTGCCATTAAACAGTCTACTTGACCCTTCAAACCGCAGCCGCGTCTCCTTTTTGAAGGGGGACTCTCTCTCTCTGGATCTTGGGGATGGAATGATACCGGTTTTACTTGCATATCGCACTTTGCAAGGGAAAAGGACGTCTCCAACGGCTGATACCCTCTCACTACCTGGGTAGCTGTTACATTGGTTGGCAGCAGCGGGATGGTCCTTTTATCCAAAGAGCAAGTGCTGAATGGAGTCGCAGTACGCCAGGCTGAAAAGACCCACACTAAAAGATCTATTGGAGAGTCGTGGTAGGAGTGCCAGTAACAGACCACGGAGGGAGCTGATAGCTGACCTGCTGGAGCTGGACGAAATGGATGGATCTATGGAAGGAACGGAGCCCCTTGCACCGGTCAGCGAGGAAGATGTAATTACTGGGATTGTGCAGCGGAGATTATCCTTGTATCCAGAAACGTCCGTGGAACTAATCAACCAACTGTTCCGGGAAGCAAGGGAAGAGATACAAACGAAGAGGGGACAAGAACTGGAACTGGTAAGAGCTAGACAGCCCATTACACATGCAGTTCCTACCCCCCCACCCGCAGCTACAGGAAAGAAAATACCGTTCACTGCATTTAAAGCTTTTGTAGAAAGTGAGGAGGAAATCGATGGATATTTGGCTGATTTTGAGAGGCAGTGCTCACTACACCAGGTACCACCAGACCAATGGGTCACTATTTTGTCTGAGAAATTGTCGGGGCAAAGCCAACGAAGCCTTTCGGGCTCTCGCTCCAGAGGATATTTTACAATATCAGCAAGTTAAAAAGGCGCTGCTAACCCGATACGCCGTAACTCCAGAAGCCTACCGCCGTCGCTTCCGGGAGTCCAAGAAGAAGGCTGTGGACTCCCACATGGAATGGGCCAACCGGTTACAAAGCGTGGCATCCCTTTGGGTCCAAGGGTGCAAGGCCAACACCGGGGAGGAAGTATTGCAGCTGTTCCTAATGGAACATTTCTTCCAAGACCTGGCCGCAGACATACAAGACTGGATACGAGATCGCCGTCCCGCCAACTTAAACGAGGCGGCTCGGCTAGCAGATGAGTACGCGGAAACAAGGAAAGTAAGCCAGGGTACTACATGGCTGGCTCATAAGGTAGAACCGCGTACTCCAACCGTCACCCCACGCCCAGAGTTTCAGGCTCCAGTCCCACCAGGACCACCAAGTCCTCAGGGGCCTAACAACTACCCCCGGGATTCGTCTAGGGTGACGTGCCATCACTGCAGCAACACGGGACATATTGCTCGTTATTGCCCTCTGAGAGCTACCAATAACAACTGGAGACGCACAACACCCAACACAGAGGTCACTCCATCACGTCCCTCTGCGGCCCACTGCCTGGAGACCGAGGGGGGCCCGGAGGAATGTCTGGGAATTATGTATGAGGCAGACCCAATACAAGCTGCCTCTCCAGATAACCGTCAGCATCACCGTCAGGAGGTACGGGTGAATGGACAAGTAGTACAAGGCTTAAGAGATACCGGGACTACTATCACTCTGATTCAAAAACATCTGGTAAAGCCAGAGAACGTGTCTACTCACACAGTTGCCGTCCGGGTCGCAGGGGGTGCTGTATTTCGCGTACCCACCGCCCGGGTGCACTTAGACTGGGGAGCCGGGTCAGGAAAGACCACAGTTGGTATCATGGACAACCTACCTGCCGAGGTGGTACTGGGCAATGACATTGGCCCTCTGACTTCGGCTTATCTACCTACACCTGCTGCTGCATGTCCCGTGACCACCCGCGTTGCTGAAATCAACTCGCTTGCTGCTGAGACCCGGGTAAGACTACCTTCCCCGACATGTACTGTAGATCCGGCACAATATCACAGTCTGAAATGGGAATGTGACAAGTTGGCCAGTGAGAAATCAGAGATGCAACGACACTATGTCATGTATTATGAGATGTCCCGTGGCTTGAACATTGAAATGCACAAACAGGCGGAAATTGTCAAAAGATTAAATGGGATTTGCATCCAGGTTGTGCCTTATCTCTCCCAAGAGCATCAGCAACTGGTTTTGGGAGCCATTGAGAGAGCAAAGCAAGTGACTGTTCCAGAACGGAATTCCATTATTCACCTTCACCCTCAGCTACCGACCTGGTAAGCCAAAGGGCAATGCGGATGGTTTATCCAGGCAAACTGAACTTTTACCCTAACAGCAGACCGGACATCCCCAAGTTGACCCGAAAAGGATCAATCCGGGTCTGCCGGAGTGTTCCACAAAAGGGGAGTAGTGTAACGGACTTATGAACTATTCTGCCGGGACATCTATAATAATCCTGCAGTGAGGCCTACAAAGAACTGCAGGAAAGGGAAAAACAAGAGAGCGCCCACTCTCTCCTGAACAATACCAGGGCACATGCCTTCAACATGACCCTGCAACCCAAAGTACCTTGTCCCCAAGTAAAGTACAGATAAGTGCAGAATCAAGTTTTTACATGAAACCACTCTCTGTAGAATTTAGATTCCACCCATCGCTGGAGAAAGAAGAGGGTTAAGAGGATCTGTGTTGTCACCAGACCAAAGACACCTAAAAAAAATATGTAAATGTTTATTTTTTTGTCCTGGATCGGGGGGTACTTCAGTGAAGGTGGTACCAGAGGAGGGATATCAGGGGGGAGTTGGACTTTAAATAGTAATTTTTCTTTGATACATTTCTATTCCTTATCTAACACACTTTTCTCTTTCTATTTTCATGTTGAAGTTTAAATATAAAGAAAAATGTGGCGCCAATAAAAACACAAATGCCCTGTAAGGCAGTATCAGACTCAACAAAATCAATGAGACTTAGACAGTGAGTACATATGAAGAGATCAAGGAGACTCCCCCACAATCAGGTGAGTACCCGGATCAATAAATCGTGAATAATGAGTATATCGACTCAAACCACATTTCCAATCAACAGGGAAGTGAAATCCACAATGTAAAAAACTGTGCACATGAATGAAAACAAGTAACTGTGATATTCATAAAGTGTCAAAGTAGAAAAGAACAATGGTTGTCATGAACCATGAAGTCCCATTTAGTGCATATAAATAATTTGTATGCATAAAGTTTATACAGTCCCAGGGAACATCATGTTGAAGTTGTATCGCCATTTAAAAGAAATTAAATATGCTTTTGGTTTAAATAAGCCAGCATCATTTTTTAATGAATACGGAGAATTTGTTAATCACTACAAAATAATAAATTGGATACATACAGATAATGTCACTGTGATTTATAATGATGTGGGAAATTTTACATCTTGGGCTCCAGAAGATCAGCAACTTCAAATTAATACTGAAGCCATAACATGGAAGCTTGCCAATGAGGTAGGCTGTATGTGATCAATGATGTCACCACGATCGCTTCCTCTTCCCTTATATAGCTGATGACAGCTCAGCCAGGTCCTTGCATATCATTTGGTGATTGGCATTGTGATTGATTTACAACAAGGGACATTTTTGGGGAGATTTTCATTTTATTTTTTATTAAGAACTTGTCAAATGTTTGGGTGTCTATTTCTAAGTTACATTTTTTTTTGTAAATGAATAAGGCTATTATGTAAGCCATACTCATCCACATGGGGGCCAGTATCTGGAGGCCCCCTAGTTTTTAAATGGGTCTTCCAGATCCCCTTTTTCCTGGCCAGCCAAGCTAAATGCTTAAGGGTGTATTTACAACATGTCTTATGTAAATTTGGTAGAACAGGTACAATTAGTCAACAGCCATTCTAGCACTATACACCAAACCCTCAGCTATGTTTTTCTCAGAAGGCATGTTTTCTGATAGTTTTAATATCACCAATGGGACATGACAAGGATGTCCACTTTCCCCCTTGATATTTGCACTCTTAATGGAGCCCTTCCAAAAGAAAAGGAATCTGCTGTTCCAGGTGTGTGCAATACCTTGATTCGAACCAAGTGGGAGTGCTAGCCATGACCCGCCTCCGTAAAAACTTGAAAAAAATAAGAAATAGCTGCACATTTAAAGTTTCCAAAGTTGCCTTTTATTGCAGACAGTCAAAATACACCAGGGACACTGGGTGTTAGTCTCGTAGACGCGTTTCACACATCTGATTTCTGCTTAATCATTACCGATAATGGTAATGATTAAGCACAGATTAGAAGTGTGAATCGCGTCTACGTGACTAACACCCGGTGCCCCTGGTATATGTTGACTGTGCAATAAAAGGCACTTTTGGAAACTTTGGATGTGCAGCGATTGCTTCTTTTTCTTGCTAGAGCCCTTGGCTGAAAAAATAAGATCCGATCAAGACATAACTGGCATTCTCGTATCACAACAGTCCCATTTCATATCTCTATTCACAGACAATGTTATCCTATCCCTATCAGAACCAAACGTTTCTCTTCCAGCTGTACATAACATGCTGAACCATTTCAACAAGATCTCATACTATAAAATAAATGCATCATGTTTACCATAAATATAGAAGGAGACCTTAAACAAAACCTATCTTCACGATATCCATACCCATGGTCCAGCAAACCCATTCAATATCTGGGTATACATTTGACAACTACAAGCTCCAAACCATTCAAAATACATTTCTTACATTTCTTACCCCTCATTTCCTCCATTCAGCCTGAATTAAATAGACAAAAAAACTTCTATCTGTCTTGGTCAGGAAGGATGGCAGCATACACAAT
Source organism: Rana temporaria (assembly GCF_905171775.1). Lineage (NCBI taxonomy): Eukaryota > Metazoa > Chordata > Amphibia > Anura > Ranidae > Rana > Rana temporaria. The sequence goes on along the minus strand of NC_053489.1, from coordinate 666,043,216 downwards.
GCTTATTCTCTCAAATCTTATACTAATTCAGAGCTCTCCCAATATCTATACCAGCGACATTCTTTAAAATGATGCAGACACAACAGCATAAGTTTGTGTGGGCGAACAAAAAAAAAAACAAGATGTTCCCAATCTTCTTTACTGAAGCATAAAAAAGTTTTAGGAATGGCGCTTCCCATACTACGAGATTATTTTACTGCCAGCATATTAGATCAAACAACATTTCGGTCCCATTCACACTCATCAAAACACTGGGCATCTATAGAGAAAAACTTGATATCACCCAACTTAAAATCCACACTTCTAGCTAATTCTTTCTCAAATACACGTTTTAAGTCCTAACACCCTGTAACGGAATGACCCGTGACACCCAAAGACTTTGTGAGGATGGAGGATACTCCTGTGTCAGCGTCACTGATAACTCTTGGGTCTGAGTCCACTCTGTGCCCTTTGGGCATGGAGTGGCAAGTGAATCATAATTCATGTATTACATGAGATAGGACATCAATAATAGTTCGTATTGCAGGATTTTGAGATACTGCAAGATGTTGGATTGTTTTGGCGTGGATAGTGATTTACAGTATATTCCTTAAATGCCTGCAAAGAATATTCTATGACTCATTTCTAGTGACATGCTAATTGAATCAGGGCTTGGAAGACATTCCATTGTCCTTGTGTAAAGGTGTTGTAACGGACAGGTGTTAATCCCAGGTCTGCTCCCAGACCTATAATTATGCATACTAAATACTGTTTATGTGTGATAACCCTGTCTACAACCTATTGATGCTCAGAGGTGTCAAGCTGTATGCGGAGACGAAACGTCTGCCTAGGAGACGGAGTGGGTGAAGGTGTTTTGTTGTTGATTAAAGAATGTTTAAGTAATTAGCCTTAGTGTGTGATTAGGGGGGTGGAAATCTCATTGTCCCTTTGAATACTGTCACATGCTTGTACTGTATAAAAAGCTGAGAAGAAACCATTAAAGTTATCGTTACATTTGGAACAAGCACAGAGCTACGTGTCTCGTCTTGATTCTGGGGAATTGATATGGATCGGGTCCTGTCGGTTGGAGTGTCGATAAGCTGTCTTGGATGGGATGGAAGGTCGTAAACGGTGGTGACCGTTACAGTGGTGGCACAGCAGTGGGATAATTCCATCGCTTAAAGGACGGCTACAAGGACACAGGACAATGGAGACGCTGTATGAACGGCTGAAGCTCTCTTCCCTCAAGGACTTACTGGAGAGCCGGGGCAGATCGGCCTGCAACCATAAGAGAAGGGACATTATCGCACAACTTGTCGAAATGGATAGAGCTGAAAGGCCCAGCGTATCAGACAGGACACCCGATGAAGAGTTTTGGGACCGGGCTGTTAGACGTGGACTGGCACAGTATGGACCTAATCCTCCACCGGAGATCATAGACCGGGTTATAGCGGCTGTGGATGCCACTTGGCTAGAGCAAAGAGGTGCTGCAGCAGCAGAAGTCACAGCAGCACCAACTGAAGAGAGGGGAGAGGTACAGATGCCAGTCACCATGAAAGTGAAGTTCCAGGGAGCCGGGGCAATTGGCCCCTCTCCCCAGCAACAAGCTGTGGTGGTAAAGAATTTACCCCCAGCTGAATCCCTGGCAGCAGGGCAGGATGATACTGGCTGCGGCACACAACTGCAGCTTGAGCTGACATCGGGGGATGGGACTGTGGTCTCCCCTCAAAGCGACCCAGCAGAAGGGCTGGCAAACGGAGCAGAGTGCCACAAGTCTCTGCTCTCAACTAGCAGGAGAGCGAGTTCCTGTGGGAGTGGATGGGACTGTGGTCTCCACTCAAAGCGACCCAGCAGAAGAGCTGGCAACAGAGCAGAGTGCCACAAGCGTCTGCTCTCACCTAGCAGGAGAGGGAGTTCCTGTGGGAGTGGATGGGACTGTGGTCTCCACTCAAAGCGACCCAGCAGAAGAGCTGGCAACAGAGCAGAGTGCCACAAGCCTCTGCTCTCAACTAGCAGGAGAGGGAGTTCCTGTGGGAGTGGATGGGACTGTGGTCTCCACTCAAAGCGACCCAGCAGAAGAGTTGGCAACAGAGCAGTGTGCCACAAGCCTCTGCTCTCAACTAGCAGGAGAGGGAGTTCCTGGACCAGTGGATGGGACTTCAGTCTCCACTGGTATACCACAGGGATGGGGGCCAGTTGGCCCAGATCCCCAACCACATGATGGACTGAGCCCAGTCACCCTGTCTTCTCTCCAGCGGCTGAAAGGACTCCAGGGAGAAGGGCCAGTCCAGGCCTCTCCCCAGTGGCAGGCAGGTTCTCTGAGAGAGACAGAGGTTGGCGGGGTGAGTAAGGCTCTGTTTGGAGCAATTTATTTGGGGTACGGTATGGATACCAGCATTGGAGGACTAGATCTACTGACTGACTTCGGAGTCAACCCGTTCGGGGTCTCCTCCTGTGTCAGTCTCCCACCGAAAGGGGAGAGATGTAACGGAATGACCTGTGACACCCAAAGACTTTGTGAGGATGGAGGATACTCCTGTGTCAGCGTCACTGATAACTCTTGGGTCCGAGTCCACTCTGTGCCCTTTGGGCATGGAGTGGCAAGTGAATCATAATTCATGTATTACATGAGATAGGACATCAATAATAGTTCGTATTGCAGGATTTTGAGATACTGCAAGATGTTGGATTGTTTTGGCGTGGATAGTGATTTACAGTATATTCCTTAAATGCCTGCAAAGAATATTCTATGACTCATTTCTAGTGACATGCTAATTGAATCAGGGCTTGGAAGACATTCCATTGTCCTTGTGTAAAGGTGTTGTAACGGACAGGTGTTAATCCCAGGTCTGCTCCCAGACCTATAATTATGCATACTAAATACTGTTTATGTGTGATAACCCTGTCTACAACCTATTGATGCTCAGAGGTGTCAAGCTGTATGCAGAGACGAAACGTCTGCCTAGGAGACGGAGTGGGTGAAGGTGTTTTGTTGTGGATTAAAGAATGTTTAAGTAATTAGCCTTAGTGTGTGATTAGGAGGGTGGAAATCTCATTGTCCCTTTGAATACTGTCACATGCTTGTACTGTATAAAAAGCTGAGAAGAAACCATTAAAGTTATCGTTACATTTGGAACAAGCACAGAGCTACGTGTCTCGTCTTGATTCTGGGGAATTGATATGGATCGGGTCCTGTCGGTTGGAGTGTCGATTAGCTGTCTTGGATGGGATGGAAGGTCGTAAACGGTGGTGACCGTTACACACCCCATTATCCAATTAGTAATGGACACATGGAAACAGTTTTGCACTTCTACGGAACACACAACAGACATAACTGAGACCCCTACCCCCTTGTCATCGGTTTAAACTCACATAAAAGACCTCTTGACTACCACTTGGAAACAAAAAGGAATCACTCTAGTTACAGACATTCTTAACAATGGAAAAATGATTACCTTCAGCACCCTAAGCCTGAAATACTCATTATATATTTATTTTGGTATGTGTAGCATGCCGAAGGTTACCAGATGGTTAATTAATACAATAAACTCCTGATTGGAGATCTAAAAAAAATATGAATGATACTACTTTTATGTTTCCTGTTCCAACATGGTGCACTTCACCACTATATCAACCTGTTACCAAAAAATTCACTGTATGGCTTATGAACTGTAGCCAGGCGGCATAGAAGGGCCAATATTGGGGGGGGGGTGTTATGTTCAAACTTCCCTTAAAAAGTCGGGGATCCCAGCTGACTTTTGTCAATGTATGTTGGAGACTCGCAGTAGAGAGAGGGGAGCGGCTTCAAGAACAATATTGAACTTACACAAAATTACAATGCTTGGGGGATGCCATAAAGCTGGATGTGGTATTACAGAACAGTACAATTCTCACAGACAAACTTAGCAACAGCATACACTGGCAGCGCATATTTAGCTTACATACAGCAGAAGCATCCAAATAAGATTTATTCCAGTTAAAAAAAAAATCTATTGTAATTTTAGCAGCAACATAGGCCCTACTTTTACTGGCAGTTCACTGAGTCTGTCCCTACTGATTAGAATCTTTATGTTGGACAGAGGCGGACTGTGCCAAGAGGAAATTGCCCCCTAGGCCATTCTGATACCCCCTAAAATGGCCGCTGTGCTACCAGATCAGAATTGTACATATGCCGTTCTCAGCTGGCTTAGGCCCCATGCACACAAGAAGCAATTACAAACACCTCTAAACTCACATTTTCAAAGGCAAAAACCGGTGTTTAAAACGCCCGTTTTTGCCGCGAATTGCGCAGCGTTTTGCCGCATTTTGCGGCGTTTTACCGCGTTTGCGGCTGTCAGCGCTTACCTCAAAGACATTGTAGACCCTCCCAAAGTGTAAAACGCAAACATAAAACGCTTCTGAACCCAAAATTTTGCGTCTGAAAAAACCGGACATAAACCCAACTGCTTTAAAAAGCCAAAAAACTTGATTGTGTGCATGGACACATAGGATAACATTAAATGTGTTCAGGGGCAGTTGAAAAAATGCCCAAATGCCTCTGAACTCGAGTTTAGCAGCGTCTCGTGTGCATGGGGCCTTAGTGTTACTGTTTGGATGGTGTCATTGGGGGGGGTCCGGCAGTATGCACCTGTGTATGATTTTCTTGCCACTCGCCATCAACACAGGAGAAGTCAGAGCTTGCAGTCTGGGAATGCTGGTGGTCATGCCTGGGGAGACATCGGGACTTGTGCGTTTAGCCTGATGCCCTCCCTGCTACTCTTCTTGCTTGGCTTGCCCAGTGGTGTGGTGCTCACTCACCAGAGAAGGTCTAGACTCTAGTGCAGTGTGTGGTGGCAGTGACAGCACAGTCTCTGCTCCTCGTCTTCCTGCAGTCTCTTTGGTCTGTTTACCAAAGAGGGGGTTCACCCAAAAAAATTTTTTTCAACATTACATTCAGGCGAGTTGTTAGAATGACAATCGGGTATTTTTTTTTAAATCGTTGCCGTACATACCGTTTTATATATATGTTCACCGCGACTTCCGGGTATAATCTGCGGGACTGGGCGTTCCTAATTGATTGACATGCTTCCGACCGTCGCATACAGCATGTCACAAGTTTTGTGTAATGAATGATCACTTCTCCTTCTGTGAGTGTCTTCAAGTTTTTGTACTTTTTTTTGTACTTTTGTATTTCTGTACCAGTGGCGGTCCACCCATTAGGGGCACACGGGCGCCACCCCCCCATCCATGCATCCAGCCCCCTGATCTAAATACAGGGCGCCGGACTCATGGTTTCCAATGGTGGGGGTGTGTTTTTTTGAAGCACATGATTAGAGCCTGAGGCTCTACTAAGCTTCAAAAAAGGGTGGGCTTGGGGAACAGAGCACTGCTCCCTGATCCCACCCAGTTGTGTAACAATAGCAAATGTATATTTGATAGTGCCACACTGATCCTCCTCCCGGCCAATCAGGAAGTGGGTCTGAGACCGTCTCCCGATTGGAGGAGGAAGGAGCCGCATGATGGAGAAAGGGAGGATGCACCACGGATGAGGACACAGGGGTTGCAGCCTGCCACCCATAGAAGCCCGCAACCCATCTGCTGCCCATAGGAGCCCACTGCCAGCCACCTGTAGAAGCCTGCAACCCGCCCGTAGGAGCACACAACCTGCCCCTAGGAGCCTGCAACCTGGCCACTGCCTGCCGACCGTAGGAACCCCTTGGCTGCCCATCCCAGCAACCGATGGTTCAAGTGTCAGGGGGTGCTGCTGAATGTTTGCCGCCTCTCCCCCAAAAAAACACCAACTGCCACTGTTCAGTACCAAGCAATCATGTTGGGGCATAAGCACTGCAGTTGCAATCTACATTTGGGGTGTCCTGAACTTTGCATTGACACCCGCTGCAGATCTCAAGAGGAGTGCATTTGGAATGCAGTGCAGGAAACTTGCAGGGGATGTGGGTTTCCTGGACTGTGTACCAATGTGGTCAGGCCCTGATAGAGTTTCCCTGCTCCACTATCCCAGTCTGCATAGGACTACTTCATGGTTTTAGGGTTTTTCAGAATAGAATGTGGTGAGGGAAAGCCAAGTTCCTGTGCGTCACTCTTTCCACACCACATTCCAGTTGCACCGCTCTTGCGATCTGCTGCGGATGTCACTGCAAGTTAACGTCACCCCGAAGGCAGGTTGCAAAAATTATTGAGGGGGTGACTCCATGATTTACCGCACCAGGTGACACCAACCCTAGTAACACCACTGACAAAGAGAAACAGATACTTTCTCATACAAGTACATGATACAACAGGCACATATCAGGAATAAGAAGTGTGGCGTTTATATATTCTCTTGTTCTTAGTTTGTATAATATAGCTTCATTGCACCTCTACAAAATAATATTCTCTGATTTTTAGGTTCCAATATCTCGATGCTCAGATCCCTGTTTACCTGGCAGCAGAAAAATGTTTGGATCTTCAATTCATGAATGTTGCTATGAGTGTGTCCCATGTCCAGAAGAAGAGATATCCAACATTTCTGGTAGAGTTTGTATTTGATGATAAGTTACTTTTGGACTTTGTACCAAGAAGTTACCGCTATGGTTTAAGTACATCCGGTTACATCAGCGGGTGGCCCCGTCCTTAATTATATAAGAGCTGTCAAAGCGAAAAGACAGCAGTCGTCGGGAGGCCTCCCATGGAGGCAGGAGTTTTAATAATAACATTTTGGCGTGTAGTTTCCTTAAAATACATACCAGACCCAACGGGCCTGGTATGGACTGGGGGACGACGACCGAACGCCATTTTTTCCGTGATTTTTCATCTATATTGCCGGCTCCTTGCAATATAGATGAAAAAATCAAGGAAAAAACAGCTGCAAGCAAGTTTAAATTACATTTTTCCTTTAACAATGTAACTTTGCTGCAACACTGTTCTACTCATCACACATATGCACCACTTTACAGACAGACTAAGGGGACCCCCCTAGGCACAATATTTAAAGGAATATTTTTTTTATTGTTTCACTTCATTTTCCTTCCTGTAGACAGTGAAAACTGCATGAAATGTCCTGACGATGAATGGCCAAATGACAACAAGGATCGGTGTGTTCCAAAATTGGTGGAATTTCTCTCCTACACTGATGATAACGTTGTTGCAGTATTTTCATCTGTCTCCATCCTCTGTTGCCTTCTGACTGGTTTAATATTGGGGGTATTTATACATTACCAGGACACCCCCATTGTTAAAGCTAATAACCGGAACCTGAGCTATCTTATCCTGGTCTCCATCATGCTGAGCTTCCTCTGTGTCTTCTTGTTCCTCGGCCGTCCAGTAGATGTGACCTGCATGCTGCGTGTAACCTCTTTTGGGGTCATCTTCTCAGTTGCTGTCTCTTCTCTACTTGCCAAAAGTATCATGGTGTGTATTGCTTTTAAAGCCACCAAACCTGGTAGTCCCTGGAGGAAATGGATGGGAGCCAAATTGCCCAATTTTATAATTTGCATGTTTTCACTGGTTCAAGTAATAATCTGTGTCACTTGGTTGTCCATTTCTCCTCCATTCCAGGATGAGGACACTCACTCTTATCAGGGAAAGATCATCATTCAGTGTAATGAGGGTTCAGTTATCGGCTTCTACTCTGTCCTGGGATATATGGGGCTCCTGGCAGCTGTGAGTTTTATTATAGCTTTTTTAGCCAGGACATTACCGGACAGTTTTAATGAGGCCAAGTACATCACCTTCAGCATGCTGGTGTTCTGCAGTGTCTGGATTGCCATGATCCCGGCCTATCTGAGCTTTAAAGGGAAATACATGGTGGTTGTGGAGATTTTTGCTATAATGGCATCAAGTACTGGACTTCTTGGCTGTATATTTTTCCCAAAATGTTACATAATTCTGTTTAAGTCTGACCTGAACACAAAAACAGGTTTGCTTGAAAATAAAGGATAATTATTTTTTATTTATAATGACCCTAGTAAATACAGTAAAAACGTAATCTCTAATAAATAAAGCTAACGTTATAATTATATCTATATCATTGTAAATTGTAGTATTTTATTATTATTATTATTATTATTATTATTATTATTATAATACAGGATTTACACCAACAGTTTACGCAGTGCTTTACAACTTGAGGGTAGACAGTACAACTACAATTGACTTTAATACAGTAGGAATCGGAGAGCCCTGCTTACAATCTTATGCCACATACAGATGATCGGAAATTCTGACAACAAAACCGTGGATTTTTTTCCGATGGATGTTGGCTAAAACTTGTCTTGCATACACACGGTCGCACAAATGTTTTCCGAACGCCCAGAATGCTGTGACGTACAAGCCGTACGATGGCACTATTAAAGGGAAGTTCAATACCAGTCGTGTTAAGCCCTGTACACACGATCAGTCCATCCGATGAAAACGGTCTGATGGACTGTTTTCATCGGTAAACCGATGAAGCTGACTGATGGTCAGTCGCGCCTACACACCATAGGTTAAAAAAAACGATCGTGTCAGAGCGCGGTGATGTAAAACACAACGACGTGCTGAAAAAAACGAAGAACAATGCTTCCAAGCATGCGTCGACTTGATTCTGAGCATGCATTGATTTTTAACAGATGGTCGTGCCTACTAATGATCGTTTTTTTTCTATCGGTTAGGAATCCATTGGTTAAATTTAAAACAAGTTGGCTTTTTTTTAACTGATGGATAAATAACAGATGGCGCCCACACACGATTGGTTTGGACCGATGAAAACGGTCTATCAGACCGTTCTCATCGGTTTAACCGATTGTGTGTATGCGGCCTTAGTAGAAGTTTGGTGAGAGACAACTGGTACTTTTCAGCCTCGTGTTTTTCAGTTACGTTACAGCGTGACGAATGTGCTATTTCCATTATGAAAGCTAGTTTTTCCAGACCGAGTGCTTCTGTCTCGTACTTGATTCACAGCATGCGTGGAATTTTGTGCGTCGGAATTGTCCACACATGATCGGAATTTACGAGAACGGATTTTGTTGTCGGAAAATTTGAGAACCAGCTCTCAAATTTTTGTTGTCGGAAATTCCGGCAGCAAATGTCCGATGGAGCCTACACGCGGTCGGAATTTCCGACAACAAGCTCCCATCAAACATTTATTGTCAGAAATTCAGACCGTGTGTACACGGCATAAGAGGGAGGGTCAAGAGATGCAAGAGGTAATAACTGTGGGGGGTGTGCTGATTAAGAAGGTAAATGTACAGTTGTTAGGTGGGGGGCAGGATAGGATTCTAAGAGATTCGTTTTCAGGGATTGTATAAAAGTGGACAATGTAGGAGATAGTCAGACAGATTCCAGAGGAAGGAAAAGGGATGGACCTTGTCACCTGCTTGGTGTAAAGGTTCCTACTAGGAATGGGCCCCTGTTCGGTTCGCACCAGAGCTTTCGATCATCGCGAAAGTTCGGAACCGAATAACGAACCCCATTAAAGTCTATAGGACCCAGACTGATTTTTTTTCGCTTTTTTGAAGGCTTACAGTATATGCAAATAATTGGGCATACAATGTTTATGGGGGTCTGGGCACTGACCTGGGGGACATGTATCAATGAAAAAAAGTTTTAAAAAACATAATTTTTAAATGAGCTGTGATTTTTTTGATGCTTAAAGTGAAAGCATAAAAATTAAAATTTCGTGGGCCGGATTCAGATACCTGAGCATATCTGTCCGGCCGGCGTAACTTATCCGAGATACGTTACGGCGCCGTAACTTTGGGCGCCAGTTCCGTATTCAGAAAGCGGTGGCGTAACGTATGTGGGCCGGCGTAAGCCCGCCTAATTCAAATGGGGATGTTGGGGGCGTGTTTTATTTAAATTTGGCTTGACCCTGCGTATTTTACGTTTTTTTCGAATGGCGCATGCGCTGTTCGTGAAAACATCCCAGTGCGCATGCTGGAAAATCCGCTGCAAAACGTCATTGCTTTCGACGTGAACGTAAATTATGTCCAGCCGTATTAGCGAATGACTTACGCAAACAACGTAAAAATTTCAAAACTCGGCGCGGGAATGACGGCCATACTTAACATAGGATACGCCGCACATACCCCTCATATAGCAGGGGTAACTTTACGCCAGAAAAAGCCGAACGCAAACGATGTAAAAAAAGTGCCGGGCGGTCGTTCGTTTCTGAATCAACGTAAATAGTAATTTGCACATTCCTTGCGTAAACAAACGGAAGCGCCACCTAGCGGCCAGCCTGAAAATGCAGCCTAAGATACGATGGTGTAAGACACTTACACCTGTCGGATCTTAGGGATATCTATGCGTAACTGATTCTCTGAATCAGGCGCATAGATACGACCGAGCGCACTCAGAGATACGACAGCGTATCAGGAGATACGCCGTCGTATCTCTTTCTGAATCTGGCCCCCTGTCAATATAGTGAATGGGGGTTCTATCTGTAAAGTGGCACGTCTGTATTCTTTATAGAAGCTACTGCAGCAATAATTGCATTTATAAAGCCCCAAAAAAATGAGATGTTCCCTGCAAGCTTTCTTTATTTTGTAAGCAACGGCTTGGGGAGCTAGTCTGTATGATGAGGCCACAATGTAGTGCACTGGGAACAAGATTAGAGATTTTTTTGATAAATTCTGGTGTCTCTTCCACAGACTTCGGATAGAAGTAACAGGTAAGGAAAATTTTGTCTTAGGCCCAGTACACACGGGCAAACATGTACGATGAAACCGGTCCGTCGGACCGTTTTCACCGTACATGTCTGCCCGGGGACTTCTGTACGATGGCTGTACTAACCATCGTACAGAAGTCCGCGCGTAAACAATACGCGGGGCGTGTCCCCGCCGTCGCCGCGGCGATGACGCGGCGACGTGGGCGGGCCTACCTTTTAAATGCTTCCACGCATGCGTCGAAGTCATTCGACGCATGCGAGGGATGGCGGGCGCTCGGACATGTACGGTAGGTCTGTACAGACGACCATACATGTCCGAGGGCGGGGCCAGGATTCCAGCGGACGGTTTTAAAACAAGTCCAGGAATATTTGCCCGCTGGGAAAAGGCCCGGCGGGCAAATGTTTGCTGGAATTCTGCCCGCTCGCGCCTACACACGACCGAACATGTATGCTGAAACTGGTCCGCGGACCAGTTTCAGCATACATGTTTGGTCGTGTGTATGGGGCCTTAGGGTTATGGTGTGTAAAGGTGCCACCAACACCCAATGAGATGTACTCTAGATGAAAGCAAGAAATGGCCTTGTTGTCAATAATTGCAATGATATGCACCTGTCAAATAGGCGCAGAAAAATTGGTCTTTGGGTGTCAGTGGCACCTTCACACCATAACCACCCTATTTAGGTACTCTTGATAAAAGCTAGAATTGGCCTTGCTGTCAAAAAATTGTAATGATATGCACCTGTCAAACCGGTGCGGGAAATTTGGCCTTTGGGTGTTAATTGCGCCCATGAAACCTACACCAAAAACATTCTTGCAGATGAAATCAACACCCACAATGCTAGGCAGTTTAGAAGTTCTGCAGAGATTCCACATCCAAAAAACACTTAATCAGTGACATTGGCATCAGGGGCTTCATAGCTGCTAGTAATCCAGGACGGATTAATTTTGATAAATGTCAATTCAGCAGCATTGAATGCCCGTTCAGAAGGAACGTTAGATGCATCGCAGCCCAGCAGCTCAATTGTATTCTGGCCAGTGGTCTATTCTCATGAACCAGTAAGCCATCGACTGGAAAGCTCTCCATCTCTGTTCTCGCGCCTAGATAATCGTCTACCATGTGATGCAGACGCTGCAGATGGGATGTGGAAGCTGACAGCCCTGGGTGGCGAGGACTAAAAGATTGTGAATTACATCACTTAGATGGCCACCTTCTCCACCGATCCTCTCTTGACCATCAGAAGCCTCAAAACTGTTTTCCACGACACTGCAACATACCAGAGTTGGGAAAAGCGTTAAAACTCTTCTTTATGGTAGCCTCAAGAGATTTCATCTTCTGCACTCTCTGTGTGGACGGGATGAGTTCTGAGACTTTCCCCTTGTAACAGTGGTCAAAGAGGGTTGCCAACCAATAGTGATCATTACAGTACAATGTGGCACAGGTCCATAGACTTATCTTGATCAAAAAATAAATGGCGTTCTGCCCCCCTCCAAGTACAGATTGGTGTATAATGGAACACACCATGTCCTCAACTCCACTCCACCTGCACCTGGAGATAGTGGGAACCCTTAAAAACAAAAGCATATTCAAACAGTTGCTAATATAGGAATTCTATAGCCACACATTTTTTTGTTTCTCCTTTTGTTTCACTCCTGTGCAAATTCCCCCAGGGTATTCCCCATGTGTAAATCCCCGAGTGTATTTCCTGCAGTGTAATCCCCTCAGTATTACCCTCAGTCATGGGCGTCCGCTGATTTTTTTTTTAGAGGGGGGCGATTTGGCAGCGGCGATACACAGTTGCATTTTACCCTTTCTTCGACCGCTAGCGGGGGTTAAAAGCGCCCCCCCCCCACACGTTAATATGGAAAAACACCCCTCTGTGCCCCCTGCATCTTTCAATATCTCTTTGTCACTACTGTGTACCCCCTCTCCACAACTGCACCTCTGTACCCCTTTACATTACACAGCACCCCACAGCTCTGGACCCCTTTACATTACACAGCACCCTGCATCACTGGTCCCCTTTACATTACACAGCACCCTGCATCACTGGATCCCTTTACATTACACAGCACCCTGCATCACTGGATCCCTTTACATTACACAGCACCCTGCATCACTGGCCCCCTTTACATTACACAGCACCCTGCATCACTGGCCCCCTTTACATTACACAGCATCCTGCATCACTGGACCCCTTTACATTACACAGCACCCTGCATCACTGGACCCCTTTACATTACACAGCACCCTGCATCACTGGACCCCTTTACATTACACAGCACCCTGCATCACCGGCCCCCTTTACATTACACAGCACCCTGCATCACTGGACCCCTTTACATTACACAGCACCCTGCATCACTGGACCCCTTTACATTGCACAGCACCCTGCATCACTGGACCCCTTTACATTACACAGCACCCTGCATCACTAGACCCCTTTACATTATACAGCACCCCTTTCCCTTGACTGAAACACTACACTATATTGACAGTATATTTATTTCAGGTCTAAAAGAGGAATCTTTTGGAATGAGGGACAAATGGATTTGATTCCAGAAGAGGGACAGACACTCTAAATAAGGGACAACTAGAGGGAAGGGAATCGCTGCAGTCACCGCTTAAATCGGCCCCAGGGCCAGTTCGGCCCTGCTCCTGGCTCTCCCTGGTGATTCCAGGGGGGGGGGGGCAAACAACCCCCCTTGCCCTATGGAGCGGACGCCCATGCCCTCAGTGTAATACGCCCAGTTCAATCCCCCAATGTATTCTACCTAGTGTACTCCCCACAGTGTAAACCCCCTAGTGTAATCCCCTCAGTGTAATACCCCCAGTTTAATCCCCCAATGTATTCTCCCTAGTGTACTCCCCACAGTGTAAACCCTCTAGTGTAATCCCCAGTGTAATCCCCCTAGTGTAATCCCCTCAGTGTATTCCCCCAGTTTAACCCCCCAGTGTAATCCCCTCAGTGTAATCCCCCCCGTTTAATCCTCTCAATGTAATCCCCTCAGCGTACTGCCCACAGTGTGCACCCCCCAGTGTAATCCCCTCAGTGTACTCCCTGCAGTGTATTCCTCCCAGTGTAATCCCCTCAGTGCAATCCCCTCAGTGCAATCCCCCAGTGTACTCCCGCAGGATAAATCCCCCCCGGTGTACTTCACGCAGTGTAATCCTCTCAATGTAATCCCCTCAATCTACTGCCCACAGTGTGATCCCCCCCCCGGTTTCCCCCCCGCAGTGTGATATACCAATTTTAAATCCCCCAGTATACTCTCTGCAGTGTAATTCTCCTAGTTAAAATCCACCCCCAGTATAGTCCCCACAGAGTACTCTCTGCCCTGTAATCCCCCCAGTGTACTCTCCACAGTGTAATCCCTCTAGTGTAAACGCCCTTAGTTTAAACTGGGGGGCAGTGTACTCCACCCTGTGAAAAAATCACTCCGTGTAATTCCCCCATTGAACTCCCCGCAGTGTACTCCCCCCAGTGTACTCCCCCAAGTGTACTTCCCCCTGTGTTAATCTCCCAGTGTATTCCCTGCAGCGTAATCCCCTCTAGTGTATATCCAACCAGTGTACTACCTGTTGGGGTGAACCCTTCCTAGGTTCAATAGACTACGAGATCTGACCAGGTTGTTCCTCCATCTCAGCAGGCCTGGAGATCACTCTGAAATAACTGGACACAGACACTGTGTAGTCTCTCAAAGTAATCTAATAACACTGTATTATTGCATGGTTTATATAGACAAATAAGTTCAGTTCATACAGTACTTTTCCACAGTTTATAATGCAGTTGGTATGTGACCTAGACAGTCTGTCTAGGAGAAGTATGAACGTCATTTCAAGGAAAACACATATCTCCTATAAACAAGAAACTAGATAGCTGCGGCTAAGGCATGGGAAAGCATTTGAGTAGATAGCAAGCTAAAACAAAGTAAGCTGATACATTCAAAATGGATGCTGCTTACAAAATGGAGTTAAGTTTGTTCATTCTCTTTCACTCCCTGCAGTGTATTGCCCACAGTTTACTGCCCACAGTGTAATACCTTTAGTGTAATTCCCCTCAGTGAATAAGCAGGGCCGGACTTTTTCCAACACTGGGCTCCAGGACTCAAGCTCCATTCTTCGGGTTGCCAGGAATGGGCCCCCCTGCTGACCCTGAGCCCTTGGGCACTGCTCGAGAGCCCGAATGGTCAGTCCGCCTCTGCACTTCATGTAATTCTCATTCTGCCAAATGTGTGTGTAACGGAACCCCAAATGGCACAGGGGTTAAAGTCATTTAGAGATATTCCATTACCGAACACAAGGCAGCTATCGACATGCCACAATCCGGGCGAACAACGACTCATACGAATTCCCCCATTAACGAGACACACAGCTCTGTTTGAGGTTCAACAGGAATAGACCCTTTATTGAGAAATACAGCTCTTTATATACAGTTTAGGATACTGCAGTAACCAAATGAACAACGACCCAACTGGTAGTGGAAGTGCTGTCGGCAGTTAGTAAGGATTAGCTCAAAGAGATGGTGCCGAAAACCTGGGCAATGCTGGCAGGTGCGCTTAAAGGCAGTCATTTGATATCGAAAAGGAGCCAAGGCACCAGAGGGAAGTTAGCCAGTGTAGCAGCTGAATGTAATGGAAGAGTTCGGCTGGTGGAGCTTCATGGATCTCTTGAATCGAGAACCACATGGGGAAGGTGTGGGTACTAAGAAAGTGATGAACCAGTGAGAACCCAATATGGGGTTATTCGAAGCCAGGTGGGAACATAGGATTATTCAAGAGGGGAAGTAGCAGCAGCAATGGGGAATAAGTTTGCCTGAGTACCGTATCGAGTCCCATAATTTCAGACTGTGTATAATGAGGGGGCTGGCAGAAGCATGTCACATTTTAGGAGGCAGCCACAGTATGGTTAAGATAGGGACAGGTGCGCAGTTATGCACCTCCAGAAAAACCCATAGGGGGATGTCAGATGTTGCATGGAGAGTTGGGAAATTTGAGCTGCCTGGTAATATTTCGCAATGTCCGGAACGCCCCGTAACCTATGAGCATAGAGAGTAGAACGGGAAACGCTGGGGATTTTATGTGCCCAGATATAGGTGAGAAGTCTGTTCTGGAGTAGCCACAGAAAGAAAGCAGCTAGGGACCCGGACAGGAAGAGTCTGAAAAAAGTAAAGAATCTTTAGAAGGATGGTCATCTTGACCGCGTGGATATGGCCGATCCAGGATAAAGTGGGAAATCGCCAAGACGCCATGAGAGCCGTGATAGTGCACAAGAATGGATAGTAGTTGGCGAAGAAAAGGGAAGCATAAAAGGGAATCAACTTGATGCCCAAGTAGTCCAGTGAAGAGCTTGCCCAATGGTAGTGGAAGGAATATTGGAGATATAAGACTAGGGAACCTGGGAGAGTAATGTTCAGGGCAGTTGTTTTGTGTGGGTTGATTTGGAGGCCTGAAATAGTAGCAAAGCAGGTTAGAAGGGCCTGGAGGTTTGGTTGGGTGACAATAGGGTTGGTGAGGGTCAGGAGGGCATTGTCAGCGATCATGTTCAATTTATTGCTGTCGCCCGCGTAGGGGATGCCTTTGATGTTAGGGTCTGCCCTAAGGGCAATAGCCAGCGGTTCAAGGGCAAGAACAAAAAGGACCGGGGACAGAGGTCCTTGCCTCATTTCCCTGGAGATGGGAAAGGAGGGCGAGAGGCAACCAGCATAGCGGACTGAGGCAGAGGGGGTTGAGTAAAGGGCCATCAACCATGACAGGATCGAGTCTCCAAAACACCAATGTTGTAGTGCATATAGCAGATAGTCCCACGAGAGGGTATAGAAGGCGCTATATATATTAAGCAAAAGAAGAAAGCTGGGGATTTTGCATTGCTGCAGTAAGGCGATCAAGTGGAGAACTTTACGGACATTGTCCCCCATCTGACGGCCAGGTACAAAGCCAACCTGGTCTCTATGAACCAAGAAACGCAAGTATTTGTTAATGCGGGAGCACAGGATTTTCCCTAAAAGTTTCACGCCTTCATTTAATAGGGAAATTGGACGAAATAAAAAATATTCCTCCAAGGGGAGAAAAAACACTGCGCTAACAACAAAGGAACAAATTATGAAGAAGACACCTGAGTGTGGAAAAAGCTGCCAGTACCAATACCTAAGATACCCAAGGTAGAGAAAAACATTATAAAAACCAAGGTACAGCGCTGTGCATATGAATATAAAAAAAATAATAATTGAAATTAACAAAAAAACATAAATGTGACATGAGTGAATCATGTGAACAAAAAATGGGTGAAAAAAAAAATGGTGAGTGAAAAAGTCCATAAATGTGAACCACAAAATAATCAAGATAAAGTTCATAAACAGTGATCTGTGTCAGATAAAAATTGTATAAACGGAATTCCTCCACCAAAAGATCACCAATCGTGTAATGTAGTCTGCTTACCACATGTATATGACCGCCGTTACAGTGGTCATAACAGGCTCAGGGATATTTAAAGTCTTCCCGGGCAGATCCAGGCATTCCCAGGCAGGATGTATTGAGGGGACCAATCCAAATAAAATTCGCTCCAAGGAATTCGCTCCAGTAAAATCGATTTGGTGTGGTTCACATTAATGGACCCTTTCACTCACCATTTTTTTCCACCCATTTTTTGTTCACATGATTCACTCATGTCACATTTATGGTTTACTATTAATTTCAATTATTAATTTTTTATATTCATATGCACAGCGCTGTACCTTGGTTTTTAAATTGGACGAAATGCCTGGGGTTCGTAGGCCTCTTCAGTGGTCTTGGGAATCATGGAGATGCGAGCTCGTAATGAGTCTGGGGACGGCAGCACTCCTTGTTTCATGCAATTAAAGTAGGCTGTTATACTCAACGCTGTATCCTGGCCTAGGCCAACAAGGCCCATGCCTGGGGCAGCACAAATAGAGTCCCCGCTGGCTTGCATTACACTGTTAGGCAAATAAATCTAGCATCGCTTCTAATTTTGACAGTCCTATCATCCTGATCCGCAAACCTTCCTCACTGTGCTTCTGTTGCACCATTGGCAGGGTTATATCTTCTTAGTCCTCTCAATAAAATTATCAGAAATTTGTGCTTAAAGTAGAACAATGATCAACACTTTTGTTTTCATTTTGGATAGAGTAAGGGAGGGTTATAGCCCCTGTCAGTTTATTTTTTACCATCCCTGTCCCAGTGTGGAGATTTCCCTTTACTTCCTGCCCCATAGCCAAACAGGAAGTGAGAAAAAATCTATGAAAATTAAGGGAATCCATTGCCCCCCCCCCAGGGCCTCAGAACTTGTGTCCCTACTCGAAAATTTCAGTGTGGGTCTTAAACAGCAAGGGGTGTGGCCTTGACAGGAAGGGGTGGGTCATATTTAAATTAGGGGGTGCATGAGTTTAATCAGGCCTAGGACAGCACAAACCCTAAATACACTACTGGTTATACTAATTGTATACAGTGGCCTCTCATTGTAAACTTATGGGCTTCCCAGAGAGAGATGGGCAATGACACGAAGTCTACATTTTCCTTAAAGAAAGTTTGGAGCCATGTATTGATCTCAAGGAGGGCGTCTTGAGATGTAAGGAGTGAGTCATTTAATCGCCATTGAAAGACAGGGCGGGTCAGACCCGAAAGGGTGAGCAGAAAAATGATAGGGTGATGATTCGACCACATGGAAGGGGGGATCGTAATCTTATGGATATTGGAGATAAAGCTTAGAGGAATGAAAATGTGGTCAATCCTACAGAAGCTATCATGTGGGCTGGAGTAGTAGGTAAAGTCGCGGTCGCAGGGATGGAGCTCCCACCAGGCATCCACCAAGCCGTGGGATTGCACAAGGGATCTCATCTGTTCCTCCATGACCGGGTCATGGGAGGGGGAGGATCCAGATGCATATTTTCTGTCCATCAAGGAGTCCAGAGCTACATTTGAGTCTCACATCCGAATAAGGTTCCCAGAGCTATGTTGGGAAATGACTAAGAAGGTGGGAGAAAAACTTGTGTTGAAAGCAGTTGGGGCATAGGGCCAGATTCACGTAGAGCGGCGCATATTTAGTTCAGCGTAACGCATGTCAGTTACGTTACGGTGGCTGAATTTTGTGACGCAAGTGCCGTATTCACAGAGTATTTGCACCCAAATTTGCGCCAGCGTAACGTAAATACCGAGGCGTAAGGCGGGGTAATTGCAAGTGGGAAGGAAGTGGGCGTGCTCCATTGAAATGAGCCGTGACCCCATGCAAATGAAGGGCCGGCCGTACTGCGCATGTGCGCACGAATCTGCACCTCACTGGGCATGCTCAGAACTCGGCCCGGCGCAATCAGTGAGATAGGAAAAAGGCCAAGCGTACTTAGTGAGATAGCCCTGTGTATAAATAGCCCCACACAAACGCCCTTCCTTTGCAAAAGTACATCCCTGTGTTCCCTTTCCTAAAGCAAGGTGCTTTTGCTCTGTTGTTTGTTGGTGTTTGTTGGTTAGTGTAATAGTGTTAGATTAAAGATTTATTGTAGTAGGAGGTTGTAGTAGATGTGTGTTTTTTCTGATTCTTATTTGTGTCAGTTTTTTCTGTGTTTTTTTTTAATTTGTATTAGCTGTCTGCTTGTGTTGTTTCATATTGGTGTCTGGTTTTTGCTGTCTGAATTTTGTGTTTGTTTGTTCTGTGTATTTTTGTGTTTGTTTGTACCGTGTGTTTTTGTGTTTGTTTGTTCTGTTTGAATTTTGTGTCTGTTTGTTGCTGAGTGCTGTGTGATGAGATGGCTCCAAAGAGAAGGAAGCTGAACTTCTCGGTGCGTGAGAAGCACTTACTTGCCAGGGCGATCACCCAATTTGGGCGATATTTGCATGGCCCTGAAAGCCGGGACATCACCCCGGCCAGGTAGAGGGAGATCATTCAGCAGATTACTGATCAGATCAATGCGGAGGGGGGGGGGGGAGACAAGGACCCCCAGTGGGATCTCTAAGAAGATCAATGACCTGAGGAGCCTGGTCCGTGAGAAGCTGGCCAAGCAAACAGCCCATGCCAGGGGCACTGGAGGAGGTCCACCTTGCACTGTAAGGTGGACTGAGGAGGAACGTGCGGTGGCCCGGTGCTTCCATAGCCAACAAGTGGTGGGCCTGCCTGGCTTTGACTCCGATGAGGCTGTGAGGACAGGTATTTTTTTTTTCCATCTGGCGAGTAGCATGTGTGGAGGGGGAAGGGAATATGTGCCAAGTGTGTGGATCCTCCAACCTGTGTATGTTTTGTGTCATCCACAGATGGCCAGGAGATTGCTGGGCCATCAGGCCAGTCCGCACCAATCCCCGGACACCAGGCTGCTGAGGAGCCCCAAGAAGGGCAGGAGTCCTCAGGGGAGGGGAGTGGCCACAACTCCCCTCATGAGGAGGTTCAGGGGGAGGAGGATGAGGGGGGGGGGGGGGTTGTGGATGATCGGATGG
Source organism: Rana temporaria (assembly GCF_905171775.1). Lineage (NCBI taxonomy): Eukaryota > Metazoa > Chordata > Amphibia > Anura > Ranidae > Rana > Rana temporaria. Next base: position 666,023,178 of record NC_053489.1, on the reverse strand, counting down.
ACATTGCCAGGGAAATTATGGAGTGTTGGGATGTGGACCCCCTTGTGGCTGACAGCAGTCAGGCCACCATCAGGGGTAGTCCCTCCCACACCTCCCCCAACAGGCCCCCCCCAGGGGGATCCCATGCTCCCAGGCCACAAGCCTCATCTGGAGGCAGTCAGGCCACCATCAGGGGTAGTCCCTCCCACTCCTCACCCAACAGGCCCCCCCCAGGGGGATCCCCTGCTCCCAGGCCACAAGACTCAACCGCAGGCAGGAAGGCCACCCAGAAGACCAGGGGGTGGCCGAGTTACTGCCTGCAAATCTGCAGAGGGATTAGGCCCGTCAGACCCACCATCTAGGTCAGGTCACCCGGACTTTGGCCCAGATGGAGGAGAGCCCGGTCTCCATGAAGGAGTCGGTCAGTGAGGTGAACACAAATTCTTTAGCGCTGATAACATGTTTTTGTGACCTGCAGTCCGCCACAGCACACATGGCCCTGGAGGTGACTGCCCTGACCCAGGCTGTCCAGGACAATACCCAGGCTGTCCAGGCCAATACGGCAGCCCTCACTCTGGGCCTGAACAAGATAGCCGTGGCCTTGGAGGGCAGGCCAGCAGGTGGGCAGCCACCCGGGGAGGCTCTTCCTTCCCCTGCTCCCCCCCCATGAGTCTCCCCTGAGGGGCCGTGGCCGTGGCCGGCCCAGGTGTAGCTCACGCCGCCGTTGAAAATTTGGGATGTTCTTTTGGTTTATTTTTTTATTTTTTTTATGATTTTCTACTTTGATTATGATTTGTTTTATGTGTGTGAATGATGTATGAATGTGGGGGTGACATTCCTGGTGAAAAAGGGTGTCACCCTCATTTTTGGTGGAGTAGGGATCCCCAGGACCAGGGAGAAGTGATCCCAGGTCCATGTGAATGGTGTATGAATGCACAGTGACATAATTGGAGCCTTGGCGTGGCGTTGCTGCTCCCTAATACCATGTGGTTTACTTGGGTCTAATCCAATTCGATGTGCATGTGGGGTGTGTGTGCTAGGGACCACAGTGGGTGTGCATGCATGCATTCTCATTGTGCCATGTTTAACCACTTCCAGACCTTAGGTGTTTTTCAGATTTGGTGTTTGCAAGACTAAAACAGTTTTTTCTGCTAGAAAATTACCTAAAACCCCAAAACATTATATATATATTTTTTCTAACACCCTAGAGAATAAAATAGTGGTCATTGCAATACTTTTTGTCACACCGTATTTGCCCAGCGGTTTTACAAGCGCACTTTTTTTGGAAAAAATTCACTTTTTTGAATTAAAAAATAAGACAACAATAAATTTGGCCCAATTTTTTAATATATTGTGAAAGATAATGTCACGTCGAGTAAAATGATACCCAACATGTCACGCTTAAAAATTGCGCCCGCTCGTGGCATGGCGTCAAACTTTTACCCTTAAAAATCTCGATAGGCGACGTTTAAAAAATCCTATAGGTTGCATTTTTTGAGCTACAGAGTAGGTCTAGGGCTAGAATTATTGCTCTCGCTCTAATGATCGCGGCGATACCTCACTTGTGTGATTTGAACACCGTTTTCATATGCAGGCGCTACTCACGTATGCGTTCGCTTCTGCGCGCGAGCTCGTCGGGACGGGGCACTTTAAAAATATTTTTTTTTTTGTTTTCTTATTTATTTTTATTTATTTTATTACTTTTTACACTGAAAAAAAAAATGTGATCACTTTTATTCCTATTACAAGGAATGTAAACATCCCTTGTAATAGAAAAAAGCATGACAGGTCCTCTTAAATATGAGATCTGGGGTCAAAAAGACCTCAGATCTCATATTTAGACTAAAATGCAAGAAAAAAAAATGTTTCTTTAAGAGGCTGGGCGGGACTGACGTTTTGACGTCACTTCCGCCCAGCAGAGCTATGGGGATGGGTGAAGGAGATTTTTCCTTCAGTCGTGTCCCCAGTCAGCAGCCGAGCGCACCCGATCTCCTCCGCCGCTACCGACGGCTCTGGTAAGCGGCGGAGGGCGCGGGAGAGCGGCGGGAGGCCCCTCTCCCGCCACCGATAATGGCGATCTCGCGGCGAAACCGCCGCAAAGACCGCCGTTATCGTGTACAGGACTGCTTACACTAAAGATGGATACCTCGGTTGTGGCAGCAGCTGCTGCCGTTACTGAGATATCCATCTTTAAAAAGAGGACGTACATCGTCGTGCGCAGGTCTGGAAGTGGTTAATGTGTGTGTTTACTGTGCAAAGATGCCTTCTGCGAGGCGTCTCCTGGCTGTTGTTCCCTCAGCAGACCGGGTAGTGTTGGTTGGGGGGGAATGTCTGGTTGGGGGGTCAGGTCAATCTCCAGGCCCCTTCTCACTGCGAAGTTGTGCGGCATGCAACATGCACCAATGATCTGGCACTCAAAGTTTGGGGAATACAACAGGGTACCCCCAGACTTATCCAGGCATCGGAAACGGGACTTCAGGAGGCCAAATGTGCATTCCACCACTGCACGGGTACGTATGTGTGCAGCATTGTAGTTTTCCTCTCCTGGGGTTTGGGGGTTCCGGAATGGAGTCATGAGATGGGGTCCCAGTGCATATGCAGAGTCACCTGGAAGGGAAAAGACAGAAGGATGTTAGTCATGCATGTGCCCCTCGTGATGTCTGCATCATGGGGGGGGACAGTCATACCTGACACCCATGTCACTCACCAAGCAGCCAGCTGTCCCCATACACGTTCTGTTCGAATTGTCTTGGGATGTTGCTTTGACGGTATATGAAGCTGTCATGGCTGGATCCTGGTGTTGGCACGGACGTGCCATATGAGGCATTGGGCATCCACTATCACCTGTACATTGATTGAGTGCCAGTGCTTCTGATTGCGGTACATGTGCTCTGTCTCTTGGGGGGGGGGGGGCTGTAGTGCCACATGTGTGCAATCAATGGCCCCCACGGTGCGTGGAAATCTGGCAATTTTGTAAAAATCTGTCATTGTCTTCATCCGCAGGTCCTCCTGGGTGGGTTTGATGATTTGGTTTGCCATGCATCTCAGGATTGCAGGGACAACCTGGTGCACACATCTGCTCATGGAGGATTGTGACATCCCAGCCAACAATCCACTTGTGCGCTGAAAAGAGCCAGTGGCAAGGAAATGGAGTGTTGCCAGGACCTTGATCAGTGTCTCCACTGCATGTGAGCGGTGTGTTGGGCTGGTGATGTCATCCTGCAGGGTTGTGGTTATTTCCAGGATGGCTTCACGGTTGAATCTGAAGGTGCGATACACCTCAGAAGCAGTCATGCGAAAGACATCTAGGCGTCTGCGGTATATCCTCTCCTGTGCCCTCCTCCTCCTCTGTTCCCTCCTCCTTCTGCGCGCCTCTAAAGTCACTAGTATAGTTATGAGCATGGATGCCCCTGGCATGTTGGCATACAGATTCCAGCTTCACATGGTCAATTGCAACTATTTCTAGCGGTGTTCGGCATACAATGGGATGTAAGGGTGCTTTTTGGTCATGTTTTTCATTTCTACCAATAGCACAGGTGGAACACTCTCGACACCACTTTTCAATGTCTCCTGTCATCCCAATCCAGTAGAATCTTCTACGGATGGTGGCTTCTGTCTTCTGCACGCCAAAGTGTCCTGATTGATCATGATACATCTCAAGAATGATTCTTGCATCTCGGCGGGGTATTAAGATTTGGTATAGACGATCCCAGGTAATTGGGTCTAAAGATCTTCTTAATAGTAGGCCCTTCTGTAGGAAGAGATGTTTTCTGTGTCTCCAAAGTTTTGACAATTCTGGATCAGCATTTCTTCTGCAAATTCTTTCAGGTGTCCCTCCGCTGGTGAAGAAATCTTGCAGTTCTCCCAACACTCTGCTTTCATTTTGTAGCTTGATCCACCTTTCTTTGTCCACTTGGGATCTTGGATCCACTTGTTGTTGAAGGTTAAGGACTTTTCTTCCTTTGATGGTGATAATGTCTTGTTGGGCAAAATTTTTGTAAAAAGCTGGCATTTCTACCTCTTCCCAAACATCTTCCTATGTAGTAGGGTCTTCTTGGGTAGGCAGACGGGATCATGCATCTGCATTTTCATTTGCTTTTCCTGTTCTGTATTTTATGGTGAAATCGTAGTTAGCTAGGCGTGAGACCCATCTTTGTTCCAATGCTCCCAACTTTGCGGTATTAAGATGTGCTAGCGGGTTGTTATCTGTGAAGGCCACAAATGGTGTTGCGGCAAGGTAATCTTTACATTTTTCTGTAACAGCCCACACGAGTGCAAGGAATTCCAATTTGAAGGAACTATAGTTTTGGTTGTTTCTTTCAGTACCTCTAAGAGATCTACTAGCGTAGGAAATAACTCTTTCTTTTCCTTCCTGTACCTGCGACAGGACAGCTCCCAGACCTTTCTTACTAGCATCTGTGTAAAGATGAAATGGCTGCTGGTAATCTGGATAGCCTAGGATTGGTGGTTCTGTTAACTTCTTCTTTAGGAGCTGGAAGGCAATTTGGGCAAAATGAGGAATAAAGCGTATGTAGTATCCTGCGAAACTGAGAAAACTCCTCACTTCTTTCACTGTAGTAGGAGTAGGCCAATTTCGGACTGCGGCTATCTTCTCTGGATCCGGTTTAACACCTTCAGAGCTTACAATATGCCCTAAGTATTTGACTTCTGTCTTCAGCAGATAGCACTTAGATGGTTTGACTTTGAGTCCATGTTTAATGAGGATTTGAGAATGTTTCAAGTGATCTTCATAAGATTTGGAGTAGATGATGACATTGTCTAAGTACAACAGGACGGTTTCAAAATGTTTGTGTCCTAAACAATGCTCCATTAATCTTTGAAAGGTTCCGGGCGCTTTGCAAAGTCCAAAAGGCATGCAGTTGAACTCAAATAGGCCCATAGGGGTGGTAAATGCAGTCTTCTCACGATCTTCAGGTGCCATTGGTACTTGCCAGTATCCACTGGTTAAATCAAGGGTAGAGAAGTAGGCTGAAGATCCTAAAGCTGTCAAAGACTCCTCTATGCGTGGTAAAGGGTAAGCATCCTTGTGGGTGATTTGGTAAATTTTTCTGTAGTCCACACAGAATCTGATGTTACCATCCTTTTTACGGACAAGGACTACAGGTGCAGCCCATGGACTATGGCTGTCTCTAATGATATTGGAGTCCTTCATCTCTTGGATCATTTGCTTTACGGATTGGTACATAGTTGGTTGTATAGGCCGATATCTTTCCTTGATCGGTGGGTGTGAACCTGTAGGAATGGAGTGCTTGATAATATCCACTTCTCCATAGTCTGTGGAATGCTTACTGAAGGCACGGTGAAGCTCCTTCACAATTTTTAGCACTCCCTCCATTTGGTTTGCTGGTGTGGAAGCATCTCCCACATGAAGTTCTTTCCACCAGGATGTGTTTACATTTTGGTCCTGGGGGTTCTGTCTCTTGGTAATTTGCTCTGTGGTAGCTGTAGCCACACTGATGACATCTTGAAAAGTGACTTGGATTAGCTGTGAAATAGGACGGTGTTTTGTTAGTGTTACACTGCTATCACTCAAGTTTAGGAGTCGTATAGGCACTTTACCTTCAGAGATGGTTACTAGGCTCCTTGCAGCTCTAAGTAGAGGATAGTCTTCCAAAACAACAGGCTCTACCAGGGCTTGGTAGTCTTGACCTTGGATTCCGACTACAGCTCGGCACCACAAGAGAGTTTCGGTGTTGGGTTTGAGGATCACAGGTTGCTTATCCCGGATACGGGCACAGCAAATTTCTCCTTTTTCGTTGGTGAATCTCTGTTGCGCATTTAGTACATGGATGGTTTGTTGGATCACCTTCTTAGAATCAGGAGAGGCAGTAGGCACTAACTGGTGCAAGGCTTCAAGCATCTGAACATAACAGTTCCTGAGGACATTCATTCCTAGGACTATTGGAGGGTTAGGGTTATTGTCTCCGACTCGTACCACAATAAGGCCTTGTCGAGGTAGTGTAGTTCCTCCTACTTGAATGGTAGGTTCCCAATAACCATGGACTGGTATGGGTTTGCCGTTACTGGCTATGAGACTCAGCCAGAAAACTGGAGGCTGGGTAAGCTGATTTTGATCCCAGTATTTTTCAAAGGCTGCTTGTTGGATGGCGGTGACTTGGGATCCGGTGTCAACTAGGGCAACAAAAGGAACTCCATTTATTTGAAGTGCCAATTCAGGACGGGATCCAACGTATCTTGGCATCCAGTGGGGATCTTCTGGACCTATTTGTTTACCTCCCGAGGGGTGGTGCTTGGCCTCGGGGGCTTCCTGTTTAACTGCCAGCAGGCTGCTTCCGTATGGCCTGGTTTGTGACAGTACGTGCAGATAGGCCGCTTAGGGGTACTAGTGCGGTCAGGGGGGCGTCCGCCAGAATTTCTGGAATAAGTCTTTCTGTAATTAGAGGGGAAGAGTCTTCTGGACACAGGTTTCTCATCCTCTAGCATTAATGGTTTCTCCCATTGTTCCAATTTTTGGTGGACTTCCTCCAGACTTTTAGTCAGGAAATGGACTTGCTCAGTCAAGGTAGCAACTGCGTCAGGAAGTGGAGCTTGGGTTGCCTGACCGACTATAGGTAAAGACTTTACAGGGGTAACCAGCTGTGATACAGGTACTTCAACAGATCTAACAGGGTCTGTTGGTGGGCTTTTTCCCAGTATGCTGATAGCTAGTTCTTTGAAATCTAAGAAGGTAGCGCTGGGATGTTGGGCGGCTAACATTCTTAGTTGGCTCTTTAGATTGTCTGTATCGACGCCTTCAATAAATTGTTCTTTCAGGGTTTTGTCCTGATTTTCTGCCTCACGGGGGTCTACTTGGACAACAGCTCTAAGGGCTTTCTGCAAAGATAACGCAAAGTCTCTGAGTGACTCACCAGATTGCTGTCTCTTGCTGAAGAACCTCATCTTGACCTCTGACACGGTTCTGGGTTCAAAGGTGGTGTAGAGACGTTCAAAAATCTGCTCCATGGTTTTTCTCTCTGAGCTCGGCCAAGATTTCACTTCTCTGAGCGCAGCTCCTTCTAGTTGTGCAAGAAGAATCTCCATCTGTTGCTCTGAGGATACAGGGTACAATCTGAACACAGCCAGAATTTTTTCTTTAAAGTCCCTTAAAGTATGAATTTCTCCAGAATATCGTGGGAACCAGGGGGCCCCAAAATAATAAGGCATGGTTAAAGGCATTAAGCTTGGTGCTGCAGCGGTTGGTATTGCACTGGGACTGACTGCAGCTGATGCAGGGGGTCCGCTGAGATCAGGCTGCACGTCGTCTTCCTGCACAGACATGGTAACAGCAGGTGAGTTCTAGTTAGGCAAGTCAAATGCGTTTTTAGACACTTTTTGTGCGGTGTTGCTATGGGCAACCGCTGTCTTGCGGGTGTATGGCCCTTTAAGAATTTAACGCCAGCTGAATACAATGCTGCAACAATGTCGATGTTGGGTATCTGGCAGAGTTCCAGCTATCAGTGCTCCTTATAGTTAGTAGAGGCAACTGACAGGTTGCGATTACACCTCGGACGGCAAGCAATGCGATTATTTTCTCTTCTTTTGCTCGCATGCGAAGTCTCGCGACTTCTGGGGCATGCGTTTGTCACACTCTTCTCCAAGGATTGACACAGCAAAGGTAAGGCGGGTTGGCCGGACAATTTTGCATAAATGGGTGGCACCAAACTTTCCCGCTCTTCAGGGGGTGTCACTAACTTATCCACAGTGATGGCGCAGGAATTTTTGAACAAGAAGGTCTCCGACAGCCATTTTAAGTGGATGGAAACAGTCAATTCAAATACCGCAAGCAGTTTTGTTAACACACAAACGTCCGACTTTCTCACTTTGGATGCTGCGATTTTTATGCTGATAACTGGGATAACGCTTCCATGCATCTTTTAAACCGTTTAAAGCGGGGGTTCACCCTATAAAAAAAAAAAAAACATTTTTTTTTTCTTCTAGCATAAAATTCGGCATAGTAGCGCGAGCTACAGTATGCCTGTCTTAATTTTTTTATCCCCGTACTCACTGTTATATCGTACATAGAAGATTCCGACTGCCCACGACGAATGGTCGTTCCAATCCAGACGGAAGGTGATTGACGGCCGGCTCTGGCGCGTCACGCTTCCCTGGAAATAGCCGAAATAGGCTTGGCTCTTCACGGCGCCTGCGCATAGTCTGTGCGCAGGTGCCGTGAAGAGCCGAGACCTACTCCGGCTGTCTTCGGGGAGCGTGACGTGCCAGAGCCGGCCGTCAATCACCCTCCCTCTTGAAAGGAACGCCCATTCCCCGCGGGCAGTCGGAATCTTCTATGTACGATATAGCAGTGAGTACGGGGATAAAAAAATTAAGACAGGCATACTGTAGCTCGCGCTACTATGCCAAATTTTATGCTAAAAAGTTGTTCTGCAGGGTGAAACACCGCTTTAAACAGCTCTGTGGCCCCACACAGCATGCAATAAGTAAATAGTCTCTCAATAAAGCAAATGGGCTTATTCTGATGCGACAGTCTTTTAGATAAGGCGCGGGGGTTAAAATTCTGTTTGTGACGCCAAATTTTTATGCGACGTGCCAGAACCGCAGGGGGAACACGTGAGGTGCACGGTGGGCCAATGAGAGACAGCAATAATACAGTTCATCGGTTTACTCACGGTTAGCAGAAAGCCTCCTTGGGCCGGTCGCACAGTGAAGAGGAAGACAGCACGAAATCCTCCGGGGCACGCTCTGTGATAGGGAAACGCCAGCCAAGATGGTGGTTGAGGTGCCCATGATGACAGGGGTGTTTAGAGTGCTTGTGGCGGCTGGGTCCCTTGATGGTATTTGTCGTGACGCCAGTACCGTTAATGGTGGTACAACCAGTTATAGTAGCAATGTGGAAGAAGGAGGTAGACAGTAGTAGGATACAACTCACAACTTTTACTGTGACTGGTTTTGGTTGCAGTGCAAACATCCAGTTAGAATACAGGTAAATAGAGGAATTCTGCTGATCCACTGTTAATAGGCTTTAGTAATCCTGGACTCAGGCTGTGGTTCAGTATAATGCTTACTTGTTTCTGGTCCCTTTTGAATCCAGTGACATTGGTGAGGTTGCCGGTGGCTAAGAAATCCTTCACCTTTATTCTCAAAGGTCTGTGCTGCCGGTTAATGGCTTTTACCCTTTGATTTGAGCAGTTCCAATTTGTCCCTTCTCTGGACTGACCTTCTCTCTCACCTTGACATTCTGCTCTCTCTCTGCACACTGACTTCCTGAACTGAACAACTGACCACAGATAAACCTGAGCTGGGATAGATATCCCAGAGTTGTGCTATCCCCATCTTGTGGTGGGAAGTATGAAGCACACTTGACCAGCCTATGAACAGGGATACCACAGGTGTAGCAATGCAAAATGACATGCAATATAGCAATGACAAAGGAGTAATACTTTTGCAGTCCCCACATGTCCTGAGTTGGACGCTGCAATACCATTTCTCACGGTTTGCCTCGATCTCCTCCATGGTTGCTTCTGGCACATAAGGAAACTCCCATCCATAATCAAGAGAAACTCTTTTCATCAGTATCCTTTGCAAACGGGCAAGTTTAGGCAATGTGCGGGAGTGTCCCAATCCTGGCATCACACATGCCTCCGGAGATCTTTTTAGAAGAGGCGTTATAGTTGGAGGCGCATCTTTTCTGCCAGAGACAATTCCTGCATCCATGACAACTTCTAGGGTCACACCCTTTTTATTTCCGCCCGAGGTGTTGATTCCCCAGAGTTCATAGGAGAACATTTCCCTTAACTACGGGTAGAGGCAGTTTAAATCTTCTATCCCATGTTAGCTCGGGAAACTCTGGCTAAAACCAGTGATCATCACTGGCATCTGACAAAGAGTCCAGATCAGAGTCCACATACTCTTCAGCAGGCAAACATGTGCACACAACTTTTATCACTTTACCCCAGCCTGCTTACCAGTCCCTGTCGCGGTCTCCATGAGGGCAACATCTTCCTTTGAGTCCGGTCCCGGTAGACACTGGGGTAGGCCTCGACCGCGGCCACGGGAAGCCTTCACGTAGCCCACCTTCTTCCCGGCGGGTATAGTAGGTACAACTGGCGTACAAACATTTTCTGTGACACCATCTGCTGGTGGCTCAGGAACATTTGCATTAGCGACATCTGGACTGGTATCACTCACCATAGCAGGCAAAGCAGGTGTAGAGCTGGAAGTAGGCCAGGAAATAGCTTCTTCCAGAGTGACGACGCCTGTGATCCGGTAGGCTGATCCACTCCAAACAAGTACTCCCCGCACTGGAAGCATCGGCCAAAGGGTCGGAGCTGGACTGCCAAACTTTAGCGTCTCGGGCACGACATACCAAGCGCTTCCACGTTGCCGCTGGTATACAGCACAAAACTCCCCCGTGGCTTTTTCCGGATGCCTGTAACTGGTGCGGAAATCACAACAGCTCTGGCCTGGAACATTGCAGTGCCTCGGTCATACTGATGGCGATGGGTGCGCTGACATGGATGCCCCCGCGATCCTCTCTCTGATCCAGCAATCAAGTCCTCTTTGTGCCGGAAACTCCTCCCCTTCTGGTTCTTTTCTTGGCACGTTGATCCACGCACCTTGCTCTTGCACATGTAGCCGAAGTCTCTGCCAAGTGAGCTGACCTTAAACCCTGCTTTACAAGCACAGTTCAACACCCCGACAAGTTCAAACTCTCAATAGCGAAATGACTTTCCAATTCTGTTGCTAGAGGTAACAGCCAAATCCCGGACGAACCCCCACGTGTAGCTCTAACCCCCGAAAGAGCTGCTGAGTATTTTTGGGTGGCATGTTACCTCTATCTTCTCGCTGTCCAGGGTGAGAGAGAGTCTGAAGAATTCCAATGTCCACACAATGCACTTCTTTTCTGAGATTTATTTGCAGAACTTGGTAGAAAAAGAAGTAGAATGGGGTGGAAGGGTAGGTAGGTAGGTAGATTCAGGTGTATACTTGTAAATAGGAAACACTCCTGCTTCCAGCATAACAGTTCTCGTCGCCACTCTAGCCAGAGTGGGTATTGCTCACCCGGATAGGTCCCTCTCACTGGCCTAGCAGCCGGGATGGCGCATGTAATAAAGTACAGTCTCTGCCACAGACCTTCCTTTATGAGGAGACACTTTTGATCCGGAATCCTCTGCCACAGAATTTATCACCCGGATCTCTCCAGCTTAACTTTGATAGAACTTCAGATCCGACAGGCGACCACCGTCAAGCCTCTCAGTGTATGGTGCATCCGGCCTTCGATGAAGTTTCCAGGCTTTTCCCAAGATACAAGCCTCTAGCATGGTCCTCTCCAGGATAGGTCCTCCCCTGGCTTCCTTCATCAAGTGGCTTCCTCCCGCAGGACGGACAGCACAGGATCACCTCTGAAGTTTCAGGCCCCAGTCTGACTACTGGGCCTACCAAGTGAAGCCACGACCCCAGACCAATGTGGTCCCGAAGTCAGGATTCAGGACACACATCCCTGGGCCAGGCGGGCCACGACGCTCGTGGGACGACAGACCCCAGCCAATGACATCTGTCTCTTAAGTACCCCTTCGCAGCATGCACAGCAAGGCGACCACTGTCACTGATTCAATGCCGATTGAGAACACCCACTACACCCTGACTTTGGTGCTGCCCCCCTTGGCCTGGGGTGGTATTGACACCCCCAGACAAACAATGGTGGTTACTACCAGCACAGCCATGGCTGAAACAGAGGCTAAATTGCCCATAATCACACTTATCTGAGCCAAATAACAGTTCAGACTCCACTAAATTTACAGCAGCGCCTGTTCAACAGGAGCAGGGCGCTACACACTCCCCCCTCTACAAAAGACACTGTCCCCAGTTTCGAGAACAATGGCGTCTCAAGCCTGAGCGCTTACACCTGAACCTTAAAATTTGGATGGGAAGGGGGAAGAGAAAAGAATAGGAACACAATATACATTCTCCGGCAGTCTTGATAGGAGATCAACTTGACCTGAAAGAAAACAGAAAAAAAACAAGCACACATATAACAGTCCTCTTCCTAAGATCATATACATTTTTAAGGCAGAGAAAAGCTGCACCTTCGGAATGGTGGAGCTTCCCTTCTTCCTTCTAAAGAATATCTGAAGAGCAATAGCTAGGCTTAAAAAGTCCTTCTTTAGCATAATTAACCACTGCTGCCTAGTGGCAGAATTCACAATTCAAAGTGTTGCACAAATCCCGGGGCAAAACAATTCTTGATCACGGAGTCCTCAGAGGCCCTGTTCTAACTGACTGGTTCCTCCCCCCAGAGTTCAAAATCCTCAGCAAGTGAAGAAAAATATTGCTCCCTCATGGAACCTTTTAAAGAAGTACCCCTCCTCAGCATGCACAGCGAGGCGACCACTCACACTGATTCGCTGCCGAGGGGAACATTCAATACACCCTGACTGGTTACTCCCAGCACAGCCATGGCTGAAACAGAGGCTAAATTGCCCATAATCACACTTATCTGAGCCAAATAACAGCTCAGACCCCACAAAATGTATAGCAGTGCCTGTTCAACAGGAGCAGGATGCTACATATATACTAGATATACTGTGTATATATATATATATATATATATATATATATATATATATATATATATATATAGCGCTCTGCTCCTGTTGGGTAGGCGCTATTTGTAAATGTAAGTTATCTGAGATGTAGTTTAGCTCAGAATGATTATGTCAAATTATTGGTTTCTGTTCCAGTTCAGCTGCGTTGCACATTTTCCACTTGACTGTAGGTGTCGCTGTCACCACAGGTCAAGATTGGAAACGCAGCAGGTTGGGTGCATTGAGTATTTTTTCCCAGAAGCAGCTCAGTAGGCATGGACAGACACTGTTTTGGCAGGGTCTTCCGATCCTGACCTGATCCTACTGACCTCAGGGATGTGCTAGCAGTTTTTCCAGCCTCGGGGCCAGCTGGGCCGAGGCTCCGCTACTGAGAGTAAGCCCATTAGTTTCTGGGGCCTACTGGTCCAGGGGTGGTCCTGTGCTGTCTTGCCTGCGGGAAGAAGTCGAACAATTGGGGATTCAATTGGAGGACGTATCCTGGCCAATCTACCTCACAGTTCTGCCGGCTGGCTGAAAGATCCTGGTACTGTGTAGCTGTGTCTTTGGAACTTTTGCAAAGTGTGTGTGTGGTTACAGGGTCCTGTGGCAAAGTACTGTGCTTGTTTACACTCATCAAGTCTGTGGCAGAGACTTTTGAATGAGCTTCACACCGGCTGCTAGGTCAGTGAGAGAGGCCTATCCTGTGGTTGCTCAATCCAGTGTGGAAATAGTTTGTCCTCTGGATCCAAGAACGTACCCGTGAACCACAAAGCAAGGTACCTGAATCTCCCCTAACCCTCCATCCCTCTGACTGAGTTTGTTTAATAAAACCTTGAAAAAAAGAGACTAAGTGTTGGTGCAGACATTTGTGAATAACTCTTCATGAAGGATCCCTAAGACGAACGTGGTGAATGTTGAGGTAACGGCAAGCCCAAATTCAAACCAGCAGCTCCTACGGGGGTAGTGCTACTTACATATATATATATATATACTGTATGGATAAATTCATTTGTTATCTTATTTTAAAGTGGTTGTAAACCAAGGTACACAACTTTGACCTACAGGTTAGCCTATAATAAGGCTTACCTGTAGGTACCGAGAATATCTCCTAAACTTGCACAGTTAGGAAATATTCACTGTATAGGAGTGATGTAATCACGGCTCTGGCCAATCACAGCAACAGAGCTGGCGAAACCCAGAAATAATTCTGGGAGACATGTCGCCGGTCACAGCGGTGTGCGGGGACTACTGCAACAGCTTTGATCTAAGGTAAGTATTTCATAATGAGCTAGTATGTGATGCATATTAGCTCATTATGCTTTCGTCTTTCAGGTTTATTTCTTTTTTGCTCTGAGTTTACAACCACTTTAAAGAAAGGTATGATAAAGTTCTTGCTGAACAAACAGCTTAATAGCAGAAATGTAAAAGTTGCTCTGGTCCATAGGGAGTGTAAAGATGTGAGAGACAAAATTGTTAAAGATCGTTGTGTGCTTATGTAAAAAAAGTTATATTTTTTATATGTATTGCAAAAAAAAAAAGAATAAAATAAAGCAGATTTAAAATTATGCATTTATGGAAAATTCAGCACGCAAAACAGCTGAAAGTAGATGCAGAATGAAGAGACATATTCAGTACAATGAGAAATTGAAATACATAAAAAGAGAGAGGAGAGAAGAGATGATTACATTGTCACTAACGTACTGTGGGAATGTCACTGATCAATGTTCTGCATCATATCACAGAATTATGTACACAATCTGTGATATTCAGGTTGGCAGAGATTGTTTTATTTTCTATGTATATGAAGATCAAAGCCTTATCTTCTTCTAATGCCTATAAAGACCGACTCTTCCGGATTGTCCTTTGGGTGACGTTTTTTATATACAAGACTCAGAGCTCAGAACCGATCTTTAAAGTCCAGTTTGGAATGAGTGAATTTGAGATCGATTTCTATCAGGAGGGTGATCTTATCATTGGAGGAGTGTTCACAATATCCACGTCTACTGTACATGAATCAGGTATAGAAAACAATACCAGGACACTTTTCTGTGAAATGTAAGTAGCATTTTACAGTATTTTAAATTTTTCTTTGTCCTTCTTTCTATTTTCTTCTTTTTGTTAAATGTAATTGATGACATTCTCAGGAACTTTCTCACAACCAGTGATTAGAAATTAAAGGGATTCTGTGAAAATTTCAAAATAGGAGTTGCCTTGAAACCTGTACTGAGGTAGTATGGGGCTGTCATTGGTGAATTTTCCCTCTACAAATATTAGTTTTCTGGCTAACATGCTGATCCTCCATTTTCAGTTATTCCTTGTATCAAAAACCTGGGGCAATATGAGGATCAAGAATTTTGACTTTCCCAATTTAAAGGCTTATTTCCATCTCCTTCCATAGAAAGGTTTTACCAGTTCGGCACCACAGAATTTTTTTTCATTTTTTGCACACATGTAAAAAGCTTTATTTTGGCAATAAAATCGAAAGTGATTTTAAATTCTTGTTTTCTTCTAGTTAATAATAAAAAACATGTTATACTTCCCCGCCTTGTACAGTGATTTTGCACAAAGAACCCCAGGTCCTCCTCTTTTCGGGTCCCTCTTCTGTGCTCCCAGTGTTGCCAACCTACTAGATTGAAATTTACTGACACGACATCCAGAATTTACTGGCACAGCTAAGTTTTTACTGGCATTTCCAAAGGTTACTAAATTACAGTTTTAAGTACAAATTTCAGTATTTCGGCTACAAATAAGTACAATATCCAATTAGAAATGTGATTTAAGGTAGATATTAAGGAAAAAAACGATTTCTTATTCTTTTTCCGATATAGTAAGTAGGTAGCTCAGCGACAGTACTCAGGAGGGCAAGAAATTAGAATGGGCAGCACACAAACATGAAATTGAGGCCGCATACACACGATCAGTCCATCCGATGAGAGCGGTCCGAAGGACCGATGAAGCTGACTGATAGTCCGTCACGCCTACACACCATCGGTTAAAAAAACGATCGTGTCAGAACGCGGTGACGTAAAACACAACGACGTGCTGTAAAAAACGAAGTTCAATGCTTCCAGGCATGCGTCGACTTGATTCTGAGCATGTGTGGGTTTTTAACCGATGCTTTTGCATACTAACGATCGGTTTTGACCTATCGGTTAGGCCCCCATCGGTTAAATTTTAAAGCAAGTTCTCATTTTTTTGACCGAAGGATAAATGACCTATGGGACCTACACACGATCGGTTTGGACCGATGAAAACGGTCCTTCAGTCTGTTTTCATCGGTTTTGACCGATCGTGTGTACGCGGCCTGACTCTCACAGTGACACTGACAGCAGTGTGCAGAAGCAAAGATCCCCAACACAACACGTCCCCTCCGGAGTCACAGTGACAGTCTCTCTCCACACCAGGTGGTCCCTCCACTCTAAACAGCATTGGCAGTCCTGATCCTGGCTTGCCTTGCTCCCGTCCCTCAGATCTGTACACGAGGCTCCAGCCACACCACTTGGCTCCCTTGTGCAATGACATCACATGACACTCTCAGGCACCACCTCCACAAGCCCCGTCCCCTGCTGGCACTGACTGAACACACTGTAGAAGGCACTTGGACGGTCTTGAGTGTCGCAGACATATTTTTTACTGGCAACCTTTTCCTCTTAGGCCTCTTTCCCTTCCCTTTTTCTTAGGCCTCGTACACACTCTGTTTTCCTGACGAAATTCTTGGCAAGAATCTCTTGCCGCCCGAGTGTACACACAGCCCTTTAAAAAGAACCATGGTTCTTTTGAAAGGCAAGAACGCGGTGACGTCATCGCGTACGACGAGCATGCGCTCGTCACATTCGATGCCATCGCCGCCATCTTGCTTCACCCTACCTATTCCGTGGAAGCTACCGCGCATGCTCGAAATGACTTTGACGCTTCCACGGCGACAGGTAAGTATACACACTCTCGGGTTTCTCGTCGGGAAACAGGCCAACAAGAATCTCGACGAGAAAATAGTGAGCAGGATCTGTATTTTTCTTTGTCGAGATTCTGGGCAGATTTCCAGATGAGAAACCTGAAAGCCTCGGTTTACTCGGTTCTTGCCGAGAAAACCGAGTGTGTGTACGAGGCTTTACTGGCATAAGAAAAGTGCCCATTTTTTACTGGCTTCCAGTAAAAATACTGACAAGTTGGCAACACTGCTCCCTCCTATTAGGTGCCCCCACAGCAAGCAGCTTGCTATTGGAGCATTCAAGCTGAATCGCAGCTCTGTGTCTCCATTCAGACATGGAGCCTTGGCCGGCCCTGTCACTTTCTCTTCTCATTGTCTGACTGATTTTGATTGACAGCAGCGGGAGCCAATGGCGCTGCACTGCTGTCTCAGCCAATGAGGAGGGGAGTCCTGGGCAGCTGAGACACTGCTGCAACATCCATGGATAGAGAGGGGGCTCAGGTAAGTATTGGGGGGGGGGGCTGAGGGGGGCTGCTGCACACAGAAGGCTTTTTATCTTAATGCATAGAAGATAAAAAAACTTCCACCATTACAAAAACATTAAACCCCAGAACATTATATATTTTCTGAAAGGCCATGTAAAATAAAAAGATGAAAGATGCATTTTTTTTTACATCACATGATAGGTGCGCAATAGTTTATTAAATGCAAATTTATAAGAAAAAAATGTAATAAAACAAATTGCATTGCAAAAACACAATATAATACCCATTTTTTTGTAAAATAGAAAAGATGAGGTTGTGTTGCATAAATAGATACCAAACATGCCACTTAAAATTGTGTGTGCCTGTGATATTGCAAAAAAACTGTTACCCACAAATGCTCATAGGCATAGGCGTGCGCACAGCGTGTGCCAGGTGTGCCTGGGCACACCCTAATCACCCCATATGGGGAAGATTCCCCCTGTTTAGACCCCTGATATTTCAACAAAGACCCCTAACTATAAATAAGAAATAATAAAAAAATGTAAATAAAAAATTATAAAACAAATTGTAAAAAATAATAAAAAACTAAATTAAAATGAAATCTACTTACACTGTCCACTGCCCTACTGACACCAATCTCTGCCCTACTGACACTGTCCATTGCTCTACTGACACTGTTAGTATACATACACATGCACACGCATATGTGGTTGATCTTTAGGGTGCGCACCCTAATGCAACAGGCTGTGCACACCTATGCTCATAGGTGACACTTTTTAAAGCCTTTGCAGCCCATCAGTTTAGAATTAACTAGGAGCTCTTGTGCTAGAATTATTGTGCTCCCACTGATGTTCACAGTGATACCTCATACATGTGGTGCAACCGTGGTTTATATACCTGTGTGCACCCTGGGTGAGCGTTTGCACATGTTTGCAGGACAATGGGTGTTCCAGCAATTATTTTTTTTTACACATTTTATTATATTTTTTTAATGGAATTCAGATTCCGAATCTAAAATTCAATAATATTCACGGCGGCATAGCCCAGGTACATTCCGTTCATCCCTAACCTCTACCTGTCTGCAGAAATTTTTTCCTAATATTTCCATTTATTATTGTTCTGATTCTGGCCAAATTTTACACTGCTTTATCTTCTGTGATCTCCCAAACTTTCATAGGAAGTGATTCTTACTGTGAGGGGGCGTGGCTACATGTGACACGTCACTGATGACCATTCCTGATCAGGGGAATGCCTTGTTTACAAAGGCATTCCCCTGTTCTGCTCTTGCCGACCGCAATCGTAGGACTCCTGGGAACATCAAGTTCTCGGGACCCGCGGCCGCACTCAGGCGCTGGGCAGCAGATTTAAAGGGACGTACCTGTATGCCAATCTGCCTGCCGTGCAATTCTGCCGACGTACATATGATTTGCCATCCTCTCTGTTATATAACATATGTGCCCCTGTGCCTGTGCTGTATAAAAAAAGATGCAGATTATAACACATATCAGAGTGGCTCCTTGGCACTCACATGACTCCTAGGCTCTCTCCAGGGAGGAGAGAGGAGAGAGATCTGAGGAGTCACGTGAATGCCGGGAGACACTCTGATATAAGGTATAATCTGCATCTTTTTTATACAGCACAGGCACATAGCATTATATAACAGAGGGGATGGTATGCTCGAAATATTGATTTAATTGCACCAGGAGCGCAGGTTGGTGCAGTGGACAGAGTTGACAGGCAGGGAGGGGAGGGGGGAGGAGGACAAAAGAAGATGAAAGAGAGGAGAGTGTGGGGCTGTAGATGATGGAGACATGTAAACTGACCACGGTGTCATGGCTCAGCAGCCATGATATACTGTGGTTAGTTTACAGGGGGGAGGGTATAGCCAGCCAGGTATTTTAGGTGATAGAGGGGGCCAAGTTACACAGCACAAGCACTGTGCTGTATAACATGCTTTAAGGGAACAGCATCCTTTCTTTTTTTTTAGGTTAACAAACACTTTAATACTTGCTCTGTATATATTATTCTCATTGGGACTGTATGTTTTGTTTTTCTGGTTCCCATGAGGTTTTTTTTCTAGGTGTTGTTTTTAGTACATGAGAATGTAACTAAACTCCTATGGCTTTCAACTTATCTTCTTGCTTTTCCTTAAGGGGTCTCCTGAATCACTTATTGATTTAGTCTTGAACCCACAGACACATGGTGACTAAGTTGAAAATTCTCTCTTGTAATATCCGTGGACCGCATTCGCCTCAAAAATGTATTAAAGTGTGGCAGGAACTCCGCCATCTTGCCCCATACATTGTGTTGTTTCATGACACTTCATGGCCTAATCTATACCTAAACAGTGAGGCCCGGAACGGAAAAGACAAAAGAAAGTAGTGCAGGGCCAGGCATGACAGTGTGTTTAGGGTATACAAGCAAGGGTTAACATTTAAGCTGAGTGGGGAGGTGACCTGAGAGAAAAGACTGAGGGGGAGTGGCATTATTTAAGAGAGAGGCGGGACCAGGAAAATAAACAGTAAGCTGGGGAAGAAATTGGAGGAGGCAGTTTTTCACTCTGCTCCTCCACAATGGCAGATGTGGATTTCATTTTAGCACGGCTGAGGGCGGTAGCTGCGAGCAAGGGACCAGAGTGGCTGCACAGCCAGGTTGGGGGATTGATTGAGGTCCAGGCAGGAGAATCGGGACTGGGAGGTGAGGTGTTCCTACGCGGGCGGAGGTCTCAGCCTCCGGCCCGCTATTCACCTGCGCCCTCATCCAGAACCTTGCGCTATCCCAGGAGCCCTCCGGGGAAACAATCCACTCCCCTGCAAAACTGAGCCAGCAGTCCACCAGTGCAGGGCCTGGGCAAACTTCATGCCGCCGGCCTAGCTCGGTGAGTGGGGCCACGGGCCGTCATGGCACTGATTCTCCGCCCCCGATTCGCGGGTCTTTAGGTGCATTGCCCCCCCTCTGCCCTGGTAGCCACTAGGGGGGTGGCTCGGCGACTGAGAAGTGCCAGCACAGCCGTTGGGCCCTTTCCAGACAGGCCTGGCGGTTCTGCGGGTGGGCGTGGCCTAACAGGACGGTGGGACGCAGGTCAAGATGGCAGAGATCGGGTGGAAAATGGCGGCCGCAGTGGCGCACCAGGTACCGTGGCTAGGGGAGGAGCTTTGGATGTGGGTCGGCCCACACTGCGTAGTGACTCCGCGGCTTCCAGGTCCAATTCGCCTGGAGGGATGACATCACCACCGGTCCCGGTCCGGGACAACAGGTCTGAGGGAGAGCTGTCGGAGGAGGCCCAGGACCGTGAACCAGCGAGGGAGGTCCATGCGGCGGCTGTTGTGGGTGCTCCTGGTCAGCCCAGTAAGTCCAGGCTAATATGCAAGTTATTGACCTAAAAAGTGTTTTGGGACCCGGGTCCTGCCCTAGGGGACATGTATCAATGCAAAATAAAAGTTTTAAAAAAGCTCGTTTTTTCGGGAGCAGTGATTTTAAAGGGGTTGTAAAGGTAAAACATGTTTTCCCTAAATAGCTTCCTTTACCTTAGTGCAGTCCTCCTTCACTTACCTCATCCTTCGATTTTGCTTTTAAATGTCCTTATTTCTTCTGAGAAATCCTCACTTCCTGTAACTCCACACAGTAATGTGAGGCTTTCTCCCTGGTGTGGAGTGTCGTGCTCGCTCCCTCGAGGGGGCGAGCAGGAGAGTCATGACGCTCTCTACGTTGCAGATAGAGAAAGGAGCTGTGTGTTAGTGGGCGTTCTGACTCTCCTGCTCGCCCCCTCCCGCCTCAAGGGAGGGGGCGAGCACGACACTCCACACCAGGAAGAAAGCCTTGCATTACTGTGTGGAGTTAAAGACAGAAGAACAGGAAGTGAGGATTTCTCAGAAGAAATAAGGACATTTAAAAGCAAAATGAAAGGATGAGGTAAGTAAAGGAGGATTGCACTAAGGTAAAGGAAGCTATTTAGGGAAAACATTTTTTACCTTTACAACCCCTTTAATAATGTTTAAAGTGAAACAATAAAAGTGAAATATTCCTTTAAATTTCGTACCTGGGGGGAGGGGTGTCTATAGTATGCCTGTGAGTAGTGCTTGTTTCCCATGCTTAGAACTGTCCCTGCACAAAATGTAATTTCTGAAGGAAAAAAAGTAATTTAAAACCACTCGCTATTATAATGAATTGTCGGCTTCCGGCAATACAAAGAAAAGTCATTGATTAAAAAAAAAATGCATGGGGGTCCCCACAAATTAAATTACCAGGCCCACTCAGTTCTGGTATGGATATTAAGGGGAACCCTGTGTCAAATGTATAAAATACGTGGGGTTCCCCCCAAATATCTATTCCAGACCTTTCAGGTCAGGTAGGCACCCCCGACACCCCCCCCTTGGGCACGCCTATGAATGAGTCTATTTCATATATTAGTTTCACCTTTTAAGTTACATTAGTAAAATAAATGAACTTTTTCACGATATTCAAATTTTTTGAGTTTCACCTGTATTTTCTGCTTTTTGTTATAAAAAATATCCAATGAACTGAAATTTTGTCATAAATTTAGGCCAAAATGTATTCAGCTACATTTTTTTGGTATAAAAATCTCAAGCATATTTTGGTTGGTTTACACAAAAGTTATAGGCCCAGATTCACAAAGCACTTACGCCGACGTATAACAAGTTACGCTGACATAAGTGCAAATGTGCGCCGTCGTATCTGTGCGCCAGACCCACAAACAGATATGCGCCTAAAACCAGGCTACATCCCGCCGACGTAGCTTGCTTACGTCGGCGTCGGGTGGGCGTACATTTAGGCTGGGAGCATGGTGCCGCTCCCATTGATTAGCCATTCAAACATGCAAATGAGGGAAATACGGCGATTCACGAACCTTTGTGCACCCGACGCAGGCTACGCGAGGTGCGCGTAAGTTGTACGTCCGGCGTAAAGTTATTCCCCAAAAAGGAGGTGCAACCCAGCTGCAGACATGCAAAGGTCTGCACCAGGGAACACAAGCCGGTGTATTTTACATTGGACGTGTGTCTGGCTGGGCGTAGGTTACGTTTACGCCGTACGCAGTGATCCCGCGTAGTTTAGGGAGGGGTTCCGACGTGGTTGTGAGCAGGCGCAGGGGGACGCGTCCACGTCACGGCGCATGCGCAGTTCGTGATACGTATCTGTCTGGCGCTCGGCCCATCATTTGCATGGGGTCACGCCTCATTTGCATGGGTCACGCCCACTTCCACCTACGCCGGCGCACGCCTTCGAATCCCACGCCACGCTGGCGCAGCGTTGGGAGCACTGGCTTGCTGAATGCATTGCTTGCCTCTCTGCGCTGCATTGGGGTAGCGTACATTGGTAACTCTACGGCGGCGTAATGTGCGCCTTGCTCTCTGTGAATATGGGCCATAGTGTCTACAAATTATGGCTTTGAAATGTGACTGCCTATCACAATTCTTGAGGTGTTAAAATGCCAGGGCAGTACAACCCCCCCCCCCCCCCCAAAATACACCTTTCTTGAAAGTAGACATGCCAAGGAATCTGCTGAGGCATGCTGAGCCCATAGAATATATTTTTTTTGTCACAAGTTTTTTTTAAATGACGACAACATTTCTTTTTTTTTTTTACACAAAGTTGTCACTTAAATTATATATTGCTCACTCGGACTTACACCCCAAAATACATTCTGCTGCTTCTCCTGAGTACGGGGATACCACATGTGTGAAAGTTTTTTTGGATCCTAGCTGTGTGCAGGAAAACCAATCTGGATTTCAAAGGGTGTAAATTGCTCATTTCACTTCCCCACAACCTACCACAGTTTCGGAGGCCCATTTAACTGACAACTCTAAGTAAAGAAAAACTATTTTTTTCTGTCATTTTCCAGAAACTTGTGACAAAAAATAAAATATTCCATGGGCTAAACATGCCTCTCAGAAAATAGTTTGGGGTGTCTACGTTCCGAAAAAGGGGTCATGGGGGGGGGGGTGTGTTGTGCTATCTTGACCTTTCAGGGCCTCTAAAATTGTGATAGGTAGTTTGGAAGTAATGAGGAAATAACGGCCTTTAAAAGCCCACATCCCCATACTCAGGAGAAGTAACAGAATGTATTTTGGGGAATAATTCCACATATAATTGTAGCGCCTGGTTACTTTTCAAAACCGGTGCTAGTGTAAATTTAGAGGGGGTCAGAGAGTTAAGTGACTCTGACCAGGATAATAGTCCGGATTCACAAAGCACTTACGGCGACGTATCTCGATATACGCCGCATATGTGTAACTATGCGCCGTCGTATCTGTGCGCCGTGCCCACAGAACTAGATACGCCTGAAAATAGGCTTCATCCGACCGACGTAACTTTCCTACGCCGGCGTATCGTGGGCGCATATTTACGCTGGCCGCCTCATTGCAAATATGCAAATGAGGGAGATACGTCGATTCACGAACGTAGTTGCGCCCGGCGCATAATATATGCGGTTTGCGTAAGGCTTATGTCCGGCATATAGTTATTCCCCATCTATGAGGCGCAACTCATGCAAAGGTATGGACCAGGGAACAGCCATCGTATTTTACGTCGTTTATGTAGTAGTAGGTGAATAAGGCTGCGTGGTTTGTGTTCACGTCGTAGGCAGTGATTCGACGTATCTTAGGGAGTAGTTTTGACGTGATTCTGAGCATGCGCACTGGGCTGCATCCATGGGACGGCGCATGCGCCGTTCATTTTAAGTACTTGTCTGTCACTCGGCCCATCATTAGCATGGGGTCACGCCTCATTAGCATGGCTCACGCCCACTTCCACTTACGCCAGTGTAGTGTCACCGTTTGCTCCCTATCGCAGAATGCAGCCTAAGTCACGTGGCGATGCGATCTAAATGCGATGCGTTCTAGGGGATTCACGACACTACCATTCAGTGAACCCATCACAATTTCTGACGGAAGTGACGAGGAAGCATACACAGAGCGGGGGGGGGGGGGGGGGGCAGAGAGAAAGACATACAGATGTAATGAGAACCATACAAAGAGCGGGGGGGATGCGGGAAAAAAAGAGACATGCAGATATAATGAGAACAATATACGGAGCGGGGGGAGAGATAAAGAGACATAAATTTGGAGCCTCTATCCCAGCTTTGGCTGTGCTGTGGGTTCATGCTGTCGTTTCTGGGGTGTTGATCCCACCACAGGCCGACAGGTGGCAGCAGTGGAGTCAAGGATTTTGATATTTTTTTCTCGGCAGCCTATCAGGAGGAGGTTTCCTCGCTGTGCATGCTGGGGAGGGGTATTTATGGGGTAGACGCCATTTTCTTAGGTCTTCTTCCCGTGTGGCACCCACCTCCAGGGTAGCCATTCCACGGCACCCTGGCAAATGGCCATCCGGGCCAGGGTGTTCGTGCTATGCAGTGTTCCTGGTTCCGGGACCACATTGGTCCGGAGAATTTGATCTGTGGCTGGGGCCCAGTGATACAACTGGGTCCCCAATCTGAGGAGGTCCTGAGCTGTTAATCCTGTTAGAGGAGGCTGTCCAGTGGAGAGTCGGTCTGAGGAGTGCCAAGAGAGGCTGATGTTCCAAGAGGGGCCTGACCATCCATCAGGGACCAGGGAAACTGTGTACTGAGAGGCTGGACGTCGGTCGCCTATCAGTCGGTAACCTAACTAAAACTACCTGAAGGAGATTCGGTGCTGAATCTGTTAAAGAGGATTCCGGACCACTATTATCTCCATTATTTTCAACCATTGGGACGGTCTGTGCCAGAGACTTAACCCCAAGTTCGAGTGACATTCTGGCTGCAAGGCTAGTGAGAGAGGCATGTCCAGGTGCACTATACCCACTCTGGCTAGAGTGGTGAGGTAGAAGTTGTCGTTGGAAGCAGGACTGTTTCTCATCTACATACACCTCAATCTGTTATTCCTCATTTCTGCTATATCTTTTCACTCTTCACCAAGTTCTACTGTTTTTTTCCTGGCTGGGTAATAAAAGCACAGAAAAGATACCTGTTGTGCGGACATTCCATTTACTACAACTCTCATCAAGTACCTTAGACGGCGGAGAAACATGAGGTAACATGCCACCCAAAACAAACCAGCAGCTCCTTCAGGGGTAGTGCTACATAATCATGGTATGTGTGAGCACTGAATCATTTAAAGCAGAGTTTTTTTCCACCCAAAAATGGAACTTCCACTTTTCGGAATTCTCCCCCCCCTCAGGTGTCACATTTGGTACCTTTCAGGGGGAGGAGGAAGCAGATACCTGTGTAATCCAGGTATTTTCTCCCACTTGCGGGCATAGTTCGCCGTAGCGACCTACGCCACGTCCGGCGCCTTCTCCGTCCACCCGCTGTCTTCTGGGAGACACACAGGTCCCAAACAACAGCAGAGACCAGTGGGATCGTGCAGCACGACTCGCGCATACGCAGTAGGGAACCAGGAAGGGAAGCTGCAAGACTTCACTTCCTGATTTCCTTACTGAAGATGGAGGCGGCAGCTTCGGAGAGCCGATGGACAGATCGGCTTCGGGTGCCGACATCCCGGGCGCCTAGGACAGGTAAGTGTCCATATATTAAAAGTCAGCAGCTGCAGTATTTGTAGCTGCTGACTTTTAAATGTTTTTTTTTTTTCGAATAGCGAGGTAGAGGGAGATTAATTCCTCTGGGGCTTTGACTTTGACCTAGTGTCACCCTTAATTGAGGCAGCCAAGGAGGCCATGAAGTGGGATAAACAACCAACACCTTCAGTGAAACAAAGGAAATTCTTGAAACACTTGAGTAAGGAGCACCCCAACTTTCAGCTTGTGGCCAAACTAAAGGACATTATCGCGGAGGAATGGGATAAGGTTGACAAGATAACCTCCCTGTCGAGCAAAACCTCGAGGCTCTATCCCTTTAAAGATGAAGACGTGAAGCACCTATACTGCTCCTTTAGTTGACGCAGCGGTTATGAGATTAACAAAGCATGTCATTCTTCCCTTAAAAGACGCTGTGTCCTTCAAGGACGGTCTCGAGAGAAGGATCAATGGAGACCTGAAAAGGATCTACGTGATGGCAGGAATGACCTTCAAACCCACCTTGACCCTTGCAGCCATGTCCAAGGCAATGGAAGTTTGGACGGAAAACGTTAATACAGTCACGGCTCTCTCCTCCACCCCCTCCTCTTCTTCTTCCCCTATGGCCTCTATGGCCTCTTCTGCAGATTTGTCCTCTGAACCAGCATTGCTCCGTAAGCGTTCAAGGGGCTACGCAAGCAGTCAGGCAAAAAGATACCATGTGGTGCTTGAGTTGGTTTGCTTAGGGGACAGGACCACCACACTGGGGCAGAGATTCTGTCAGCTCTGCAGGGGCAGGCTCAGAGGTGATTGACACCATGCCAGCTTCAGCCAGGAATAGTTGTATACAACCATGGCACCAACCTTCTCTCCACCCTCTGATAGGGACACTTGACCCATGTTCCATGTTTGGCACACGTCCTGAATTTGGTGGTGCAGGTACCCAGGCTTACGGGATCTCCTGAGGCAGGCCAGAAAAGTCTGTGGTAATTTCCACTGGTCATACAATGTCAGTGCTCAGCTGGCTGACATTCAAAGGGCATGCAACCGGCCCACCCACTGCCTAATTTTTGACATGCCCACCAGGTGGAACTCAACATTGACAATGCTGCCTCGGCTGCACATGCAGCAGAGGGCCATTAATAAGTACCTGTGCGAGTATGGCACCAGGACAGGTTCAGCGAAGCTTGACATCTTTTCACCATGCCTATGGTTACTGATGAAGGATGCATGCACTGTTCTGTCACTATTTGAGGAGGCCACGAGGATGGTGAGCAGTGACAACGCATGCATCAGTGACACTGTCCCTCTTTTCTTCCTGTTGAAGCACACGCTTCGTGGAATAATAGACAGGGCACTTGAGGCAGAACAGCGGGAGGAAGAGGAGGACTTCCTTACCTCTCAAGGCCCCCTTTATCCAGATAGTATTCCTGCCAAACACACAGGAAAAAGAGGAGGGGGAGAAGGATTTTGTCAACATGGACATGGAGGATAACATTCAGCAGCAGTATTTAAGGGATGGTTTTCAGTCCCCAGAAACCCAAGGAGTTGTACGTGGCTGGGAGGAGGTTGTTACTGATCATGTGACCCAGAGGACTCAGAATTGAATGCCTCTGCAAACTTACACTGCATGGCCTCCCTGATTCTGAAAAGCCTGAAAAGGACCCTAGGATTTGTGGTATCAAGGAGAGGGATCATTACTGGCTGGCAACCCTTCTTGATCCACGTTACAAGGGTAAGGTTGCAGAACTCATCCTGCCTTTGCAGAGGGAGCAAGGGATGAAACATCTTCAGAAGGCCCTGAAGAAAGGTTTGTGCAATTCATTTCCAGACCCTGGAAGGTTACAATTTCCTGGTGCTGGACAATGTGTTGCTGAGGCTTCATTGAGTCAGAGGAAGAAAGGTGGATGGCTGATCGATGCCTTTAGACAATTTTTCAGTCCTCAGGACCAAGGTCTGATTGGTTCAAGCAAACATCATCAGCGTCTGCATTACATGGTGCAGGAAAATCTAGATGCAAGAGCAGACTTGGAGACCTTTCCAACAGAGCAACCACTGGATTACTGGGTCTTGAGGATGGACCACTGGCCGAACTTGCTTAATATGCAAATGAGTTACTGGCCTGTCCTGTATCCAGCATTCTTTCTGAACACAAATTCAGTGCTGCTGGAGGGTTTGTAATGGATCATAGAGTGTGTCTGTCCACAGATTTCTTTGATAGGCTCACATTTATAAAAATTAATCAGTCTTGGATTAGTAGCTATCAAGGACCTGATGCTGATGTAACTGCATTTTCTATGGATGTGGGATCCCTTAAAGACTGATTATGCCAGGTACCTATTTTTATTTATCGTTTTAGTTGTTTTTGCCTGCCTTCATAACAAAATGAATGAATTAATTAATATAGGTTGACTTTGTTCTTCAAAGCAAAGCCAAACTGTCAAACTTGACTGAATTGATTTGCCCAATCTTTATGTTTGAGTTAGAATCGATTTTAAATGTTTATTCATCCCTGAATGAACATGAATATTATGCTAAATTATAATTCAATCACCAATACTGAAAGTGTAAAACCAAATTGTGCGGATTTGTGAGTAGTTGCCTCGAATTACCCCGCCCAACACCTTTTAAATACAATAGTGACAGCCTATTATGGAAAATCTTCATTGCTGAGTTCTGCTTCTAGCATGAAGACCTTTTGAAAGGTCTTTTTCTTCCAGAGGAAAGTTGGTATCTTAGTAATTTCAATGGCACAGGGACAGGTAAGTACCTGTCTTGTCAGGGTTGCAGAAGGGGTCCATTGAAGGATACTAAATGTATGATCATTTCAATATTTACCATCCTCTGCCATAAATATTTTTGCCTTTACAGTCCAGATCAACAAACACCTTTACATGTTTTGGCTTTTATTTCTGCTATCCACAATGTTAACCAGAATCCAGAAATTTTGCCCAATATCACACTGGGATTTCGTGTGCAAGATTCATGTTTACATCCTAGTTTGGCTGTTAAAAATGTTCTAAGCATATTATCTGGGTTCCAAAAAACAGTCCCGAATTACTCATGTTCTGGAGAAGCGGAACTGGTGGGATTTATTGGAGATCATTTCTCTGTTACAACAATTTCAATGGCACAAATACTTGGAATTTATGGATATACACAGGTAAGTTTTTGATATTTGCCCTCAAGACCATCAAGTTCAAAATTCTAATAAAACTTAGCTACAATAAAACAAAAAACAATTTTTTTTTCTAATTCAACTGAAATTATTTTGAATAATATTTTTTTGTGCATGAAACTCCTCCCTGCTCCATAAACAGTATACTTTTATCTTATGTAGCGTATCCCCTTAAGGAGCTCCAGATGAATTGGATCCCCCACTCCTGCACAGTCAGGCACAACACACCCCCACAGGTATTGCAGAGTCATAGAACAGTCCATGGCTTTGTTTTTGTTATTTATTGAGGGTTAACAACGTTGATAGGGATGGGGGGTCATGGAATGCCCACTTGACTTCAGCAACAAAACTTTGGCAACAGCTTCAGGGACATCCTTCTATATACAATCTCATTGACACTCCTCCTACAGACACTTAATTGTGGGCTAAAGCTGGATTACTGTTGGAAGATCTGACAAGCTCTCAGTCAGATTTTTAGCAATGGCCCATTGCAGGCAAGAACCCAAAGACCCTTGTTGTGTAGCAAAACACAGTGATCAGCTTGTAATTTTTTCCCTTCCTGTTGCCACTGATCCGGGAACCACCCCTTTAGGCAATGCCAATCCACCTAACTGTAGCTGCCCCCCTCACCAACCCCCCCAGGATAACCTCTTAAAACCAGTCCTCCAGACTGTTCCTTCACCAGCCCACCTGGCTGACTCTCAGGAGATCTCCCAAGAAAGGATGAAGACTTAATCACACCACTGTCTTCAGGGAATACTGGCTACATATGGCAGTCTCCCCCCTTGTAAGTCCCCAGTAGTGCTGACCTACTCACTCTGTCCTCTCTCTTGCTTGCATGCCTCCAGGAAGGGTCTGTGTACTGTGGCAGGATCCTTCCAGCACCTGAGCCCCAGCCCAAGATCACCCCCAGACTAGGGTGCACCCCCAGGGCCACCGACAGCCTCCTCAGCACAATACCTCCATCTTCCACCTGACTGCCTCGCTGTGATGGCTCATAGCTAATTATGAGGTAAGCTCTGCCTCCTGTCAGCCCACTTCTGGGGATTGGCTGAGGCCTCATAAGAATTCCAGCCAGCTCCTCCTCACCTCCAGCCCACTAGCTCTAGAACATTCTCCAATGTCACAGAAACATGGGGAGGCACCAGAAGAGCTGTCATGATGAGTCATCCAGCCCTGAGTCACTGAACACTGACCCAGATTAAACAGCTCAGGCTTAGCCTAGATGTTTACTCTCACTCTCGCCACATACTCTCACGGAGTACTTGGCGGGCATGCCCACTAAGCCGTTATTTAAAGGGGATGTACCTGTATGCCCATTTGCCATTGTGCCATTGTGCGCTGGTCGGCAAGCAGTTAAAACTGTTTCTTGTTCATACATTACAGGACACAGAGCATTTGATAATTACTTAGTGGGTTAGATAGTCACCATCAGGTGATTGGACACTGACAACCCTAATTACAAGACCAGTTCCTCCCCTATATAACCCCTCCCATATGCATTTTTTTGGCAGTGTCTAAGGTGGTGGGTCATTTTGAAGATGTGCTATGAAGAAAGCTCTTTTTGATGGTCTCTGCGGGGGCCAAGGAGCTAGATAACTGGATCCATACCTCGGCCAATTAAAAATGCCTAAAATGGATGGTACCTGGGCCCCGTGAAAGAAGAAACAAGGTTTTGCCTATATTTTCTTTCCCTGAGGACTGGGCTCTGGGATCCAGAGCTTTGGTGCACAAAGTTAAAGTTGCACAAAATCTGTCAGAATCTTCTACAGGTCCAGAGAAGCGGATCCTCTAAGTAGGAACCCAGAATCCTGAAGGTTGGCACAACATTACCCGCTGTGATGGGTGAAGGTTGAATCTGCCTGTTTTCAGCAGTTTCCTGCGGCGGGGATAAGGTACAGTGGGGATCGAAAGTTTGGGCACCCCAGGTTAAAATTTGTATTAATGTGCATAACGAAGCCAAGGAAAGATGGAAAAATCTCCAAAAGGCATCAAATTACAGATTAGACATTCTTATAATATGTCAAAAAAAGTTAGATTTTATTTCCATCATTTACACTTTCAATATTACAGAAAACAAAAAAATGGCGTCTGCAAAAGTTTGGGCACCCTGCAGAGTTAATATCTTGTACTGCCCCCTTTGGCAAGTATTACAGCTTGTAAACGCTTTTTGTAGCCAGCCAAGAGTCTTTCAATTCTTGTTTGAGGTATCTTTGCCCATTCTTCCTTACAAAAGTCTTCCAGTTCTTTGAGATGTATGGGCTGTCTGTCACGCACTGCTCTTTTAAGGTCTATCCATAGATTTTAAATTATGTTGAGGTTAGGAGATTGTGAAGGCCATGGCAAAACCTTCAGTTTACGCCTCTTGATGTAATCCCCCGTGGATTTTGAGGTGTGTTTAGGATAATTATCCATTTGTAGAAGCCATCCTCTCTTTAACTTCAGCTTTTTCACATATGGCATCAAGTTACTGTCATGGATCTTAAGATATTAAAGTGTTTCTACTTGACATCTGTTACACAGGAGAGGGACATTCAATGTAAGGACACCGGCTATTGAAATGCTAAGTGGAACCAGCTAGAGAAATACCTTTTATTGTGTAGTTCGGACCCCGGAACCTTGGATGACTGGACCATCAGACGCTGCAATCTGCAAGCTGACTCACTGGTAGCAGAGGAGTGTCGGGAGAGAAGAACTGGGCGAGAAAGGATCTCGTCACAGTTACCATCCAAAATTTGCTGAAATTTTATTGAATCCATTTTTCCTTCTACTCGTGAAATGTTCCCTGTGCCACTGGCTGCAATACAACCCCAAAGCATGATTGATCCACCCCCATGCTTCACAGTTGGACAGAGGTTCTTTTCATTAAATTCTGTTCCCTTTCTTCTCCAAACGTACCTTTGCTCATTCCGGCCAAAAAGTTATATTTTAACCTCATCGGTCCACAGAACGTGTTTCCAAAATGCATCAGGCTTGTCTATATGTTCATTTGCAAAGTTCAAATGCTGATTTTTGTGGTAAAGGCGTAGAAGAGGTTTTCTTCTGATGACTCTTCCATGAAGACCATATTTGTACAAGTATCTCTTTAAAGTGGAATAGTGTACCATAACTCCAGTGTCTGCCAGATCTTTCTGGAGGGATTGTGCAGTCAAACGTGGGTTTTGAATTGCTTTTCTCACAATCCTGCGAGCTGTTCTCTCTGATATTTCTTGGTCTTCCAGATCTTGCTTTAACTTCCACTGTTCCTGATGTCTGTCATTTCTTAATTACATTCCGAACAGAGGATATTGACACCTGAAAACACTTTGCTATCTTCTTATAGCCTTCTCCAGCTTTGTGAGCGTCAACTATTTTAAGTTTCAGTTTTCTAGACAACTGCTTAGAAGAACCCATGGTGCTGATTGTTGGGGCAAGGTCAGATGAGCCTGGCCATTTAAAACCTTTGAGATTGACATCACTTGGTCTTCCCAGACGATGATTAAGAACAATCCATGACACTGGCAGATCTCAGCTTTGCAAAGGGGGCAGTGCATGCTATAAATTCTGCAGGGAGCCCAAACTTTTTGCAGACGCCATTTTTCTGTTTTCTGTAATTTTGAAAGTGTAAATAATGTAAATAAAATCTATCTTTTTTGACATATTATAAGAATGTCTAATCTGTAATTTGATGCCTTTTGGAGATTTTTCCATCTTTCCTTGGCTTCGTTATGCACATTAATACAAATTTTTACCTGGGGTGCCCAAACTTTCGATCCCCACTGTAAGTGAAGACAATCCTAAGTATACACCTTATGCATTATCTTATTTTTAGTAGTTTGCATGTCTTACCTGGTTTCCGCCACTAGAGGAAGTAAGAGACATACCTGGTGTATACTTACATGCCTACCAGGATACACGCTCAGTGAAGCTGGTCTGAGAAGCTGCTCACCTCCTTCGCTGTACGCTCTGCCACATAAACTGAAAGTGGGCATCCCACGCAGTCCAGGGGTTCCATGTAGTCCTCAGGTGGTCTCCTTTCTCCCCGTCACTGCTGTCATGTTGGTCCTATGTGCGCGTGTGCAGGGGGCACACTTTTACAGCAGGTTTGGCAGGGAAGGAGGGGTGCATGGTTGCGGGGCTGCACATGTGCGGTGTGCACAGTGCACCAGTGTGCAGGCACAAAGCGGCAGTGATTGCATTTTGTACTAGTACCTCTGCTTTTGCAGCTTAGGACTATGTCTCCTAATAAGAGGTCTTCAGGGGCAGGAAAAAAAGGCACTAAGAAATCACTGCCTAAGTCTAGGGGTTCTGGACATGCCTGCAGGATACCATCCCCCCTGAAAGACTGGAGGCAGCCTCATAGGATGAGTCAGTGCCCCTGTCAGGCTTTGCAGCCTCTACCAATATTTCAGCTCCTGTATATGTCACTGAAGACACTATAAAAGCTGCATTGGATGGTTTAGAAGGAAGGATTGCTACTTTAATCACAACTTCCCTAAAAAGTAGCAGAAAAAGGTGTAGATCCGCTTCCTCTGCTCTGAGTTCCCTATCGGATGGGCATTCTGATAAAGATGAGGTATCCCTCTCTGGGAATGGGGATTGGGAGCAGTCAGACGATTCATGGGAGGAGAAGAAGCTCTTTTCTGCCTCTCAGGCCCTCAAAGTGCAGGCGCAATATTTTACTGAGTTGGTGTGTACCACATACAAATTGCCCTCTGCTGAGGCTGCCATATCCTCTGTTTCCTCCTTGGGATCCCGAAAACTCCCCACAGGTTGCGTATACCTTCCCAATTCATTCCTTGCTGGAGAAATTGTTGTATGAGGACTGGGTTCACCCAGATAAAAACATTTCTCCTCCTAAGAAGTTTTCCCTGCTTTATCTGGTAGAAGAAAAGTTCACCAAGAAATGGCGGGGGCCAGCAGTAGATGTGGCTGTTTCTTGTGTGAGTAAAAGCCTGACCTGTCATGTGGACAATGCTCAGGGATTCAATGATCCAACTTATAAAAAGCTGAAATCTTTATTTAAAGCCTCCTTTTCTATGGCTGGAGCTGTGATCCAGCCTGCGGGCGCAGCAATTAGCATGTGCCAGTTCCTCAAGGAACAAATAAAGCAGGTGGTTAACCTCCTTCCCACTGAGGAAGGAGGTTAAGAACATTCGTTCTTTCCGCATGGAGTCAATCCGCTCAGTGGTTTCCACCCTTCAGGTGGGAGAATTCCTGGCATCAATAGACATCAAAGATGCATATCTACATGTGCCAATATTTCCTGCTCACCAGAGCTCACCAGGTTTGCGGTGGATCAGCCCCACTTCCAATTTGTGCCCCTACCTTTCTGTCTTGCTAGCGCACCTTGTCACGTACCTGATGGCTGTGAGCCCGAATTGCAGAGGACAGTCTCCCTTACGGCTCCCACTCATGGCCCAGTGGTAGGGTAACAGTAGGCACAGGAGTAAGGAGTAGCACGGGTGCCTGGCAGGATCAACAAGAAGGGGAAGTGAATCAGTCCAGCAGAAGCTTCCTTGCAGGAACTGGAATACTGGAACTGGATCAGCTTAGCAGACTGGATCAGCTCAGCAGACTGGATAGGCTCAGCAAGCTGGATCAGCTTAACAGACTGGATAGGCTCAGTAGGCTGGATCAGCTTAGCAGACTGGATCAGCTCAGCAAACTGGACTGGAACTAGGAATAGACTGAAATCGTTCAGCTGGACCGGAACTAAGAACAGACTGGAATTGTTCAGCTGGACTGGAACTAGGCAGAGGAATGATAAGCAGAGGAAAAGGACAGTTCAATGTCCATGGCCTTACAGAGGGACCTCCAGAATCTATAGGTAAACTGCACCCCCCGATCTGAGACAATGTTAGCTGGTACCCCATGGAGTCTGATGATTTCCTTAATGTATGCCTGCGCTGTTTCAGGAGCTGAGGGAGTGCCTTTCATTGGAATGAAATGTGCCATCTTTGACAAACGATCAACTACCACGAAGATAGTGGTATGATCTTCTGCCGGAGGTAATTCAACGATAAAGTCGATGGATAACATCCTCCATGGTGTATCTGGGACAGACAAGGGCTTTAGAAGCCCCCAAGCCTTGGTTCTATGGGTCTTGTTTCTGATACAAGTAGTGCAGGATTCAACATACTTTTTACAATCTTCCTGTAACTGAGGCCACCAAAAGGTACGCTGTCCCAAATCGGTGGTTTTGGTTACGCCAAAATGCCCGGCTAATGCATGGTCGTGGCAAAGTTCCAAGACAGATACTCGTAGGCTTTCGGGAGTGTAGATCTTGTCTTCGTGCCAAAATACCCCATCCCTGACCTGCAGTCCTGGTTCAGAAGGAGGTGTCTGCCCTGTGGAGGCTTGTTTAATTCGGAAAAGCAGATTTTCCTGAAGTAGAAGAAAGTTGCCAGGGGCAAGGATGGTATCTGGGGCAGAAATTTCTTTTGACTTGTGAAACATCCGGGACAGGGCATCAGGTTTAGTATTTTTGGAGCCTGGGCGATACGTGACATGGGAGGAAAATCTGGAGAAAAAGAGCGCCCACCTGGATTGTCGTGGCCTCAACCTCTTTGCAGACCTCAGATATTCCAGGTTCTTGTGGTCGGTGAATATTAGGATTGGATGGGCAGCTCCCTCCAGCAGGTAGCACCACTCCTCTAGTACAGATTTTATTGCCAACAATTCCCGATCCCCTACATCATAGTTCTTTTCTGCTGTTGAGAGTTTACGTGAGAAGAAGGCTACTGGATGAAGTTGGGCCTTGGTCCCTTTACTTTGGGACAATATTGCCCCTACGGCAATTTCAGACGCGTCTTCCTCAAGAACAAATGGTAGAGAGGAATCTGGATGTCCCAAAACAGGAGCAGAGGTAAAGAGTTCCTTAAGGGCCTCAAAGGCTCTTTGGGCCTCAGGGGACCAATGGAAGGGGTTTCCCTGTTTGGTCAATTGGGTGATCGGTGCAATAATGGCCGAGAATCCTTTGATAAACGTGCGGTAGAAGTTGGCGAAACGTTGGATTCCCTTTTTGTCTGCTGGGACCGGCCAGTCCAGGATTGCAAAGATCTTCTGGGGGTCCATCTTGATGCCTTCACTGGAGATGATTAACCCCAGAAATTGTATACTTCCCTGTTCGAATTCGCACTTTTCAGCTTTCGCATATAAACCATGTTGACGAAGACAGCCCAGTACACTTCTGACATGCCTGCGGTGGAATTCAAGGGAAGAAGAAAAGATTACAATATCGTCCAGGTAGACTCTCTTATAATATTATATATTTATTATATATTTTTTCACTCATCATACTTTTCCCTAAGATTTTTTTTTTTTGATTCCCAATTTTTGGGTTCTCATGTGGTCATATTTTTGTGTGTCATTAATTTTGTGAGATACGTTGCGCAGAATCACATCCACTTTTGATTTCTGTTTTGTGTATTGTAAACACTATTAGGTTTTGCTGCACTGTATATATTTTGTTCAGGTTATTGCACATTTGAGGATTTGTATTAGCGCAAAAGCACTTGTCACTTTAGTCCAGGTAGACGATAACAAATAAGTCCAAAAAGTCTCGAAGGACATCGTTTGATAAAGTACTGAAAAGTAGCAGGTGCATTGCACAATCCGAAGGGCATCACCCAGTACTCGAAGTGCCCAAATCGAGAACGGAAGGCCGTTTCCCACTCATCCCCATCCCTGATGCGGACCAGATTATAGGCACCACAGAGGTCAAGTTTGGTGAAAACCGTGGCGGCCCCCAGCCTCTGGAATAACTCTGGCACCAAGGGAAGAGGGTAACATTTGTTTACAGTGTTTTTTTTTAATTTGCGGGAAGTCGACACAAGGTCGAAGGGTATGGTCCTTTTTCTCGACAAAGAAGATGCCTGCACCTGCTGGAAATGTGAATGGGCGAATAAACCCCTTCTTTAGGTTTTCATCTATGTCAGGGATATGCAATTAGCGGACCTCCAGCTGTTGCAGAACTACAAGTCCCATGAGGCATAGCAAGACTCTGACAGCCACAAGCATGACACCCAAAGGCAGAGGCATGATGGGAATTGTAGTTTTGCAACATCTGGAGGTCCGCTAATTGCATATCCCTGATCTATGTATTCCTTTAGTTCCCCTTGTTCTACCTCTGTCAAAGGGAAAATTCTACCGAAAGGAATTTCGGCCCCGGGAAGCAGCTCAATGGGACAGTCGTAGACTCGATGGGGTTGGTAGAGCCTCTGCCCTTTGTTTACTGAATACGTCCAGAAAATCATGGCAGCCTTCGGGAATAGACTGGCGTATTTCAGCTTCAGAATCCAGGCATAGCAAGGTAGATGGCCCATGAGGATCGTGGGGCCCACAGAACTGCTGGCAGTAAGGTGAAGAAAAGGTAACCTCCCCTATGGCCCAGTTGATGGCAGGATTGTGGATTTGTAGCCAGGGCATGCCGAGGATTACAGGAAATAACGGGGAGGAGATTATGTCCATAAGTAAAAGTTCATGGTGGGAACTGGAGGTGACGGCAGGTATCGGAGCAGTCTCTAGAACTACAGGGCCTGATTTGATAGCAGACCCATCAGCCAAATGAACAGAAAGTCCATGGGTCTTGGGAAGGAGAGGAATCTGGTGCTTAACAGCAAAAGATGAGTCCATGAAACAGCTACAGGCCCCGGAGTCA
This sequence comes from Rana temporaria, assembly GCF_905171775.1. Lineage (NCBI taxonomy): Eukaryota > Metazoa > Chordata > Amphibia > Anura > Ranidae > Rana > Rana temporaria. Next base: position 665,985,896 of record NC_053489.1, on the reverse strand, counting down.
ATAATGGTAGGTGTTAGCAGAGTCTTTCCTGAAAGCTGTAATGAGACAGAAAGGGCAAGATGAGATGCAGGCTGGGTAATAAAGTCTGTGTAGCCGGGAGACCTAGAGAGACACTTACGGAGTTTTAGAGGGCAGTTTCTGACGTAGTGTCCAGGTTCTCCACAGTACAGACACAGATTATTTACCTGACGTCGTTGACGCTCTTCAGGAGTAAGGACGCCCAGCTGCATGGGCTCAGGTGTGTCAGCTGTAGGGGCTGGTGATGCAACGGGTACCGGGTGTAGATGACTTGGGGCCTTTGGAAGCATCCAGGTTGGACGAGAAAAACCCGTAGCTCTCTCAGCCCTTTGCTCTCTTAGGCCTCGTACACACGGATGGACTGTCCGATGAAAACGGTCCGCTGGACCGTTTTCGTCTGACATGTCCGCTGCAGGATTTTGGTCTGATGGTTTGGTCTGATGGTTAAACATTTGTCCGCTGGAAACCTGTCCGATCCGCTGGAAAATTGTGCGGTCGGATGTACAGACGACCGAACATGTCCGCTGAAACTGGTCTGCGGACCAGTTTCAGCAGACATGTTCGGTCGTGTGTATGAGGCCTTAAGCATCGATCGATTTGTATGGCTAAATCGATCAGCGCATTTAAAGTCTGTGGTACCCCAACTCTAGCCAGTTCATCTTTCAGAGGATCTGAAAGTCCCATGCGGAACTGGTGACGAAGGGCAACTTAGCGACATAATCCTCTGCTGCCCTGCATCCCTGCTGAAGGGGACGTAAAGCAGGTTCTGCAGTTGCTGAAAGCTGGGGGTCTTCGTAAAGCTGTGTCATGGCATCGAAGAAGGTGGTAAGGTTGGTTAAGGATTCATCCTTTCATTCTAGGAGGCGGTTGGCCCAGGTTTGGGGTTCTCCAGTAAGCACAAAGCCCACCTTGGTGACTTCCAGAGAAAAGGTTTGTGGCTGAAGGGCGAAATACAGCTCACAGGAATTGCGAAAGGCCCTGAAGCTACTTCGATTTCCAGAGAACTTTTCAGGTGTAGGGACCCTAGGTTCCGGAGGAAGCATCACCAATGTTGGTGTTGATCCTGCCCCAGCAGAAGAGGTGGATGCGTGGGGAGATCCCTGGGCTCCGGTGGGCACCCGTTCTTCTAGCTGGGTGTAGCCGTGCTGAAGATTCTTAACTGCTTCAGTTAAACCAGCCAGGTGCTGACACAGTTCTTCCATAGGGGAGGCTCTCTGCTCAGGCTCAGACATGGCTGTCTGCTACTGTCACGTACCTGATGGTTGTGAGCCCGAATTGCAGAGGACGGCCTCCCATACAGCTCCCACTCGTGGCCCCCTGATAGGGTAACAGTAGGCACAGGAGTAAGGAGTGGCACAGGTGCCTGGCAGGATCAACAAGAAGGGGAAGTGAATCAGTCCAGCAGAAGCTTCCTTGCAGGAACTGGAATACCGGAACTGGATCAGATTAGCAGACTGGATCAGCTCAGCAAACTGGACTGGAACTAGGAACAGACTGGAATCGTTCAGCTGCACCAGAACTAGGAACAGACTGGAATCGTTCAGCTGGACTGGAACTAGGAACAGACTGGAATCGTTCAGCTGGACTGGAACTAGGAACAGCCTGGAACCGTTCAGCAGACTGGAGCAGACTGGATGGTCAGACAGGCCGGGTCGGTTATCGGGTGGACAGCGAGGTACAGAGGTGCAGACAGAAGGGTAGTCAGAACAGACCAAGGATCAGGTGCAGGCGGATGGCTGGAATAGTCACAGGTAAGCCGAGGTCTTTCACAGGTTAAGTCTCAGATCAGGTTTCAGATATACAACGCTGTAGAGCAGACAGCAGGGATGGTGTGTGAGAGGCCGGCTTAAATACCCCGCCTGGCTCCAACAGAGGTGTGCACACGTGCACGCACGCACACGCATGCGTGGTTGCAGCCGCAATCGGGAACCACAAAGTCTGAGTCGCCTGTTTCCTGCAGGATCTTCATGACACACCTCGAGTATTCACAAAAAAAATCTAGCCCTGGCAAAACGAAGGGCTCGGGGCATAGCAGTGACAGCTTATCTGGACGATTCACTACTCGTAGAACAGTCCGTAGCACGATTAGACCGCAATGTGCTCAGCACAGTAAAGTACTTAGAGTACCTAGGCCGGGTCCTCAATCTAGAAAAATCTTCCTTCAGTCCTTAAAAAGGTTGGAGTATTTGAGCATGGTCATAGACACAGTCCAAAGCAGAGTATTCTTACCCGGGTCAAAAGCCAAAGACATAAAGGATTTGGCCCGGGTAGTCATAGCAAGGAAAAATGCTTCCATTCGACTGTGTATGAGACTATTAGGGAAGATTGTGGCCTCATTCGAGGCTGTCCCTTACGCCCAGTTTCACTCAAGGCCTTTACAGGGCAACATCCTCTCTGCCTGGAACAAAAGAGTTCAAGCCTTGGATCATCTTCCAATGTGCCTATCACCATGGGTACGCCAGAGCCTCAATTGGAGGTTTCTGACCGAGAATCTACTGAATGGAAAAATCTTTTGTTCCAGTTACTTGGAAGGTCGTAACCACAGATGCCAGCCTAATAGGCTGATCAGCGGTTCTGGAAGAACACTCCACCCAGGGAAGATGTTCCAGAGTCGAATGACTCTTGCCCATCAACATTCTGGAGATTCGGGTGTGACGGTATTAGAATGATATCCCCGTCAAACATTCCCTTCTTCCCATAACGAAGATCACCCCAATATTCCACGAGGAGGAATATTCCTGGAATCGCCCAATAAGCCACACATGAGTCAGAGCTTACTGCTGGAACAAGACACTTTAATGGCAGCATGCTGCTGGTATATATGCAGTTTACAAGCTAAATCCTCAATCACAGAACAATGAAATCTCCACCCCCTTTGCACACACAGTGGAGCTCTCATACAGATTATAGGCAGACACTTCGGCGTCTGACTCTGAAGACATATTTCTTTAGATAATGACATCAGTGAAGGTAATTACTAGTTGTAACAGAATACGTTATCTAGACAGCTTGGCCCCGCATATAGAAGAGGTAATTACCACAATGAAGCAATCAGAATAATTAACATGAGCCCCTTCTAATCACAGTAAACAGTAAACACAGGTCTCCTTCACACACACAATAGATCAATTACCCTTTCAAATAGGGAGCTGGCTGAGGAAGGGACATTTCAACAGAGGAATGAGTCACACCTGAAATCACCTGTTACCTCTAACACACACACAATTACTAGCAGGGAGAATTACATTGAAGCATATCCTTCACAATGGCCCCCCTTTTTCTCCCTGCTCCGGCAACCCGGTTGGACCTTTCCTGGTCCAGTAGGGTTGACGGGTTCAGAGCTTTTAGTCCGACTCAGGTATGCCACCGGGTCGTCAGATCACACGCCGGTCAGTCCCCAAGTCTTTGTGTGATCTGCAGAGTCACCAGAAGTCAGTGTGAAGACGGCGGATTGGTCTGTGCGCCGCCGTCTAGGTGTCCCGCTATGGGAGGGGGCAGGTTATGGCTCTGAAGTGACAATCACAGGAGATTCATAAAAAAGAAAAATTGATAGTTGTTGAAATGCTGTAGCACTGGTGCTCAGAGTCCGGGGGGGGGGGGGGGGTTGGATCAGTGCCCCATAGGGTCAGCCACCCCCTGCTCCCTCCGCAGCCGCTGGTTCTCCTCTTTGAGCTTCTCCAGCTCCATCTCCAGTTCATGGAGCCTGGGGGGGTCAGCCTGCTGTGACCTCAGGCGGTTGTTCTCCTCCTCCATGCGGCTTATGCACTCCTCCAGCTCCATGTACTCACGGATCAGCTCCTGCTTGCTCATGTCCTGCAGGCTCTCCACGTGGTCCTTCATCATCAGGAACTGGGTGGTGGTGTAAGGGGCCACCGGTGGGCCCTTGGCGAACATCTCGGCCCGCATCTGGGACGCCCGCTGCGACTCCCTCTCCTCCAGTCGCTTCTTCTCCTCCCAGGTCAGCTTGTTATACGGCTTCCAGGACCTCTTCTTCTTGGAGGGTAGCCGGTGGCGCCTTTTTCTGCCCAGCTCCCTCCAGGGCCCCTCCGGCTCATGGCTGTCGCCCATGACCAGCTGACAATGGTGTTCCCTGTTGTCCGTAATAACAGATTGTACCTTGAGGGCTTCATAAGGGGTGCCCAATGGTTCTTCCTGACCCAGCTCCTGGGGATCCCAAGCCGAGTCTACACAATGGGCTGCTGCTGGTGGGCGGTACCCAGGTTGAGACCAATTTGACCTGGTGTTGTCATTCATGGGGCAATTCTGCTTGAAGTGACCCAGCTGTTTGCACCGGAAGCAGCGTTGTTCGTTGTCCTCCTGGCGTGGATAGCGAGGGCTAGATGTCACCGGTCTGTTAGGAGGTTGGTATCTATCGGCTGGTGGGTGTGAGGGCGCCGTTGGTCGTGGAGGTTGTACCCGTGGTGTGACCTGGTTTGTCTTGCGAGTATCCGCATATTCATCCGCCAACTTCGCGGCCTCTGGTAGAGTCATGGGCCTGCGATCTCTCACCCAGTCTTTGACATCCATCTGGATGTGATTGTAAAATTGCTCCAGGAGCATTAGTTGCAAAATGTCCTCTGCGGTGGTGGCCTGGCTGCTGTTAACCCAGTTAGAGGCTGACAGGGATAACTGGCATGCCCATTCCGCGTAAGAGTCTTTCGTGGTTTTGCGTGAGTCCCTGAACTTCTGTCGGTGGGACTCTGGGGTTACTGCATAACGAGCCAGGAGCACTTCTTTAACCCTGGCGTAGCTATGGATATCCTGATCTGGCATGGTCCGGAAAGCATCAGAAGCTTTGCCTGACAGTTTGCCTGACAATATTGAAACCCACTCTCTTCTGGCTTTTCGGTGCAGGTTACATTGTCGCTCAAAATCTGCCAGGTAGTTATCAATTTCACAGTCCTTTTCATCAAAAGCTTTAAAAGCGCTAAACGGAATCTTCCTTGTGTCTGCTGTGCTGTACTCACTGTTTGAAGAATGTGCGGCTGCTTGTTGAACTGCTGCCAGTTTTAACTATAGTTCTGCGTCTCTTATTTGTTTAGCCTCCTTCGCTAACAGGTCCATCACTTTCAGCACCACATCTGCTGTTGGGTTCGGACCGAACCATGCTAGCTTCTCTCTCATTACTTTGTTGGCTGACGATTCCTCCTCCTGAATCTATGGTGTCTCCATCTCTTGTACTGCTGGCGTTGCTGCAACCAAGTTCTCCTGGCCTAGCTCCATTAATTCTGCTATGATGACCCGCTTGGTTTTGTTGCTAGCAATCCTTCCACGAACTTCCAGTAGTTCTTCCAGTGTCTGCTTGGAATCCGGGTGTAAAGGAGAGTAGAAGGGAAAATCCCGCCGCTGCCAACCAGTTGTGATGGTATTAGAATGATATCTCCGTCAAACATTCCCTTCTTCCCATAACGAAGATCACCCCAATATTCCACGAGAAGTCAGATTCCACATGAGTCAGAGCTTACTGCTGGAACAAGACACTTTAATGGCAGCATGCTGCTGGTATATACAGTATGCAGTTTACAAGCTAAATCCTCAATCACAGAACAATGAAATCTCCACCCCCTTTCCACACAGAGTGGGGCTCTCATACAGATTATAGGCAGACACTTCGGCGCCTGACTCATGAAGACATATTTCTTTAGATAATGACATCAGTGAAGGTAATTACTAGTTGTAACAGAATACGTTATCTAGACAGCTTGGCCCTGCATATAGAAGAGGTAATTACCACAATGAAGCAATCAGAATAATTAACATGAGCCCCTTCTAATCACAGTAAACAGTAAACACAGGTCTCCTTCACACACACAATAGATCAATTACCCTTTCAAATAGGGAGCTGGCTGAGGAAGGGACATTTCAACAGAGGAATGAGTCACACCTGAAATCACCTGTTACCTCTAACACACACACAATTACTAGCAGGGATAATTACATTGAAGCATATCCTTCACATCGGGCAATTCATCTAGCCCTCAGGGTCTGGACTTACAGGTTGAAAGGTTGCCCTGCCCAGGTATGTCTGACAATGCTATGGCAGTGGCCTATATAAATCACCAATGGGGCACCAGGAGTCTGGATGCCCAAAAAGAGGTCAATGACATTTTTTCTTGGGCAGAAAGGCATGTTCCTTGCCTGTCTGCGGTCTTCATTTCAGGGGTAGAAAATTGGCAGGGGGAGGCTCAACCCTCCCCCTGTGTTAAATCTGGACACTTAAACAGCTGGCAGTATAACACACACTAGAGGTAAAATAGCCACCATCAACACTGCAGCTTGTACCCTGTATAACTGGCAGCTATCAGTCATTAATCATCCCTGAGTCCTTAAAGATTATTTTCTAACAAGAGGATCTGCAGCAGATGAACGGCGGTTCAGTTTTGTATGATCAAAAAACGCTTTGGAAGACTCACCCATATGTGACAGTGTCTACCCTATAAGTTCTGGCTGGGATGTTTTGTATCCATAGTTTGTGATGCACCTCCATTAATTGTAGGCCAATAATCTACAGGCCAATTATTGCTCTCTCCTTCCCCCCCTTTTTTTTTTTTGCCATTTGTGTTGCCCTTTTTTTTCTTTCTTATTTACCAGCAAAAAGAAAACGATACGGCGGTAAGAGGCGGTAAGAGGTGCCAGCTGTAAGATATAAAGGACTGTTACTGTTACACAGTACTGGTATTGTACCTTGGAGATGCAGTAGGAGTGGACACTACAGGGGCAATAAAGTATAAGCTGGGACACTAATATGCCCAAAAAGCATGGAGAAGAGGAGCAATCAATTCAGCATTACTCAGCCCAAGAAGGAACTCAAGGCACTCGCTCTACAAAGGCTCAGGCAGTACAACCACCCCAGGAGGGGATCAAGAACACCCGATCTGCGAAAACCAGGCAGTGGTGGCGGCGGCAAAGCTGGAAGGATTTGCCCGAACTACCCTATCGCCAGCAAAGGGGACCTATCCCCAGTATCAAGCCCAAGCAGGATCGGCAGTGGATCGGAAAAGTCAGGGCAGGGGCCAGGTATCGGCCAGGCCATCCGCTGCTGTGAAACTCAATACGAAAACTGTGAGTAACAAAGGGGCAGGGGGAGGAAAAATCAATACTGTAACTGCTGTAATTGCTGTATTACCCCCTGCTAAGACAGTCCAGACCAATATGGAGGGAGCACCCACAGGAAGTGAGGAGGAGCCTACGTTGAGGGATTTGTTGCATGCTATAAATGCCTGCAGAGACTCAATAACTGGTCTAGATGCAGAGCTTAAAGGCATTAAAGGTGAGCTCCTCTCAATGGGGGATAGGGTGAGTAAGATTATGGAAAAATGACTGTGTTGGAGGAGAGACTCAGTACAGTGGAAGATGATCTTTCTCCCCTTAGACAAGTAATCACTGATATGAAGAAACAGATGGCTATACACACTGCAAGAATTGATGATTTAGAAAACAGAAATCACAGAAACAACGTTAGGATAATAGGCATGCCTGAACAGAGTGAGGGAGCTAATGCAATAGCATTTTTGGAGGGATGGTTTAGGGAGGTCTTTGGGGCTACATCCTTTTCACCATTTTTTGGTATTGAGAGAGCCCATCGTACCCCCTTTAAACCACAACCGGCAAATAAATATCCCAGGCCACTACTTATTAAAATGTTTAATTACATTGATAAAGTGACTTTGCTTCGGAAGGCCAGAGAAAAGGGAGATAGTTTTTTTAATGGGACGATAATCTCATTCTATCAGGACTTCTCCCCAGACCTGCAGAGACGAAGAGGAGAATTCATCCCTGTCAATTGAGTGCTTCAACAACATAAATTAGACTATGCGTTACTTTACCCTGTATGCCTGTGAGTAATGGCGAAAGATGGTACCAAATTCTTTGATACTCCAAAAAGCGTGGAAAGGTGGCTCGAAGAAAACAAGAAAGGCCTTTAAAAACCATATTTTTTTCTTTGGGATAAGAGCAGAACAGGACTGGCTTTGAGAACTTCCTAATTTTCTTTTTTTTTTTAATAATGCACAAAATGCACAAATTTGCTTAATCTAGTAGTAACATAAGAGTAGGTTTTTTTTTGGCTACAATGAAAAAGGCACACAATACACAAAATGCATAGAATTTGTATAATATAGCAGTAGTTGAGAGTATGGAGGGTCTAAGAAAACTGCTGTTAATATAAAGTGGTGTGGGAGTTTAGGGGAAAAAGGAAATAAAAAGAATTAAATTCTGGATACGTATTCCTTTTTTATTATTTATTATCTGAACAAACACAAAAATAAGCATGGAAAAGGCACGGAAGCACTAAAGTTAACTGTAAAGGGGGAGGGGGAGGGGGAGGAAAGGTATAAAAGGAGTAGAGATGTATGGTAGAAGGAAAGAGCGAATAGGTATGGGTGAGGGTGAGGTAGGGAGGTATGTGAGAGAAGAGTGGATGAGTATGAGCTGCAGTGAGGCCATAGGTACAACCCTGGGGGTAGGCCTAGATGGGCCATGGGGGGAAGGGAGGGTGGGGGGTTGGGGTCGGGGCACGAAGGGGGGTAAAAAACAAATCACTGAGTTCACGCAAATATTCGAGGCAGTTTCATTCCACATATTCTTCCTATTCTAGGGGGGTCAGCGTAATGGTGTCTGCAAATGTTCTGTTTGAGTGTATTCAACAACAGGTGGATGAAGAAGGCAGATACGTCTTCCTGCTATGCAAACTAAATAAGTTAACATGTATTATTGCTGCAATCTATGTTCCCCCCCCCCGTTTATTTTTTGCGCTATAAACAAAAATAGAGCGACAATTTTGAAAAAAAATTCAATATTTTTTACTTTTTGCTATAATAAATATCCCCCAAAAATATATAATTTTTTTTCCTCAGTTTAGACCGATACATATTCTTCTACCTATAAAATGTATAGCGTTTACAAAATAGGGGATAGTTTTATTGCATTTTTATAATTTTTTTTTTTTTTACTACTAATGGCAGTGATCAGCGATTTTTTTTCGTGACTGCGACATTATGGCGGACACTTCGGACAATTTTGACACATTTTTGGGACCATTGGCATTTTCACAGCAAAAAATGCTTTTAAAATGCATTGTTTATTGTGAAAATGGCAGTTGCAGTTTGGGAGTTAACCACTAGGGGGCGCTTTTGGGGTTATGTGTGACCTGAAGTGTGTTTACAACTGTAGGGGGGTGTGGCTGTAGGAGTGACGTCATCGATTGTGTCCCCCTATAAAAGGGATGACACGATCGATGCACCCGCCACAATGAAGAACGGGGAAGCCATGTTTATGCACGGCTTCCCCCGTTCTTCAGCTCCGGGGGCCAATCGCGGGACTCCAGCGGCGATCGGGTCCGCGGGTCCCGCGGCCCGGTCATGGATATTCGGACCGGGTCGCGGTAGCGCCGCGGGCGCGTGACCCACGGCTGGGTACTAGTACAGGACGTACCTGTACGTACATGTGCCCAGCCGTGCCATTCTGCCGACGTATATGTGCAGAAGGCGGTCCTTAAGTGGTTAATAAAAACACCACACGTGTACACATAAACACTTGCTGGACACACATTTAACCCTTTGATCACCCTAGATGTTTAATCCCTTCCCAGCCAGTGTCATTACAGTGACAAGGCATATTTTTAGCACCGATCACTGTATTAGGGTCACTGGTTCCTGCAAAGTGTCAAAAGTGTCAGTTTGTCCACCACAATATCGCAGTCACTCCATAAGTCACTGATTGCCAGCATTACTAGCATAAAACATAATAAATACATACAAATTCCAGTATATATACATATAACAGTTTATAGAAGCTATAACTTTTGCGCAAAAAACAATCAATATATGCTTATTGGGATTTTTTTTACCAAAAATATGTAGCACAAAACATATTGGCCTAAATTTATGAAGAAATTCGATTTTTTTTTAAAAAAAATATTGGATATTTTTTATAGGAGAAAGTAAAAAATATTGGGCCTAATCCTCAAAACCCGGCGCAACGTAACTTTTTCCATTTAAGTTACACCGCCGCAAAATCTCTAACTAAGTGCCCGATCCACAAAGCACTTACCTAGAAATTTTGAGCGGTGTAACTTAAATCCGGCCAGCGCAAGGCGTTCCTCTTCTCCAGGGGGCGATTCCCATTTAAATGAGGCGCGCTCCCGCGCCGGCCGTACTGCGCATGCTCGTGACGTCATTTTCCCGACGTGCATAGCGCGAAATTACGTTACGTCGGGCTTTGTGGATTGCGACTGGACAATAAAGTTGCTTCGGGTAAAAAAAAAGATACGGCGCCAAAAATTTTTTTTTAAATAAAAAAAAAATCACGTCGCTAGCAAGAAAGGTCTGTTTTTACAAGGTGTAAACAGTTTACACCTTGTAAAAGCAGCCCTAATTTAGCGTTTGCAAAATAAAACTTACGGAGAAAAAACGAAGCTGAAAAGCTTTGTGGATCTCTGTAAGTCCTAATTTGCATACCCGAGGCGGCATTTCGACGCGAAATGCCCCCAGCGGCGGATGCGGTACTGCATCCTAAGATCCGACAGTGTAATTCAATTACACATGTCGGATCTTCGTCCTAACTATGGGAAACGGATTCTGTGGATCAGTTCCATAGTTAGGACCAGGGATATGACGGAGTAACAGCAGTTACTCCGTCGTATCTCTTTTGAGGATTAGGCCCATTGTTTTTTTTTTTTTTTTAAATTGTAGGTCTATTTTTGTTTATAGTGCATACAAAAAAAATAAATAATTGTGGTGATCAAATACCACCAAAAGAAAGCTTGATTTGTGGGAAAAATACAGAAATTTCATTTATGGACAGCATTGTATGACCATGCAGTTAAAGCAACAAAGCGCCGTATAGCAAAGAATGGTCTGGTCATGTAGGGGGGTATATCTTATGGAGGTCAAATGCTTAATATTACTAATTAATAATAAATACGTATAAACAATTATATATCTAGACTTTAGTCAGATTTTCCAATTAATTTTACCTGTTGGAAATATTTCTGGATATTATCCCCAAACATTGAAAATAATGAATAATATATATAAATAACATTGAAAATAATGAATAATATATATAAAAAATAATAAATCTTTTGAAGATCAGTTACGGAGCTACGGACTATTCTCTGACCAATAGGCTTCTCTATCCTCATGTATTCCGGACAGTTCAGAATGACCATGTTCATTATATGGCTGTTGTTAAGTTGTTGAAACATTTTGGCTGGACGTGGGTTGGAATATTTGCATCACAAGATGATGCCGGAGACAGAGATAAAGAGATATTAATACAGTACATGAAAATTAATGGTATTTTTGTTGAATATTCAGTTTCATTTTGGTCTAGTAAGTGTGATGACATTAATGGAAATCAAATTATGAATAATGTAATTTCTGTTATTAAAAACTCCATTGCTAAAATAATTGTATTGTGTGGATCTTATATGAATCAGGGTGTATTTTATAATTATTTCAATGAGAATAGTGCCATTTATAATAAAACATTTATTGTTCCTCTTATGAGATCTCTCAGCCTTATACGACATGATCCATATGGATACTTTAATGGTAGCTTGGCTGTGGATTTATACCCTTTATTCTTTCCAAATAAAGACAATTTTTTTGATGGAATTGACAAGACCTATAGCTTAAATAATTCATCAGCTTCCATCTATATTTTATCAATTGCAAAGTGCATGTCTGCAAACAAAGAAAATAGAAATCAAACCATATTATGTCTACTTAGCTATTATGGGTCTATGGAAGAAGAAATGTGGCCAAATTTATTTAATATTGTGCATCAAGGACTTTCTCCACTAATTTATTATGCGGTAGAAGCTATGGCCAGATCACTGCATGATATGAATCTGTTCTACAAAGAAACATTGTATAATAAGCATCCTCATTATTACAGACATAAGGTACAGTATACAGCCTTTTTACTTGTCAAAATATGTTTATTATGTGATTCAGAAAAAATTGTACAAGTAACACATAACAAATACATTACATAGGGGAGAAACTTTGTTGCGCTTATACAATAGTATATAAATCCAATGAAGTTTAAATTAATACAGTATTTAATAAAAATTTTAGTTACTATTGATAACACATAAATTGGAAGCTATAAAGCGATTCCCAATAGAATAACTTCTTGTATTAATACATTTCTAAATTAAAAATTTCAGTTAATACAAATAAATATCAAGCTAATAATGGGAGTTTCAAAAACATAATAGTGAATCAAAAAATAAAAAGAAGTAAAAAGAAAAACCGAGAGAAAGAGAGTGGGGGGGGGGGGGGTAAAATAAGAGTCTGCAGGACTAGGCCGCGATCCACTTCCACCAACTGAAAAGTATAATAAGTATACACAATGCTCAGGCTACCATGGCATAAGTACTTTGTTATCAAAGGATATTGGCATTGCATATGTAATCCAAGGTTTCCATATTCTCTCGAACTTGGTGATCGTGTCCGTTTCTATAGCCATCATTTTAGCATATGTCATATGCCGCGTACACATGGTCGTTTTTTGGCATGAAAAAAAAACGTGAAAAATGATGAACAAAGCGCGGTGAAGTACGTACAACGGCACTCTGAAGGGGTTCTATTCACCTTTGGGCTGCTTTTAGCTGATTCCTTGTTAGTAAAAGACGATTCGCACTTTTTTGTCTGTTACAGCGTGATGAATGTGCTTACTCCATTATAAATGGTAGTTTTACGGCGTTGCCGAAAGAAGCTGAACGTCGGTGCGGCTCTATACCGTGTCTGCGCACCGACGGTCGGCTACTTTCGGCAACTCGTGACGCGCTGTATGCGACGGTCGGAAGCCTGTCAATCAAATAGGAATGCCCCACCCGATTGTGCTTCCCACAATTAGCCTCAATCTAATGTTAAAAATGTGTTTTTTGGGTGAACCCCCGCTTTAAGGAGCAGGCTGGGAAGCCGGCCTCTGTGTCTTTAACAACCAATGAATCATCGGCTATGAGCAGGGTTCCACATTGACAGCTGAATGCAAAAACAAGAATTGCTGGCAATAAAAAAAAAGCAAAAAACTGACCTTTGGGTCTGGTATGGATTTTGAGGGGAACCCCACACCAAAAAAAAATTAACTGGTGTGCCCCAGCACAAAATCCATACTAGACCCTTATCTGAGCATGCAGCCTGGCAGGTCAGGAAAGGAATTGAACAAGCGAGCGCCCACCCTCTCCTGAACCATAACAGGCCACATGCCTTCAACATGGGGGGTGCTTTGGGGCGGGGGGGGGATCTGCCCCCCCAAAGCACCTTGTCCCCACATTGATGGGGACAAGGGCCTCTTCCCCACAACCCTGGCTGGTGGTTGTTGGGGTCTGCACGTGGGGGGCTTTTTTGGAATCTGGAAGCCCCCTTTAACAATGGCCCCCCCAGATCCTCCATATGAATGAGTATGCCCCTAACCAGTCACCAAAAAAGTGTAAAAATTAAGTATCAAAGAGCCTGGTATGGATTGGGGGGGGGGACCCCACGCCGTTTTTTTGCAGGTTTTTTTATTGCCAGTAATTCTTGTTTTTATATACAGTCTGTACAGAACGTATTCAGACCCCCTTACATTTTTCACTCTTTGTTATATTGCAGCCATTTGCTAAAATCATTTAAATTAATTTTTTTCCTCATTAATGTACCACATATTAACAGAAAAACACAGAATTGTTGAAATTGTTGCAGTATTTAGTAGAAGCACCCTTTTGATCTAATACAGTCATGAGTCTTTTTCGGAAAGATGCAACAAGTTTTTCAACCCTGGATTTGGGGATCATCTTTCCCTCGATTGCAACCAGTCGTTCTGTCCCTGCAGCTGAAAAATACCCCCACAGCATGATGCTGCCACCACCATGCTTCACTGTTGGGACTGTATTGGACAGGTGATGAGCAGTGCCTGGTTTTCTCCACACATACCGCTTAGAATTAAGGCCAAAAGGTTCTATCTTGGTCTCATAAGACCAGAGAATCTAATTTCTCACCATCTTGGAGTCCTTCAGGTGTTTTTTAGCAAACTCCATGCAGGCTTTTATGTGTCTTGCGCTGAGCAGAGGCTTCCGTCGGGCCACTCTGCCATAGATCCCCGACTGTTGGAGGACTGCAGTGATGGTTGACTTTCTACAACTTTCTCCCATCTCCCGACTGCATCTTTGGAGCACAGCCACAGTGATATTTGGGTTCTTCTTTACCTCTCTCACCAAGGCTCTTCTCCCCCGATAGCTCAGTTTGACCGGACAGCCAGCTCTAGGAAGGGTTCTGGTCATCCCAAACGTCTTTCATTTAAGGATTATGGAGACCATTGTGCTCTTAGGAACCTTAAGTGCAGCAGAAATTTTTTTTGTAACATTGGCCAGATCTGTGCCTTGCCACAATTCTGTCTCTGAGCTCTTTAGGCAGTTCCTTTGACCTCATGATTCTCATTTTCTCTGACATGCACTGTGAGCTGTAAGGTCTATAGACAGGTGTGTGTCCAATCAGTATAATCAAACACAGCTGGACTCAAATGAAGGTGTAGAACCATCTCAAGGATCAGAAGAAATGGACAGCACCTGAGTTAAATATATGAGTGTCACAGCAAAGGGTCTGAATACTTAGGACCATGTGATATTTCAGTTTTTCTTTTTTAATAAATCTGCAAAAATTTCAACAATTCAGCGTTTTTCTGTAAATATGGGGTGCTGTGTGAGGGGAAATAATGAGGGGAAAAAATGAACTTAAATGATTTTAGCAAATGGCTGCAATATAACAAAGAGTGAAAAATGTAAGGGGGTTTGAATACTTTCCGTAAACACTGTTGGGTAGATTCACGTAGGGGCTCCTAAAATTAGGACGGCCTAGCCTACTCTTTTTAGGCTACACCGCCGTAAATTATTTAGGTTAGAAGTGATTCTCAAACCACTCACCTTCAAATTTTCGGCGGCGTAGCCTAAAACGAGCGGGCGTAAGCGCGCCTAATTCAAATGACTGGGAGGGGGGCGTGTAGTATTGAAATGAGGCTTGACCTCACGTTTTTTGAAGTTTTTTACACTGCGCATGCGCCGGGCGACTACATTTCCCAGTGCGCATTGCGGCTAAGTAGGCCGTACGGGCCTATTGATTTCGACGCGTACGTAAACGACGTAAATCCCGATTCGCGGACGACTTGGGCAAACGGCGTAAAAAAATCGCACCTCGCGGCGGGAACGGCGGCCATACTTAACATTGTTATTCCACCTCATAGGTGGAATAACTTTAGGCAGCCTATCGCGTACGGAAATGACGTAACTCGACGGTGTAGGCCCGGCGTACGCTCGTAAATCGTCGGGAATCGGCGTATCCCCTCATTTACATAATCTAGGCCGGCCGCAATGGAAGCGCCATCTAGCGGCCAAAAGAAACATTGCAACCTAAGATAGAATGGCGCAAGCCAGCCTATCTTAGATATGTTTGAGGCCCCGTACACACGACCGGATCGATCCGCGGATCAGTTCCAGCAGATAGATCCGGTCGTGTGTATGGCCTAGCGGACATTTTCAGGCGGATAAAAATCCAGCCGACGGATTTTCAGCGGATAAAAATTTCTTAGCATGCTAAGAAATCTATCCAGTTCAAAATTAGTGCTAATGGCGCCCTTCCTATAATATAGCACTACCCGGCGCTTAGATACGTGAGTTCAAAGCAATTGGTAACAGAATAATAAATATGTGCAAATTGCAGCAGCTGCTTAAAAATGTAAGACAGTGATCTTGAAACAGTAAAAAATAAAATGAATAAAACTTATAAAAAAGTCCCAAAAGTTCTATATAAAACTGTAGCAGCGCTACTTTTAAACCAGCGTCTAAGAAATCTATCCGCTGGAATCCAGTCCAGCGGACTGATCCGGTCGTCTGTACAAGGCCTACGTGTATCTCTGTTTGAGAGTACACTTAAACATAGGCCGGCTTAGATTCAGAGTTAGGTCGGCTTATCTGTAGATAAGCCGGCCTAACTCTTCGTGAATCTACCTAACAATATATATATATATATATATATATAAGTAAAGTGCAGATGAGTGCAGCACCAAGTCTTTATATGATTCTACCCACCGCTGGAGAAAGAAGAGGGTTAAGAGGACCTGTGATGTTACCAGAATAAAGGTACCTAAAAAAAATGTAGATGTATTTATTTTTTGTACAAGGTCGGGGGTACTTCAGTGGAGATGGGACCAGTTGGACTTTAAATATGAATTTTTCTTTGATAAATTTCTATTCCTTATTTAACACATTTTTCTCTTTCTATTTTCACGTTGAAGTTGTATCGCCATTTAAAAGAAATTAAATATGCTTTTGGTTTAAATGAGCCAACACCATTTTTTAATGAATACGGAGAATTTGTTTATCACTACAAAATAATAAATTGCATACATACAGATAACGGCACTGTGATTTATAATGATGTGGGAAATTTTACATCTTGGGCTCCAGAAGATCAGCAACTTCAAATTAATACTGAAGCCATAAGATGGAAGTTTGGCAGTGAGGTAGGCTGTATGTGATCAATGATGTCACCACGATCGCTTCCTCCTCCCTTATATAGCTGATGACAGCTCAGCCGGGCCTCACATATCATTTGGCATTGTGACTGATGTATAACAAGGGACGTTTTTGAGGAGATTTGTTAAAGCGGGGGTTCACCCGTACATGACACTTTTTCCCCTTAGATGGATGCTCGTTTTCTCTAGGGGAATCGGCTATTTGTTTTAAAATATGTGCAGTACTTACCCGTTTACGAGATGCATCCTCTCCGTCGCTTCCGGGTATGGGCTGCGGGAATGGGCGTTCCTTCTTGATTGACAGTCTTCCGAGAGGCTTCTGACGGTCGCATCCATCGCGTCACGATTTTCCGAAAGAAGCCGAACGTCGGTGCGCAGGCGCAGTATAGAGCCGCACCGACGTTCGGCTTCTTTCGGCTACGAGTGACGCGATGGATGCGACCGTCGGAAGCCTCTCGGAAGACTGTCAATCAAGAAGGAACGCCCGCTCCCGAAGACCCATACCCGGAAGCGACGGAAGAAGATGCAGCTCGAAAACGGGTAAGTACTGCTCATATTTTAATACAAATAGCCGATTCCCCTAGACCGAACGAGCAGGAATCTAAGGGGAGAAAAAAAAAATTTAATAAATGGGTGAACTCCCGCTTTAAAGAACTTGTCAAATATTTGGGTGTCTATTTCTAAGTAAAACATTTTTTTTTAAATAAATAGGGCTATTATGTACCCCATACTCATCCACATGGGGGGCAGTATCTGAAGGCCATCTAGTTTTTTAATGGGGCTTCCATATTCCGATAAACCTGCAGACTCTGATAACAACTAGGCAAGGGTTGAAGTGAAGAGGCCCTTGTCCTTATCAACCTTGAGACAAGTTGCTTTGTCTGAGGCGTTCCCCCCAAGTAAGGTACTTTCCTTGTGTTGCCCCCCCCCCCCATTCTTCCTGGCCAGCCAAGCTAGATGCTTGGATTAAGGGTGTGGTATGATTTTTTGTGGGACCTCACGTATTTTTAAAACCTGCACCAGACTCAAAGGATTCAATATGTATTGGGAAGACGGCACTACGCATTTTTCATTCTTCATTTTAAACAAAACAGGGTAAATTGCCAACAAATTACATTCTTTGTCAGTTTCTATTTTTTTTTTTATATATAAAGCAGCACACAAAGCCCACAAAAGGTCCTCCAAAATACATGGAAGACTCTTTGTAAAGAAACTGTTTATGACAGTCATCAATTTTATTAATGTTTTTTTTGTCGATGCTGCTGAAGCACTTTCTGTACTTCAGAGATATATCACTTCAGGTATGTTATTTAAAGGATATTTTTTTTTTGCATTGGTAAATGTTCTTCAGGGCAGTGCGACCCCATGTTTTTTTTTTTTTTTTTACAAGCTGTAATAGGCCCTACCTTTACTGGCACATAGACATTGGCCAGTAGTTCACTGAGGCTGACCTTACTGATTAAAATCTGTAGATCTATGCTGGGCAGGGGTGGACTGGGCCAGAATCAAATTGCCCCCCAGGCCATTCTGATACCCCCTAAAATGGCCGGTGTGCCACCGGCTCAGAATTGGGCATTTACAGTTCTGATCTGGCTTAGTGCTACTGCTTGGATGGTGCAGGGGGGGGGGGGGGTCCGGCAGTATGCACCTGTGTATGATTTTCTTTTCGCTCGCCATCAACACAGGAGAAGTCAGAGCCTGCATTCTGGGAATACTTGTGGTCATGCCTTGGGAGACAGCAGGACTTGTGTGTTTAGCCTGATGCCCTCCCTGTGACTCTCCGCTATGCTGCTTGCTTGGCTTGCCTAGTGATGTGTTGCTCACTCACCAGAGAAGGTCCAGACTCTATGGGTAGTGCAGTGTGTGGTGGCAGTGATAGCACAGTCTCTGCTCCTCGTCTGTTTACTGGGCATAGTTAAGGGGCAGACTCTCTATCACAGTCCCTCTGGGGACAATCAAGTGGAGCAGTCTCAGATACTCCTCCACATGATTTTTCCAACAGAAAGATTGCTCCATAATAATTGTCCCCACTGAGAGAGATTATCTCTCTCAGTGGGGGTAATTTGCAGTCTCTCTGTAAGGGCAATGTGGAACAGTGTTCCCCTGTGCATGCAATGTGGAGCGGTCTCTCTTTCTCTCTGTGTTGGCTATGTGAAGCAGTCTCGGTCTATGCAGGCAATGTGGAACGGTCTCTCTTTCTCTCTGTGTGGACTACTGTATGTGAAGCACTCTCGCTCTATGCAAGCAATGTGGAGCGGTCTCTCTTTCTCTCTGTGTGGGCTATGTGAAGCAGTCTCGCTCTATGCAAGCAATGTGGAGCGGTCTCTCTTTCTCTCTGTCTGGGCTATGTGAAGCAGTCTCACTCTATGCAGGCAATGTGGAAAGGTCCCTCTCTGTGCAGGCAATATGAAGTGGTCTCTATCTCTGCGGACAATGTGAAGCAGTCTTTCTCTCTTTGGGAAAAATGTGGAGTGGACTCTCTCTCTCTGTGTGGACAAAGTAAAGCAGGCTCTCTCTCTCTGTGGGAAATGTGAAGCGGTTTCTCTCTGATGCCCCCCCCCATCCATGTGTCCAGCCGCCTGATCTAAATACAGGGCGCCCGACTCATGGTTTCCAATGGTGGGGGTGTGTTTTTTTTAAGCATGTGATTAGAGCCTGAGGCTCTACTAGGCTTCAAAAAAGGGTGGGCTTGGGGAGCAGAGCACTGTGCCCCGATCCCACCCAATTGTGTGACAATAGCAAATGTATATTCGATATTGCCACATTGATCCTCCTCCCATCCAATCAGGAAGTGGGTCTGAGACCGTCACCTGATTGGCTAAAAGGACAGGCAATCATATTGGATACAGGAGAGAGGAGCCACATGGCGGAGGGAGGGAGGATGTACCATGGATGAGGACACAGGAGTTGCTGCCTGCCACCCGAAGAAGCCCGCAACCCATCCGCTGCCTGTAGGAGCCCACTGCCTGCCGCCTATAGGAGCCTGCAACCTGCCCCTAGGAGCCCACAACCTGGCCACTGCCTGCCG
Source organism: Rana temporaria (assembly GCF_905171775.1). Taxonomy (NCBI): domain Eukaryota; kingdom Metazoa; phylum Chordata; class Amphibia; order Anura; family Ranidae; genus Rana; species Rana temporaria. The sequence continues at coordinate 665,966,332 of NC_053489.1, read as the reverse complement.
CCCATAGGAGCCCACTGACCGCCCATCCCAGCAAGTGGGGCAAGTGCTGGGGGGGTTAATCCCAGAATGTTTGCCGCCTCCCCTCAAAAAAACAACACCAGCCGCCAATGTTCTGTACCATGCAATCATGTTGGGGCAAATGCAATGCAGTTGCAACCTGCATTTGGGGTGTCCTGAACTTTTCATTGACAGCCGCTGCAGATCCCAAGAGCAGTGCATTTGGAATGCAGTGCAGGAAACTTGCAGGGGGTGCGGGTTTCCTGGACTGTGTACCAATGTGGTCAAACCCTGATAGAGTTTCCCTGCTCCACTTTCCCAGTCTGCATAGGACTACTTCATGGTGTTAGGGTTTTTCACAATAAAATGCTGTGAGGGAAAGCCAAGTTCCTGTACGTCTTTCCACACCACATTCCAGTTGACACCCACATTCTTGCGATCTTCTGTGGGTGTCACTGCAAGTTAACGACACCCTGAATGCAGGTTGCAAAAATTATTGAGGGGTGACGCCATGATTTACCGCACCAGGTGACACCAACCCTAGTGACACCACTGACAAAGAGAACCAGATACTTTCTCATACAAGTACATGGTACAACAGGCACATATCAGGAATAAGAAGTGTGGCGTTTATATATTCTTTTATTCTTAGTTTGTATAATGTAGCTTCATTGCACCTCTACAAAATAATATTCTCTGATTTTTAGGTTCCAATATCTCGATGCTCAGAACCCTGTTTACCTGGCAGCAGAAAAATGTTTGGATCTTCAATTCATGAATGTTGCTATGAGTGTGTCCCATGTCCAGAAGAAGAGATATCCAACATTTCTGGTAGAGTTTGTATTTGGTGATAAGTTACTTTTGGACTATGTACCATAGAAGTTACCGCTATAGTTATAGTTATAGCTATATACTTACCTGGCAGGGGAGACACCATGATCATGAAGGTGGTTCTCCCAGGGCGAGGCACGGCTATTGCACACTCTAGGCCGTGCTGATCGTGGTTGTCTTCCCTGCCGGTTCTCGGCCTTTTGGCTGGGACTGGGTGTGGTATCTGTCCTTATCAGTTGTCAGCGGAGCGCTGAAGCACCTCCTACATGGGGAGGGTGAATGCAATCCAATGACGTCATTGCACCTGGAAGGATGGTTTCAGCAGGGACTACGCTGTGCTGCCCGACAGAATACTGGGGGCCGGCCCATGGTTGAGTCTGAGCCATCTGGAAGGGTGCTCCTGGTGAGGATGGGTGCTGTGCTTGGTCTTGGTCTTTTTGCCGAGTTCTAGTCTGGCCTTCTGGCTGGCTGGTGTAAGTGCTATCTCTGTCAGCGATCCGGTAGGAGGAGCTGGTAATGCCCTGGGATAAGACGGGGCAGCACCATGCAAATCCGCTGGGTTGGCTGGCAGGGGTGGAGGGCTGCACTGGTCGGTCGGGGGGTCGGATATGGAACGAAAAGCCTATGGTGCATGTGCCCCTGGAGTGGCAGTCCAGGGGTATCTGAAGATCACTGTGTGTGAGGGACACATTGATTGAAGGATACCACGGTCACTGCACCAGATACACGCTTTTTTTAGCACCTGCCTCCTGGGCCGGGCCTTTTGGCTAGGACCGGAGGAATTTTTTATTCCTGGCCGGAGGGCCTGGTCATTGTTTCACCACAATGGCCACTTCTTTCACTCTCCTCTCCACTATCCCTTCCCCCACTTTATTTTATTTAAGCCTGTGTTTGTCACTTTTTTGTCTTTTTTTGTTGTGCACGTTTTGTCACTGTGTGATTAGTAGGGTGCGGGTCCTCGGGCCAGCCCTGAACGTCTTGGGAGTGGGTGGACATGGCCTTCTGGCTTAGTTCGCCTGCTCTCATGGGGTCTCCCTTCGGGGGAGCCCCACCTAGTACTGGGAGGGTTCTGTTTCGGCAGTCCCTCCGAGGAAGTTGGGTCCATGTCGGCTTCGGTTGCTCGGACCACAGTACCTCAGTCCCCGTCTGGAGCCTAACGCCCCGGGGGATCAGGGTTTGGGTCCCTCTTCACAGGAGGACCACTTGACGTTGCACCCGTCTGCACGTTTTTGTGAACACTCTTTATGTGTGTGCACATTTTTTCTGCACCGGGTGGAGTTTTTTGGGTGTGTTCACACGCCATAGGCTTTTCAAAAAAAAAAAAAAAAGAAGTTACCGCTATAGTTAAAGTATATATATGGAAAAAAATATGCATTGTATCTCTGGAATGTATGCACATTTCCTCATGTTTTATCTCTTTAAAGAACCTGCAAGTACAGAAAGAATTCCTAGTATGGATATCTTTACATATGTAGCACTGACCCCCGAAGGAGCTGCTGGTTTGATTTGGGTCTTGTCAGGGAACCAACCGTGGAAGAACTGTCAGACCTGCCTTACACGGACCAACAAGCGCAGTGCGCATGCGCGCGCAAACGCGCGCAACGCGCAAACGGGCAACAACTCTGCAAGTCTTGTATTCTTTACTGCGCACGCGCATGCGCCAGTGCGCACACAATGCGGGCGGGACTCCTGGCGTCAGTGCCCTATTTAAAGATGTGCTGCAGCAGTTACCAACTGCTGCATGATCTTCAGCCTTTGTGTGTTGCTGAGCTCTTGTTCCTGTGTTCCTGTGTACCTGTTGACGACCCGGCTTGCCTGACCAGACTTCTCCGTGTATGACCCCCGGCTTGTCTCCCGGTTACCCTTTATCCTGTTCCTGCCTGATTGTTCCAGTGTATGACCTTGGCTTGCCTTCCGACCTGCTCCAGTTACTTCCTGCTTCCTGTGCATGACTACTGGCTTGGCTCCTGACTCCGCCCCGGGGTTTCCCTGCAAGTCTACCTCATCTGGTACTTCCGTGGTACCCCTGCCTGACTACGTATCCTGGTGGACAGCTGATCTTCTACATCTCTTCAGCAAGGCGCAGCTGGCAACCCCTGCATCTCTGGGCATAGCACCCCCTGTGTCACCTCCAGGGGGCGTTCTGCACTCAGTCGCAAGGGAAGCCCTCTCAGCACTTCGGCCTCTGGTAAGGTACGTGACAGGCCTGCACTCTACCACTAAACCCCACTAACTTGGCTCAATCCCCTTGGCACAGCTGTGATGCAATGCAATACAATACAATGTAAGACAGTACAAAATACCTGTATTATCACCCCAGGATCCACTGACTGCACCTGGTGGGAGAAAGCAGTACACCACAACAACTGGATACTTAACCAGTTGAACTGGATGGACTTGTGTCTTTTTTCAACCTGACTAACTATGTAACTAACTATGTAACTATGTAACTATGTAACCAGAGATATATTTTACTGTAAAATATGCAAAGAAGTGATTACAGTAATTGTGCTGTCACCCCAACGTAAGACGACAGCACAATGGATTTCAATATAAACAATTTAAAAACAGTATATATATATATATATATATATATATATATATATATATATATATATAATAGAAAAATATTATACCTGGGAGCTCCCCCTACTTTATAAGTTATGCGTGAGATCTCACTTAAAGTACTTAGTCCTGGATCTTCTTTTCTTCGTTAGCTAAAGTAGTTCCTTGTGATTTGTAATCCACAGTTTTGGTGAGTTAAGCTGTTAAGTGAAAATGCTCCTGGTGTAGCTGTAACAACTATTTTAACATTGCTCGAGACGTCAAAGTAGATAGGCCTCAATCCTTCTCAGTGTCAATTTATTTTCTCCTTGTGGGACTATAAGCCCCAGTGAGGCCTGTATATGAGTCTAACTGGGTGTGAAACTTTAACAAACTGTGGGCCGTGACCTGCTCACCCACTGGATCGGGGCTCCGTGTAGTAACTTTGTCCGGTGACTGCAACTTGCTTCTCCGTCAGCTGGGCCAGTCGATCCGTTCAGCTCCGCTGGGTGGCTCTGGTCCCCTGATGCTCGGATGAGTGTCTCTGGGTTTCTGCAATCCGGCCGCTGTCTCCACGAAACCTCCCACAGGTCCTCTCAGGCAGGCCACACGATCCCAAGAGACCTAAAATGGCCGCTGGGCTCCTTTTTTATTTCCTATCCAGCATGCACTGCTTAAGAAAGTGTTCATGGGTAGGTCACCAAACCTCCTGAGTAAAAAGGGTCAACCTTTTCCTCCAAAACAACAGTCACTTCCTGTCTAGTCCTTTGTGCTTCTCTCAGGAAAACAAAAACATATCTCTGCATTACCAGTATTTGGTCACTAGATGGCTCCAAATACTGAAACATAGCAATATCCATAGACGTTGTATTAAGGTATGCAAACACACATCAATATGCAAGGATGTCAGCGCTACACATAGTTAGGACCAGGTCAGTTTGTTGGCCTCCATGGAAGCTGGATATCACTGCAGTAGACACTACTAATCCAGTAATCTCCATGGATGGACAGCTGCTTCGCACAGGACCCAGAAGCTAATTGAGATCATATGAGTAGAGCTGTTTACACAGTGTGCGGAACTAAAAAAAAATAAAAAGTTTTAATTTGTTATTTACATAAATGTATTTAGTTAAATTTGTTTAATTCTTTTTCGGAATTTGTTTTGTTTATTTTAACTGATTCAAATTTTCTGAATTGGAATGCGCGTTTACCACAGGGCAAGCAAGGTGAGCTTGCGGCTAAAAAAACCCAACCAGGACCTTTATCCAGGGAATTTCTGATGTTGCAGCTTCGGATGGTCAGAATGGAGGAAGAGATGTGTACGGCAGATGGCTGGATTATCTCGATCGTTCAGGTCTCATAGGAAGTGATTGAATGTTACCCGGAAAGGAAAAAGGAACTCACCATAGTGTAAATCCGATATAAAATGGCATTTATTATGGTAAAAAACACACAGCAGTAAGATGAATAAGAGCAACAAATAGCTGGCCGGCTAGCGAACGCCCGTCCGATCAGACAAACAAACGCAATGTCGCCAGCGCGCAAACTCCTCCCGACTCGCGCGTTTCGTCATAAAGTGATGTCATCTTGGGGCACAAGGCCAGCTTCCAAGGGGTTCCCACAGGAATGGTCTATGCATAGTTATGTGACCCCCTTGTCTTAAACAGGGGCTACCAGCAAATTTAGCTGTGCTAGGTTGTAGTTAACCTTGTCATTAACAAGGGATGAGTCATCAGCTGTCAATGGGCTTCCTTGCTGACAGCTGAATGGAAAAAAAAATTGCCAGCAATTGAAAAAAAAAGGCTTGGGGATATCCCAATCCATGCTGGTTCATTCAGGTCTGGTATGGATATTAAGAGAAAACCCCATGCCAAACTTAAAAAAAATATATCCTGGTAACATTCAAAAAATTACTGCTGAACACAATTCTTTTTTTGAACTCAATGACCACCCTGAGATTGACCGGTTTGTTCTCTGATCTACATATAAAGCATATATGTGGGGAATCCTTATCAAATGACATAGTAAAGCTAAAAAGCAGAGGTCGGAGAAAATTGGAGAGCTACTCTCCCAAATTTACCAACTGGAAAAGCTAAACTTGACCAGAGACACAAACTCCACTCTCTTCTGCTTTATAAATATGAGACCAACCTTAAACTCACTAAGGCTAATTTTCACGTCAAATCAAAATTCAAAGAGCTAAATGTAAAATATTATCCCTACATCACCCCACTTCCAAGCAACTATTAACCAACCCACAAGATATTGCAAGTGCTCTTAGCGACTACTATGCATCCCTATACAACCTAGCTACTGACACTACTTATTCACAATTTCCTGTCTTCAGTGGACCTCCCCTCTATCACCTCTATCACCTCTACCCAACTACACCAGCTATCTCAGCCCTTCACAGGTGCAGAAATCCTCAATGCGATAAAAACCCTTCTCCATAATAAATCTCCTGGTGAAGATGGGTATACTAATGAATTTTACAAACAATTCTCTCTCCTCATTTTTAGGGATGAGCCGAACACCAGCACCAGAACCTGCGAACGGACCGAAAGTTTGCGCAAACTTTAGAACACCGTTAAAGTCTATGGGACTCAAACGTTTGAAATCAAAAGTGCTCATTTTAAAGGCTAATATGCAAGTTATTGTCCTAAAACGGGTCTAGGGACCCGGGTCCTGCCCCAGGGGACGTGTATTAATAGAAAAAAAAGTATTAAAAACTGGAGTTTTTTCGGGAGCATTGATTTTAATGACGCTTAAAGTGAAAAAAAATTGAAAGATTCCTTTAAATTTCATACCTGCTGGGTGTCTATAGTATGCCTATGAAGTGGCACGTGTTTCCTGTGTTTAGAACTGTCCCTGCACAAAATGACATTTCTATAAGAAAAACAGTCATTTAAAACTGCTTGCGGCTTTAATGTAATGTCTGGTCCCGGCAATATGGATGAAAATCATTGAGAAAAATGGCACCCAAATTTAAAAAAGGAAAGGCGTGGGGCCCCCAGGCCCTATATACTCTGAACAGCAGTATACAGGTGGTGCAAACAAGACAGGGACTGTAGGTTTGTTGTTAAGTAGAATCTGTTTGTAATTGTGAACTGGTACATTTTGGAAGTGTAGCTCCAGCCAAAAAATCTATTTTTAAGCTTTTTGGGAAAACATAGAGAAGGGTTATCACCCCTGTAACATTTGTTTTGCTGTCTGTGCACCTGTTCAGAAGATTTCATCTCACTTTCTGTCCCAATGACAAATGTTTTTTTGAAAATTTGGGTTTTTTAGTGAAACAAGGATTGGTGATAAAGCATCAGTGGAAAAGAGACACCGTTTTCCCATATTAACTCTAACAGGAGAGCATTTCCCTTCCATGGGGTAGATTTCCTCTCACTTCCTGTTGTCTCCTTCCGTTTGCAAGTAGGAGTCGTTTGTAAGTTGGATGTTTGAAAGTAGGGGCCTGCCGTATATACTCTGCAGAAATTTGGGACTTAGGTGTTGGTGTTGCCACAACACTGTAAGCCCTCACAGTTAGACTTGGTGGGCGCTGGAACGCCCTGCTGTGAACTATTATATCAAGAATTGTAATTACATGCCATTGTTGAGCAGTGGTAGAATAACCACCTTTGGTGGTGGTGGTGGTGGTGCTGGTGCCACAACACTGTAAATCCTCACAGTTACTCTTGGTGGGCGCTGAAACGGGCCCTGCTGTGAAATATTATATCAAGAATTGTAATTACATGCACCTGTTGAACAGGGCCAGAAAAATTGGGCCTTTGGTGGTGGTGGTGGTGGTGTTGCCACAACACTGTAAGCTCTCACAGTTACTCTTGGTGGGCTCAGGAATGGGCCCTGCTGTGAAATATTAGATCAAGAATTGCAATTACATGTCCTTGTTGAACAGGGCCAGAAAAATTGGGCCTTTGGTGGTGGTGTTGCCACAACACTGTAAGCTCTCACAGTTACTCTTGGTGTGTGCATGAATGGACCCTACTGTGAAATATTAGATCAAGAATTGTAATTACATGCTCCTGTTGAACAGGGGAAGAAAAATTGGGCCTTAGGCACTGGTGCCACAACACTGCAACCCCTCACAGATACTCTAGTTGGAGCGCACTAATGAGCCCAGCTGCAAAGTATTGCATCAAAAATTGTAATTACATGCTCCTGTTAAAAAGGGGGCAGAAAAATGTGGCCTTAGGCACTGGTGCTGGTGCCACAACGCTGCAACCCCTCGCAGATACTCTAGTTGGGACGCAGGAATGAGGCCTGCTGCAAAGTACTGCATCACAAATTGTAATTACACGCCCCTGTTAAACAGGGGAAGAAAAATTGGGCCTTAGCCAATGGTGGCGGTGCCCAGAACCAAAAATTTTCTTATAAGCTATCAGCATGATCATTGAGGAGGAAGAGAATAGTCACTCAGCATAACAGGATAGTCACTCAGCATCAGCATAGGCAGTCTTGAAGGGATCTGACATTTAAAAAGAAATTATTCGGTTACATCAACATCAGGTGCTTGGTAGCTGGTGGTGATCCAAAACTGATTCATTTTTATGAAGGTCAGTCGATCGACTGAGTCGGTGGAGAGGCGCACCCTGTGACAGTTTACAAAGCCTCCAGCAGCACTGAATGTGCGTTCCGAAATAACACTGAATGCAGGACAGGCCAGTAGCTCAATTGCATACTGTGCAAGCTCTGGCCAGTGATCCATCCTCAAGACCCAGTAACCCAGAGGATTTTCAGTGGGAAAGGTGTTCAAGTCTGATCTTGCCCCTAGGTATTCCTGCACCATGTAAAACAGACACTGGCGATGGTTGCTGGAACCGATCATACCTTGGGGCTGCGAACTAAAACATTGTCTGAACGCAATGGCCACCTTCTCCACCGCTCCTTCTGTGACTGACCGAAGCCTCAGCAACACATTGTCCAGGACCAGGATTTTGTAACCTCCCAGTCACTGGGAACGCGTTGCACAGACCTTTCTGCAAGGCCTCCCAAAGATGTTTTATCCTCTGCTCCCTCTGCGACGGCAAGATAAGGTCCACAACCTTACCCTTGTAACGTGGATCAAGGAGGGTTTCCAGCCAGTAATGATGCCTCTCCTTGATACCACGAATACGAGGATCCTTCCGCAGGCTTTGCAGGATCAGCGAAGGCCATACAGAGTAGGTTTGCTGAGGCATTTGGTCTGGAGTCCTCTGGGTCACTGAGGACGACATGATCCACAGCCACCTCCTCCCAGTCACATACAAGTCCATGTGTTTCTTGGGACTGAAATTGATCCCTTGAAGACTGCTGCTGATGCTGAGTGCTAGGCTCCACCTCCATGCTGACACAATCCTCCTCGTCCTCCTTGTCCTCTTTTGTTGTGATAGGCAGGCCAGCAGGAACACTGTCTGGATAAAGGGGGCCTTGAGAGGTAAGGAAGTCCTCTTCTTCCTCCCTCCGTTCTGCCTCAAGTGCCCTGTCCATTATTCCATGCAGCGTGTGCGTCAACAGGTGGACAAGAGGGACAGTGTCACTGATGCATGCACTGTCACTCCTCACCATCCTTGTGGCCTCTTAAAATGGTTACAGGACAGTGCATGCATCCCTAATCATGGCCCACTGGCGTGGGAAAAAAAAACAAGCTCTCCTGACCCTGTCCTGGTGCCATATTGGCACGGATAATTATTGATGGCCCTCTGCTGTGTACTTGCGTAGCCCCTCGAACGCCTACGGAGCACTGCTGGTTCAGAGGAAAAAAGCACAGGAAGAGGCAATGGAGGAAGAAGAAGAGGAGGGGGTGGAGGAGAGAGGTGTGTCAGAATCACCAGTAGTAGCATTTTGGAGGCGTGGTGGCGGAACAACCTCCAACACTACTGTACCCTGTCCTGCATCCTTCCCAGCTGCCAACAGAGTCACCCAATGCGCAGTGAAAGATAGGTAATGTCCCTGTCCATGCCTGCTGAACCATGAGTCAGCAGTAATATGCACCTTACCGCTGACCGCCCTGTCCACCGAGGCATGGACATTGCCTTCCACATGCCGGTAGAGAGCCGGAATCGAAAAAGTGGCGTTTGGGAACATGCCACTGATGTACAGCACATTCCACAAACTCATGGAAGGGGGCAGAGTCTACCAACTGAAAAGGCAGCAGTTGAAGTCCTAGCAATTTAGCTAAGCTAGCATTCAACCACTGGGCATGTGGATGGCTGGGAGCGAACTTCTTTCGGGCGCTGCAGCAGCTGGGGCAGGTAAATTTGCCTGGTACAATCTGACGTCAGTGTACCGATAGCAGATTACCCGCAAGTACTTGGTTGTGGCACACCTAATTCTACACATTCATTCCTCTCAGTGCAGGTTTCAGAGAGGCCTGAAGGTACAGTGGGGTTGGAGATCCCAGCTGATGAGGAGCAAGGAGAGGTCCGCTTTGCTCTTTGGTGTGGGTCTTTTAGGTATGCTTGCCAAGGAACTGCATGGCAGGTCGACATATGTCTGGTCAAGCATGTGGTGTCCAGCGGGTGATGTTTTGGCCACGCGAGATACGATTGAGACATATGTTGCAAATAGCAGCGGTGCGATCTGATTCACTCGTCTCAAAAAATCCCACACCAAAGAACTTTTGGAATAACGCAGAGAAACAGCAGCGCCCTGCACATGTGGAACTCTGCGGTGTGATGCAGTCGGTGTGCTGCCCTTAAGTTGGCCCCTGAAGGGCATCCTGCCTTGTTGGAGATGTGCCTCCTCCTTTCTCTTTTCAGGCACCCACGTGGAGTCAGTGACCTCGTCATCCCCTCCCTCCTCATCACTGGAGCAAACCATGCAATATGCTGCAGCTTGGGGAACATGACTGCCAGATTGCTGTGCTTCTTGGGCACCCCCTCTCTCTGGGCTCACATTACTGCCTTCCTCTAGCTGGGTACCATCATCGGAGTCTTCAAAACGCTGCGCATCCTCCTACAGCATGTACCCAACACTGTGGTCAAACAGTTCGGGGGACTCCACAGGAGGACATGGTGGGGCTAGGGAAAGAGTGACTGATGCCATTGAGCTGAGAGAAGAGGCCACGTTGGCAGCTGCTTTGCCAGGCAAAGTACCCTGAGCCTGGGTAAAAGAGGATTAGGAGGATGATGACGGCTTGGTCATCCACTCTACCACGTCTTCGGCATGTTGCGGCTCAACGCGGCCCGCTGCCCAAAAAAAGGACAAGGTTGTCCCACGGCCATGTGCTGATGAGGATGCATCGGGTCCATGACCAGCACTGTTGCCTCTAGACGCAGAGCCTGCTTGCCCTCTTTTATTGGCTTGTGACTGTCTGTCTCTCCTTGTTGTCCTTCCAGACATACTAATGGTCTTCAGGGAGATGTAGCTGCTCAAAGATGGGATGTATATATATACTGATTATACTGCAGCTAGCAAAATCAACTGCCTGCCTGTAATATTATTAGTAAGTAAACACCAGCAATTTTCTTCAGTTAACTTTAGTTGTATACTGTGTGAAAATACTTGCAGCTCCCTGCCTGTGGTATTAGTATGAGAACACCAGCAATTGTATTCAGGTAGCTTTAGGTGCACACTGTCAAAAGAACACAGTACACTAACTGACAATACGTGCAGCTCTCTGCCTGTGGTATTAGTATGAGAACACCAGCAGATGTATTCAGGTAGCTTTATGCCTCGTTTCCACTGAGCGGATCGGTTCGGTACGGTTCGCTTTTTTGGGAGTTTCCATTATGAAAGCGTGCCATAAAAGCGAACCGTACCGGACCATTCTGGGTCCTGCTTCAGATGTGGGGCCATAGAGAATGGAACGGTTCCATTAGGGCGGACCTACAAATACATCTCACTGATTGGTGGATGTGCTAGGCTTTTTTTCAAAACCTTGCATGGTCCCGGATGGTCCGATTTGCAGTGGAAATGCTCTGCAGAATAGACCGGACCATCTAAGCGAACCGATCCGCTCAGTGGAAACAAGGCATAACTGAAAATACTTTCAGCTCCCTGCCTGAGGTATGAGTATGAGAACATTAGCAATTGTATTTTCTTTGCCTGAATTTCTCACTTCCTGTTTCTCCTCAGTAAGATGTTCAGTAAGCTGTTCTAAATGACTTTCCACCGCTTGAATGATGGTGGAAAGCTTACTGAGGAGAAACAGGAAGTGAGAAATTCAAACAAAGAAAAAATACATTTAGAAGGGAAATGGAAGGAAAAGGTAAGTGAACCAACAATGCACTAGCTTAAAGGAACCTATTTAGAAAATAAAAGACGAACCTTTACAACCCCTTTAAGGCTTACCTGTAGGTGCAAGAAATATATGCTAAACCTACACGGTTTAGGAGATATTTGCAAAAAAGGCAGGCACCGATGTCTACGGCGCACTGTGGAAACCTTTAGAAACGGCGAGCGTGCTGTTTCTAAAGGCGATCGTGCCATGACTGCCGGCTCCCGTGCGCATGTCACAGCGCTGGAGCCACGATACCAGGAAGTCACACCGGGAGAGATGGCGGCGACGGAGGAGGGGAACGAGGACCACTGTGGGGGCTTTGATCTCAGGGAAGTTATTCATAATGAGCTAGTATGCTATGCTTACTAGCTCATTATGCCTTTGTCTTGCAGGGTGTTTTATTTTTTTTAAATATTTTTTAGAGTGTTTACTTCCTCTTTAAATAATTGCGATATTTGAATAAAGCGATTGGGCCAGATCCACAGTCAGCGGCGTATTTTTAGGCAGGCGTAGCGTATCGTTTTTACGCTACGCCGCCCGCTACTTTGAGAGGCAAGTGCTGTATTCACAAAGCACTTGCCTCTAAAGTTACGGCGGCGTAGCGTAAATCTCCCAGCGTAAGGGCGCGGAATTCAAATGATGAACAGGGGGGAGTGTTTTATGTAAAATAAACTTGACCCCACGTAACTGACGCTTTTTTCGTACGGCGCATGCGCGCGCATGCGCGCGCATGCTCAGTATCACGTCAAACTTTCTAATTAAATTACGCCCGCTCAATGCCTAGACGACGTGAACGTAATTTACGCAAAGCCCTATTCGCGAACGATTTACGCAAACGACGTACACGACGGAAAATTCTACGCTGGTCCGACGTCCATACTTAACATTGAGTACGCCTCATATAGCAGGGGTAACGTTACGCCGAAAAAAGCCTTACGGAAACGACGTAAAGAAATGCGGCGGGCGGACGTACGTTTGTGGATTGGCGTATCTAGCTAATTTGCATAGGCGACGCGGAAATCGACGGAAGCGCCACCTAGCGGCCAGCGTAAATATGCACCTTAGATCCGACAGCTTACTAAGACGTACGCCAGTCGGATCTAGCCCAGCTTCAGGCGTATCTTGTTTTGTGGATACAAAACAAAGATACGCCGGAGCAACCTAGAAGTTACGCGGCGTATCAATAGATACGCCAGCGTAACTTCGTTGTGGATCTGGGCCATAATGCTCAGAATTTGGTAGATGGTATTTCGTTTGGAGATCTGCAAAGGGTAGAATCTTCCCATCTACCACTAGTTGATGAGTATTTCGAATGCCACATCCTACCCAAGTTGAGAGCTGAAGGCCGGAGATTTGGAGTTCTAGGTATTCAATGGGGACAGGGATTTTTCGTTGTGGAGAATTGAAGTAATTATGTTTAGATAATATGTTGAACTCTTGGATAGTTGTCTGAATAGAGAGGTAGGGTGATTTGTTTGTTTGTGTCTGTAGGAGACAGGCTGTTATATGAGTTTTGGAGTGTCTAGTTGGCAAGAGAGCGTTTTCCATAAGGCACCAGGTCCACTAGTATCAAATTTAGTCTAAAATAGAGGCTAGGTAATAATGGTACTCACTGTTTAATGAGTATAGTGGTGGCACATCTTTGTTTCTTACCTCTCCATACATAGTTAAGTGTCAGGGAGCATGTTTTAGAGAAGAAGGAGTGCGGTATGGCGATGGGGATAGTGCGAAAGAAGTATAATAATTTAGGTAGTACAAACATTTTAATCACTTGCCGACTGCCTAACACACATTTACGTCGGCAGAGAATGGTGCGGGCAGGCAAAAAAACGTACAGGTACATTCCTTTAATCAGCTTTCTAGCGGGCACGCACGCGCCCGCCGCAAGCTCTGTGACTCGACGTCCACGGGTGTCCCGCGATCGTGTCACGGAGCGACAGAACGGGGGGTGCCATTGTAAACAAGGCATTTCCCTGTTCTGCCAAGTGACAGGACGCTGATCTTCTGCTCCCTGTTATCGGGGGCAGTGATCAGTGTCGTGTCACTGGTATCCCACCCCCCCACAGTTAGAATCACTCCCTAGGACACACTTAACCCCTTCCTCGCCCCCCAGTGGTTAACCCCTTCCTTGCCAATGTCATTTACACAGTATTAAGTGCATTTTTATAGCACTGATCGCTGTATAAATGACATGGGTCGCAAAATAGCGTCAAATGTATCTGATGTGTCCACCATAATGTCACAGTCATGATAAAAATGGCAGCTCGCCGCCATTACTAGTAAAAAAATACATTTATAATAAAAATGCCATAAAACTATCCCCTATTTTGTAGACACTATGGCCCAGATTCTCAAAGGACTTACGACGGCGCAGCGCCATGTACGCCGTCGTAAGTCCTAATCTGAGCCGTCGTATCTATGCGACTGATTCTTAGAATCAGTTATGCATAGATATCCATTAGATCCAACAGGCGTAAGTCTCTTACGCCGTCGGATCTTAACTGCAATTTTTTTTTTACCGCTAGGTGGCGCTTCCGTCGGATTCCCAGTCGAATATGCAAATTAGCTACATACGCGAATTCCCGAACGTACGCGCGGCCGACGCAGTAAAGTTACGACGTTTACGTCAGGCTTTTCCCGGCGTAAAGTTGCCCCTGCTATATGAGGCGCAGCCAATGTTAAGTATGGCCGTCGTTCCCGTGTCGAAATTTTTAAAAGTTACGTAGTTTGCGTAAGTCGTCCGTGAATGGGGCTGGACGTCATTTACGTTCACTTTGAAACCAATGACGTCTTTGCGACGTCATTTGGAGCAATGCACACTGGGATATTTTACGGACGGCGCATGCGCTGTTCGTTCGGCGCGGGGACGCGCTTCATTTAAATGATACACGCCCCCTACCCGGCGAATTTGAATTACGCTGCGTGATTTACGCTACGCCGCCGCAACTTTACAGGCAAGTGCTTTGTGAATAAAGCACTTGCCTGAAAAACTTGCGGCGGCGTAACGTAATTCGGATACGTTATGCCGCCGCATAGATACGCCATTCTACGAGAAGCTGGCCCTATAAATTTTGCACAAACCAATCAATATTAACCTTATTACATTTTTTTTACCACAAATATGTAGAAAAATACATATCGGCCAAACTGAGGAAACAAATATTTTTTTAGATATTTTTGGGGGATGTTTATTATAGCAAAAAGTTAAAAAAAAAAAAATTCAAAATTGTCACTCTATTTTTGTTTATAGCGCAAAAAATCAAAACGCAGTTTATCAAATACCACCAAAAGAAAGTTCTATTTGTGGGAAAAAAAGGACATTAATTTTGTATTTGTAGCCACATTGCGCGACCATGCAATTGTCAGTTAAAGCGGCCCAGTGCCGAATTGCAAAAAATGCCCCCGTCATTGGGCAGCCAAATCCTCCGGAGCTATAGTGGTTATAGCCTATATGATCTCAAAGCAGATACCCAGACCCCACAACCTACCACAGACCATATACAATCCTTCCTTCAACCACTCCTTTTACCTAGATTGACTGACAACCAACTGACCACTCTCTCGACCATTTACAATACCGGAGATGAAGAAAGTTATATCCAGCTTGCCTAAATCCAAAGCCTCTGGGATTGATGGGTTCTCAACCAAAAATGTATAGACATGCTAGCCCCCCATCTAGTGAGTATATAAAACTTTGCAATGATCAAAAGGTAATTTCCCTAAAGAAATGCTACAAGCAGACAAAGATACCTCCCTCCCTAGCAACTACACTGTATAAAAATGTTGTGTTGCGTCTGCTCAAAAAAATTGAGGCATCAGCTTTTTAAATACTGTCAACTAAACTTATTTTTGTCTGACTCATTAGACTTTTCATGTTTTCAACTTAGTTGTTTAAGTAAAGCCAACTCAATTTTTTTCAATTTATAGACCAGTGTTTTAAAGGGGTTGTAAAGGTAAATGTTTTTTCACTTTAATGCATCCTATGCATTTAGGTGAAAAAACATCCGACGGTACAGCCCCCCCCCAAACCCCCGTTTTACTTACCTCACCCCTCAAAAGTCCCCTGCTCGTCCCCGTGATCCTCTTCGGGTTCCCAGCCTGGCCGTTGATTGGCTAGGTTGGACGGATTGATAGCAGCGCCATTGGCTGGCGCTGCTGTCAATCACATCTGATGGTGCGCCAGTGGGCGGGGCCGAGTGATACAGTCGGCGGCTATGCCCACCGCTGTATCACGGGAGTGCGCCCGTAAAGGCTTTCCACCATGCGAGCTCGCTCGCATGAAGGTGGAGAGCTCTTGCGAGGAGGAGCCGAGACAGCCGCCGAGGGACCCCAGGAGACAGGGTTCGGGGACACTCTGTGCAAAATAAGCTGCACAGTGGAGGTAAGTATAACATGTTTGTTATTTTACAAAAAAAAAAAATCCTTTAGTGTTCCTTTAAGTTAGGAATACATACCTTAACTTGTCTAGAACTATATTTTTAAGTAAAGCCAACTAAATTTTCCAGTTTATAGACCATAGGTTCAAGAAAAGCAAAATAGGATCTTCCAGTCTTTAAGCAACTTGAGGCCTTTCTCCATCAAGTGTACTGCATAGATCTTGTGTTGTTTTGTAATCAGTAGCTTGGTAGGTCGACCCCATTGATATGGTATGTTATGATTGCAGAGTGCTTTAGTTAGCATGATAAATTGCTTCCTGGTGCTAATAGTGGCTGCAGATAAATCTGTGTATAGTGTAATTCCAGAAAATTTTTCGGATAGTGTGGGGCTAGCTCTTGATGCCTTGATCACTTTTTCTTATGAAAGAAGTGAATCCTGGCCAGGACATCTCTTGAAATTGTGTCCGCCAGAAAAGGTGGTTTGGGCATACGGTGAGCTCTATCAATTATAAGATCCATGTTCCCAGCTTCAGGTAGTTATTCGGACATAAGTTGGTGTAGGAAGTTGTTCAGCGAGGAGGCAGAGACATTTTCTGGTATTCCTCTAAGTTTTATATTGTTGCGTCTTGATCTGTCCTTGAGATCGCGGAGTTTGGCATTAATTCTGTGGATTCCTGTTTTGCGATCATTATAGGAGTCAATAAGATCATTATGTGCATGGCACACATGTCCAATTTTTCTTATACTTGGGACACCCTGAGGGAGAGGTTTTGGATGGTTGTTGTAACTCTAGCAAGCATTCTGGACATGTCAGCATGGAAATAATTACGCAGGGATAATAGCATTTCCTTTAGATCAGTCAGGGAGGGAGGCTGGGAGGATGCTGGGAAGTCCTCTAGTAATGGCTTGGGGGGAGGATAAACCGAGTCTGGGTAGGAAGCATGAGGTAAGAGAGCTTCATCTTCTCCCTGTTTATTTTTTTACTTTTAGTAGGGCTGCATGTGGTGGGGCTGTCTGGAGGTGTTGACTCACCCTGTATTTGTTGTGGTGAGACAGGTCCCGTACTGCCAGGTTTCAGCATTATCTGCCCTGTGTCTATGCAAGTAAGAGCCAGGGCACTATAGCGGGAACCGCCTCCATCTTGATGGCTGTGAGCTGAGGAGTAGGGCAGATAGAATTTCGTCAGCTTTTGCAGTCCCGATCGGGTATTCAGCCACTTTGTCATGCTGGCAGCAGTGTCAGGAGTGGATCGCTGTGTGTAGCATGTCCCATTTCGCCGTGACTGTCACTTCAGTGCATCTTGTCCTCGGAGCTCCTTTACTATAAGGCCATCACGGTCCGCGCTTGGCCATGCCCCCACATTTCTACAATATGAGGTCATTAGTATATATTTTTTTACTCTCCCACAATGCACTGATGAAAATCTAACTACTAGCTGCAAAGCAAGATCCTTTTTAACTTAAAAACTTTGACAAAGATAATCATTGTGTTTTTATTTTCCTTCCTGCAGACAGTGAAAACTGCATGAAATGTCCTGACGATGAATGGCCAAATGAGAAGAAGGATCGGTGTTTTCCTAAATTGGTGGAATTTCTCTCCTACACTGATGATACAATTGTTGCAGTATTTTCATCTGTCTCCATCCTCTGTTGTCTTCTGACTGGTTTAATATTGGGGGTATTTATACATTACCAGGACACACCCATTGTTAAAGCTAATAACCGAAACCTGAGCTATCTTCTCCTGGTCTCCATCATGCTGAGCTTCCTCTGTGTCTTCTTGTTCCTCGGCCGTCCAGTAGATGTGACCTGCATGCTGCGTGTCACCTCTTTTGGTGTCATCTTCTCAGTTGCTGTCTCTTCTCTACTTGCCAAAAGTATCATGGTGTGTATTGCTTTTAAAGCCACCAAACCTGGGAGTCCCTGGAGGAAATGGATGGGAGCCAAACTGCCCAATTTTATCATTTGCATGTTTTTACTGGTTCAAGTAATAATCTGTGTCACTTGGTTATCCATTTCGCCTCCATTCCAGGATAAAGACACTCACTCTTATCAGGGAAAGATCATCATTCAGTGTAATGAGGGTTCAGTTATCGGCTTCTACTCTGTCCTGGGATATATGGGGCTCCTGGCAGCTGTGAGTTTCATTATAGCTTTTTTAGCCAGGACATTACCGGACACGTTTAATGAGGCCACGTACATCACCTTCAGCATGCTGGTGTTCTGCAGTGTCTGGATTGCCATGATCCCGGCCTATCTGAGCACTAAAGGGAAATACATGGTGGTTGTGCAGATATTTGCTATAATGGCATCAAGTACTGGACTTCTTGGCTGTATATTTTTCCCAAAATGTTACATAATACTGTTTAAGCCTGATCAGAACACAAAAACAGGTTTGCTTGAAAATAAAGGATAATTATTTTTTATTTATAATGATCCTAGTAAATACAGTAAAAACATATCTCTAATAAATAGAGCTAACATTGTAGTTATATCTATATCATTGTAAATTGTAGTATTTTATTATTATTATTATTATTATTATTATTATAATAATACAGGATTTATATAGCACCAACAGTTTACGCAGTGCTTTACAACTTGAGGGTAGACAGTACAACTACAATTGACTTTAAGAGGGAGGGTCAAATGATACAAGAAGTAATAACTGTGGGGGATGTGCTGATTAAGAAGGACAATGTACAGTTGTTAGGTGGGGGCAGGATAGGATTCTAAGAGATTCGTTTTCAGGGATTGTCTGAAAGTGAACAAAGTAGGAGATAGTCAGACAGATTCCAGAGGATGGAAAAGGCAGGGACCTTGTCACCTGCTTGGTGTAATGGTTCCTACTAGGAATAGGGTGAACAACCCCATGTTCGGTTCCCACCAGAAATTTCAAACATCGCGAAAGTTCGGAACCGAATAATGAACCCCATTGAAGTCTATGGGACCGAAAAGAAAAAAATCCAATGTGCCCATTTTGAAGGTTTATATGCAAATAATTGGACATACAATGGTTATGAGGGTCCGGGTACTGGCCTGGGGGACATATATCAATGAAAAAAAAAGTTTGTAAAAACATAATTTTTAAATGATCTGTGATTTATTGAAGTGAAAGCATAACATTTTTAATTTCCTGTCAATATAGTGGATGGGGGTTCTACCTGTAAAGTGGCACATCTTTACTGTGTATAGAAGCTGCTGCAGCAATAATTGCATTTATAAAGCCCCAAAAAAATGAGATGTTCCCTGCAAGCTTTCTTTATTTTGTAAGCAACGGCTTGGAAAGCTAGTCTGTATGATGAGGCCACAATGTAGTGCACTGGGAACAAGATTAGAGTTTTTTTGCATAAATTCCGGTGTCTTCCAGAGACTTTGGATAGAAGTAACAGGTAAGGAAAAATTGGTCTTTGTGTGTTGGTGGCACCTTTACACCGTAACCCTATGAGATGTATTCTGGATGAAGGCCAGAATTGGCCTTGCTGTCAAAAATTGCAATGATTATAATTAGGTGCAGAAAAATTGGTCTTTGGGTGTTAATTGCGCCCTCGAAATCTACACCAAAAACATTCCTCCAGATTAAATCAACACTCACAATGTTAGGCAGCCTAGAAGTCCTGCAGAGATTCCACATCCCAAAAACCAGCGACATCGGCATCAGGGGCTTCATAGCTGCTGGTAATCCAGGACTGATTCATTTTGATAAATGTCAGTTCAGCAGCACTGAATGCCCGTTCAGAAAGCAGGCTAGATGCAGGGCAGCCCAGCCCAGCAGCTCAATTGCATACCGGACAAGTTCTGGCCAGAGATCTATTCTCATAAACCAGTAATCCATCGACTGGAAAGCTCCTAGATATTCGTCCACCATGAGATGCAAATGCTGCAGATGGGATGTGGAAGCTGACAGCCCTGGGCGGTGAGGACTAGGGAAAAGGAAAAAAACACTGCGCTAAACCAAAAAAGGACCGTGTGAATGCTGCTGATACCGAAAATACAGATACATATATTGGAAAAAATAAGGAAAAAAAGAGGTACAGCGCAAAAATATACTGATGAATAAAAATTCTGATGTGACACAAAATTAAATAAATGATGAAAACCAACCACTATGTATCACTGAAAGTGAACAAATGACTGTGAGAAAATGTATACAAATCAAAAGAAAAAATATTGAAATAAAAAACAAATACAAGTGAGAAATCTCAAGTGAATACATATAAGTGAGAATAAAAATTGGTTTAAAATGTCCGTGTGTTTATAGAGATAAACAGTATGTGCAAGAAAATAGCTCCAAAAGCAGTGTTAGTCCATATATTCCCAGGTATCTGAAGAAAACCTCTTTGAAAAAATGAATTCCACAGAAAATGTATTCAAATAGAGGATAATAAAAGGCTGGCACCACCTTCCGTCAAGGGCACACCCGAGTGACAAATAAATCCCCTTACCGGATATGTTGACCACAACGGCGGTCAGACTGAACACGGGTATGTTTAGAGTCACCCAAATGACTATATGCTGTATACTGGAGCTGCTTCAAACCAGATCCTATCGACCAAGGTGGATGGACGGCTCAAATAAAAAGGCGTGGCCTGCATCCCGACGTCATCCCGCTAATCCGAACGAACTGACCCAGGAAAGGGATGCAACAGAGGACGCTGAGATCCCGTTTTCAAACCGCACATAGTGCATTATACTGGGCCTGATTTTCTTCACCTACCTGTAAGTGCATTACTTTACTTTTACATTAAAACTGTTTTGCAAAGTTGCACTATGGGCCCCTCTCTCTTCTTTTTTATTTGAGCCATCCATCCGCCTTGGTCAATAGGATCTGGTTTGAAGCAGCTCTAGTATACAGCATATAGTCATTTGGGTGACTCTAAACATACCCGTGTTCAGTCTGACCGCCGTTGTGGTCAACATATCCGGTAAGGGGATTTATTTGTCACTCGGGTGTGCCCTTGGTGGAAGGTGGTGCCAGCCTTTTATTATCCTCTATTTGAAGACATTTTCTGTGGAATTCATTTTTTCAAAGAGGTTTTCTTCAGATACCTGGGAATATATGGACTAACACTCCTTTTGGAGCTATTTTCTTGCACATGGTGAGGACTAGGGATGAGCTTCACGTTCGATACGAACGTATGTTCGACTCGAACATCGGTCGTTCGGTCGTTCGATCGTTCGACGAAACTCGAACAAAACGGGTCGTTCGCGCCAAATTCGAGTGACGCAAAACGTCCCATAATTCACTGCGGCGTTGAGCGCTGATGATTGGCCAAGCATGCTGTATGTACCGCATGCTTGGCCAATCACAGCACGCAAAAAACGAAGAGCCAATTATGGCTCAGGGGGATTAGTACACACCCCACACTATAAAAGGCAGCCTGCACGGCGGCCTCGTGTAGTGTGTTCCGGCTTTTGTTAGAGAAGTCAGTCAGACAGTTAGAGAGAGAGAGAGATAGAGACACTGGGGGTTATTTACTAAAGGCAAATCCACTTTACACTACAAGTGCAAACTACAAGTACAAAGTGCACTTGAAATTGCACTGAAAGTGCACTTGGAAGTGCAGTCGCTGTAAAATTGAGGGGTAGATCTGAAATGAGGGGAAGCTTTGCTGATTTTATTATCCAATCATGTGCAAGTTAAAATGTGGTTTTTATTTTCCTTGCATGTCCCCCTCTGATCTACAACGACTGCACTTCCAAGTGCACTTTCAGTGCAATTTAAAGTGCACTTTGCACTTGTAGTGCAAAGTGGATTTGTCGTTAGTAAATAACCCCCACAGTGTCTTTTCTACCAGATAGATAGATAGATAGATAGATAGATAGATAGAGCAAGAAGGCTAGTCAGTATAGTTAAATCTACAGTTTGTAGAGAATATATTCACATCCCTAGGAGTTGTCAATATATTTATAAACTGTATAGCTCAGCTAGATCTGCTATTAGTATTTGTCAGGCAGGAGATTGTTCTACATGCAGTGCTCTAACGTGTTGTATTGCCTGCATTAGGGTTTAGCTTAAACTTAGTACTCCGTGTTAGTCAACGTGTGCTAGATATATGCACATACACGCATTACCTGTTACTGCACGTGTGCAATTTATTTGCACAGAAACGCAGTCGCTGTCAATGCAAGTGGGCTATTGAATTGCACAGAAACGCAGTCGCTCTTACTGTGTGTGTGCTGTTTAATAGCAACTAAACGCAGTTGGTGTCACTGCGTGTGTGCTGTTACATAGCACCTGAACGCAGTCGCTCTTACTGTGCGGGTGCTGTTTAATACCACCTAAACGCAGTTGGTGTCACTGCGTGTGTGCTGTTACATAGCACTTGAACGCAGTCGCTCTTACTGTGTGTGTGCTGTTTAATAGCAACTAAACGCAGTTGGTGTCACTGCGTGTGTGCTGTTACATAGCACCTGAACGCAGTCGCTCTTACTGCGCGGGTGCTGTTTAATACCACCTAAACGCAGTTGGTGTCACTGCGTGTGTGCTGTTACATAGCACTTGAACGCAGTCGCTCTTACTGCGCGGGTGCTGTTTAATACCACCTGAACGCAGTTGGTGTGACTGTGACTATTTTGTTACATAGCACCTGAACGCAGTCGCTCTTACTGCGCGTGTGCAGTTTAATACCACCTGAACGCAGTTGGTGTGACTGCGTCTGTTTTGTTACACAGCACCTGAACGCAGTCGCTCTTACTGCGCGTGTGCAGTTTACTAACACCTGAATGCAGTCGGTGTGACTGCGACTTTTTTGTTACATAGCACCTGAACGCAGTGGCTCTTACTGCGTGTGTGCAGTTTACTAACACCTGAACGCAGTCGGTGTGACTGCGACTATTTTGTTACATAGCACCTGAACGCAGTCGCTCTTACTGCGTGTGTGCAGTTTACTAACACCTGAACGCAGTCGGTGTGACTGCGACTATTTTGTTACATAGCACCTGAACGCAGTCACTCTTACTGCGTGTGTGCAGTTTACTAACACCTGAACGCAGTCGGTGTGACTGTGCCTGTTTTGTTACATAGCACCTGAACGCAGTCGCTCTTACTGCGTGTGTGCAGTTTACTAACACCTGAACGCAGTCGGTGTGACTGCGACTATTTTGTTACATAGCACCTGAACGCAGTCGCTCTTACTGCGTGTGTGCAGTTTACTAACACCTGAACGCAGTCGGTGTGACTGCGACTATTTTGTTACATAGCACCTGAACGCAGTCGCTCTTACTGCGTGTGTGCAGTTTACTAACACCTGAACACAGTTGGTGTGACTGCGCCTGTTTTGCTTCATAGCACCTGAACGCATTCGCTCTTACTGCTTGTGTGCAGTTTACTAACACCTGAACGCAGTTGGTGTGACTGCGTCTGTTTTGTTACATAGCACATGAACGCATAAATATGGCTGGAAGGACAAAGAGAGGCAGAGAGTCACGAGGGCAAGCAGGCTCTGCATCTAGAGGTAACGCTGGTGGTGGATGTGGTGCATCCTCTTCAGCACGTGGCCGTGGCCGCTCGTCCTTCTTTTCGGGAGCTGGCTGTGTTGAGCCTCAACATGCAGAGAAATTAGTTGAGTGGATGACCAAGCCGTCCTCATCCTCCTCATCCTCTCTCACACAGACTGATCATAGTTTGTCTGGCAAAGCAGCTGCCAAGGTGTCCTCTTCCCTCTGCACAATGGCATCACACAATCCTTCCCTAGTCCCACTGTGTCCCCCTGAGGAGTCCCCCGAACTGTTTCAACACAGTGTTGGTTACATGCTACATGAAGATGCGCAGCGTTTTGAAGACTCCGATGACGGAACACAGATAGAGGAAGGCATTGATGTGAGCCCAGGGAGAGGGGGTGGCCGAGAGGGACAACAATCTGGGAGTGATGTTCCCCCAGCTGGAGCATACTGCCAGGTTTTCGACAGTGATGATGAGGAGGGAGGGGATGATGAGGTCATTGACTCTACCTGGGTGCCTAATAGGAGAGAGGAGGAGGAAGAGGAGGAGGAGGAGGAGGACGAGGCACAGGCACATCTCCAAAGAGGCAGGATGCCCTCCAGGGGTCAGCTTAAGGGCAGCACACCAACTGCATTACGTGGCGCTGCTGTGTCTCAACGGTACAGCAAAAGTTCTTTGGTGTGGGCCTTTTTTGACCTTTGCTGTTTGCAACATATGTCTCAAGCGTATCTCGCGTGGCCAAAACATCACCCGCTTGGGCACCACATGTTTGTCCAGACATATGTCGAGCTGCCATGCAGCTCGTTGGCAAGCATACCAGGAAGACCCACACCAAAGACCGAAGCGGACCTCCCCTTGCCCTTCTGTGACCTCCAACCCCACTAGACCCCCAGTCCTCTCTGAAGCCTGCACCAAAGGTGTAGAAATAGGTGTGTCACAACGTAGTAGTGGTAGTACATGCGGGAAATCTACTGATAGTACCAGACAAATTTCCCTGCCCCAGCTGCTGCAGCGCCGAAAGAAGTACGCTCCCAGCCATCCACATGCCCAGCGGTTGAATGCTAGCTTAGCAAAATTGCTAGCACTTCAACTGCTACCTTTTCAGTTGGTAGATTCTGCCCCCTTCCGTGAGTTTGTTGAATGTGCAGTACCTCAGTGGCAAGTACCCAAACGCCACTTTTTCTCACGGAAGGCGATTCCGGCTCTCTACCGGCATGTGGAAGGCAATGTCCATGCCTCGCTGGACAGGACGGTCAGTGGTAAGGTGCATCTTACCGCTGACTCATGGTCCAGCAGGCATGGACAGGGACGTTACCTGTCTTTTTACGGCCCATTGGGTGACTCTGCTGGCAGCTGGGAAGGACGCAGGGAAGGGACAGTAGTTTTGGAGGTTGTTCCGCCACCACGCCTCCAAAACACTACTACTGCTTGTAACACACCTCTCTCCTCCACCCCCTCCTCTTCTTCCTCTGTGGCCTCTTCCTGTGGTGATGTTTGCTCAGAACCAGCCATGCTCCGTATGCGTACGAGGGGCTACGCAGGAATGCAGGCCAAGAGATGCCATGCGGTGCTAGAGCTGGTGTGCTTGGGAGACAGGAGCCACACTGGGGAAGAGGTTCTTTCAGCTCTGCAGGGGCAGGCTCAGAGGTGGTTGACGCCACGCCAGCTGAAGCCTGGAATGGTGGTCAGCGATAATGGCACCAACCTCCTCTCTGCCCTGCGACAGGGAAAACTCACCCATGTGCCCTGTTTTGCGCATGTTCTCAATTTGGTGGTGCAGCGGTTCTTGGGCAGGTACCCGGGCTTTCAGGATGTCCTGAAGCAGGCAAGGAAAGTCTGTGTGCATTTCCAGAGGTCATATAATGCCACTGCTCGGCTGACAGACCTCCAGAGGGAATACAACCTGCCCAAGAACCGCCTAATCTGTGACATGCCCACCAGATGGAACTCTACGTTGGCCATGCTGCAGCGGCTGCACACGCAGCAGAGGGCCATCAATGAGTACCTGTGCCAATATGGCAGCAGAACTGGCTCAGGGGAGCTTGGTTTTTTTTCACCACGCCAGTGGGCCTTGATCAGGGATGCATGCACTGTCCTGTCACCATTTGAGGAGGCCACGAGGATGGTGAGCAGTGACAGTGCATGCATCAGTGAGACTGTCCCGCTTATTCACATGTTGGAGCACACCCTACGTGGAATAATGGACAGGGCCCTTGAGGCAGAACAGAGGGCGGAAGAGGAGGACTTCCTTACCTCTCAAGGCCCCCTTTATCCAGACACTGTTCCTGCTTGCCCACCTAGAACACAGGAAGAGGAGGAGGAAGAGGAGGATGATTGTATCAGCAGCATGGAGGTGGAGCCTAGCACATAGCATCAACAGCAGCAGTCTTCAAGGGATCATTTACAGTCCCAAGGAACACGTGGACTTTTACGTGGCTGGGATGAGGTGGCTGCGGATCCTGTCGTCCTCAGTTACCCAGAAGACTCTGCCCCGAATGCCTCTGCAAACCTACGCTGCATGGCTTCCCTGATCCTGCAAAGCCTGCGTAAGGATCCTGGTGTACGTGCTATCAAGGAGAGGGAACATTACTG
Organism: Rana temporaria; assembly: GCF_905171775.1. Taxonomy (NCBI): domain Eukaryota; kingdom Metazoa; phylum Chordata; class Amphibia; order Anura; family Ranidae; genus Rana; species Rana temporaria. The sequence goes on along the minus strand of NC_053489.1, from coordinate 665,940,340 downwards.
GCTGGCAACTCTCCTTGATCCACGTTACAAGAGTAAGGTAGCGGACCTTATGTGGCCATCGCAGAGGGAGCAGAAGATGAAACTTCTGCGGGAGGCCTTGCAGAAGGGTCTGTGCAATGCGTTCCCAGAACCGGGGTGATTACCAAAACCTGGCCTTGGACAACGTCTTGCTGAGGCTTCGGTGAGCCAGAGAAGGAGTGGTGGAGAAGGTGGCCGTCTGACCGATGCGTTCAGACAATTTTTTAGTCCGCAGCCCCAAGGTCTGACCGGTTCCAGCAACCATCGCCAGCGTCTGGTTTACATGGTCCGGGAATACCTAGCGGCAAGATCCGACTTGGACACCTTCCCCACGGAAAATCCTCTGGCTTACTGGGTCTTGAGGATGGATCACTGGCCAGAGCTTGCACAGTACGCAATTGAGCTACTGGCTTGCCCTGCATCCAGTGTTCTTTCAGAACGCACATTCAGTGCTGCTGGAGGCTTTGTGACTGATCACAGGGTGCGCCTCTCCACCAACTCTGTTGATCGACTGACCTTCATCAAAATGAATCAGGCTTGGATCAACACCAGCTACCAAGCACCTGATGTTGATGTTACTGAATAAGATTTTTTTGTTGAAATGTCAGATCCCTTTGAGACTGCTGATGCTGAGTGACTGTCCTGTTATGCTGCTGATGGAATATCCTCCTCCTCCTCACTTTTCTTGCTGATAGCTAGTAAGAAATTTTGTTTTTCTGTGCTCCGCCACCAGTGCCTAAGGCCTAATTTTTCTGCCCCTGTTTAACAGGGGCGCCTAATAAAAAATGTTGATGCAATACTTTGCACGTGGCTCCTTGTTGCACTCCAATTAAAGATATTGGGAGGGGTTGCAGTGTTGTGTTGTGCCTAAGGCCTAATTTTTCTGCCCCTGTGTAACAGGGGCGTCTAATAAAATGTTTTGATGCAATACTTTGCACGTGGCTCCTTGTTGCACTCCAATTAAAGATATTGGGAGGGGTTGCAGTGTTGTGTTGTGCCTAAGGCCTAATTTTTCTGCCCCTGTGTAACAGGGGCGCCTGATAACAATTTTTGATGCAATACTTTGCACGTGGCTCTTTGTTGCGCTCCAATTACAGTATGTTTGAGGGGTGCCCTTTTTTCTACAATTTTGCTTTCACAAAAAAATAATGGCCCCCCCCACCACCCCTAAAATAATCAAGATATTGTTGCCACACAGCACGTGCGCAAGCAGTATTAAATTACTTTGGGCCAGATCCACAGCCAGCCGCCGTAACTTAAAAATTCCCATTTAAGTTACACTGGCTGAAAATTTCTACCTAAGTGCCCGATCCACAAAGCACTTACCTAGAAATTTTCGGCTGTGTAACTTAAATCCGGCCCGGCGTAAGGCGTTCCCAATTCAAATGGGGCGAGTCCCATTTAAATTAGGCGCGCTCCCGCACCGGACGTACTGCGCATGCTAGTGACGTCATTTTCCCGACGTGCATAGCGCGAAATTACGTTACGCCGAGCTTCGTGAATCGCGCCGTGTCAAAAAAGTTGCGTCGGGATAAAAAACGAGTTGCGGCGGGAATTTTTTTTTTTTTTCTTAAAAAGACAGCGTCGCTGGAAAGAAGGGTCTGCTTTTACAAGGTGTACTAACTTTGTCTTGGACCCGAGCCAAATGCACGGAGTGTTTGGTATCTGTTTCCTGAGCCAAATTAGATAAGAAGTGTTTGTACAAACTAAAGTAAATAATCTACACTCAGACTCAGGGTGAAGACCGTTACTTCTGCTTTTTTTATTGCAAGCCGTGTCTTTTATATGGTTTACAAGCGCATTCAAGAGCACATGATCACAATCATTAATATTCATTAACATTCAACATTCTCATTAATATGTAATATTCTTGTGACATTCTGATGACGTCCTGTTGTCTGGCATCTGTCTGGTTCTGTGGTTTCCAGGGACTTTTCATTGTTCTAAAATAGCTGTTTTGCAGACTGAGTTCCTGTTCTGATAAACCATGTGATGCATCTCTGAAATACAACATTATATTAGCAAAGGGGTAAATTATGCATTACGATTATATGTGATTATTCCTATAGCAATCAATAACCTATTTGCATATGTTATATATATATATATATATATATACAGTATATATATATATATATGATCATATGTGATATGAAGCATGTGTTTGTGCATTGAAATAGGCATTTCATTATCTTAGTTTGACTATTTTTATCACATCCACTACAGCACCCCCCTTGAAATGTCTATTTTAATCTATTTTAATCTGTCCCTGTTTTAATCTAAGTTTCCCCACCCCAGGGCGCGCGGAGTCTAAGGTCAGCAGGTTTTCCCCAGAGCCTCTAGTGGTGAGGATGGCTTTCGCTGCAGCTGGACCCAGGTCGCGGCCTCGAGGTTCCTACCCTATCTGTCCCTGTCATCCTGCCTATTCATGATGTGAGACTGGGAATGTCTGTAGTGGAATGTGCGGTTCTTCGTACTCATCTTCCTCGAGCCCTATGTCTTGGTTCACGAACGTAGGGATTCCTTGTTCTACTGCTTTCTCTATACATTTCTTTAAACAAGGGAGTATGCAACAAATTATCAGAGCGAGGAGAAATAGAAAGATTAGTATGGTTACTCCTATTTGGGTTAAAATTCTCTGCCACCCGTTCATCCAACTGAAGTATTGGTCCCATGGATCTGTGATGCCTGAATTTTTCTTTAGTTCAACTGACAGATTCTTCAACTTTTTAAGGGCTACAGTGACTTGGCCATTCGGGCCGGTGTTGTCTGGAATATAGGTACAGCAAGTGGTGCTGGTCATTTTGTCTATCACAGTACAAACCCCTCCTTTCTCTGCAAATATCATATCCAGAGCCATCCGGTTCTGGAAAGTCATTTGAGAGTCGGCCTCCAACTGTTCGGCTATTCCCTGGAATGCGTCTCTCGTGTAATTGACAAACCTTTGCTGATTGTAATATATATAATTTATCCAGTCTACATTTTTGCTAACAGTTATTATGTGGATTAGGGCCTCTAAACCTGCTTTTACCTGGTCTCGGGCCTTGAATTCATCAGGGACCCCCCTCGGAACTCCAATGGCATCTAAATACACATGAGGGTCAAAACTTCCCGGAAGGGCTTCCCTTTTTGTCCTCTTACCCTGTGTGTTGTGAGTACCTTCCGTTAGGGTTAGGATGTGCAGAGGCATGATGGCCTTTGCAAGGGCACATTCTCCCCTCCATTGTCCTTCCAATCTGGTCCTCACTTACATGTCTCCACATATCCAATACACATCCCCCAAGGATTGACTTTGATTCTGTATTAAGTTGGCCGAGACATGACTGTAAGAAGCACAGTAACCTTTGGAGAAGTTACCTAGGTTTTTACCCCTCCCTTCATGGTGAGCATAACAAGTGTAGTTTCCAGGGTATAAGGTGATAGCTATCTTAGGTATTGAAGCACTGGTGTCTATGGGATATTCCTTTTTCCATTTTTCACATGTTAATTGGTTGGTGGAAATGTTAGCGTAGAGGCTTAGGAAGCACTCTTCCTCTTTTTTAGGTATAACTAATGGGACTGTACCCAAATGTGGCCTAGCACTACCACAGACATAGCAGTTGGTTTTATTATGTCTGCTGGCGCTATATCTCATCCATTCTAGCCAGAGATTGATTTCCGAAAGGCCGGTCTCAACCTCCATTGTATCCTTGAAGGTAGGATCTGCTATTGCAACCATGTCCTCCAGGGTCTGTACATGGGGCTTTAAGGGGTTTGGTGGGGGCGGCAGGTTCTTGATTGGCTGCCATTCATTGTTGTTGTACATATCTTCTAGACGGAAAGACCCTCTATGACCCCAGTTACCCCCTCCGAACCACCACCCCAACACATACTCTCCCTTATCGGATGGGCTCGGATTCCGTATGTTTAGGACAAGTGTCATACTGGGCCCTGGCTTGGTGAGGGTAAGACGGGTTAGCAAGGGCTCCCCCTGGCTGTCTTTACTGTCATAGGCTGGTAGAGGTTTATATCCCCAGGGTGTCCCTGTGTTCCAAGCTGCTGCTCCCCAATAGTGTTGCTCACGAATATTCGCATTGCGAATATTCGACTCGAATATAGCATATTCGAGAAATCGCGCTATATTTCGAATTTCGCGGTGAATATTCGCAATTCCGAATATTCGCATTTTTTCAATTTGATTTTTAAAACAGATCACATCCTATCGACGTCTAAAAGCATTGCTGGTATGATTAGAGACCCTGGGCCGAGTAGCTAAGCTGAGGCGATCCTTTTATGTTGCCAAATTGAAAAAAAAAAAATTGCGATTTTTCGCTATTGCGAATGCGAAAATGATTGCGAATTTTCGATAACTGTGGTAGGAGAACTCTGATTGTCTCTGATGCAAAAGGGGGGGACTTTGTGTATGTGTATGTTATGAATATTTGTATGTTTGATATTATTATTTTTTGTAAGAAGGAAAAAATTGCGCATACCTTAAAAAAAGGGGAGAATACAGCAGCAACTCAAAAATGTTATACAACATAAATTAATACAAGACAGAAAATGGAGTCGCTCTACAAGAATAAAAAATATGTCTAGTGACAAGACATGTGGGCAAATTATAAAATAAGCAAGCGCAAATAACTTGTGAAATACACAGTGAAACAAATATATAAAGAAATATAGTCCCAATAATAGAAAAATAATCTTTCATAAAAATGTCTTTGATATGTGAAGTGAAAAAAAGTCCAAAGCATGCAGCATGAACGTGTTCAATCTTCAAGGTGTTTGATTGACAAACGGCTGTGACAGATGGATAGAGTAAAGAATCACCACCAATGCAAAACACTTTTTATTTTGTATTGTAAAATATCACGAATATTCTGAGCCAATCAGAGTGCTCCTTCCGCATTTGCCGAATATTCGCAATTATTTTGTATTGTAAAATATCAAGAATATTCTGAGCCAATCAGAGTGCTCCTTCTGCATTTGCCGAATATTCGCAATTATTTTGTATTGTAAAATATCAAGAATATTCTGAGCCAATCAGAGTGCTCCTTCTGCATTTGCCGAATATTCGCAATTATTTTGTATTGTAAAATATCAAGAATATTCTGAGCCAATCAGAGTGCTCCTTCTGCATTTGCCGAATATTCGCAATTATTTTGTATTGTAAAATATCAAGAATATTCTGAGCCAATCAGAGTGCTCCTTCCGCATTTGCCGAATATTCGCAATTATTTTGTATTGTAAAATATCACGAATATTCTGAGCCAATCAGAGTGCTCCTACAGCATTTGTCGAAATTGCGCAATAAATATCGCATTCGCATGTTGCGATATTTCGATAAAATATCACGAATATTCTGAGCCAATCAGAGCGCTCCTCCAGCATTTCTCGAAATTGCGCAATAAATATCGCATTCGCATGTTGCGATATTTCGATAAAATATCACGAATATTCTGAGCCAATCAGAGTGCTCCTACCGCAGTTATCAAAAAATCGCAATTATTTTCGCATTCGCAATAGCGAAAAATCGCAATCATTTAATTTCGATAAAATATCACGAATATTCGAATTTAGCGAATATATCTCGAATATTCGAATATATATTCGAGATATATCGCGAAATCGAATATGGCATATTCTGCTCAACACTACTCCCCAACTGTCACAATTTTTTCCCCATGACCCTTTAGTGACACATATATATCCCTCTCGGTCACCTTTTTCATACCGTTCTGACCTGCTGTTATGCTCAGGACATGGGAGTATCTTACACGGGTGGAAGTCAAACGTGGCTATATGGGTATCAGATGAATTATACCAAAAAATGACCTTCCCATCTTTCTTAGTAATGGCTGCATGCTGTGCCCCAGTCAACCCACACAGACAAAGGATATATATGATCATGATTTATCTTTATCCGTTTCCTTGGGTATGGTGACCTTCTTGCAGTGGGAGGCGTGTATCCAGGTATTCTTCCCTGCAACTTTCACAGATGTAGCTGTTATTAGGAGGACCTGGAAGGGACCGTCATATCTTGGTTCAAGAGGGTGTTTTCGCACAAATTTCTTCACCAGAACCCAATCACCGGGGACCAGCTTGTGTGTTCCTGTATCTAACTCAGGATCTGGAATGGAAGAGAAAACCTTTGCATGGATACGGGTTAATTCACGAGACAAAGCAGTCACATAATCAGTTAATACATCGGATTGTAACTGTAATTGTTGTGGATAATAACACCCTAATCTTGGGGCTGAACCAAACAGTATTTCATAAGGTGATAAACCGTGGCTCTCCTTAGGAGTGTATCTCAGACTGAACAGGGCGATGGGTAGACTGTCTGGCCAGCTCATCCCTGTCTCCTGAGACATTTTCAACATTCGGGATTTTATTGTGCCATTCAATCTCTCTACCTTCCCACTGCTCTGAGGGTGATACGGGGTGTGGAAAGCTAGTGTGACCCCTAGGGCTGTCCATATTTCTTTGGTTAACAAGGCCGTGAAAGCCGGCCCCTGATCACTCTCTATGACCTCTGGGACACCATATCTGCACACTATTTCCGTTAGAAGCTTCGTGGCTGTGGTCTTCGCTGTCATGTTGGTCACAGGGAACGCTTCGGGACAGGAACTGAACATATCAACGATTACTAGAGCGTATTCATACCGGCCACTCTTCGGCATCTGAATATGATCAATCTGTATTCGTTGAAAGGGATATTGAGCTTTAGCTAGATGTTTCATGGGTGTCTTTTTCATTCTGTCTGGGTTGCACTTGGCACAGATGACGCATGACTTGCAGAAGTTGTTGGTAAGTGGGGTAATTCCTGGGGCCAGGTAGTATTTATTGATCAAAGAATTCATCAAGGTCTTCGACAGGTGAGAAGCACCATGAGCCCACTGCACCACAGCTGGGAACATGGACCGTGGTAAACATGGTCTCTTATTCACTTCCATGAGTCCATCCTTCAATATGGCTCCCTTCTTCGTCCATGTTCCTTTTTCCTCCTCACTTGCTGCCTCTTGCATTTCCTTCAAGCGTGCCCAATCCACAGGAGGGTTCTGCAAGATCATGGTGGCTTGTACTGTCTCTTGTGTTGGAATGTTTTGGACGTCCACTCTGCGTACAACTTCTCGCACACCTTTCGCGGCATGTTTTGCTGCAGTGTCCGCCAAGTGATTACCTTGTGCTTCTTGAGTGTTCAGTCTGCCATGTGCCTTTACCTTGAGAACTGCCACTTGGGTAGGAAGTAGCAGAGCATCAATCAGGTCCCTGACTGCTGTGCTGTGTTTTATAGGTGTACCCACTGCTGTCAGAAAACCCCTATTCTTCCACCAGACACCATAGTCACAGGCCACTCCAAGAGCGTATCTTGAGTCCGTATAAATGTTAGCCTTCTTCCCTTCCGCCAGCTTGCATGCCATGATTAGGGCCTGAAGTTCTGCTTCTTGTGCGGACTTAGAGGGGGGCAATGCAGAGGCATGGAGGATTGTGTCTCTGGTAGTGACATCATATCCGGTGTGGTACCTCCCTTCATGATCTGCATATCTTGATCCATCAACATAGATAGTCAGGTCAGGGTCGTCCAGAGGCACTCTGCTAACTGTTGGCAGGTGTGTAGTTTCCATCTTCATGATTTCAAGACAGTCAGGAGAGATATCGTGAGGGTCGTTTCCCCCCTCGAGAAGCGGGAGCAGAGTGGACGGGTTGAGGGTGTTACATCTGAGGAGGGTGATATTGTCCGGGAGGAGCAAAGTGCATTGTAGTCTGAGATGTCTTGCTGCTGACATATGTTTTGGTTGTACTTGGTTTAGCACGGCTGATATGTCATGCGGAGCTAGAAGGATGAGGAGGTGGCCCAGCACGAGATCTGCAGTTTTGTCCAGAAGGGCTTGGGCTGCGAAAACAGCTCTGAGGCAGGAGGGTGCCCCCCTAGCTACTGGATCCAATCGACAGGAATAGTACCCGATAGGTCTAAGTCTGTTGTCACAAGATTGGGTCAGTACTCCTGTGGCGTGTCCTTCTCTCTCTGAGACAAATAGCTTGAAGCTCTTTTCATAGTCTGGTATGCCAAGGGCAGGGGCCGACGACAGGATCTGTTTCAGAATTTCAAAGTTTGTAAGGGCCTCTGGTGGCAGAGTGAAAGGATCAGTCTTTAGAGCATCATAGAGTGGTTGCATTAGCAGAGATGCTTCTGGAATCCATGAACGACAATAAGATATTAGGCCCAGAAAAGCATGGAGAGACTTGTGGCCAACTGGCACCGGAATTGCTTTGATCACAGCTATTCGTTCTTGAGTAAGATGTCTTACGCCTTGTGAGATACAATGTCCAAGGAAGACCACTGTTTGCTTGCACCACTGGATCTGATCTTCTGTTTTGATGCTTTACAGCCTTGTTCAGCCAGGTAACAAAGAAGGTCTTCAGAGTGGGTGGCAGCCTCATCTTGGGTATCTGCGCAAAGCAAGAGGTCATCCACATATTCGAGAAGCACAACGTCTGGGTGGAGTTTGATCCACGTGTCCAGAATGAATTTCATTGCCTTGGAGAATTGGGACGGGGAGTTCTGGGCACCTTGCGGCATTACAGTCCAGGTGTAGCTTTTCCTTTCGTGGACGAAACTGAATAAGAATTGACAACGTGGGTCTAGGGGGACACTGAAGTAGGCGTTCGCTAGGTCCACCACAGTAAAGTACTTGGCCGTGGGTGGTATTCCTGCCAGCAAGGTGTGTGGGTTGGGTACGATGGGCGTCTCCAGTATGGTGGCTTCATTCACTGCTCGCAGGTCCTGCACCATGCGATATTTCACAGGTTCTCCTTTTGGGGTTTTCTTCTTGACTGGGAAGAGTGGGGTGTTGCAGGGGCTTGTGCAGGGTATAAGAGCCCCATTCTGGAGGAGGGCCTCTATCTGGCGAGTGATTGCTGCTGACACGGAGGGCTTGAGGGGGTATTGGGGTTTTCTGGGGAAAGGGGCACCAGGCTTCATTCTGACCATGACAGGCGGGACTTTTAGATGACCGATGTCTTCTGGGCCTGTAGACCACAGGCAGGAAGGTATTCGGGTTAAAACCTCTTCCGGAATTCCAGTCTTGTCTTCTACGTTTAGGGACAGCAAGAGCGGAATGGAGCATAATGCTGACGTGTCTTCATCAGTCAGTGGTGAGGTTACTCGGATACCACCATCAGGTTGGAAGGAGATTGAGGCCTGGAGTCTGGATAAGACGTCAGCCCCTAGTAAGTTCAAGGGACAGGTGTCGGAAACCACAAATCTTGTTAGCAGGTCAGGGATGTTGCCAACTTGTAGGGGGCGGGTTAGAGGACTTTTTCGGGGTGTTCCATCCACTCCAACGCATGTGATGTCATTGTCAGATAGGAAGGAGATATCGGGTAATTCTTTTGTTCGAATGACGGACCGGGCAGCACCTGTGTCACAAATAAACTGAGTGGGCCGGCCCTCGATGCTGAGAGTTATCTTGGCTAGAGGTCCCCCTGAATCTTTGTGTGTTGCGATCATGGTTGGAGTGTATGACACAGGCTTGCCGAATTTCTATGGATCCATATGGCCAAACAGAGGAGGAGGCCAATCATTGGGTGCTGAGTTGGGATTCCCCTGGACGTTTTGTCCTTGGTGTTGAGCATCTCCTCTTCTTTGGTCCCCATGATCGGGCTGTCTTCGATCGGATCTCCACGGGCTTCGGCATTGTCTCCGAAAATGTCCGGGCTTCCCACAGTTGTAACAGCAGGCTCGCGGGTTTCGTGTTTGTGGTGGCGGGTATGGTGTGTCAGAAGCCAACATGAGAGGGACTGCCTTCCTATTACCCTGTGAGGACTCTATGCCCTTTGCTACCAGTAGTAGAGTGTCAAGAGGTAACACTCTGTACTCTGGCCGATATAGTAGCAGGCCTTTCCGGATTGTGTCCCTGAGGCCTGTTACAAATGCAGAGGATAGCATCTGCGTATGTGCCTTGTTTTGTGTGCTGAATCCCAAATCGGTGAACACCTGTAACATCCTAGTATGGAATTTCTCAACTGATTCAGCCTTGTCTTGTGTAATGTCTTGGATGTTTGTTGCTTGGTCTGCCAGGCGGTCACGTGCCCACTGTTGTAACTGCGTCACAAACTCACATCCCGAACCATATGTATTGTCAGGGATGCCACTGTCCACCTTGAAACACCTTAGCATTACTGGCCAGTAAGCATCCCCTGCTTTGATTTCACAGAGGCTTACCAGGTCCCGCCAGGCACAGGAGTATGCCTTCTGGATCTGGGCAACTCTTCTGTAAAATGGCATGGGCTGTTTTTCAGGATCTGGTAGACTGGTTACAAGGGATGATGCTTGTTGAGGGCTAAAGGTCACATACATCAGGGGTGCGCCTAGTGGTGCAGGCAGCATTTCCCCCCTTGGTATGTGAGGTTGCGACCCACTGGGTGGAAGTCTCCAGTAATTTCCCTGTTGTGGTGGTTGAAGAGGTAGTCCCCTGTTTTGTGGGGGGGGGGCCATACTGTATGGTGTCATGTGAATCACCTGTGGGTCCTCCTGAGACATTCGCCGTGTCCTCAGAGAACAGTTGTGAATGAGGAGGGGAATACAATGGGAGTGAGTACCTAGCACCAACCCTGGTTGCTTGCGCTGCTCCCCACGGGCCTACGGATGTAGGCCGTGCTGCTGTGGAAGAGGGATGGGGATGTGAGGATGTCACTCGGTCAGATTCTATACAGAATTCCTGCAGCGCCCTGTGAGGTGACTGAAGGGGGGGATGTACTGGTTCATGGCCCTGGTAGGGAAGTGTAGTTGTCCTGGTGTTCACATCCGACAGGCCTCCAGACACTATAATCTGAGCTGGGCCCTGGCCCCCATGACTGGCTGAACTGGGAGTGGTACCAGCTGGAGTGACGCCCCCCTTGGTCACTAGTACTTCTTGGTTCTCAGGTGAGTGGCAGTGACTGTCACTGCTTTCCTCTGCCTCATCCTCATCACCTTCTAACATCATTAATGGGTTAACACCTTCCTTGTAATATGCTCCGGTCTGATCTAACACTGGGCATATAGGTATGGGTGTACCAATATGGCCGTCACAGGAAGCAGTCATAGGGAGTCTTCCTGTGTCACCAGTGTTGGGTGTTGCAAGATGGCCACTGCCCTGGGGAGGTGCCATGGGTGGTAAAGGAGGTGGTACATTGGGACGGTGTCTGGTGGGAGGATCAAGCGAGGGGGCGGTTGCTGAGGGGCAGGGTTTCCTGTCCTGTGCTCGGACGCCATTATAGGGTGGTGGCCGTCCAGACTCCACTTCTGGTTTATGATACACATATACAATATATCCATGTTGATTTGTCTCTTGCTCTGACCACCCCTCTACTTGGACAGCTTGCGATACTCTGTACCAGGCTTCAGCTGTAGCTAATAAGCCATGATCAGACAATAGACCTATTTTCCGTTTTAACAACACCCGCCATTCTTCTGCCTGCAACCTCCCACCCATGTGCATGTTGATGTCACATACTTTTGCAAGTTCATTTATCCTCTTAACTGCTGTTTTTCCCTCCCTCTCTAAAACCAAGCTGTAAGCTAAGCTGCCTTCCCTCGGCTTTTCTAACTTCTGCCCCATTGCTATCTAATGGAGGGATACAGGTTCAATACACGTTCAGATTTCTGGATTTTGTATTACAAGGCTGTCTAGGACACAAGTTTGAAGTTTTGGCTGTGTGCTCTTTGAGATCTTTCTGCGCTGTCACTTCCTCTTTTTTAAAAGTACACTTTCTCCTTTTTTCTTTTTTTTTTTAAATCGAAAGTGTCAGTCTGCTGCAGACAGTGCAGACAGACGAGCTTAACAATACAGCAGTTAAATTCAGTGCGTTCCTTTAAATGTCATTTACGTGTCCCAGAGGCAAACCCAAACTTCTGATTCTGTCCTTTTCACCCTCCTCACACTTTTCTGGCTGTTCTGGCTGGAGTGGACACCTAATAGGTAAGTATCCCCTCTCTCTAGCTTCACCTTCTATTGCTGGCAATGATGCACCGACTACAATTCTGACTGGGTAGTGTACGTTTAATCTGAACACCAACACATCTGGAAAATCTACCAACAAAGGTTTCAGGCCAAGAATTTCTTCCCTGTATCCTGGGGTTATCACTTTCACCAGCCCCCAACCCTCTGAATGAATTCCTAACAGTAGCCCACAGACACATTCAGGACATGACATCCCTGGCTCATGTGATTAAAAGATGAGACCTCAGAACAACGTCACAGGATTTTCCCTGCACACCTTTGTGCACACCTGTGCAGTACCTGAGTACCTGATATCCTTGAACTGTGCGCACCTTCTCAGGTACACCTTACAACAACCCTGAGAGAAGTTTGACCACGTTATCACAGCCAGTTATCGCATCTGTGACTCTATTCCTTTCTGCCTGTCTCATCCAAACATCAGAGGCCAGCACATATAACAAAACACCAAGATATGTGACAACCGCAGTGAAATATAGGATTATTAGTCCTCACGGGATCCCCACGCAACTATGCGTTCTCCTGACGCCCCCTCCTGGTCATCCGTGTTTCACAGCACAATTATTTATTCCCCCAGGAGGAGTTTGACCACGTCAATTCTCATCCGTGACTATATAATTAATCCCCTTATTCCCAACAGCCGTCACAAGCTTGACAGAACAAAACAAGAACAACAGGTAACAAAATACAGGCTCCAGATACCAATTATGCAGGTTCTTATAAATGTATAAATGACCCTCGGGCAAGCTATATTATCTGCCTGCTTTGCTGATCGAGGGCAAGCCGACACGGGAACAGGAACTAACCAACCACGGGCGGGATGAACAGTAGACAAAATTAAAAAGTGTCTTACCGTTCTCAGAGGTGATCAGTCTCTGCGCCCCGTCCGCATTGGTCTCCGTCCCGGTCCCCTCTCGATCGGCTTGGCCCGAATCAGGAAGCCCGAAGCCCCACGTTGGGCGCCAATTGTCTTGGACCCGAGCCAAATGCACGCAGTGTTTGGTATCTGTTTCCTGAGCCAAATTAGATAAGAAGCGTTTGTACAAACTAAAGTAAATAATCTACACTCAGACTCAGGGTGAAGACCGTTACTTCTGCTTTTTTTATTGCAAGCCGTGTCTTTTATATGGTTTACAAGCGCATTCAAGAGCACATGATCACAATCATTAATATTCATTAACATTCAACATTCTCATTAATATGTAATATTCTTGTGACGTTCTGATGACGTCCTGTTGTCTGGCATCTGTCTGGTTCTGTGGTTTCCAGGGACTTTTCATTGTTCTAAAATAGCTGTTTTGCAGACTGAGTTCCTGTTCTGATAAACCATGTGATGCATCTCTGAAATACAACATTATATTAGCAAAGGGGTAAATTATGCATTACGATTATATGTGATTATTCCTATAGCAATCAATAACCTATTTGCATATGTTATATATATATATATATATGATCATATGTGATATGAAGCATGTGTTTGTGCATTGAAATAGGCATTTCATTATCTTAATTTGACTATTTTTATCACATCCACTACAACTTTACACTTTGTAAAAGCAGCCCTAATTTTACGATTGCAAACTAATACTTACGGAGAAAAAACTAAGCTGAAAAGCTTTGTGGATCTCCGTAAGTGCTAATTTGCATACCCGAGGCGGCATTTCGACTTGAAATGCCCCCAGCGGCGAATGCGGTATTGCATCCTAAGATCCGGCAGTGTAAGTCCCTTACACATGTCGGATCTTCTGTCTATCTCTTGGAAACTGATTCTGTGGATCAGTTCCAAAGATAGAAACAGGGATACGCAGGCGGAACAGCAGATCCGCCTGCGTATCTCTTTTGAGGATCTGGCCCTTTGTTCTTATAATAATTTCATGTTGTGCAGGGACATTTCTAAACACGTGCAACTACTATAGTGTCAATCACTAGAACGATCGTTATGGGTGTGGCAATGTGCGGAGCTTCGCACATGCGCAGTGTATAAAGGGATATTGCATCAGTCGGTAGAAAACGTCGGAAAAACGATCGTGCAATACGACGATACGAAACTTGATTGTTGGACTTTATGATCAGTGGATGAGTTTGTGGGTTAGATATGGGGAGAAAGCTAAGGCTTGACTGACATTAGTTTTTTTTTGCTAAATTTTGACTTGCAGAAATAATGGAGGCCTTCAGAGAACAGGAGTTCTTCACAGGATTTGTTCAAAGGGGGCCCCGGATGGCAACCCCCCTTTTTTCTAGAATTTTACTTTCCCAAAAAAATAATTTATTGAGCCAAGATCTGGCATTGTAATGCCCCCCCCCCCACCCCTAAAATAATTGACATATTGTTGCCACACAGCACGTGCACTTTGGGGGGCCAAGCCTGTATGGACAGTCTCACGGGCCACCACCACTGGAACATCAGTGGCCTCATCAGGCACAAGTGTCATGTAGTTTGTTGAGGGTCTCTTTAGGAAATTGTACAATATGCAGGAGCAAAGTATGACATGGTTCTGATTCTACTTAAGAAACCTACATTCCTTATCTTGTTTGCAATGCCTGTATACTGCTGTTCAAAGTATATAGGGCCAAAGGATCTTGTCAGGGCCGATCCTCGCTATAGGCTCACTATGCAAGCCGCTTAGGGCCCCGCAAAGCTGCAAAGGGCCCCCCAAATTACTAGAGGCCCGGCCTGGTGAGAAGTCATTTTCGACCCCTCACCCCGCTTCTAATCTCGCTGGCTGAGTCATTTCCGACAGCAGAACACCCCCCTCCCCCCGCTTCTCAACTTTCTTTACTTTCTTTAATGTGACATGTCACTGTCGTCAGCGCCCCCCCGATTCTCATTTTTAATGTGCCATGTCATTTTGCTTTGGGCCCCAGGGAGGTCAGGATCGGCACTGGGTCTTGTAATGGGGGGAGTGGTGGCGGGGAAACTCTTGCTATTTTTTTCAATGATTTTTATCCATATTGCAGGGACCAAACATTACATTAAAGCCGCAAGCAGTATTAAATTACCTTTTCCTGAGAGTAATCTCATGTTGTGCAGGGACATTTCTAAACACGTGCCACTACTATAGACACCCAGCAGGTACCATATTTAAAAGGACTTTTTTTTTTTCACTTTAAGCATCATTAAAATTGCTGCTCCAGAAAAAACTACAGTTTTTAAAACGTTTTTTTCCATTGATACATGTTCCCTGGGACAAGACCCATGTTCTCAAAGACGTTTTCCATCAATAACTTGCATATTGGACTTTAAAATGAGCACTTTTGAATTCGAACGTTCGAGTCCCATAGACTTCAATGGGGTTCTAAATGTTCGTGCGAACGGACGGTCTGTTCGGACGTTCTCGTGCGAACTGAAACCTGGTATGTTCATCTCATCCCTACTCCTGGTGTGTGCCTGGCCTCTCTCCTGCCTGGTTGCAGCTTGCTGTCTTCCCTCCATCATTTCTTCTGACTCTAATAAAAAAAAAAATGACGTGGGGTAACCCGTAAATATCCATTCCAGACCCTAAATGAATGGAACATAACAAATGAATAATATTAAATAACAATAATAATAATAAAAACATTTTATTATTATTATTATTATTTATTAATTTGTTCTGTTCCATTTGTTTAAATGCGGCATTCGTTATTTTGGATAAGTCATAACTTTGGATGAATTCGTATTCGTTACGTTCAATAACAGCAACATTTGAAAGGGTATGTCCGCCAGGAACCCACGATCAGCGGTGACAACAGGGACGTGGAGCTCTGTGTGTAAACACAGAGCTCCACGTCCTGTCAGGGAGAGAGGAGACCGATGCTGTGTCCCTTGTACATAGGGACACAGCATCGGTCACCTCCCCCAGTCAGTCCCCCTCCACACACAGTTAGAACACACCCAGGGAATACATTTAACCCCTTCCTCACCCTCTAGTGTTAACCCCTTCCCTGCCAGTCACATTTATACAGTAATCAGTGCATTTTTATAGCACTGATGGCTGTATAAATGTTAATGGTCCCAAAATTGTGTCAAAAGTGTACGTTATGTCCGCCGCAATATCGCAGGCCTGATAAAAAAAATGCAGATCGCCGCCATTACTAGTAAAAAAAAAAATCATAAATCTATCCCCTATTTTGTAGGCGCTATAACTTTTGCGCAAACCAATCAATATACGCTTATTGCGATTTTTTTTAACAAAAATATGTAGAAGAATACGTATCGGCCTAAACCGAGGAAAAAAAAAAATTGGGATATTATTATAACAAAAAGTAAAAAATATTGGGCCAGATCCACAGAACAATTACGCCGGCGTATCTATTGATACGCCGTGTAATTTTAAAATTCCCGCGTCGTATCTTTGTTTTGTATCTACAAAACAAGATACGACGGCATCTCAGGTCGATCCGACAGGCGTACGTCTTAGTACGCCGTCGGATCTTAGGTGCATTTTTTTCCTCCGGCCACTAGGTGGCGTTTCCGTCGAGTTCCGCGTCGAGTATGCAAATTAGCTAGTTATGGCGATCCACGAACGTACGTCCGGCCGGCGCATTTTTTTACGTCATTTGTGTTCGGCTTTTTCCGGCATATAGTTAAACCTGCTATTATGAGGCGTACTCAATGTTAAGTATGGCCGTCATTCCCGCCTCGCATTTTGAATTTTTTACGTCGTTTGCATAAGTCGTTTGCGAATAGGGATTTGCGTAGAATGACATCACTTGTTGTAAGCATTGGCTTGTTCCGGCTTAATTTCGAGAATGCACACTGGGATACCCCCACGGAGGGCGCATGCGCAGTTAAAAAAAAACGTTGTTTACGCCGGGTCACAACGTATTTACATAAAACACGCCCCCATCACTTCTATTTGAATTCCGCGCCCTTACGCCGCCAAAGATACACTACGCTGCCGTAACTTACGGCGCAAATTCTTTGAGGATTCGAAAAAAAAATAAGGTACGGCGGCGTAGTGTATCTTAGATACGCTGCCCCCGGCGGAAAGATGCGCCGAGGTACGTGAATCTACCCCATAGTGTTTTTTTTCAAAATTTGTCTTTTTTTGTTTATAGCGCAAAAAATAAAAATCTCAGAGATGACCAAATACCACCAAAAGAAAGCTCTATTTGTGGGACAAAAATGATAAAAATATACGTAATTTGGGTACAGTGTTGTATGACCGCGCAATTGTCATTCAAAATGCGTCAGCGCTGAAAGCTGAAAATTGGTCTGAGCATGGTTTAACAGTGCTACGGCATTGAATATTTTGATCCAAAACGTTTGAGCTATTCGACATTCCCAGCAGATGTGTAAGTGAGTACCTGGAGATGTGCAGCCACGAAAACAAGTATCTGGATAAGTAGGGAGAAATTTAGCTATTTTTGCTGGTACCATATACCAGCGTGTTAAGACTTTGAAGTTCGTTTCCAGTGCATAGCAATTTGGGGATGAGTGCATAGTGGTCAACCAAATATTCTCCCAGTTCTCTTTGCAGAATATTTTATCTAAGGCCTCGCCTATCCGCTGGAATTGATCCGTGGATCAGTTCCAGCGGACAAATCCGGTCATCTGTACGGCCTAGCGGATATTTATCCGCGGAGATTCCTCGGCCCGATCCATTTCAAGCAGATATAAATTTCTTAGCATGCTAAGAAATGTATCCGCTTGAATCGGGTCAAGCGGATTGATCCGGTGGTCTGTACAGACTCACCGGATCAATCCGTCCGCTCCCCTCCCTCGCATGCGTCGTAATGATTCGACGCATGCGTGGAAGTACTTACCTTCCAGCGTCGCGCACGTCGCCGCGACACGTCACCGCGGATGAATTCCGCGCGGATTTTGATCCGATGGTGAGTACGGGGCCTAAGTCCTGTGACCATTTAATAGTATATAAGGGTAAAGTATCTGTGAGAGGGGAATTAAGATGTTTATAAAGAAGTGAGATCAGACCTCTAGTATGAGGGTTGCTTTTGCAGATCTGTTCGAACTGTGATAATTGGTTGAGTATTGAACCCGTCTCAATGATTGGCGTATAGAAATTTTTAATCTGTAGATACCGAAAATGTTCATTACTGGGTAAACCATGAATATCACCCAGAGCAAGGAATGTAAGGATGTTATTAGTAGAAGCTATATCATATAGGCAAACTAATTTCTTAGGCCTTGTACACACGATCAGACATGTCTGATGAAAACGGTTTGCGGACCGTTTTCATCGGACATGTCTGCTAGCAGATTTTGGTCTGATGTGTGTACACACCATCAGACCAAAATCCCAGCGGACAGAAAACGCGGTGACGTGGCGGCGACGATGACCCAGGAAGTTCAATGCTTCCACGCATGCGTCTAATCACTTTGACGCATGCGAGGGATTTCGGCCCAGCGGACATGTCCGATGATTCGTACTAATCATCGGACATGTCCGACGTACAGGCTTCCATAGCATGCTAAGAAACATTTGTCCGCTGGAAACCTGTCCGCTAGGCCGGAAAACTGTCCGGTCGGCCCTCCACACGGTCGGACATGTCCGCGGAAACTGGTCCGCAGACCAGTTTCAGCGGACATGTTCGGTCGTGTGTACGAGGCCTTAGTGGTCCAGGCTGCAAAGGATCGGGGATAACCATAGCAAATTGGCCACTGATATTGGATCTATGTCTATGTATTCTATTGCAACCCATAGAGGAGATTCAAATGTCGCATGGTACTTGGACAATTGTGCTATTTGCGCTGCATGATAATATGAAGTAAAGTTAGGAGGGCCAAGTCCACCTTTAGATTTATCGAGAAAAAGTGAAGCTTTGGAAATACGTGGTTTTGTATTACCCTATATAAAGGACGTTACTCTTTGTTGAAAAAGGTTTAAAAAATAAGATGGAATTTGGATGGGAAGTACCCTAAAAAGATAAAGGAATTTCGATAAAAAATACATTTTCACAGCATTATTTCTACCAAACCAAGATAGAGGAAGTGAAGACCAATTTTTCATTAAACTTGTGACTTGTTTCAATAGTGGCAAATAATTCGCTTTAAACAGGTCTAAGGTTGAGGGTGTGAGTTGGATACCCAAATATGGGATGTAGTGTGTGACCCAGTTGAATGGTAAGGATGCTTGAGCTCTATGTAGTTCGGTTTGCGATAAGGATATGTTAAGTGCATTGGATTTAGAGTGGTTGATATATAGCCCTGAAATATGAGAGAATTTTCCTAAAATGTCTAGTAGGTTTGGGGCTGAGACGCAGGGATGAGTTAGAAAAATAAGTATATCGTCCGCAAAGAGACAGATTTTATGGTGATGACCACCTAATTCTAAACCTTTAATATTAGGGTTAGTCCTAATCAGTATTGCCAATGGTTCTATGAGAAGAGCAAAAATCAAAGAGGATAAGGGGCAACCCTGTCTTGTACCTCTTTTTATATCAATTGTCGATGATCTGTAGCCCATATACATAATATACGCTTTCGGATTGTTGTATGAAGCAGAAATCCATAATAAAAAGTTATTTCCAAACCCCAATTTTTGTAGAATATAGTTCATATATGGCCATGATACCCAGTCGAAAGCTTTACACATATCTAAAGATAAAAAACAAGTAGGAATATTTCTAGTTTTGGCTTCATGTGTTAGCAAAAGTGCTCTTCTGATACTGTCACCCGCCTAAGGTTTGGGCATAAAACCCGTTTGGTCAGGGTGTATTAGGCCTCGTACACACGATAGGTTAACCAGAGGACAATGGTCTGATGGACCGTTTTCATCAGTCAAAACCGATCGTGTGTGGGCCCCATAGGTTATTTAACCATCAGTTAAAAAAAAGCAAACTTGCTTTAAATGTAATCAATGGATTCCTAACCGATAGGTCAAAACCGATCGTTAGTATGCACAACCATCGGTTAAAAATCCACGCATGCTCAGAATCAAGTAGACACATGCTTGGAAGCATTGAACTTCGTTTTTTTCAGCACGTCGTTGTGTTTTATGTCACCACGTTCTGACACGATCGGTTATTTAACCGATGGTGTGTGGGCGCGACGGACCATCAGTCAGCTTCATCGGTTAACCGATGACAACGGTCCATCAGACCGTTGTCCTCTGGTTAACCTATCGTGTGTACGAGGCATTAGTTTACCGATAATGATATTCAGCCTATTTGCCAAAATTTTAGCTAACAATTTGATATCCAGGTTCAAAAGGGATATTGGACGATAGTTGGTCCAAGAGGTGAGGTCAGAATGGGGTTTAGGAATCATAGCTATGATGGATGTCAAAGATTGATTTGTAAATGAATGTCCAGCTAGTAAAGAATTGAAGGCTCTGGTAAGAATAGGTGCTAACGTTTGAAATATAAAGCTGAAAAACCATCAGGGCCTGGTCTTTTGCAAGGCTTCAATGCTTTAATAGCAGTTTGAACCTCAAATAAAGTAATAGGTTTGACTAGAGGGAGTCAAGTTGTTCAAGTTCCAGGGTCGGAAATTTAATATCAGAGAATAAATCATCAGCTTTAAGTTTGTCAAAATTCTGAGTCGGGGAGTATAGATCAGCTAATTTTGACCGAAAAATATTCTTACTGAGTTGCTAGTGAATGAATCTTGGGACGTTTTGCGTTTAATGGATGTTTGTGAGTGTTGTACTGTTTTAAGGCAACGTGCCATAGGAGTGTCTGGTTTGTTGGCTTTGAGATAGTGAAAATGCTGTCTTCTATGTACGGTTTTGTCTGCAGAATCTGTCAAGAAAAGGTCAAGGTCAAGTTTAGCTCTCTCAAATTTTGTATTATTTGTGGCATTAGGAACAGATTGAAAAGCTGCGTGGCAGTTATTAAAGTTATGTTCTAGTTTATTAAATAAAAGTTTGCGTTCTCTTTTAAGAGCTGCAGCCTGTTGCATCAATTTGCCACAAATGACAACTTTATGGGCTTCCCATAGTGTAAGAGCTGAAATATCTCCATTGTCATTGAATGTAAGATATTCAGTTAGAGATGTCTCGATTTCTAAACGATGTGACGGGTGCGACAACATATAATCATTGATACAACAGGTCGTATCATGTGACCTAGGTACGTGAGAGGCCAGAGTGATGGAAACTGCACAATGATCTGTGCATGATAATGGAATAATTGTAGAGGAAATGATCTCAGGTAGCATGCTGGATGGGATAAAAATATGGTAAATCCGGGAAAAAGATTTGAGGGGATAAGAATTTTGGGCCAGATTCAGAAAACACTTACGCTAGCGTATCTACAGATACGCAGCGTAAGTGTAGAGAGTCTATGCACCTTATTCACAATACTAGATACGCCTGAAATATGGCTTCTTCTGACCGATGTAAGTCTCAGTACGCCGTTGTATCTTGGGTGCATATGTACGCTGGCCACAAGGGGCGCTTCCGTCGATTTACGCGTCGAATATGCAAATGACCTAGATACGCCGATTCACAAACGTACTTGCGCACGTCGTATTAAGCTACGCCGTTTACGTAAGGCTTACGTCCGGCGTGAGATTACCCCTCATATGGCAGGGGTAAGTCATGTTAGGGTATGGACGTCGGAACAGCCGCCGATTTTTACGTCGTTTACGTAAGCCGTACGTGAATGGGGCTGGGCGTAGGTTACGTTCACGTCACAGGCATTGAGCCGGCGTATGTTAGGGAGTAAATTCGACGTGATACTGAGCATGCGCGCGCATTTGGCATTCGTTCAGCGCTTCATTTACATGGGGTCACGATTCATTTAAATACATCACGCCCACCTTCCACCTACTTTGAATTAAGCGGGCTTATGCCGGCCTATTTACGTTACGCCGGCACAACGTTGTTGATGAGTGCTTTGTGAATAGTGATCTTCCCTCTCTATGTTACGCCGCACTAAAGATATGCCGATGTATCTGAATCTGGCCCAATGTGTGTAATTCCTACTAGTTGGGTTAACCTCACGCCATGTGTTAACCAATTTGTGTGTGGACAGTACGTTTTGGAGAGATTGCCTATGGGTATTAGAGATGGGTGTGGACGGGAATTTGTCTAAGAAAGGAAAAACCGTTGTATTAGAGTCTCCGCACAGCACAACGATTCCAGCTATATGTGTTTCCACCACCTGAAAGAGGTGTGATAGGAAGGCTTCCGGGTATTTATTCGGGGCATAGTATGACACCAATGTGATTGCAGTATCTGCAAGAAGACCAGTAAGTAAAATATATCTGCCCTCGGGATCATTAATTTGCGAAGTAAGGGTAAATGGCATAGGTGGAATCCAATTAGGGTTCCGCGTTGCTTGGTTGTGGCTGAGGCTACGTAAAATTGAGAATAGGAGGAAGATAAGAACTTAGCAGAAACTTTGTCAGTAAAGTGTGTTTCTTGAAGACAAATAATATGTGCCTTCTTAGCCGCGAAAGATCGCATTGCTTTGGTTCGTTTCTGGGGGATGTTGAAGCCTTGTACATTTAAGGATAAGATATTTATGGGGGCCATAACACGTCAGGAACAGTGTTCATAGACAAAGGGACAAAACCCAAGACTAAGGCCGATGCCACCCCCAGAAGAGAATTGAATATAGAGAGAGAAGAAGAAAGAAAAGAAGAGGGAATCCAAAAATAAGTGGAAAACCCTTATATATTTATAAATAATTGCTACATAATAATATGCAAAAAGGGTGTAGGAACATCTCAGGGGAACAACAATTGTACCCCAAGAGGTTCCAACATCACCATCTGACTCCCATCTAGTAATAGCAGGGGTCAGAGTGTGAGAAGAGGGCAACATGAGAATCCTAGGGGCCAGTCAGCACCGGAGAACCCACAAACAGTACAATTAAACTTTAAGTAACAGCAACTATAAATATAGTAAAAATAGAGAGAAAAAAAAGAATGGCTTAAAAAAAGTTAAAATACGCTTTCACCAGCAACAGTTTAGTTATATAGTATGAGAAAAAAAAAAAAAGAACCCCCAAAAAATAAATAAAAAACAAACAAACAAAAAAATAACTTATGAGTATACAGTAACTACTCCAAGAATGATAATATTATTAACAGTATTCATATCATGGCCTAAGTTATAAAAAATAAATAAAAATAAAAATACCTCATGAGTATAACTACTCCAAAAATGAGAATATTATTAACAGTATCCATATCATGGCCTGAGTTAGAAAAAAAAAGAAAACCTCATGAGTATAGTTACTCCAAAAATGATAATATTATTAACAGTATTCATACCATGGCCTGAGTTATAGAAAAAAAATACCTTATGAGTATAACTACTCCAAACATGATGATATTATTAACAGTATTCATATCATGGCCTGAGTTATAAAAAATAAATAAATAAATATAAAAATAAAAATACCTCCTGAGTATAACTACTCCAAAAATGATGATATTATTAACAGTATTCATATCATGGCCTGAGTTATAAAAAATAAATAAAAATAAAAATACCTCATGAGTATAACTACTCCAAAAATGATAATATTATTAACAGTATTCATATCATGGCCTGAGTTATAAAAAATAAATAAATAAATAAAAATAACTCATGAGTAAAACCACTCGAAAAATGATTCTGAGACATTTTAAACGTCTGCGGGCAGATGTTGCTCTTATCCAAGAGACACATCTACAGTGGGTGACCGCGATATTGTGTCAATCTCGCTCCTGTTCTCGGCGAGATTGACCACCTACGAGCCCCATCGCGGGAGCCAGCGCCGAGCTGGCTTGCCGCGATGGAGACAAAGCCGTCATAGAAGCGACGGGAGTTCCGACTTGGATTCCCGCCAATTCTTGCGTTGGCATTTGGTATGCATTCCCGAGACGGAGAACTCCA
The DNA here is from genome assembly GCF_905171775.1 of Rana temporaria. Taxonomy (NCBI): domain Eukaryota; kingdom Metazoa; phylum Chordata; class Amphibia; order Anura; family Ranidae; genus Rana; species Rana temporaria. The sequence goes on along the minus strand of NC_053489.1, from coordinate 665,916,558 downwards.
CGCCAATTTTTAAATAAAAAACCGACATGGGTTCCCCCCCAGGAGCATACCAGGCCCTTAGGTCTGGTATGGGTTGTAAGGAGACCCCCCTACGCCGAAAAACTGACGTAGGGGGTCCCCCTACAATCCATACCAGACCCGTATCCAAAGCACGCTACCCGGCCAGGAAAGGAGTGGGGACGAGCAAGCGCCCCCCCTCCTGAGCCGTACCAGGCCGCATGCCCTCAACATGGGGGGGGTTGGGTGCTCTGGGGCAGGGGGGCGCACTGCGGGCCCCCCCCACCCCAGAGCACCCTGTCCCCTTGTTGATAAGGACAGGGCCTCTTCCCGACAACCCTGGCCGTTGGTTGTCGGGGTCTGCGGGCGGGGGGCTTATCGGAATCTGGGAGCCCCCTCAAATAAGGGGGCCCCCAGATAACGGCCCCCCCACCCTAAGTGAATGGATATGGGTTACATCGTACCCCTACCCATTCACCTGGAGGCAAAGTGTTAACGTTAATAAACACCCGACACAGGGTTTTTTAAAATAATTTATTAGTCTGCTCCGGAGGCCCCCCTGTCTTCTTTAGCTCTTTTAGCAGGGGGGTCTTCTCCACTCTCCGGGGGTCTTCTCAACTCTCCGACGGTCTTCTCCACTCTCGGGGGGTCTTCTTCTATGTTCGCCGCTCTCCTCCCGCTGTCCGGTGCTTTCTCCTTCAGCGCTGAACGTCTTCTTCTTCTTCTGTGCTGTGACGTCTTCTTCTTCTTCTGTGCTGTGACGTCTTCTTCTTCTTCTGTGCTGTGACGTCTTCTTCTTCTTCTGTGCTGTGACGTCTTCTTCTTCTCTTCTCTTCTTCTGCCTTCTCCCGATGTTGACACTTCGCCTCTTCTCGCTGCAATGACAGGTGCGCGGTTTGCATCTGACTTATATAGGCCTCACAGTCCCATCATGCTCTGGTACCTACCCATGTGATACCTACCCACGTGGGTAGGTACCGGAGCATGATGGGACTGTGAGGCCTATATAAGTCAGATGCAAACCGCACACCTGTCATTGCAGCGAGAAGAGGCGAAGTGTCAACATCGGGAGAAGGCAGAAGAAGAGAAGAGAAGAAGAAGACGTCACAGCACAGAAGAAGAAAAAGACGTCACAGCACAGAAGAAGAAGAAGACGTTCAGCGCTGAAGGAGAAGGCACCGGACAGCGGGAGGAAGAACCAGGGTGCGCCGAGTCAACAGCGGAGAGCGGCGAACATAGAAGAAGACCCCCCGGATAGCGGAGAAGACCCCCCCGGATAGCGGAAGAAGAAGCCCCCCCTGAGAAGCACACCACCCCCCGCCGAAGACGTCGGAGGAAACCCGCCGGGGGGTGGGCGCTTTTATAAAAGCGACCCCCCCCGGCGGTGGAAGAGAACCAGACGGCGGCGAAGAAGAGCGGCCCCCACCCGAAGACGTCAAAGAAGAAGCCCCCCCTGGTAAAAAGAGCTAAAGAAGACAGGGGGTGCCTCCGGAGCAGACTAATAAATTATTTTAAAAACCCTTTTGTCGTGTTTATTAACTTTAACATTTTTCCTCCAGGTGAATGGGTAGGGGTACGATGTACCCCATATACATTCACTTAGGGTGGGGGGCAGGTATCTGGGGGCCCCCTTATTAAAGGGGGCTCCCAGATTCGGATAAGCCTCCCGCCCGCATACCCCGACAACCAACGGCCAGGGTTGTCAGGAAGGGGCCCTGTCCTCATCAACATGGGGACAGGGTGCTCTGGGGTGGGGGGGCCACAGTGCGCCCCCCTGCCCCAGAGCACCCAATCCCCCCATGTTGAGGGCATGCGCTCGCTCGTCCCCACTCCTTTCCTGGCCGGCCGGGTAGCATGCTTTGGATACGGGTCTGGTATGGATTGTAGGGGGACCCCCTACGCCGGTTTTTCGGCGTAGGGGGGGGTCTCCTTACAACCCATACTAGACCTAAGGGCCCTGTATGCTCCCGAGGGGGGAACCCATGCTGGATTTTTATTTAAAATCCGGCGGGGAGTTCCCCCTCAGGATTCATAACAAACGCCACACACGTGTAGAATTGGCGGGAATCCAAGTCGGATCTCTCGTCGCTTCTATGACGGCTTTGTCTCCATCGCGGCAAGCCAGCTCGGTGCTGGCTCCCGCGATGGGGCTCGTAGGTGGTCAATCTCGCCGAGAAAGGGAGCGAGATTGACACAATATCGCAGTCACCTACTGTATAATCCACCTGGATACAAAAAGTAGTTGTGATGACATCTATTGCTTAGGGCTGTTCAGTGTATCACAGGCTGCTGTTCTGCTACTTCCCAATGTCTTCTAGAGATTTGTAAAATTACTGTATAGTGACAAGGAGAGCAGGGTAGACGGCCTGAATATTTATAGAACTCCAGCCAAACTCTTGGGAGTGCCCTTTGATAAAGTGATTTCTCACGAAACTAGTCGGGCGGACCGAGCGGCACACTGGCATCACCCCCTGGACTGCTCCATGATTCCTACACTAAGGGGTTTATCTGCATGTAACCGGCCGGTACTGCAGATTTAAGGCTGTTTTTTCAACTGCAAATTGTGAGTTTTTAACCCATATGAATTTGTAAATAATTTATTAAAAGGTTTTTACACTATCGAGGCATCCTTGTCTCTTTTCCATGTACATGTGAATACCACTATTGGAGCTACCGATTAAGGAGATGATCCATGCCAGGCTGTCCACTTCCTAATGAGCCCAACAGTTTGCTATATACTACATGTGACTTGTGGTCCCCTGTAACTAAGGAACCAACTCGTTCTGGTAAGCAGATTTGTAGGCTTTTTGGTGGAGGCTTCCATTGGATTATCACCTACCAACAAACGCCATATATGTGTTGCACAAGTTCACAACATTTAGGACTTTTTTCACTTGGGTGGAGGACGACTTGAACCCTCCTTTTTCTCCCTCCTTCTTTGGCTTCAGAATATCTGGACACTAATTTCTGTTTTGATTTTTTTCAACTGCTCTAGCCCTCTCTGTTTGGAGAAATATGGGCTTTTGTCACGTATAAGGACACATTCATGAATTCACGTGACCTCAAAGCCATTTACATGTTTTATGAGTGTTTTTTTTCTTTTCACCATATATGTATATGTTCACATATCAAATGTCATATGTATGTATAGTGTTCACCAGGTATTAGCGCGATTCTTTTCTTTTCCAAACTCTTGGGAGGTCTGCTCAGGAGGTGGATGAAAAGCCCGTACATGTCAAAATTGTGATTAGACATTAACATTTGTTTTACCCTTAGGCATGAGGGGGTTAAGCTTCCTCACATCAACTCTCCTGACTCTTCTCAGACTCTGATCCAGGCTTTCTCTCTGTTCGATAGATCCCCCAGCTAAACTTATCTGGGACCTCAATATCTTCAAAAAGATCTCCTCAGCTTCCTCTCTGTCTCTCTGTCTGCCCCAGGGGCAAAGCACTCAGATTTCTCCTCCTAAAGGCTTGACCCAGGAACTCTTCACTGCCAGGCCTCAGAATATTTATGGGCTTTCCATCCACCTCCTGAGAAGACCTCCCAAGGGTTTGGCTGGAGTCCCATAAATATTCAGGCTGTCTACCCTGCTCTCCCTCTCACTATACAATACTTTTACAAATCTCTAGAAGACAGGTGGAAGTAGCAGAACAGCAGCCTGCGAAACACTGAACAGTCCTAGGCAACCAATCCATGCGCCAATGTTTAAAAAGAAGCTGACTAAATTTACCTAGAAGCCTACTCTGAACAAGGGGGGTGCTACATGTGCATGGCCAACCTAAGATGCCTAGAGACCTAGATTACAAATCCTAGATAAGGGTTTAATATAGATGGTGTTGAGAGACCTCCACTCTGTCCTTAAGGTCTGGTATGGATTTTAGGGGGGCTACACCAAAATAAAGAGTCTGTACTAGACCATTATCCAAGCATGCAGCCTGGCAGGCCAGGAAAGGGGGAGTGGCAAGTATGCATCCGCCTGAACCATACCAGGCCACATGCCCTCAACATGGGGGATACCTTGCCAGGGGGATCCCCATGACAAAGCACATTGTCCTTATTTAATGAAGACAAGGGTCTCTTCCCTACAACAATGGCCCAGTGGTTGTTGGGGTCTGAGGGTGGGGAACTTAAATCCCCCTTTAACAATAATGGGGAACCTAGATCCTGGATTCCCCATATGTGAAGCAATAAGAGGTACATTGGCCTACTCATTCACAAACAAAAATGTAAAATGTAAAAAAAGTCCTATAATATAGATCCATGTCAATCACAATACTTAATGCCAGCCAATAGAAAAAAAATAACCACCCGCGCATTGGGCATTAGAGTGGGAGAGGGCGTCAAGTCAACATCGGAAAAGAAGAGCAGAGGGAAGAAGACAACAGAGACAACCGGGCAAGAGTGAGCAAAAGAGCAGAAGATAGCGGAGGATACCCGGCAGAAGACAGCAGACAGAGGAAGAAGAACCGGAGAGAGTGGAGAAGACATCAGCGGAGGAGGCAGAAGAGATGGAGAGGGGAGAAGAAGTCGGAAGAGACTCCCAGAGCTGCCTAATAAATTACTTTAAAAACCTGTATAGTGTTTTTTACTTTTTACACTTTTTTCAGGTGAATGGGTAGGGGTACAATGTACCCCATACTCATTCACATAGGGTGGGAGGACGATGTCCGGGGGCCCCCTTATTAAAACCAATGGCCAGGGTTGTCGGGAAGAGGCCCTTGTCCTCATCAACATGGGGACAAGGTGCTTTGGGGTGGATTCTTCCATACCAGACCAAAGGCCTGGTATTCTCTTAAAGGGGATTCCCCTTCAAGATCATCAGAGCACAAGTTAATATAAGGATCCGACTACATACAAAAAGTAGTGCAGGGACTACTTTGAAGTCAGCACGACTTAAAGTTGTGCTAATATGAATGGTAGTCATTGAAAATCACGGAGAATGACCTGTCATGCGACTTTGCAGTCCCAAATTGTTGGACAAGTCGTATAAGTGTGAAATGGGCCTTAGGGTTGGAACTGTTAGCTTACATACCTAGAACATACCTGTTACATTGATTGCTGGGCTGTGAAGGGAAGACAGACACCTATGGAGGGGACCGGCTACCACCCCAGACTAAGAAGAAAACAGAGGAGATTGGAGTGGTGCTCCGCAGAGTAAATACATCAAAATGTTGCTGCATAATACAGTATATGAGACTATATTGTCTAAAATGTTAATAATATTCTTATACATATATATCGACAAATTGAGTTTGTTTTATTTTTTATTTCAGTAAGTAATAAACTCATTTGGCTCTATTTCCAAGCAAACCTGTTTTTGTATTGAGATCGGGTCTAAATAGAATTATGTAACATTTTGGTAAAAATATACAGCCAAGAAGTCCAGCACTTGAAGCCATAATAGCAAAAATCTCAACAGCCACCATGTATTTCCCTTTAGTACTCAGATAGGCCGGGATCATGGCAATCCAGACACTACAGAACACCAGCATGCTGAAGGTGATGTACTTGGCCTCATTAAACGTGTCCGGTAATGTCCTGGCTAAATAAGCTATAATGAAACTCACAGCTGCCAGAAGCCCCATATATCCCAGGACAGAGTAGAAGCCGATAACTGAACCCTCATTACACTGAATGATGATCTTTCCTAGATAAGAGTAAAAGTCTTGGTCCTGGAAGGGAGGAGAAATGGATAACCAAGTCATGCATATTATTACTTGAACCAGGGAACACACAGACATTATAGAGTTGGACAATCTGGCTCCCATCCATTTCTTCCAGGAACTTCCAGGTTTGGTGGCTTTAAAAGCAACACACACCATGATACTTTTGGCAAGTAGAGAAGAGACAGCAACTGAGAAGATGACCCCAAAAGAGGTTACACGCAGCATGCAGGTCACATCTACTGGACGGCCGAGGAACAAGAAGACACAGAGGAAGCTCAGCATGATGGAGACCAGGAGAAGATAGCTCAGGTTCAGGTTATTAGCTTTAACAATGGGGGTGTCCTGGTATTGTATAAATATTCCCAATATTAAACCAGTCAGAAGGCAAAAAAGTATGGAAACAGATGAAAATACCGCAGCAATAGTATCATCAGTGTAGGAGAGATATTCCACCAGTTTTGGAACACACCGATCCTTCTTCTCATTTGGCCATTCATCATCAGGACATTTCATGCAGTTTTCACTGTCTGCAAGTATTGTAAAAAAAAACACGTGATAGACATATTTATTAAACTATCTCAGAAACTAACAGTCTATTTTATAACTAGGCAACTCTTATATTAACATTGATCAGTGGCTTTAAATGAATAACTACTGCAGTAGGGAACAGACAAAATAATATACAGCCAGCACCTTTCCAAATAACTGTTCTGTATATTTAGCACTTTGAATTTTTTTTGTTTGTTTTATAACCATGTAGGTAACACATTATTTTTACAATTGTAAACCGTAAGTAGGCATGCTTTATTCTTAATAAGGTCTTAGGAATTAGTTTTGGGCGAACGGTTCGGGCTGAGCAAAAGTTCGGCCCGGACATTTTCCATTTTATGGGAGTTTGGCCGGATTGCGTTTCTCTGCGATCGGCGGTTTGCACAATCAATATGTAGTTAAGGAGCGGGTCTGGGAAGCTGGCTGCCACGTCCTTAACAACAAATGAGTCATCAGCTGTCAGCGGGCTTCCCTGCTGACGGCTTAAAGAAAAGAAAAAAATGTCGGTAATACAAAATAAAAATAAAACTGTGTAGGGTCCCCCCCTTTCCTGTCTGCATGCTCAGATAAGGGTCTGGTATGGATTGGGGGGGGGGGGGGTCCCACACCATTTTTGTCTTTTTTTTATTTTGCCATCTGGGAATTGCAACTGTAAGTCAATTTAAATGTGATTTGACTTTTTTTTAAAGTTTAGAAAGGTAGTTTTTGCTATAGATGCACCACTTTACAGGCAGACTAAAGGGAACCCCCAGGTACTATATATAAAGATTTTTTTTTTATTATTGTTGCTCTTTAAGTATTATTAATATCACTGCTCCTTTAACTATTTCAGCCCCGGAAGGATTTGCCCCCTTAATGACCAGGCCCTTTTTTGCGATACGGCACTGCTTCACTTTAACTGACCATTGTGCAACGCTGTACCCAAAAAAGTTTCCCCACAAGTAGAGCTTTATTTTGGTGGTATTTGATCACCTCTGCGGTTTTTATTTTTTGCTCTAATAAATATCCCAATTTTTTAAAATATATAATAATTTCTTCATTAGTTTAGGCCAATATATATTCTTCTGCATATTTTTGATAAAAAAAATCGCAATAAATGTATATTGATTGGTTTATGCAAAAGTTATAGCGTCTACAAAATAGGTAATAGATTTATGGCATTTTTACTATTATTATTATTTTTTACTAGTAATTGTGGCGATCTGCAGGATTTAGCGGGACTGCAACATTGCGGCGGACACATCGGACACCTTTGACACTTTTTTGGGACCATTGACATTTATACAGCAATCAGACCTAAAAATAGCCACTGATTAACTGATTACTGTATAAATGTCACTGGCAGGTAAGGGGTTAACACTAAGGGGCGATCAATTGGTTAACTGTGTTCCCTGGATCTGTTCTAACTGTAGGGGGGGTGGGCTACCTAGGACATGACAGAGATCACTGTTCCCAATGACTGGGAACAGAAGATCTCTGATATGTCACTAGGCAGAACGGGAAATTGCCTTGTTTACATAAGAGCCCCCTGTTCTGCCTCTGTGCACCATGATCGCGGGTCGCCGGCTAGCCTCCCTGTACAGACTAACGTACACCTACGGTGGTTTGTGCAGGAGAGCCGACCTGCCGCAGTATAATGACGGTGGCTGGTCAGCAAGAGGTTAAAAATTATTGTTTTTTAAAACTATTTTTGCATTGGTACATGTCCCCCAGGGCAGTACCCGGGCCCCCATGCGCTTTTTATGTACAATAACTTTCATATATGCCTTCAAAATGGGGACTTTTGATTTTTCATGTTCGGGTCCCATAGACTTCCATGGAGTTTGCAGTTCGGGCCAAACTTTTTCCCAGTTCGGGAGTTCTCGTGCGAACCGAACGGGGGTGTTTGGCCCATCTCTATTAGGAATGTAAAATGCATGGCAGAAGGTTTGGTATGGTATCAATGATGTTTGCTGCAGTAGACAAAGCATACAAAATGAAATACATGTACAGTATATACATAGTTTACAAGTTCACACTGTTGTCTTACATAAAAATGATGTTTGTCTTTAAAGTAAAGTGATTTCCATAAAAACAACTTTTTGAAAATATATCAGCAATAGGGATGAGCTTCGAGTTCGAGTCGAACTCATGTTCGACTCGAACATTGCCTGTTCGCCTGTTCGGCGAACAACGAACAATTAGGGGTGTTCGCGGCAAGTTCGAAAAGCTGCGGAACACCCTGTTAAAGTCTATGGGAGAAATCTAAAGTGTTAATTTTAAAGGCTAATATGCAATTTATTGTCCTAAAAAGTGTTTGGGGACCGGGGACCTGTCCCAGGGGACATGTATCAATGCAAAAAAAAGTTTTAAAAACTGCCGTTTTTTCAGGAGCAGTGAATTTAATAATGCTAAAAGTGAAACAATAAAAGTGTAATATTACTTTAAATTTCGTACCTAGGAGGGGTGTAAAGTCAGCATGTGAAATATCGCATGTTTCCTGTACATAGAACTGTCCCTGCACAAAGTGTCATTTCTGAAAGAAAAAAAGGCATTTAAAACCGGCTTTGCGGCTATAATGAATTGTCGGCTCTGGCAATTCAGAGATGATTCATTCATAAAAAAAAAAAAAAAAAAACTGGGGGTCCCCCCAAATTCCATTAACAGGCCCTTCAGGTCTGATATGGATATTAAGGGGAACCCCGCCGTCAATTAAAAAAAAAATGAGGTGGGGTTCCCCCCAAATATCCATACCAGACCCTTCAGGTCTGGTGTGGATTTTAAGGGGAACTCCACCCCAAATAAAAAAAAAATGGCGTGGAGTTCCCCCAAAAATCCACACCAGACCCTTATCCGAGCACGTTAACCTGGCCGGCCGCAGAAAAGAGGGGGGGACAGAGTGCGGCCCCCCCCTCTCCTGAACCGCACCAGGCCACATGTCCTCAACATGGGGAGGATGTCCCCATGTTGATGGGGACAAGGGCCTCATCCCCACAACCCTTGCCCGGTGGTTGTGGGGGTCTGCGGGCGGGGGGCTTATCAGAATCTGGAAGACCCCTTTAACAAAGGGGACCCCCAGATCCTGGCCCCCCACCTATGTGAATTGGTAATGGGGTACACTGTACCTCTACCATTTCACGAAGGAAGTGTAAATAGTTAAAAAAAACACACAGACACCGTAGAAAAAAATCCTTTATTAATAAAAAAAAAAAATCCAGCGATGTGAATCCACTCTCGGCCCGGCCCCCTGCTCCAACGTGGTCTTCCATACAGCGACGGATGATCTCTCCAGCGACGGGTGATCAGCGGTCCGGTCCAGCGATGAGAAGATCCATCCGTCCAGAGCGCAGCAGGCAGCTCCTCTCTCCGCTGGACACAGCCCAGCGGAATGATGCGCTGGAGCTGTGACATTTCTTATATAGGGGAAGCGGCTACCCGTCACGTGACCCTGCCCCCTCTGACGCACCCTCGTACGTCACTGGGAAAGACCGGGAAAGACCGGTGTTTCCCAATGACGTACGAGGGTGCGTCAGAGGGCCTGTTAATGGAACTTGGGGGGACCCCCAGCTTTTTTATTTTTATTTTTTATGAATAAATCATCTCTGTAATTGCCAGTAATTGCCAATTCATTAGAGCCGCAAAGCCGTACTTGTCTGGCTCTCATACCATCATTTGCATGGGGTCATGCCTCATTTGCATGGGTTTGCATGGGGCAAGCCCACTTCCACCTACGCCGGCCTGCGCCTTCGAAACCTACGCCACGCCGACGCAGCATTGGGAGCACTGGCTTCCTGAATTCCATGCTTTCCTCTCTGTGCTGCGTCGGCGTAGCGTACATTGGTTTGCGCTACGGTGGCATAATGTGTGCCCGCTCTCTGTGAATCCGGGCCAATGTTTTTTTTTCTTCTTGATTGAGGCAAATTTAGGAAAATATTGCATTATGGTCACTGGATGGAGCTGACAACCATAGAATGATGCTCATATTACAAACAATACAACACTAATTTGAGGTGCATGTGCAAATGCTTAAGGCACCCCACAACATTTTTTTTTTACACAGACCCACAGTGTGTTGCTATGTGTGCAGCAACAATTGCAAAAGTGGACAAGGGTTCAGTGGAGCAGTTTTTGGGTGCAGTGATAGTATGTACAGTATAAGAGGGGCAGCATGGAAGTATTGAACTTTGCCATGGGCACCAATACAAAGGCAGTCAGTAAAGAAGTATGTGGTGTTAATGCAATCAGTGAAGGAGTGCATTGGTACAGTGGACGTCTGCAGCACCGAAATCCTGTGCAGTTTTGTCATCCCTGGCAAATTCTCTTTCTGAACTACAGCACAAATCTACTGCAAATATACACTCTACCGGAAATGTTGGAGATCTCTCCTTCTGGACATGGGATGCACTCATAGCAACATTTATGAATTGAAGTTCCAAACTTCTTTCTTTTACCAGGCAAGCAGGGTCCTGAACATCGAGATACCGGAACCTAAAAAAAAAATGGAAATCTGATTGGCTGTCAGTTGGCTTGTCAACTGCAATGGAGGAAATAGCAGCAAATGATCAATAGTAAGGTGAATATGTTGGGGGCACTTTGCAGAGGCACTATTACTTTGTCCTGAATGGGGCAAGGTGATAGTGTTTCTTTAAGGCCCTGTACACACGATCAGACATGTCTGATGAGACTTGTCTGACGGACCGTTTTCATCAGACAGCTCTGAACTTTTCTGATGGTCTGATGTGCGTACACACCATCGGACCAAAATCCGATCGGGTCAGAACGCGGTGACGTAGAACACACCGACGTGATGAAAAAACGAAGTTCAATGCTTGCAAGCATGCGTCAACTTGATTCTGAGCATGCACAGGTTTTTGGTCCGATGCTTTTGTCTATTAACCATCGAACCTGTCCGACGCACAGGTTCCATCAGACAGGTTTTAAAGCATGTTTTAAAACTTTGGTCTGACGGACAACGGTCTGATGGGCTGTACACACCATCGAACTCGTCTGATCGTGTGTACAGGGCCTAAGACACACCTAATTGGATGCTTAAAAAGAAAACGTGGAAATCAAGAAAAACGAGTCTAAAACAAAACTTCAAATACATGTAGCAGGGCATCACTTTCTATATGGATAAAAGACTAACGTTTGCAGATATAGAAGGAACTCAGCTCCCTCCTGTGGCCAATTATTGGATAGCCACCTTCTATTTGGGTTTTACATTGTTGCAACGAGGAATGTTGGAAAACGAAGTACAGGGAGAGAAAGACTCCATTGCCCTGGTTAATTGAAAGACTACAATACCCAGAGAGCAACTGTGCAATCCCACAATGCTTTTCACCCCGCATGGCCTGCTGGGGGAAGGAATTTAAGGGAGAGGACATCTTTGGCGCGCTCTCTCTGGACCGCCTCTTCAACCAAGGAGGACGCCTGTGTAAGGCGCCCCTCCGGAAGCCTAGGCCTGAGTCTCGAGGCCTATCGACGCCTGTGCGGATCGCCCATTGAGATACAGAGAGGATCCCTGACAGAGTGATCGAACGATGTCCCAGCGCAACGGGGACCTGTGTGAGGACCGGAGACTGTCATTGCCGGAAGGACCGAGGATCAGAGTTCGCAGACGGAGTAACCTGGAAAGACAATGCCTAGTCTGGCTGGGTGAGACTGGCACTTGCCCAAGCATACTGACTGAATTGCAGGAGGGTGGATCGTTTAGACTTGCCATTGTGATTTGAGTACCCGAGCAACGTTCATCAATTAATTTGTTTCCTTTCTCGGATTACAAATCAACCATTGTGCACCTCTGCATACAACTAATATATGTGTAACAGTAAAAAACGATTGTATTGACGCTTGGTCTGATCAACCAAACTACCCTGGTGCGGTACCTGATTTAAAGACTGCCTAATAGGCAAAGTAAGTTGTTGATACCCATATATACTCTTTTAGACAAGTATATGGTTATATTAAATTGCACAGCATTGTTACGAATGGGAGCTGGGTGAGGCCTGGCTAAGACCCCGTACACACCTCCGAGGAACTCGACGTGCCAAACACATCGAGTTCCTCGTCGAGTTCAGTGTTGAAGCCGCCGAGGATCTCGGCGGGCCGACTTTCCTCATTGAACAACGGGGAAATAGAGAACATGTTCTCTATTTGGCCCGACAAGTTCCTCGTCGGCTTCCTCGCTGAAAAGTGTACACACGACCGAGTTTCTCGGTAGAATCCAGCTCCGATCGAGTTTCTGGCTGAATTCTGCCGAGAAACTCGGTCGTGTGTACGGGGCCTAAGAGGTGCTTCAGTGTGAATATCTTAGGCTCGATTCAAAATAATGTGTTTTTTGGTGCATTTTGCAGAAAAGCAGGGACATTTTTTAACATGGGTTCCTATGGAACATGTTCACATAAATGCTTTTTTGTGCCTCTGCGTTTTTGGAAAGGGTCGGGGACTTTGTTTCCCGCAAAAAGCAGCGGTTTGCATGTAATAGAATTCAATGGACCCGCATCCAAAATGCAAGTACCGCTTTTTTACCGCGATTTTGCCACGATTTGCGTTCTGCGTTTTTTTTTTACCTGTCTATAGCTGGTTGTTAAAGGAAATGTAAAACAATTAAAATTGATGTAAAAAAAATTAAAAATGCAAATCGCGGTAAAAACGCACGTCAAAAAACGCAGCAAGCACCGTAAAAAGCACTGCAAAAACGCTAAAAAGCTACATGCATTAGTGTTAATCGAGCCTTACTGAAGGAATCCCTTGGCTGTGCACTTACACAGGTCTGCATAATTATTATAATTTAACCTGTATTTATTTGTTACTATTCTTTTTTTTTTTTTACTCTTGCAGGGCCCTGTAAGTAGTCTATTACTTATTTACCTGTGTTCTTTACTTTTATGTTTACCAAGTAAAGTCCCCTTGGTTAAGTGCAAATCTGTTTGCGGTCTATCTGTCATCCTGTGGGTCCAGTGCAACACAAGGTAACAATCTATTTACATATGTATTGTGGTGTGAGAGAATATTATGTTCCCCAGCAGTTGGTGGGGTCCACAATTCGTACTTATAACCAGTTGTGCCAAGGGAGGGTTCAAGCCAATTTCAGGGGTTGAAAGTCAGAGCGTAGGCACAAAACAAACCAGCAGCTCCTTCGGGGGTAGTGCTACATAAATTATCCCTAAAAGTCTATTTATTCTTCCTGGATTTCCATTATCTGTAGTTTACTCATTTGCAATGGATGTCCTTTACAGTATATTAAAGTAGGCTTAGTAAAAAAAAAAAAAAAAGTAGAGGACATGACTTACCAATAATCAAATGTGTCCTTTGTACTTCTGGCTTTTGGATTCCTTGAAAACTTCATCCTCTGACCCCTCCTACTGGAAGATTACAGTGGTGGGAGGTTAATAGAACGGGGGGGGGGGGGGGGTCACAGGCTCGCGTCACAAGTGCCTAACTATGCCTTCCCTTTCTGCCCAGCATCTCCAGTCACAGAAACTATAACTACAGCTTCTTTGTGTAGCGCCTTTCTAGTGCAGGATGCTAAGTAAACTTAGTGTATGGCTCCTTTTACAATCAAGGGAGCAGTAATTGTTTGGTCCAGTCTGTTCAGAGTTGTGCAGGCTGAGAGTTTGATTGCTTTCTCCTGCCTGTAGAAGATGTTTCTCAAGCTTGGGGAGAAAGAATTAAAATACCCAGCCTGAATACTGATATCCCTGATATCACTGTATATGTATAAAATGTGGTCTATGGAGTATGGTTATATGGTCCAACCTCATCCATCATGATAATGTTTAATTCACAGAAGCTTTAGTACACCTTCTATGAGTGAAGGCCTAGTCAGGCACTCTTGATGAGAAGATTATGGGAATGGTGTTATGGCAGCATCGGTGTATGAAGATATCAAGGAATCCAGAAGTCAGCAGTACAATGAGCACATCAGATTAATGGCAAGTAAGGATGAGCCTAACATCCCCCATTTCGGTTCGAACCAGAACTCGAGAAGAGGCAAAAAATGTGTTTGAACACACGAAAGTGCTAATTTTAAAGGCTTATATGCAAGTTATTATCATTAAATCTGTCTGGGTACCCGGCCGGGTCCTGCCCCAGGGGACATGTATCAATGTAAAGAGAAGGAGAGGTGGATGAGAAAGAAGTCTCAAATAATGTCTTTGAGGGAGAATCAACAACAGGGTCAAATGGAATAATGACAAAAACCTTACATGTCCTCTGGGGCAGGACCCGGGTACCCAGACACACAGGTATCAATGCATTTTTTTTTTAAATAGCAGTTTTTTCAGGAGCAGTGATTTTAATAATTCTAAAAGTGAAACAATAAAAATTAAATATTCCTTTACATTTCGTGTCTGGGGGGTGTCTATAGTATGCCTGTAAAGTGGCACATTTTTCTCATGTTTAGAACATTACCACAGCAAAATTACATTTCTTAAAGAAAAAAGTAATTTAAAACTGATCGCAGCTGTAATGAATTGTCGGGTCTCGGCAACATACATAAAACTCATTGAAAAAACTGCATGGGTTCCCCCCTGTCCATTACCAGGTCCTTCGGGTCTGGTATGAATATTAAAGGGGACCCCAAACCAATAATGTAAAAAAAATGCGTGGTAGTTTCCCCAAAATCCATACCTGGCCCTTCAGGGGATTTCAAGTGAAACCCTACGCCATTTTTTTTTTAGAAATGGCGTAGGCCCCCCCACCCCAAATCCATACCAGACCCTTATTCAAGCATGTAACCTGGCAGGCTGCAGGAAAAAAGGGGGACGAGAGAGCGCCCCCTCCTAAACCATACCAGGCCACATGCCCTCAACATGGGGAGGGTGCTTTGGGGTCTGACCCCAAAGCACCTTGTTCCCATGTTGATGGGGACAAGGGCCTCATCCCCACAACCCTTGCCTGTTGGTTGTGGAGGTCTGCGGGTGGGGGGCTTATCGGAAACTGGAAGCCCCTTTAACAAGGGACCCCCAGATCTCCGGTCCCACCTATGTGAATTGGTAACAGCTACATTGCACCCATACCATTTCACAAAAAAGTGTCAAAAATGGTAAAAAAGACAGCTTGGGACAAGTCCTTTATTAAAAAAAATAAAATAAAAAATGTCCAGCAATGTAAATCCATGTAAACATGTCCAGTGATGTATGACCACAATGCACTGTGCCACTGCACAGTGTATTTGAAGCCCTGATTGGCTGAAGCAATGAAAGCTTTGTCCAATCAGGACATAGAGCACTGTCAGAGCCATGATTGGAGAAAGTAATGATGACTCTATCCAATCATGACTCATTGCTCTTAGTCCCGCTCCACACTATAAAAGTATTCTTTCAATAGCGGCCATTTGTAGTGTGATATTAGCGTGGAGAGAGAGTAAACAGGGCTCTGTTCAGTGCTAATGGTGTGGTATAGTGTTCTATTCTGATTCTATCGTCAGTGTAGAATATCAGTTTAGTGTGAATCTAGTAATAGTTCAATCAGTGTGAGTGCAGTGACCATTTATTGTCACTTTATTGACACTTTAGAGTGAATCTAGTAATAGTTCAGTCAGTGTGAGTGTAGTGACCACAAATGATTACATTAGTGTCAATTTATTTTGTCAGAGCAGGTTTACTTCAGTATAGTTTAGTGTGTTACGTGCCATTTAATGCAGTATATTATGTGCGTTACTACATGTTTAGAGTGGTTGTAAACAAAAAAAAAAAAAAAAACCTGCAAGACAAAGGCATAATGAGCTAGTATGCATCGCATACTAGCTCATTCTGAAATACTTACCTTAGATTAACGCTGTTGCAGTGGTCCCCGAACATCGATGTGACCGACGACATGTCTCCCGGAGTTATTTCCGGGTTCACACGCTCTGGCGCTGTGATTCGCCTGCGCGCAGGAGCCTCCGGTCATGGCACAGGCCCTGAAGAAACAGCACAAGCGAGCAATTCAGTTTCTTCAGTGCGCATCCGCCCAAGCGTATACAGTGAATATCTCCTAAACTGTGCAAGTACACGGTACAGGTAAGCCTTATTATAGGCTTTCCTATAGGTAAAAGTGGTGTAATTAGGTTTACAACCATTTTAACGCAGTATATTTTTGTGCAGTGTGCATTACTGCACATTTAATGCAATTTATTACAGTGTGGTATGTGTCATTTAGCGTAGTATATTTCTGTGCGTTACTGCACGTTTAACGCAGTATATTTCAGTGTATTAAGTGCCATTTAACGCAGTATATATACAGTGAATTAGTGCACGTTTAACGCAGTATATTTCTGTGCGTTACTGCATGTTTAATGCAATTTATTTCAGTGTGATATGTGCTGTTTAGCGCATTATATTTCTGTGTGTTACTGCACGTTTAACACAGTATATTTCAGTGCGTTACATGGCGTTCAACACAGTATATTTCAGTGCATTAGTGCACGTTTAACGCAGTATATTTCTGTGCATTACTGCACGTTTAATGCAATTTATTTCAGTGTGATACGTGCCGTTTAGCGCAGTATATTTCTGTGCATTACTACACATTTAAAGCAGTATATTTCTGTGCACTATGTGCCGCTTAAAGCAGTATATTTCAGTGCATTAGTGCACGTTTAACGCAGTACATATCAGTGCGTTAGGTGCCGTTTAATCCAGTATATTTCAGTGCGTTAGTGCAAATTTAACGCAGTATTTTTCTGCTCGTTACTGCACATTTAGCAAAGTATATTTCTGTTTTTTTTAGTGCGTCAGTGCAGTTTTACTACATTATATATTAGTGTATCAGTGGAGTGTGTCTGTTGTTTTTCCTGATGAGATTATTGTCAAGAATCTCTTGCCGGCCGAGTGTACAGACACTCCATTCAAAAGAACCGCGAACGTAGTGACGTCATAGACTACGACGCGCATGCGCTCGTCACATTCGATGCCGTCGCCGTCATCTTGTTACACCCTACCTATGCCTAGGAAGCTACCGCGCATGCGTCAAAGTCATTTTGAGCATGCACGGGTTTTTACGGCGACAGGTAAGTATACACACTCTCGAGTTTCTCAGACAGGAAAACACTGCCGAGAATCACGACGAGATAATAGAGAGCAGGTTCTCTATTTTTCTCGTCGAGATTTTGGGCAGTTTTCTTGACGAGAAGCCTGAAAGCCTCGTACACACACACGGTTTACTCGGCAAGAAAGCTCTGCCAGCAGTTTTCTTGCTGGTTCTTGCCGAGAAAACCGTGTGTGTGTACGAGGCTTCACATCAGCGGGAGCCAATGACACTTCACTGCTGTCCCAGCCAATGAGGAGGGAGAGTCCCGGACAGTAGAGTCTCTTGTGCAACATCACTGGATTCAGATGGTCTCAGGTAAATATTGGGGGGCTAAGGAGTGCTGAGGGGGGTTGCAGCACACAGAAGGCTTTTTATCCTAATGCATAGAATGGATTAAGATGAAAAACCTTCTGCCTTTACAACCACTGTAAGCTCTGCAGTTTACAGCCTGTTGGCAAATAGATTTTGATGTATGTTATGATCTCTGAAAAGTCATAAGAAAGTAAGGATACTCTTGTCTGCTTTGTCGTTTTTGCATTCTTTCAATTTCCATCAACTTTATCTTTATTAATACTAAAATTTATATTAGCGTCCCACCTTATTGGTCAATTTCCATGTTATGGCTTTATGGTTGACGTGAAGCTTCTGACCTTCTGGAGCCCAGGGTGTAACGTTTCCCACTTCCTTATAATCTGCAGTATTACGTTTTCCCAGTATCCAGTTAGTTATTCTGTAGTGATAAACAAATTCTCCATATTCATTAAAAAATGGTACTGGCTCAGCCGAATCGAAGGAATATTTAATTTCTTTTAGAAGGTAATACAGCTTGAAAATAAATATAGAAAGATAAAAAATGGTATAATAGATTCTGTGAGAAGGAACAAATCTTTTTCAGAGAAATTTTTTGACTCCCCTTACAGGATATAAGCTATGCCAAATACATCCTTCTGTTTTAGTGCAAGTTGTTCTGCCTCTAGGGCAGACAGCTAAACCTTCTTATCCCATAAACTTCAGATACCATATTTCTTTGTTCTCAGTTTATTAGAACAAGCTAGATAAAACTACAAAATAACAGAAATAGACCTCAATAAGTACACTATTGCATACAATACAGCATACATAGCAGAAACAACGATATACAATACAAGATGACATAGTAAAAACATAGGCCCAAATTCTCGTACATGGGCGTAAAACTGTGCGGGCGTAACGTATCTGGTTTACGTTACGCCACCGCAAGTTTTACAGGCAAGTGCTTTATTCACAAAGAACTTGCCTGTAAAGTTGCGGCGGCGTAGCGTAAATCCCCTGGTGCAAGCCCGCCTAATTCAAATGAGCCGGGTAGGGGGCGTGGATCATTTAAATTAGGCGCGTTCCCGCGCCGAACGTACTGCGCATGCGCTGTCCGAAGAATATCCCAGGGTGCATTGCTCCAAATGACGTCGCAAGGACGTCATTGGTTTCGACGAGAACGTAAATGGTGTCCAGCCCTATTCACGGACGACTTACGCAAACTACGTACATTTTCAAATTTCGACGCGGGAACAATGGCCATAATTAACATTGACTGCGCCTCATATACCCAGGGGCAACTTTACGCGTCGCAAATCTAACGTAAACGTCGTAACTTCACTGTGTCGACCTCGCATAAGTTCGGGAATTCGCGTATTTTGCTAATTTGCATACTCGACTGGGAAAACGACGTCGGCGACACCTAGTGGCAAAAAAAAAATTGTAATTAAAATCCGACAGCGTAAAAGCCTTACACCTGTCGGATCTAATGCTTATCTATGCGTAACTGATTCTAAGAATCAGTCGCATAGATACGACGGCCCAGATTAGGACTTACGACGGCGTACATTGCATTGCGCCGTTGTAAGCCCTTTGAGAATCTGGGCCAATCTTTTTAAGTTCTCTAAGGGGTGATCGTGATAGATTGAGCAAGACATGTCCTGCTCCCTGCAGTGTCTTCTCAAAGAATGGTGGCTGTTTTCACTTCCTGTGAAGATTCTACCCAGAATTCCCTGCTTACTAACAACTTCCTTAACTACACACACAGTGAATCAAATAACAGAACTGAATCAATACCAAAAAAGAACACTAGATGGAGCCTGCACTCCACATATGATTGTCTTATGTATTTTACAAACCTTAAATGTTATTTTAACAATACAGATACAGGTAATCAGAATATAAGTCTGGTGGACAGAACACAAGTCACCTGAGTCATAACCAGTTACAGACTCTGGGCATACTAGACAAGCCCAAAAAAAGTCATCATTGTACACGGGGTGTGCCTAGTACTTCCAGTGCTTCTGCCCTGCTGCTGGGATCCCCCTGTCCCAGTACACCACAATTAAACCCTGATTAATCACAGATGCATTGTCGAGTACACAGAGGGTCCCAATGTTCTGTCGAGAAGTGCCCGGCTATCGAATAGTGCCCGTGTAGAACTGCACATGTGCCGCATGGAGCCGCAGAACAGCTGAGTTGACGATCAGCTGTTGTCTTTCGTTGCTGAAGCACGTTCATGTAGTGTTGTACGTGACCACATTCTTCACGTTCGGAATTTCCGTCAACCTTTGTGTGACCGTGTGTATGCAAGACAAGTTTGAGCCAACATTCCGTCAGAAAAAAATCCCCGGTTTTGTTGTTGGAATGTCCAATCGTGTGTATGCGGCATTAGTTTACTCTAATCAGCCCTAATTAACTCCTTATTCGCCTTCTCCATTCTATTATAATTTTCCTATTATAATTATAATTATATTTCAGACAGGAGGCTTCGTATCTTGCATTAATCTTTCTTTTTAATGCTCATAGCAGAAATAGAAAATATTCCTTTGTTAACATTAGAAAAAAAATTCTGTTAAAACTACAGTACCCAGCAGCTCCGGGGGTCCTCCCCTAGGCTATAGTCCCTATATAAGGGGCTGTCTGGGTCTCCTCCCCCTCTTTCTTTCTGCTCATGGCAGAGCATACAAGATAAGTGATTCATGTACCTTTATTATTGATTGTGTGTTAAAGTGTCCCTGATACCGAATCCCGGTGTCAGGTAATTTGTTTGATATTTGATTGTTATATTGATTTTGTGGAATATTGGGGGTTTCTCCCTAGTATTCCCCCGTTTTTACGTTTTCATGTCTGAGCCCTGAGACCGAATCTCGGTGTCAGGTAATTTTGTCGGTTTTATATTTCGACTTTTCAGTTTATTGTTTGGAATATAATCATGCTTACTTAGGCTTTATTTATTGTTTTTTCCCTTTGGCGCCGGAACGCTAGGGCGCCCTCTGTTACACAATCCGCTGTTTTCCTGTGATATCCCCCTCAGACGTCCATCTTTACTTGCTTTCTATTTCTGCCTCCCCCCCCAACCTTCTGGTTGGGCTCCGGTTGGCGCGCACCTCCCGGGTGCCTGTGCGCTTTGACCGGCTGTCATTGTTCCCTCACGTCGAGGTCCGGACTATCGCGAGACGTCGCCATTTTCTGGCCGCGTCTCGCCGTCTTTCCCCATTCGCCGACGCACCCGCGCTCTCTCTGAGCTGCGCGCTCTCCCTCCGAACCGCGCGCTCTCCCCGTCGTGCCGCACGCTCTCCCCTCCAGACCGCGCGCCTCGAGGGGCGGGCGGGACTTCCTGCACATCGCGTTGAGGCCGTAGTCTCGCGAGACTACGTCCTCGAGCTAGGACCTCGCCAACCCCTGCATCGCTACGCCAGTGTGCGGCGTACGGTGTAGGGCACAGGACGCGGGTCCTCAGGTCACACTTCCCTGGTCGTGGGGAATCTCTCCCCTCTCTGTAGTAACATTGTAGGTGTCGGGGGAACTCCTCATGTTTCTGGGGATTTCTTCCCCAGATTATATCCCTCATGTAAATAAATAAATAATTATATAAATAAATAAATTATATAAATATGATTTAAATAAATAGTTTAAATATATAAATAAATAAATTATACCAATCTTAATGAATTAATAATATATAAATATATAAATAAAATAAATAAATTATAAATCTAAATAAATACATAAATAAACAAATATGTTTCTGGGGAATTTATTCCCCAGATTATATTCCTCATTTACCCTAATAATCTAAGGAATAATTAAATATATAAATAAATACATTTTTACCAGTTTGTACATATTTCCGTATTTACGATGCTGGATTAATGGACTGTTCGCAGTCAGCAGTCTCTTCTCCTATGGCTGCCGTCTGGACCTGACGTCTGGACCTTACCACCGCTAGTACCCCTGAAGTGGTGGACACAGCCCACTATATAAATAAATATATTAATTTATTACTTAAACTATCAAATATATAAACATTATAATGAATTTACACATAGGTAGATCAGCCCAGACGGCTAGGGCGTCGGTTACCCCAACCCGCCTGCACCCCATTTGTCCGGACCATCCGGCAACGGTCTACCGCCCCTAAGAAGGGCTTGGCGTCCTACACGCCGCCACGTTTTCCGTGGCCCTCGACTCCCCGGCAGGGGAAGTAAATATTAATATGCCCCAGGCAGTACCCTCCCAGGACTGCCGACCCACTGCTCTTCCAAACTCCAATCGACCCCCGAGCCTCGGGGAGAGGTACATGCAGAGGCAGCGATCCGTTAGACGGACTAAGCCAGACACACTCGCGAACTCTGCCAGAGTCATCTGTGGAGTCCGAAACGGCTAACACCTTTGAGTTTGAGGATCGTATGATGATGATGGTTGGAGCAGTGGGCACATGGCGCTCCATGGCGACGCCAACCTGTATCCCAGGGTGACACATTATAGACTCTCGTGGACAGCCATTGTAGATCCGGGGGCGATTTGCCATCCACATTCCGGTGCCTAGACACCTCTACCCGAGGTGGCCCATTAGACTATATATATATATATTGGACCCTGAGATCAGTCGGTAAACTCACCGAGACATACTAGGGCATAATACCCCACTCCGGTGACTGGGCACCTCTACCCGAGGTGTCCCATTAGAATATGTACTGGACCCGGTGATCAGTCGGTTAAGTTCACCGACACATAATATGGGCATAATACCCCTTACATTGCCATATAAGGTTATGCACACTTCCAGGTGGACCCCAAACTCTGGGGGTATCTCACCAAGCACGGGAAGTATCCCAAAGATGGGAATAGGGAGGTCCTTCGATCCATACCAGCCAGGGTCTTAGGGTTTTTGGACCTATCACCAACACCCCACACCTTAGTTAGGCTACCGCCGCTGAACAGCCGATGGACCTATCCCAAGTTAATGGCTGGCCCCAACGGGCAGACTTTTCTAAAGTCTGGATAAGTCACATTCCTCTCTGGGAATATCCCAACCTGGCAAGGTTTGGGAGAACCGGTAGAAGTAGAGGGCGTTTTACCGCCCGTACTACCCCATACAGGTCCTATGCAAGACCGCCCAGCCAGCAGTTCACTCCGGCTCCTCACCCATACGCCTTACCCATGGCTCAACCAGCACCCTTCTTCCCTCCCCGAGGACATCCCTGAAGAGGATGCGGAGGTCGTGGATTCCTAGACTAGGCCACTGACCGGCGTGTGCACTCCCACACTCAGTCCCACATACACTGGTGGGGGGCAGGCTAATGTATACTCCCACGTCTGGCCCACGATTCGGCAGACGTGCAGACCCACAATACGGTGATGGGCTTCCGGATAGAGTTCCTTCTCTTCCGACCCTGAATAGGTTATCCCATCCCATCCGTCCCTTACCAGGACATGGCACTGATAGACGACGAGCTCAGTGTACTCCTGTCCTGAGGGGCGGTACAGGAAATAGATTCCCTACCACCCGGCTTATCTGCAAACATCTTCTTGTGAGGAAGAAATGCGGCGGCTTTCGCCCTGCCATAAATCTTACCTGAGGTGACTTATCACCATTTCAGGATGGAGGGTATCCAATACGCCTCCTCATATATCTAGACGACCTTCTTATCATGACTCGGTCCAAAACACAAACCTTAGGACACTGCCAAAAGGAGGTTTTCCTTACTAGGGGAAATCAAATTCCTCATCAACTACAAGACATCCATGTTGGCTATACTGCTCTTGCCAAAGAGCGAAATGGACTCTGATTCGCAAAGCAATCAGACCTACGTTCCGCAAAAGTCAAGTATCCTGGCACATGTTTGCAACGTATGGTGGACCTGTTGTCGACCTCTGTCCAGGCAATATTTCCAATCCCCTGGCACTACCGAGCTCTACTGAGGCTCAAGGCGCTTCTTTACGCCAAGGAATCAGATACACGGACAAGGTTCTGTGTACCCTGAAGCTATAGAGGAGTTGATGTGGCGGCTTCGCCACACCGTCGCATGGAACGGCAGAACGATTTTCAACTCTTAACACCGGGGTAATGATCCGCAGAGGAATCACTCCCCCATATCAATGCCTTAGTTCTCTTAGCGACATACTTGCTATACGAATTTCCTCCCTCACACTTCCGACTGATGCATACTTATGCATGTACAACGTTCAATCTTCCGGGCATTTCTAACCCTTCGAGGTCCCTTCCATACTGACCTAGTCTCCTCGCCTCAATAGGCAGCTACCCCGCTTTATAGCTGGAGGCCTGATCCGGAAACGTCAGCAGCCGATGCTTTCCGTCAATTCGGGGGGCGCGAGGGATGCACTACGCGTCCCCCGTTTCAATATGATCACCAGAACCCTTCTTCAAGTGATATACCAGAGAGCGACGGTGGTGTGGTTCAAACTGTTGGCCATCGCAACCGTGGTTTTCCCCTTCTCCTTGGAATATTGATCGACTATCCCCGATTGATTCACCACTCTCCTCACCTTCTGTCCATCACATTCGGGGGTTGCCTCCTCCTGTTGATGGACGGCAACCTTCTTCTCCTAGCATGGTTGGTGTGATCAACGGCAAATTAATGCCGTTCATGCACCTGTTTCAGCAATAGTGAATTATCTAGCCGACCCTTATGAGGCTGGTAAACCCTATGGTTCGCTGAAGATTGTAGATCAGCCATTTCGGCTTATCACGGCCCAGTGGACAGTTTACCTGTGGGCAGACATCCTTTGGTATGTAGATTTCACCGGGGAGTGAAGTTCATAAATCCTCCTCGTCCTAGATACCGGTCTGCGTAGGATGTCTCCCGTATTCTAGAATTCTTCTCCACTTGGGAGGACAATGACGTCCTCTCTTTGGAAAACTTCTCCATCGGACTCGCCACCCCCTTATACCTGTTTCCCATCAAAGGGTTTCGGACGTGATGCCACTGGTCGTCTCCCAGCGTCAGTTTTTCGCCAGACGGGGTTCACTTCTCCGTGGTTCGTAGACCAAAAAAGCGAATTCAAACAGTGTTGTTATTCCCTTCTCTCCTGTTCATCCCCACATCTGTGTGGTACGAGGTTCGTAACAATATGAGTCACGGACTGCAGCACCGCAGTCGACTGCTTTTGACCAACCATGGATCTCCTATGTGAGACTTCACCTGCTGGTATCCTCTGCCACGTTAGCTAGGTGGCGGATAGCAACCATGGACATGGCTAGGATCGACATTTCTCTTTTGGAGCCCACCCCTCAGAGGTGCCAAGGCTCCAAGGTGGTCACGTCAGGAGGTTCACTCTCGGACCTTTTACTGGCGGCGAATGGGTCGTCAGAAACGACTGTTCGCCAATACTATTCCGACCACTAGACCATGTCTCTACTTCTGTACTTTAATATTGTGTACTTGCAGGTCATGTATAATGTATATGTTAGCTTTAAACTTGCAAGGTACGAAGCCTCCTGTCTGAAATATAATTCAGGATTTTCCTAGCTAATATGATGGAAAATCTAGATTATATGATGACAGGAGGCGAGTATCTTCCCACCCTACCCACCCCTGTCACGATGTGTTCTCGTTTCAGGATATTGAGGAGTGGAATTTTCGCTCGCACAGCCGACCAGGAAGGTTTCGGATCGCGGAATGATGGGTATTCTGTTTTGTTCCAGTTGAACACTGTTGGAAAAGTCTCGGTTGGCCCTACTTCCAGCTCAGAATGGCTCGGTTAACCCTACTTCCAGTTCCGGAAGGGACAAAATTCAACCGGCGGAGAAAGACTTTCGAATCGTCATATTTTCGTGTTGTCCCAAATCGCACGAAAGAAAGAGGAGGAGGAGACCCAGACAGCCCCTTATATAGGGACTATAGCCTAGGGGAGGACCCCCGGGGCTGCTGGGTACTGTAGTTTTAACAGAATTTTTTTTCTAATGTTAACAAAGGAATATTTTGTATTTCTGCTATGAGCATTAAAAAGAAAGATTAATGCAAGATACTCACCTCCTGTCATCATATAATCTAGATTTTCCGTCATATTAGCTAGGAAAATCCCGAATTATAATGTTCCTCGACAGTGATTAATCAGGGTTGAATTGTCGTGTACTTCCATTTTGTTTTTAAATGTCCTTATTTCTTCTGAGAAATCCTCACTTCCTGTTCTTCTGTCTGTAACTCCACACAGTAATGCAAGGCTTTCTCCCTGGTGTGGCGTGTCATGCTCGCCCCCTATCTTGGACTACTGAAGCTCCGTAAACACCGCCGTGGGACCTGCGGACCCGATCGCCGCCAGTGTCCCACGATCAGTCACAGAAGCTGATATAGGGAAAGGCGATCAGTGACTTCACACGTCCAGCCCCGCCCCCCTACAGTTAGTAACACATAGGAGGTCACACATAACCCCTACAGTGCCCCCTAGTGGTTAACTCCTAAACTGCAATTGTCATTTTCACAGTAAACAGTGCATTTTTATAGAATTTTTTGCTGTGAAAATGACAATGGTCCCAAAAATGTGTCAAAATTGTCCGATGTGTCCGCCATAATGTCGCAGTCATGAAAAAAATCGCTGATCGCCGCCATTAGTAGTAACATTTTTTTTTTATAAAAATGCCATAAAACTATCCTCTATTTTATAAACGCTATAAATTTTGCGCAAACCAATCGTTAAACGCTTATTGCGATTTTTTTTACCAAAAATATGTAGAAGAATACGTATCGGCCTAAATATTGTTTTTTTTTCAAAATTGTCGCTCTATTTTTGTTTATAGCGCAAAAAATAAAAATCGCAGAGGTGATCAAGTACCACCAAAAGAAAGCTCTATTTGTGGGAAAAAAAGGACGCCAATTTTGTTTGGGAGCCACATTGCACGACCGCGCAATTGTCAGTTAAAGCGACGCAGTGCCGAATCGCAAAAACTGGCCAGGTCCTTTACCTGCATAATGGTCCGGGTCTTAAGATGTTAAAAGCAAAATCGAAGGACGAGGTAAGTGAAGGAGGACTGCACTAAGGTAAAGGAAGCTATTTAGGAAAAAACTATTTTACCTTTACAACCCCTTTAAGAAATGTCAGGCGGAGGAGCAGGCAGCTCGCGGTGGGGCATTCGACGACACTGGAGGATTCCTTTTTTTTTTGGTCCGGCGTTGCAGAGTTTGGCATGATTGAGAAAGGATCTACACCAAGGAACATTTTATTTTTTTTAAAAAAAAAAGGAATTGTCAAAAATGTGTGTAGTTTTTTTTATTTATATTTATGTCTATAATTTTTGGTGATTGGGTATGGTACCCCATACTCATTCACATGGGGGGGGACAATCTGGAGGCCCCCTTCTTAAAAAGGGTTTCCAATAAGCTCCCCACACGCAGACAACCACAACCACCGCCCAAGGTTTTGGAGATGAGGCCCTTGTCTCATCAACAAGGTGTTTTGGGGTGGGGGGGGGGCACCCCGCCATGTTAAGGGCATATGGTCTGTTATAGTTCCAAAAGCCTGTTGTAGTTTTCTTGAGCATTGTGGCGATGGGCTGGGAGAATCTGATCCTGGTCTTCATATATAATTCCCAATTGGTTTCCCAATATGCCTGACTTAGAGGCCATTACCATATGTTGCAGGGGGCTGAAGTCATTCTTGCAATGCATGTATCCATGGTTGTTGAATAGGTTTTGCTTAGGGTTTCTGGGGTTTGGTACCAATGGAAAACATTTTTTTTTTATTAATGTTTTACATTTTATATTTGTAAAATGTTATAAAATACTTTTTTACAAAATTGTATTTTTGCTTGTTTAGCTTAAATACCACCAAAAAAAGCTCTATATGTCTCAAAAAAAATTATAAAAATTTCATATGGGTACAGTGCGAATGACCATGCAATTGTCACAGCACTGAAAGCTGAAAATTGCTGTGGGCAGGAAGGGGGTGAAAGTGCCCGGTATTGAGGTGGTTAAGTAAAATTGATGACTGACACCTTAAGAAAGAACTTTTAATTTTGAACTGGTAATACTCTGTATTTATTAAAAGTGCTGTCTAAAGCCCTGTACACACGGCCCAGAATCTCGTCAGGAAGAAAACGTCGTTTTTCCTGACGAGATTCTTGGCAAGATTCTCTTGCCGGCCGAGTGTACACGCACTCCATTCAAAAGAACCGCCGTTCTTTTGAATGGCATGAATGCAGTGACGTCATCGACTACGACGAGCATGCGCTCGTCACATTCGATGCCATCGCCGCCATCTTGCTTCACCCTACTTATTGCTTGGAAGCTACCACGCATGCGTCAAAGTCATTTCGAGTATGCGCGGTTTTCAATGGAGAGGTAAGTATACACACGCTCGGGTTTCTCGGCAGGAAAACACTGCCGAGAATCACAAGGAGAAAATAGAGAGCAGGTTATTTATTTTTCTCATCGAGATTCTGGGCAGTTTTCTTGACGAGAAACCTCAAAGCCTCGTACACACGCTCGATATACTCGGCAAGAATGCTCTGCCAGCAGTTTTCTTGCCAAGAAAACCGTGCGTGTGTACAAGGCATAAGTGAACATTCTCTAAATTATTGTTATGTAAAATATTTTTTAAATTGAAGATATGATGTATCCTCTACCTGATGCTTATAATAATGATGTCGCCTATCATCAGATTTTCCTTTAGGGAATAGTTGCATATTGTGAAGAGCTTTAGCCAAGTTTTCTACTGCGTAATATATTCGTGGCGTCACACCTTGATTCACAAAACTGTCCATGTTTGGATAAATTTCTGTTTCGTCAGGGGCTGTTTCACATTCTATTTTGCTCTTTCCTCTGTTTGCAGACAAGCACTTTGCTATAGTTAAAAAATACCGGGAACCTGGTGAATTGTTTGTACTATTCATCTTGTCAATGCCATCAAAGAAATGTTCTTTATCTGGAAGGGATAAGGGGTAGAGTTCCACCGCTAAACTCCCGTTAATTGCAGTTATTGGTATTAGATGTACTGAAGATCTGGAAACCCAAATAGGAGGAAAAATAAACGTTTTATCAGAGACAAAACTGTTTAAGATAGAAAAAATTGCATTGATGTAGACATAAGATCCACATACTACGATGACCTTAGAAGTGGAGTTTTTCAAAATAGCGGCAGTGTCTTCAAATGCTTTGAATGACATATCATCAGTTATTGTTTCTATTCCAAGTTTAAATGTAAACTCAACACAAATCCCATGACTGATCATGTACTTTGTTAAAATGTCTCTTTCCTTATCTCCAGCATCATCATCTGTTGTGAATATTCCAACCCAAGTCCAGCCAAAGTGTTTCAACAGCTCAATTACAGCCAAATAGTGGACATGATCGTTCTGAACTGTCCGAAAAACATGAGGATAAAGACGTCTGTCAGTAAGAGAAGGGTCTGTGGCTCCGTAACTGATCTGTGAAAGAGAATCCTCATCTTTTTTATGTCTTTTAGGCATTAGTTCATCAATAAAACAATAAGCATTATATTAAAGTGTTTCTAAAGGCAGAAGGCTCTTTACCTGTGCAGCAACCCCCCAGCCCCCTTTAATACTTACCTGAGCTCTATAACAATCCAGAAATGTGCACAAGAGCAGGTGCTCTCGCTGTTCTCTCCCTCCTCATTGGCTCAGACATAGGAGTGTCAATTACAACCAGTGAGGAGGGAACAGAGCACAGGACTGAAGCCTCGTACACACGCTCGGTTTACTCGACAAGAACCAGCAAGAAAACTTCTGGCAGAGCTTTCTTGCCAAGTAAGGTTTCTCGTCAAGAAAACTGCCTAAAATCTCAACGTGAAAAATTGAGAACCTGCTCTCTATTTTCTCGTCGTGATTCTCGGCAGTGTTTTCCTGCCGAGAAACCCGAGAGTGTGTATACTTACCTGTTGCCGTGGAAAGCCGCGCATGCTCGAAATTACTTTGGTGCATGCGCGGTAGCTTCCTAGGCATAGGTAGGGTGCAGCAAGATGGCGGCGACGGCATCGAATGTGACGAGCGCACGCTCGTCGTACGCAATGACGCCACTGCATTCTTGCCTTCCAAAAGAACCACGGTTCTTCTGAAAGGAGTGTCTGTACACTCGGGCGACCAGAGATTCTTGGAACATGTGAGGGAGGGGGCGCTATGTCTAACAAATAAGTAAACATATATAAACATAAATAAACATAGTGATAAATGAATAGTAGTCCATAAATGAGAACTTCCAAATAGTGCTAGTGAAAATAAAATAAAAATTATAAGTGGTCAAAAAATATAAGTGTATGAAAAATTGTTGAAACTCTATATGAATGACAAGTGTTCACAAAAGTCCATAGAAAATAATATATCCTTAAAGTGAGATCTGTGCCTGGAGAAAAACAGTTGAAGCCTCCACCGATAGAATAACATTCACCCGACGTGAATAAATAGATTGGCTCCTTACCAACTTGAGTGGACCCTTTGTTAAAAAGAGGTCAAATCAGCTTTGTTACACAATAGTAACCATGGAATGAGTAGGTGAAGACTGAATAGGCAAGGATATCCCGATCAACAGTAAGACAAATGGCAGATCTCACATCCCATCCAAAATACAAAAGAAAGATCGCAATAGTATATTATCCTTTTATTTAAAAAGTAATAAAAATGACAGGACAGCCAAATGGCCTCTTACTTGGTAAAGTGCCAAAGTCCCGGCACTGAGGCTACTGCGCGTGTATCGATTGTATCGAATGTGGCAAAGAGCGGGTCCGCGTGTGTATCTGTAGGTGGCGTGCGTTCCAGCTCTCCCAACAGGACCCGGAAGTAGCGTGCGTCAGCGTAACCAGTATGCGCCTCGACGTACGTTTCGATGTGAAATCGTCATCAGGAAGCGTCACTGGTCACGCATCGAAAGGGTCTAAATAGCCCTGGGACGAATCTAAGTGGTTGGAATGGGACCAATCGTAGCCTCAGTTCCGGTCTCAAGCTCAAACATAAAAACTTTATTAAACAAACAGAGTTCGATGACACTAAGATACTCTGTGATAAATGATAGCAATATTAAAAAGGAAAGAGTCATTTTCTTTCTGTATCATAAACGGATAAATGTCTATGTTACATTATGGGAAACCCATGATAAATTATGTGATTAAAAAATATTTTTAAAAACGGTAGTTGTAAAAAATGTTTTTTAAGAACATGTATACTGGTACTGTGCATGATACAACAACAAATACATAGAAACTCAATGCTAATAGATCATATTATTCATTACTGAGAAAGCAGTTGAGATCTAATTCGATGTTTAAACCCAATGGCTGCATTGTTTGTAAACAATGCAACCATTTGGTTTCATTCTGGGAAACTTCTTGGGTAAGGTTTGTCCCTCTCCAATGTGTGGAAATCCTATCAATACCATAGAAAACGAGCAGGCTAGGATCTCTGCCGTGGCATTCATCAAAATGTCGGGAGACACTATGATTGGGAAATCCTTTAATAATGTTTGCCACGTGTTCATTGATCCTGATTTTTAATTCCCTGGTGGTTCTACCTACATATTGTAATGAACAGGGACACTCGAGAACGTAGGTCACGTATCTCGAGTGACAGGTAATCAAAGGTTTTATGGTGAATTCTTGTTGGCTTACATTGGATTTGAATTTTAATTTCTTCTTACCATGTCTATTAGTGATTTTACATGATCTGCACCTCGTGCAGTAGAAAAAACCGGGACTATCAAGAAACGTGAGAGGTTTTTTGGGGGGGTCTGGAACATTAGGACATATAATATTACGAAGACCTGGAGCTCTCCTGTAAATAAATCTAGGATTGGCAGGTAAAATTTTGGCCAAATCGTTGTCTTTTAATAAAATGGGCCAATGTTTCTTAAAAACTTTTTCTACATTTTTATAATCACGATGGAACCCTGATATAAATGGAAGATCACTCTGAAAGGCTTTCTTAGGTTTGGAAATCAGTAAAGATTCTCTATCCATCTCCGATACCTGGTGTTTAACAATTGATAATTGGTTTTTATCATACCCCTTTTCCGAGAACTTTTCACTAAGCAATTCAGCCTGGATCTCAAAATCTGAAAGTTGGTCGCAATTGCGCCGAAGCCTCATAAACTGACCCTTAGGTATGGTTCTCAACCACTGAGGATGGTGACAGCTGGATAATGGGACGTATCCATTTCGATCGGTGGTTTTAAAGTACGTTTTGGTACTAATAAAATTCCCCTTTTTCACTAATGTAAGATCTAGGTAGTTGACATTCGTAAGGCTTGACTCAGCTGTGAATCTAAGACCATAAGAATTGTCGTTCATATCAAGCAAAAAGATATCAAGTGATGTAATTGAACCCTCCCATAACAATATAATGTCGTCTATGTATCGTTTATAATACAATAGTGATACATTGTTATCTTTATATATGGTTTCTTCTTCCCATTTCATTAGAACTAAATTCGCCACACTAGGGGCATAACGAGCCCCCATCGAGACCCCTTTTATTTGCTTGTAGTATTTCTCCATGGCCCAAAAATAATTATTGCCCATGGCTAGCTGTAAACCTTCAACTAGGTAATGAACCTGAGTGGCTGGGAGTATGGAATTTCCTTCTAAGGCCAGTGATACCGCTGTGATGGCATCAGATTGTTTGATGTTAGTATACAGTGACTCAATGTCAACTGTCACCATCCATGTTTCTTGGTTAACTGTAATAGTAGACAGAGAGTTTATGAGCTCTCTGCTATCTTTAAGGTAGGATCGGCCTTTGACTACTAGTGGCTGAAGGAATAGATCGAGATATTCCCCCACTCTAGAGTAAAGTGCACCGATCCCACTTACAATGGGTCGGCCTGGAGGATGGGTCTTATTTTTGTGTATCTTTGGCAGAATATAGAGTACTGGTGTTCGTGGTGCTTTGGGTATAAGGTAAAGGGCTTCTTTAGTGGTAAGTATGGATAAACTGACTCCTTTTTCAACCCAGGTTGATAATTCCTCTTTAAATTTTAAAAATGGGTCACCAGATAATGGTAAATAAGTGTCTCTATCATTTAGAAGCCGTTGGACTTCATTGTAGTAGTTGGCTTTCGTCAAAACTACTACCCCCCCACCTTTGTCCGCAGTTCTAACTACTATGTCCTTATTTTTCTCTAATTGCTTGATACCTTCCCTAATCAGTTTATTGGTCCTTTTGAATTGTGGCTTTAGGGTTTTGACTTCTTCTTGTACCATTCTTTTAAAAACTTCCACATGATGGTGGGTTCCTTTTTTCGGATTAAATGTAGAATTATTTTTTAGATTACTATGTACAAAACCTGTATTATCCACCGACGGAGTATAGGGGGTTTGTTGTGAGAAATGTTTTTTTATATTAAGTTTTCTTATGTATTTTTCTATATCTACAAATAAATCAAATTTGTCTATATGTTTGTCTGGGGCATATTTCATCCCTCTGGAAAGGACTTCCAATTCCTCTTTGGAGAAGTCGATGCCAGCAAGATTGAAGATCCCCTCTGCTAGTCGTCCCGTGGTCTTTTTCTTTCCGGTTCCCCCTCTTTTGCCTCTCTTTCTACTTTGTTTGGAGGTTGGTATGGTATAGGGGTCGGAATCTTGTAGGGTTCTTTCCATCCCCTCCATTCCCCCCCCGATTGGGAAGTATTTTGATGTTGTACTGAGCGACCCCTATAATTACCCCTAAAGTGTCCCCTAGGGGGTCGAGGGGCATAATAATTAGGGCCTGCATTCTGGTAATAATAATTACCATCCATAGGTCTGTTATCCAACGGAGCAAATCTATTGTACATAGGTACTCCATAAGGGGCTGAATAATAATTTTGGGAGGGTGGATATTCACTCTCACAGCTGTAAGGGGGAAGATTTTTAATTCCTTGTTGTGAACCCTTGGGTTTAGATGGTGTTTTATTTTTCTTAGGAGTACCAATATTTTTTGTGGTAATTTTACTATTGGCTTGAGTGACCACATTACGCACTTCTCTTTCTCTTTCCGTAGATGGGGGTTTTTGTTGAATTTGTTCAGAATTGGTTTGCCACTTATAAACTTTTTGTTCTTCATAGTCTAAGATATCCCTCTGGTATCCCTCTGTATCCCTTAACAAAGGGTCCACTCAAGTTGGTAAGGAGCCAATCTATTTATTCACGTCGGGTGAATGTTATTCTATCGGTGGAGGCTTCAACTGTTTTTCTCCAGGCACAGATCTCACTTTAAGGATATATTATTTTCTATGGACTTTTGTGAACACTTGTCATTCATATAGAGTTTCAACAATTTTTCATACACTTATATTTTTTGACCACTTATAATTTTTATTTTATTTTCACTAGCACTATTTGGAAGTTCTCATTTATGGACTACTATTCATTTATCACTATGTTTATTTATGTTTATATATGTTTACTTATTTGTTAGACATAGCGCCCCCTCCCTCACATGTTCCATATTGCTTCAGTCACCTGATTTTGGGGAGCAGCTGTATATATATATATATTTTTGATTGTAAATTATGATTTAATTTGGTCCTACCCTCGAGTAGGTCCAACCGTGGCGCACAGATTTTCTTACCTAGACCAGAGATTCTTGCCAAGAATCTCGTCAGGAAAAACAACAGTTTTTTCCTGACGAGATTCTGGCCCGTGTGTAGGAGGCCTGAGCCCCGTTCTGTGTGTCAATGGACACACAAAGCCGACTGATGCACACACAGATGCCCTCATAGTAAGTGGCTTGCTATGGAAGCACTCAGCAGAGGGGATTTCAGATAATGAGTTAATGTGAAATCTCTATTAACCAATTCCTCTCCAGAAAAATGTTATTCTCTTCATCACCAGGCCCTTTTTTGCTATTCAGCACTGGGCCACCTTAAATGGCAATTGCATGGTCAACTAAATTTATATCATTTTTTTCACACAAATAGAGCTTTCTTTTTGTGGTTTTTAATCACTACTGTTTTTTTTTCATTTTTTGCAATATAAATGAAAAAATACCAAAAATATTGAAAAATAATAAAAACTTTTTTTTTACTTGCTATAAGACATATCCAATAAAAAAAAAAAAAGGAAAAATTGAATTTCTTTGTAAATTTTGGCTAACATCTATTCTGCAACATGTTTAACAAAAAAAAAAAAAAAAAAAGTGTATATCGATTGGTTTGTGTCAAATTTATTGCACCTACAATCTATGGTATTTATAGAGATTTTGTGTGATTTTAATGATGCTTAAAGTGAAATAATAACAAAAAACTCCTTTAACCACTTCCCGACCGACGCACGCACATATACGTCGACACAATGGCACTCCTGGGCAGAAGGACATATATATACGTCCCCTTTAAGGAAGCGACATTGTGCACGCACGCCGTGAACCCGACCACAGGTCCCGTGGACTCTTTTGCCATGGGGATACCCGCGATCGTCTCACGGAGAGATAGAGTGGGGAGATGCTAATGTAAACAAGCATCTCCCCGCTATGCCTAGTGACAATGACAGTGATCACCGCTTTCTGTAATCGGAAGCGATGATCACTGTCTTGTCACAGGTAACCTATCCCCCCTACAGTAACAATCACTCACTAGGGCACACTTAACCCCTACAGGTCTATGGAGCGTCGGATGTCAGCGGTGACATGTCCGCTGAAATCTGATCCGCTAAAATTAGACGGATGGCGATACGTCGCTAACCGCCCATGGCGGATCGGATCGGGTAAGATCTGATGAAAACGGACATTCTGTCCGTTTTTGTCCAATTTCTCCATAGGAGATAGCTGCGCTAAACAAGCCCCTCCCCGCTCAGTAAGCAGAAAGGCACCCGTCATCCGCCGGTCTTAGCGGAGATCAACGGAGAGATCTCATTGCTGAGCAGGCGGACCGCTGCAAGCGGATCTGTCGCCGTGTGGAAGGGGCCTAAGGCTCTCAGCAGATCGGCCTCTACAAACTCAGTAGTGCTTAAGAATGTCTAAAATGGAGAGCAACTGAGCATGTGTAGAGCAGGCTTAAACAGTGTATTACTGGATTTTAAACAGTATACAGTGGGGATCAAACGTTTGGGCACCCCAGGTAAAAATTTGTATTAATGTGCATAACGAAGCCAAGGAAAGATGGAAAAATCTCCAAAAGGCATCAAATTACAGATTAGACATTCTTATAATATGTCAAAAAAAGTTAGATTTTATTTCCATCAATTACACTTTCAAAATTACAGAAAACAAAAAAATGGCGTCTGCAAATGTTTGGGCACCCTGCAGAATTTATAGCATGCACTGCCCCCTTTGCAAAGCTGAGACCTGCCAGTGTCATGGATTGTTCTCAGTCATCGTCTGGGAAGACCAGGTGATGTCAAACTCAAAGGTTTTAAATGCCCAGACTCATCTGACCTTGCCCCAACAATCAGCACCATGGGTTCTTCTAAGCAGTTGTCTAGAAAACTGAAACTGTAAATAGTTGACGCTCACAAAGCTGGAGAAGGCTATAAGAAGATAGCAAAGCGTTTTCAGATGTCAATATCCTCTGTTCGGAATGTAATTAAGAAATGGCAGTCATCAGGAACAGTGGAAGTTAAAGCAAGATCTGGAAGACCAAGAAAAATATCAGACAGAACAGCTTGCAGGATTGTGAGAAAAGCAATTCAAAACCCACGTTTGACTGCACGATCCCTCCAGAAAGATCTGGCAGACACTGGAGTTGTGGTACACTATTCCACTATAAAGAGATACTTGTACAAATATGGTCTTCATGGAAGAGTCATCAGAAGAAAACCTCTACTACATCCTCACCACAAAAATCAGCGTTTGAACTTTGCAAATGAACATATAGACAAGCCTGATACATTTTGGAAATAAGTTCAGTGGACCGATGAGGTTAAAATAGAACTTTTTGGCCGTAATGAGCAAAGGTACGTTTGGAGAAGAAAGGGCAAAGAATTTAATGAAAAGAACCTCTGTCCAACTGTTAAGCATGGGGGTGGATCAATCATGCTTTGGGGGTTGTATTGCAGCCAGTGGCACAGGGAACATTTCACGAGTAGAAGGAAAAATGGATTCAAAAACATTTCAGCAAATTTTGGATGGTAACTTGATGCCATCTGTGAAAAAGCTGAAGTTAAAGAGAGGATGTCTTCTACAAATGGATAATGATCCTAAACACACCTCAAAATCCACGGGGGATTACATCAAGAGGCGTAAACTGAAGGTTTTGCCATGGCCTTCACCATCTCCTGACCTCAACATAATTGAAAATCTATGGATAGACCTTAAAAGAGCAGTGCGTGACAGACAGCCCAGAAATCTCAAAGAACTGGAAGACTTTTGTAAGGAAGAATGGGCAAAGATACCTCAAACAAGAATTGAAAGACTCTTGGCTGGCTACAAAAAGCGTTTACAAGCTGTGATACTTGCCAAAGGGGGCAGTACAAGATATTAACTCTGCAGGGTGCCCAAACTTTTGAAGACACCATTTTTTTTGTTTTCTGTACTTTTGAAAGTGTAAATGATGGAAATAAAATCTAACTTTTTTTTGACATATTATAAGAATGTCTAATCTGTAATTTGATGCCTTTTGGAGATTTTTCCATCTTTCTTTGGCTTTGTTATGCACATTAATACAACATTTTAGCTGGGGTGCCCAAACTTTCGATCCCCACTGTAGATACTTATTTTTAATGTTGTACATAGCTATACCTGCAAAATGGGCCAGCCTGAAGTTATCTAGCAGGGCTTCATTTTCCGACTAAACTCCCACTTTAAGGCACATTAAAATATAGAGTTGAAAATTCCTAGCTGGGAAAAGAGTTAAAAACAAATGTAAAAAGGTAAAAAGTATTCGTAAAAATAAAATATAGAGTTGAAAATTCCTAGCTGGGAAAAGAGTTAAAAACAAACGTAAAAAGGTAAAAAGTATTCCAAATGCCTCGTAGACACGGTCTGACTTTTGACCGTGCAAAAGCCCACCGTGAGTCCACCGGAAGTCCGATGGAAAGAAAGAGAACAGGTTCTCTATCTAAGGTCCGTCGGACTTCCGAGAAAAAAAGTCAGATGGAGGCTACAGTGTACGAGGCATTACAGTAATGCCCTGTACACACGATAGGTTAGTCTGATGAAAACGGTCTGATGGATTTTTCCATCAGTTATCCGATGAAGCTGACTGATGATCAGTCGTGCCCACACACCATAAGTTAAAAAACCGATCGTGTCAGAACGCGGTGACGTAAAACACAACGACGTGCTGAAAAAAAAAAGTTCAATGCTTCCAAGCATGCGTCCACTTGATTCTGAGCATGCGTAGATTTTAAAACGATGGACTTACCCACAGACGATCGTTTTTTTCTATAGGTTTTTTATCCATCAGTCAATTTTAAAACAAGTTCCTAATTTTTTAACCTATGGATAAATAACCTATGGGGCCCACACAAGATCGTTTTGGTCTGATGAAAACGGTCCATCAGATCGTTTTCATCAGACTAACCTATTGTGTGTACACAGCATAAGGCTGCATCTGCACTACAAGAGAAAAATGCTCATTACAGTCTAGGAGACATAAAAAGGAAGACCTATTTACCCAATCCCCTTCTCCTCGATGCTACTGGACTGGTCCCCACAGCTTCTTTGCCTCCATGCTCCAGCGATATATGACCTATTTCTGTCATCAAGGCTGATGTATGGTCCATAGACCTACATTGGTCATGATGAAGGCAAGGGACAATCTACCATCAGAGTGTAGGGGTGCACCATTTGCCAAGGGAGTGGAGGATCAGTTAAGTTAAAGGAGTTGTAAAGGCAGAAGTTTTTTTTTTATCTTAATGCATTTGATGCATTAAGATAAAAAGCCGTCTGTGTGCAGCAGTCCCCCTAATAATTGCCTGAGCCTTATCTCTGTCCAGTGATTCCATGAGTGTCTCGGCTATCCGAGACTCTCCCTCCTGATTGGTTGAGACACAGCAGTGGTGCCATTGGCTCCTGCTGCTATCAATCAAAGTAAGTCAGCCAATCAGGAGAAAGAGGGGACGGGGCCAGGCTGCAACTCTGTGTCTGAATGGATATACAGAGCTGTGACTTGGCTTGGGTGCTCCAATAGCAATCTGCTTGTTGTGGGGGCACTCAACAGGAGGGAGGAGCCAGGATAACAGAAGAGGGACCCGAGAAGAGGAGGATCTGGGCAGCTCTGTGCAAATCCACTGCAACAGAGCAAGTAAGTATAATAGGTTTGATATTTTTATTGAAAATACAATTTTACTTTATAATCACTTTAAAGTTATTCTCCTTTTCCCTAGACTGAACACACTGCAAGGAATATTTTTTAACTTTTCCAAAGTTCGACTTTAAGTCCTACTATCTGTGCTGTGGCATTACAACCCTTTTTTCTTCATTGTATAGGAACATATCAACTGAGGCATCCCAAAATAATGTAAAAAATGTTATAGTCATTCATGTACAAAACACCTACCTGTGTATATCCATAGAGCCCCAGTACTTGTGCCATTGGAATAGTTGTCGCTGAGTAATGGTCTCCAATAAAACCCACCAGTTTGCCTTCTCCAGAGCATAAATAATTAGGGACCAACTTCTGTGGTCCAGATAAAATTTGTAGAACATTTCTTACAGCCACACCGGCATCTAATGTTGAGTCAGTCATATGATATCCCAATGTAATATTGGGTAAAATTTCTGTATTCTGGTTAACTTTGTGAACAGCAAAATGAAAAACCAAAACATTTAGTAGTGCTCGAAAATCATCACTGTAGAATCAAAGATATCAATTTTGTGTTAGAGTCAATCTACAAGATATTATTGATTCTGCTTATAGGCAATACCTGTATATTATTGATGCCAAAATGCGGACATTGGTTTGACTTGAGTCAATTCAAAGCAGGCACTACAGCAGTGTTTTGGAATCCAACATAGAGAGGCGATCCTCTGTAGGCTGGTAAGCAGGGTTAGGTTATATAAAAATATCCCAAGCTTTGAACACCTCACGGAGCTTCTGTTCAATCCATCACTTGAAAATGGAAAGAGTATGGATCAACTGCAAACCTACCAAGACATGGACGTCCACCTAAACAGGCAAGGCCGGGCAAGGAGAGCATTCATCAGAGAAGCAGCCAAGAGGCCCATGGTAACACTGGAGGAGCTGCAGAGATCCACAGCTCAGGTGGGAGAATCTGTCCTCAGGACAACTATTAGTCATGCTCTCCACAAATATGGCCATTATGGAAGAGTGGCAAGAAGAAAGACATTGTTGAAAGAAAGCCATAAGAAGTCCAGTTTGCGAGAAACCATGTGGGGGGACACAGCAAACATGTGGAAGAAGGTGCTCTGATCAGATGAGACCAAAAATGTACTTTCTGTCCTAAAAGCAAAACGCTATGTGTGACAAAAAACTAACACTGCACATCATACTATATTTGATGGAAATATAGATTGAAAAAAACACAGGATAACCTTAGAAGAAAACCTGTTATGCCGCTTACGCACACGATCAGTCCATCCAATGAGAACGGACCGATGGACCGTTTTCAACGGTTAACCGATGAAGCTGACCGATGGTCCATCGTGCTTACACACCATCGGTTAAAAAAACGATCGTGTCAGAACGCGGTGATGTAAAACACAACGACGTGCTGAAAAAAACGAAGTTCAATGCTTCCAAGCATGCGTCAACTTGATTCTGAGCATGCATGGATTTTTAACCGATGGTCGTGCCTACTAACAATCGTTTTTTTTTCTATCGGTTAGGAATCCATTGGTTATATTTAAAATAAGTTGGCTTTTTTTAACCGATGGTTAAATAACCGATGCGCCCACACACGATCGGTTTTGACCGATGAAAACAGTTCATCAGACCATTCTCGTCGGTTTAACCGATCGTGTGTACGCGGCATTAGAGTCTGAAAAAGACTTGAGACTGGTTTGGAGGTTCACCTTCCAGCAGGACAACGGCCCTAAACACACAGCCAGAGCTACAATGGAATTGTTGAGATCAAAGCATATTCATGTGTTAGAATAGCCCAGTCAAAGTCCAGACCTAAATCTAATTGAGAATCTGTGGCAAGATTTAAAAATTGCTGTTCACAGACACTCTCAATCCAATCTGACAGAGCTTGAGCTATTTTGCAAAGAAGAATGGGCAGAAATGTCCCTCTCTAGATGTGCAAAGCTGGTAGAGACACCCCCAAAAAGACTTGCAGCTGTAATTGCAGAGAAAGGGGGTTCTACAAAGTATTGACTCCAGGGCGCTGAATACAAATGCCCCCCACACTTTTCACATATTTATTTGTAAAAAAAAAAGAAAAAAAGAGAAGCATTTATCATTTTCCTTCCACTCCACAATTATGTGCCACCTTGTTTTGTTCTATCACATTAAATCCCAATAAAATACATTTACATTTTTGGTTGTAAGGTGACAAAATGTGGAAAATTCCAAGGGGTATAAATACCTTTTCAATGAATTGTATGTGTGTGCACAGGAATGCAGATGTCAATTTTTTTTTATCTTCTTGTTGCTGCCAGTGTTGCAATTTGTACTTATCTGCATGTATGAAATCATGTATACATGTGTGTGCATGGAATGTGAGGCATGTTTCTGACAGATTTCCTTTCAACCCTAATCATTAGTAATAATGACGCAGATCCCAAACATTGAACAATGCGCTTACATAGGAAAATGAAATTGTGTGGTTTAATAGTGTAATAAAATGTTACTTACTCCACAGAGTAAAAATTCTTCTTATATGATTTTGATCCCCTAAAATCTGTAGTGGCGGCACGTATAGTGAACACTCCTCCGATGATGAAGTCACCCTCTTGGTAAAATCCAAATTCTTCATCTATAACCTTTATCTTGAGATTGCAAACCGATGACGAACTCTGAGTGCTGTATATACAAAGAGCCATCCACAGAACAATCCAGGCGATCCGGAATTTCTGCACGGTACATACAGCTATAGCTTTAATCTTCATAACTATAGACAATAACACACACTCTGTGAAGGAGAATATACCATAGTGTCTACAGGGCTCTGTGCTATGATGACACATACGTGACAGTGACATCTCCACAGTATGTGACGGTGTCAAGTTCTCTTCTCTCCTTCCTCATTTTATACTGTTCAGTGTGATAGATTTCTCATTGTTCTGAATATAGATCGCCACGTCATCATCATGAATCTACTTTCAGCCGTGCTTAAAATGAACTTTTCTATTAAAAAAAAAAAAATGCTGAAAGAAATAACGTTAACGTTACTAAAGAAACTGAAAAAAATAATAAATCAACTGAACTTTCTTTATAATAGGTCCGTA
Organism: Rana temporaria; assembly: GCF_905171775.1. Classification (NCBI taxonomy): domain Eukaryota; kingdom Metazoa; phylum Chordata; class Amphibia; order Anura; family Ranidae; genus Rana; species Rana temporaria. The sequence goes on along the minus strand of NC_053489.1, from coordinate 665,874,825 downwards.
CTTTTTTTTATCAATAAGAGCCGGTTCACACAGGGGCAACACGACTTTCAGCACGACTTTGGGAGGCAACTTGAACACGACTTGAGTATGAATCACAACGCGACCACAACACGACTTGAGGTCCCCCTCTAGGAGCATACCAGGCCCTTAGGTTTGGTATGGATTTCAAGGGAAAACCCCTACGCAGAAAAAACGGCGTGGGGGGTTCCCCCCAAATCCATACCAGACCCTTATCCGAGCGCGCAGCCCAGCCGGTCAGGAAAGGGGGTGGGGACGGGCGAGCGTACCTCCTTACATCATCAGGTATGAAGCCCCATCAGCAGAGACTCTCTCCACCGCCGCCGTTACAGTACAGAGTGGACAGTGGAGAAGCCGGTGTCCTAACATTCTGGGTCCCCTATCAGATAGGGCCCCGGGTTGGACTGCGCATGCGCAGTCCGAGATCACGGGAATCTCTGAGACTGAACATTTGTTCCGTCAGCTGTAGTTGGAGCATGCGCAGTTACGAAGCTCGCTCTATCAGATGGGGGACCAATTTCGATAGAACATCGCTGACAGCGCTCACAGCAATACAGCAAGGGGCGGATGGTTTTTAAAAAAAGGGCGGGTGTATTATTGAGCAGTGATTTTTTAACCATCTGCCCCTTGCTGTATTGCTGTGAGCACAGCCAGCGCTGTTCTATCAAGATGTCCAATCTGTAAAAATATCACTGCTCAATAATACACCCGCCTCTTTTTAAAAACCATCTGCCACCTTGCTGAATTACTGTGAGCACGGCCAGCGCTGTTCTATTGAGATGGGTCCCCCATCTGATACAGCGACGTTGTGGATAATCCGGGTGGCTGCCAATAGGAATTGAGCTGCAGCACCGCCCACCCCCGCCCCTTCCCACATCATTTCACAGACAGAGATCAGCGGGGCGGGAGGTGGGCGGTGCCGCAGCTCAATTCCTATTGTTTGGTCTACAAGAAAATGGCGGCCGGCGGAGACATTGTCTCTGCCCCGGCCACGGACCTCTAGTGGCGGCGAAAACTTGGGGGCCCGAGTATTACTCGGGGCCCTATGCAGCTTGCGTAGCAAGCGTATAGGCTGGATCGGCCCTGGGTGAATGTGCCCCTGGAGTGGCAGTTCAGGGGTGCCTTATTTGCACTAGTGTTCTCTCAGCACTTTTGCTTTTGGGCACCACGGTCACTTCACCATTTACACACTTTTTTTTACACCTGCCTCTAGAGCCGAGTCTTTTGGCTGGGACCAGAGGAATTTTTGTTTCCTGACCGGAGGGCCGGCCATCGTATTGCACGATGGTCACTTTTCACTCTTCTCATCTTCCTTCTCCCCCACTTTCTTTTTACCCTCTGTTTGTCACTTTTATGTTTTTTTTTTGTTTGGTGTCACGTTTGTCACAGTGTGATAAGTAGGGTGCCGGTCCTCGGGCCAGCCCTGAACGTCTTGGGAGTGGGTGGACATGGCCTTCTGGCTTAGTTCGCCTGCTCTCATGGGGTCTCCCTTCAGGGGAGCCCCACCTAGTACTTGGGTGGGTTCTGTTTCGGCAGACCCTCCAAAGAATGGGGTCCGTGTCGGGTTCGCCTGCTCGGACCAAGTGAGTACCTTAGTACCTTAGTTCGTTATGAAGGACCGATTGACATAGCACCCGTTGCACGTTTTTGTATTTCACTCTTGATGTGTGTGCACATTTTTTTGGCACCGGGTGGAGTTTTTGGGTGTGTTTTGCACGCCATAGGCTTTTAAAAAAAAACTTTTTAGTTGTAAGGGTCACAATATTATAGTACTTTAGAATTTTAATTTTTTAGATTGTTACACTTAATTGTATATGTTTTGTAGTTACTATTATAATGCAAATTATTGCACTTGAAGTTACATTTCCACCATCCCTGCTAAGTTCATGCCTTTATGGACCTTGCTTTGTGCACTGGTGCGCAGTCATGTTGGAACAAGAAGGGGCCATCCCCAAACTGTTCCCACAAAGTTGGGAGCATGAAATTGTCCAAAATGTCTTGGTATGCTGACACCTTAAGAGTTCCTTACACTGGAACTAAGGGGCCAAGCCCAACCCCTGAAAAACAACTCCACATCATAATCCCCACTTCAAAAAAGTTCTATTAGTACATATTCCCTAGGACAGTGCCCATGCTATTTTTGACATCACCTACTTGACCAGAAAAATAGGATTTTTGTAACAGCTTACAGTACCTGTCTGTTAGAATGTGTTTCCAGCACGAGGGCATTGCGCTGATTCTCGGCGACAGAGTGCCGACCATAGGTGTGTGTCAGGTGTGCCTGGGCACACCCTAATCACTCTGTGTGGTGCTGATTCCCCTTACTGCCGGGGCTTCCCCCTGCTGCGGGGGATGTTTCAGGATGGAGAGTAGGGGTATGGGGCTATTCAATATATCATTTACCAGCTCCTTCTTTTTTTTACACTTACAAACTGTGTTTATTATGCTTCAGTTTGTGAATGAACAAGAGGCCGCTCAGCACAGAGCAATTCCCATTCATTTACTCTCCAGTGCAGCTGAGGCTGCAGAGAAAGGCAGGTGCATTTCAGCTTTGGGGTGCACACCCTAATGCAATAGGCTGCGCACACCTATGGTGCCGACATCTCGCACTCGCTGGAATAGGAAAAGCACATTCCAGCGAGCGTGACATAGAAGCGATGAGGATCCGACTTGGATTCCCGCCAATTCTAGACGCGTGTTTGGTATGAATCATGAGGGGGAACTCGACGCCAAATTTTAAATAAAAAAATGGCATGGGTTCCCCTCCAGGAGCATACCAGGCCCTTAGGTCTGGTATGGGTTGTAAGGAGAACCCCCCCTACGCCGAAAAAATACCAAACCCGTATCTGAGCACGCCGCCCGGACGGTCAGGAAAGGAGTGGGGACAAGAGAGCGCCCCCCCCTCCTGAGCTGTACCAGGCTGCATGCAACCCCCCACCCCAAAGCACCCTGTCCCCATGTTGATAAGGACAGGGCCTCTTCCCGACAACCCTGGCCGTTGGTTGTCAGGGTCTGCGGGTGGGGGGGCTTATCGGAATCTGGGAGCCCCCTTTAATAAGGGGGCCCCCAGATACTGGCCCCCCACCCTAGGTGAATGAGTATGGGGTCTTTTCTTCTTTTAATGCCGGGTGTGCGGTGCAGAACGATTTATATAGGCCTCTTATGACGTCACAGTTCCAGCATGCTCCATGGGTCCCGGAGCATGCTGGGACTGTGACGTCATAAGAGGCCTATATAAATCGTTGCGCACCATACACCCGGCATCACAGCGGGAGGGAGCGTCGAGTCAACATCGGAAGAAAAGAAGAAAAGAAGAAGGCAGAAGGCGACAAAGAAGACCGGGCTGGCCGCCGCTAGTAAAAGAGTTTCAAAGAAGATAGCGGCGACCAGCCCCTAAGGAGGCACCGGAGAGCGAGCAGGAGAAGAACCGGGGAGCGCCGAGACGACACCAGAGAGCGGAGAAGACGAAAGAAGACCCCAGAGGTCAGAAGAAGACCCCCGGAGAACGGAGAAGATCCCCGGAGAGCAGAGAAGACCCCCGGAGCTGACTAATAAATTATTTTTAAAACCTGTGTTGTGTGTTTTTTTATTGACACTTCCTCCAAGTGAATGGGTAGGGGTGGGGACAGGTGCTTTGGGGTGGGGGCCGCAGAACACTGCCCCAAAACACCCCTCACCCCATGTTGAGGGCATGCAGCCTGGTACGGCTCAGGAGGGGGGGCACACGAGCGTCCCCACTCCTTTCCTGATCGGGCGGCATGCTCGGATACAGGTCTGGTATGGATTGTGGGGGAACCCCCAAGCTGTTTTTTTCGGCAGAGGGGGGTTCTCCTTACAATCCATACCAGACCTAAGGGCCTGGTATGCTCCTGGAGGGGAACCCATGCCATTTTTTTTAAATTTGGCGTGGAGTTCCCCCTCATGATTCATACCAAACACTGCGGTAGGAATTGGCGGGAATCCAAGTTGGATCCCCGTCGCTTCTATGTCCGCTTTTTCCCGTCGCGGCGAGCCGGCTCGGCGCTGGCTCCCGCGACGGGGCTCGTAGGTGGTCAATCTCGCAGAGAAAAGGAGCGAGATTGACACAATATCGCGGTCCCCTACTGTACCTGTAAAATCCTTTTCTTGAAATGACATCACGGGACACATAGCACCATAGTCATAACTAAGTGGGTTATACACCACCTTCAGGTGATTGGACCCTAGCACAATCAAATACAGGAAATCCCCCACTGAGGGAGTACCTCAGTTTTGTAGCAAAGCAATATATAAAACATCCCAAAAAAGAGAGGAGGGACCTCTGTGTCCCGTGATGTACTTCCAAGAAAAGGATTTTACAGGTAAGCTGTTTTAAAAATCAAATTTTTGTTATCGTACATGAGGGGACACAGAGCATCATAGTCATAACTAAGTGTGATGTCCCAAAGCAATGCCATCTGAGGGGAGGGAGACACAAAAAGCAAAGCAGACCACCATCAGATGTGAGGACCTATACTGCTGCCTGCAGAACACTGCGCCCAATGGCGCCATCCTCTTGCTGACCTACATCCACCTGGTAGAATTTCGTGAATGTATGTACTGACGACCATGTTGCGGCCTTGCAGACTTGAGCCATGGAGGCTTGGTGAAGCACCGCCCATGAAGCACTTACTGACCTGGTAGAGTGCGCTCTAGGCTGAAAAGGCAGGATCTTCCTGTTTAAATCATAAGTCTGAAAAATAACCTGACAAATCCACCTAGAAATGGTTGATTTTGGCGCTGCCTGCTCTCTGATGGGGCCTTCTGGCAGCAAAAACAAAGCGTCAGTCTACCGTATCTGAGCAATTGCTTCCAGATAGACCTTAACCGCACTTACTACATTGAGAAAATTTAATAATTCTTCTTCCACAGAACCTGGTTCTGGAAAAACGAAGGTAGGGAAACATCCTGGTTCATATGAAAACTGGATACTACTTTAGGCAAAAAAGACGGGCGAGGATGTAACACCATCTTATCCTTATGAATAACCAAGTATGGCTCTTCACAAGAGAAAGCTGCCAACTCTGAAACTCTTCTTGCGAAGGTTACCGCAATCAAAAATACAAATTTATTTGTTACAAGGATCAAAGGCACATGGAGCATTGGCTCAAAAGGAGGTCCTTGTAATGCCGACGGGACTAGATTCAAATCCAATGGGCACAAGTGTGATTTAACCGGTGGATTTATCCGCTTTACTCCTTGTATAAAAGCCTGAACGAAAGAATGCAAGGCAAGTGGCTTTTGGAAAAATACTGACAAGGCCAAGATAGTACTCAAGGCTAGCTTCATTTCCACTTCTAACTGTAGGAAGGCGAGGTCTCTACCTATGACTTAAAGGTGAAATTTGAATATCGTGCAAAAGTTCATTTATTTCACTAATGCAACTTAAAGGGACTCATTACATGCAAAGCAAGATAGTTCATATCGGACCTCTGAAAAGTATAAGCATGCATATGTACTCAGTACTTGGTTTGGGCCCCTTTTGCAGCAATTACTGCCTCAATGTGGCGTGGCATGGAAGCCATCAGCCTGTGGCACTGCTTAGGTGTTATGGAAGACCAGGATTCTTCAAAAGCGGCCTTCAGGTTTTCTGCATTGTTCGGTCTCATGTCTCTCATCTTTCTCTTGGCAATGCCCCATAGATTCTCTATGGGGTTCAGGTCAGGCGAGTTTGCTGGCCAATCAAGCACAGTAATCCCACGGTCATTGAACCAGGATTTGGTGCTTTTGGCAGTGTGGGCAGGTGTCAAGTCCTGCTGGAAAATGAAGTCAGCATCTCCATAGAGCTTGTCTGCGGAAGGAAGCATGAAGTGCTCCAAAATACCCTGGTAGACGACTGCGGTGACCCCGGACTTAATAAAGCACAGTGGACCAACACCAGCAGATGACACGGCTCCCCAAATAAACACAGACTGTGGAAATTTCACGCTGGACTTGAAGCATCTTGCAGTGTGCCTCTCCATTCTTCCTCCATACTCCGGATCCTTGGTTTCCAAATTAGATGCAACATTTTCTCTCATTAGAAAAGAGGACTTTGGACCACTGAACAACAGACCAGGTGTGTGTTTCTCTAGCCCAGGTAAGACTCTTCTGACGCTGTTTGTTGTTCAGGAGGCTTGACAAGAGGAATACGACATTTGAAGCCCATGTCCAGGATCCGTCTGTGTGTGGCGGCTCTTGATGCGCTGACCCCAGCCTCAGTCCACTCCTTGTAAAAGTCCACAACACTTTTGAATAGCCTTTTCCTGACAATCCTCTCCAGGCTGCGGTCATCCCTGCTACTTGGGCACCTTTTTCTTCTACACTTTTCCCTTCCACATAACTTTCTATTAATGTGCTTTGATACAGCACTTTGGGAACATCCAACTTCTTTTACAATTACCTTTTGAGGCTTTCTCCTTATGGAGGGTGTCAATGATGGTTTTGTGTACCACTGTCAGGTCAGCAGTCTTTCCCATGATTGTGATTCCTACTGAACCAGACTAAGAGACCATTTAAAGGCTCAGGAACCCTTTGCAGGTGTTATAGCTTAATTAGCTGATTAGAGTGGGACACTTTGAGCCTAGAATATTGCACCTTTTCACAATATTCTAATTTTCTGAGATTGTGGATTTGGGGTTTTCATGAGCTGTAAGCCATAATCCTCACAATTATGACAAATCACAGCTTGAACGATCATGCTTTGCATCTAATGAGTCTATCTCTTATATTAGTTTCACCTTTTAAGTTGCATTAGTGAAATAAATGAACTTTTGCACGATATTCTAATTTTTCGAGTTTCACCTGTACCCGCAAGGATGCCATCCTTTGCTTTCACACCAGGAAACAAAGGCCTTCCAGACCCTATAGTAGATGGCCCTAGAGGCCGGCTTCCTTGCATTAATCAGGGTAGTTACCACTGAACCAGAAAGCCCCTGACTTTTTAGAATGTGGGTTTAAATAGCCAAACTGTCAAAATTAGCGTTTGTAAGGCAGGATGGAACACTGGCCCTTGCGAAAGCAGATCCAGCCTGAGATGTAAGGATCCCCTACTGCCATCCTTACGATCTCCGCATACCAGGGCCTCTTGGGCCACGCTGGGGCAACTAGGATTGCCTCTTCTATTCCACCTTGATCCTGCGTAGAAGTCGCGGTAGCAACTGAACTGGAGGGAACGGATAAATAAGTGAGAACTGATTCCAAGGAGTCATTAGAGCATCTGTCCTATAAGCAAGCTTGTCCCTTGTTCTTGATACAAAGGTGTCCAACTTCTTGTTGAACCTGGATGCTAATAGGTCTCCGTCCGGGGTACCCCATTTCTGGAAAATGGCCAGAAAGATGTCAGAGTGCAGAGACCATTCTCCCGGGAGCAATTGTCGGCGGCTTGAGAAATCTGCCTGCCAATTCTCTACCCTGGAATGAAAACCGCAGATAGGCAAGCCACGTGCTCTTCTGCCCAAGCCAGAATATAGTTCACCTCTTTTTGGGCTGCTCGACTTCTCGTGCCACCTTGGTGATTGATATAGGCCACTGCTGTGGCATTGTCAGATTGAATCCAGACAGGATAGTTCCATAATCTGGCCGTCCAGGCCCTTAAAGCGGAGGTCCACCCAAATTAATTTTTAAAAAGCCAGCGGCCACAAATTCTGCAGCTGCTGACTTTTAATAAATGGACACTTACCTGTCCAGTGCGCCCACGATGTCGGCAGCCAAAGCTGAGCAATCGCTCATCTTTCGGCTGCCCCCGCCACCATCCTCAGTGAGGGAATCAGAAAGTGAAGCGTTGCGGCTTCACTGCCCGGTTCCCTACTGCGCATGCGCGAGTGGTGCTGCCTGTCCTCACTGGTCCCTGCTGTCTCCTTGGACCAGTGGGTTTCCCAGAAGACAGCACGGGGGGTGGCAATCAGGGGAGTCTATTCCCGGAAGTGGGTGCAAATACCTGTATTATACAGGTATCTGCACCCCCCTCCCCCCTGAAAGTTGCCGGAGGGGGGAGGGTTTCGAAAAGCGGAGGTTTTAACGCCATATGCGCTGCCCGAATCTCCAGAATGTTGATGGGCAAGGTCTTCTCGGATTCTGACCACTTCCCCTGGATAGTCTCCTTTTCCAGGACTGCTCCCCAGCCAAAAAGGCTGGTGTCGGTCGTTACTATCCTCCAGATAACTGGAATGAAGGTTTTCCCCTTCTGAAAATTTTTGGCTATCAACCACCAATTGAGACTCTGGCGAACCTTTGGAGCCAAGTACATTGGACAATCCAAATCTTGGCTTTTCCTGCTCCAAGCAGACAGAATACTGTTTTGCAACAGTCTTGAATGGAACTGGGCATAGGGAACTGCTTTGAACAAAGCTACCATCTTCCCCAACAACCTCATGCAAAGGCGGACGGAAGGGCCCTCCCTTGTCCTGACCATGTGAACCAGATCTCTTACAGCGCTGACCTTTTCCTGAGGTAAAACGTTCTTTTGTGGGCTGTGTCTATAACCAAACCCAAGTACTCCAGCCTTTTTACTGGTCGTAAGGATGATTTCTCTAAATTGAGAATCCAACCTAGATGTTCCAGATATTCGACCGTGCTGACCACACTTCTGTTTAACCATGCTATGGACTGATCTACCAGCAGAAGGTTGTCTAGGTACGCCATAACCACTATACCCTGGGCCCTTAGTCTCGCCAGAAGTGGAGCCAGAACCTTTGTAAACACTTGTGGTGCGGTAGCCAACCCAAAGGGCAAGACCACAAACTGAAAGTGTCACTGTTCTACTCCGAACCGCAGGAACCTATGGTGAGCAGGAAATATTGGAACATGTAGATATGCATCCTTGATGTCTATTGATGCTAGAAGTTCTCCTCCGCGGAGGGTGGACACTACTGACCGAATTGATTCCATGCGAAAAGAGCGGATTTTTAGGAACTAATTCAGACCATTGAGATCTAGAATGGGTCTGACATCTCTATTCAGTTTTGGCACTGTGAAGAGATTTGAATGAAATCCCATGCCCTGCACTTCTGAGGGGGTCTCTATCATTACCCCTTGAGACAGCAACCGGTCTAGCGCTTGAAATAAAGACCCTCTTTTTATTGGGTTCTTTGGAACGCTCGATCTTAGGAAGCGAGACGATGGAAACTCCCAAAACTCTAGCTTGTATTCCAGAGATACTGTGGAGATTACCCATCTGTCTGGAATTTCCTCCCACCGCCTTCCCCCCACTCGATAGAGCGGGGGTGCACCTTCATCAGGAAGCCTTGGGGCTCTGCTTTGCAGATTTTTTCTGGCCCTGAGCTTGGTTTTGAGGCCTCCCTCTTCGAGCTGATGGCAGAGGCCATCGTGACTGCCTGGAGGCTGTCGCCCCAGGTGACGGAAAGGCAGAATGCTTAAATGAAGGGTGCCTACGCCTTCTTTTAGACCCCTTTCACACTGGGTCACATGCAGGTGCTATAACGCTAAAAATAGCGCCTGCAAAGTGATCTGAAACAGCCGCTGCTGTCTCTCCCCGAGGGCTTTCACACTGGAGCGGTGCACTAGCAGGACGGTAAAAAAAATACCCCCACCCCAGTGTGAAAGGGGCCTTTAGCGGAAGAAGGGTACTCTTCCCACCTGAAATCTCCTGGATGTACTTATCCAAGTAATCCCCAAACAAACATTCTCCATGAAAGGGAAACCCAGCCAACAGCTTTTTACAAGACAACTCAGCTGACCAATGCTTAAGCCATAGAACCCTCCACATGTGTACTAACAGGAGGGAGAAATAAACCTCCCGCAGGTTTAAATGTACTTGCCGGCGAAGTGGCTCATTTTCACAAAAATCACTTTCACTTTCAATTCGGCCCGTAAATGTTAAACAAACACATGTCACTACACTTCCCCACATCATCCCACATCCCCCCCTAATAAACTCACTCCCAAACACTTTGTTTTTACATTTCTAAATGCTGTGCGCCAGGTCCATAGGTGCGCACCATGTGCCCCCTCCTGGGCACACTCAGCATTATAGTAATCAAGGAATTGCGCTGCTTTGGCAGCACATTCCTTTAGTAAATGTCAAAACTGCTGTTGCTGAATCATGGAGCAAAGGCTTGGTAAATCAGCCCCATATACTGTACAGCAGCCCTCAAAATTTCCACTCGCCTGCTAGCATTTGGCGAGTGGATTTAAGCTGGGGGCGAATGATAACAGTTCTGCATGATCAACAGTCCAATCTGTGCCTACACTTAGAGCCACGCTGCGATTGGCGGCCGAAGAGGAAAGGTGCGTGCCCAGGAAAAGTAGTCGGGTGAGCCGCACACATGCAGAGCAGTACACAGGTGCTCTCCTTTTCTCGTTAAGCCATGGGACCTGATAGTATGACCTCTCTGATCCTGGCTTCCCAACCTGACCAAGTAGCTGGAGAGCAGAGAGCAGGAAGGAACAAGTGAGCTGGAGGACTGCGATTATCACCACTCTGGGTGTCCCAGGTAGGCAGTGCAGCACAGCGCTCACCAAGAGTTGCCCTGACAAGAGAGCGGCAGTATGCTGTGCGGTGTCAGTGTGCGCTGTGTTGTGGTGTCAATGGCTATGCAGGTGTGTCAATCTGGGTGCTGGATTGTACTCCCTCCTGCTGTGCTGCAACTCCTCTCCTCACTGCCCGACAATGAAAGGGGGAAGTGGGGACATGCAAGTGTGGAGCCGCACACAGGGGCTCCTGATTATGAGAGTGGGTAGAATAGGAGAGGGAGAGAGAGAGGAGGATGGATGGGGGTTGCAGAGGAGACAGCAAGAGAATGGGGGGAAAAGACCTGGTTCTAGAGAGAAGGCAGAGGAGGAGGAGGGAGTAAAAAAGTCCATGTCCCTCTGGTTTGCCCCAGTGCCATGTCCCTCTGGTTTGCCCCAGTGCCATGTCCCTCTGGTTTGCCCCAGTGCCACGTCCCTCTGGTCTGCCTCAGTGCCCTGTCCCATTTTGTTAAAGTTGTTGTTGGTAATATTTAATTGTGTAACTTGATTCGGCATAAAACATTTAACAGTGTCATTCCAAGAGATAATCTACAAGGGCGTTTTTAGGGGCGGAATTAGGGTGGGGCAGTGTATGGGTTAGGTGAGGCAACTGGTGGCGAGTAACACTTGAGGCCTGGCTAGAAGCTCAGGGCTTGAAATTTTGAGACCTGCTGTACAGTATATATATATATATATATATATATATATATACTGTATATACTGGGCCAGATTCACAAAGAGATATGACGGTGTATCTCCTGATACACCGTCGTATCTCTGACTTAGGCCCGTTGCATCTATGCGACTGATTCATAGAATCAGTTACGCATAGATATGCCTAAGATCCGACAGGTGTAACTGTGTTACACCGTCCGATCTTAACTGCAATTTAAAAATGGCCGCGGGGGGCGTTCTCGCTGATTTACTTTGATAAATATGTAAATCAGCGAGATACGCCTATTCACGAACGTACGCGGGCCCGACGCAGTGTTGTTACGACGTTTACGTAGTGGTTTTCCCGGCGTATACTTACCCCTGCTTCTATGAGGCGCAGCCAATGTTAAGTATAGCCGTCGTTCCCGCGTCGTTTTTTTTTTTTTTACGTCGTTTGCGTACGCCGATTCTCTAACCCGCTCATCGCAAGTTACGCTCACGCCGAAACCACTGACGTCCTAGCGACGTCAGTGGGAGCAATGCATGCCGGGAAAAATCGCGGACGTCGCATGCGCATTTAAATCGGCGCGGGGACACGCCTGATTTAAATAGTACACTCCCCCTAGCCGCGGAATTTGAATTCCGCCGGGGGATTTACGATCCGCCGCTGCAAGTTTGGAGGTAAGTGTTTTGTGATCTTTTAGAGTCCTCTCAAGTGGACTATATAACAGCAGGTTACACAGATCGAATCGTCTACTGCTCCAAAACTCCAGATAAAATAAGGATGCGCTCATATATTCAAAGAGAAGAAACGAGAAATAGCTCCATAGTGAAGTACTTATGTAAGGATGATTTATTAAGGGAATAATAGCACTTACAATTCAGACGGTATAGACAGGCTTGTCACAAATCCCAGCGCATACAGCGCGAACTGACAATCGAATCCTGGTGGCTGTGTTCAGTGTGTATAGCTCTCTCCGTACGAGCGATGACAAGGTACGCTTTAGGCCACTCCTACGTACGTTTCGTCGTAAGACGTCGTCGGGGATGGACCAATAGCGCGCCGGCCAACGCTAGAGCACTATATAGTGTCCGGCCGCCATTTTGATTGTGGGCGAACGCTAAGGGCAAGCGGAAATAGCTGTATACACACTAAGAAAGAACTGATGGAGAATCGAATCAAGATGCAGATGACTGCCATCTTGTGGAGAAATAGGAGAAGAGTCTTACCACACACTGAAACACAGCATTAGGAAACGAATGGGACATAGTGTACAAAATATATAAGTTAAATAGACAAATAAAAGTCCATTAATACAAAAGCATAAGAAAGCCTGAATATCTTAATGTAACAGTGTAAAATCTATAATAATAACTTTAATTGAATAAAATTGATTAAAACATTTATGTATATATCTCACATATTAAAATATATAAAATATTAAAAAATATATTATAAAAATACAGTAGAAAATGGAGAAGCTATGTATTGCTGAGGAAACAATTTATGTCCCACTCTACGTTCAACCCAAAGGGGACAAAACTTTTCATATTAAAAATCCATTGAGTTTCAGATTTGGATATAGAACGTACTTTGTTTGTACCTCTCCAGGGAGCATTGAGTTTCTCGATAGGAAGAAATAGAGTTCCTGCAATCTGTTTATTATGGTGTTTAGCATAATGCTTAGACAGATTGTGTTTAGAAAACCCTCGCCCTACATTTCCAACATGTTCTTCCAATCTGACATGTAATGCCCGTTTTGTACGTCCTATATATTGTTTAGAACAGGGGCATTGTACAAGATAGACTACATGATCACTGGTGCAAGTGATGAATGAGTCTATATTATATGTCCTTTTAGTCTGAGTGGACTGGAAAGACAAGAGCTTACGTCCGCGGAAAGAATTTATTTTACAAATATTGCACTTTCTGCAAGGATAGAAACCTTTCATATCTTGGAAAAACCCTATTGTGTTTGGCGGGTCAATTACATTCGGGGCAACTTTTAAACGCAATGGCGGTGCTCCTCTAAAGATGACAACTGGTTGATCCGGAATAACTGCCCCCAAAATGCGATCATTTTTTAAAATCTTCCAATGTTTCTTTAAGATTTTTTTAACAGAAAAGTGCTGATTAGAGTAACCAGTAATCATGGCGTAACTAAATTTTGGGTCTATATTATTTCTTGGAGCTTTTTTAGTGCCGAGTAACTGATTTCTATCAATTGTCCCCACTTGTTGGATAATATCGTCAATAGTGGCCTGATCATAGCCTTTTTCCAAAAACTTAGTTTTTAAGATATCAGCCTGTTGAAAATAATCATCTGATGATGTGCAATTTCGCCTAATCCTTTGAAGTTGGCCCTTTGGTATGGCCTTAAGCCATTGGGCATGATGGCAGCTATTCAGAGGAATATAGGCATTGCGATCTGTCGGTTTGAAATGGGTTGTGGTTTTAACAACTCCGTCATGAACCAAAATATTTAAGTCTAAGAAGTGAATCTCAGAGTTGCTGGCCTCATACGTTAAAATTATGCCCTTATTATTCCCATTCAGTCTGGCAAAAAAACTTTCCAATGAAGGGAGATCTCCTTCCCAAATTATCAAAACATCATCAATATATCTTTTCCACAACCTCAGCTCGTTGGGGGGATTGATGTCTATTAAATCCCTCTCCCAAAAAGCTAAGAAAAGGTTCGCTAGGCTCGGGGCAAATTTAGCCCCCATAGCCACGCCCCTTGTTTGTAAATAAAAATTCTTTCCAAACCAAAAATAACTATGAGTGGTTGCAACCACTCATAATTATTTTTGGTTTGGAAAGAATTTTTATTTACAAACAAGGGGCGTGGCTATGGGGGCTAAATTTGCCCCGAGCCTAGCGAACCTTTTCTTAGCTTTTTGGGAGAGGGATTTAATAGACATCAATCCCCCCAACGAGCTGAGGTTGTGGAAAAGATATATCGATGATGTTTTGATAATTTGGGAAGGAGATCTCCCTTCATTGGAAAGTTTTTTTGCCAGACTGAATGGGAATAATAAGGGCATAATTTTAACGTATGAGGCCAGCAACTCTGAGATTCACTTCTTAGACTTAAATATTTTGGTTCATGACGGAGTTGTTAAAACCACAACCCATTTCAAACCGACAGATCGCAATGCCTATATTCCTCTGAATAGCTGCCATCATGCCCAATGGCTTAAGGCCATACCAAAGGGCCAACTTCAAAGGATTAGGCGAAATTGCACATCATCAGATGATTATTTTCAACAGGTTGATATCTTAAAAACTAAGTTTTTGGAAAAAGGCTATGATCAGGCCACTATTGACGATATTATCCAACAAGTGGGGACAATTGATAGAAATCAGTTACTCGGCACTAAAAAAGCTCCAAGAAATAATATAGACCCAAAATTTAGTTACGCCATGATTACTGGTTACTCTAATCAGCACTTTTCTGTTAAAAAAATCTTAAAGAAACATTGGAAGATTTTAAAAAATGATCGCATTTTGGGGGCAGTTATTCCGGATCAACCAGTTGTCATCTTTAGAGGAGCACCGCCATTGCATTTAAAAGTTGCCCCGAATGTAATTGACCCGCCAAACACAATAGGGTTTTTCCAAGATATGAAAGGTTTCTATCCTTGCAGAAAGTGCAATATTTGTAAAATAAATTCTTTCCGCGGACGTAAGCTCTTGTCTTTCCAGTCCACTCAGACTAAAAGGACATATAATATAGACTCATTCATCACTTGCACCAGTGATCATGTAGTCTATCTTGTACAATGCCCCTGTTCTAAACAATATATAGGACGTACAAAACGGGCATTACATGTCAGATTGGAAGAACATGTTGGAAATGTAGGGCGAGGGTTTTCTAAACACAATCTGTCTAAGCATTATGCTAAACACCATAATAAACAGATTGCAGGAACTCTATTTCTTCCTATCGAGAAACTCAATGCTCCCTGGAGAGGTACAAACAAAGTACGTTCTATATCCAAATCTGAAACTCAATGGATTTTTAATATGAAAAGTTTTGTCCCCTTTGGGTTGAACGTAGAGTGGGACATAAATTGTTTCCTCAGCAATACATAGCTTCTCCATTTTCTACTGTATTTTTATAATATATTTTTTAATATTTTATATATTTTAATATGTGAGATATATACATAAATGTTTTAATCAATTTTATTCAATTAAAGTTATTATTATAGATTTTACACTGTTACATTAAGATATTCAGGCTTTCTTATGCTTTTGTATTAATGGACTTTTATTTGTCTATTTAACTTATATATTTTGTACACTATGTCCCATTCGTTTCCTAATGCTGTGTTTCAGTGTGTGGTAAGACTCTTCTCCTATTTCTCCACAAGATGGCAGTCATCTGCATCTTGATTCGATTCTCCATCAGTTCTTTCTTAGTGTGTATACAGCTATTTCCGCTTGCCCTTAGCGTTCGCCCACAATCAAAATGGCGGCCGGACACTATATAGTGCTCTAGCGTTGGCCGGCGCGCTATTGGTCCATCCCCGACGACGTCTTATGACGAAACGTACGTAGGAGTGGCCTAAAGCGTACCTTGTCATCGCTCGTACGGAGAGAGCTATACACACTGAACACAGCCACCAGGATTCGATTGTCAGTTCGCGCTGTATGCGCTGGGATTTGTGACAAGCCTGTCTATACCGTCTGAATTGTAAGTGCTATTATTCCCTTAATAAATCATCCTTACATACAGTACTTCACTATGGAGCTATTTCTCGTTTCTTCTCTTTGAATATATGAGCGCATCCTTATTTTATCTGGAGCTTTGGAGCAGTAGACGATTCGATCTGTGTAACCTGCTGTTATATAGTCCACTTGAGAGGACTCTAAAAGATCTCTGGGCTTTATCTGACCGCAATTACGGTCAGTGAATCTGGTAAGCAGATTGGAATACCATCACACGGGTGTTTTCTCTTGGTGGAAGATTAAGAATCTTGTTTGTTTTTACCATTGGACTCTTTTTTCACTGATTTACATTTGCTATTCCATCACTTATATTCAATCCTTGATTGGTGAAGGATCAGTATATTCACCTTTTCACCTTTGGATATTTTTATGAACTTTTTTATCACATTATCAATTTGTTTTGTTCATTTTGTCACCGATTATTATTTTTCATAATTTATTTTGTCCATTCATAACTTATTTCATTCACATCAGCGCTGTACCTTCTTTTTGGTTGTATGTTTTTTGCTTTGGGTATTTAGAGCAATAGGTACTAGCTGCTTTTGTCACTTATTATTATCACAATTTTTCATCACGCATTAGCGCAGTGTTTTCCTCTGGTTTTTCCTTAGGATTTTTTACAAGTGTTTTGTGAATTACCCACTTGCCTCTCAAACTTGCGGCAGCGGATGTGAATCTAGCCCACTGTATTTATCGGCGTATAACACGCACTTTTTCCCCCCTTAAAATCAGGGAAAAATCGCGTGTGGCGTGTGCGTGTTATACACCGATCCCTGCTGTCTGAGGGAAGAGGAGCGAGCGCCGCTGAATTACATAGATTCGTGATCTCCTTCCTGTGTATCCGGTGCTCCATCGCGCACAGCCACACCTCCTGGCCCCGCATTGGATCACTGTACTCTCTATCATATAAGCAGGGGCAGGAGATCACGGCTCTATGTAGATCAGTGGCGCTCGCTCCCCCTCTTCCCTTGGAGACAGCAGGGATGATCTGACAATGAAAGGTGAGACTGCAGATGGGCACTGAACAGGCAGGGCATTTTGGTAAATGTATAGCCTGCAGATGGGCACTAATCAGGCTGCAGTGAGGAGCAATGTTGCAGATGGACACAGATCAGGCTGCACTGAAGCTGCAGATGGGCACAGATCTGGCTGCATTGAGGCTGCAGATGGGCACAGATCAGGCTGCATTGATGCTCAGATACCATCATTTTGCTTCAAAGTGGTTTATTAAAAAAGAAAAAAAAATCCTGAAACTTCCCTCTTAAATTGTGTTATATGCCAACCCCACAGGTTGAATTAACCCTATGTTAGTTCAAAGAGAAAGTACCAAGCTGGAACAAAAAGTCCAAATGATAAAACAGCGCTTTAAAATTGGTTAAATGTCCAACTACATATAAACATTTGAGTGATGACGTTGCAACAGATTGTTCTATAGTGATGAGTGTTCTATAGTGATGAGGACCCTCACACACCCACCATTGCCACCCGGGGCATGGAGAAAGGTGTCAGATTGCCTCTGGGGGAGGCCTGCCTACTCCCAACTCCTGCAGTCCGGCTCCTCTCTCGAGTACACGCACAAAATACACTTAAAACAAAAAAAAATGAGTGCTTCTAATAGATGGTTAGTGATGCATCCAGGGCCGGACTTACCATTGGGCTTGACTGGACTCAAGCCCATGGGCCCCGCACAATAGGGCGCCCTGCCCGTTTACGGTTTACTGAAGGGAACTGTTATCTATGATTTTCCCAGAACGCATCATCTTTTCCACTTATTTTCAACTGCCACATCAGTTGAGAAGCGTCCTGGATGGAAGATTTACTGTTCCCGGTGTCACTGGGTAGTGGTACGGCCCCTCACTTCCTGTTTCATCTGCCAGCATCGCAGCCGGTCTGACGTCACTGGCAGGTGTGACCATCGGCTGTCCCAACGGAGTTCACCGGCACCGCTTCTTTCTTTCCATCCATCGGGGGCTGGGCGCCATCCAACCCGGAGACGAGTCAACTGATGTAAGCTCATCACCCGACGGGTCTTCAAGACCCTCTATAACGACTGTACTAACGCCAGTTAAGTCACCCTAAATACCTACCTATATCAGCAGCATCAGGTTAGCAACAGTGCCTCATACCTCTGTCAGTGCTGCCTATATCAGTGCAATGCATAACTTTCTATACTGCAGATCAGTGCCTCATACCTCTTCTCTGTGTCATGCATAACGTTATATACTGCTCAAGGTCAGTGCCTCACACCTTACTCATTGCAATTTTATCCTCAGTGCCTATGTCAGTGTGTTTTTATGGTCTGTGCCTTATGCCTCATTCAGTGCTAGGTGGACCTTTTTTATGGTAAGTGCTTCAGGCTTCTGTTAGTGCAAGGTGCTACTTTAGTTAGTACCTCATGCCTCTCTCCGTGCAAGGTGCAACTTTATAGTAGTCCATGTCTGATGCCTCTGTCAGTGCAAGGTGTAACTCTGACCAATGCTCTCATGCCCTAGTCAGTGCCTCGCTAAGAGCCATGCATAACTATATACTGCATGAGTGCCCAATGCCTCACTCGGTGCAAGGTGCCATTTTGTGGTTAGTGCCCCTCTCAGTCCAACCTTTTGGTATGTGCCTCATGCCTCACTCACTGCAATGTTCAACATAATGTTCGGTGTCCGTTGTCTCTGTCAGTGCAGGGTGCATCTTTATGGTCAGAGCCCCCATGCCCCTGTCAGTACCAAGTGGCGGCCTGTCCATAGGGGGTGCCCGGGTGCCGCCCCCCCCTCCCCCAGTCAGTAAAAAAAAATCTAAATCTAATTTTTTTTTTTATTTAAACATGTCCTTTTAAGGATTTTTTTTTCCAAAAAAGGTCCTTAGGTGCACTGTGTCCGAGCGCCGGGCGCCGGGCACAGTGCCGTGTGGGTAGCGCCACGTCTGTGCAATCACGGGATTGCAGACGAGGCGCTACATTGGCAGCAAAAAAATGCCTTTGTGGCGCTCTCCATCGCGGCCACTTGCTTCCGGCGCGATGGACTGTATTGTTAATATGTACTGTACACCCATAAAAAAAAAAAAACTTCAGTTTTCAAATGTATTGCAGGCTGCGGTATGAATGAGCTCATGTGTTGTAATGCTGTAATATTTGTGTAATATACAGTATATAGTATATACATTACAGAACACATTGTATTGTATAACACATTACCAGGTAGAAGTTTCCTTCAGAGAAGATAGTTTAGTACAAAGTTCACTGTCTTCCCTCAGGGACTTACATGAACTTCTGATTAAAGACACTTTTACTTTACAAAACAACTATTACTGAAATGATATTGTCTCTACATTACAATTACGTGTACAGCGGGCGTTACCGAAGGGAAACCTAAATAGGTATAGTTACGGGCTTACAATAAAAATAATTACACTGCTTTGAACTGAAATCACAAGAGAGCTTCCTTCAGAGCAGGTGGTGTAGGACAAAGGTGACTTTCTTCCTCGGGGACGTACATGAACTTCTAGTGTAAGAAACTTTTACTTTACAAACAGCAAATGAAAAAGGTGTTAAAATTATACATGAATCCAAAGTACAAATGATGACCTGTCAGTGTAAATGTAATGATCATGAATCAGAAATTCAACAGCCATTTGAATATATTGTGTTTTAAGTGTTTTATATACTGTATGCATAAAATCCAAAGAATATTAAGGATATACTCCAGAAAAAAATAAAGCTTTGTGCACACATGCAACATTGCTTATCTGCTCAGTACTTTAGTTGTTCATGGGATAGAAGGCAGCAGGCATTTTTTAAGTTTTTATATTAAAAAATCAGTCCAGACAAGCATTTTTTTAAATTTTGAAATAAATATATTTTATTGGATAAAATATTTCAGCCGCAGCTGTTTTTATTGGTTTAATACATTTCTAAAAAATGTATTCTAACAATCTATTTGTCTGAGGCCTCGTACACACGACCGAACATGTCCGCTGAAACTGGTCCGGCGGACATGTTCGGTCGTTCTTAGCATGCTAAGAAACATGTCCGCTGGAAGCCTGTCCATCGGACATGTTCGGTCGTCTGTACGACTCACCGGACATGTCCGTTCGGCCGAAAGCCCTCGCATGCGTCGAAGTGATTCGACGCATGTGTGGAAGCATTGACCTTGCAGGGTCGCGCACGTCGCCGCGACGGCGCGGCCACGTCACCGCGTTCGCTGTCCGCGGGAAATTTGGTCTGATGGTGTGTACAGCCATCAAACCAAAATCCACCAGCGGACATGTCCGATGAAAACGGTCCGCGGACCGTTTTCATCGGACATGTCCCGTTGTGTGTACGAGGCCTGAATGGGCCTCTCACCATTTAGAGCCGGTTCACACTGGGGCGGCACGACTTCGGGGGCGACTCGGCAAGGCGTCCTGAAAAAGACTTTGGAGGCGACTGGCAAAATGACTTCTGTATAGAAGTCAATGCAAGTTGCCCCCAAAGTCGTTCAATACCTTTTTCTAAGTCGGAGCGACTTGCGTCGCTCCTATTAGAACAGTTCTATTGAATAGAATAGGACGTGACTTGTCAGGCGGCTGAGTTGCCTGACGAGTTGCCCCAGTGTGAACCGCCTCTTACCGCCAAGATCACTTCGTTCAGCCAACTTACATCTCACAGAACCAACAATCAGCAGACTACAATCCACTGGCAACAGACACCTGGTCACAAAGGGCAATGAGCCGTGGAATTCCCTTCCAGCATCTCTTTTTTTTTTTCTTACACTTCAGACTCTACCTCATAGAGTGTGCGTTATATGCTCATGTTCTGCGTGCCAGCCCATTGCATCTCTATTTTGGTTTTGCATCATTAGTGTCGCTTTTCCTTATGTGGGTTCTTTTTTTTAATTTTTTTATTATTCCTTTTTTTTTATTTTATATATATATATTTATATATTACTCCTTTTACTTATAAGAAAAAGCACAAACGTTTATCATTCCAAGTTTACCCCCTTATCCTTCCCCTCCCCCTCCCCCTATCTCACCCTAGACAATCTCTTATACCTCTAGTTCTCTCTACTTTTCTTCTAAGATAGCTTTTAAATGTCTTCCCTTAACTTTTCTGCGTAACTCCATGATTTCTTGAAAGTCCTCCAGTTATCCCATTTTCTGATTTGTAAAATGTTATTGCCCTCTATGCCCTCTTTCAGTTCTTCCATTTTGTAGGTTTCTTCGACCGCATCAATCCATTCCCAGATTAGGGGGCACTCCGCATCTTGCCACCTTCTTGGCGGCGTTCAATAGATGCGGTACAAGCGTTTCCCTGTAGCTTTTCATGCCTTCTTCCCCCCCATGGAATAAGACGACCCATGGGTCCATCTTAATCATTTTTTTTGTGATCTCTTCCACGCAGCCCAATATTTTTTCCCAGTACTTTTTTATCTTGGGGCATCCCCACCAAAGGTGTGCAATATTTCCTGGTGATCCACAGCCCCTCCAACAATCTCCTGTCTGCCCTAAATTTTCTTAATTTATCCGGTGTCATGTACCACTGGGTTATACATTTAAAGCACATTTCCGCAGTGCGGCTGTCTATCGCGGAGGAGTGTGTCAGAGTCAACATTTTCCCTATTGTGGCCCTGTCCCGCTGTGTCCCAAGTTCCCTTTCCCATTTTTCAATGAATGGAGGTGTGCTCTGCTCCCCCATCTTCAATAGAATCCTATATAATTTTGAGGTGGTTCCTTTAGATCTTTCTGTGGAACATATTTTTTCCAATTCTAACAACTGATCTCCTGACCTCAGTGGGTGTGGAAGATCTTGGATGAAATGGTTTAGCTGCTGGTACCTCCATTCATTAATTTCCATTAAGTTCTTTTTAAGTTTTAACTCCTGCAGTGTTATAATGTGGCCTTCATTCATTATGTCCCTTAGTTGTGCAGTGTCCTTTTTAATCCAATGACCCCCTACTTGTGTTTTACCTGGTGCAAAGTAATCGTTATTTTTCAGTGCTATGAGAGGTGAGTTGTATTCCTTCACTATTTTTTTATAGACTGTATCCCATATTTTAAGTGCATTTTTTGTTATCTCGTGTAGATTCTTATCTAGTGTCCTAAATTGGGGGGGTTCCAAATTATCTTATCCAACCTTGTCTGTGATAATTAATTTTCTAAACTTACCCACCTTTTTTCTTTGTTGACTCTGGCCCACTCAACCACTCTTGTTAATACAACTGCATCATAATATCCTTTAACATCCGGAACAGCTAATCCCCCCCTTTTTTTTGGCTGTTTTAGGGTCTGGAGTGATATCCTGTGTTTCTTATTCCTCCATATATAATTCATGATCAATGTTTTAAGGGCTGAGAACAGTGTTCTTGGGAGGGCTATAGGGATCATCTGAAATTTATATAAGATTTTTGGTAAAATAACCATTTTGCAGTAATTGATTCGTCCTATCCATGATATTGCTCTGTTTTCCACCCATTTTGTCTCTTTCTTAATTTCTTTTAGCAAGGGGATGAAGTTTATTGCATAGGTTTTTTTGATTGATTTTGCTAACAAAATCCCAAGATATTTAAGTTCTCTAACCCAAGCAAAACGGTACTTCGCTTTCAGGAGTTGCTCTTCTGTCTTACTTATATTTATGCTCATAATCTCCGTTTTGGTAATATTTAATTTGAAGTTTGAAATTTCTCCATATTTGTTACATAAGTTTAATAGGTTTGGGATTGATGTTTTGGGTTCAATTAAATAGAAGAGGACGTCGTTTGCAAAAGCAGCGAGTTTGTGTTCCTCCTCTCCTATTTTGAGCCCTTTTATTTTTTGACAATTACGGATCCTGGCTAGCAGGGGTTCCAATGATAGCACAAACAAAAGTGGTGATAAAGGGCACCCCTGCCTTGGTCCATTTTTAATTCGAAAGGTTTGAGAAAGACTGCCATTTATTTTTATTTTAGCCGTGGGGGACTGGTAGAGGGCGGCAATCCAGTCCATCATCCTCTGACCAAACCCCATGCCCTTCAAAGTGGACAGCATGAGTCCCCAGTCTACCCTGTCGAACGCTTTTTCTGCATCTATCGACAGGAGTAGACCTGGGGACCCCATTGCCTTCATTCTCCGGAGTATTAAAAGTGTTCTTACTCTGTTGTCTCTCCCCTCTCGTCCTCGGATGAAACCCGTCTGATCTGGGTGTACCAATTTTGAGTTTCCTGCTTAACTCTCCCGGCCAGTACCTTTGCAAACAGTTTTATATCTGTATTAAGCAAGGATATCGGCTGGTAGCCTGAGCAGCTTCCAATATCCTTGCCATCCTTTGGAATAAAAGTAATAGTTGCCTCAGAGGCCTCCTTACTTAGTTTATACTCCTTTCCAAGGCCATTAAAATTCTGGCATAGCCTTGGCAGTAGTATCTCCTTGCATTTTTTGTAATACATTACTGTAAAGCCATCTGGGCCCGGGCTTTTACCTGAGGCTGAACTTGTTAATGCTAATTTGATTTCATTTTCCGTAATTGGCCTATCCATCCCTTCTGCATCTATTTGACTAATTTTTGATAGTCCTGCTTCTTTTAAAAATGTTGTGATCTTATTTTCTTTCTCCCCTTTTTGCCAGTTCTTTTTTTCTACTGAGTATAGTTTTTCGTAGTATAATCTAAATGTTTCTGCAATATCTTTTGTTGTGTGTGAGACCTCTCCTTTTTCATTTTTAATTTTATCAATATAATTCCTTAATTTCTTTCTTTGTACCATCCAAGCCAGATGTTTGCTTGTTTTATTTCCCCACCTATATCTTTCCCTTGCTATTGAATTAAATTCCCTTCTTGTTTCCTGATCGATAAGTTCTTTAAGTTTGTTTCGCTTATTAACTAGGTTCAGATATAAATCACGTTGCTTTCCCTCTTTCTTGTGTTTTTGTTCTAAGTTAAAGATCTCATCTATTAGTTTTTCCTTTTTACTGTTCTCTTCTTTTTTCCTCCTTGCTCCTTCCGAGATCAGAACCCCTGCCTTATGGGCGTCCCATAATGTTGCTGCCGAGATTTCCTCTGTCTCATTTGTCGTAAAGTATTCTTCTAGTTCTTTTTTAACCCTTGATAAGCTTTTCTCTTCAATCAGTAGTTCCTCATGTAGTCTCCAGTTTTGATAGGGCCTTTGATTACCTGAGATATTTATAGATATGCTAATAGGGGCATGGTCGGAAATCGTCATGGTCTCTATTCTCGTCTCGACCACTCCCTCTAACATTCTGTGATCAACGAAAATGTGGTCAATCCGAGAATAGCTCCCATGTACATGGGAATAAAATGTATAGTCTCGTTGGCTTGGGTTAAAGATCCTCCATGTGTCTACTAATTGACTTCTATGTAGGCTTTCTTTAACCTTTCTTAGTTGTGTATCCTGGGTTTCTGATGTCTGGTATGTCTTATCAACTTTCGGGTCCATACAAAAGTTTAGATCTCCTCCTAATATTATCTTTCCCCTGCTAAATTCTTTTAATTTCCCTAATATTCCCAAAAGGTATTACTATTTCATCTGGGAGGTGTTCGGCGCGTATAAATTTACGAGGGTATATTCTTCCTCCTCCAATTTTCCTCTTAAAAAGAGGAATCTCCCTTCTGGGTCTGTCAGTCTGTCTGTTAGTACAAACCTAGTCCCCTTAGCTATTCCAATTGCTACCCCTCTGGCCCTCTTGGAGATGGTATCTCCATAGTACCAAGTGGGGAAGTCGGGCGAATATATCCTTATATATCCTTATGTTTGATCCTAGTGTAAGATGGGTTTCTTGTAGAAAGGCGATGTCTGTCCTATACCGTTTCAGTTCCTTTAACACCTTATGTCTCTTAAATGAGCTATTTAGACCTTTCACATTATATGATAGACATTTAATTACTGGCATCTTTGTTGTTTTTTTTTTTTTTTTACCCTTTTATACTTCCTTTCCTCATCACTAGGTCTGGGTCTACACTTTTCCTTTCTTCGCGTTACGTTCTCTTCTGATTGTTTTGGTGAGATAGGGTATCTTCCCTCCCTCCATCCCTTCCGTCCTCTCCCCCCCCCCCCCCCCCCCCCCCCCCCATCTCCCCCCTCCCGCCCTCCCTATCGGCCTTTTAAAGACCTCTGAACCATCTTGGTTCAGATCACTCTGGGTGAGGTTTGGGATTTTTCTCCCTCCCCCTCTATCTTTTCGACAGGGGGGTGGAGGACAGGTTGAAATCATCTTCCCCATATCCACCAGGGGCCCTCTCAGATCCCAAAACAGCTGGGGAGAGAAAAAAAAGGAAAAAAAAGAGAACCATCGAGAGAGGCCCTAGGGAGACAGGATGCAGCCTGAAACAGAGACAGCGTACACACGACCGTTTTTCGGGTTTTAAAAAATGACGTATTTTTTTAATGTTATTAAAAACGATCGTGTGTGGGCTTCAGAGCATTTTTTTCGGGTTCTGAAAAACGGCCACATTTTTTTTTCGAACATGCTCTATTTTTTCACAATGTTTTTAACTTTGTCGTTTTTAAGGTTGTAAAAAATGGTCGTGTGTGGGCTTTAACGACGTGAAAAATCCGCGCATGCTCAGAAGCAAGTTATGAGACGGGAGCGCTCGTTCTGGTAAAACTATCGTTCTTAATGGAGTAAGCACATTCATCACGCTGTAACAGACAGGAAAGTGCAAATTGTCTTTTACTAACACAAAATCAGCTAAAGCAGCCCAAAGGGTGGCGTCATCCAAATGGAACTTCCCTTTATAGCGCCGTCATACGCGTTGTACGTCACCACGCTTTGCAAGAGCATTTTTTTTCACGATTGTGTGCCGTTTTAATGATCAGGTTGAAAAAAACTTTGTTTTTTCTAGACCCTTAAAAACGGTCGTGTGTACGCGGCATTAGGTTCTTACCCTCCACCTCTTTATTCAGGCCTACAGATAATCTGATGAAGAATAGGAATCATGCAAAAACATGGACTTTGAATGCTCTTTTTCCTCCAACGTCTGGAGGGCTAGCTCCCCCCCCTCTCCCCAGTTTTCCTCTGTTTTACGTTACCGCCTTTAAATTCTACACCCTAGGCTCTTTTACCTTTGTATTGGTAATTAAGGTTTGAATATAGGGTTTCTGTATGCCTAGACACGAGCATGGGGGCGCATTCGGCGCAGTACAAATCCTGTATCAAATCAACTCAATCAATAAATTTATTATAACATTACCGTAAAATATAAATACATAATACCCCTAAACCTTTACGGCAACTGTTGCACACCATTTGTATCGCCCTGCACTGGGCTATTGCCTTGAACTGGAAGTCACCTTCAGTCCTTTCTAGGATTGATCAAATAATGTTATCCAAACAAATATTCCACAAGCTACATGACACCATGCCCATCCATGATGCCATGCGCCTTCAAGAGTGACCTAAAACTTTTTGTTGTTTTATTTTCATTTTCTCTAATTTGTTCCCTTTTCTCTTTAGTTTGGTTTGCAATTCTCGTTTGGTTATTTAACTTTTCCATGCAGTCTACAGCCTTGACTTGTGTAGTTGAGAATTCTACCAGACTTTAACCACTTAAGGACCGGCTCACGTACATATACGTCATCACTTTAAAGATGAATATCTACGTAACGGCAGCAGCTGCTGCCACAACCGAGATATTCATCTTTAACGTGGCCGGTCCTATAAATGATAATAGTGGTCTCCGTGGTGGATTCACCGTTTTAGGTACTATCAGGTAGTAACAAAAGTACACTTACCAAGGCCAAGATGCTGAGGGTGGCTCCCTTTGCGACCCGGCGCGGTCCACCCCCTGAAGTGGGGACAGGGGAACAGACGCACCAGGAGGCACCGGTACCGATGGGAAGGTGAAGGTTGGGTGCGTGAAACAGGAACAACCAGGCAGTAGTCCACTTGGAAATGGCTGGAAATACGACAGGAAATTCCAGGAGGTCCGGGAAGCAGGATTGGTAGAAAACAGGGAAATCCAGGAAACAGACTGTGGTCAAGGAAGCTCAGATAAACAGGGTAGTCCAAAGTTCAAGCCAAAAAGGTCAAGGGCAGGTGAGATCAGAATAGTCCAATAAGCAAGCCGAGGTCAAGGTAGGAGAAAGCAGCAATCCGGTAGAGTATAGCCAAGGTCAGGTAAACAGGAACAAGATCAGGTAAGGTTTTTCCAGGATCCAGGAAACACTCCAAACAAACGCTGTGACAAACCAGCAACTAGCCACAGGAAAGGGAGAGGTTTAAATAGCCCGCTCAGGGCTCTGATTGGCTGGACGGAACTACAGGTCTTGCGCGTCCGTGCGCGCGCACCTGCACGCGCCCGCGCGCGCCAACACCACGCGCGCGCGCCAACACCATGCACGCGTGCGCGCGGCGCAAACAGCCGCGATTGCACCGTTCTGGAAGGCAGGTAAGAGTTAGTGCCCTGACAGTGCCCCCTCCCTAGGGGCGGACTCCGGACGCCTAAACTGTCCATCAGTTCCGGATGGTCCCGGTGAAAAATTCGGATCAGGCGAGGAGCATGTAAATTTCTGGAAGGTTCCCATGAGGTGTCTTCAGGCGGGTAACCCTTCCACTTGACAAGGTACTGGAGTTGTCTCCCTCTCTTCCGACAACCTAAAATAGATTCGACCTCAAATTCTTTTTCACCTTCAATCTCCACTGGAGGAGGTGGAAGTTCCTCCCTTCCTGGAAAAGAGTCTGGGATAACGGGTTTGAGCAGAGATGCGTGGAATACAGGGTGGATCTTGTATGACCCTGGTAATGTTAGTTCAAAAGCCACAGGATTGATCACTCTTTTAATTTCGAATGGGCCTATGAATCTGGGACCTAATTTCCGAGAAGGAATGGGTAACCTAAGGTTCGTGGCCGATAGCCATACCTTCTCCCCGACTTTAAAAGCTGGACACTCCTTCTTTCCCTTATCGTAGGATCTTTTGTAATTTTCCTGGGCTTGTTGCATGTTTCTTTGAAGTCTTTGAAAATTTTGTTGTAAAGCAACTATATGTTCTTGGACAGCAGGTACCGGAATCTCGGGAATTGAATTTGGAAGGAAAGTAGGATGGTAACCATAGTTAGCCCAAAATGGAGTCTGGTTAGTGGATGAATGTAGAGAATTGTTATACGCAAATTCTGCGGATGGTAGCAAAGACGACCAGTCATCTTGCGACGAGGAGCAGAAGCAACGGAGATACTGTTCCAACGTTTGGTTGGTCCTCTCTGTCTGACCATTGGACTGCGGGTGGTAAGCTGATGAGAGGCAGGTTTTAATCTCCAGAGATTTACAAAGTTCCTTCCAAAATTTAGATGTAAATTGTACACCTCTATCCGAAACGATGCTTTTGGGTGTTCCGTGGAGCTTCACGATCTCTTTGAAGAAAACTTTAGCGGTTTCTGCTGCAGAGGGTGTGCCAATCATGGGCACAAAATGTGCAAATTTGGACAGCCGGTCGACCACTACCAGGATTGTAGTAAAGCCTCCAGAAGGTGGTAAGTCTACAATAAAATCCATAGAAATGTCCGCCCAGGGGCGTTCAGGAACAGGAAGAGGTCTGAGTAAACCCCAGGATTTGGCGTTTGGGCCTTTGTAACGCTGACACCGAGAGCACGAAGTTACATAGTCTTTACAGTCCGACCTCCACTTTGGCCACCAGAAGGAGCGGCTAACTAATTCCGCGGTTTTCCGAGTTCCAAAATGGCCTGCTACAGTAGGTGAACCCGATTTTGTGTCAATCTCGCTCTCTTTCTGGGCGAGATTGAGCACCTACGAGCCCCATCGCGGGAGCCAGCGCCGAGCTGGCTTGCCGCGATGGAGACAGAGCCGTCATAGAAGCGACGGGAGATCCGACTTGGATTCCCGCCAATTCTACACGTGTGCGGCGTTTGTTATGAATCCTGAGGGGGAAGTCCCCGCCGGATTTTAAATAAAAATCCGGCATGGGTCCCCCCCTCAGGAGCATACCGGGCCCTTAGGTCTGTTATGGGTTGTAAGGAGAGCCCCCCTACGCCGAAAAAAACGGTGTAGGGGGTCCCCCTACAATCCATACCAGACCCGTATCCAAAGCACGCTACCCGGCCAGCCAGGAAGGGAGTGGGGACGAGCGAGCACCCCCCCCCTCCTGAGCCATACCAGGCTGCATGCCCTCAACATGGGGGGGTTGGGTGCTCTGGGGCAGGGGGGCGCACTGCGGCCCCCCCACCTCAGAGCACCCTATCCCCATGTTGATGAGGACAGGGCCCCTTCCCGACAACCCTGGCCGTTGGTTGTCGGGGTATGCGGGCGGGAGGCTTATCGGAATCTGGGAGCCCCCTTTAATAAGGGGGCCCCCAGATACCGGCCCCCCACCCTAAGTGAATGAGTATGGGGTACATCGTACCCCTACCCATTCACCTGCAAGAAAAGTGGTAAAAACACAAATAAACCACACAGGGTATTAAAATATTTTATTAGTCTGCTCCGGAGGCCGCCCCCTGTCTTCTTTATTAGCTCTTTTACCAGGGGGAGCTTCTTCTTTGACGTCTTCGGGTGGGTGGGGGCCGCCGTCTGGTTCTCTTCCACCGCCGGGGGGGGTGGCTTTTAAAAAAGCCCCCACCCCCCCGGCGGGTTTCCTCCGGCGTCTTCGGCGGGGCTCTTCTTCTTCCGCTATCCCGACGGGTCTTCTCCGCTATCCGGGGGGTCTCCTTCTATGTTCGCCGCTCTCCGCTGTTGACTCGTCGCGCCCCGGTTCTTCCTCTCGCAGTCCGGTCCCTTCTTCCGTGCTGTACGTCTTCTTCCGTGCTGTGAGTTCTTCTTCCGTGCTGTGACGTCATGTTCTTCACTTCTCTTCTTCTCCCGATGTTACCCACGTGGGTAGGTATCACATGGGTAGGTACAGAGCATGATGGGACTGTGAGGCCTATATAGGTCCGATGCAAGGCGCGCATCCGTCATTTCAGCGAGAAGGTCCGGCGTGTCAACATCGGGAGAAGAAGAGAAGTGAAGAACATGACATCACAGCACGGAAGAAGAACTCACAGCACGGAAGAAGACGTACAGCACGGAAGAAGGGACCGGACTGCGAGAGGAAGAACCGGGGTGCGACGAGTCAACAGCGGAGAGCGGCGAACATAGAAGGAGACCCCCCGGATAGCGGAGAAGACGGGGGGGGCTTTTTTAAAAGCCACCCCCCCCGGCGGTGGAAGAGAACCAGACGGCGGCCCCCACCCACCCGAAGACGTCAAAGAAGAAGCTCCCCCTGGTAAAAGAGCTAATAAAGAAGACAGGGGGCGGCCTCCGGAGCAGACTAATAAAATATTTTAATACCCTGTGTGGTTTATTTGTGTTTTTACCACTTTTCTTGCAGGTGAATGGGTAGGGGTACGATGTACCCCATACTCATTCACTTAGGGTGGGGGGCCGGTATCTGGGGGCCCCCTTATTAAAGGGGGCTCCCAGATTCCGATAAGCCTCCCGCCCGCATACCCCGACAACCAACGGCCAGGGTTGTCGGGAAGGGGCCCTGTCCTCATCAACATGGGGACAGGGTGCTCTGAGGTGGGGGGGCCGCAGTGCGCCCCCCTGCCCCAGAGCACCCAACCCCCCCATGTTGAGGGCATGCAGCCTGGTACGGCTCAGGAGGGGGGGGGGGGGTGGCGCTCGCTCGTCCCCACTCCCTTCCTGGCTGGCCGGGTAGCGTGCTTTGGATACGGGTCTGGTATGGATTGTAGGGGGACCCCCTACGCCGTTTTTTTCGGCGTAGGGGGGCTCTCCTTACAACCCATAACAGACCTAAGGGCCCGGTATGCTCCTGAGGGGGGGACCCATGCCGGATTTTTATTTAAAATCCGGCGGGGACTTCCCCCTCAGGATTCATAACAAACGCCGAACACGTGTAGAATTGGCGGGAATCCAAGTCGGATCTCCCGTCGCTTCTATGACGGCTCTGTCTCCATCGCGGCAAGCCAGCTCGGCGCTGGCTCTTGCTGGGATGTGCTGTCACTATTCCAGTGAGTGCGAGATGTCGGCGAGATCTCGGCACCATGTCGCCGAGTATCAGCGCGACGCTGTCGTGCTAAAAACACAATATCACAAACACCTACTGTAGTTTGTGGTCATGGAATATGCTCAGTACTAGTTGTCTCGCTTGTTCAGGTACAAAAATTTTGTCTCGAGACCATAGTAAACCGTCTCGTCTTTCAAGAGAGAGTGAGGGTATGTTGGTAATTTGAGTGGAAGCCGTCTTTAAAGAGGAAAGTAGATCCAACTGAGAAATCAGAAAGAAATTTTGGGACGTCAAGATGGTACTGGGTTCTGACTGATCAGGAGTTTCGGTGAACATTCTGGATAGGGCGTCAGCTTTTCCATTCTTAGATCCTGGTCTGAAGGTTATGTGAAAGTTGAAGCGGGCAAAGAACAAGGCCCAACGGGCTTGCCTAGGTCTCAGACGTTTGGCAGATCGCAGGTATTCCAAGTTTTTATGGTCTGTGAAGATCAAGATGGGGTGAAGAGCACCCTCTAAGAGGTACCTCCACTCTTCTAGAGCGAACTTAATGGCCAACAGTTCCCGGTCCCCAACATCATAATTTCTTTCCGAGAGATTTAGTTTTCGTGAAGCGTAAGCTATGGGGTGCAGTAAGGATTTGGGTCCTTGCCTTTGTGACAGGATAGCACCGATGGCTGTCTCCGAAGCATCGACCTCCAGGATAAAGGGCAAGCTTGGATCTGGATGCCTAAGGATAGGGGCTGAAGAAAACAAGATTTTTAACTTTTTGAATGCTTCTTGAGCTTCCCGGGACCAATGAAAACGATGACCTTGGTGAGTTAGACGAGTGATAGCGGCCACAATGGATGAGAAACCAACAATGAATCTTCGGTAAAAGTTGGCGAAGCCAATAAAACGCTGTACCCCTTTTTTGTCAACTGGCGCTGGCCAATCCTGAACTGCTTTGACCTTTTGCGGATCCATGGATATACCGTCGGTTGAAATGATGAACCCCAAAAACTGAATTGTAGTCTTCTCAAATTCACATTTTTCCGCGTTAAGATAAAGCTTGTGTTCTCTGAGGATAGTCAGGACCTTCTTAACGTAGGTGCGATGTAGTTCGAGTGATACCGAAAAAATGAGCATGTCGTCCAAGTAGACGACTAGAAAGTCATCCAGATATTGGCGAAAAATGTCATTTACCAGATGTTGGAAGGTGGCAGGGGCGTTGCAGAGGCCGAAAGGCATTACTAGGTATTCAAAGTGCCCGAACCTTGATCTAAAAGCGGTCTTCCATTCGTCCCCATGTCTGATCCGGATGAGGTTGTAGGCCCCACGGAGATCGAGCTTAGAGAAAATCCGTGCTGATCGGAAGCGTTGAAAAAGTTCCGGAATGAGGGGCAAAGGATACCTATTTTTGACGGTGATTTTATTTAGCTCCCTGTAATCAATACAGGGCCTGAGGGAACCATCCTTTTTCTCAACAAAAAAGATTCCAGCCCCGGCTGGGGAAGATGAAGGGCGGATGAATTTTTTTCCTAAATTTTCATCGATATAGGCCTTTAGGGCCACCAATTCAGTCTCTGAGAGTGGGAAGATTCGACCAAAAGGGATTTTAGAACCGGGAAGTAAATCAACGGGGCAATCGTATGGCCGATGTGGGGGAAGGCGGTCAGCCTGTTGCTTATCGAACACATCTTTAAAGTCTGAGTATGCAGCAGGAACGTGTTGAAGATCCGATGGTGCAGATATCAAGGTGGAGCAGGAGGCTTTAAGGGGAGGAAGACAATGCTGAGAACAGAAAGCAGAAGGGAATGTGATGTCTTTTTTGAGCCAGTCTATAGAAGGTTGATGCGCTTGTAGCCAGGGTAAACCCAAAATAATAGGGAATAAAGGGGAAGGAATAAGGTCCAGGCACAGATACTCTCGATGGCCGGTGTCGGAGATGGCGTGGATGGGCAGAGTTTCCATGGTAACTAATCCAGAGCGGGGTAGAGAGCCGTCTGCCAGATGGATTTGTAACTGAAAGTTTTTTGGCCGGTATGGGACATGCAGCTTCTGGGCTAGGGCAGAATCAAGGAAGCAGCTGCAAGCCCCGGAGTCAACGATGGCTGGCAGCCGGACCGCCCCCTGCGGGAGCTGTAGAGAAAGAAAAAGTACAACATAAGTCTGTGGTAAGTTGGAAATATGGCAATTGAAAAAAGACGGTAGTCTTGACTTACTGGGTCTTATGGGACAGGTGCGAAGAAAATGTCCTGCAGCGCCACAATACAGGCAGAGGTTGGACTGCCGTCTACGTTGTCTCTCTTCAGGGGTGAGAGGTGCCCGGAGTAGGCCAAGCTGCATTGGTTCTGGATCTGAAGACGAAGCAACAGGTGGAACTGGAGCAGGTGGAGGAGCCGGTGAGAATCTAGGCGGAATCCAATTAGGACGGGATGTCTGGAAGCGTTCCTGCCGGCGTTCTCGAAGGCGTCGATCAAGCTGGGTGGCCGATTGGATTAAGGCTTCCAGAGTGGCAGGCGGGTCACCTCTGGCTAGCTCGTCCTTGAGGGATTCCGACAACCCTTGGCGAAACTGGTATTTTAGGGCAGTTTCATTCCACCCTGTATCAGCAGACCATTTACGGAAGTCAGCAACGTAGTCCTCTACAGGTCTCCTCCCCTGAGTTAGTTGATGAAGGGTAAGTTCCGCGGTAGCTGAACGGAGAGGATCATCGTATAACTTAGATAAATGTTCAAAGAAAGTGTCCATGGTGTCTAATATCGGGCTCCCTTGTTCCAACAAACTATGGGCCAAAGCTTGTGGTTCATCTGCAAGGAGGGAGATCACGAAACCAACCTTTACAGCTTCTGAACAAAAAGTCCTGGGTTGAAGAGTCAGATACAGGGAGCAAGCGTTCTTAAATGCCCGGAATTTCTTTCGGTCGCCAGCGAATCGCTCCGGGGTAGGCACACGTGGTTCAGGGTGAGTTACCAGCACTGGAGAGGCAGAAGAGGGTTGAGAAGAAGCAGGACCTGTAGCTAATGCCGCGGAAGCGGTCGAGGATCCGGGGGTGACATTCATCTGTTGTAAGCGACCATCTATATGCAGATAGCCTTCCTGAAGTTTCTGTACCGCTTCGGTGAGGGCTGAGACTTGTTGGCATAGCGTCTCAAAAGGCGAGCGCACCCTGTCGGCCTCGGACATCGTGCTGGTTTGTACTATCAGGTACTATCAGGTAGTAACAAAAGTACACTTACCAAGGCCAAGATGCTGAGGGTGGCTCCCTTTGCGACCCGGCACGGTCCACCCCCTGAAGTGGGGACAGGGGAACAGACGCACCAGGAGGCACCGGTACCGATGGGAAGGTGAAGGTTGGGTGCGTGAAACAGGAACAACCAGGCAGTAGTCCACTTGGAAATGGCTGGAAATACGGCAGGGAATTCCAGGAGGTCCGGGAAGCAGGATTGGTAGAAAACAGGGAAATCCAGGAAACAGACTGTGGTCAAGGAAGCTCAGATAAACAGGGTAGTCCAAAGTTCAAGCCAAAAAGGTCAAGGGCAGGTGAGATCAGAATAGTCCAATAAGCAAGCCGAGGTCAAGGTAGGAGAAAGCAGCAATCCGGTAGAGTATAGCCAAGGTCAGGTAAACAGGAACAAGATCAGGTAAGGTTTTTCCAGGATCCAGGAAACACTCCAAACAAACGCTGTGAC
This sequence comes from Rana temporaria, assembly GCF_905171775.1. Classification (NCBI taxonomy): domain Eukaryota; kingdom Metazoa; phylum Chordata; class Amphibia; order Anura; family Ranidae; genus Rana; species Rana temporaria. Next base: position 665,840,365 of record NC_053489.1, on the reverse strand, counting down.
AAACCAGCAACTAGCCACAGGAAAGGGAGAGGTTTAAATAGCCCGCTCAGGGCTCTGATTGGCTGGACGGAACTACAGGTCTTGCGCGTCCGTGCGCGCGCACCTGCACGCGCCCGCGCGCGCCAACACCACGCACACGCGCGCCAACACCATGCACGCGCGCGCGCGGCGCAAACAGCCGCGATTGCACCGTTCTGGAAGGCAGGTAAGAGTTAGTGCCCTGACACACCGCAAGATCACCGTTATCAGCATTGGGAGAGGGGCTCCCGCCCCTCTCCCATGCTCTCCCGTGCGATCGGGTCCTTCACGCTGCTTGCCTGGGATACGAGTGAGGGCAAGATGCCCCCACCTTTCTCCATAGCATAGCAAGGTGGAAGCGACGTCAAAACGTCTTAAAGACACATTTTTTTGTTGTCATTTTTTCAAATGACATGTTTTTTTTTTTATTATTGCATTTTAGTCTAAATATGAGATCTGAGGTCTTTTTGCCCCCAGATCTCATATTTAAGAGGGCCTGTCATGCTTTTTAAATAATAAAGACTAAAAGTGACCCATTTTTTTTTAAAACCGTGTAAAAAAAATTTTTTTTTTTAAAGCGCCCCGTCCCGACGCGCTCGCGCACAGAAGCGAACGCATACGTGAGCAGTGCCCGCACCTGAAAATGGTGTTCAAACTGCACAAGTTAGGTATCGTTGCAATCGTTAGAGCGAGAGCAATAATTCTAGCCCTAGACCTCCTCTGTAACTCAAAAGATGCAACCTATAGAATTTTTTAAACGTCGCCTATGGAAATTTAAAAGTAAGGCCTCATTTCCACTGGCGTTTTTACAGCCACGTTTCTGAGCGTTTTTTACAGCTTAAAAACGCCTGTCCATGTTATTCTATGGCTTCATTTCCACATAGACGTTTTTGAGCTGCAAATGGCATAGGCGTCTTTGAGCTGTAAAAAAAACGCAGGACCAGGGCGTTCTGAAGCTCCAGAGTAGAGCTGTAAAAACGCCAGACGTTAAAAAACGCTCAAAAACGCGACCGCGGCATTTTTAAAGCTGCAGCTCACAAAAAAAAAAAATTTTTTTTTTTTTTTTTTTTTTTACAAAATAAACATGGACAGGCGTTTTTAAGCTGTAAAAAAGCCTAACAACAGTGGCTGTAAAAACGCCAGTGGAAATGAAGCCTAAAAGTTTGATGCCATTCCACGAGCGGGCGCAATTTTGAAATGTGACATGTTGGATATCATTTTATTTGGCGTAACATTATCTTTCACTATATAAAAAAAATTGGGCTAACTTTACTGTTGTCTTATTTTTTAATTAAAAAAAGTGAATTTTTTCCCCCAAAATTTTGCTTGTAAGACCGCTGCGCAAATACGGCGTGACAAAAAGTATTGCAATGACCACCATTTTATTCTCTAGGGTGTTAGAAAAAATATATATAATGTTTGGGGGTTCTAAGTAATTTTCTAGCAAAAAAACCTGAGTCTGAAAAACAGGCTCGGTCCTTAACCACTTCCATACAGGGCATTTTCACCCCCTTCCTGCCCAGACCAATTTTTAGTTTTCAGCGCTGTCGCACTTTGAATGACAATTGCGCGATCGTGCGACGTGGCTCCCAAACAAAATTGACGCCCTTTTTTCCCACAAATAGAGCTTTCTTCTGGTGGTATTTGATCACCTGCGTTTTTATTTTTTTGCGCTATAAACAAAAGAAGAAAAAAACACCATATTTTTTACTTTTTGATTTAATAAATATCATAATTAAAAAAAAAAAAAAAACATTTTGTTTCCTCAGTTTAGACCGATATGTATTCTTCTACATATGTTTGGCAAAAAAAAAAAAACGCAATAAGCATATTTGATCGGTTTGCGCAAAAGTTCTAGCATCTACAAAATAGGGAATAGAATTTATGGCATTTTTTTTATTTTTTTTACTAGTAATGGTGGCGATCTGCGATTTTTTTTTTGTGACCGTGACATTGCAGCGGACACATCAGACACTTTTGACACGTTTTTGAGATCATTCACATTTACACAGCGATTAGTGCTATAAAACTGCACTGATTACTGTGTAAATGTGACTGTCAGGGAAGGGGGTTAACACTAGGGGGTGCTGAAGGGGTTAAATATGTTCCCTAAAGTGTGTTATAACTGTAGGGGGGAGGGAACTCACAGGGGGAGGAGACCGATGTGTGTTCCTCTGTACTGGGAACACACATCTGTCTCCTCACCGCTGACAGGACATGGATTCATGGTCCTGCCGTGATTGCGGGCAATCGCGGGTGCCCAGCGGACATCGCGGTCGCCTGGCACGCGCACCGGGTCCCGCGCAAGGCGGCGGTGGCCCCCTAGCCGCCCGAGAAGGCTAGGACGTCATATGACGTCCAGTGAGAGAGACGGATGGTTCCCGCCGACGTCATTTTACAATGACTCGGTAGGGAACAGGTTAAGTGGTTAAAGTGGATGTAAACCCGAAACGTTTTATTTATTTTTTGATGTCACAATGTACAGTATAATATTTCCTGTGCCCAGTCTTGCCACACAGAGTTAATCCAGCTCTAAACAATCCTCTTTTATTGTTCAGTGAAATAAAACGGACTTACAGAGAAAAACCTTAGTCCGTTCCGCCCCCTTGCTGTGAGTGACAGGTTATTTACATATCTCATGCACTAGCTTGGAGACAGGCATTATTTTTTAATTCCCACCCTCACTCCTTTTCTGAAGTCATGTGGTTACTTTTCTGGATTTTGACTGGATGTTAGTGATCATAGCAGAATTTAGTGTAAGGAATACATAGGAGAAAATGCATGTTGACAAGGGGAGTGTAGAGGAGGGCGGGGAGTCTACTGACATCACGACTCCACCCACGAGCTCCAGACAACAGATCCACCCACAGAATCTGCAGTTTTTCAGTTCTTAAAACAGACAGAGGGGAGACATTTGACAGGTAAGGACACATGCAGGAGGCGTGTATATCCTTATAGATCAGCACTAGGACAGTAGTTTAGAAAGGATGAGAGTGGGTTTACATCCACTTTAATATACTTGATACTATTTGAGTTGCGTAACCAAGTTATGGACTATCACCATTTTTATTTTATTTTTTTGCTTATCAATATGTAGCGCTGCCCCCTCAGGAGCCGCTGGTTAGATTTGGGATCGGCATAATTATGTTACCTCTATACTGTGTCTAGGGGTGATGATGTTAATACAAAGCAGTAACGGAATGTCCAGACAGCAGGGTGACTTTTTCATTGCTTTATTACTGGCCCAACATGACCAACAGTCAAGTTGAGGTAGATAGAAAAGGTTGGTGAAAAGAAGAGAACTTTGCAGATTCAGGCTATGGATAGAAGAAGCAGTCCTGCCTCCAATGATTAATCTTACTTCGCCGCCACTCCAACCGGAGTGGGTATAGTGTCCCTGGACAGGTCCTTCTCACAGGCCTGGCAGCCAGAGCGTCACTCGGAACCGCTGGGAAAGGAACAAGTCTCTGCCACAGACTTGGCTCTAATTAAACTTAGGTTTTGTAGTAAGACCTCTGCCACAGGCCCAATACTTGTGGGCATGGATGATAGAGCGAATCCTCCCAGTAAACACAGTTTTGCCTGAATCCTCCTCAGATAGACTTGATAGCATGGGGTCACCTACTGACAGTTTGCAGCATACAACCTGTCAGTGTCGGGTCACCCAGATCCCCGATGGTTGGTCTAAGCCTTATTGGATCACCTGCCTCCAGGATCTCCTCAGAGCGAATCCCCACCGAACAGCACAACTCGCTTGGGATCTTTTTGATAAGGGATGAGGAACCCAGTAAGTCACTGGGGTCCCTGTACGGCATCAGTCGCTCCGGACCATGAGGGCCCAGAGTCTGGAACTCCGCGTAGCACGTGCGCCCTGGGCTGGTAGGCCATATTGCTGGGGCCCGTAATGTGCGCACCCTGAAGGTGGGTGCCACACCTGGAACCAGGAACCCGCGAAGAACCCAGAAAAATGGCATCAGCCACAGAAATACCCTCCCCCAGCATGCCTCGCGAGGGAAACACTCCTCTCATTGGCCGCTGGGAAAAGGCGCCGCCGCCCGAACCCCTCTGGCACCACCTGCCCTCCAGAGATGGAACTACATCTCTGGAGCACAGAATGACCCACAGGACAGCCCAGAACTGGCCACAACCAAATTCAGCTAATCAACATGGATAAGAGCAAACAACTCTCTCATCCCCCACTAAATTTCACATAGCACCTGTACTGAAAAGTACACAGGCGCTACAAATATACTGCACTGTCTCTGTTATGATATGCACTGTCATTTTGTACTGCAAACCTATGTTTTTTTTTTTCTTCAATAAAATCTTTTAAGTATAAAAAAAAGATATAAATACATAAATAAATTAAATCAACCTAGCCACTACGGCTCAGGCTGAATAAATTCTCACTTCTGAGTAAACAAAAACAATTTACCCCAAGGAAAGGATTGTTCACCACATAAAAAAGCTGCGACAAGGAATAGGGGGGGGGGGGGGGTTGAGCTGTCCTCTTCAGTTTCTTCTGGCAACTGCCAACTGTCATAAACGACAGCCCTTATTTATAGGGGGACATTGCTGTACACAAACATTCATTGGTGGGTTAAACTGACCTATCTTTTGTTAAATGTGAAATTGTACAAAATTTTATTGGATAATTCATGCTATCCTATGAAATTGACATATTTTCAAAACAATTTAAATTACCATGTCACTGCCTCAGATCCCACGAGGAAAGGGGGGCCTATAAAAAAGGCTTATTCCCCCCCCTTTATTCCTTTACATTCAGGCAAGGTTTTAGGCAGGGCTGCCATCAGGGGGGTACAGGCATTACCTCTGTAAGGGGCCCGATGGTCCCCAGGTGGCCCGACTGGCCCCCCTCCCGGTTTGTTTTGTTTTAATTTTTTTTGCATTACACCTGTAAGGGGCCCGATGGTCCCCAGGGCCCATTATAGGCCTGGCTGGCCCCCTCCTGTTTTTTTGCTTTTTTGCATTACACCTGTAAGGGGCCCCTTATAGGCCTGGCTGGCCCCCTCCTGTTTTTTTTTTTAATTACATCTGTAAGGGGCCTGATGGTCCCCAGGGCCCCTTACAGGCCCGGCCAGCCCCTGTCTCTTTGATTTTTTTGCATTACACCTGTAAGGGGCCCGATGGTCTCCAGGGCCCCCCTGCTTATCATATTGTGTCAGGAGAGAGGAGAGAAGAAATTACACTTGTTTTTTTTTGTTTATGTCAGCACCCCCTCGCCCCCCGTTCTCCGCTCCAGGGGAGTCCTGCCTAAAGCTGTGTAAGGGGCCCCAAAAATTGTGATGGCTGCCCTGGTTGTAGGGCACCTCCCCAACCCCTATTCTCAGGGATCTGGTGATATAGGAACCCATTTTGCTGACCTATTTGTAATGCAGTAGAGAGATTGCCAAACACACCCACTGAAGACACATTGCTTCCTCTCTCCTAAAGAGAGAACAGTGTGACTCTGGGGGTTATTTACGAAAGGCAAATCCACTTTGCACTACAAGGGCAAACTACAAGTGCACTTGATATTGCACTGAAAGTGGACTTGGAAGTGCAGTCGCTGAAAATCTGAGGGGTAGATCTGAAATGAGGGGAAGCTCTGCTGATTTTATCATCCAATCATGTGCAAGTTAAAATGCTGTTTTTTATTTTCCTTGCATGTCCCCCTTGGATCGACAGCGACTGCACTTCCAAGTGTACTTTCAGTGCAATTTCTTTCTCTTTTTTTTTTTGTGTTTAATAAAGTTCTGTTTATTAGATGCCGGCGAGGGGGTGAGGTTTATTTGCCCTTCTTGGCCTTGATCTTCCTCAGGTAGAACTCCAACTCCTTGCCTTCAAGAACGTATCCGTCCGCTCTGCCACCACTGTCCTGGCCTAGAGATAATGCACGCAAGCAGTTTTCCCTGTTGAAACTGTTCCTCCAGCAGAGGGCTGATCTTTGCCGTCGTTTTGCTATCTTCATATTTTTTCTGGGTTTTCTTAGATCTTTTCTTGTTGAGGATTTCTTCTTCCCCAGGAGTCAGCTTAGCTCCCTTCTTGCGCCCGAGCGGTGTGGCGTAGTGCGCCTCGTACCACTGCCTGTAGGGGGTGCTGTCGATCAGAAGGATGCAGTTCTTCACCAGAGTCTTGGTTCTGACCAGCTCATTGTTCGACGCATTGTAGACGACATCGATGATCCTGGTCTTCCGGGTGCAGCACTCAGATCCCCAGGAGAAGTTTCCGCCGTCCAACCTCAGAGCTCTGTACTTCTTATTCCCTCCCCGGACTCTCACGATGTGGATGCGGCGTGAGGCCGATCTTGGTGTTGACAGCTTCCTTTTGCCTCCAGTCTTGCAGTGTGTGTGCCAGTTATCCCGTGAGATACCCATGTCTCAGGCTCTGGCTGGAAAGAGGACTTTAAGTGCAATTTCAAGTGCACTTTGCACTTGTAGTTTGCACTTGTAGTGCAAAGTGGATTTCCCTTTCGGAAATAACCCCCAAAGTGTTATTACTAAGGTTGACCATGGGGAAGATTTAACAAAAAATCCATAACTACTGTTTGAAATAAGATTTATTGAACATTAAAATCAAATTGATTGAACATTCTTGTAAGGAATCGCACGCCAGAATTTTTTCAGACTTACAAAAATTTAAAGGAATCTGCAATGATTTAGTCTTTGAGAAGTAGGTGTATTTTAGACCAAATATGCCCTGGGTGGCATACAGAATGAATATTCAAAAGAAGCTCCTTACAGCCACCAATATACCACAGTATATGCCCCATGATGTTTTTATGCTCATTTATGATCATGTTCTTGGAATTGCAATAAATTCTAATCTATTTTTTCCACTCACTTGTTTTGGCCTCTATGATCAACTCATTCAAAGTCCCATGGGCTAACCTTTCTTTTTTGTACAGCTACCAATAGGATTCAAACCCTCATATCTGATTGGTAAAGCAATAGAGATCTCGTAAATTAGTTTCTTACAGCAGTGGCTTAAACCCATTTGTAGGAAAACAAAAAAATTCAAAGCCCTGTAAAGCATTTTTTTCTTACCCAAGCCCACCATCACATGACCCACCACAGCTTCTCTTTCATGAGTGGACATCGGTGATCCAGTTCTGCAGTCTGTGCCCACACCCAATCATCCATGATGTCATCGCCGCTCCAAAGTATTTAGGACCTAAGAGTAGGCATGATTGAACTTGGCTGGGTGTGAGTGAGTGAGTGAGTGAGTGAATAACTTGTATAGCGCTACAAATGCGAACTGAATGGCCCCAAGGCGCTTATTTCCATCCAGTGTCGTCCTTATCCTTCAGAAGAGATGAGTCTTAAGTTTTTTCCTGAAGGCCCGATGGTTTGCTTCCATGCGGATGTTTGTGGGTAGAGTATTACATAGCCGTGGCCCTTGGACTGCAAATCTTCGTTCTCCCTTTGATTTGTAGCGGGACTTGGAGTGTGGCTCAAGCAGGGCTTGTTGAACCCAAAGGGAAGCCCACGAACGTCAAACTTAGTGCCATACTCAACTGAAGTCTATAAGAGTGTAATTAGGTAAGGGGTGACCACACCCCTTACCTATATAAGAAATGTCAGACGGCAGAGCCTGCAGTAGGCAGCCAGCCTTCCCCGATGACGGGGGCGTCTTTTTTTCTCTTTTTCGGGCAGCGAGCGGCGTGAGTGACTATGGATTTAAATTGGGGTAGGGGGGCACTATTTCTTTATTTTTTATTCTTTAATAAAATAAATGTCTAAAAATGTGTCTTTGTTTTTATTACCTTGTGACACTTTTTTGGTGAATGGGTAGGGGTACTATGTACCCGATACTCATTAACACAGGAGGAGCCAGAATCTGGGGTCCCCTTCTTAAAGTGGGGTTCTAGATTCCAATTAGCCCGCTGCCCATAGACCCCACAACCATTGGCCACAGTTGTGGGGATGAGGCCCTAGTCCCCATCAACATGGGGTCAAGGTGCTTTGGGGCAGGGAGGCAGAGCACCCCCGCCCCAAAGCACCCCCCCCATATTAAGGGCATATGGTTCAAGAGGGGGTTGCTCACTTTCCTGACATACCAGGCCACATGTCCGAAAAGGAGCTGGTATGGATTTTAGGGGGGACCATATTCAGTTATTTTTCCTATTTTTTAATTGTCTGCTTTTTTTTACAATCAGGTGTAAATGGGGAAGCCCACTGACAGCTGATGAGTCATGGGTTGTTAAGGACGTGGCAGCCAGTTTCCCCCGACTTGCCCAATAACTTTTTTGGGGAATTGCATGCCCCCCAACAGATCTCTTCACTCAGTGGTCTCCGGGAGGCCAGACCACAAAAACTGATGTCAGGAGAGAGAACGGAAGGATCCCAGGAAACTTTCATTCCCTGATCTTCAACATTGAGTTGTGAACATTTCCATGCTGCCAAAATCTCAACTGAACAGCTGGGTGCGCAGCAGATCAAGCAAAGACTGTGACTAAGGCCCCATACACACGATAGAATTTATCCGCGAATACGGTCCAGCGGACCGTTTCCGCGGATAAATCCTCTCGTGGATTTCGGCGGATTTTCATGCGATGGTGTGTACACACCATCGCATTGAAATCCGCGCCGAAATCCTCTGGCGATGACGTGTCGCGCCGTCGCCGCGATTATGACGCGGCGACGTGCGCGACGCTGTCATATAAGGAATTCCACGCATGCGTCAAATCATTACGACGCATGCGGGGGATCCCTTCGGACGGATGGATTCGGTGAGTCTGTACAGACCAGCGGATCCATCCGTTGGGATGGATTCCAGCAGATGGATATGTTCTGCATGTCAGCAAATAGCCGATCTGCTGGAATCCATCCCAGGGGAGATTTATCCGCGGAAAAAGATCCGCTGGCGTGTACACACCATAGGATCTATCCGCTGAAACCCATTTGCTGGGATTTATCTGCGGATGGATTCTATGGTGTGTACGGGGCCTAAAAGATGACCCATAAAAAATGCCCCTCATCTGCCTATGCTATCACATGGGATATTGTTAGACCCTTGTAATAGCAATAAAGTGAAATGCAGGGCAATGTGTAGTGGGGTGTGCTTGAGGATCTATTGCTTGCTGCTGGGGGATTTATTGTCCTGGGGGGGGGGGGGGGGTCTGTTATTGCTGGGGAGGTTGATCCAACTATCCTTCATCGTTGTTGATGTATTGATGTTTATATCATGTGCTTATAGCTGACTATGGCCCAGATTCACGTAGATCGGCGCATCTTTGTGCCGGCGTAGCGCATCTCATATTTCTATCTTATATATTTAGAAATCAAATGAAATGATTGTATCTTTTTTTTTCTTTTTGGGTAATCTCTCCTGTTTAAAAATGTTTTTTTTTTGTATGGCATAAGTAATAACAAAAAAAATAAAATAAAAAATATTTGATTAAAAAAAAAAAGATTTTCATATGTTGAGAATGCCCTTGAAAGCTACGACAGCAGCTCTATGCCACTCCGCTAAACTCCACTTTTGTTGTATGTCAGTCTCCCATGCTTGCGTAAAGAGCGTTTGTGGAGTCCACTCTGTCCAGTGCTCGGTAAATCACTGTTACCCCTCTCTGCTCCATGACCTGACCACACCACCTTTCAATATATATATTTTAGTATTTTTTCTACCGCTATTATATATGACAGCTTCCTTCTCTTGCTGACAATGGTTTGGTTATGTAAGCAGCGGGTCCCATTAATTCTCTGTCTGCTAATCCCTGGCCATGTTACTGAAAGGGCAGGGTTAATAGCTGACATCATTGCCCAAATATAGCCACATGACCACATTGCGGCTAGGTCATTTGCCAAATATTTCTATATCCATAATTGGTCAATGACATCATCGGGTATACCCCACTCCTTTGTATACTATCTGGATGCCAGTTTAACCACTTCCTTACTGGGCACTTAAACCCCTTCCTGACCAGAGGACTTTTTGCGATTCGGCACTGCGTCGCTTTAACTGACAATTGCGCGGTCGTGCGACGTGGCTCGAAAACAAAATTAACGTCCTTTTTTCCCCACAAATAGAGCTTTCTTTTGGTGGTATTTGATCACCTCTGCGGTTTTTATTTTTTGCGCTATAAACAAAAATAGAGCGACAATTTTGAAAAAAAAAAAATATTTTTACTTGTTGCTATAATAAATAGCTCAATTTTTTTTTTTTACGTTTTTTTTTTATCCTCAGTCTAGGCCGATACGTATTCTACATATTTTTAGTAAAAAAAAAAAAAAAAAATCGCAATAAGCGACTGGTTTGCGCAAAAGTTATAGCGCCTACAAAATAAGGGACAGAATTATTATTATTATTTTTTTTTTTTTACTAGAAATGGCGGCGATCTGCGATTTTTATTGGGACTGCGACGTTATGGCGGACACATCGGACACTTTTGACACGTTTTTGGCACCATTCACATTTATACTGCAATCAGTGCTATAAATATGCACTAATTACTGTATAATTTTTTTTTTTACTAGAAATGGCGGCGATCTGCGATTTTTATTGGGACTGCAACGTTATGGCGGACACATCGGACACTTTTGACACATTTTTGGCGCCATTCACATTTATACTGCAATCAGTGCTATAAATATGCACTAATTAATGTATAAAACATTTTTTTTACTAGAAATGGCGGCGATCTGCGATTTTTATTGGGACTGCGACGTTATGGCGGACACATCGGACACTTTTGACACATTTTTGGCGCCATTCACATTTATACTGCAATCAGTGCTATAAATATGCACTAATTACTGTATAAATGTGACTGGCAGGGAAGGGGTTAACACTAGGGGGTGAGGAAGGGGTTAAATGTGTACCCTAATATTAGTGTTCTAGCTGTGGGGGAAGGGGGGTGACTGGGGGGGGTGACCGATCTGTGTCTCTATGTACAAGAGACACAGATCGGTCTCCTCTCTCCCCTGACAGCACCGCTGTCTGCGAGAGCCGGGAATGAGAGATGATCTCATATGTAAACATATGAGATCATCTCTCATTGGCCGCACAGATCGCCTAGGAAACGGCCGCTCCGATTGGCCGTTCACGGCGATCTGTGACTGGCTGTGTCCAAGGGACACGGCCAGCACAGCAGTTCCCCGCTGCGCGCTCGGGAGCGCGCGCGGGGAACGCGAAAAGGGGCGGCCGTAAAAACACGGCCTCCCAGAGAAGTAGAGCCACCCGGCGGCCGTATATAGTCGTACGGCCGTCGGGAAGTGGTTAAGGAGCTGTAATTCACAGTAATGGAAAAAGAGGATCAGACATTTCAGCTGGTAGGTGTTTTTTTCTTGAATGAAGTTGTTGGACATCATTCATCATGATCTGCATCACTGGATAATGTGAAGACTTGGGCCCAGATTCACAAAGCACTTACGCCGACGTATAACAAGTTACGCCGATGTAAGTGCAAATGTGCACTGTCATATCTGTGTGCCAGACCCACAAACAGATATGCGCCTAAAACCAGGCTAGACCCCGCCGACGTAGCTTGCTTACACCGGTGTAGGGTGGGCGCACATTTAGGCTGGGTGCATGGTGCCACTCCCATTGATTAGCCATTCAAACATGCAAATGAGGGAAATACGGCGATTCACGAACCTGCGTGCGCCCGATCGGTGTATTTTACGTTGGACGTGTGTCTGGCTGGGCGTAGGTTACGTTCACGCCGTACGCAGTGATCCGGCATAGTTTAGGCAGTTGTTCCGACATGGTTGTGAGCAGGCGCAGGGGGAAGCGTCCACTTCACGGCGCATGCGCAGTTCGTGATACATATCTGTCTGGCGCTCGGCCCATCATTTGCATGGGGTCACGCCTCATTTGCATGGGTCACGCCCACATCCACCTACGCCGGTGTACGTCTTCGAATCCCACGCCATGCTGGCGCAGCGTTGGGAGCACTGGGTTGCAGAATGCATTGCTTGCCTCGCTGCGTTGGCGTAGCATACATTGGTTACTCTACGGCGGCGTAATGTGCGCCTTGCTCTCTGTGAATCTGGGCCATAGGATTTACATTGCTGGAATCTTTTGGTTTTTATTTTTTTAATACAGGACTTGTCAAAAAGTATGGTGTATTTACTACAGTATGAACATTTTTGTGAATGAGTAGGGGTATACTGTTCTTTTCCAAGAGGGTCCCCCTATGTTAAAAGAGAAGTATGGCCAAAGCAGTTCATTCTGCACTCCTATAACCCATTCAAAGCCAGTCAAGGCTGGGGAAGGATCCTGACTTTACAGTTGAGACCCACCTCTGTGCCCCCTCCCCTCCCCAGCCCAGCACTAAAGTGAGAGCGGGAGGGGCAGAGCAGAAAGCCATTGACTGACAGTCATGGCTCTCTGCTAAGAGCAGAGGGGAGAACTGAGCGATCAGCAATGTTTGATTGCTCAGTTCTCACTACAGAGACGACGGGGGGCAGATTGACCAATGCTACATCCACCTAGGTGAGTATAAGTTTTTTTGTTTTTTTTAACTCATGTTTCCCTTTTATGGCATGTGACCTGTTAGGAGGGAGTGCTGCATGCTTGCCCTCTTTCCAAGGCACAGCAGCCAGAAGATCAATAGAATGCTACCCAGGACCATCAGGAACCTCTTTCCGGTACTTTCATCCTTGGGATACAGAGGAAACAGAAGGCCAATGGAGTATCAGTAGAGGAGGAGGCCTGAGAGATGAAAGAACAGTGTAGGAAGGTAAACAGACATCAAAGTGTTTTTTTTATCAGGGGACCCCCTGATGAAGTCACGTGGGTGTGACGCTGCGCGTCAGGATGGAGCAACCGGCAAACTGGCACTGACACAGGAGTACAAGCTCCCTACTTGTGGAGTATTTGTTTTTACACTGTAAAAAGTGAGTAAAACTAGCTGTTTTTATTAATAAAACAATATCACACTATTGGCAACTTCTTCTTTACACACTACTACCACAGAGAATTTCAGGAAGGACCCCCGGGATCACCGTAGAGGAGGCCTTACCCACCATATAGTTTCCTTTAGTTACCCAAACAAGGACCCCTAGAGGCAGGTGGAAACACACAGACAGAGAAAGCCATCTATTCAATGCTGTTATCTTACAGTAGTAACGTGAGAGGCTTGCGAGCACTGAGGTGTCATGGCAAGAGTAGACACCAGTCACTTAAAATCACCGCCAGGACTTATGCCGCGTACAGACAATCGGATTTTCTGTCGGAAAAACCTTGGATGGTTTTTCTGACGGAATTCCGCTCAAGCTTGGCTTGCATGCACACGGTCACAGAAAAGTTCTCTGAACTTTCAACCGTCAAGAATGCGGTGACGTACAACACTACGACGAGCCCAGAAAATTAAGTTCAATGCTTCGGAGCATTCGTTGAATTGTTTCCAAACATGCGTCGGAATTTTGCACGTCGGAATTGCCACTCTTGCCAATCTTTTGCTGGCGGAAATTCTGCTAGCAAAAGTCTGATGGAACATACACATGATCGGAATTTCCGATCAACTGCTCACATCGGACTTTTGCTGGCGGAATTTCCGACCGTGTGTATGCGGCATTAGAAAAGGATAGATCACCTAGTTGAATATATCACATTAGGCATTGCTTGCACCTGGACTTTTATGCGTTTATTATTCACACACAGTCACTTATATTTATACTATTGGCACTGATAGTTGTGGTCGCATTGTATACAGACACTGATTTGTTTACCATTTATCACTTATTGTGTGCATTGATCTGTCTTCTACTTACTGTGTACATTGATACAGATACTCATACTCACTTACTTTATTAATTATTTGTTTATTTATTTACATTTGGATCCATTAATTTAACCACTTAACCCCCGGACCATATTGCTGGTCAAAGACCAGAGCACTTTTTGCGATTCGGCACTGCGTCGCTTTATTGCGCGGACGTGCGACGTGGCTCCCAAACAAAATTGACGTCCTTTTTTCCCCACAAATAAAGCTTTCTTTTGGTGGTATTTGATCACCTCTGCGGTTTTTAGTTTGTGCGCTATAAACAAAAATAGAGCGACAATTTTGAAAAAAATGAATATTTTTTACTTTTTGCTATAATAAATATCCCCCAAAAATATATAAAAAAACGTTTTTTTTCCTCAGTTTAGGCCGATACGTATTCTTCTACATATTTTTCATTAAAAAAATGGCAATAAACATTTATTAATTGGTTTGCGCAAAAGTTAGGCCTTGTACACACGACCGAACATGTCAGATGAAAACGGTCCGCGGACCGTTTTCATCGGACATGTCTGCTGGGAGCTTTTGGTCTGATGTGTGTACACACCATCAGACCAAAATCCCAGCGGACAGAGAACGCAGTGACGTAGAAGACACAGACGTTCTCTAACACGGAAGTTCAATGCTTCCACGCATGCGTTGAATCAATTTGACGCATGCGCGGGATTTCGGGCCGCTGGTTATACGTCATAACCAGCGGACATGTCCGACGAACAGGTTTCCAGTGGACAAGTTTCTTAGCAAGCTAAGAAACTTTTGTCCGCTGGAAACCTGTCCGCTAGGCCAGGAAACCTGTCCGCTAGGCCGTACACACGGTTGGACATGTCCGCGGAAACTGGTCCGCGGACCAGTTTCAGTGGATATGTTCGGTCGTGTGTACGAGGCCTGATAGTGTTAACAAAATAGGGGGTAGTTTTATTGCATTTTTATTAATATAATATTTTTTTTTTACTAGTAATGGCGGCGATCAGCGATTTTTTTTCGGTACTGCGACATTATGGCAGACACTTCGGACACTTTTGACACATTTTTGGGACCATTGGCATTTTTATAGCGATCAGTGCTATAGAAATGCATTGATTATTGTAAAAATGTCACTAGCAGTGAAGGGGTTAACACTAGGGGGCGAGTAAGGGGTTAAGTATGTTCCCCGGGTGTGTTTTAACTGTAGGGGGGTGGCCTCACTGGGGGAAATGACTGATCGCTGTTCATACATTGTTCATACGGTCAGGCATTTCTCCCCCGACGGTCCTCGCTCTGCGATCGCGCCTACCGGGCTGCTTCGAGAGCCCGACGTATAGCTACTGGCTCTCACGCAGGGGAGCCGACCTGCTGCCGCATAACTGCGGCGGCTGGTCAGCAAGTAGTTAAAGTGGCACACATCTATATACGTTTTCATTTCACTACTGTACCTTATGGTTGACTACAATATTAGTTTCAAAACTGATATTGAACACTAAGGCCCCATGCACACGAGACACTGGTAAACTCGAGTTCAGAGGCATTTGGGCATTTTTTTCAACTGCCCCTGAAAACATTTAATGTTATCCTATGTGTCCATGCACACATTCACGTTTTTTTGCGTTTTAAAGCAGTTGGGTTTAGGCTCGTTTTTTCAGATGCAAAATTTTGGGTTCAGACGCAAATGTTTTTGCGTTTCAAAGCTTTGGGAGGGTCTACAATGTCTTTGTTATGAACGCTGATAGCCGCAAATGCGGTAAAATGCCGATAAACGCGGCAAAACGCTGCAAAATTCGCTGCAAAAACGGGCGTTTTAAACAGCGTTTTTTGCCTTTGAAAACTTGAGTTTACATGTGTTTGCATTTGCTTCTCGTGTGCATGGGGCCTAATAGGTTAAGAGGATCCCAAGTATCACAAGGTGCCCAGGATGATCACTGGCTGGAGCTATGTCAATATGTTCTGAAGGTATTGGCTTGCCCTGCTACAAGTGTGATTTTTGAGAGGACATTCAGCACAGCAGGATAAACTAAACGTGGATTACAGATTTCTGTATACCTATTGCAGCTGCCACAAAATAAATATTTCAATTTAATGCTGCTCAAATTAAAATGTATTTGCTGCCAGCATTACTACCTCTCTTCCTTCCTCTTGCCTTGTGTCTCCAAATTTAAGATTTTCAATAGCTAAAAGTATTTTAGCCTCTCACTGGAATTTTTTTTGGCAGCTGTGTCTCAACTGCAAAGCTATAGGTTTTATTGCCGGAGATGTCCTGTCCTGTGTCTCTGAAAGTGAGGGATATCAAAGCTGCTAATATACTGTTCTGCCACTGAAAATTATTAGCAATTCTGCAATCAATTTTTTTTTCTATTGAAGGATAAAATCTGCCTTTCTTCCCCTTTTAGGCCCCATGCACACAAGACGCTGGTAAACTCGAGTTAGGAGGCATTTGGGCATTTTTTTCAACTGCCCCTGAACACATTTAATGTTATCCTATGTGTCCATGCACACATTCACGTTTTTTTTGCGTTTTAAAGCAGTTGGGTTTAGGCTCGTTTTTTCAGACGCAAAATGTTGGGTTCAGATGCAAACGTTTTTGCATTTCAAAGCTTTGGGAGGGTCTACAATGTCTTTGTTATGAACGCTGATAACCGCAAACGTGGTAAAACGCCGCTAAACGCGACAAAACGCAGCAAAATTCACGGCAAAAACGGGCGTTTTAAACGCCGGTTTTTGCCTTTGAAAACTTGAGTTTACATGTGTTTGCATTTGCTTCTCGTGTGCATGGGGCCTTAGGGTCTATTATATTTGCTGTCCTGCCACTGGCCAACTTCTATTGAACCTTACCTAAGCTATGACTGAAATATTTTTTTGAAAAATTGGGGATGCAAGGAATGGAAGGTATTTCTTTTGTGCATTCTGAATATTTTTTGCAAATACTTTTTTTTTGTTTGTTTCAATGTTTTATTGATGATTTGCATAGTACATACGAGTGAACATATACCAATATAACCAATTGCTTTTTCAAAGACTTTTAAGACAATGCAGTTCATTATGATAAAATGTATCTACAGTAACAAACTATTCCAATGCATGAATATAATAAAAATGAAAGGTACATCTTTTTAAATATACCAAACCAAACGTTTAGTTATTCAACATATTTAATGTAACAAAAATCTAAATAAAACACCATTTTTTTTTAAGAAACATTTGCGTAATTATATTTCATACATTTTTAATATCCCTATGTAGTATACTGTCAAATTGATGAGATTTTAGTATGTTTACAATATGTTAGGAAATTATTTTGTTCTATTTCCAAGCAACACTACTTTTGTATTCAGGTCAGGTCTAAACATAATTATATAACATTTTGGAAAAAATATACAACCAAGAAGTCCAGTACTTGATGCAATGATGGCAAAAACCTCCACAGCCACCATGTATTTCCCTTTAGTGCTCAGATAGGCTGGGATCATGGCAATCCAGACACTGCAGAACACCAGCATGCTGAAGGTGATGTACTTGGCCTCATTAAAACTGTCCGGTAATGTCCTGACTAAAAAAGCTATAATGAAACTCACAGCTGCCAGGAGCCCCATATATCCCAGGACAGAGTAGAAGCCGATAACCAAACCCTCATTACACTGAATGATGATCTTTCCCTGATAAGAGTGAGTGTCCCGATCCTGGAAAGGTGGAGAAATAGACAACCAAGTGATACAGATTATTACTTGAACCAATGAACATGTGGACATTATAGAATTGGGCAAAATACCTCCCATCCATTTTTTCCAGGGACTCCCAGGTTTGGTGGCTTTAAAAGCAATACACACCATGATACTTTTGGCAAGTAGAGAAGAGACAGCAATTGAGAAGATGACACCAAAAGAGGTTACACGCAGCCTGCAGGTTACATCTACTGGACGGCCGATGAACAAGAAGACACAGAGGAAGCTCAACATGATGGAGACCAGGAGAAGATAGCTCAGGTTTTGGTTATTAGCTTTAACAATAGGGGTGTCCTGGTAATGAACAAATATCCCCAATATTAAACCAGTCAGAAGACAACAGGAGATGGAGACAGCTGAAAATACCGCAACAATCGTATCATCAGCGTAGGAGAGAAATTCCACCAATTTTGGAATACATTGATCTGTGTTCTCATTTGGCCATTCATCGTCAGGACATGTCATGCAGTTTTGACTGTCTGTAGGTATAAAAAAATAAAAAAGCACATTGGATTAATTTATTAAAGTATTGGGTGAATTTTCTCAAATAGGCTTTGATTTCTCCCACAAAGATTGTCCCTTTGAACTCTAAAGGTTTATAACGTAAAAACCTGGTGCAAATGATTACAAAATTTAGTTGCAAAAATTGTACAGTGTTTTACTGGGATAAAATTCCAGATTTCTAAGAAAGTTCCTAGTGGTATGAACTATGGTTTGCATTGGTGGTCAGTAGTGAAGTGCATGGGTGCATACACAGAGCAGAAGTTTGGGATACGTGGTGTGCCATTATATGTATGACAGCCAATGGAGTGCTACACAGGCTCAGTGGTGGTAAAATAAATAGTGTGTGAGACGCATGCGCAGCGCTTTGTGACATGGACGCCTGAACACAGAGCTCCGTCCGCTCTGTGCTTTCGGCGCCCCCAGCAGCGGGTACATACACCCCCCATGAGCTCAGTGGCTGCCACATGAGGCGTCCCACACAGGCACACTAGCTTCTTCTCCCTGGTGGGCTTCACTTCATGAGGAGGTATGTGGAGGGGCCACGATGCTTTTATCGATAGGGGGATCAGCATCACTAGCTTCCACAGTATCCCTCCTAAATCAGACCCTGGATGACATGCTCATGTCACCCGCAATTGACCGGGTCAATCAAAACACTGACCTGCATGAGCAGTTGGAGGGGGCCATAGCCAAAATGGATGACCTGGAAAAAGGGTCTAGAAGGCGTAATTTTAGGATTAGAGGTCTTCCAGAGACTATCACTGACATACCAGAAGCAGTGCACTCTCTATTAAAAAAAACCTTATACCAGACATCCAAGCCCACAAATTGGAAATTGATCGGACCCCTGGATCCCCCCCCCCGACCGGATGGGCTACCTTGTGACATTGTGGTAAAACCTTACTACTACAATGTTAAAGAAGAAGTCATGAGGAGAGCTTGCACCACCCCACAAATTTAAATTATTGGACATACAGTACAAGTTTATGTTGATATTTCCCCCCTCACCATCCAGAAGAGGCGAGCACTCAAACCCCTTCTGACGGTTCTGCAACAGAAGAATATTAAATACTGGTGGCTTTTCCCCTTAAGCATGAAGTTTGAATCTAATGGCAAGCCCTACAGATTCTCAACGCTCACGGACAGAGAACTCTTGCTGCAGAAACTGGGCCTCCTGCCCACTGACCCAACCTCCCTGATGCAATCATCTTTTTCCAGCCTGACCAAATGGCCTCCTCCATCTAGTCCACTCTCCTCTACATGGCAGAAACCTAAGCACAAGAAAGCCAAGGAAGCAATTGCTACATGAGCTGAAAATTTGGTCCATTGTCTCTCTTCACATCCCTTTATTGGTTATGGGCCCGTCTGGCCCCTTAGGCTTTCATGCCCACCCGGACTTATCAACTGACTATTTCCTTGGAGCTCCTGTCTGCCATGTGGCTCGGGCCTGTCTTGATGGATACTGTGCACTTCTACAGTTACCCTCAGCAGCGGTATACCCTCTTGTGTATCCTGAACAGGAACATTCCCGGGACTCCCCGAGTCTTACTGCCCTAAGTTCAAAATTACTCAATGGAATGCAACGCACCCTTCCTGTTATGTTAGGACTCCAGGTGTAGGTGGCATATTTGACTCTTTATGACTTAAACCTTCCTGGGTCCTGTCTGTGGCTCTCCTCCCTGGAGGGCGTTCTTGTCCCTTATAATACGCCAACAGTAATTGAACAATACATTGGCCACTGACCCACAAAAGCAATTTACCTTGAAGTTCCCTGGGTTACCACCTCATCCACCCCACAGGTTGTTTGACCCCCCGCCTCCTCCTTGGGAGGGCTCATTAATGGATTTAGGGGGCATTAACCCTTTTTTTATTATCTTTGTGACCCCTCGGATTTTGATCCTGCCAGAGCCTATCCTTCTCCAAGAGTTTACACGTTATAGTTGATGTGTGGAATGTACTGTTAACTATGTTTTAGGGGGTGCTGTGCACAGAGTTGCACCTATGCACCTTCTCCTGCACTCTGAGCCTGAGTTTTTTTCCTGCTCCTAGTCAGGTTCTCCACCACTGGTTGGGGTGTACCATATTTGTATTTCGGGTTATGGTGAAAATATTTTTCCCATATACCTGGACCCTACTCCCTTCTCTCATTACTCATTTCCTCTCTTTGACTTTTCCACCCTTTACTAATTCTCCTTTTTTTGCAGTGACATGTGTCCACAGGACCAAGGGAATGTGTTCTATTGGACTCAATGGCAGATATCTCCCATACCACCCATCAGATGGAAGGTAGCTGATTGGCGG
The DNA here is from genome assembly GCF_905171775.1 of Rana temporaria. Classification (NCBI taxonomy): domain Eukaryota; kingdom Metazoa; phylum Chordata; class Amphibia; order Anura; family Ranidae; genus Rana; species Rana temporaria. The sequence goes on along the minus strand of NC_053489.1, from coordinate 665,820,121 downwards.
TCACTGGCGTCTCCACCTAAACTGCTCCATGGCTGATCTCATCACTCATAAACCTGCCCTGCGCTTCACCTCGCACAATGTGCAGGGGATTAACTCCCCTATTAAGTGCCGGAAAATCTTCCAATACTATCATGACCAAAAAGTTGACATATTATTTCTTCAAGAAACACACTTCTCAAAATCTTATGCCCCGTCCTCCATACACACCAAATCTCCTACTTTCTACCTTGCTAATTTGGATAGAAAGACTAAAGGAGTAGGCTTGTTTTTTCCCCGCAAAACCCAGTTCTTACTGGTATCAGAATTAAAGGACCCTGATGGCAGATTCATACTCGTGAAGGGCCTCATTGATAACCAGCTTTACTCCCTCATCTCATACTATGCACCTAATAAGGGCCAATCAAAAATGTATTCAGTTCATCTTTCACACACTAGATCCAATGCTTGAAGGCCTGATCCTCTATGGCAGAGACTCTAACATTGCATTTGACGCAGGAAAGGATAAATCCTGTCCTCCAGGTAAGGATGGTGTCCGTCCTACCATACAGAGTCTTAATGTAGCCAGACAGATTTACCACCAGGGTTTAGTCAACCCCTGGAGGGAAATGAACCCTGAGGCTTGGTATTATACACACTACTCAAGCCCCCACAATACTTTTGCCAGAAAAGTTCACTTTTTCATTCTGCAAAATCATACCCCGCTGGTTCATAAAGTAATCATTAAAGACTCTGCCTGGTCGGACCACTTCTTCTTTCTCCTGATAATAAACAGACTGAAGACACAAGAACATGGGTTCAATTGGAGATTAAATGCCTCAGTCCTTAGAAATCCCTCCCACATCTGTGAGATCAAAAAAGACATTCAGGAATATTTCCCACTCAATGATGTTGATAACATCTCCCTCACCACTATGTGGGCGGCACATAAAACCTCCATACGGGGTAAACTGATCCAAATGTCCTCTAGAATACGCAGAGCCCGCTAACTAGATATAGACAGGCTGGAGAGCGAATTCTTGTAATTTAAGCAAACAACATAAACGCAAACCCACCTTGCGATGGGATGGAGGGAGGTTTTATCATCAAAAAGACAAGTTGGGAGCTATGTTGGCACATAGGCTGACTCCTAAAATAAGGTCTCACACCTTACCTAAGATAAAACTATGCAATGGATCCCTCTCACAAAATACTCAGAAAATCATGGAAGCTTTTCATGATTTCTACCTTTGTTTGTACAGTAAAAATGGGAAGGGACCCTCACCCAGCCTGATTGATTCCCTTCTCAGCTCACTGAAGATCCCCAAGCTCTGGGAACACCACAGGGACAGCTTAGAGATCCCTATGTCAGCAGAGGAAGTCTCTCAGGGCATAAAGAACCTTAAAAATTATTCAACCCCTGGGACGGATGGCTTTTCGGTCCCGTATTACAAACATTTTTCCCCGCTACTGTCCCCCTATCTGGTCCGTTTTCTTAACCAGATTCAAGCTGGTACACAGCTCGATATGTTAAGTGATATGTTAAGTGACCTATCCTTGAGTCTAACCCCCTAACTGGGTATTGGCCATTGGAGAAATAACTATAGTCCTGCTGGAATTCTCTCTCCAGGACTCTCTTCCTGCAATCCTCAGCAGTAGGTAAAAGAGAGCTGGCCCTCATTTCCTCCATACTTCCCTTTACAGACACAACAGCATCATTTCTCTGGGTCTGTCCCATGGGTTCCCTGTGTCCTCTGTTTAAGAGATGCGTGGGGCGATCACGCAAACACAACGGCAGCATATCAGAATCCTCCTTCCCCTACTGTTAGTGCTAAACATCTGTTTTTTGCTGCAAAGAAAACTAATCAAAGTACTCTTCTCCTTTCAACCTGTGCTGTCCACCAAGGTCTAGGAGGAAGCAACAAACTGAAATCAAGGAACAACACAATGCCTGTCAACGGTGCCAGCATCACTGCTGTGGGCACCTGGCTGTGACAGCTTGTGGCTTCACAGCCAGGTGCGCACTGCGCATGTCGCGATGCGCATACTGAATGGGCGTGCAATCTTCTGGGACCTGTGAGTTGTATCTGAAGATTGCAGGGAGGGACGGGCTGCCTAGGGGGAGAGGAGGGGTCACCTAGGCGAACCCGAGTAAAAGTGGGAGCTGGTTACCTATCAAAAATAGGTCCCCCCCCCCAAAAAAAATGGCATGCCAAATGTGGCATGTCAGGGGGTAAGAATTACTTAAAGCGGAAGTTCCACTTTTGGGTGAAACTCCACTTTAACTATGTTAACAAAATGGAGAATACATTGAAGTCCTAGGTACATAATAAGGAAGGTAAGTAAGGTACAGAGGCATTGTATGATCAAGATATGGTGCAAAGGGTGAAAAAAAGGGGGGGAAGGGGAGGAGATGAGAGAGAAGAGGTAAAAGGAGGAAGACGTTTGCATCGCAGAGTAACTATCTCAATGATTGATAACAGATATTCTCCTGATGAAGCAGTAGAAATCCATGAAACATGTTGAGAACAATGATATCCGTGGAAATCCACCATATCTTGATCCTCCCTAGCAGGGGATATGCATGTTGGTGATATACATGGATTGTTACTATGCACCTTTTATGAGGCATTTGGATATCCTGTTTTTATAATTATTTGTATTAATAAAAATGTAATACTTCTTACTAAACCTTGAGTATATGCTGTAAAAGTTGGTACCGTGATAGTCCTTCAAAAATGTTCCCTTTTTTTGGGTGACCGGGTGGGGACCTATCTCGCAGTCCCTTTTTCTCTCTCTAATTGGTTGATGGTACACCACCACACTTAGTCTGTATTTAAAGAGAAGGTCCGGGTAAAAAAATAAAAAACAAAGCCAGCAGCTACTCATACTGCAGGTGCTGGTTTTTAATAAAAGGAAGTGTAAAAAAACCTGCGCTGGAATATCAGAGGTTAGAGGCTGCTGCCTTCCTAGAAAACTGTCCCCTAGAGGACAGGCTGAATGGAAAATATAAAGTGGATAGGAAAAAAGGCGCTGCCTAAGTGTATTTCTACACTTATGTAATCCTGATGTGGGTCTGCCCAGACCAATGTGGATAATGAATGCCCCACTGAGTACAATTCACACTGGACTGACTGAGGTCTATGCTGGTAAAAGTCCCACAATGCCAAAGGGCTGACGGGGCATGAGCTCAAGGGCCGTCAGCTACACTTAGAGTACTATAAAATGGGTGTAACTAGATGTTGGAAACCAACAAAAATGTACTGAAAGTGTGCTGATAGACAGTGAGGTGCAGCAAAGCCGTGGAAACATTGGAAGCCTGAAATCCATTTGAAGGAAGGAGGAAAGATTGGAGCAGAGGAACGTCTATAAGACCCGGCAATACGCGCATGTTACCCCAAGAGGGGACCTTTATCTGGTGAGTGGGGAACCTTGAGGGGAGCACCGGGAGCACGTCACAGTGTGATTGAGGAGCACCTCTTTCTCACAAGCCAGACCCCTTCACTGGACTCCAATTGCCTCATCAAGAGCTCTATATTTTCATACTATCTCCCTTTGGAAATTTATAGACATTATATACAATTGTTCCTTACAGGCTGCCAGCTATTTGCATCTTTTTCCAAAAAACATTTTCCTGTGTGGATCACAGGGTGGACTTGTGTTGCTGATATACTATACACTATCACTGTATGTGATATCCATGTAACTGTGTTTTTTGGCTACTATTCATTTTGGTTTATTTATTTAGTCATTTTAATTTTATTTTTATATATAACTCTTGCTGGATTAATATTGGAACCACCACCAGGTTCATACTATTTGCTTCTTAATAGCACCTGTTGCAATCTGTTTATATATTGGTGTCTGTATACTGTGTTAGCCGTCACATATATCAGTTCAGGCACCTCACTGTCTAGCAGCACACTTTCAGTACATTTTTGTTGGTTTCCAACATCTAGTTACACCCATTTTATAGTACTCTAAGTGTAGCTGACGGCCCTTGAGCTCATGCCCCGTCAGCCCTTTGGCATTGTGGGACTTTTACCAGCATAGACCTCAGTCAGTCCAGTGTGAATTGTACTCAGTGGGGCATTCATTATCCACATTGGTCTGGGCAGACCCACATCAGGATTACATAAGTGTAGAAATACACTTAGGCAGCGCCTTTTTTCCTATCCACTTTATATTTTTAATAAAAGGACACTTAGCTGTCCTGCTGTCCCTCGATGTCGGCAGTAGGGTTCCTGGCGTGACGCCGAAAGGCTACACTGCCGCCGCCATTGCGGGTAAGGCAACCCGGCAGTGCAGCCTTTCGGCTTCACGCCAGGAACCCTACTGCATGCGCGAGGCCCCGCTCATCTCTCCTATTAGACCGGCGGCCAGGGGAGGAGGAGGAGGAAGCCCCGCGGTGACATCACTACCGCTTCGCGGCTGCGGCCGGACTCCCGAAAGTGGGAAAGGTATCCTGTCCCCCTCCCCCGAAAGGTGCCAATTGTGGCACCGGAGGGGGGGGGAATCCGATGAGCGGAAGTTCCACTTTATGGTGGAGCTGCGCTTTAATTTATATCAATAGAGGCTATAGTTTCTATTTTTTGTTGTGATAGAATGTATTTCTCATCATGAAATATGATTCATATACTTTCAATGGATTTTTTTTCTCAAATATATGGTTCAATTGAATTAATTAAGTGAATCGCATGTTTGGATTTGGCTGATCACTGGCAGAGAAAAGGCACTAGTTACTATCACACAACCCCACAGAAAATATTATATCTACCAGATGTGTTGGATATTTCTCCTTCTGGACATTTGACACACGTGTAGCAGCATTTATGATTTGAATGTCCAAACATTTTTCTGTAACCAGGGGCACAGGGTTCTGAGCATCGAGAGACCGGAACCTGAAAAATAACATGTACATTGAGAAAAAATACAAACCTAAATTGGGTGTTTTACTAAATAATTAATTTCATGCTGGAACTGTGCACTTGCAAGTATTGAAAATAAAAAAACTTAAAGCGGAGGTTCACCCCTACAATATACTTTTTCCCCTTAGATTGATGCTCGTTTTGTCTAGGGAAATCGGCTAGTTGTTTTAAAATATGAGCTGTACTTACCGTTTACGAGATGCATCTTCTCCGCCGCTTCCGGTTATGGGCTGCGGGACTGGGCGTTCCTATTTTGATTGACAGTCTTCCGAGAGGCTTCCGACGGTCGCATCCATCGCGTCACGATTTTCCGAAAGAAGCCGAACGTCGGTGCGCAGGCGCAGTATAGAGCCGCACCGACGTTCGGCTTCTTTCGGCTACTAGTGACGCGATGGATGCGACCGTCGGAAGCCTCTCGGAAGACTGTCAATCAAGAAGGAACGCCCGCTCCCGAAGACCCATACCCGGAAGCGACGGAGAAGATGCATCTCGAAAACGGGTAAGTACGGATCATATTTTAAAACAACTAGCCGATTCCCCTAGACAAAACGAGCATCCATCTAAGGGGAAAAGGTAAAAAAATAAATAAATGGGTGAACTCCCGCTTTAACGTGGTTGTTAAGCCACTATATTATAAACATACAATCCCCTCTGTTAAATAACAAAATGTGTCTCAGTGTCTGCTATATAAAAAAAATGCTGATTTCTACCATATATAAGAGCATTTCCTCTCCTGGAGCTCACATGACTCTATAATCTCTCTAGGCTCCCAGGCTGATAGTTATAGGGAGGGGCCGAGAACTCCCGCTGATAGGAGAGAGGAGAGAGAGCCAAACAGTCACATGAGCACCGGGAGACGCTCCGATATAGGGTAGAAATCGGCATCTTTTTTTATACAGTACAGACACTGGGACAAATGTTGTTTAACAGAGGGGATGGCATACTTATACTATAGTTATAATAGCAGCAGGAGGGGAGGGCTGGGGAGTGGATAGAGCTGACAGGCAGGGAGGGGAGGGGGGAGAGTAGGGATGGGCCAAACTACCCCTCTGTTTGGTTCACACCAGTTCTTTTGAATATCGCAAAAGTTTGGAACCCAATAACGAACCCCTTTGAGGTCTATAGGACCCAAACTGTAAAAATCAAAAGTACCCATGTTGAAGGCTTATATGCAAGTAATTGGGCATACAATGGTTATGGGGGTCCGGGTACTGTGCTGGGGTAGATGTATCAATTAAAAAAGAGTGTAAAAACATAATTTATAAATGAGCCTAACCACTTGCTTACTGGGCACATATACCCCCTTCCTGCCCAGGCGAAATTTCAGCTTCCGACACTGCTTTGCTTTAACTGACAATTGTGCGGTCGTGCGACGTGGCTCCCAAACAAAATTGCCGTCCTATTTTTCCCACAAATAGAGCTTTCTTTTGGTGATATTTGATCACCTCTGCATTTTTTTTTGTGCTATAGACAAAAAAGGAGCGACAATTTGAAAAAAAAAAGACAATATTTTTTACTTTTTGCTATAATAAATATCCAATTAAAAAAAAAAAAAAAAAAATCTCAGTTTAGGCCGATACGTATTCTTCTACCTATTTTTGGTAAAAAAAATCGCAATAAGCGTATAGTGACTGGTTTGAGCAAAAGTTATAGCGTCTACAAAATAGGGCACATAATTATGATTTTTTTTATAGTAATGGTGGTGATCTGCGATTTTTATTGGGACTGCGGCATTATGGCGGACACATCGGACACTTTTGACATATTTTTGGGACCATTCACATTTATACAGTGAACAGTGCTATAAATATGCACTGATTACTGTATAAATGTGCCTGGCAGTAAGGGGTTGACTCTAGGGGGTGAGGAAGGGGTTAAATGTGTAACCTGGGAGTGATTCTTACTGTGTGTGGAGGGGAACTGACTGGGGGAGGTGACCGATCTGTGCCCCTATATACAAGGGACACAGCATCGGTCTCCTCTCCCTGACAGGACGTAGAGCTCTGTGTTTACACACAGAGCTCTACGTCCCTGCTCAGTTACAGGGCAATCGCGGGTGCCCGGCGGCCACGCATCGTGTTCCCAGTAACACGGCGGGTGCGCTCGCTGTGCCGGCGCGTGCGCCCCCTAGTGGCTGTGAAAGACGAAGACGTCATATGACGTCCTGTCAGAACAATAGGACTATCGTGCCGCTCTCAATTGACGGAGGCCGGTAGTGTAGTGGTTAATATGAAAGCATGAAAATGAGAAATAACAATAAAAATGAAAAATGCCTTTCAATATAGTGACTGGGGGGTCCCCTTAGTCTACCTGTAAAGTGACACATCTGTACTTTGTATAAAAGCTGTTGCAGCAATAATTGCATTTATAAAGCCAAAAAAAAAAAATCCCTGCAGGCTTTCTTTATTTTGTAAACATTGACTTGGGGATCCAGTCTGTATGATGCCACCATATAGTGCACTGGGAACAAGATTTGATAATTTTATTGATAAATTCTGGTGTCTCTTGCACAGACTTTGGATAGAAGTAACAGGTGTGGAAAAATTGGTCTTTGGGTTTCGGTGGCACCTTCACACCGTAACCTTATAGAGGTATTGGCCTAGCTGTTAAAAATTGAAATATGAACCTGTCAAACGGGTGCAGAAAAATTGGTCTTTGGGTGTCCATGACGCCTTCACGTTACTTGAGGTACTCTTGATGAAAACAAGAGTTGCCTTGCTGTCAAAAAATTTTGTTGTCGAAAAAATAATTCTGACAACAAATGTGTGATGTGGGCTTATCCGATCGTGTGTACACATGGCCTTCGGAAAAAAATCAAAAGTACAAACACGCATGCTCCGAACCAATGCTAACCATAAGACAACATTAGCAGAAGTTGCCCAAAGGGTGGCGCTAAAGAGTTTAAAAAACGACATAGTTTGTTTTTTGTTGGCCAACGATTATTTGCCGTTTGTATGCAGAACAAGTTCACGGCCAACGCCCTTCGCAAAAAATTCTGATTGTGTGTACGAGGCATAACACTATCAACTTGAAGCCAGAGATGTTCTTAGTGATTGTCAAACAAAAGACATGGCATGCTGGACACTGCCATGGATGGGTATATACCAGGCCCGGACTGGGACAAAAAATAGGCCCGGGCATTTAAGACTGAGCAGCCCATTTTTCCCAGGAACAGGGGGGGGGGGGGTTTGATTTCGGTAGGCATTCGCGGGGGGTTTCTGGTGTCCTCCACACTGGAATGTGCGGGGAAACTGTGATATAATGGGGACAGCACTGTAAAGTGGCACTGTAATGATTACAGGTAGGCCCCTTTATATTACAATGCCCCTGCAATTATTCCCCCTTTTCTCTGTAATCACAGTGCCCCCTTTTACTCTCTGCTCACTGTGCACTTCTCCAGCTCCTCCTGCCCCCGTACATCAGAGTCCGCACAGACCCACCCTTACATCAGAGCCTGCACAGAGCCCCCTTACATCAGAGTCCGTATTGACCCCCCCTTACATCAGAGTCCACACAGACAACCCTTAGAGTCTGCAGAATTTCCACTTACTGTAAGCTGCTAATCCACTGCGGGTTTCCGCATCGCACCCGACTTGCACGGCAGTTCACACTGCCATATGTGAACTGCTGGGGAGTGTCATACTACATTAACGTCGCCTCCATTTCAGCTCGCATATCATACTGCGAACTGACAGTTCGGACATGAACCGGATCACATAGGTGTGAACACCCATGCGATCCGATTCTGGTGCGGACCAAAAAAGTGTCCTGTGCGTGTTTGGTCTGAATACGGTGCGATTTCAGCCATACTATCTGTATGGCTGAAATCGCAATGCATGGACATTGCATGTGATTTGCATTGCGAATCACATGCGATATTGCACAGCACACTAGTATGAACTGTGCCTTAAGGGGGGATCTCATGTAAAGTGGTGTTCTGAGAACCCTGATTTGGGCCAGGTTCACACTAGTGCGCTATCGCATGTTATTCGCACTGCAGTGCAAATCACATGCAATGTCTTTGCAATGCAATTTCAGCCATACAGATACTATGGCTGATATTGGATCGAATTTGGACCAAACACGCACAGGACACTTTTTTTGGTCCGCACCGGAATCGGCTCGCATGGGTGTTCACACCTATGTGATCCGGTTCATGTCCGAACTGTCAGTTTGCAGTGCGATATGCGAGCTGAAATGCGGGCTTCGTTAATGTAGTACGACACTCCGCAATCAAGCAATAATATAAAACAGTCATTAAGTTCCTAGAGAAAGTAAATAGCTCTATGCCTCTCAATGTTTGCCCACAATAAGCCCCATGACTTCCTAGCAGCTACTGAAAGCCTCCCTCCTATTTGTGAGCTCTGCTGTCTTTAATAGTCTGGTTTAGGAGGAAGTACCTACCCTCCCAAATTAACCCCTTATTAGCCATGTTCCAGGCTGACTCTACAACTGCTATAAGCATCTAATTATTTTTGTGACAGTGCCCCACAGAGACCTATTATGAATGTCATTAATATCAGAATATCAGAATGTGAAAGTAAACAGACCCCAATCTAACATGTTGGGAGACATGTCTCATTCTCTAACCACTGAACAATTTGTGTGAGCACTAGAGATAAGCAAACCTGTCAGGATTTTCTTTGAGCCAGGTGGGAACTCAGAACCCTGAGAGCTTAGTGCCAAACCCCAGTGAAGTCTAAAGGGAGAGAAAATACCTGTTCTTCTGGCCTGTTTCAGGATTTTGTTGGAAAAAAACATGGGTAGCTGGGCACTGAACTGAAGCAGATGTACCAATGGAAAGTAGGGTTGTCCCGATACCACTTTTTTAGGACCGAGTACGAGTACCGATACTTTTTTTCAAGTAGTCGCCGATACCGAATACCGATACTTTTTTTAAATGTGTCCCCCACATATGCAGCCATGTCCCTCACATATGCAGCCATGTCCCTCACATATGCAGCCATGTCCCTCACATATGCAGCCATGTCCCTCACATATGCAGCCATGTCCCTCACATATGCAGCCATGTCCCTCTAGCCATGTCCCTCACATATGCAGCAATGTCCCTCTAGCCATGTCCCTCACAAATGTAGCCATGTCCCTCTAGCCATGTCCCTCACATATGCAGCAATGTCCCTCTAGCCATGTCCCTCACATATGCAGCAATGTCCCTCACATATGCAGCCATGTCCCTCTAGCCATGTCCCTCACATATGCAGCCATGTCCCTCTAGCCATGTCCCTCACATATGCAGCCATGTCCCTCTAGCCATGTCCCTCACATATGCAGCCATGTCCCTCTAGCCATGTTCCTCACATATGCAGCCATGTCCCTCTAGCCATGTTCCTCACATATGCAGCCATGTCCCTCACATATGAAGCCATGTCCCTCCAGCCATTTCCCCCATACCTTTGCCGCCGAAAGCCGCATGGAGAAAATCACAGCATTCATTTGAATAGCTGTTTTGCCTGCGCGTATAGACACTCCCCCTTGCTCGGAATTGGACAGATCACGATCACCCATCCAATCCCAAGCAAGGGGGAGTGTCTATACGCGCGGGAACGCTACAACTATTCAAATGAAAGCTGTGATGTTCCCGCACGCCGTTTAACCGATGCGGCGGCTTTCGATGCGGCGGCTTTCGATGCAGCGGCGCGATGCGGCGTGGCGGGGGTGGCGAAAGTATTCTATTTAGGTATCGGGGGTATTTGCCCGAGTACGAGTACTCCCGCAAATACTCGGTATCGGTCCCGATACCGATACTGGTATCGGTATCTGGACAACCCTAATGGAAAGCTAACAAAAAAAATTCTCTCAGCAGAGAGCAGTTTTTTTTCACGTGTCACAAATGGCAACATTACAAAATACACACATTTAAACATGCCTTGGAGGTGTATGAAATTACTGGGAGGCAGGATAGAGGGTGATCTTACTCACCCCAGGAAAGGAGGCACATGCTGTCTGCTTCTCTCACTTCTCCCCGAGTGGGTGGGCGTGGCAGACACAGAAGCAGAGGGGCGGGAGGAGGAGGAGCAGGCCATCTGAGTGGAGACTGGAGAGCAGAGAACGGAACTGTTCCTGTCGGCTCTGAGGCTGATCTGTGTGTGAGCGAGACACACAGATCAGCCCATTCGCCGGAGAAGATACACAGCAGGAGGCGAGCGGCGGCCGCAGGCCTGTGTTAGCCCTGTCCAGGCCGCGGTCGCCGCTTACCTCCTGCTGTGCGGCATGGACATCAACAAGCCACAGAGCGGGAGGCCCCGGCCCAAGCCATAGCAGCCCACCGGGCATATGCCCGGTCTGCCCTATGGCCAGTCCGGGCCTGGTATATACCAACACCAAATTTAAAAGCACATTATTACACCATAGGGTTGATTTACTAAACCTGATGCATTAAAACTCTGGTGTAATTGTGCATGGTATCCAATTAGCTTCTATCTTCAGCTTGTTCCATTAACCACTTCCCGCCCGGCCTATGGCCGATTTACGTCCGGGAAGTGGTTATGAAATCCTGACAGGACGTTCCAGAACGTCCTGCAGGATTTCATGCCGCGCGCGCCCGTGGGGGCGCGCATCGCGGCGATCGGTGATGCGGGGTGTCAGTCTGACACCCTGCATCTCCGATCTCGGTAAAGAGCCTCCGGCGGAGACTCTTTACCACGTGATCAGCCGTGTCCAACCACGGCTGATCACGATGTAAACAGGAAGAGCCGGCGATGGCTCTTCCTCCTCGCGTCTGACAGACGCGAGTAGAGGATAGCCGATCGGCGGCTCTCCTGACAGGGGGGGTTCGCGCTGATTGGTTATCAGCGCAGCCCCCCCTCGGATCGCCACACTGGACCACCAGGGATGCCCACCCTGGACCACCAGGGTGGGCAAAAAAAAAAACAGAAAAAAAAAAAGTAAAAAAAAAAAAAAAAAGCATAAAGAAAAAAGATGCCAGTCAGTGCCCACAAATGGGCACTGACTGGCAACAATCAGTGCTGCCACCCCAGTGTCCATCAGCGCCACCCCAGTGTCCATCAGCGCCACCCCAGTGTCCATCAGCGCCACCCCAGTGTCCATCAGCGCCACCCCACAGTGCCCATCCATGCCCAGTGCCCACCTAGCAGTGCCCATCTGTGCCACCCATAAGTATACATCAGTGCCGCCCATGAGTGCCCATCTGTGCCGCCTATGTGTGCCCATCAGTGCCGCCTATGTGTGCCCATCAGTGCTGCCTATGTGTGCCCATCAGTGCCGCCTATGTGTGCCCATCAGTGCCGCCTGTGTGCCCATCAGTGCCGCCTATGTGTGCCCATCAGTGCCGCCTATGTGTGCCCATCAGTGTCGCATACCAGCGCCGCCAATCAGTGCCACCTCATCTGTGCCCGTCAGTACTACCTCATCGATGTCCATCAGTGCCATCTCATCGGTGTCCATTAGTGCCGCCATATCAGTGCCCGTAATTGAAAGAGAAAACTTATTTACAAAAAAATTAACAGAAAAAAATAAAAACGTATTTTTTTTTCCAAATTTTCAGCCTTTTTTTAGTTGTTGCGCAAAAAAAAAAAATCGCAGAGGTGATCAAATACCACCAAAAGAAAGCTCTATTTGTGGGGGAAAAAAGGACGCCAATTTTGTTTGGGTACAGTGTAGCATGACCGCGCAATTGCCATTCAAAGTGCGACAGTGCTGAAAGCTGAAAATTGGCTTGGGCGGGAAGCTGCGTAAGTACCTGGTATGGAAGTGGTTAAGCTTTGACAAAAAAATGGAAGCTGATTGGTTTCTAGCAAATCAACCCCAGTATCTCTCTCTACACAGAAACTATCTGTAACCACTTGCCGACCGCTGCACGCCCATATATACGTCGGCAGAATGGCAGCAGCGGGCCCCGGGAACTCGATGTGCCCACGATCGTGTCACGGAGAGGCAGCACAGGGAGATGTCTATGTAAACAAGGCATTTCCCTGTTCTGCCTAGTAACAGAACAGTAATCTGCTCCCTGTCATCGGGAGCCGTGATAAATGTCGTGTCACTTGAAGCCCAGCCCCCCACAGTTAGAATCATTCCCTAGGACACACTTAACCCCTTCATCGCCCCCTAGTGTTTAATCCCTTCCCTGCCAGTGTCATTTACACAGTAATCAGTGCATTGTTATAGCACTGATCGCTGTATAAATGACAATGGTCCCAAAATAGCGTCAAGAGTGTCCGATGTGTCCGCCATAATGTCGCAGTCATGGTAAAAATCGCAGATCACCACCATTGCTAATAAAAAAATAAAAAAATAAATGCCATAAATCTATCCCCTATTTTGTAGACGCTATAACATTTGTGCAAACCAATCAATATACCCTTTTTGCGATTTTTATTACCAATAATATGTAGAAGAATATGTATCGGCCTAAACTGAGGAAGAAAATGTTTTTTTTTTTAATTGGGGATATTTATTATAGCAAAAAGTACAAAATCTTTTTTTTTAAATTGTCGCTCTTTTTTTTCTTTATAGCGCACAAAATTAAAATAGCATAAATGATCAATTACCACCAAAAGAAAGCTCTATTTGTGGGGAAAAAAGACAGCCAATTTTTTTGGGGTACAACGTCGCACGACTGTGCAATTGTCAGTTAAATAGACATAGTACCAAATCGCAAAAAAATGGCCTGGTCATTCAGCAGCCAAATCTTCTGGGGCTGGTTATAAAGGGACTTCACCCAAATCCTAGAATTGAAAAAGGCACAGTTAAAATGTATTAAATGGATATAATCATACCTACATTTCCATGCGGACTTACCTTATCATGCATTATAGTGTACTATCCTGTCCCTTGTTTCCCCTGAGCAGCATTCTTGGGTAGGGGCATATAGAGACCTGGTCATGCCGTTCACTCTTAATAGCAGCCTGAGCAGCATTCTTGGGTAGAGGCAATGGCAGAGGCGGCTCTAGGCTTTGTGAGGCCTTAGGCAAAACTTGACATGGGGCCCCACTCACTCCCATTATGGGAAAAATAATTCAAGGACAACAGCCTCTTCCTCACAACCCTGGCCAGGGGTTTTGGGGGTCTGCGGGCAGGGGGCTTATCGGAATCTGGAAGCCCCCTTTAACAAGGCGGCCCCCAGATCCTGCTCTTTAATAACTAAGGGGCGGGGCCACCTAGTAATGTCACCTGTTGAACCCGCCCCCTTGTGAGATTATTGACTGAGGGAATGCTGGGTCATTGATGTCACAAGGGGTGGTGTCACCGATATTCACTGGTTGTTAGGGACGCTGGGCTCTTAACGCTGCCTGAGCACAGCAGTGTTAAGGTCCCCTGTCCCTCAAAACTGGGGTAATGCACTGGATAAGTTAGGCGACCGCGAGGCCCATGTGAATGCGAGGCCTTAGGCGACCGCCTAATTTGCCTAATTAAAGAGTCGCCTCTGGGAAATGGTAGAGGCCATGCCAATCACTCATAATAGCAGTCACATAAGCACCAATCCCGCACTAAACCAAATTATTTCCTGCCAGAGCACAGAGTTTACTGTCAGTCCACACATATGCACCCAGCATACTAGTGGGGACTTATTTGATTTACACATTTCAATAGCAGCAATGTGTAAACAAAATGATTCTAGTTATAGCATTGAGTGCACGTGGCGGGGACTGGTGATGCTTATGTTCCCATTACTATGGCAATGTGTAAAATGATTTCCAAATAAAAATGCACCCAGCGCTCCAATGGGAAGTAATTTTTCTTACTTTGTTCCATGGTATCATCAATGTAAGCTCCACAAACCCCAACAAAACCTTACAAACACAAATGTTGTACTGGAATTCAAACCAATTCACTCCCAGTAGTTTGAAACCTGTGTGCAAATGGTTGACAGGGCCCAATATGACTTCTGTCTAAGGCCTCGTACACACGACCGAGTTTCCCGGCAAAAACCAGCAAGAAACTTGCTGGGAGATATTTTTTTGCCGAGGAAACCGGTCGTGTGTACATTTTCGTCGAGGAAACTGTCGAGAAACTCGACGAGCCAAAAAGAGAGAAAGTTCTCTATTTCCTCGACGGGAATGGAGAAAATTGGCTTGTCGAGTTCCTCGACAGCCTAACAAGGAACTTGATGAGGAAAGCGATGTGTTTCGCCCGTCGAGTTCCTCGTTCGTGTGTAGGAGGCTTCAGGAGATCTTTGGAGAATTTGGCCCAGATTCACAGAGAGCAAGGCGCACATTACGCCGCCGTAGAGTAACCAATGTACGCTACGCCAACGCAGTGCAGAGAGGCAAGCAATGCATTCAGCAAGCCAGTGCTCCCAACGCTGCGCCAGCGTGGTGTGGGATTCGAAGGCGTACGCCGGCGTAGGTGGAAGTGGGCGTGACCCATGCAAATGAGGCTTGAGACAGATACGTATCGCGAACTGTGCATGCGCCATGACGTGGACGCATCCCCCTGCGCCTGCTCACAACCATGTCGGAACCACTGCCTAAGCTACGCCGGATCACTGCGTACGGCGTGAACGTAACCTACGCCCAGCCAGACACACGTCCAACGTAAAATACACCGGCTTGTGTTCCCTGGTGCAGACCTTTGCATGTCTGCTGCTGGATTGCACCTCCTTTATGGGAAATAACTTTACGCCGGACGTACAACTTACGCGCACCTTGCGTAGCCTGCATCGGGCGCATGCAGGTTCGTGAATCGCTGTATTTCCCTCATTTGCATGTTTGAATGGCTAATCAATGGGAGCGGCACCATGCGCCCAGCCTAAATGTGCGCCCACCCTATGCCGGCGTAAGCAAGCTACGTCGGCGGGGTGTAGCCTGGTTTTAGGCGCATATCTGTTTGTGGGTCTGGCGCACAGATACAACGGCGCACATTTGCACTTACGTCGGCGTAACTTGTTATACGTCGGCGTAAGTGCTTTGTGAATCTGGGCCTTTTTTTCTCTTTTTGATTTATTTTAGTCCTTATTATAATTCAAATGCATATTATGGTCCTACCTTCTTAGTGAATTTCCATTGTATGGCTTTTGGGTTTATGTGAAACTGCTGATCTTCTGAAGCCCAGGGTGTAAATGTTCCTACTTCATTATAATTCACAGTATCTCCATCTTCCAGTATCCAGTTTACTATTCTGTAGTGATAAACAAATTCTCCGTATTCATTAAAGAATGGCATTGGATCTTTTGAGTCAAATGAATATTTAATTTCCTTTAGAAGGTAGTATATCTTAAACATTTAGAAAGAAAAAAATGCATATTATTAAGCAGTTAGGCAAGTTTGTAAAGAAAAAGAAACGTAATAACTGTTATGAGTCAGAGATTTCTCTCATTTCAATTTGCTTTATATTTATACAAAGACATTCCATTGACTTTACCCACTTCCATCACGTGTTCATGTGTAGAAAATAGAGGGCCAGATTCACGTAGAATCGCGGCGGCGTAACGTATCGTAGATTCGTTACACCGCCGCAAGTTTTCATCGCAAGTGCCTGATTCACAAAGCACTTGTATGAAAACTTACGCCGGCGGCCTCCGGCGTAAGCCCGCGTAATTCAAAGGGGCGTGTGCCATTTAAATTAGGCGCGCTCCCGCGCTGGACCTACTGCGCATGCTCCGTTTTGAAATTCTGCTTTGCGCGAAGTGACGTAATTTTTTTGAACGGCGACGTGCGTAGCGTACTTTCGTATTCCCGGACGTCTTACGCAAAAACAAAACATTTTTAAATTTCGACGCGGGAACGACGGCCATACTTTATACAGCACATACGTGGGCTGTGTAAAGTTAGGGCAGCTAAAACGACGACTAACTTTGCGACGGGAAACTAGACTAGCAGCGACGTAGCGAACGCGAAAAACCACCGTGGATCGCCGTAACTACTAATTTGCATACCCGACGCTGGTTTACAACGCAAACTCCCCCCAGCGGCGGCCGAGGTATTGCATCCTAAGATCCGACAGTGTAATTCAATTACACCTGTCGGATCTTAGGGCTAACTATGGGAAACTGAGTCTGTGAATCAGTCGCATAGTTAGGAAGACCCTAAAACAAAGATACGACGGCGTATCAGGAGATACGCCGTCGTATCTCTTTTGTGAATCTGGGCCAGAATATCTGTGGAATAGAAAACCTGTGTCCAACGGTGTCTAAACGTGTGGACCAACCTGGGTCAATAAAAATTTGCCATGGGTCAAGTTACTTGGGACAAATATTCACAGACGAGTGTCTGATGTCATTGCAATTCCATTTGCTGCCATTTAATCACTTGCCGGCCAGCCGGCGTCATCATACTGCGGCAGGTCGGCAAGATCCGGTGAACCTTCGTAGCTGTACATCAGGGCCGCCATCAGGAATTATGGGGGCCCCTTACACAGCGCTTCAGGCATGGGCCCCCTGGAGCAGAGAACCGGGGGGGGGGTGCTGCCGCCTCAAATTGAGAAGCTGGAGGCTGCCGCAAATTAAGAAGTGTGGGAGTGCCACCGCTAATTGAGAAGCGGGGGGCTGTGAATTTAAAATCGGGGGGGTGGCACGAATTGGGGGGGGGCGCCCCTTACAAAATTAGAGAAATAAAAAAAAAAATCTAAAAAAAAGGGGGGTAGACTTTTGGGACCCTGGGAAAAAAAATATATAAAAAAATTAACATTTCTTTAAATATTTTTTTAAAAAAAGGGGGGGTTGCCAATCCGGGGCCCTGGGGATCTCCGGGCCCCTGGGTACCTCTAGGCCCTTTAATAAAAAATAAAAAAAGAAATAAAAAAATATATACATATATATATATATATATATATATATATATATAAAAAATATATATATTTTTTTATAGAAAAAAAGGGGGGTTGCCATCCAGGGCCCTGGGGACCTCTGCGCCCTTTAATAAAAAAACAAAACAAACCAAAAAAGATCTATTTTTTTTTTTAAAAAAAGGGGGGTTGCCATCCGGGGCCCTGGGGACCTCCGGGCGCCTTATAAAAAAATAAATAAAAAAAAAGGGGGTTGCCATCCGGGCCCCTGGGGACCTCTGGGCCCCTTACTGGTGTACTGCCTGTACCCCCCTAATGGTGGCCCTACCTGTAAGTGGGATAGCAGGGCGATGCTCGCGACTGGCCGTCGCAATGACCGCTGGCCACAAGTGATCGCGGGCACAAGAGGCAGAACAGGAATGTGTGTGTAAACACACACATCCCTGTTCTCTGAGGAGAGACAGATCATGAGTTCCTAACAGCTAAGAACCACGATCTGTCATTTCCTCTAGTGAGTCCCCCCCCCCCACAGTTAGAACACAGAGTCAGTGAACACAGTTAACCCCTTGATCGCCCCCTAGTGTTAACCCCTTCCCTGCCAGTGAAATTTTTACGGTAATCAGTGCATTTTTATAGCACTGATCGCTGTTTAAATGCCAATGGTCCCAAAATAGTGTCTAAAGTGTCTGATGTGTCCGCCAAAAAAATAATATAATAAATTACATAAATCTATCCCCTATTTTGTAGACGCTATAACTTTTGTGCAAACCAATCAATATACGCTTATTGCGATTTTTATTACCAAAAATATGCAGAAGAATACGTATCGGCCTAAACTGAGAAAAAAAATCACCTTTTTTTTAAAACAATTGGGGATATTTATTATAGCAAAAAGTACAAAATATTGTGGTTTTTTTTCAAAATTGTTACTCTTTTCTTGTTTATAGCGCAAAAAATTAAAATAACAGAGATGATCAAATACCACCAAAAGAAAGCTCTATTTGTGGGGAAAAAAAGACATCAATTTTGTTTGGGAGCAGCCTCGCATTATCCACGCAATTGTCAGTTAAAGTGACGCAGTGCAGAATTGCAAAAAACGGCCCCGTCATTGAGCAGTCAATTCGTTCGGGGTTGAAGAGGTTAAAGTAAAATAAAACCCTCAGTATTTTTTAGCTTAGCATATTGAGCACAATAATAAAAAAAAAATCCCTAGTAAACTATTTATTAAAATTCTCACCCCAGTGCTAGCAGTGTATGACTTCCAATGCAACTGGCTCCTACCGTCTAAGGCCCTGTACACACGATCAGTCCATCCGATGAAAACGGACTGAAGGCTGAAGGCTGAAGTCTGCTGGTCTGATGGACTGATGTGCCTACACACCATCAGTTCAAAATCCGATCGAGTCCAACGCGGTGACGTAAAACACAACGACGTGCTGAAAAAAAAAAGTTCAATGCTTCCAAGCATGCGTCGACTTCATTCTGAGCATGCGCGGGTTTTGAACCAATGCTTTTGTATACTAACCATCGGTTTTGACCGACGGTCAGGCGTCCATCAGTCCGATTTTAAAGCATGTTTTAAAACTTTGGTCTGAAGGACAAAAGCCCGATGGGGCGTACACACGGTAGGTTTGGACTGATGAAACTGACTTCAGTCCGTTTTCATCAGTTTGGACTGATCGTGTGTACAAGGCCTTAATGAACTTCCAAGGAAAGAGTTACTAGAGTGGACACTGCAGTCTGGAGTCAGTCCGGATGGGGAAGGGAGGAATAACGTAGTGCCTTGCCATTCTAGGCTATGGGGCTATGTATTTCTATTGATGCACACAGTGCTGGGACACAAAGGGGCAGATCCACATAGATCTGCACCGACGCAGCGTATCTGAGATACGCTACGCCGCCGTAACTTACCTGGCTTTGGTTCGAATCCAGAAAGAATTTGTGCCGTAAGTAACGGCGGCGTAGTGTATCTCTCGCGGCGTAACGGCGCGGAATTCACATGCGGCGAGTAGGGGGCGTGTTTCATTTAAATGAAGCGCGTCCCCGCGCCAAACGAACTGCGCATGTGCCGTCCCTAAATTTCCTGCCGTGCATTGCGCTAAATGACGTTGCAAGGAAGTCATTGGTTTTGACGTGAACGTAAATGGCGTCCAGCCCCATTCACGGACGGGGATCTGTTTGTTTACATTGACAGATCCCCGTTCTGGCTCTCTGTGGAGTGATCATGGATGGCCAGCATCAGCTCCCCCATCGCACAATGGGCGCGCGCACACGCGCCTGCTATAGCTCTTAGAAGAGCCGAAGTACACCTACGACGATTTGTGGGAACAAGCCGACCTGCCGCCGTATAATGACGGCGGCTGGTTGGCAAGTGGTTAAATTAGCTTCTGAAAGTGTCTAAAAACTACGGATTTACCATCACTTTAAATCTGTAGCATCCCCTGCTGGAAAGAGTATTTCCATGTTTTTTTTCCACATAGGGTTGCCACCTTTTCTTCAAGCCAAACCTGAACTTTTGCAGTGCATGGCATTTATTTTGCAGTATACACTATAAGAATGCAAAAGACCAGATACGCTTAAATTAGGCTAAGATACGAGCGGCGTAAGTCTCTTACGCCGTCGTATCTTGGGGTGCATATTTACGCTGCCCGCTAGGTGGCGCTTCCGTTGTTTTCCGTGCTGAATATGCAAATAATTTACATAAAACAAACCCCCCTGTTCTTCATTTAAATTAGGCGCGCTTTGGTCGGCCCATTTACTCTACGCCGCCGTAACTTAGGAGGCAAGTGCTTTGTGAATACAGCACTTGCCTCTCTGACTTACGGCGGCCTGGCGTAAATACGATACGCTACGCCGGGTCAAAATTAAGCCGCCCTGAATCCAGCTATATAATAGCCTGTCCTGTCATTCTCTCCCCTCTGCAATAGGGTGACTCTCTCACAAGTCTGCATAGAGGGACCCACAGTCAGTTTTTTTTTATTGTTTTTCTTATATCTGTACACTGGCCACCACACAAACCACAAATACATATGTGTACATATATATATATATATATATATATTACTGTATATACAGTACAGACCAAAAGTTTGGACACACCTTCTCATTCAAAGAGTTTTCTTTATTTTTATGACTATGAAAATTGTAGATTCACACTGAAGGCATCAAAACATGAATTAATGTGGAATTATACAAAACAAAAAAGTGTGAAACAACTGAAAATATATTTCATATTCTAGGTTCTTCAAAGTAGCCACCTTTTGCAGCAGACACATCTCTAGAACTGGTAAGAGGAGACTGTGTGAATCAGGCCTTCATGGTAGAATATCTGCTAGGAAACCACTGCTAAAGAAAGGCAACAAGCAGAAGAGACTTGTTTGGGATAAAGAACACAAGGGATGGATATTAGACCAGTGGAAATCTGTGCTTTGGTCTGATGAGTCCAAACTTGAGATCTTTGGTTCCAACCCCTGTGTCTTTGTGCGACGCAGAAAAGGGGAACGGATGGACTCTACATGCCTGGTTCCCACCGTGAAGCATGGAGGAGGAGGTGTGATGGTGTGGGGGTGCTTTGCTGGGGACACTGTTGGGTATTTATTCAAAATTGAAGGCATACTGAACCAGCATGGCTACCACAGCATCTTGCAGCGGCATGCTATTCCATTCAGTTTGCGTTTAGTTGGACCATCATTTATTTTTCAACAGCACAATGACCCCAAACACACCTCCAGGCTGTGTAAGGGCTATTTGACCAAGAAGGAGAGTGATGGGGTGCTGCGCCAGGTGACTACCTCTTGAAGCTCATCAAGAGAATGCCAAGAGTGTGCCAAGCAGTAATCAAAGCAAAAGGTGGCTACTTTGAAGAACCTAGAATATGAAATATATTTTCAGTTGTTTCACACTTTTTTGTTATGTATAATTCCACATGTTTTAATTCATAGTTTTGATGCCTTCACTGTGAATCTACAATTTTCATAGTCATGAAAATAAAGAAAACTCTTTGAATGAGAAGGTGTGTCCAAACTTTTGGTCTGTACTGTATATATATTACCAAAAGGTACGCCTGCCTTTACACACACATGAACTTTAATGGCATCCCAGTCTTAGTCCGTAGGGTTCAATATTGAGTTGGCCCGCCCTTTGCAGCTATACCAGCTTCAAATCTTCTAAGAAGGCTGTCCACAAGGCTTAGGAGTGTGTCTATGGGAATGTTTGACCATACTTCCAGAAGCGCATTTGTGAGGTCAGGCACTGATGTTGAAGGAGAATGCCTGGCTCCGCTCTAATTCATCCCAAAGGTGTTCGGGTTGAGATCAAGACTCTATAAAAGCCAGTCAAGTTTCTTCACCCCAAAGTTGCTCTTTCACGTATAATGTTATACATTTCTAGACATGTGCACATCGTCCGATTTTTTTTATTTAGTTACTCCTGCAATTTGTTTTTATTTATTTTGTTTTGTTAAAAAATGCATTCGTCCGAAAATCCGAATGAATTAAGGTCGAATCTGTCATTGAAGGCTTATGGTGTCTGTGGAATGTTCTAAGAAGATTCGACGGAGTAGTTAAACTGTACGACGCCGCAATCATACATTTCCGGTCAAATGTTCTGCCTACAAGCTATAGAAGAATTCTAATGTTGTAATAATAATATTTATAAAATATTATTACTAGTCAACCAACATTTGACTTCTTCTATAGCCTATGTCTTTTGCTGCTTTGTCGAATCTTCGTCATTCATGTCGAATGGTCTACCCCAACACAGGGCTGGATTCAGAAACGAGATACGACGGCATATCTCCGGATACGCCGTCGTATCTCTGAGTTGTGGCGTCGTATATATGCACCTGATTCATAGAATCAGTTACGCATAGATTTCCCTAAAATCCGACTGGCGTAAGTGTCTTACACTGTTGTATCTTAGGCTGCATATTTACGCTGGCCGCTAGGTGGCGCTTCCGTATAGTTACGCAAGGAATATGCTAATTAGGTATTTACGCCGATTCAGAAACGTACATCCGGCCGGCGCATTTTTTTTACGTCGTTTACGTTAGGCTTTTTCCGGCATAAAGTTACCCCTGCTATATGAGGCGTAGCTAATGTTAAGTATGGACGTCGTTCCCGCGCCGAGTTTTGAAATTTTTACGTCGTTTGCGTAAGTCGTTCGCGAATAGGGCTGTACGTAAGTTACGTTCACGTCTAAAGCAATGACGACTTGCGGTGTAATTTCGAGCATGCGCACTATGATTTTTTCACGAAAAAAAAAAAGTAAAATACGCGGGGTCACCTTAAATTTAAATAAAACACGCCCACAACATCCCCATTTGAATTAGGCGGGCTTACGCCGGCCCACATATGTTACGCCGCCGTAACTTAGGGCGCAAGTTCTTTCAAAATACGGAACTTGCGCCCAAATTTACGGCGGCGTAACGTATCTGAGATACGTTACGCCCGCAGAAAGATTCGCTTATCTTTCTGAATCCAGCCCACTGTCTCTATAATATCGAATCTTTTCTCTCTGTGTCAAATCTTTCTTCTCTATGTAGAATAATCTTGGACTTATAGAGTTAAGGTTAGGCACATTCGACCACAGGTTCGATAGACACAGATCGCTATTGTCAGCATCATGTCGAATCTCCTATCTATATCGAACTGTTGTAGCCACGAAAACGGAAAAAAAGCATTTATTTATGTCGGATTTTTCGGATTTCGGGTTCTGCACATTCATTTTCGTTTGTTAAAACAATAAGAAAATACCCGAAATTCGGACGAAAATGCATTCGGACAAAAACGAATGCACATGTCTATTACATTTTCCCTAAATCCAAGACACACAGTGTACTTTACCTGATGTTTATAATAATGATGGCTCTTATAATCAGAATTATCTTTAAGGAATAGACGCCTATTGTGAAGTGATTTAGCCAAGGCTTCTACTGCGTAATAAATTCGCGGTGAGACGCCTTGATTCAGAAAACGGTTTATATTTGGAAATATTTCTTCCGATTGAGAACCAGTTTCGATCATTTTGCAAAATATCTTCTTTTTTTCTCTGTTTGCAGACAAACACTTTGCAATTGTTAAAAAATACCGGGAACCTGAAGAATTATTTGTGCTATTCATCTTGTCAATGCCATCATAAACATTTTCTTTATCTGGAAGTGTTAAAGGGTAAAGTTCCACTGCCAAGCTCCCATTAATTCCAACCATTGGCATTACATGTACTGAGGAGCTGGAAACCCAAACTGGAGGAAAAATAATTGTTTTATCACGCAAAACATCTTCATAGAAAATGAAAATTGAATTGATGTAAACATAAGATCCACATACAACAATCACCTTCGAAGTGTATTTTTTTATACTATGAACATCGGCTTCAATATCTCTTTCTAACCCATCATCATTTAATAAATCAAGTCCAAATGAAACTGTAAACTCAACACAAATCCCTTCACTACTCATGTAGTTTGTTAATATTTCAGTTTCTTTCTCTCCGGCGTCGTCTTTTGTTCTGAATATCCCAACCCACGTCCAGCCAAAATGTTTCAACAACTTTGTTATTGCCAAACAATGAGCATGATCATTCTGAACTGTCCGGAAAACATGAGGATAAAGACGTCTGTCAGTAAGAGAGGAGTCTGTAGCTCCATAACTGATCTGCAACACAGAAGAATGGTGTTTTTATACTGTACAGTATATTCTTTACAGGCAACATTTTAAATATAATATGAAAAATAATAATGTTATTAAAAATAAAAAATAAATAAAAAATCGAACTGGTGCTTGGTGGAAAACTGTGTAGCTCTGTAATTTTGGCTTCCAGGCTGAATGCCTATGAATTTTTAAAGTGTAATCCCACTTTTGCAGAGAAAAAAACAACCCACTCTTGGTGATCAATTAACCGGTTCCCGACCAGCCGCCGCAGTTTTACAGCCAGAATGGTACGGGTGGGCGAAATTACATTACCTTATGTTGGTTCGCCTTTTGACCACTAGGGGGTGAGTGCGCCACGACGAAGGCACGCACGCCCATGGCTCGCCACTGGAACTGATGTGAGTTCCTGGTGGGCGTAATGACCGTCGGGCACCCGCGGTCGCTCGTGACAGAGCGAGAACCAGGATCTGTCTGTGTAAACTAGGGATGAGCTTTATGTTCGAGTCAGAATAGAAGTAGAGCATATTGGAATTATCACGTGGAATAGAGCATTGTTTTCACCTGGTGGCATACTGACTAAGAAGATGCTTTGAGTGATCAGTTTCCTATTGGCATGCCTAATCCTAATGCAGGTGGTCAGGCACTATAGTTAGCTTCTTTGTTCTTTGGCCATAGTAGCCCCCTTTCCCATAAGACAAGCAGGCCTACGGGTACTCAGTTGCCCCTACGACACAATGCTATAGTACCTGGCTACTAAGGATTGGCAAATGGTTTGGCCCAAGCATGAGTTTGAGCTGAAAATTTCATCTCGGCGGCCTACCTCCACTGTGCAGCTCATTTGCACAGAGTGTCCCCGAATCCGGTCTTCTGGGGTCCCTCGGCGGCTGCCTCGGCTCCTCCTCGCAAAAGCTTTCCACCTTCATGCGAGTGAGCTCGCATGGTGGAAAGCTTTTGCGAGCGCGCTCCCATGATACAGTGGCGGGCATAGCCGCCGACTGTATCACTCGGCCCCGCCCCCCGGCGCACCGCATCATCCGCTGTGATTGACAGCAGTGCCAGCCAATGGCTGCACTGCTATCAATCCGTCCAGCCTAGCCAATCAACGGCCAGGCTGGGAACCGAAGAGGATCACATGGACGCACGCAGGACTTTCCAGGGGTCAGGTAAGTAAAATGGGGGTTCGGGGGGGCGATACTGTCAGATGTTTTTTCACCTTAATGCATAGGATGCATTAAGGTGAAAAAACATTTACCTTTACAACCCCTTTAAGCAGCAATATGGTCCGCAGCTTAAGTGGTTAATGACCAGACCATTTTTTGCAATACGCCACTGCATTCTTGCGACATTGTATCTAAACAAAATTGACGTCCTTTTTTTCACACAAATAGTGCTTTCTTTTGGTGATATTTGATCATCTTTGCTGTTTTTTTTGTTGCGCTATAAACAAAAAAAGAGTGTAAAATTTGAAAGAAAAGCTATATTTTTTTACTTTCTGCTATAATAAATATCCCCTATAAAAAAATATAAAATAACAAATTTCTTCCTCAGTTTAGGCTGATATTTACCAAAAATCACAATAAGCGTAAATTGATTGGTTTGCGCAAATGTTATAGCCTCTACAAAATAGGGCATATATTTATGCCATTTTTATTGTTTCTTTTTCTTTTACTAGTAATGGCGGCAATCTGAAAATTTTTATTGGGACTGCGGAATTGCAGCATTGCGCCAGACAGATCGGACACTTTTGACACATTTTTGGGACCATAGACATTTATACAGTGATCAGAGCTAAAAAACATCTACTTATTCCTGTATAAATGTCACTGGCAGGGAAGGGGTTAACACTAGGGGGTGATCAAGGCGTTAAATTTGTGTCCTAAGGAGTGATTCTAACTGTGGGGGGATGGGACTGCCTGATGGTGGAGACTGATCGCTGTTCATACTTATTATGAACAACAGATGTGAAACCTCACACCTGACAGAACAAAGATCTGTCTGTTTACATTGACAGATCTCTGTTCGGTGTCTCTCAGGAGTGTTTGCGGGTGTCCAGCGAAACATCACGGCTGACGGGCACGCGTATCGGCTCTGTCATCGCGCCGCGCATGCCCCTAGTGGTCTTAAAGTGGCCAATGTATACCTAGGGCGATTTTCCCAGGCGAGCCAACCTGCCGCAGTCTAACTGTGGCGGCTGGTCGTCTAGTGGTTAAAAAAAAATTGTATCCCTCGATGTAAATCCATCATCAATCACGATGCCCGCCGGACCCGAAAAATAGAAAAAAATAAAAATGCTCTTCCTCCTGGGAGGCCTCACACTGTAAGCCCTCTCTGCGTTTGACATTTTTTATATAGGCAAGGGGTGGGGACACCCTGCTACATCACGTGGATGCACCGCCCCTTTCTACAATCATGCCCCCCTGCCCCATAGCACCCACCCCCCAGTGTTAAGGGCATGTGACTTGGTATGGTTCAGCAGGGGGGAACGCTCGCTCGTCCCTTCCTCTTTCCTGACCTGCTGGACTGCATGCTCAGGTAAGGGTCTGGTATGGATTTTGGGGCCCCATGCCGTTTTGTTTTCTTTATTTTTTTCAATAGCCGGGTGCCAGCAATTGTAACTGCCTGTAATTGTATATGTGATTTGACAATTTTTTTCTTTAGAATTATCATTTTTGCTGTAGCATGTTTTATGCATGCTACATATGTGCCACTTTACACACACACATTAAGGGGACCCCCCATGCACTATAGTTAAAGGATGTTTTCATTTTGATTGTTGCACTTTAAGCATAATTAAAATCACTGCTCCTGAAAAAACTATTGTTTTTTTTATTGATACATTTCCTCCAGGGCAGTACCCAGACCCCCATACCCCTTTTATGGCCAATTACTTGCATACAAGCCTTTAAATTGGGCACGTTTTAATTTTTCCTGTTCGGCTCCCATAGACATTAATGGGGTTTATCGTTCAGGTTAGAACATTTCCCCTGTTCGGGAGTTCTACTGCGAACTGAACAGGAGGCTGTTCGGCCCATCGCTACTGGCTACCACACTGGGGCAGGTGCAAACTGAGCACAGCAAATAAGTATAGGCAGTGTAGTTCAATGACAGTCCAGGTATAAGGCAGGCAAGGTTAAAAATAGTCAAGGTCAAATCCATAGTCAAATGTCTGGTAGAGTTCTAAGCGTATTCAATATGCGATCTGAGGTTGTCAAAAAGGGAACCCAAACTAGCAGACAGGGCAGAAAAACAGGGAGCTTAGAGCATATTAAACTAAGTATCACAAGCATTGAACTGCAGGCTTGGATGGCTTAAATCAAGTTTGGTCTCCACCCAGAGACTGGCCACATCAATCACCTTGCAGGTGGACAAGCCGACAAGGAAAATGCATCATAGCCAAAACCATGATGCTGGAATGAGACCAGCTGTGATGGAGCAGGAGCACTACATGCTGCTGACACCTATAACTATCCGAGACCTGTCACTTTGGAATATTGGACTTTTTTTTATTTGTGGGACATTATACATTGATTTAGCATTGTTGGCCATACACTACTGGGTAGCGCTAAACTATTTAAAGTTTAGAATAAAATTAAATAGAATATGATCATCTTGCGAAATTTTAATATTATAAATTAGAACAGAATTCAAAACAATGGAATCCAAAATAATAGAAAAGAATATAATAGAAAATAAAAGAATAGAATAGAAAAACAATAGAATAAAATAAAATATAAAGAATATTACCATCTTCAGAAATTAAAATGTCGAACATAATGAATTTAAATAGAAAAGTTTAGAATAGAAAATAATATAATTTTTTTTAATAGAAAATAAGAGAATAGAATAGAAAAGAATTGAAAAACATTTAACATAAGATAGAATAAAATATAAATAATATAACTAATATTCTTTCTATTTTATTTTATTATATTCTCTTATTTTCAATTATATTCTTTTCTATTATTTTCTATTATTTTATAATCTTTTCTATTCGAATTCAAATTCAAATTCATTGTATTTGAATATCAAATTTTGGAACATGTGTATATATTTTTTTCTAATTTACATTTTCAAATTGTCAGACAGTCAATATCGATAGTTAAATGCAACAGCTGCCTTTAAATGGGAAAAAAAACTTAAATGCGTTTTCAAATTGTTTTCAAATGCGGTTAGATTTTTTTTTTTAATTCGGGTGAAGTTTTTTAAATTAAAATAGGAAACGAACAAAACAAATTCCAAAAACAAATGAAACAAAAGTAATGAATTTAACAAAACTAATTTATTTAAATAACGAATCAAAACGAATTGAAACAAAATAAATCTTTTCATCCTGCACATGTCTACTCCATTGTATGGTACAGCATGGATGTCTTCATCGTGGTACCGGTATTCATTGTAAATACAATATTGGAACAAATGTTATAGAGATTTATGCGCAAGACATATACCTGCGTATATCTATAGATCCCCAGTATTTGTGCCATTGGAATTGTTGTCACTGAATAATGATCTCCAATAAAACCCAACAATGAGGCTTCTCCAGAACAGGAGTAATTAGGGACCGTCTTCTGTGGTCCGGATAAAATTTGTAGAACATTTCTTACAGCCACACTGGCATGTAAAGAAGAATCAGTGATATGATATCCCAGTGTAATATTGGGTAAAATTTCTGCATTTTGGTTAATTTGCTGTATAGCAAAACGAAAAACCAAAACATTTAGGATTGATCGCAGATCGTCACTGTAAAGATAAAGAAGTACAATATATTAATGGCGGCACGTGATACTGGGACATTATCTGACTTAAACCATCCCATACAGAAGACTTCACAAAATTGCCTAAAATTAATGGGACAGATCCACAAAGCGAGTACGCCGGCGTATCTACTGATACGCCGGCGTACTTTCAAATTTCCTGCGTCGTATCTTTGTTTTGAATCCTCAAAACAAGATACGACGGCATCTGGGTTAGATCTGACAGGTGTACGTCTTCGTACGCCTTCGGATCTAATATGCAATTCTTCTGCGTCCGCTGGGTGGCGGTCCCATCGTAATCTGCGTCGAGTATGCAAATTAGCTATTTCTGACGATCCACGAATGTACGAGCGGCTGTCGGTTTCTTTTACGTCGTCTCTAGTCGGCTTTTTTCCGGCGTATAGTTAAAGCTGCTGTTTCGTGGCGTATAGTTAAACTGCTATGTTAAGTATGGCCGTCCTTCCCGCGTTTAATTTGAATTCTTTTTTTGTTTGCGTAAGTCGTCCGTGAATCGGGATGGACGTAATTTACGTCCACGTCAAAGCAACGACGTCCTTGCGACGTCATTTAGCGCAATGCACGGCGGGAAATTTAGGGACGGCGCATGCGCAGTTCGTTCAGCGCGGGGACGCGCTTCATTTAAATGAAACACGCCCCCCTACTCGCTGATTTGAATTAGGTGCCGTTATGACACGAGAGATACACTACGCCGCCGTAACTTACGGCGCAAATTCTTTGTGGATTCAAAGCTAAAAAAAGTAAGTTACAGCGGCGTAGCGTATCTCACATACGCTGCGCCCATGCAATTCTATGTGAATCTGCCCCAATGTGTGCAAGGTAGACAGACAGAATAGTGTAATGATTCTGTTAAAAAACGAGTAAATACCTATTAAATTCCTTCATCTATATCACCTCCGGCGTTCTAGATTCTGTTCTCTCATTCACTTCCTGGTTTGCCGCGCTCGTTCATGTAAGAACTACATTTCCCTGCATGCATTGCGGCACGCCCAGTAATTCACACCTCCTTGAAGTCTCTAAAGCCCTGTACACATGATCAGTCCATCCGATGAGAACGGTCGGAAGGACCGTTCTCATTGGTTAACCGATGAAGCTGACTGAAGGTCTGATGTGCCTACACACCATAGGTTAAATAACCGATCGGGTCAGAATGCGGACACGTAAACCACGTACAAGGTCACTATAAAGGGGAAGGCCAAAGCCTTGGGCGCCACCCTTGCCTCTGCTTTTGCTGATTCCGTGTTACCGCGTGTTAGTGAAAGTTTGGTTAGAGCCGATTCGCGCTTTTCAGTCTACGTGCTTTGCAGATCGTATTCTCGGGTTCAGTTTGTTCTTGTGGGTTCGTATTTGGCATTCAGTGCTTGCGGTCGGGTCATTTCTGTTTTGCAGAGCCTTCCTGTCCTCTCATATCTGTTTTTCAAGTGCGTTATTTACAGGTCTTGCTGGATTTGGGGTGCTTTCTGTTTCATGTGCGTTCTGACCAGTCGACCGGTTTGAAGCCATGTTGGAGGTGCGTTCTCATGCTCGAGTTCGTGCTGCGTATGGGCTGTCTTCTGCAGTTCATAATGTTGCTTGATCTGTGGCTGGGAACAGGAGGAGGAGGAGATCATGGTCCAAGAATTGGTTGCGCCAGCATGAACAATTCTCTCATATGCCTTTGCTTAGGGAAATCCAGGAAAATAATCCTGAGGACTTCAGGAACTTTCTCCGTATGACGGACCCCGTTTTCCACCGTCTATTGGATCTTCTGTCCATCATGGCCTAGCAGAGGCTTATTGCCACGTTGGGGTACCTGGCGACTGGCAGGAGCCTGCAGGACCTCAAGTTCTCGACAGGCATCTCTCCCCAGGCGCTTGGGATCATCATACCGCAGACGTGTTCTGCCACCATACAAGTGATGCAGGAGGAGTATATTAAGGTAAGTTTCCTCCTTTAACATCACAATCTATGTCTTTAATGTATGCTAATGTCTTATATGTATTGGATTTTCCCTAATTAACATGATTGTAATATGCTGTGAATGTCCCATTTGTCCCCATGCATGTTGTCAGCTTTCAATGCTCCTTTTTTGGCCTACATGCATCTTTCCCTTCACTAACCTGTCCAGCATGCTATCCTAGGCCCAAACACACCTAGCCTAGTCTGTTTACAACCTGATTTTTGTCTGCTCCATTGTAGTTCTGCCCCCCCTTAAAATGTGTCCCAATGTTTTTTTTCTCATTCAATTTAGGCTACCTGTTTTTATTTTCAGGGCCTAAACTCAGCTAGAACCCCCCCCCCTAAAAATGTTTAATGGCCCATCAGAGGGGTGAGGAGTCTGATAAGTGGGACTTTTTTTTGCCATGAAATACTCACTCCAATAATAAATGTTATACTGATGTTGCACAAGGATGTTTTTTGTATTGTGATTGCAATGTTTATGTGCCAAAGTACTAATTGTATTTTTTTGTTTGTCCCCACAGTTTCCCTCCACGCCACAGGAATGGCAGACTGTGGCTTCCCACTTTGCCCAGCGGTGTGACTTTCCGAACTGCGGAGGGGCAATAGACGGGAAACACGTCCGCATAGTGCCGCCACCCCGTTGTGGCTTTGTAGCGTCTGGGCCTGGATCGTGACGTTTCCGCCTCTGGGCTTTCCTCGTTAGGACAGGGTATACCACGCATCTGTGACACCACCATATTTTCGTTTCACAATGATTAGGGGCGTGGAATAGAGAAAAAGGTCCATCATGGGCGGGCGAAGAGGGCAGCGTTTCACGCATGCGCAAGGTATATAAGGAGAATGACGTGACTACGTTGGTTACACGGAGTCTGGACGAGCGGAAGTGACAACCGGCAGAAACAACGGTAAATCTGAAAATGGGCCCAGCAGAGGCCTATAGACTATAGACACCACTTGGCCTTCAGGAGAAAGAATAAAACCCATCTCTTCTGAGGTCAAGAGGTTTCCTTACCCAGAGAATGGATACAGCGCCCAGAGGCGATTCAGTTCGCATGTGTTGCGATATATAAGTTTCTCACTCACTCACTCACTGCCAGTCACTTTTATACAGTAACAGTGCATATTTATAGCACTGTTCGCTGTATAAATGTGAATGGTCCCAAAATAGTGTCAAAAGTGTCCGATATGTCCGCCACAATATCGCACGCCTGACAAAAATCGCAGGTCGCTGCCATTACTAGTAAAAAAATAAAAATAAAAATAAATCATAAATCTATCCCCTATTTTGTAGGCGCTATAACTTTTGCGCAAACCAATCAATAAACGCTCATTGCAATTTTTTTTACCAAAAATATGTAGAAGAATACGTATCGGCCTAAACTGAGATTTTTTTTTTTAAGATTGGGATATTATTATAACAAAAGGTTAAAAAAATATTGTGTTTTTTTTTTCAAAATTTTCTGTCTTTTTTTGTTTATAGCGCAAAAAATAAAAACCGCAGAGATGATCAAATACCACCAAAAGAAAGCTCTATTTGTGGGAAAAAATGATACAAATATAATTTGGGTACAGTGTTGTATGACTGCGCAATTGTCATTCAAAATGCGTCAGCGCTGAAAATTGGTCTGGGCAGGAGGGGGTTTAAGTGCCCAGTAAGGAAGTGGTTAACAATAGGGATGAGATTCGAGTTTGAGTCGAACTCATGTTCGACTCGAACATTGCCTGTTCGGCGAACAACGAACAATTAGGGGTGTTTGTGGCAAATTCGAAAAGCCGCGGAACACCCTGTTAAAGTCTATGGGAGAAACCTAAAGTGCTAATTTTAAAGGCTAATATGCAATTTATTGTCCTAAAAAGTGTTTGGGGACCTGGGTCCTGTCCCAGGGGACATGTATCAATGCAAATTTTTTTTTAAAAAATTGACGTTTTTTCGGGAGCAGTGAATTTAATAATGCTAAAAGTGAAACAATAAAAGTGAAATATTACTTTAAATTTCGTACCTAGGGGGGGGTGTAAAGTTAGCATGTGAAATAGTGCATGTTTCCCGTACATAGAACTGTCCCTGCACAAAGTGTAATTTCTGAAAGGAAACAAAGTCTTTTAAAACCGGACTTGCGGCTATAATGAATTGTTGCCTCTGGCAATTCAGAGAGAATTCATTCATAAAAAAAAAAAAAAAAAAAAGCGTGGGGGTCCCCCCAAATTCCATTAACAGGCACTTCAGGTCTGGAATGGATATTAAGGGTAACCCCGCCATTAATTTTTAAAAAAATTACGTGGGGTCCCCTTCAAATATCCATTCCAGACCCTTCAGGTCTGGTGTGGATTTTAAGGGGAACTCCACCCCAAATGTAAAAAAAAATTGCGTGGAGTTCCCCCAAAAAATCACACCAGACCGCTTATCCGAGCATGTTAATCTGGCCGGCCGCAGAAAAGAGGGGGGGACAGAGTGCGGTCCCCCCTCTCCTGAACCGTACCAGGCCACATGCCCTCAACATGGGGAGGATGTCCCCATGTTGATGGGGACAAGGGCCTCATCCCCACAACCCTTGCCCGGTGGTTGTGGAGGTCTGCGGGCGGGGGGCTTATCAGAATCTGGAAGACCCCTTCAACAAAGGGGACCCCCAGATCCTGGCCCCCCCCCCCCTATGTGAATTGGTAATGGGGTACATTGTACCCCTACCATTTCATGAAGGAAGTGTAAATAGTTGGAAAAAACACACACACACACACCGTAGAAAAAAAAAAAATAATCCAGCGGTGGTAATCCACTCTTGGTCCCAGCTTCCTGCTCCAACGTTGTCTGTATCCAGCGACGGGTGTGGGTGATCTCCGGTCCAGCGATGAGAAGATCCATCCAGAGCGCAGCCACGCCAACCTCCACTCCTTGCCGAAAGAAGCCGAAAGTCGGTGCGGCTCTATACGGCGCCTGCGCACCGACGTTCGGCTACTTTCGGCAACTCGTGACGCGCTGTATGCGACGGTCGGAAGCCTGTCAATCAAATAGAAACGCCCAGTCCCGCAGCCCATACCCGGAAGCCGCGGAGAACATCTATCTCTAAAAAGGTATGTACTGCATTGATTTAAAAAAAAACACCCGATTGTGCTTCCCACAATTAGCCTCAATCTAATGTTAAAAGTTTGTTTTTTGGGTGAACCCCCGCTTTAAGTGGTTAAGGAAACATGCACAACATCACAAAAAGAAGCATTACCACAACACAACAAGATGTAAAGGTGTGAATGGGCTGTAAATGGGCTCTAAGGATATTGAGACAAAAAATTGCTGTTTTGCTATGGAACTCATCTAAAAGCAGCATAATCACGTTTTAAGGTTGATATATAGAATTCTGTTGCTTATGCACTTGAACAACTTCAGCTCTCACACCTGTATACCTCTTGTAGGGTCCACGTATCCAGATTTTATTTCCAAAAATATTTTATTTTATATGCAATCAACATACAAAACAATAATAAAATACATACCGTACATAAAAACAAAAAAAAAAACATATACAGATTGCTTTTGATAAACTTTGATCAGTTTGATCAGTTTTACTTTAAAAACTATGGGCCAGATTCACAAAGAGATACGACGGTGTATCTACAGATACACCATCGTATCTCTGACTTACACTGGTCCTATCAATGCGCCTGATTCATAGAATCAGATACACATAGATAGGGCTAGATCCGACAGTGTTACAATGTGTTACACTGTCGGATCTTATTTTCGATAAAAAAATGGCGCCGGGGGCGTTCCCGCTGATTTACCTTAAATAATATGTAAATCAGCGAGATACGCAAATTCACGAACGTACGCGGACCCGACGCAGTCTTCTTACGACGTTTCCGTAGCGGCTTTCCCGTCGTATACTTACCCCTGCTTTTATCAGGCGCAGCCAATGTTAAGTATAGCCGGCGTTCCCGCGTCAAATTTGAATTTTCTAACGTCGTTTGCGTACGCCGATTCACAAACACGCGGGTCGCAAGTCACGCTCACGTCGAAACCACTGACGTCCTAGTGACGTCAGTGGGAGCAATGCACGCCGGGAAATTCCCCGGACGGCGCATGCGCATTTAAATTGGCGCGGGAACGCGCCTGATTTAAATAGTACACATCTACGTGAATTTGGCCCAAAGTATACATTTCAATATGTAATTTATTCTGTTTATAATAGCAAAAAACATTATGTTTCTGGTACAAAGTATTGCAACATTATGTTATAATAAAAGTTTTTTTATTTTTTATTATTGCAATCCAAATGAATATAAACAAACAACTTAAAAGTTAAATTATTAAGGGTTTAAAAAAAAAGAAATGGCAGAAATATAATTGCTGCCATATAATTGGGTGAATGGGTAGTTGTACCCAATACCTATTCACATAGGGCAGATCTAGGGGCCCCCTTGTCAAAAGGTGCTTCCAGATTCCAATAAGCCCCCCCACAGACCCTGACAACCACATGGGCTGCTTTAGCTGATTCCGTGTTAGTAAAAGACGATTCGCGCTTTTCTGTCTGTTACAGCGTGATGAATGTGCTTACTCCATTATGAATGGTAGTTTTACCAGAACGAGCGCTCCCGTCTCATAACTTGCTTCTGAGCATGCATGGATTTTTCCCGTCGTTAAAGCCCACACACGACCATTTATTACAACCCGAAAAACAACAACGTTAAAAACGTAGTGAAAAAATAGAGCATGTTCGAAAAAAAATGTGCCGTTTTTCAGAACCTGAAAAATGCTCTGAAGCCCACACACGATCGTTTTTAACCGCTTAACGACCGCCACATGTACATATACGTCGGCAAAATGGCACGGACAGGCAGAACGAAGTGCCCGCACTTCGCTGCCTAGACGTGGGTAGGGGGTCCGATCGGGACCCCCCCCCCGTACATACAGCGGTCGTTAATCGCGTGGGAGCGATCCGGGAAGAGGGGGCGGCTATTCGTTTCTAGCCACCCCCTCGCGATCACTCCCCGGAGCTGAAGAACTGGGAGAGCCGTATGTAAACACGGCTTCCCCGTGCTTCACTGTGGCGGCTGCATCGATCATCACTTTTATAGGGAGACACAATCGATGATGTCAGACCTTTAGCCACACCCCCCCTACAGTTGTAAACACACACTAGGTGAAACATAACTCCTTCAGCGCCCCCTGTGGATAACTCTTAAACTGCAACTGTCATTTTCACAATAAACAATGCAATTTAAATGCATTTTTTGCTGTGAAAATGACAATGGTCCCAAAAATGTGTCAAAATTGTCCGAAGTGTCCGCCATAATGTCGCAGTCACGAAAAAAATCGCTGATCGCCGCCATTAGTAGTAAAAAAAAAAAAAAAATGAATAAAAATGCAATAAAACTTTCCCCTATTTTGTAAACGCTATAAATTTTGCGCAAACCAACCGATAAACGCTTATTGCGATTTTTTTTAACAAAAATATGTAGAAGAATACGTATCGGCCTAAACTGAGGACAACATTTTTTTTTTTATATATTTTTGGGGGATATTTATTATAGAAAAAAGTTAAAAATATTGAATTTTTTTCAAAATTGTCGCTATATTCTTGTTTATAGCGCAAAAAATAAAAACCGCAGAGGTGATCAAATACCACCAAAAGAAAGCTCTATTTGTGGGAAGAAAAGGACGCCAATTTAGTTTCAGTACAACATTGCATGACCACGCAGTTACCAGTTAAACCAGCGCAGTGCCAAATTGTAAAAACACCTCTGGGCATTTAGCTGCATATTGGTCCGGGGCTTAAGTGGGTAACGACATAAAAAAAAAAAACATCATTTTTTAAAACCCGAAAAACGGTCGTGTGTACGCGGGTATAAGGATATTACAATTGTACGATTTCCACTTCAGTCAGCCAAGTCAGATGTTATATTTTTTATTTGATCTTATTGTCATGTCATTCAGATCATAAAAGTCATCAGTGCTTTTAAAGGACAACTCCATATTTGCGGAAACAAATAACAAATGAAAAAAATATATATATATATATATATATATATATATATATATATATATATATATATATCATACACACTTATTACACAAGCCATAATGTAATTTATTTATTTAATTATTGTTTTCATTTTTCAATGACAGTGCAGTAATGTTTTGTAAAATACAATCTAAAGATCTTTAGCACTTACCCATAAATGAAATGTCCTGCTTGTGTGCAGGGCACTAAGACACAAGTCCGATTTTATGCATTTTCTGCAAAAAAAATTTCATTTTTGGCAAGATACTCACAAGGGTGTTATTCACTTCTAAAGGGATGCTAACAGACACTGCGCCATTTCATATTAGAACACTGCAAATGAATCAGTTGATTAATAATTAAAAAGTCACCCCCCATTCAGATTCACTTTTCACATTGACACAATCAAACTTACAGCTTTTTCTTAAGATCAGAAACAGGTAGGTATCTGCAACGAAGTTTGTTAAAATCCTTGCAATGTACATTGATCACCCAGATGGGGTTGTTTTTTGGGTGTTTTTTTTTTTTTTTTTTAAGTGGAGTTATACTTTAACCACTTAAGGACCGGACCATAATGCTGCCAAAAGACCCAAGATGTTTTTACAGTTCGGGACTGCGTCGCTTTAACAGACAATTGCGCGGTCGTGCGACGTGGCTCCCAAACAAAATTGGCGTCCTTTTCCCCCCACAAATAGAGCTTTCTTTTGGTGGTATTTGATCACCTCTGCGGTTTTTATTTTTTGCGCTATAAACAAAAATAGAGCGACAATTTTGAAAAAAATTCAATATTTTTTACTTTTTGCTTTAATAAATATCCCCCAAAAACATATATAAAATTTTTTTTTCCTCAGTTTAGGCCGATACGTATTCTTCTACCTATTTTTGGTAAAAAAAATCGCAATAAGCGTTTATCGATTGGTTTGCGCAACATTTATAGCGTTTACAAAATAGGGGATAGTTTTATTGCATTTTTATAAAAAAAAAATTTTTTACTACTAATGGCGGCGATCAGCGATTTTTTTCGTGACTGCGACATTATGACGGACACTTCGGACAATTTTGACAAATTTTTGGGACCATTGTCATTTTCACAGCAAAAAATGAATTTAAATTGCATTGTTTATTGTGAAAATGACAGTTGCAGTTTGGGAGTTAACCACCGGGGGGCGCTGTAGGAGTTAGTGTTCCCTTAGTGTGTGTTTACAACTGTAGGGGGGTGTGGCTGTAGGAATGACGTCATCGATCGAGTCTCCCCTATAAAAGGGATCACTCGATCGATGCAGCGCCATAGTGAAGCACGGGGAAGCCGTGTTT
Source organism: Rana temporaria (assembly GCF_905171775.1). Taxonomy (NCBI): domain Eukaryota; kingdom Metazoa; phylum Chordata; class Amphibia; order Anura; family Ranidae; genus Rana; species Rana temporaria. The sequence goes on along the minus strand of NC_053489.1, from coordinate 665,781,848 downwards.
ACATACGGCTCTCCCCGTTCTTCAGCTCCGGGGAGCGATCGCGACCGAGCTGCTATAAACAAATAGCCGCGCTCGCTCCCCGAGGGGACCCGACCGCCGCAAGTCGCGGGGGGGGTCCCGATCGGACCCCCCACCCACGTCTAGGCAGGGACGTACAGGTACGCCAATGTGCCTGTACGTGCCATTCTGCCGACGTATATGTACATGCAGCGGTCGGGAAGGGGTTAAGCAATGAACAGATATACAATCCTGCTAGTAGACAAAGGTATCTCCAAGTAGCAGCCAAAAAGAATAAATTATCATTTGTAATCACTGATAATGTTGCCTAACATTTCTTAAACTGCTCCTGCAAAGCATCGGGAAATAATAACATAGTATAATAGTTCAAAACATTACTTACTCTTCAGAGTAAAATTGCTTCATGTAGGAATTTGTTCCTTTTATATTTGATGTACCGGCACGTATAGTGAACACTCCTCCGATGATGAAGTCCCCCTCTTTGTAAAATCCAAATTCTTCATCTATGTCCTTTATCTTGAGATTACAGACCGATGATGAGCTCTGAGTATTATATATGCAAAATGACATCCACAGAACAGCCCAAAAGATTTGAACTTTATATACAGTTAAAGCAACCAGAGTTTGGATCTTTAGAACAAAAGGCAGAAGAAGAACTTCAATAAAAGAGAAAATCCCGTAATGTCTACAGGATTCTGTGTTGTGATGCTGCACATGGATCAGTGACATCTCTACAGTATGTGAGAGCGTCATTCTCTCCTCGTATCTCTCTCTGTTTTATACATTTCTGTGTGACAATTTTTTCACAGATCTGAATATAGTCGTGTCATCCTGGCTCTACTTTCAGTTGTTCTTAAACTGAGCTTTCCATTTATGAAACATACAGTTATATCAGGAGCATCGCAGGTTTATAAAATGACATAAAGAAACATGCATTTTTAATTCTAAATGTAGTTTTTCACTTATAAGGAGCAGCAGCTTGTGATTTTTTTTCTTTTTACTGAAATGCTGAAATCTGCCATAACCATAAAAATATTTGCTGCTTCGAAAAAAATTACAATCTTAACACGTACTAAATTTGAACATTGGTGAAAAAAGTTGTTAATGGTTAAGTCAAGGTACACATTTATATAGTTACAGTGGATCAGGGGCGTTGCTAGGTGGCAAAAAGACCACGGGCTTCAGCCCGAAGTCCAAGTCCAAGGCCGGAACCGGGGGGGGGGGGGGGGGGGTATGGGGGTTGTGGGTTTGTAGTGGTGTTGTATGTGGCGCAGCGTTTTTTTGGGGCGGTGGGGTTGTGTGACTTACCAGTGCCCATCAATGCTGACCTACATACACTGATGGTAGTGACCTACATACACTGACCTACCTGACCTACATACCCTGACCTACATACACTGACCTACCTGACCTACATACACTGACCTACCTGACCTACATACACTGACCTACATACACTGACCTACCTGACCTACATACACTGACCTACATACACCTCCGAGCGCACCCAATACTTTAAGGCTGGCCGTGGCCGAGCCTAAACGTGACGTTGTCGGTTTGCACTTTGTTCAGAAGCGTTTGATCGAAGAGCTTTTTGGGATGCTGAGAGAAAGCATTTTTTGCGTGCAGTGTTTCCCCACCACCGGAATGTATGACATTACTTTCTGGAAGAAGAAAGATCTGCAGACATGCCTGCTTCAGAAGGGAGAGAAGGAGGGCCATGAAATGTTGGAAGGGATCATGTTCCTGTCAAGTGAGACGAAAGTGCGGCTCCCCATCACTGTGCATATGTACAACCCTTTTGCACAGGATGGGGAGATCGCTGCCTTTTTACAGAGGTACTGAGAGTCAGTTTCTGCGGGCGTGAAATTGACAAATGTTTTCGATACCTTCAATGGGCAGCGTAGATTCTGGGTCACCTTCCGGGCGGACAAGGAAGGGGTCGTGGCATCTGGCACCCCCCTCAATCCTTCTCCATCGGGCAAAAATGCGGATACCTGTGGTACCCTGGCCAGCCACTGTTCTGTAGGCAGTGCTTCGCCTGTGGGCACACTAAGGACAAGTGCGAGGCCGGGTTGACTTGCCGCAACTGCTTCAAGCAGGGTTTCAGGGTGAGCCAATGTCCAGAGGGGAAGAGCTGCCACATCTGTGGGAGCCGTACCCACCTGGCTAGGCAGTGCCCTAAGGTTTCAAAACCAGCAGAGTCCACAACCGTGGTGACAGAAATTAAGGCAGAGGAGGCTCTGGAAGCGGTTGTGGAGAGAAGGGCACTGTCGTACGCAGATGTGGCCAGAGGTGGTCCTCTGGCTGCCGCGGTAAACTCCGAAGATCAGACCACAGGGCTACCTGAGGAAGTGGTGGTTACGGGCTGATGCCTGCCCACCTATGGAGGGTGAGCCAGGTCCCTCCCCTCTGGATGCCGTGGGGGAGGAAGGAACCTCTTCTCTTCCCGAGAGGAGTGTCCCTGAACACCTCATGGCTGAGGGGGAGGCAGAGGGGAGTGGCATGGAGTCGGAGGAGCCAGAGGCGGAGGGGATGGAAGTAGGGCAGCCTTTCTTAAAACGGTAGATGGAGGGCGCTGCAGCCCCTACTTCCTCCCAGGACATTTACTCTTTTCCAGACTCCCCGGACCCCGGGTCATCTGAAGCAGTAGTCGACTCGGACTCGTCACAAGCACCATCTTACGTGAGCACTGGTCAGGTGTCCAGCCTGCAGGAGGTGATGGGGTACTGCAGGCCCGGTCCTAAGGAGGAGAAAGAGAAGGAGAAGGAGGAGAAGAAGACCGGGTGGGTAAGTCCTGGGTCAGGGGTAAGCCATCGTACCAGATCCGGAAAAAATAAAAAGAAGTCATGACGGGAGTATGATCCCTTTCTAATATTTTATGGCCTTACGGGTATCTTCCCTCAATTGCAGAAGTATTGGGACAACCTGTATGCGGGCAGCAATTTTTAAGATCTTGTCTGGGTATGCTGCTGACATTTTTTGCCTACAGGACTGCAATTTGAAGGAAGACCCGCCCACCGCTAAATGGACCCAGGGGGATGCGGTGTGGTCCTTGGGCCGAAGCAGGAATAGTGGTGTGGGGATTCTTTTTAAAAATAGTAGGATTAAGATTTTAAGGAAGGTGGAGGTGGAGGTGGGGAGATGTGTGTGTGTGTTTTTGGAAAATGGGGGTGTTTGTTTTTAATTATTTTGTGTATGTGCACCTGTTGACAAGAAGGGAAGGCTGGACCTGTGTTATTGTGTGTGGGGATTTTAATTGTATTTTATGGAGTGGGGATAGGTGTGGGGGTGGTGGTGGAGATATTGATAAATCTGGCAACGAGTTGGGTGAGGTTTTACGTTTGTTTGGTTTAAGGGATGTAGGTGAGGGTGGTGGGTTTACTTATTTTAGTGATCGGGGTATTGTACAGTCACGGATTGATTTTTGTTTTATTTCTAAAAATTTGCAGGCGGAGTCCTTTGCCGTGCATCGGGAGCCTTTCTCGGACCAATGTAGGATCAATTGTGTTGTGAGTATGGATCCAGAGGTAACATATGGTAAAGGTGTGTGGAATTTGAATGTGGAGTTGTTGGAAGATGAGGGCGTGAAAAGAGAGTATGGTGAGTTTTTTGTGAAACTTAAAAGGAGGAGGAATGATTTTTTAAGTGTGATTGAGTGGTGGGAGTGGGTGAAAGTGCAGACTTAGGCCCCGTACACACCATAGAATCCATCCGCAGCTAAATCCCTGCAAATGGGTTTCTGCGGATAGATCCTATGGTGTGTACACGCCAGCGGATCTGTTTCCGCGGATATATCTCCCCTGGGATGGATTCCAGCAGATCGAATATTCGCTGACATGCAGAACATATCCATCTGCTGGAGTCCATCCCAACGGATGGATCCGCTGGTCTGTATAGACTCACCGGATCCATCCGTCCGAAGGGATCCCCCGCATGCGTCGCAATGATTAGACGCATGCGTGGAATTCCTTATATGACAGCGTCGCCGCGTCATAATCGCGGCGACGGCGTGACACGTCATCGCCAGAGGATTTCGGCGCGGATTTCAATGCGATGGTGTGTACACTCCATCGCATGAAAATCCGCCGAAATCCTCGAGAGGATTTATCCGCGGAAACGGTCCGCTGGACCGTATTCGCGGATAAATTCTATCGTGTGTATGGGGCCTAAGAGTTTTTTTGTAAGAAAGGGCTGTGAGATTGCAAGGAAGGAGTGTGAGGTGTATGAATGGTGGCTGAAGAGGTTGGAATATTTGGAAGAATTGAGGGAATGGGGAGAGAATGTGGGGTGTGAATTAGTGGAAGCAAGAAGAAAGTTGAGAGTGTTTATGAAACGGAGAGGGAGAGAGATTATGTCTCAAGCGAGGATGGTGGTGAAAGAGAAGGATGAGAAGTGTACGTGATTTTTCTTTAAAAAGGTGTATGGTGGGAAGGTGGAGTTGTCAAGTGTGTTGGATGAGAATGGACAGGAAGTGAATGAGAGAGTGGGGGAAGAAGTTTGTAAGTTTTATGCGGATTTGTATAAGGAAAAGAAGAGGGATGCGAGAGTTGAGAAGGAAGTGTTGGAATAGGTGGAGATGTGTTTGGATTTGGATGATAAAAGTATGTTAGGGGAGAAAGTGAGTAAAGATGAAGTTGATTAATGTCTTGGATGTATGAAGAAAGGTAAGACGCCTGGGTGTGATGGTTTGCCGGTTGAGTTTTATTGTACGTTTTGGGATGTGATTGGTGATTGTGTGCATGAGATGGTGATGAAAGTTTTGGAAGATGAGAGGATGCCTGAATCAATGTTGAAAAGTGTGATTGTTTTATTGTATAAGAAAGATGACAAGCGTGAGTTGAAGAATTGGAGGCCTATATCGTTGTTGAATGTGGATTATAAGGTTGTAGCGAAGGTGTTGGCAAATAGGTTGCGTGCGGTGGTGGAGAAATTGGTGGGAGAGGAGCAAGTGTGTGCGGTGCCTGGGAGATCGATTGCGGAAAGTTTGGTGAGTTTGAGGGATGTGATATGGTTATGTAAGGAGAGGAAGCAGGAGGTGGCTGTGTTGGCTGTGGATTTTGAAAAAGCATATGATAGAGTTTCACATGAGTTTATGTTTAAAGTTCTGAGGAGAATGGGGATACCTGAGGTTTTGATTGGATGGATTAAGTGTTTGTATAGAGGTATGGTAAGTAAGGTGTTGGTGAATGGGTGGCTGACCAATGACATGAACATTGGGTCAGGAGTGAGACAGGGATGCCGTTATCGCCTGTTTTGTTTGTTTGTGTAATTGAACCGTTGTTGAGGATGTTGGCTAAGGATAAGTGTGTGAGAGGGGTGGAGGTTCCTGGGAGTGGTGGTAGAGTTTTGAAGGTGATTGGATATATGGATGATGTTACTGTGGTTTGCAAGGGTGTAATGGGGTTAAGAAGGGTGAAACTATTGATTGATATTTTTTGTATGGCGAGTGGGTTTTGTGTGAATATGGGGAAGAGTGAGTACAAGTTGTTTGGGGTGTGGGGAACGGTTGAACAATGTGGTTGAATGTTTTGTGTTGGAGGATTGAGGATTTGGGGTGTTAAGTTTGATGGAGATTTGTATGGGAGAGAGAGTTGGCAGGATGTGTTGGCAAGAGTGAAGAAGAAAGTTAAGTTTTGGTCTTTGAGGACTTTATCGTTGGAAGGGAAAGTGTTGGTTGTGAAAGCGGTTGTGATTCCTATTTTGTTATTTTTGTATTATGTGTTTCTGTCGCCTGATAGAGTGATGAAGCAGATTGTGAGAGTGTGTTTTTCGTTTTTTTTGGTCGTCGAGGATGGAGAAGTTGAAGAGAGAGAAAGTGATGAAAGGTGCAATGAATAGTGGGAAAGGTATGGTGAGTATTGAGAAGTTTCTGGTGGTGAAGTATGTAAGTATGTCTGTGAGATTAAGCGAGAAAGAGAATGTTGCAGGATGTATGGTGAGATATGCTGGTGGGAGTGTGTTACGGAAATGTAAGTTGTGTGAGGTTGATTTGAGGAAGCCTGTATGTTTTGTTGCGCCTTGGTTTTATGTGAGGGTTGATATGTGTATGAGGAGGTATGGGTTTGCAAGATGTGACGCGAGATAAATGGTGTGAGAGTAAGAAAATTATGTAGTTGTTGAAAGAGAGGGAGGAATTGGAAGGAATAGATGGTTTAAGAGTTGCGGAATGTAAGAAAGTCTGGAAGAATGTATGTTGTAAGGGAGTGGATAATAGTCAGAAAGATATTGCATGGGTGTTTGCCTACTAGGGAGTTTCAGAGAAGGAGAAGGTTTGTTGATAGTGAAGTGTATCCGAGGAGTGGGTGTGGGGGGATTGAGAGAGTGAAACATGTGTTTTGGGAGTGTCGGTATGCAAAGAAAGTATGGAGTAGGATGGAGAAGATGGTGAAGGGATTGACTGGTGTGGATGTTTTAACGTATGAGATGGTGTTGTATGGTTTCACGAGGAATGAGGAGAGATTGTTGTGGATAGTGGTGAATTGTGTTATTTAGGGTTGAGCGAACCCGAACTGTAAAGTTTGGGCTCGGTACGGACTTTGGTTTTTTTTTGTACCCGGACCCGAACACGGACATTTTGCTGAAAGTTCGGGTTCGGGTCCTGTGTTCGGGAATGTTACGGTGGGCTGCAGGGCAGCCAATACCCATTTTTTTACTACTGTGACTAAGAAGCCATCACAGCCATGCCTACTAATGGCATGGCTGTGTTTGGCCAGTGCAGCATGTGACCCAGCATGTGACCCAGCCTCTATATAAGCTAGAGGCACACAGCACAGCTCGTCACTCTGCTTTAGCTAGGGTAGGGAAAGGCTGCTGCTGATCTGAGGAAGAGATTGAGATAGGACTATCCTGCTTCAGAAATCTACACCAGTACTGCATCTGTCCATGTGAGATACTCTGCATTAGACAGTTTAGGGAAAGGTTCCTGCTTGTTCTGATAGGGAGAGAATTATATAGGAGATACTCTGCATATTGCACCAGCACTGCATAGGTTCCTGTGAGATACTCTGCATATTACAGCAGCACTGCATAGGTTCCTGTGAGATACTCTGCATATTACAGCAGCACTGAGTAGGTTCCTGTGAGATACTATGCATATTACAGCAGCACTGAGTATGTTACTGTGAGATACTCTGCATATTACAGCAGCACTGAGTAGGTTTTTGTGACACACTCTGCATATTACAGCAGCACTGAGTAGGTTCCTGTCAGATACTCTGCATATTACAGCAGCACTGAGTAGGTTTTTGTGACACACTCTGCATATTACAGCAGCACTGAGTAGGTTCCTGTCAGATACTCTGCATATTACAGCAGCACTGAGTAGGCTCCTGTGAGATACTCTGCATATTACAGCAGCACTTAGTAGGTTCCTGTCAGATACTCTGCATATTACAGCAGCACTGCATAGGTTCCTGTGAGATACTCTGCATATTACAGCAGCACTGAGTAGGTTCATGTGAGATACTATGCATATTACAGCAGCACTGAGTATGTTACTGTGAGATACTCTGCATATTACAGCAGCACTGAGTAGGTTTTTGTGACACACTCTGCATATTACAGCAGCACTGAGTAGGTTCCTGTCAGATACTCTGCATATTACAGCAGCACTGCATAGGTTCCTGTGAGATACTCTGCATATTACAGCAGCACTGAGTAGGTTCCCGTGAGATACTCTGCATATTACAGCAGCACTGCATAGGTTCCTGTGAGATACTCTGCATATTACAGCAGCACTGAGTAGGTTACTGTGAGATACTCTGCATATTACAGCAGCACTGAGTAGGTTCCTGTGAGATACTCTGCATTAACTACTTGCCGACCGCGCACCGTCATTATACAGTGGCAGGTCGGCTCTCCTGGGCGAGAGCCCGCAGCTATATGGCGGCTCTTTGAGCGGCCACTAGGGGCGCGTGCCCCCGACTCCCGTGCGTGTGCCCGGCGGGCTCGATCGCCGCCGGGCACCCGCGATTGCTCGTTACAGAGCGGGGACCGGGAGCTGTGTGTGTAAACACACAGCTCCCGGTCCTGTCAGGGGGGGAAATGCTGATCTTCTGTTCATACAATGTATGAACAGAGGATCAGTGTTTCCCCTAGTGAGGCCACCCCCCCCACAGTAAGAACACACCCAGGGACATACTTAACCCCTTCCCCGCCCCCTAGTGTTAACCCCTTCACTGCCAGTGGCATTTTTATAGTAATCCAATGTATTTTTATAGCACTGATCGTTATAAAAATGCCAATGGTCTCAAAAATGTGTCAAAAGTGTCCGAAGTGTCCGCCATAATGTCGCAGTACCGAAAAAAAAACAGTGTATCGGCGTAGGTAGAATAGAACTCCGATGGCAAGCCATCAGATCCGGTGCTTTGGATTTCGGGAGTCCAGCCAACGCTTTGGAGATTTCCTCCGCCGTCAGTGGCTCCTCCAGTGTGTGAATCTGTTCCTTAGCCGAGGGATCGGCAGATCAGTGAAAAATTCATCCGACAGAGAGTCGCCGTCAGGGGCCACTGTGTCATACAGAGAGGAAAAAAAGTCACTAAACATAGAAGTCACCTGCCCTGGGTCAGTCACGAGGTCGCCCCCCCCCCCGGAGAGCGCAGGGAAATCACCACTGGGGGTCTCTCCTCACAGTGTACCAGATAGGCGAGTCGTTTTCCCGCTCTCTCGCCATGCTCAAACGTTCGTTGTCTAAGAAAGAAGAGCTTTCACTTCGACTTCTCATAGTGTAGTTAGTCAACTGTCCTGGAACAGAGTTTAAGGTCTTCAGCTAAGTCAGCGGTCGGGTTATCAGTGAACTCCCTCTCTTTTGCAAGAACAAGGTCCGTGGCCCTATCTAGCGCCTCTGCAGATGTTTTTTGAGGGAATTTATACGGGACGAGAGTGTCATGCGTGCATGTAGTTTAAAAGTCTCCCAGACCACCTGCGGTGACGCAGAGTCAGAGTTACTATCAAAGTACTGCTACCGTCGCCAAGTCTGCATCCTCTGGGAGCAGGGTTAGCCAGAATGGATTTAACTGCCACGAAGGTGGTGGGCGGGCCTGGGGCAGTGACAATTCCGCCCAACAAGGGCAATGATCAGAGAGGGATCTGGGGGAGAAGCCCACATCCCTCAGTCTAGGGAGAAGGGATTTAGATATTAGTATTAAATCTATACATACATTGATTGATGTGAGGCAGAGAAGCTGGAGTACATTCTGTCCGTGGGGTGGCCACGCCTCCACATATCAACTAGGTTGAAATCGGCGAGGAGCCTTGCGAATCTCGTGTGATGTGATGCCAACGGCGCGGCCGTGGGCCCAGCCATCCTATCCAAGGAGGGATCTAGCACATTATTGAAGTCGCCCAGCCAGACTGCTGGCGTATCAGGGTGAAGGGCCATAAAGTCAAACCCAGCAACCAAAATAGTGGAGTGGAACGGAGGTGGAACATAGAATGCCATTAGTAAAAGCACATCCCCATATAGTTTAGCTTTCAAGTAAACATACCTGCCCCGCGGGTCCAGTACTGAAGCCTGGAGTTCAAAATGAGCCGTTTTGGCAATTAACAGTGAGACCCCTCTAGATTGGGAGGTATGAACTGACTGGAATCCCCAGCCCACCCACGGTCGTCTAAGTGTTCTCTGAACTGAGCCCTCCGCATGAGTTTCCACCAGAACCACCACATCCGCCCTCTGCTTTTTTAGTACTGCAAAAATCGCAGATCGCTTGATTGGATCTCTCATCCCACGGACATTCCAAGTGAGGAACTTCAGTGTGACCATGGGGTGAGACATGAGAAATATGAAACCCACAGGATTCAGACAACACTCAATGATGATCAATGACATATTAGGACTACGCTCAAGTACATCAATACACATAGGCACAATCACAGTTGTATTTCACATAGGACAGTTTTGCTCAAATAAAAAATAAAATTTGTAAAAAAAAACACTAATGTAGAACATTTGAACCCACCCAACCCCCCTCCCTGCCCTGCACTGTCCCCAACTGGTGCAGGCTTGAACCCTCAACTGCCAACATGGCGAGAACAGCACCCAGATCATAGCAAAAAACACTGAATCTCAAAAATAAACTCAGGGGGGCCACCAGCGTTGTATTCGGACAGACCAAACAAGGGAGGTCTGTACTGTGGCAATGGCGGCACCCCTCCAGTCCTGGTTGTGGGTTGCCGCAGGTGGGGCGAAACTTTGCTGAGTGCTATGGCACATTGTAGGAATGTTCTCGCTGTCCATTGCGCGCCTCGATGCAGACTGCTCCCCTCTGTCGGAGGAAGAAGAGACAATGAGAGGAAACAAAAAATTCCTTTAAAAAAATAACAAATGAAAAATAGAAAAGTACAGTAGCTACCACCCCGTCTGGCTCCCTGTGGTGCTATACAAGCGGTCAGGTAGTTAAGGAAGCCCCCCCCCCCGATGAAAAAAAAAACAAGCAGTGTGAGTAAGGGGAGATAAACAGTGATGGACATTGCAGCCCTGTAGACACAGTATTCCCCGCGGGAGGGTCATATAGCATGAAAAGGTCACATCTTCTACAGGCACATGGCAATGTCAGAATGCAATATGGAGCCCCCGCCATTACAAAGGGGAGAGAAAGGGTCCTCCCAGGGATGAAGAGGAAACAAAAGTTGGTGGGGCTGTTCACTCCGCGGAGGCAAACAGGAACAAATGGGGAGAACCCCCCAACATGCGGGAAACCAGGGAGCACAGGTTCCCCACGGATGCAGGCGAGATGAACTGCAAGGTTAAGGCACTAGAAACTTCTACGTAGCAAACAGCATGGTACTTATCTGCGTCCTTCCTGCCATTCCAGCCAGGCTATAACCTCCTCCGGGTCATCAAAGAAATGCGATCGGTCCTCACCCTCCACACGTAGACGGGCCAGGAACAACATGGCGTATTTCACATGCTTGACATGCAGACGCCGCTTGGCTTCCATGAAGGTCTTTCGCCTGCGCTGGACCTCAGCCAAGAAATCCAGGAAGACAGCTTGTTGTCAAAGGGGATGTTGCCCCTCTCTCTGCTCAGGCGGAGGATGGCATCCCTGTCCCTGAAATTGAGGAGCTTTGCTATAAACGTGCGAGGGGGTGCACCGGCTGGCGGCGGTCTGCCCGACATGCGGTGTGCATGTTCCACGGCGAACATGGGGGAGAAGGCCTCCCTGCCATAGTTTTTCCAGGAAAACTTGTGGGTCTCTCCCCTCTACCCCCTCGGGAAGGTCGATGAATCTAAGGTTACACGTTCGGGTTCTGTTTTCGAGGTCATCTTGCTTCTGTAAGAGCAGATTGATCTGCAGCTGCATGGCCTCTGAGGAGTGTTGGAGGGGGGAGGGAGTCCTCAACTGCACCCAGTCTTACCTCCGCCTCGGTAACTCTCTCCCTCAGCATATGTATATCCTGCCTTACCAGGGATATGTCCACCTTCACCTCTTCTATCCTCGCCGTAAGGGTGGTTTGGCAAGCCATTACTGCGTCCTGGCAGCTCGTCCTTTTCGGGAGCTGGCCGTGTTGAGCCTCAACATGCAGAGAAATTAGTAGAGTGGATGACCAAGCCGTCTTCATCCTCCTCATCCTCTCTCACCCAGGCTGAGCTTAGTTTGTCTGGCAAAGCAGCTGCCAAGGCGTCCTCTTCCCTCTGCACAATGGCATCACACAATCCTTCCCTAGTCCACATGAAGATGCGCAGAGTTTTGAAGGCTCCGATGACGGAACACAGAGGAAGGCATTGATGTGAGCCCAGAGAGAGCGGGTGCCCGAGCGGAACAGCAATCTGGCAGTCATGTTCCCCCAGCTGCAGCATACTGCCAGGTTTTCGACAGTGATGAGGAGGGAGGGGATGATGAGGTCACTGACTCTACGTGGGTGCCTGATAGGAGAGTGTAGGAGGAAGAGGAGGAGGAGGAGGAGGAGGAGGAAGAGGCACAGGCACATCTCCAAAGAGGCAGGATGCCCTCCAGGGGCCAGCTTAAGGGCAGCACACCAACTGCATTACATCGCAGAGCTACGCCTGTGCAGGGCGTTGCTGTGTCTCAATGGTACTGCAAAAGTTCTTTGGTGTGGGTCTTTTTTGAGACATGTGCATCAGATCACACTGTCGCTATTTGCAACATATGTCTCAAGCGTATCTCGCGTGGCCAAAACATCACCCGCTTGGGCACCACATGCTTGACCAGACATATGTCGACCTGCCATGCAGTTCGTTGGCAAGCATACCTGAAAGACCCACACCAAAGAACAAAGTGGACCTCCCCTTGCCCCTCATCAGCTGGGAGTTCCAACCCCACTAGACCCTCAGTCCTCTCTGAAGCTTGCACTGATAGGACTGAAGGTGTAGAAATAGGTGTGTCACAACCTAGTAGTACATGCAGGAAATCTACTGATGGTAGCAGACAAATTTCCCTGCCCCAGCTGCTGCAGCGCTGAAAGAAGTACTCTCCCAGCCATCCACATGCCCAGCGGTTGAATGCTAGCTTAGTGAAATTGCTAGCACTTCAACTGCTACCTTTTCAGTTGGTAGATTCTGCCCCCTTCCGTGAGTTTGTGGAATGTGCGGTACCTCAGTGGCAAGTACCCAAACGCCACTTTTTCTCACGGAAGGCGATTCCCGCTCTCTACCGGCATGTGGAAGGCAATGTCCATGCCTCGCTGGACAGGGCGGTCAGTGGTAAGGTGCATCTTACCGCTGACTCATAGTCCAGCAGGCATGGACAGGGACGTTACCTCTCTTTCACGGTGCATTGGGTGACTCTGCTGGCAGCTGGGAAGGACGCAGGGCAAGGTACAGTAGTGTTGGAGGTTGTTCCGTCACCACGCCTCCAAAACACTACTACTGGTTGTGACACACCTCTCTCCTCCACCCCCTCCTCTTCTTCTTCCTCTGTGGCCTCTTCCTGTGCTGATGTTTCCTCTGAACCAGACGTGCTCCGTAGGCGTATTAGGGGCTACGCAGGAATGCAGGCCAAGAGATGCCATGCGGTCCTAGAGCTGGTGTGCTTGGGAGACAGGAGCCACACTGGGGCAGAGGTTCTGTCAGCTCTACAGGGGCAGGCTCAGAGTAGGTTGACGCCATGCCAGCTTAAGCCAGAAATGGTGGTTAGCGACAATGGCACTCGACCTCCTCTCTGCCCTGCGACAGGGAAAACTGACCCATGTGCCCTGTTTTGCTCATGTTCTGAATTTGGTGGTGCAGCGGTTTTTGGCCAGGTACCCGGGCTTACAGGATGTCCTGAAGCAGGCCAGGAAAGTCTGTGTGCATTTCCGAAGGTCATACAATGCCACTGCTCGGCTTACAGACCTCCAAAGGGAATACAACCTGCCCAAGAACTGCCTAATCTGTGACATGCCCACCAGATGGAACTCTACATTGGCCATGCTGCAGCAGCTGCACACGCAGCAGAGGGCCATCAATGAGTACCTGTGCCAATATGGCAGCAGAACTGGGTCAGGGGAGCTTGTTTTTTTTCCCCCACGCCAGTGGGCCTTGATCAGGGATGCATGCACTGTCCTGTCACCATTTGAGGAGGCCACGAGGATGGTGAGCAGTGACAGTGCATGCATCAGTGAGACTGTCCCTCTTATTCACCTGTTGGAGCACACGCTACGTGAAATAATGGACAGGGCCCTTGAGGCAGAACAGAGGGAGGAAGAGGAGGACTTCCTTACCTCTCAAGGCCCCCTTTATCCAGACAGTGGTCCTGCATGCCCGCCTAGCACACAGGAAAAGGACGAGGAGGACGAGGTGGAGGAGGAGGAGGATGATTGTATCAGCAGCATGGAGGTGGAGCCTAGCACTCAGCAGCAGCAGCAGTCTTCAAGGGATCACTTACAGTCCCAAGGAACCTGTGGACTTTTACGTGGCTGGGGAGAGGTGGCTGCGGATCCTGAGGACTGTGCCCCGAATGCCTCAGCAAACCTACGCTGCATGCCCTCCCTGATCCTGCAAAGCATGCGTAAGGATCCTTGTGTTCGTGGTATCAAGGAGAGGGATCATTACTGGCTCTCCTTGATCCACGTTACAAGAGTAAGGTTGTGGAGTTTATCTTGCCGTCGCAGAGGGAGCAGAAGATGAAAAATCTTCGGGAGGCCTTGCAGAAGGGTCTGTGCAATGCGTTCCCAGAACCTGGGTGATTACCAAATCCTGTTCCTGGACAACGTGTTGCTGAGGCTTCGGTGAGTCACAGAAGGAGCGGTGGAGAAGGTGGCCATCTGACCGATGCGTTCAGACAATTTTTTAGTCCGCAGCCCCAAGGTATGACCATCGCCAGCGTTTGGTTTACATGGTGCATGAATACCTAGGGGCAAGATCAGACTTGGATACCTTCCCCACTGAAAATCCTCTGGCTTACTGGGTCTTGAGGATGGATCACTGGCCAGAGCTTGCACAGTACGCAATTGAGCTACTGGCTTGCCCTGCATCCAGCGTCCAGCGTTCTTTCAGAACACACATTCAGTGCTGCTGGAGGCTTTGTGACCGATCACAGGGTGCGCCTCTCCACGACTCCGTCGATCGACTGACCTTCATAAAAATGAATCAGGCTTGGATCAACACCAGCTACCAAGCACCTGATGCTGATGTAACTGAATAATTTTTTTGAAATGACAGATCCCTTGGAGACTGCCTATGCTGATGCTGAGTGACTGTCCTGTTATGCTGCTGACTGAATATCCTTTTCCTCCTCACTGATCTTGCTGATAGCTAGTAAGAACATTTTTGTTTCTGGGCTCCGCCACCAGTGCCTAAGGCCCAATTTTTCTGCCCCTGTTTGACAGGGGCGTCTAATAACAATTTTTGATGCAATACTTTGCATATGGCTCTTTGCTGCGCTCCAATTACAGTATCTGTGAGGGGTTGCAGTGTTGTGTTGTGCCTAAGGCCCAATTTTTCTGCCCCTGTTTAACAGGGGCGTCTAATAACAATTTTTGATGCAATACTTTGCATGTGGCTCTTTTCTGCGCTCCAATTACAGTATCTGTGAGGGGTTGCAGTGTTGTGTTGTGCCTAAGGCCCAATTTTTCTGCCCCTGTTTAACAGGGGCGTCTAATAACAATTTTTGATGCAATACTTTGCATGTGGCTCTTTGCTGCGCTCCAATTACAGTATCTGTGAGGGGTTGCAGTGTTGTGTTGTGCCTAAGGCCCAATTTTTCTGCCCCTGTTTAACAGGGGTGTCTAATAACAATTTTTGATGCAATACTTTGCATGTGGCTCTTTGCTGCGCTCCAATTACAGTATCTGTGAGGGGTTGCAGTGTTGTGTTGTGCCTAAGGCCCCATACACACGAGAGGATTTATCCGCGGATACGGTCCAGCGATTATGATTCGGCGACGTGCGCGACGCTGTCATATAAGGAAATCCACGCATGCGTCGAATCATTACGACGCATGCGGGGGATCCCTTCGGACGGATGGATCCGGTGAGTCTGTACAGACCAGCGGATCCATCCGTTGGGATGGATTCCAGCGGATAGATTTGATAGCATGTCATCAAATATTTATCCGCTGGAAATCCATCCCAGGGGATAAATATCCGCGGAAACAGATCCATAGGATCTATCCGCTGAAACCCATTCGCTGGGATTTTTCAGCGGATGGATTCTATCGTGTGTATGGGGCCTTAGGCCCAATTTTTCTGCCCCTGTTTAACAGGGGTGTGTAATAACAATTTTTGATGCAATACTTTGGATGTGGCTCTTTGCTGCACACCAATTACAGTATCTGTGAGGGGTTGCAGTGTTGTGTTGTGCCTAAGGCCCAATTTTTATGCCCCTGTTTAACAGGGGCGTCTAATAACAATTTTTGATGCAATACTTTGCATGTGTCTCTTTGCTGTGCTCCAATTACAGTATCTGTGAGGGGTTGCAGTGTTGTTACACCACCACCAGTGCCTAAGGCCCAATTTTTCTGCCCCTGTTCTAGTACTTTTCTTTTTTTGATTATTTTCTAATTTGAGTTCATTCTAGCTTTCTCCTACGTTATCATAGAGTCATGTTTATTTTCCTGTACTAAATACTCATAATTGTAAACACCACAAATCTAGATGTGTTCTTTTAGGCAGCATTGATATAATAAGAAGCCACACATTGTTGAGTATCCAAAAATATTTATTGAATTACACTTAAAATGTGTCATTTTAATTTTTTCAAAAAAAAATTCAAAAAATATCTTAACCCCCCTGGCGGTATTCCCGAGTCTGACTCGGGGTGAGATTTTTGGGCTACGATCGGTAACCCCGAGTCAGACTCGGGCTCGCCTCGCTGAATCCACAGGCTTGGTTTACTTACCTTGTCCCTGGATCCAGCGATGCCACCACGCTGTGTGAGCGAGCGGGACCTCGCTTGATTCACACAGTGCCTCTGTGTGCCGCCGATCTCCGTTCCCTGTGATGTTACGACGCACGGGGCAGAGAACGGCGCAAAATTCAAAAAGGTAAACAAACACCTTACATACAGTATACTGTAATCTTAAAGATTACAGTAGTGTATGTAAAAAATACATCCCCCCCCCCCCCCCTTGTCCCTAGTGGTCTGTCCAGTGCCCTACATGTTCTTTTATATAATAAATACTGTTCTTTCTGCCTGCAAACTGTAGATTGTCCATAGCAACCAAAAGTGTCCCTTTATGTCAAAAATGGTTTTAGAACAGCTAGAAAACAGCGATACTAAATTATAATCACTTGCAGAATTGTGCGATAGCGATTTGTGGGGAAATTCGTCATAAAAAAATAAAAGTAATGTCAGCGACAATTCTGCAACTGAGCAAATTTAAGTGATTTTGAGTTGATTACATTATTGAATATTTTTTATTATAATTATATTATTATTTGTTATAATTATTTATAATTATTTATTATATTATAATTTATAATTTTGTTTTTAAAAAAAAATTCATTCCTGGGATGCCTACTTGACTCTTGTTTGGTCAGATTTATGTGAGTTATTCCTAAGAATTACAGGTCTACAATATAAAACGCCAAATTTCCTTGCAAATAATGGTACCGCTTTCAGCACCTTTTTTCTGAAATAATAATACCGCCAGGGAGGTTAAAGGAGTTGTAAAGGAAAAAAATGTTTTGCCTAAAATGAATGTCTGCAAGGTAGACAGACAGAATAGTGTAATGATTCTGTTAAAAAACGAGTAAATACCTATTAAATTCCTTCATCTATATCACCTCCAGCGTTCTAGTTTCTGTTCTCTCATTCACTTCCTGGTTTGCGGCGCTCGTTGATGTAAGAACTAAATTTTCCAGTATGCATTGCGGCACGCCCAGTAATTCACACCTCTTTGAAGTCTCTAACATGTAGAGAGCGTCCTGCCGCACAGATGTAGTTCCCAGGAGGGGGCGAGCACGTCACTGACCACTGCAGTAAAGCCTCCCGTCCCGGTGGTGAGTAACAATCAGACAAGCAGGAAGTGAACAGAACAGAGAAGAAATAGAGCAACTTCTGAGCAAAAACGAACAATGAGGAAGTGAAAAGAGGAATGTCTGCAGGTAAAGGATGCTTATTATGAAACATTTTTTTTTCCTTTACAACCCCTTTAATAGAAATTCTTTAATTTTTTTTTGTCAAGAAATATATTTTTGCTTTTAAATACTTGTCTACATCTATTTTTATTTTTTATTATTATTATTATTTTTTTTAAACCCTCCCCAGCACATCAATGAGATTTTTCAGGTTTTGGTCCACCTTTCGGTTTTTCTTTATAATCTTCTCTAACGCAAGGTTTGTGTCCTCTATTTCTGCCCTGCAGGACATGATCTCCCCAATTTGGACATGGGCACTGTAGGTGTCTAATCCGCCCCCAACAGCTCGAACACCTCCTGAAATTTGGAAAAAAAACATGTATTACAATTATGCAGGCCTACATGTATTACCTGAAGCTGTGCTGTATGACACTGACCTGATGTGGTGGCATTTTCCACTTCCTGCACATCCGGCAAGGGTGGGGCTTGGCTCTGTGTGGGGTTGGTCGGCTCCACTGCTGCAGCTTGATTGCACCCTATGAGATTGTAAAAAAAGGGATACATGAATCAAAAAGATTAGAGGCCTGAAAGAGGAATATCAATCATTCTTTTTATAAAGTGTGTTACAATTGTCTGTTTTTACAATCCTTCTAAGCTTAACACATGATTTTATCCATTACCAAAGCTGCTGCATTTCTCTATCTTTGGCCAAGTTTCCTACATGGAAAAACACCAAGTATCCACTGTATGACCTCTGTGTGACACCCTAACTAGGTTGTTCTTGTGGCCAACACTCAGTGCCGATCCTTACCTCCCTGGGGCCCGAACCAAAATGACATGGCACATTAAAAATGAGAAGCGGGGGCGCTGACGACAGTGACATGTCACATTAAAGAAAGTTGAGAAGTGGGGGGAGGTGGTGTTCTGCTGTCGGAAATTACATCTTACATTAAATTGAGAAGCAAGGGGTGCTGACTTATTGCCTCTTCTCCCATGCAGCCAGCGAGTTGAGAAGCGGGGTGAGGGGGCGAAAATGACTTCTTACCAGGCGAGGCCTCTAGTTATTTGGGGGGCCCTTCGCAGCTTTGCGGGGCACTAAGCGGCTTGCATAGTGAGCCTATAGGGTGGATCGGCCATGCCAACCATTGTGCTACTGAGTCCATATGTGTAATCAACTGCTGTGCTGAGCATACTCTCCTTTTACTGTATATTGACTTAAAGCGGGGGTTCACCCAAAAATAAACTTTCTGACATTAGCTACATCCCTCCAGCATACTGCTAACATCTGCAGTATGCTGTTTTTTTTTGTACTTATCGTTATACGTGCCCTTGTTATCCGGCTCCGAGCGGGGGATTACTTCCGGGTATAGGCGCTCCTAAGCGAAGAGGAGTTGATTGACGGGCTGCTAAAGCGCGTCACGCCTTCCGAAAATACCCGAAGTGACACTCGGGTGTTTACGGCGCCTGCGCAGTCGGCTATACACGGCAGGAGCAGGTGCCGTAAACGCCCGAGTGTCACTTCGGGTATTTTCGGAAGGCGTGACGCGCCTTAGCAGCCGTCAATCAACTCCTCTTTGCTTAGAAACGCCCATTCCCCGCAGGATTCCCCGCTCGGAGCCGGATAACAAGGGCTCATATAACGATAAGTACAAAAAAAAACAGCATACTGCAGATGTTAGCAGTATGCTGGAGCTAATGTCAAAACGTGGATTTTTGGGTGAACCTCCGCTTTAAGTTGGATTATTTAAATCTAGTTAATAACACATCTGCATTAAATAAAAAATTGGTCTCACATAAAAAGATCTTAAATAGAATGATAGACCAATTATTATGCCCACAAACATGAACCTTGAGACATCTATTCTTGAACTGTATATATACACAACCTGAAATAAAAAGCACATGCCGCAAAATAATAAAAATAAATATTCAGAGTACACATGAAAATTACTTACGTCTTCTGATGACTCTTCAAATTCTCTCCATCTGGTCCGGCTCTCTGATTTTCAAATCAGAACATCTCTTGCGCAACTGCTCCCTGGACCTCTGCACCCCGAATTTTGCATGGATAGTCCTCCGTACCTTCTCCATGATCTGGGCCTTGACTTTATTGGGGTTCTTGTAAGGCCCTTTTTTGCAGTCGTAATCCTCCTTTTTAAGAATAGCCACCATCTCAATCATCTTGTCTAAGGTCATGTTGGTGGCTTTGTACCTCCTGCTCCTCCTGGTGTGTGCCTGGCCTCTCTCCTGCCTGGTTGCAGCTTGCTGTCTCTCCTCCATCATGTCTTCAGACTCTTCACCGTCTTGCATTAACCGACTAAAAAGGGGCGTGGCAATCACTAGAACGATCGTCATGGGCGGGGAAACGTGCAGAGCTTCTCACATGCGCAGTGTATAAAGGGATATTGCGTGAATGAGAACGTCGTTCACAGTCGGTAGAAAACGTCGGAGAAACGATTGTGCAGTACGACGATACGAAACTTGATTTTTGGACTTTATGATCAGTGGATGAGTTTGTGGGTTAGATATGGGGAGGAAGCTAAGGCTTGACTGACATTAGCTTTTTTTGCTTAATTTTGACTTTCAGGAATAATGGAGACCTTCAGAGAACAGGAGTTCTTCACAGAATTTGTTCAAAGGGGGCCCCGGATGACAACCCCCCTTTTTTTCTAGAATTTTTATTTCCCCCCAAAAAAATGTATTCAGCCAAGATCTGGCATTGTAATGCCCCCCCCCAACCCTAAAATAATCGTCATATTGTTGCCAGTTGCCACACAGCACGTGCACTTTGGGGGGCCAAGCCTGTATGGACAGTCTCACGGGCCACCACCACTGGAACATCAGTGGCCTCATCAGGCACAAGTGTCATGTAGTTTGTTGATGGTCTCTTTAGGAAATTGTGCAATATGCAGGAGCAAAGTATGACATGGTTCTGATTCTACTTAACAAACCTACAGTGGGTGACCGCGATATTGTGTCAATCTCGCTCCCTTTCTCGGCGAGATTGTCTCCTTACAACCCATACCAGACCTAAGGGCCTGGTATGCTCCTGGGGGGGGAACCCATGTCGGTTTTTTATTTAAAAATTGGCGTGGAGTTCTCCCTCTCGGGAATGCATACCAAATGCCGACGCTAGAATTGGCGGGAATCCAAGTCGGATCTCCCGTCGCTTCTATGATGCGCTCGCAGGAATGTGCTTTGTCTATTCCAGCGAGTGCGAGATGTCGGCACCATGTCGCCGAGAATCAGCGATGCTGTCGTGCTAGAAACACATTCTCGGCAACATCCGCTGTATAGTCCTTATCTTGTTTGCACGCCTGTATACTGCTGTTCAAAGTATATAGGGCCAAAAGGTCTTGTCAGGGCAGATCCTCGCTATAGGCTCACTATGCAAGCTGCTTAGGGCTCCGCAAAGGGCCCCCAAATTACTAGAGGCCCCGCCTGGTGAGAAGTCATTTTCGCACCCTCACCCCGCTTCTAAACTCGCTGGCTGGCCTGAGTCATTTACGACAGCAGAACACTCCCTCCCCCCGCTTCTCAACTTTCTTTAATGTGACATGTCACTGTCGTCAGCGCACCACCCGATTCTCATTTTTAATGTGCCATGTCATTTTGCTTAGAGCCCCAGGGAGGTCAGGATCGGCACTGGGTCTTGTAATGACCTGGGGGGAGTGGTGGCGGGGAAACTCATGCTATTTTTTTCAATAATTTGTATCCATATTGCAGGGACCAAACATTACATTAAAGCCACAAGCAGTTTTAAATTAGTTTTTTTTTCCATTGATACATGTTCCCTGGGGAAAGACCTGGGTTCTCAAAGACGTTTTCCAACAATAACTTAAATATTGGGCTTTAAAATGAGCACTTTTGAATTCGAATGTTCGAGTCCCATAGACTTCAATGGGGTTCTAAATGTTTGCGCGAACGGTCGGTCCGTTTGAAAGTTCTGGTGCGAACCGAACGCGGGTATGTTTGGCTCATCCCTAATACTGAGCGAAGTTTGTGCTGATTAAACCATTGTACATTCTGGGTCCGGAATCTGTGACGGTTGTTGTTATATTTTTGTGAATTGCTTGCAGATAGTTGCTGATACTTTTTTGTACACTGTACTGTTTTTCTTTGTTTATGTTCCAATAAAACTTTCTTTGAGAAAAAAAAAAAAAAAACAGCAAGGGGTTGAACATAAATATCAAGTATAACATTTTAGGAACTGCAAACATTTGAATACACAGTCCTTCCATTTTCAGGGGTTCAAATGTAATTGGACAAATGTATATACTGTATTTATCGGCGTATACCGCGCACTTTTTTGCCCAGGGCAAAATCATGGGTGTGCGATATACGCCGATACCCGCTTTCCCGCACCGAGTTTGAACACTGTGCCGGCATATACCGAGCGCAGTACACTCGTGTATAGTCGGGCAGGCTCGGCTCCTCTCGCGCTCACGTCCTGGACATACAGGACGTCCAGGACGTGAGCGCGAGAGTAGCCAAGCCTGCCCGACTATACCCAAGTGTACTGCGCTCGGTATATGCCGGCGCAGTGTTCAAACTCACCACGGGAAAGCGGGGATCGAGTGGGGAGGACACCGCAGAAGGACGCCGGACCAGACGAAGAGGACACCCGAAGCCGCAGACGGACGCCGGACCCGACGAGGCCGCCGATGGACGCTGCACAAGACACCAAAACTGTAAGTACTAAAATGTTTTTTTTTACAGGAATGCGGGTCCACTTTAGGGGTGCACGCTATACGCCGGACCGCGCAATACCCCGATAAATACGGTAATCATAAATATCATAAATAAAATGTTCATTTTTAATATTTTGTTGAAAATCTTTTACTGGCAATGACTGCCTGAAGTCTGTAAACCATGGACATGACCAAAGACTGGGTTTCCTCCTTTCTGATGCTTTGCCAGGCTCTAACTGCAGCTGTCTTCATTTGTTCATTATGTGTGGGTCTTTCTGCCTTTAGTTTTGCCTTCAGCAAGTTAAATGCATGCTCAATTGGGTTGAGATCAGGTGATTGACTCGGCCATTGCAGAATATTCCACTTTGTTTCCCTCAAAAGCTCCTGGGTTGCTTTTGCAGTATGTTTTGGATCATTGTCCATCTGTACTATGAAGCGCCGTCCAATCAACTTTGCTGCATTTGTCAGAATCTGGGCTGACAGTATATCTTTAAACACTGCAGAATTCATCCGGCTGCTTCTTTCTTCTGTCACATCATCAATAAACACCAATGACCCAGTGCCGCTGGAAGCCATGCAAGCACATGCCATCACACTGCCTCCACCATGTTTTACAGATGACGTTGTGTGCTTTGGATCATGAGCTGTTCCAAGACATCGCCACACTTTTTTCTTCCTGTCATTCTGGTACAGATTAATCTTAGTCCAAAGAATGCTTCTCCAGAACTGGTCTGACATTTTTAGATGTTTTTTGGCAAAGTTTAGTCTGGCTTTTCTATTCTTCAAGCTTATGAATGGTTTGCACCTTGTGGTGAACCCTCAGTATTTGCTGTTGTGAAGTCTTCTCCTGATTGTAGATTTTGACAATGATACGCCCACCTCCTGAAGTGTGTCCTTCACTTGTGTGGATGTTGTGATTGGGTTTTTCTTTACCATAGAGAGGATCCTGTGATCTTCCACCACGGTTGTCTTCCATGGACATCCAGGCCTTTTTATGTTGCTGAGCTCACCAGTGTGTTCTTCTTTCCTCGGAATGTACCAAACTGTTGTTTTGGCCACTCCCAATGTTACTGCTATCTCTCTGATGAATTGGTTTCATTTTTTAAGCCTTTGAATGGCCTGTTTCACTTGCATGGACAGCTCCTTTGAACGCATGATGTAAGTTCACAGCAATAGATTCCAAATGCAAATACCACACTTAGAATCAACCAGACATTTTACCTGCTTAATTGATGAAGAAATAATGAAGGAGTAGTCCACACCTGGCCATCAAACAGCATTTGATTCAACTGTCCAATTACTTTTAGTCCCTTGACTTAAAGCGGGGGTTCACCCCCCAAAAAAATGTTAAGATTACATTCAGCCGAGTTGTCAGAATGACACTCGGCTGTTTTTTTTAATTTTATCCCCGTACATACCGTATTTTCACCGCCGCTTCTGGGTATGTCTTCTGCGGGACTGGACGTTCCTAACTGATTGACAGGCTTCCGACCGTCGCATACAGCGTGTCACGAGTTGACCGAAAGAAGCCGGACTGCGAGTCGGCTCTATACGGCGCCTGCACACCGACGTTCAGCTTCTTTCGGCAACTCGTGACGCGCAGTATGCAACGGTCGGAAGCCTGTCAATCAATTGGGAACGCCCAGTCCCGCAGAAGACATACCCGGAAGCGCCCGTGAAAAAACGGTATGTACGGGGATAAAATAAAAAAAAAACAGCCGATTGTCATTCTGACAACTCGGCTGAATGTAATGTTAAAAATATTTTTTTTGGGTGAACCCCCGCTTTAAGAGCTGTAATTCCTAAATCCTTCCCCTGACTTGGATGTACATACCCTCAAATTAAACATGAGAGCGTGCACTTTCAGCCCATATGCATTATATAACTATAGCTTGAATATGTTTTGGAAAAATAACTGAAAAAATAAAATTGTGCCTGTGTCCAAATATATATGGACCTAACTGTATATTCGGGTCGGCTTATACTCGAGTAAATACGGACACTTTTGTTTTGTTGTTCGTTTTTTTTAGAAAAGCTCAGTTAAAGCACAGCTGAAAGTTGATTCATGATGATGACGTGGCTATCTATATTCAGAACATTGAGAAATCTATCACACTGAAGAGTATAAAATGAACAAGAAGAGAAGGAGAGAAATTGACACCGTCACATACTGTGGAGATGTCACTGACCAGTATGTGTCATCATAGCACAGAACCCTGGAGACACTATAGTATATTCTCCTTAACAGAGTGTGTCTTATTGTCTATAGTTATGAAGATTAAAGCTATAGCTGTATGTACCGTGCAGAAATTCCGGATCTCCTGGATTGTTCTGTGGATGGCTTTGTATTTACAGCACTCAGAGTTCGTCATTGCCCTGTAATCTCATGATAAAGGATGTAGATGAGGAATTTGGATTTTTCCAAGAGGGTGACTTCATTATCGGAGGAGTCTTCACTATACGTGCCGCCACTACAAATTTTATGGGATCAAAATCATATGTGAAGCTATTTGACTGTGTGGAGTAAGTAACATTTTATCACATTATTACATCACACAATGTCATTTTCCTATGTAAGCGCAGATTATTCAGTGCTCAGGATTGGTGTCATTATCAGAGATTTGGGTTGAAAGGAAATCTGTCAGAAACATTAATTAGTTTGCATGTTTGGGCAGAGTTTGTTCCGTGCAGCATTTCCACACATACACACGTACTGTAATGATTGATTGCCTTAGATGTTAACCCCTTCCCAGCCAGTGTCATTAGTATGGCATCAGAGCATATTTTTAGCACTGATCACTGTACTAGTGTCACTGGTTTCCTTTAAAGTGTCAGTTAATGTCAGATTGTCTGCCATACTATCACAATCCTTCTATGTCATGTACCTGGTCGCGGAGCCCGATGTGCAGGGAGCGGCTACTCTTACTCCTCTGATCCCGGGACCCCTGGTAGAGCAGACAGGGAGTTCGGGAATGCAGAGTCGCACAAGCGCCTGATGTAACGCTGGTGCTGGAGCTGAGCGAGGCTTCCGTGGTCTCCGGAGAGGCATCAGAGGTGCAGGTGCAGACTGTACGGCTTGCAGACTGGAGGCAGAGGCAATGGAAGCGGAGAGCTGCAGCAACACGGAAGGTGTACCATAGTACAGACAAAAACAAGTCCCAACAGGCCGGGTCATACACTGGCTGGCTGGCGGAGCAGGTACAGGTACGGTGGGCAGAGGCAGAGTCGTGGTTCAGGCCGGGTCAGCAACAGGCAGGCAGCAGACTGATCAGAGGGTGAGGCAGAAGAGAAGTCACAACAAGCCGAAGTCAGGCGAGGCAGAAGACGGGAGCAATCAGGAAAAAGCCGGGTCTCAGGAACAGGATCAGTAGTGGTAAACGGGTAACAGGTGTTTCTCACAGAACGCTGTAGACCGAACAGCAAGAGGCCCCAGTGTCAGATCCCTTAAATGTCCAAATTTGGTACCAGAACGGCATCTGCACGTGCCCGCATGCTGCTGCCGCCGGTGCGCATGCACGCATGCGTTACGGTGCCGCGATTGCCATTACCGCAATTGCGCGTGCCTGTGCGCGCCGATGTGCCACTACCGCCATCTGGTGGACAGGGTTGTTCATGACATTCTATAAGTTGCTGTCACGAATGTCATGTCTACCCCAACACAGGTGGTCAGTCACTCTAGCTGGCTACTGTGTGCTTCACCTATAGCAGCCCCCTTTCCCTTAAGACAAGCAGGCCTACCAGAACTTGGTTGCCACCAGGACTTTATACAAAATTCTATAGTGCCTGGTCACCATGCCTGGGCAGACGTGAACTGAGAAAAGCAAACAGATACTTGCAGTTTTAGCAGATAGCGTTTTTCAAAGACAGTTTAGGTAAAGGCAGGCTGAGTTCCAGGGATAATCCAGTATCCATTCCAGGGTAAAAGGTAGGCTGAGTTCAGGGGATAATCCAGTCCAATCCGGGTCATACACAGGGGATCCAACAGCAAGCAAGGCAGACTAACAGGAGGCTTGGTTTAAAACAATACACTAAAAACAAATATATAAGGGTGCAGCGCCAATAGGAAAAAGTTGCAATATTAGCTCTATGATTAACAGTCCTATTCAAAAACCGCCAACAATGATGGATGAGAAGTTGAAATGGGGTTGAATGCACACGTCACTGCCAGTGTGTAAAGGCAATCCCAGCCCTGGGATCGCATTTTCCATAACTGACAGAAGTTGGAGTGATGCAATTAAGGATGCTCATCTTCATCACATATGCGTTCCCTGACTCTTTATGATTTGAGAGCCAACTTCCTCTGGTAAGCAGGATTGCCGCTACACACTGGCGGTGACGAGTGCATTCAACCCCTTTTCATACTGCTAGTGCTGGGACTTCTTTACTAACTTGTCATCCATCATTGTTGGCGGTTTTTGAATAGGACTGTTCATCATAGAGCTAATATTGCAACTTTTTCCTATTGGCACTGCACCCTTATATATTTGTCAATTAGTAGTGGAATAGTATTCCAAAAAAGGTATAAATAGCAGTATACTGAACAATCGGTTAACTGTATTGGATTTTAGCTCAAGTCATACCAATGTCCTCATTTTGGCTTCAATAATATATTGCCTGTAAGTGAAATCATTAATATCACTTTAACGTGAAATTAATATCTTTGATTCTACAGTGACGATTTTCGAGCACTACTAAATGTTTTGGTTTTTCGTTTTGCTATTCACAAAGTTAACCAGAATACGGAAATTTTACCCAATATTACATTGGGCTATCATATCACTGATTCATGTTTAGATGCCGGTGTGGCAGTAAGAAATGTTCTACAAATTTTATCTGGACCACAGAAGTTGGTCCCTAATTACTCATGTTCTGGAGAAGGCAAACTGGTGGGTTTTATTGGAGACCATTACTCAATGACAACTATTTCCATGGCACAACTACTGGGGATCTATAGATATACACAGGTAAGTGCCTGGTATGCTTATAACATCATTTGTACACTATTTTTGGGATGCCTTGGTAGAAAAAAATATATGCCTATACAATGAAGAAAAATGGTTGCTATGGTGCAACACAGATAAAAGGACTTAAAGCCTAACTTTGGGAAACTTAAAAATGATCCCTAAAGCACATTCAAACTAGGGAAGAGGAAAAGCACTTTAACCTAACCGATCCTCCACCCCCCCCCCCCCAGCAGATGGTGCTCCCCTGAGCTCCAATGGTGGACACTTCCTCACCTTCATGTCCAGTGTAGGGCTATGGAGTGGACCTTACATCACTATTAAAGGGTATAAAGGGTCTTATACCACTGTAGCATTAGGGAGAAGAAACTGTGGGGACCAATCTATTAATATGGAGGAAATGAGGATTGGATAATTAGGCCTTCTTTTTTATTTCCCCTAGATTTAAACAAGCATGTCTATCATGCAGTGAAGACACAGCCCCACTACAAGGAATACTTTTTAAGTTTCTTTGTTTTAACTCCTTTTCCAGCTGGAAATTTTCAACTCTAAATGTTAATGGGCTTTAAATAATTAAATGATTTAATCAAGAAGAAGATGCCATCTTTTGCACCATACGTGTACAATTATTTGCAGCCCTCTAATATGCCATACTTTGTCTGGAAAACATAACTAAATGGCTAAATGGCCAGGGAGGACACAGATTGGTAATCATCATTATCACATCATCAGCAAATAGATACATTTTATGATCTATAGATCCAATTTTAAAACCTGTAATGTGGGCATTATTTCGAATATGTTCCGCTAAGGGTTCCATCAGTTTCAATACATTGAATATTAGTGGCGACAGGGGACAGCCCTGAGGGGTGCCATTGGTAATAGGAAATAATTTAGAGAGCATCTCAGCAGTGTAAACTTGGGCTGAAGGTGTTGAGTACAGAGCCATTATGGCAGAGAGGATGTGGCCTTGGAATCCAAATTTATGAAGTGGACAAATTTATGACCAGTGGACTCTATCGAATGCCTTCTCTGCATTCAAAGATAGGAGCAGAGAAGGCGTTCAAGAGGTCTCAGCAGTGTGGATTATATTAATTATTCTGCGGGTTGCAACAAAAGTTTTGCATACATTTTTGTATCTATATTTAAAAGTAAGATGGGTCCAAAATGTTGTGGTGACGTAGATTCCTTACTTGGCTTTGATAATGTGATTATTAATGCATTAAGCATTTCTTTTGGGAGAGACAAGAAGAAAGGCAGCGTAATTATGCATTTGGCATAAAAAAGGTGCTAGAGTTGTGTGGAATTGATTGTAGTATTCCCTCGTTAGACCATTTTGTCCAGGGGATTTGTTGGCAGGTAAAGTTGAGATGACATCTAAAATTTCTAGGGGGTAAATGGAACATTCAATTCGGAGAGTTGTTCCTGGGACAATTTGGGTAGATTCATTTCATTGAGGAAGGAGGTGGGATCATCTTTTAGATTGTATAGCGTATGGTAGTAATGATTGAAAGCGATAGCTTGAGGGTCCAACAGTTTTTGTTTTGTGGTAGGGTGAAAAAGGTGTGGGATCTTGGTTTTAATGTGGTAGCCTTTGATTCTAAGTGCCATGGCTTTCCATGCTTTATTCCCTGTAGAATAGTGTTTAGCTTTAAATAGTTTTTGGGTTTTGTCGTAAGACTCTAGTGATACATTCCTTGGTTCTTGTCTTAGGAGTACTAATTTTTCTTTCAGTTTGGGGTTGTTTGTTTTTTTGGTTCTGTTCCTCTATTGTTTTAATGGTGGATGTGAGGGTGTCTAGATGCTGTGATCTCCTCCTTCTCTTTCTAGCACTCAGCTGCATAATAATCCCCCTGATGAACGCTTTGTGGGCGTTCCAAAGAATGGTGTTGTTGGACGCTGAGCTTTGGTTGAGTTCAAAGAATTCCTCCAGGTGTTTGAGGATGGAGGCCAGGTGTTTGAATGACCGAGGCATTGGCTCTCCAAATCTTCATGCGAGGCGAAGGTGGCCACTCCTCTATGGTCATTGATATGGGAGCATGGTCTGACCAGGTAATTGTGGCTATAGAAGATTCGGATATTTTGGGTAGTGTCCATTTGTCCACCAAAAAGTAGTCAATCCGGGTGTACGAATTATGTCTGTGTGAAAATAAAGAATAGCCTTGTATCGGTGGTGTGGTGACATTGCCATACGTCGTACAAGTCATTGTTCCTTATGAAGGTGCCCACATGTGAAGTGAGTCTGGTATTGTGGGATGATGTGTCAATGGAGTTGTCCGGTATGATATTAAAGTCTCCACATACAATAAGGTGGCCTTGTCAGAATTTGGTAACAGTTTTCATCAGTCGGTGCCGATACCGATGACTGTAAGGGTTTGTCTGCTGGGTCTCGTAGATGATGTGGTGCCATCACATGCTCTGCGGACTATGCTGAACATTCTGCTGTTCTATGGAAGGAAGGCTATTTTATTCAATTGGAAAAAGCCAGGGGCTCCGAGTATCTCCTTCTGGAAGGGTCTGGTAAACTCCATGATACCCTACAAAGCTACATATGAGGCTAGAGGCTGTATGAAACAAATTGACAAATGTGTCATGTAAGGGGGTGAGGAGAGCTTAAAGTGGAAGTACCAATTTTGGGTGGAACTCCGCTTTAACTGTTTAATATAATGCTTTTTATTTTTTACTGATGAATTAGTGCCTTAAAGACGCAAGACTATGATTCTCTTTAACAGATCAGTTATGGAGCTACAGACCCTTCTCTTACTGACAGACGTCTTTATCCTCATGTTTTCCGGACAGTTCAGAATGATCATATCCACTATTTGGCTGTAATTGAGCTGTTGAAACACTTTGGCTGGACTTGGGTTGGAATATTCACAACAGACGATGATGCTGGAGATAAAGAAAAATACATTTTAACAAAGTACATGATCAGCCATGGGATTTGTGTTGAGTTTACATTTAAACTTGGAATAGAAACAATAACTGATGATATGACATTCAAAGCTCTTGAAGAAAGTGCTGCTATTTTGAAAAACTCCACTTCGAAGGTCATCGTAGTATGTGGATCTTATGTCTACATCAATGCAGTTTTCACTCTCTTTGATAGTCTTGCCTCTGAAAAAACATTTATTTTTCCTCCTATTTGGGTTTCCAGATCTTCAGTACATTTATTACCATTAACTACAATTAACGGGAGTTTAGCTGTGGAACTCTACCCCTTATTCCTTCCAGATAAAGAACATTTCTTTGATGGCATTGACAAAATGAATAGTACAAACAATTCACCAGGTTCCTGGTACTTTTTAACTATAGCAAAGTGCTTGTCTGCAAACAGAGGAAAGAGCAAAATAGTATGTGAAACAGCCCCTATGCAAGTAGAAAGATTTCCAAACATGGACGGTTTTGTGAATCAAGGTGTCACGCCACGAATATATTACGCAGTAGAAAACTTGGCTAAAGCTCTTCACAATATGCAACTATTCCCTAAAGGAAAATCTGATGATAGGCGACATCATTATTATAAGCATCAGGTAGAGGATACATCATATCTTCAGTTTAAAGAAATTCTGTATATTACATAACACAAATCACTCCCTGAGTTAATTTTTTTTAAAAGCTGTAGAGAATATTCACTTAGAAACACACAGTAAGAACAGTTCAAAATAAAAAGTTCTTTCTTAAAGTGGTTGTAAAGGATTTTTTTTAACCACTTGCTCTCTGGAAAAGTTTACTCCCCTTCATTACCAGGCCATTTCTTGCGATACGATGTTATTTTACCTGACAATTGCACGTTAGTGTGACACTGAATAATTTCCTTTTTATTTCCCACAAATAGAGCTTTCTTTTGGTGGCATTTGATTACCTCTGTGTTTTTATTTTTTGCGCCATAAACAAAAAAAAACGACAATTTTCATAAATAAATATTTTTATTTTATCTTCTGCTATAAAAAATTTCATTTTTTTTTTTTAAATCGAATTGCTTACTCAATTTAGGCCAAAATCCCAATATTTGTATATTGATTGGTTTGTGCAAAAGTTATATCGTCTACAAATGATGGGATATATTTATTTTATTATTTATTTATTTTTACTAGTAAGGGCAGTGATCAGTGACTTATAGAGGGACTGTGATATTGCAGCGGACAAATCGGAAACTAGCTGACACGTTTTGGGGACCAGTTATACTAATACAGTGATCAGTGCTAAAAAATATGCACTGTCGCTGTACTAATGACACTGGCCATGAAGGGGTTAACATCAGGGGCAACTGTGCTCCTAGCCAGTGCTTGTTGTTGTAATATTAATATATACGTGTATGTATTTTATATATATATATATATATATATATATATATATATATATATATATATATATATTGTGTTATATGTATAGCACAGTGTATGTGTGTCACATACAAACATTCCAGGCAAAAGGGTGTAAGGCCCCTTTCACACTGGGGCAGGAGGTGCACTGGTGGTATAGCGCCGCTATTTTTAGCAGTGATATACCGTAGGAATTGCGGCGATATGCAGCCGCTAGAGGTGCGGTTTTAACCCCCACTGCAGAGGCGCATTGCCGGTGGTATAGCCATGGTTTCCCATTGCTTTCAATGGGAAGGAGCAGTGGAGGAGCGGTAAACACACCACTCCTCTCACCGCTCCAAAGATGCTGCTAGCAGGACTTTTGGAGTGGTCCTGCTAGTGCACCACTCCAGTGTGAAAGCCCTCGGGCTTTCACATTGGAGAAACAGCAATCGCTGTTTAAGGTTGGTTTGCAGGAGCTATTTTTAGTGCAATAGTGCCTGCAAACCGAACCAGTGTGAAAGGGGTCTTAAGGGGACTTGTTGATCAAAGGGGGGAAGTGGCCAAACAAGATTTACTCCACATATCAAAGGGGACAGATAGTGACTCTGGGCTTTGTTAATGTTAATATGCAACAATGCAAATTAGGGCAGTTTATGACTGCAGCTGTTTCTGGCTGGGGGTCATTGTCTGTCACTCTGAAAGACAGAGGGCAGATCTAAGGCCTAATGGAAACGGCCAATCAAATTGATCAGCCATTCGATGTATAGGAGATATAACCTGGCGTTCAGTCTAGTCACTCTTCATGATTATGAAGGCACAGATCCAGGAAAAATGGGACTCTGTTGGATTTTGTCATCTGTTGCAAGACTTTGTTCTGTGTTGGAAGTCAATAAAGTGCATCTCTCTGGAAAAATTGGGTTGCTGCGGAACATTACTTACACCATCATAATAATAATAACTACTAATTAATTAGTTAACCACTATACAATATATCACTACATTGGTGCCGTTCAAGTGACCAGAAGAGCATTTTCAGGACTTAGTAACAGAAGTCGGTGATGACAACAATCCTGTGAGGTGGATAGAAGTCTGATGGAGACCCAAGGGCTGTGCTGTGACTCTAATGTCTGGTTGTGACATAAGAGAGACTGATCTACAAAATTAAACAAGTTTGGAACCCCAGAATTATTCTCTGGAGACTGGAAACTGAACAAAAATAGGACTGTGTTGTATACCAGAAGCCCTGAACTGGAAGCTGAAAGAGTAACTAATGCGGTGAGTAAAATATTTCCTTTTTTTTTATTATTAGTAATATAGTCAAAATGCTTACTCAGTGTGAAGCTAGTGTCAGTTCTGATAAAGTTAACAGATGGGTATTAAAATGTATTAAATGACATGGCGGTCCTTATAAAATTCCAGAAAAATGTAAGCAGACGTGGACTATGATGAAGACATTTTTAGAGAAAAATGTTTTTGATAGCAACATTTCAGAAAGTAAAAGAAAAGGTTGTATTGTGCAGGGCTTGTTATCTTGCTAATAAAAGAAAAGAAAAGTCGCGCTAAATGTGAGAAAACAATATGCCCATTGATATATGCATATAGTGAACACAATAAGATGAACAATAATAAACAGTGAACATCAAATACCATATATAAATATACAAGTGTAAATATGATGAGAAAATAGAAAAAAAAATAGTCCAAATTGTAATAAAAAAAAAGGGAGAAAGAAGTCCGCCAAAGGTGCAAATGATCCACAGGACGGTGTAAAGATGACGTCAAAGAACCTCCACCACCCTCAAACACTGACCCTTACCAGAGCCTAAGATCTCAAGGAGATCAAACACAGCAGTGCTATGAGATAGCAAACATCCTTCACAGTGGGAACCCCATAGGAACATCCATCAGGATAAAAGAAGCAGCCAAATCTCCACCAAAGTCTCAATCATCGAGGGGTGTCAGCACTCACAGATATGTAAAAGAATCAAGGGAGACTTGCATAGTGTAAAATCCTTTGGATGTTTTAATGAATAAAAAGAAATGCGCACTTACATCATGTCAGTAGCATTCGATCATAAAACGAATAAGCCGGCCGGCATATCAGAAGCGTGTACCCGTCTCTTCCGGGTCTAAACGTGCAACGCGGTGACGTCAGAACGCCGCCTCCCAACGTTTCGTCTCTATTGGGACTTGGTGACCAAGTCCCAATTGCCATTTTCAAGTGGTCTTAAACTTTTAATCAGGACTGTATTTGACATCCACGGTGATGCTGCACAATGGCTTGGCATAGCATAAATTACTGGGTGTCTGAGTATTTGTATACTTAGACTGAGTAGAATATAGTATGTTGGGTGGTTTTCCTAAATTTATAAGTGGAGTGAGTGAAATTCATCAGTCCAGTCATGATTTGAACTTTGTCGAATCAGTTGTTTATAATATGCTGAAGGCTATGACAAATATGGATGAAAAATAAATTTCTACCTTTCATGGCAAAAATACTGGCAAGAATTTCCACTGCCGCCTTGTCTGGACACATGATCTGATAAACACAGATGTCAAACTGATTCTGTCTGAACCATTGTGTGGTGGTATATGTTGGTATACCATTCAGGTGGAATTATGGACTGAATGATCCAAGTAACTGCTCTATTGAAGGCAATGAGGGGTCAGTCTACAGCAAATTACAAAAGCAAATTGTGGCTTGCAATACAGGTACACAGGTCATCATTGCTCAAATAGGAAATGGAAACAAGCAGATGTGAATTGTAAAATGCTTGCAAGATGGACTCATGAATGTCAAGTGCAAGGAAATAGTTTGCAGCACAGAGTTTTTACTACCGTATCCAAACCTTTTGACCTTGAAAGTGAGTTTTGGTACATTGATGGTTCTTCTTACTATAAAGATGGAAGTCGAATTTCAGTATTTGCTGGTGTTTGTAAAAGCATCTTTAAAAATGAAAAGCTTGAGCCTGGAGATGAGAGAATCCTGGACTTATGTGGATTGGAGCTCCCAGAGCATACCAAGTTTACTTTCAGTGAGATGGTAAGAGATGAAATCAGACCGAAGAATGGACTGTGACATCAGCTCGTCTTTGCGCAATATTCAAGATCTTGATGTGATATAATAAGGCCTAACAGCTATAAGGGCCCAGTGTTTACCGAATCCTTTTCCAGTCATGGTACAAAGTTATATTATCTAATAACTGTTTCATGGGGATATTTTAGAGGCTGGTGAGGAGAGATTGTGCCATTGTAAAGCATTCAGTACCTCAAATCGTAATGATATGTTTGTTGTTTGATTCATGGGTCAGTTGTAGTAATTAGAACTAAACATGTGCATTCGTTTTTGTCCGAATGTATTTTCGTCCAAATTTTAGGAATTTTCGTTATCGTTTTAACAAACGAAAATGAACATGCAGGATCGGAAATCCGAAAGATCCAACATAAAAAAATGCTTTATTTTCGTGTTTGTTGCTAGAACAGTTCAATATAGATAGGAGATTCGACATGACAGTGACAATAACAATCTGTGTCTATCGAAACTGCAGTCGAATGTGCCTAACCTTAAAGCGGTGGTTCACCCCCAAAAAAAATTTAACATTAGATTCAGGCGAGTTGTTAGAAGCACAATCGGGTGTTTTTTTTAAATCATTGCCGTACACACCGTTTTAGAGATATATGTTCTCCGCGGCTTCCGGGTATAATCTGCGGGACTGGGCGTTCCTAATTGATTGACAGGCTTCCGACCGCCGCATACAGCGCATCACGAGTTGTCGAAAGAAGCCGGACTGCGAGTCGGCTCTATAAGGCGCCTGCGCACCGACGTTTGGCTTCTTTCGGCAACTCGTGACGCGCAGTATGCGACGGCCGGAAGCCTGTCAATCAATTAGGAACGCCCAGTCCCGCAGATTATACCCGGAAGCCGCGGAGAACATATATCTCTAAAACGGTGTGTACGGCAATGATTTAAAAAAAAACACCCGAAACAACTCGCCTGAATCTAATGTTAAATTTTTTTTTTTTGGGTGAATTTATTCTACATAGAGAGGAAAGATTTGCCACTATAGAGAGAAAAGATTTGCCACTATAGAGACAGTGTTGGGGTAGACCATTCGACATGAACGATGAAGATTCGACGAAGCAGAGAAAAACATACAAATGTTGAATCTGTCATTGAAGGCTTATGGTGTCTGTCCAAAGTTCTAAAAAGATTTGACAAGCAGCTAAACTGTACGACGCCGCAATCATACATTTCTGGTCAAATGCTCGGCCCATAGGCTATAGAAGAATTTGAATGTTTGTTGACTAGTAATAGTAATTTATATATAAATATAGTTATTACTAGTGTCATACATTAGAATTCTTCTATAGCTTGTAGGCGGAACATTCGACTTGAAATGTACGATTGCGGCATTGAATCTTTTAGCATTCGGCAGACACCATAAGACTAATGACATATTCGACCTTAATTAATTTGGATTTTTGGACAAATGCATTTTTAAACAAAACAAAATAAATAAAAACAAATTTCGGGAGTAACTAAATAAATGTATTTTTCGGAAGAAAACTAAATTCTGAAACAAAATATTTCAGTGTGCACATGTCTAGTTAGAACTGACCCAAGTGGGGGTATATGTTGTAATATTAATATATACGTGTATTTTTTTTATATATAGTGTGTTATATATATAGCACAGTGTATGTGTGTCAAATACAAACATTCCATGCAAAAGGGTGTTAAGGGGACTTGTTGATCAAAGGGGAGAAGTGGCCAAACAAGATTTACTCCACATATCAAAGTTGACAGAAAGTGACTCTGGGCTATGTTAATGTTAATATGCATGAATGCAAATTAGGGCAGTTTATGACTGCAGCTGTTTCCGGCTAGGGGTCATTGTCTGTCACTCTGAAAGACAGAGGGCAGATCAACGGCCAATCAAATTGATCAGCCATTCAATGTATAGGATATATAACTTGGTGTTCAGTCTAGTCACTCTCCATGATTATGAAGGCACAGATCTAGGAAAAATGGGACTCTGAGTTATATTTACTGTTGGATTTTGTCATCTGTTGCAAGACTTTGTTCTGTGTTGAAAGCCAATAAAGTGCATCTCTCTGGAAAATCGGGTTGCTGCAGAACATTACTTACATCATCATAATAAAAACTACTAATTAATTATCTAACCACTATACGATATATCACTACACTTGTGTACTGTGGAGAGGGGGTGTTTTTACAAAGTGGAGGTATAGATCCCTGTACCTGCTTTGCAGAAACACAGGATCAAAGCCTTCCCCACTGACAGAACAGTGATCTGCCTGCATACTGAACAATCAGCGGGCTGGTGGATATTGAGTCTGTGGTAAATACAGAACCTAAATAGGTTTGCATACCCGCGCAAATTAATAACTAGAACCGATATAAAGTGCAAAAAAATATTTAAGTTTAAAAAATGTATTTTTCTACTTGTACATATGTTAAATATACAAATGTACATATATTGAAATAAAATGTAAAACTTTAAACTACTGCTAAAGTGATAGAAGTAATGTCACTAAATGACAAGTGAAATTTTTGGTCTTTATAACAAGGCAAACAAAGTCCAAAATAAACATCCACCGTGAGTTAAAGTGGAGGTCAAAGTCAGCAGCTACAAATACTGAAGCTGCTGACTTTTAAAATAAGGACAAGATGTCGGCACTCAAAGCCGATCGATGAGGAGGAGACTCAGCTCTTTGCACGGATGGAAAGGGCTGCAAGGGCTGGGACGGTGATAATAATGGGGGATTTTAACTACCCAGAAATTGACTGGAATAATGGCATTGCTGGGACAGTTAAAGGACAAAAATGTAAAAACCTATTACAGGACAATTTTATGGTGCAGTTTATTGAGGCCCCAACTAGGAATGATGCTCTGTTGGACCTGGTAATCTCAAACCATGCAGAGCTTATTACTAATGTTCAGATAAAGGAACACCTGGGTAGCAGTGATCATAACATGATTTCATTTAATGTTAACTATAAGCAAGAAATACATACAGGAAAGATAAAAACACTCAATTTCAAGAGAGCAAATTTTCCAAGGATGAGGGCTGCTCTCCAGGACTTACACTGGGAGGGAATAGCGGCATCAAAGGGCACAGAACAGAAATGGGAATTCTTAAAAAAAACTGTGTGGAACCTCACTGCAAGGTATATTCCCATGGGCAATAAGTTTAAAAGGCTAAAAATGAAACCTATGTGGCTCATGCCGCGTACAGTTGGTCATTTTTTGTGATGAAAAAAAAAACGTAGTTTTTAAAAACGTCATTTAAAATGACCGTGTGTGGGGAAAACTTTGTTTTATGTCTTCTGAAAAACGACAAAAAAAAAATTAGAACATGCTTGAATTTTTTGTGTCGTTTTTCAAAACTTCGTTTTTTGTGTCATTTAAAAAGATAGTGTGTGGGCAAAACGACGTTTAAAACAACGTTTTTAAAAGCCGCGCATGCTCAGAAGCAAGTTATGAAGCTAGCTTCAATGGAAAAGAGTGCTGAACGTAACCGCGCTTTGCTAGAGCATTTTGAAAAAACGATGGTGTGTAGGCACGTCGGGCCAAATTCTCAAAAACTGTGCGTAACTTAAATTTCAGCAGTTAAGTTACACTGACTTAAAATTTCTACCTAAGTACCTGATCGTCAAAGCACTTAGGTAGAAATTACACGCAGTGTAACTTAAGTGCCGCCGTCGTAAGGCGGTCCTCCTCTCCTGGGGGCGTTTAAAATTTAAATGAGGCGCGCTCCCGCGCCGGCCGTACTGCGCATGCGTGTGACGTCATTTTCCCGACGTGCAGCGCGCGAACGTAATTAACGCCGGTCGGCTTTGAGAATTTCGACGGGACACTAAAGTTGCGACGGGTGAAAAAAAAAGACGCGCCGGGAAAACAAATAATTCTAAAAAAAATGACAGCGTCGCTCAGCATGCATTCCTGAGGGTGAACTCCATGCCAATTTTCAAAGAAAAAACCGGCATGGGTTCCCCCCCCAGGAGCATACCAGGCCCTTAGGTCTGGTATGGGTTGTAAGGAGACCCCCCCACGCCGAAAAATTGACGTAGGGGGTCCCCCTACAATCCATACCAGACCCGTATCCAAAGCACGCTACCCGGCCGGCCAGGAATGGGAGTGGGGACGAGCGAGCGTCCCCCCCCCTCCTGAGCCGTGCCAGGCCGCATGCCCTCAACATGGGGGGGTTGGGTGCTCTGGGGCAGGGGGGCGCACTGCGGGCCCCCCCACCCCAGAGCACCCTGTCCCCATGTTGATGAGGACAGGACCTCTTCCCGACAACCCTTGCCATTGGTTGTCGGGGTCTGCGGGCGGAGGCTTATCGGAATCTGGGAGTCCCCTTTAATAAGGGGGCCCCCAGATACCGGCCCCCCACCCTAAGTGAATGGATATGGGGTACATCGTACCCCTACCCATTCACCTGGAGGCAAAAAGTAAAATGTAGTAAACACACAACACAAGGCTTTTTAAAATAATTTATTATTCTGCTCCGGACGCCCCCCCTGTCTTCGTTATTAGCTCAATTAGCAGGGGGGGCTTCTTCTTCCGCTCTCCGGGGGGGGCTTCTCCGGACTCCGGGGGGCTTCTTCCATCTTCTCCCCTCTTCCGCTCTTGACTCGGCGAACCCCGGTTCTTCTGCAGCTCTCCGGTGCCTTCTTCTTCAGCGCTGGCTGCCTGCTATGTTTGTGTGTTAGCTCGATTTCAAACAGGCAGCCGGCGCGGTCTTCTGTGGCATCAGGGTCTTCTGGTCTTCTGTTCTTCCGATGTTGCCTCGTCGCCTGTTGTCGCTGTAATGATGGAAGCGCGCCTTGCAGCCCATTTATATAGGCATCACCGTCCCATCATGCTCCGGTAGGTACCCACGTGGTGGGTGCCTACCCACGTGCACCCACCACGTGGGTACCTACCGGAGCATGATGGGACGGCGATGCCTATATAAATGGGATGCAAGGCGCGCTTCCATCATTACAGCGACAACAGGCGACGAGGCAACATCGGAAGAACAGAAGACCAGAAGACCCTGACGCCACAGAAGACCGCGCCGGCTGCCTGTTTGAAATCGAGCTAACACACAAACATAGCAGGCAGCCAGCGCTGAAGAAGAAGGCACCGGAGAGCTGCAGAAGAACCGGGGTTCGCCGAGTCAAGAGCGGAAGAGGGGAGAAGATGGAAGAAGCCCCCCGGAGTCCGGAGAAGCCCCCCCCGGAGAGCGGAAGACCCCCGGAGAGTGGAAGAAGACCCCCGGAGAGCGGAAGACCCCCGGAGAGTGGAAGAAGACCCCCGGAGAGTGGAAGAAGAAGCCCCCCCTGCTAATTGAGCTAATAACGAAGACAGGGGGGGCGTCCGGAGCAGAATAATAAATTATTTTAAAAAGCCTTGTGTTGTGTGTTTACTACATTTTACTTTTTGCCTCCAGGTGAATGGGTAGGGGTACGATGTACCCCATATCCATTCACTTAGGGTGGGGGGCCGGTATCTGGGGGCCCCCTTATTTGAGGGGACTCCCAGATTCCGATAAGCCTCCGCCCGCAGACCCCGACAACCAATGGCAAGGGTTGTCGGGAAGAGGTCCTGTCCTCATCAACATGGGGACAGGGTGCTCTGGGGTGGGGGGGCCCGCAGTGCGCCCCCCTGCCCCAGAGCACCCAACCCCCCCATGTTGAGGGCATGCGGCCTGGCACGGCTCAGGAGGGGGGGGGACGCTCGCTCGTCCCCACTCCCATTCCTGGCCGGCCGGGTAGCGTGCTTTGGATACGGGTCTGGTATGGATTGTAGGGGGACCCCCTACGTCAATTTTTCGGCGTGGGGGGGTCTCCTTACAACCCATACCAGACCTAAGGGCCTGGTATGCTCCTGGGGGGGAACCCATGCCGGTTTTGAATTTAAAAATTGCCGTGGAGTTCTCCCTCAGGAATGCATACCAAATGCCGTCGCTGAAATGGGCCTTTACAAGGTTTGGCTAACTTTCCACATTGTAAACCCAGCCCTAATTTTGCGCCGGCAAATTCGGAACTTAGGCAGAAATCAAAGTGCTGAAATGCTTTGAAAATCTACTTAAGTCCTCATTTGCATACGCAAAGCTGGATTTCAATGAGAAATGCCCCCAGTGGCGGATGCGGTACTGCATCCTAAAATCTGACCGTGTAAGTGTCTTACACATGCCGGATTTTCTGCCTAACTTTGGAAAAAGCCTTTTGAGAATCGTTTCCAAAGTTAGGCACAGAGATACGCAGGCTGAACAGCAGTTAAGTCTGCGTATCTCTTTTGAGAATTTGGC
The DNA here is from genome assembly GCF_905171775.1 of Rana temporaria. Lineage (NCBI taxonomy): Eukaryota > Metazoa > Chordata > Amphibia > Anura > Ranidae > Rana > Rana temporaria. Next base: position 665,741,090 of record NC_053489.1, on the reverse strand, counting down.
CCGTCGTTTTTTAAAATGAAGTTTCAAAAAAGTTGTTTTATTTCATGATTTAAAATGTCGTTTTTTTTCATCACATAAAGTGATGGTGTGTACGTGGCATCACGGTCAAAGTTAAAAAAGCTATAAACAATAAGAAAAAAATCTTTTAAAAAATATAAAAATGAAGGAACACTAGTGTTGTTTAAATGTTACAAAGAATATAACAGGATATGTAAAAAGGAAATCAAGGATGCAAAAATTCAAAATGTGAAACTCTGGTTAAAGATAGTATACGCGCCCCTTTACCTTCCCAAACCACCACTGCGCACAGGATAAATGCAAATAAATATATATATATATATATTAGGGCTGTGCGTTAAACGCGATATTAACGGCGTTAACGCAAACCCATGTTAACGCCGTCAATATTTTTATCGCGCGATTAACGCAGGAGCCCTCGGGGTGGACATGCAGAGTGTGCAGCGGCGTGGCGCGGCTTACCTTCTCGCTGGATTCACAGGCAAGTTACTCACCTTGTCCCTGGATCCAGCGATGCCACCCCGCTGTGTGATCGAGCGGGTCCTCCTTGCTTGGCGGGTCCTCCTTGCTTGGCGGGTCCTCCTTGCTTGGCGGGTCCTCCTCGCTTGGCGGGTCCTCCTCGCTCGGCGGGTCCTCCTCGCTCGATTCACAGTGCCTGTGTGCCGCCGAGCTCCGTTCCCTGCGACGTTACGACGCACGGGAGCGGAGAACGGCGCCAAATTTAAAAAAGTAAACAAACACAATACACACAGTATACTGTAATCTTATAGATTACAGTACTGTATGTAAAAAATACACACCCCCCTTGTCCCTAGTGGTCTGCCCAGTGCCCTACATGTTCTTTTATAAAATAAAAACTATTCTTTCTGCCTGAAAAACTGTAGATTGTCCAAAAGTGTCCCTTTATGTCAAAAATGGTTTTAGATCAGCTAGAAAACAGCGATAATAAATTATAATCACTTGCAGAATTGTGCGATATTTGTGGGGAAATTCGTCATAAATTAGATAGATTAATCGTGAGTTAACTATGACATTAATGCGATTAATCGCGATTAAAAATTTTAATCGTTTGACAGCACTAATATATATATATATGTATATATATATATATATATATATATATATATATATATATATATATATGCTTAAAGCTGCTACTTGAAAGGTATGATATATATGCAAAAATTGAAATGAAAAATTTGTAGCACTGTCTTTATAAATCATATAAACATATCAAAAACATGTAAATAATATAAACTAAATCACTACGTGAAAAAGTGTCAAAAAATTATTAAACATGAACATAAAAAGAAAATATAGAAAATACATATACTACAAATTATATATTATCTCTAAACAAGTGTTCATAAGTGGTCATCCAAAACCCACACCTAAAGTGCGGAAAGAATAAAAAAAAATCAAGTCCATAAATTGTAGTGTTTTTCCAAGTGCTTCAAACTTAAACAAACATGCAATCTTCTCCAAAAAAAATTGATATAATGCTTCCACCACACCAATTGTGTTTTGGTGACTCCGCCCCCTTAAGGATTTGCACTCACCACAAGAATGTGCCTTGCATTGACATGCTTGGCATTAAAGCTTAGTAAAAACTCTCCAAAGTCTCCTAGGCAGTTCCAACAGTGTTCAGTAAACCAGTGTTCTCCACATGTAAGAATAAATAAGTGCTTGCAATAGTAAAGTACTGCAAAACCATTTATTAAAAACAGCACACATAAAATCTCCAAATATTGCACTCACATCCTTCCAAGTAAAACAAGGCACTTCAAACAAAATTCTTTTTTCAGAAGCAAGAGACTAGCAGCGGTACATGTGATATATAGCGGTCACGGTAAACCCGGAATCTAACCACCAGCCATTTACATATTTGGATTATGTTCTTTTTTAATCTTTTTTAATTATTTTTAATTAATTTTTCACATAAATGTACCTGTTAATATAATTGATACAGTGTCAATATTTGTACGATCACAGCAGACGGGGTCAGACTCAATGTATTACGGTCAGGGAGACACGGAGCGTGCGCAGGCGCAGTCTCAATAAGTCCACACTTAGTGGCGGGCGGGGTATAAAGGGAATGCAGCTATGCCGTGTAGCCAATCCCTTTGAAGAAATCAGTTTGATGAAACATGTCTGGGCTGAGCTACACGGCAATCAACTGTGGTGTTTAGCGTCTGAATTTACCGATCACCGTGTGTGAAATCGTTCTAGGAGCAGAGAGACAAGCAAGTGAGGGTGAGAGTTGTAGGTTCAGTTCCGGGTTTACCGTGACCTCTATATATCACATGCACCGCTGCTAGTCTCTTGCTTCTGAAAAAAGGATTTTGTTTGAAGTGCCTTGTTTTTCTTGGAAGGATGTGAGTGCAATATTTGGAGATTTTATGTGTGCTGTTTTAATAAATGGTTTTACAGTACTTCACTATTGCAAGCACTTATTTATTCTTACATGTGGAGAACACTGGTTTACTGAACACTGTACTGCCTAGGAGACTTTGGAGAGTTTTTACTAAGCTTTAATGCCAAGCATGTCAATGCAAGGCACATTCTTGTGGTGAGTGCAAATCCTTAAGGGGGCGGAGTCTCAGAAACACAATTGGTGTGGTGGAAGCATTATATCAAGTTTTTTTTGGAGAAGATTGCATGTTTGTTTAAGTTTGAAGCAGGTGGAAAAACACTACAATTTATGGACTTGATTTTTTTTATTCTTTCCGCACTTTAGGTGTGGGTTTTGGATGACCACTTATGAACACTCGTTTAGAGATAATATATAATTTGTAGTATATGTATTTTCTATATTTTTTTTTATTCTCATGTTTAATAATTTTTTGACACTTTTTCATGTGGTGATTTAGTTTATATTATTTACATGTTTTAGATATGTTTATACGATTTATAAACACAGCGCTACAAATTTTTAATTTCAATTTTTGCATATAAAAATTCAAAATGAACGACAGATTGCAAAAGATAGTAGGACAAACCCCCAAAAAATCTTTAAATATATTAATAGTAAAAAGGTGAAGTCTGAGCATGTAGGCCCCTTACAAAATAATCTAGAGTGGGTGACTGGGGACAAAGAGAAGGCAAATGTATTAAATTCTTTCTTCAGCTCTGTGTATACAATGGAGCATGGGGGAGCTCATGTCCATAATGGGGGTGGGAGTGACACAGCCCCAAATCCACAATGGCTGAAAAGTGATATGGTCCAGAAATATTTCGACAGAATAAAGGTGGATAAAGCACCTGGACCAGATGGCATCCACCCACGGATCCTAAAAGAATTGAGCTCTGTAATTTCAAAGCCACTGTATCTAATATTTAGGGACTCATTAATGACAGGAATAAAACCACTGGATTGGCGCAGGGCCAATGTGATGCCCATATTTAACAAGGGAACAAAGTCTTTACCAAGTACGGTAACTATAGACCTGTTAGTTTAACTTCTATAGTTGGGAAGATACTGGAACGTTTAATAAAAGACCACATGGATGAGTTCTTGTTGGAAAAAAAACATTTAAGCAGCAGACAGCATGGATTCATGAAAGACAGAAATTGTCAGACAAACCTGATTTCCTTTTATGAAGAGGTAAGTAAAACCCTGGACAGAGGCGTGGCTGTGGACGTGGAATACTTGGATTTTGCAAAAGCGTTGGATACAGTTCCCCACACACAGCTCATGTGTAAGGTAAGGTCTACAGGATTGGATATAGCAGTTTGTAAATGGATAGAAAACTGTCTGAAAGACAGAATTCAGAGAGTCGTGGTTAATGATTCTTACTCTGAATGGTCGAAGGTTATCAGTGGTGTACCCCAAGGTTCAGTGCTGGGACCCTTACTTTTCAATATATTTATAAATGATATTGGGTCTGAGATCAAAAGTAACATTTCTGTCTTTGCAGATGACACCAAGCTATGCAGTGAAATAACGTCCTTACAGGATGTCTCCAATTTACAAGCCGACCTCAATGCTCTGTCTAATTGGGCGACTAAGTGGCAGATGAGGTTTATTGTTAATAAATGTAAAGTTATGCACTTGGGGGCTAAGAATAGTCATGCATCATACATGCTAGGATCTGGGGGTTTTGGTAGATCATAAGCTCAATAATGGCATGCAATGCCAAGCTGTGGTTTCCAAAGCGAACAAAGTCCTTTCTTGTATTAAGAGAGGTATGGACTCCAGAGAGAGAGAGAGAGAGAGAGAGAGAGAGAGAGAGAGAGAGAGAGAGAGAGAGAGAGAGAGAGAGAGAGATAGAGAGAGAGAGAGATAATCCCCCCCCCTGTACAAATCATTAGTAAGACCTCATCTGGAATATGCAGTTCAGTTTTGGGCCCCAGTTCTCAAAAAGGATATTGGAGAACTGGAGAAAGTGCAGAGAAGGGCAACCAAACTGATAAGAGGCATGGAGGAGCTCAGCTATGAGGAAAGACTAGAAGAACTAAAGTTATTCACTCTTGAGAAGAGGAGAATTATGGGGGATATGATCAACATGGACAAATATATAAGGGGTCCATATAGTGAACTTGGTGTTAAGTTATTCACTTTACGGTCAACACTGAGGACAAGGGGGCACTCTTTACGTCTAGAGGAAAAGAGATTTCATCTCCAAATATGGAAAGGTTTCTTCACAGTAAAGCCTCGTACACACGACCGAGGAACTCGACGGGCGAAACACATAATTTTGCTCGTCGAGTTCCTTGTTAGGCTGTCGAGGAACTCGACAAGCCAATTTTCTCCATTACCGTCAAGGAAATAGAGAACTTGCTCTCTTTTTGGCTCGTTGAGTTTCTCAACAGTTTCCTCGACAAAAATGTACACACGACCAGTTTCCTCTGCAAAAAAATATCTCCCAGCAAGTTTCTTGCTGGTTTTTGCCGAGAAACTCTGTCATGTGTACGAGGCTTAAGAGCTGTAAAAAAAGGTGGAATAGACTCCCTCTAGACGTGGTTCTGGCCAGCTCAGTAGATTGCTTTAAGAAAGGCCTGGATTCTTTCCTAAATTTACATAATATAACTGAGTACTAAAATTTGTAGGTAAAGTAAATCTGATTGCCTCTCGGGGGATCAGGAAGGAATTTTATCCCCTGCTGTAGCAAATTGAATCATGCTCTGCTGTTTTTTTTGCCTTCCTCTGGATCAACTGTGGGTATGGAGTTGGGTGTATGGGATTGTACTGTGTTTTTTATTTTGTTTGTTTATTTTTTTGTGGTTGAATTGGATGGACTTGGGTCTTTTTTCAACCTGATTAACTATGTAACTCTGTAACTAACTAACTATGTAACCCTCGGCTCTCGAATGCTGCAGCCGCCATGTTCGGCAAGGGAATCAGGAAGTGAAGCTTTGTGGTTTCACTACCTGGTTCCCTACTGCACATGTGTGAGTTGCGATGCGTGATCCAAATGGTCCCTGCTGTCTTCTGGGACATGTGTGTCTCCCAGAAGACATCGGGGGTGCAGAGGAGGCGCTGGACATGTCTTAGATACCCACATTATCTGCGGCTATCTATGCCCAGAAGTGGGAGCAAATACCTGTATTAAACAGGTATCTGCTCACCCCTCCCCCCTCCCCCTGAAAGGTGCCAAATGTGACACTGGAGTGGGGGAGGGTTTCCGAAAAGCAGAAGTTCCATTTTTGGATGGAACTCTGCTTTAAGAGAAAGTGTTGTCCTTTCCACCGACAAGCATATGTACAGCACACTCACCAGACACTATTGATCCCTCTTACAGGGAGTCAAAAACAGCAAGTGGGGTATTCCTGGTAGGAAGTCCTTAAAGAGTTATGTATCACAGCGCTCCAGCAATCTAATATAACTAAATATGAGTGTGCAGGTGAGAGGGAAAATTAGGTATCTTGAAATCTCTGGGCCAGATTCTCGTAGAATCTGCAGCGGCGTAGCGTAAGCCATTTACACCACGCCGCCGCAACTTACTGGAGCAAGTGCCGTATTCTCCAAGCACTTGCTCCGTAATTTGCGGCGGCGTAGTGTAATTGTCCCGGCGTATGGCCCTGTAATTCAAAGGGGGCGGCTTGTATTCAAATTAAGCGCGCCCCGTGCCGATTGAACTGCGCATGCGCCGGGCTGAAAAATAGCCCAGTGCACATGCTCCAGCTCACGACGGAAAACGTCAATGACGCCGACGTGAGCGTCATTGACATAAAGTCGTATTCAAGAACGACTTAGGAAAACGACGTAACCGACGGAAAAAGACGACGCGGACCCGATGCCATACTTAACATGGCATACGGCGGACTGGCGTAAGGTTACCCCTCATATAGCAGGGGTAACCTTACGCTCACGGAAACGACGTAAGCGACGACTACGCAACGCAAATTCGTTCGGGAATCGGCGTATCAGGCTCATTTGCATAGTCAAATGAGACCTGAACGTAAACTCCACCTAGCGGTCAGCGTTGTATTGCATTTAGGATCCGACGGTGTAAGTGACTTACACCAGTCGGATCCTAGCCCAATTCCGGCGTATCATGTTTTGCGAATACAAAACAATGATACGCCGGCGGGAATTTCGAATTACGCCGGTGTATCAGTAGATACACCGGCGTAACTCTTTTGAGAATCTGGCCCTCTGCCCAACGTTGTTTCTTCAGCATACGTTTGATGTCATCAGGGGCCATGTGCCCCTATGTGACTACTGCTTTAATACACTATGTGGTAGTTGAATATATAAGTGGTAGACATACCTGGACACGTGACCCCTGATGATGTCAGAAGTATGCTGACGAAACGGTGTTGGGCGGAGCTTTTATGATAAGTAATTTCCGGTAGTTGGAAATTTGAGTGTAGGGTGATCAGCCTGTGATTTCTCAGGAGTACCCCTCTTGCTGTTTTTGACTCCCTGTAAGAGGAGTAAATAGAGTCTAGAGAGTGTTCTATGCATCTGCATGTTGGTGTAAAGGCAACACTTTATCTTCACTCACAATGAATGGTTACTTCACTGGGATTATTTTGGACTTTGTTTGCCTTGTTATATAGACTAAAATGTTCACTTGTTATTTAGTGACATTGGACCAGATTCACAAAGGGGATACGACGGCGTATCTCCTGATACGCCGTCGTATCTCTGTTTCTATCTATGCGACTGATTCATAGAATCAGTTACGCATAGATATCCATAAGATCCGACAGGTGTAATTGTTTTACACTGTCGGATCTTAGGATGCAGTACCGCGGCCGCCGCTGGGGGGAGTTCGCGTCATAAACCAGCGTCAGGTATGCAAATTAGAAGTTACGGCGATCCACGACGGATTTTCGCGTTCGCTACGTCGCCGCTAGTCTAGTTTCCCGTCGCAAATTTAGTCGTCGTTTTGGGTGCCCTAACGTTAGTCAGCAATCGTATTGCTGTCTAAAGTATGGCTGTCGTTCCCGCGTTGAAATTTAAAATTTAACGTCGTTTGCGTAACATGTCCGGAAAAACTGAAGTACGCTACGCGCGTCGCCGTTCGAAAAAATGACGTCACGGCGTGCAAAGCACGAAGGGAATTGCGAAACGGAGCATGCGCAGTAGGTCCGGCGCGGGAGCACGCCTAATTTAAATGGCACACGCCCATTTGAATTGGCCCGCTTTGCGCCGGAGGCCGCCGGCGTAGTTTTCATCGCAAGTGCTTTGTGAATCAGGCACTTGCGATGAAAACTTGTGGCGGTGTAACTACGATACGTTACGCCGCCGCGATTCTACGTGAATCTGGCCCATTATTTATACCACTTTAGTGGTGCTTTAAAGTTTTATTTTAGTATATGCACATTTGCTTTAATTGATCAAATATCACACTGAGTAGCATGGTTACTTTGTTATACAGTTAGGTCCATATATATTTGGACACAGGCACCATTTTTTTTTCAGGTATTTTCCAAAACATATTCAAGCTATAGTTGTATAATGGAAAGTTTAATTTGAGGGTATTTACATCCAAATCGGAGGAGAGGAAGGGTTTAAAAATAACAACTCTTAAGAATAGCCACCTCCCCTTTTCAAGGGTCCAAAAGTAATTAGACAATTGAATCAAAAGTTGTTTAATGTCTAGGTGTGGTCTACCTTATCATTATTTCTTCATCAATCAGGTAAAAGGTCTTGAGTTTATTCTAAGTGTGGTATTTGAATTTGGAATCTATTGCTGTGAACCAACATCATGCATTCAAAGGAGCCGTCAATGCATGGGAAACAGGCCATTCTAAGGCTTCAAAAACGAAACAAATCCATCAGAGAGATAGCAGCAACCTTAGAAGTGGCCAAATCAACAGTTTGGTACATTCTGAGGAAAGAAGAACACACTGGTGAGCTCAGCAACATAAAAAGGTCTGTATGTCAACGGCAGACAAACAGTGGTGGATGATCGCAGGATCCAATTTATGGTATAGAAAAACCCATTCACAACATCCAGACAAGGACAGAGATGAACATGCTCCAGGAGGTGGGTGTATCATTGCCAAAGTCTACAATCAAGAGAAGACATCACAAGAGCAAATACAGAGAGTTCACTACAAGGTGCAAACCATTCATAAGCCTTAAGAATAGAAAACCCAGATTAGACTAAAAACATCTAAAGTAAAACAGACCAGTTCCAGAAAAAAATTTTTTGGACAGATGGAACTTTGAATAATCTATACCAGAATGTTGGGGAAAAAAAGTGTGGAGAAGGCTTGGAACAGCTCATGATCCAAAGCACACAACGTCATCTATAAAACATAATGGAAGCAGAGTGATGACATGGGCATGCATGGCTTCCAGTGGCACTGGGTTATTTGTGTTTATTGATGATTATAGATGGGGCGCTTGGGGCAAGTTCACAAGCCACAGAGCGCCCCACAATGCACTGCATTTCTGATTGGCCAAAACATGCACCTGACCAGCATGCTTTGGCCAATCTCAGCGCAATGTGCTGTGAGAGCTATGATTGGCCAAAGGCATGGTGCATGTATATAGTAAATGAATAGAGATTAGGCAGGTAGTTAGTGTAGTGTGCAGTCAGTCAGTGTAGTATATATAATACAGTTCAGATCATATAATGCAGTCAGTATAGTATATATAATGCAGTGAAGAGTATATAGTGGCATCAGTAAAGTATAAATAATACATTGTAGAGTGTATAGCACAGTCATTGTAGTATACTGTATATAATACAGTGGAGAATATATAGTGCAGTCAGTGTAGTATAAACAATACAGTGCAGGGTATATCGTGCAGAGTATATAATACAGTGTATTGCAGTGGTTAAGGGGAACCCTACAACAGAATTAGGAAAAAAACGGCTTGCAGTCCCCCCCCAAAAAAAAAATCCATACCAGGCCCTTTGGGTCTCATATACATTTTAACCACTTAAGCCCCGGACCAAAATGCAGCTAAAAGACCAGGCCAGGTTTTGCGAACAGACAATTGCGCGGTCGTGCGACGTGGCTCCCAAACAAAAGTGACGTCCTTTTTTTCCCACAAATAGAGCTTTCTTTTGGTGGTATTTGATCACCTCTGTGGTTTTTATTTTTTGCGCTATAAACAAAAATAGAGCGACAGTTTCGAAAAAAATTCAATATTTTTTACTTTTATCTATAATAAATATCCCCCAAAAATATATAAAAAAAACATTATTTTTCCTCAGTTTAGGCCGATACGTATTCTTCTACATATTTTTGGTAAAAACATCGCAATAAGCGTTTATCGGTTGGTTTGCGCAAAATTTATAGTGTTTACAAAATAGGGGATAGTTTTATTGCATTTTTATAAAAAAAAATGTTTTACTACTAATGGCGGCGATCAGCGATTTTTTTCGTGACTGCGACATTATGGCAGACACTTCGGACAATTTTGACACATTTTTGGGACCATTGTCATTTTCACAGCAAAAAATGCATTTAAATTGCGGTATGATTCTGTCTGGAATTACGTACCAAAAGTGGTACAATTATTTTGCAAGGAAATTTGATGTTTTATAGTGTAGGCCTGCAATTCTTAGGAATAACTCATTTAAATCTCACCAAACAAGAGTCTAGTAGGCATCCCGGGTATGAATTTTTTTTAAAAACAAAATTATAAATTATAATATAATAAATAATTATAAATAATTATAACAAATAATAATATAATTATAATAAAAATTATTCAATAATGTAATCAACTCAAAATCACTGAAATTTGCTCAGTTGCAGAATTGTCGCTGTCATTACTTTTATTTTTTTATGACAAATTTCACCACAAATCGCTATTGCACAATTCTGCAAGTGATTATAATTTATTATCGCTGTTTTCTAGCTGCTCTAAAACCATTTTTGACATAAAGGGACACTTATGGACAATCTACAGTTTCCAGGCAGAAAGAACAGTTTTTATTATATAAAAGAACATGTAGGGCACTAGGCAGACCACTAGGGACAAGGGGGTATTGTCGGCGGCACACGGGGACACTGTGAATCGAGCGAGGTCCCGCTCGCTCACACAGCGGGGATGCATAGCAGGATCCAGGGACAAGGTGAGTAACTTGTCTGTGGATTCAGCGAGCAGGTAAGCCGCGCCGCTGCACACTCTGCACATCTACCCCGAGCGTGACTCGGGGATACCGATAATAGCATTGAAAAACCACCCAGAGTCACGCTCGGGGATACCCCTAAGGGGGTTAATTGTGAAAATGACAGTTGCAGTTTGGGAGTTAACCACAGCGGGCGCTGAAGGAGTTATGTTTCACCTAGTGTGTGTTTACAACTGTAGGGGGGTGTGGCTGTAGGTCTGACATCATCGATTGTGTCTCCCTATAAAAGGGATGACACATTCGATGCAGCCCCCACAGTGAAGCACGGGGAAGCCGTGTTTACACACGGCTCTCCCCATTCTTTCGCTTCGGGGAGCGATCACGGGGGGGTGGCTAGAAACGAATAGCCGCCCCCTCATCCCGGATCGCTCCCAGACGATTACCGACTGCCGCATGTACAGGGGGGGGTCCTGATCGGACCCACTTCTAGGCAGGGACGTACGGGTACGCCCATCTGCCTGTACGTGCCATTCTGTGGATGTATATGTACATGCGGCGGTCGTTAAGTGGTTAAGGAGAACTCCACACCAAAATAAAAAAAACATGGTGTGGGGTCCCACCTAAAATAAATCTATACCAGACCCTTATCGGAACATGCAGCCTGGCAGGCTAGGAACAGGAGGGGACAAGTAAGCACCCCCCCTCCTGAACCATACCAGGCTGGAAGGGCACCAAAAGCACGTTGTCCCCATGTTGATGAGGATAAGGGCCTCTTCCCAACAACCCTGGCTTATGGTTGTCGGGGTATGTGAACGGCGGCATAATGAAATCTGGAACCTTCCTTTAACAAGGGGGCCCAAAGATCCTGCCCCCCCTATGTGAATGCGTATCAGGTACATTGTACTCCTACCGCTTCACCAAAACAAGTGTCAAAAAGTAAAAGCTACAAGAAACTGTTTTTGACAATTCCTTTATTTAAAAAGTAAAAAAAAAAAGTGTGCCACAATGTACATCCATCTTTCACGCCGCTCGATGGACCAGGAAAATATAATTTTTTTTAAAAGTTTATGGGGAACTTTGTCAAATGCTCTTGCAAAATCCAGGTACACCACATCTACAAAATATTTCTGATTGATAGTGGAACAAATACTTATTTCACTCATTTATATGCAAATCAATCTTTAACTTTTTTTAAATGTTTTTTTTCTGGATAATTTTGCTGTTATTCTCTCACTGTTAAAATAAACCTACTATTAAAATAATAGACTGATCATTAGGGTTGAGCGAACCCGAACTGTAAAGTTCGGGTTCGTACCGAACTTTATTTATTTTTTGACCCGGACCCGAACCCGAACAATTTTCTGAAAGTTTGGGTTCGGGTTCGGTGTTCGGCTATGTAACGGCTCGCTGCAGGGCAGCCAATCAGCATTTCTTTTACTTGTGTGACTTGGAAGCCATCACAGCTATGCCTACTAATGGCATGGCTGTGATTGGCCAGTGCAACATGTGACCGAGCATGTGACCCAGCCTAGAGGCACATATCACAGCTCGTCACTCTGCTTTAGCTATGGTAGGGAAAGGCTGGCGCTGCTCTCAGGGACAGATTTAGATAGGATTGTCCTGCTTCAGAAATCGAATTACAATACTCAGCGATCGATCTACATAGCATTAGCTACATTAGGGAAAGGTTCCTGATTGTGCTTATAGGGAGAGAATTAGTTAGGAGTCAGTTCTACTTCACAAATCTAATAGCAGCAGCACTGCATATGTTCCTGTAACATACTCTGCATTAGCTACTGTAGGGAAAGGTTCCTGATTGTGCTTATAAGGAGAGAATTAGTTAGGAGTCAGTCCTACTTCACAAATCCAATTGCACCAGAATAGTGTACCATCATTGGTATCATTGGCAGGAATAGTGTCCAATCATTAGTGTTAGTGGGAGAAATAGTGCCGCATCATTGGTATCAGTGGGAGGAATAGTGTCCCATCATTGGTATCATTGGCAGGAATAGTGTTCCATCATTAGTGTCAGTGGGAGAAATAGTGCCCCATCATTGGTATCAGTGGGAGGAATAGTGTCCCATCATTGGTATCAGTGGGAGGAATAGTGTCCCATCATTGGTATCATTGGCAGGAATAGTGTCCCATCATTAGTGTCAGTGGGATAAATAGTGCTGCATCATTGGTATCAGTGGGAGGAATAGTGTCCCATAATTGGTATCATTGGGAGGAATAGTGTCCCATCATTTGTGTCAGTGGGAGAAATAGTGCCACATCATTGGTATCAATGGGAGGAATAGTGCCCCATCATTGGTATCAGTGGGAGGAATAGTGTGCCATCATTGGGGAAGGTTGCTGCTTGTCAAGATTTTATTTTTTTATTTTTATGTATTTTATGTTATTTTAAGTTATTTCCCTATCCACATTTGATTGCAGAGTACTTGCCATGCTCTTACCAACATTTTGCTGCCATTTGCAGCCCTCTAGCCCTTTCCCTCAGTTTTTTAGAGACATTTTAGTAGTCAAAAATTCGGGTCCCTATTGACTTCAATGGGGTTCGGGTTCGGGTTCGGTCAAGTTCGGGTCCCGAACCCGGACTTTTTTCCGAAGTTCGGCCGAACCCGCCGAACCCGAACATCCAGGTGTCCGCTCAACTCTACTGATCATTTCTTTGTCAGTGGGCAAATGTACAAAATCAGCAGGGGATCCAATACTGTTTTTACACCCATAAATACACACATACACATTCATGCATATTTACCGACCAGCAATGCAGATTCTTATATCTTATATCAGGCACAATGAAAATAACAAGCTGCATTTTAGTGCAAAAAAAGTGGTATGCTCAAGAGGCCATTGTGTTCCAATTTTATTTTCTGAATATTTCTTATGAGTTGATTTGTTCCTTCTCACAGATTCTACATTACCAGCATGCATTTTTTATCTTTCTATATTTCTTTTTAAGCTGTATTCCCTGCTAAAAGAAATTAAATATTCCTTTGAATCGGCTGAGCCAGTGCCATTCTTTAATGAATATGGAGAATTTGTTTATCACTACAGAATAACTAACTGGATACTGGGAAACAATTATACTGCCGTTTATAAGGAAGTGGGAAACTTTACACCTTGGGCTCCAGAAGGTCAGAAGCTTCATGTCAACCCTGAAGCCATAACATGGAAACGTACTAATAAGGTGGGACTATGATATAAATGTGAGTATAAATTAAGATATGGAAATTAACCACTTGCTTACTGGGCACTTAAACCCCCCTCCTGCCCAGACCAATTTTCAGCTTTCCGTGCTCTCACACTTTGAATGACAATTACTCATGCAACACTGTACCCACATGATTTTTTTGTCCTTTTTTTCATACAAATAGAGCTTTCTTTTGGTGGTATTTGATCACCTCTGAAAAAAGACCAAATTTTGTTTCTTAATTTCTGTGATAACATTTTGGAAATTAGTACTTTTTTTTCCATAAATTTTGGCCACAATTTAAACCGCTACATATCTTCAGTAAAAATAACCCCAAATTTGTAGAAATTATTTGGTCTGTGTGAAAGTTTTAGGGCCAGATCCAAATAGAAATAGATAGGCGCAGCGTATCAGAGATACGCTACACCGCCGTATCTTACCTGGCTTTAAATCGAATCCTGGAAATTTTCGCGCCGTAAGTTACGGCAGCGTAGTGTATTTCTGGCGGCGGAATTTAAATTGGCGATTAGGGGGCGTGTTTCATTTAAATGAAGCGCGTCCCCACGCCGAATGAACTGCGCATGCTCCGTTTCAAAATTTCCCGCCATACATTGCGCGAAATGACGTTGCAACAACGTCATTTTTTTTAACTTAGACGTGAATTACGTCCATCCCTATTCACGGACGACTTACGCACAAATTTCAAATTTCGACGTGGGAACGACGGCCATACTTTAACATGGCAAGTCTATCTATACGCCACAAAATAGCAGCTTTAACTATACGCCGGAAAAAGCCGACTAGAGTACGAATGTACGCGCGGCCGTCACATTCTCTTGAATGTGACGGCCGCGCGTACGTTCGTGGATCGTCGGAAAAAGCTAATTTGCATACCCGACGCGGAAAATGACGCAAACTCCACCCAGCGGATGCCGAAGTATTGCATCTACAATCCGAAGGCGTACGAAGCCGTACGCCTGTCGGATCTTACCCAGATGCCGTCGTATATTGGTTTGAGGATTCAAACTAAATAGATACGCCGGCGTACTCTCTCTCTGGATCTGGCCCTTAGAGTCTACAAGCTGTAGTGCAAATCATAAAAAAAATGTATCACATCTGATGTACTGGCGGCCTATCTCATTGATTGAGACCCTAACAAGCCAGCAAAGTACAAAATGCCCCCCAAATAACCCCTTTTTGGAAAGTAGACATTCCAAGGTATTTAGTAAGAGGCATGATGAGTTATTTGAAGTTGTAATTTTTTCCCACAATTCTTTGCAAAATTAAGATTTTTTTTCTCAAAATTGTCATTGTAATAGCTTATTACAGCTATGTACATGCTATGTGTACTTTTTAAATGGACCACCCAGCAAAGTACGCTACACTAATGCCTGGTATGACATTATGAAGTGCCGCGCTATAGAAGCCGGCAGCTGGGTGCTGTACCTGTACGGGAGGTGGGTAGGCGTGATGATCGTCCGTTTTATGGGGGCAGCAGTAATTTCAGGAGCGGCTCTCCCCGGCCAAGTATGCTCCCTATACATACAGCAAGGCAAGCCAGCTGCGAGAGGTGGCCGTGGGAAGCAATTTGTGAGGGAGGCGGCAGCGGGAAGCAGCATCTGAGTCGGGAGGACGGGTGGGCAGGTTTTCGTGCGGGGGGCGGCTATTCCCCCCCCCCCGCGCAAAGTGCCGCCCTAGGACTAGGCCTTGTTGGTCTAGGCCAAGATACAGAACTGGCCACAAGGGGTTCTGAAGGGCATAGGGAAGGCTGGCATGGGTCCTCGGCCTTTCTTGCCGAGGCACTGCGGTACTGGTGGATGGCACTGTGGTGCTGGTGGATGGCACTGTGGTGCTGGTGGATGGCACTGCGGTGCTGGTGGATGGCACTGCCTCCTCACTAGAATGCCTTTGTTTGGCGGGCCGACTATCTTCCTCTTCTGAGTCACTCAGTATTCCACTACTGAGGACTGGCTCATAATTGAAAGAGAGAGCTCCACGTTGCTCTCGTCGGTCGTGGAAAGAATTTGGTATGCCTCCTCGGCGGAAAAGCATCTTTTTGACATGGTTGCTGGTGGTAATGTGACTACACAGGTGTGTGCTAAGACTTCACTGATGGGCACTGATTTATGGCACAGATAGGCACTGATGAGGCGGCACAGATGGGCACTGATGAGGTGGCACAGAAGGGCACAGATTGGTGGAGCAGATGGGCACTGATTGGCGGAGCAGATAGGCACTGATTGGCGGAGCAGATGGGCACTGATTGGCGGCACAGATGGGCACTGATGAGGCGGCACAGATGTGCACTGACTAACTGCACAGATGTGCACTAATGAGGCAGCACAGATGGGCACTGATTGGCACAGGTGGGCACTGGTGGGCACTGAGGTGGCACAGGTGGGCACTGATTGCACAGATCACTGACAACACATGTGGTCACAGACTGACACAGGTGGTCACAGACTGGCACAGGTGGTCACAGACTGGCACATGTGAGCACAGGTGGGCACAGACTGGCACATGTGAGCCCAGGTGGGCACAGACTGGCACAGGTGGGCACAGAGCCCTATGGACACTGTATGGGAACTGTATTGCCACTGTTATTGTACTGGGCACTTGTAAAACTCACAGATCGCTCTCCCTCCTCACACGCTGTCTCTGTGTGAGGAGGGAGAGCCGGCAATGAGAGATGATCTCATATGTTTACATTTGAGATCATCTCTCATTGGCCGCACAGATCGCATACTAAATGTCCACTCTGATTGGCCATTCACAGCGATCTGTGATTGGCTGTGTCCAAGGGACACAGCCAGCACAGAATTTCCCTGCTGCACGCTCGGGAGCGCATGCGGGGAACGAGGAAAGGGGAGGCCGTATGACGGCCTACGGGATTTTCAGGTCCGCGCTGAAGCTGTATTTCAGCTATAGCGCGGGCCTCAAGTAGTTAAAAGAATGGAAAAAGGCAAAGTTGACCAGAGTATCCATACTTTCTTAAACCTTTTCAGAGATCATAACATACATCAAAAACGATTTGCAAATCAGAATGTAGATGATGCGCTCCAATCACCTTACATCTCACACACTTGAGCCTAAATTATAACTTTAATTATAAGATTAAATTCAATTTAGTTTTTTTCTTAAATTTTCAAAAATGTATTTGAAAAGTGGCCTGATATCAACAGGAATATACAGAAAAGAGTTGAGATAGATTAAACTAGGGGTGGGCCAACATCCCAATATATGGATTGAAAGAAACAGGGTTTCCCCTTGCGGGACTTTAAAGGCCCTGGTACATCAAAAGGACGTCAATTTTGTTTGGGTACAGCGTCGCAATTGTCAGTTAAAACTACGCAGTGCCGAATCTCAAAAAAAATCAGCAGCCAATTCTTCCGGATCTGAAGTGGTTAAGTGGCCCTCAATTTTCAAAAGGTTGGGCACTCCTGCTCTAGATCATGTCGCAGCAATGTTTTCTTTTTTCTTTGTCACTGTAGCAAGAAGCTTGTTTTTATTACTCCATGACATCATCACCAGGATTATATCAGGTGTCCTGCAGGGAAAGCTACCACATATTACTCCATCATACTATAAAAAAAAACAACCGGTGAGGGATGCCTCCAATGCTGGCATGCCCTCAATGACGTCAATTGTGAAGAAATGCGTAGAGGACGGAGCTCATGTTCATGACGTGACCATGCGCACCTGATTCAGGACATTGACAGATGCAATCCCAACATCGGTTTTATTCACTACAAGTGCTTGTTAACTACTTTTACTCTGCAAGTTGCTACTCTCTTTTATGTTAATAAATTCATATACAGTTTTACACTATGTTTGACCTCCAAAGTTAATATTTTTTTTATATGGTACGATGGAGTATCCTATGTGATTGATGTTTGGGAAACTGCAGTAACCATTACTAATGAGAGAAAAGTTCCTATTAAGCCCCATGGACACTATCAGTTTTCCTGCAGTTGTTCCTCTTCAGGTTTACCAAAACCATGTAGTGCAAGAGCCTGCCTGATTGCATACAAATTGAAACTCTCAGGCCCCGTACACACGTCCGAGGAACTCGACGTGCCAAACACATCGAGTTCCTCGTCGAGTTCAGTGTGGAAGCCGCCGAGATCTCGGCGGGCCGACTTTCCTCATTGAACAACGAGGAAATAGAGAACATGTTCTCTTTTCGGCCCGACGAGTTCCTCGTCGGCTTCCTCGCTGAAAAGTGTACACACGACCGAGTTTCTCAGCAGAATCCAGCTCCGACCGAGTTTCTGGCTGAATTCTGCCGAGAAACTCGGTCGTGTGTATGGGGCCTTAAGGTTTGACATCATATTATATGGTTTTGGTAAACCTGAAGAGAAAAACCTGCAGGAAAACTGATAGTGTATATGGGCTTTTACAGAGGACATGTTTCTTTGACTCTTTGGGGTTTATTTACTAAAGCTAGAGAGGGGAAAAATGAGTCACAATTCTGTAGAAAAAACAATCAGCTTTTAACCTCAGCTTGTTTAATTAAAATTTAGCAATAAAACCTGGAAGCTAACTAGTTTCTCTGCAAAATTATGACATATTTTGCCCTCTCTAGCTTTAGTAAATGAACCCCTTTTTGATTAAAGCAGGCATGTCCAAAGTCCAGCCCGGGGGCCAATTGCGGCCCCCGTTCCAGTTTAATGTGGCCCCCCTGGTAATTTGGATATATACTGTATTTATCGGCGCTGCCTCAGAGGGGACAGGGAGAGGGGGAACGAGTACTGTCAAATTACATACAGGAGAATCTCCTGCTTACGCTGCGGCATCTGTAATAGTAAGTTTGTCTCCTTGGCTGCCATTGGACGACTCCTCTGTCTATCATAGGAGGCGGGACATTGTATTAAAGAGGCTGCTGTGTAAACAGCCGAGGCTGCAAATGGGCAATGGCGAGGCTGCATTCATGGCAATGGCGAGGCTGCATTCATGGCAATGGCGAGGCTGCAGATGGGCACTGATTGGGCTGCATTGATGGGCAATGACCCTTATTTTGCTTCACAGTTCTTTATTTACATTATTTTTCCTGAAACTTCCCTCCTAACGTGCATGTTATACGCCGATAAATATGGTATATCCAAATAATACGCCCAAGCTTATCTCTTCACCACACACAGCCACAAAGGCAAGATAATTATTGTTGGGCAGTGTATTAGTGCTCGGAGAAACACACTTACACACACATTTTAATGGTTCAAAGAATGTCAGGCAAAATGGTCGGCCCTTACGCATGTTCACTTCATCAAATCTGGCCCTCTTTGAAAAAAGTTTGGACACCCCTGGATTAAAGGGTCCATGTGCTCTGTTAAGAGTAAATTTTACTCTGTGGTGGTGGCACACCTGGGTGGTTCACAGTCTGGATTGATTTTTTTTTTTTTATATATATATCAAATATTTTTATTTTTTTTGTTATTGCTTATTCCATACAAAAAGTTCAAACGACAAAAGTTAAAACCAGTTCACACAGGGGCGACTTGGGATCCGACTTGAAGTCGCCCCAAGTCACCCCAAGTCGCGCTGTTGAGAAAAGCAATTGAAGTGAATGGAGCCATCTTAATGTACACTACTGAAGTCGCTCCGACTTCAGAAAAGGTTCCTGTATGACTTCAATCTGACTTCTAGGCAACTTGTACACATTGGCCCAGATTCAGAGAGCAATTGCGTCTGCGTAACCATAGTTACGCAGCGCAATTGCTTACTTGCGCAGGCGTAATGACTTCTCCTGATTCAGAGAGCTTGTTACGCCGACTGCAGCCTAAGATATGCGTGGCATAAGGCTCTTATGCCCGCATATCTTAGGCTGCATTCTTACGCAGGCCGCTAGGTGGCGTTCCGGTAGTGGTCAGCGTATAGTATGCAAATTGCATACTAACGCCGATTCACTACCCTACGCAAGCCCTGCGTACGCAGTTTACGTCGTTTGTGTACGTCGGTTTTTGCGTAAGGCTGCCCCTTCTAATAGCAGGGGCAGTCAATGCTAAAGTATACCCGTCGTTCCCGCGTTGCGAAATTTTAAATTTACATTGTTTGCGTAAGTGAATCGTGAATGACGCTGGACGCCATTCACGTTCACTTTGAAGCAAATGACGTCCTTGCGACGTCATTTACCGCAATGCACGTTGGGAAAGTTTCCCGACGGAGCATGCGCCCTAGGCTCAGCGCGGGAACGCGCCTAATTTAAATGATTCCCGCTCCCTACGGGATCATTTAAATTGCGTGCGCTTACGCCGGGCATTTTGCCGGAGCGCCCACGCAATTTACGGAGCTACTGCTCCGTGAATCGCGGGTAGTGCAGACAATTTGTGGGGGCGCAGGGCAAAAACGGTGCCCTGCGCCTACGTAAAAAAAAAGCGCAAGGCTAACAGAAGCAACAATACAGGAAGAGAACATACATTTCTCAGGCAAACCCCTCCCTCCCCCCTCCCACAGAGCTGATTCTTGTTTGATTGGCCACTGGAAAGCCTCCTGTCCTGGAGGCGACTTAAAGTCGCCTTGTAAGTCGCCCCATGTCGAGCTGTGGTGCGCGCTCAGGTCGTTTTCAGGTCACCTCCCAATGTTGCGGGCAGAGTCGTTTCGCCCCTGTGTGAACCGAATCTTAATCACAGAAAATAAATACAATCATTTAATTTAGTTTCTAAATATACAAAAAGTATAAAAAGGAGTAGTAAATACTGTATTTATTGGCGTATAACACTCACTTTTTTACCCTGAAAATAGAGGGTATACTGTGGCTGCGTGTTATACGCAGGGGGCGGTGGAAAGTTTTTTTCCTGAAACCTCCCTCTTAAAGTTAGGGTGCGTGTTATACGCCTGTGCGTGTTATATGCCAATAAATACGGTAAGTCAAACACTAGAAAATCTAGCTAATCCACAAAAGACATCTAACAAGACATAACAACGACAAACACACACCTCTAAGTTCGTTTCTAATTCCATTTATATTGTACCATTCTCCTCTTCTAAATTTGGAATATATCAATCTGCCCCCCCCCCCCTTCTCCCCACAAGAGCCAACATACATTAATTTTGTGAATCAAGCCAATAGGACTATATTTTATCAAACTTTTGGGGAACACCTCTATGTTTATATGCCAATCCTTCTCTTTTTAATATATCATTTATTTTATTACCCCATTGTTTATGAGTTGGTGGGGTAGTATCAATCCACTTTTGTAGAATAAAGCCTTGTACACACGGCCGGGAATCTCGTCAGGGAAAAAAATTTGTTTTTCCTGACGAGATTCCTGGCAAGCTTTCCTTGCTCGCCGAGTGTACACACGGCCATTCAAAATAACCACCTTTCTTTTGAATGGCAAGAACGCAGTGACATCATCGACTATGACGAGAATGCGCTCGTCACATTCCATGCCGTCACCGCTATCTTGCTACACCGTACAATATGCCTTGGAAGCTACCGAAGCTCGGGTTTCTCGGCATTAAAACACTGCCGAGAATCACGACGAGAACATAGAGAGCAGGTTCTCTATTTTTCTCGTCGAGATTCCAGGCAATTTTCTCGACGAGAAACCATACACATGCACGATCTTCTCTGCAAAAAGCTCTGCCAGCAGTTTTCTTTCTGTTTCTGGCAGAGAAAACCGCGTGTGTGTATGAGGCTTAAGTTTGCGGGCAAAGTAAAGAGATCTAGTCCACATTGTATACATCTCTACAGGTAGGACTCCATCTGGAATTATACCCAGTATTGCTAATTTAGGGGTAGTGGTTGTTTCTGTCAAGCATATTGTATTCAAGGTCAGAAACACTTTCTCCCAGTATCTATGTAACTTGGGACAACGCCATAACATATGAATAAGAGAGCCATTGGATACTGAGCATCGTGGGCATAAAGGCGATGTATAATTTTCGAGGAGTATAGTGGGTTCTATGCAAAATAAAAAGCTGGATCCTTCGCTGAGATGGTGAAATAGATACCTCAGGTAATATCTCCATAGCCTCCATGGATTTAATTCTAAACCATAGATTTGGTTTCTTCCCTATTTTAGATGACTTGGGACTTTGACACTTTTCTTCAGTTGGATTTGTTTTCGCATATTAAGCTTGGTTTATTATATTTTACATTTTACATTGGGCTTATTTTTGGGCTTATTTTTGTATACATCACACTATGTACTTCGGTTCAGCCAATCAGATTTTCATTTTTCCTTTAGGTTCCGGTATCTCGATGCTCAGGACCCTGCTTGCCTGGTAACAGAAAGAAGTTTGGAACTTCAATTCATAAATGTTGCTATGAGTGTGTCCCATGTCCAGAAGGAGAGATCTCCAACATTTCTGGTACAGTGTATATTTCCTGTTGATTTGTGTGATAGTAAATAGTGAGAGAAAGTAGTGTTACCAGCACACCAGGATCTCCAAAAAATGGGTCCAAAGCGTTAATCAGTGATCAAATCATTACAGCAGAAAGCAACGTTTCGGAGAAACGCAGAACCCCTTCATCAGGCATAGTAAATAGTGATGCACAATTTCTTTGGCCTTGCTCTGCCAGTAATTAGTTACCTCAAAACCCCAAATCCACTTTATTGGTTGATAGAAAATAAAAGAATCCTAAAATTCACACTCCCTTTAGCGATAACCTAAATAATTAATTAGTGTACCGGCCGAACCGCCAGGACTAGACGGGATACCTGCCAACAAGCAAAAAAACTATATAAAAAGGGGGTTTGGAGGGGACAAGGGAGCTCCCAGAAAGCAAAAAAAGGCGGGTCAACAACGGCTTATGGTACAAAAATATGAAAAAGGCTTTATTAGCGGTGGGTCGTTGTTGACCCGCCTTTTTTCACTTTACTGGTTGAACTGCCTTTCTAGTTTAATTACTTATATTGATTCAGAAAAAGGGTACAACAGGAAGTGGTACACAGCGTAGAGGTATCACAACAGGAAACAAGCATATAATTAGTTCAGGAGTCATATTTCCGTAAAGTCATATACGTCAAGTAACAACTTACAGGCTGGGTTCGCACCTAATACGGATGCAGCTCACAGCGGGAGTCTGGTGCGTCACTGTTCTCCACTTCAGGGGTGAATCAGGCTCTATTTTTTGCCTAAATTCGGACCTGGAATGGATCCAAAGACTCACAAGACCCCTGTGCAATCTGCTCCGCAGCCCATCCGGAGATGTGTGAACCAGCTCCATTAAGAGCCGGGCACTCTCCGGTCATGCCAATTAAATGCGGAGAAACCCGCATCCAATTTGCACTAGTGTGAACCCAGGGTGTCGCCTGTTCGTCCATAACAACCAAACTCGGTCAAATCTGGTACAAGGGAAAGGATTAATCACCAATAGACATTCATATGTGTGGATTAGATGAATCATGTTTACAACTTCAGAAACATTTGGGCCCTCTCGCTGTGCAACAGGCACGTGTGCGTGCCTCTAGCGGCGCTCGCTTGCTATCCCGCTTAAAGGGCCTGACATACACCTACAACGGTTCGCGGGATAGTGCTGACCTGCCGCTGTATACTGACGGCGACTGGTCATCAAGTGGTTAAAAGGAGTCCATATTTAAAAAGATTTAATATGCTTGAGGAGCCTGCGAAGGAAGCAAAATTGGTGCAGATTGGGGGAGTGGAGCGCCACTAAGGTGTACTGTATGTCTGCACATTTATATCACAGGTGACATTGACATAACGGCCATCACTGTCTAGAAAAGATTCCTGAACTGAAAGGCCAATGTATTGCGCATGGCAAGTAATGCACCTCATTTCTTCTCAGAAGCACATAAGAGGAATATGTGAGGAAAATTTTTTATCGGTGCAGTTGGGGAGGTTGGAGGCTTGAAAGCGAGTTTCTTTGACACCTAAAATGTCAGCCTGTGCCTTTACAGCCTCTTTCCACATAAGGAATCGCTGACTAGAGGTTGGAAAGCTGTCTATAGGGTCAGGGGCTGCATAGGTATTGGTGGCCTGGGGGGCTGTGGCCCACTCACCACCATATTAAGGTCCCAGTATGTGCTGCAGGGGGAGACCATGCACAGTTTAAACTTGGCTGGGCTTCTGGTAGTCGGTATGCAAGCATTAGAGGATGATACACTATGCACGGGTGCTGGTACTCACCTAGCGGGCAACGCCGCCATTTTGTTGGAGCCCTCGAGGGATCAAGGGAAAGAAGCCAGAGCGATGTTGCATCTGCGAGGCAGTTCTTTCCTTCTCCTCTGCATCGTACTATCACTCCTGGGTCTGAAGGTAGTGGATGAGGCTGGCTGTAAAACATGTAGGCTCTAAAGGTTAACGAATTCTGGGTTATGCGGCCATTACACAGCTTGATTGCCACTCCTCCTATTAAACTGCCTTTTAGATTTTCATACAGAAAAACTCTGCTTTTGCACTGATACCCTCAACAGCCCTACCTAATGAACTACAGAACACACCCCTTTATATTATGGAGATACGGAGAGGAAAGGTGTTCTGTAGCTCAGAAAGAGAAATTGACAGGGCTGACAAAACTGCATGGGACTTCCACTGCACCAATGCACTCCTCCAATGACTGCATGAATACCACATACTTCTCCATGGACTGCCTTTGTATTGGTGCAGACAGCAAACTTAACATTTCCATGGAACTACTCTCATACATACTATCACTGCACCCAAAATCTGCTCACCGACCCCTTGCTCATATCTTTAATTACCACTGCACATGTAGCAACACACTAATAAAAAAATCTGTTGTGGGATTCCTTAAAGCGTAACTCCATTTTTGTTAAGAAATAACATTCCCCTCTGAGTGATCTATGTACATTGCAAGGATTATAACAACCTTTGTTGCAGATTCCTACCTTTTATTTTTCTGAAGAAATCACTGTTTGTTCCTCTGTGCCTTTGTGTTCAGTGGGTCTAATGGGAGTGGTTTCATAATTATTGAAAGCAAAAGGGTGCAATCAGCGCAAAAAAATAATTATAATAATAAACCTCCCCCCTCACAATTGCAAGCTGAACACTGACAGGACAATCACAAAATCCAAAAGATGCAAAAATGTATAAGAAAATAGTGCAGCGCAATATAAATACAATTAGACTAAAAGTTAAAAGTGCAAAAAAACACAGTGGGGTAGATTCAGGAAGGGGCGCGCACTACTACGGAGGCACAGTGTACCGTTTTTACGCTACGCCTCCGTAAATTACTTGAGCTACGCTTCATTCACGAAGCATTTGCTCCGTAATTTGCGGGGGCGTTTCGTAAAAGTGGCCAGCGTAAGAGCGCGTAATTTAAATGATCCCGTAGGGGGCGTGGATCATTTAAATTAGGCACGTTCCCGCGCCGAACGTACTGCGCATGCTCCGTCGGGAAAATTTCCCGACGTGCATTGCGGTAAATGACGTCGCAAGGACGTCATTTGCTTCGACGTGAACGTAAATGGCGTCCAGCGCCATTCACGATTCACTTATGCAAACGACGTAAATTTCGAAAATCGCGACGCAGGAACGACGTGTATACTTACCATTGGCTGCGCCTCCTAATAGCAGGAGCAGCCTTACACAGAAAGCGACGAACGCAAACGATGTAAAACTTGAACGCCGGGCGCGCGTACGTTTGTGAATCGGCGTGAGTATGCAATTTGCATATTCTACGCTGACCACTACGGGTGCGCCACCTAGCGGCCAGCGTCAGAATGCAGCCTAAGATACGACGGCATAAGAGACTTATGCCAGTCATATCTTAGGCTACATTCGGCGTATCAAGCTTTCTGAATACAGAAAGTCGATACGCCGGCGCTACTTAGCAATTACGCTGCGTATCTATGGATACGCAGGCGTAATTGCTTGCTGAATCCACCCCAGTAATTATACTGATAACAAATTATTAATAAAATAGTGCATAAATAATGCAAAAATAAGTCCAAAAAGTGAAAAATTCCAAAGGAACAGTGTGACAACCACTCCAAATCTTCACCGGTGACTTTAACTTCAAATAAGTGATCCCTCCACCGTTAAGAATGGCTACTCTCACCTTAGGGTATGGACCCCTGTTTTACCAGGCAGTCATACCAGCAGAAATCGATAAACAGATTGGTGCGATGTGTGAATGGCAAACTTCTTAAGCTCAGCAGCGTTGGGATCATGGATAAGAGAAAAAACAGATCTAAGTGCTCTTTGCTTTAAAAATGGCTTAAGTTTATTTTAAATGCATTAACAGGCTACTCACATTAGCCCGAAAGGTAAACGGCAGAAAAGAAATACACACAGCGTGTGTTTTCTCAGAGATGGCAGCAAGCGACGTCAGGCTCCTTCCCCCGTACGCGTTACGTTGTAGCAACTTCCCCACTAATGATTGTTGAATTGTTTGTAATATGAGTATCTTCTATGATTGTTAACTCCATCTAGTGGCCATAATGCAAATTTTTCCTGAAATAAAAAAAAAACATATGGACACTAGATGGAGCTGACAATCATAGGAGATAATCATAATATAAACAATAAAACAATACAGTGATCCTGGAACACAAATTGCTGATCATATTGTATATTCATACAAAGATGAACTTTCTTTAACCACTTGCTTACTGGGCACATAAACCCCCTTCGTTCCCAGGCGAAATTTCAGCTTACGGCACTGCGTCGCTTTAACTGACATTTGCGCGGTCGTGCGACGTGGCTCCCAAACAAAATTGGCGTCCTTTTTTCCCCACAAATAGAGCTTTATTTTGGTGGTATTTGATCACCTCTGCGGTTTTTATTTTTTGCGCTATAAACAAAAAAAGAGCGACAATTTTAAAAAAATATATATATTTTTTACTTGTTGCTATAATAAATATCCCAATTTATTTATTTTTTTAAATATTTTTTTTCTCAGTTAAGGCCGATACGCATTTTTCGACGTATTTTTGTAAACAAATAAAAAAAATCGCAATAAGCGACTGTTTTGCGCAAAAGTTATAGCGCCAACAAAATAGGGGACAGAATTATGATGATTTTTTTTTTTTTTTACTATTAATGGCAGGCGATCTGCGATTTTTATTGGGACTGTGATATTGCGACGGACGTATCGGACACTTTTGACACAAATTTGGCGCCATTCACATTTATACAGCGATCAATGCTATAAAAATGCACTAATTACTGTATAAATGTGACTGGCAGTGAAGGGGTTAACACTAGGGGGTGAGGAAGGGGTTAAATGTGTATCCTGGGTGTGTTCTAACTGTGTGGGGGGAGGGGGGTGACTGGGGGAGGTGACCGATGCTGTGTCTCTATGTACAAGGGACACAGATCGGTCTCCTCTCCTCTGACAGCACGTGGAGCTCTGTGTTTACACACAGAGCTCCACGTCCCTGATGTCTTACCGACGATCGCGTGTACCCGGCGGACATCGCGGCCACCAGGTACACGCATCGGGTCCCCAGCTATGCGCCGGGACAGTGTTTCCCCGCTGCGCGCCCCCCAGTGGCGCGCGCGGGTAATGCTTTCAAATGACGTCCAAAGACGTCCAGTTGGCACCTGAGAGCCGCACTGTTGACGTCTTTTGTCAATAGCGCGGGTCTCAAGTGGTTAACATGTTCTCCTCTTTTAGTGAACAGGTCCAATTTTGCTGATACATTTTAAACGAAAATTTAGGCTGTTCTTACGGAAATTATTCAGGTTTATACTTTAAAGGCAGACATAAGTTTTGTGTGATTCAACACAGTATGAAATCATTTTTAAACTCTGTATATACTGCACATGCATTTCATTTTGTATGCTTTGTCTACTGCAGCCAGCCAACATACTTGAGCCCCTGGTTCACACTGATGCAATTTCTGATGTGTTCCAGAACACATGAAATCACCTGACAATATTATGAGGCGGGGTCTCCGAGTAATGTCATGGGGGCGTGGCCACCTGGTAGCATCAATGGATGACCCCTCCTTCATGTTTACTTAGTGGTAGGGGAGAAGCAGCTGTCAGTGTGTCCAGTGTCTTTTGACGCGGCAGGATTTTTTTTTTGCGGGTCAGTGGCCAGCATTCATTGTGATTGATGATGGATTTACATCAGGGACTTGTCAAAAACTGTGTTTTCTTTGCCCATTTTTTTGGTAAATGAGTAAGGGTGATATGTACCCCATACTCATTCACATAGGTAGGGCTGGGAACTGGAGGCCCCCTTCTTAAAGGAGGCTTCCAGATTCCAATAAGCTACCCCTGCACACCTACAACCACGAGTCCAGATTTTGGGGAAGAAGCTCTTGTCAAGTCAGGCTTTATTGTCATTCTACTACACATGAGGACACACATTAGAACAAAATGTCGTATCTCACAGGGCCACGGTGCTACATACAAATATAACATAATTATAAATAAATATACAAAGAATAAAAACACAGTGAAGAACTACATAGTATATACTGTATATTTCTAAAAGTCTTTGTAGCAGCAAGTGTTTATAAAGTGTCTAGTGCATATTCAAGAGTAAAAAGGAGGGGAAGTGAGATGTACTTGGTCACAATACATAGGTTGTAGAAGAGATTTCAAAGAGGATTGGAGTTGAGGGCTCTCAGCCTGGGGAAAAAAAACTGTTGAACAGTCTGACAGTCCTGGTTTTAATACCCGGTACCTTCTACCTGATGGTAAGAGCTGGAAGAGACTGTGGGAGGCATGGGTAGGATCCTTCGTGATACTGGTAGCTTTGCTGGAGCATCGAGCATAGAAAATGTCCAGGATGGAGGAGAGGACACCTCAACATGGGGACAAGGTGCTTTGCCAAGTGGGTGCCCCCTGGGAAAGTGCCCACCATGTTGAATGGGGGCATGTGTCCTGGTATGGCTCAGGAGGGTGGATGCTCACTGGTCCCTCCCTTTTCTGGCCTGACGGGTTGCATGGTCAGAAAAAGGGTCTGGTAATGCTGGACCTTTTCTTTACATTCTGCTGTCAGAATGACTCATTATTAGAAGCTGGTGGGTTCCGACTCCTTTACAACTGATGACTCCTGCCTACTGCTGACAGCTCACAGTAGTAAATGTAGCTCTCCCGCCAAAGGAGCCGCTGATTAGTTATTGGGATCGGCATATTGAGTTACCGTAATGTGGCGTATGGGTGCAGTTGGAGAACAAAGCAGTGAGCGAAGGTCCAGACAGTGAATAAAGGGTTTTCCAATGCTTTATTCCAGGCCAAACACGGCCAACATCAACATTAAGTGGGAAGAGCAGGTTGATGAAGAAAAGGGAGAACCTTGTAGTGTCAGGCCCGGATATTAATTGAGCAGTACTTGCTCAATAGAGTACCAAATTGTTATTCGTTGCCACTCTAGTTGGAGTGGGTAAAGTGCCCCCGGACAGACCCCTCTCACAAGCCTGGCAGTGTCACTTAGGATTTTCTGGGAGGAACAGATCTCTCTCACAGACCTGGCTCTAGGGCCTCTGCCACAGGCCAATTACTTTAGGTGAGCTAGATGGATAAATGGAACGAATCCTCCCAGTAGGGTTTTAGCATAGGTCACCGGATGACAGCAAAACGTACCTGTCAACATTCCGGTCACCAGATCCCCGATTGGTTCGTTCAAGCCCTGTTGGACAACCTGCCTCCGGGTTCTCCTCAAGCCGACCCCCCAATCGAACGGCACTCAGCCTGGGATCCTTTCAATAGAACCGGGAACCCAGTATGTCACTGGAGTCCCTTTTTACCTCCGGATGAGGGTTTATGTAGACTGCAATTCTGGCCTGGTGGGCCTCGCAGGCGAGGTCCATGGATGCGCGCACCCTGAAGGTGGATGCCGCACCTGGAACCGGGACCCCGCAAAACTTGCTTAGCACATGACACATGTCACAGATATACCCCTCCCCAGCATGCCTTGCGAGGGAGAAACTTCTCTGATTGGCTGCTGGGGAAAGTTGCTCTGCCAGAACCCCTCTGGTGCCAACTGCTGGCCAGGGATGGTATTGCATCCCTGGAGCACAGACTGACCCAGTGGACGTTTCTGGAGTGACAGAAGTCCCAATTTTAGCAAATTTTGAATGGGAGCAAAGTAACTCTCCCATTCCCCACTAACTTTAGCGTAGTGCCCATACTGAAAGTAAGGGGGCGCTACATAAACTTGCAGCTCAAAATCAGATGTATGGACCGCATCAACTCACATAAATATGACACAGTAAATATAAAAAATATATATTTTTATTAAATTACATGAGAAAAATCAAATTAAAAACATTTCATACAATACATCCGCATCCAGTTGTGTAAAAAAGGACAAGTTTTATGATGTTATATTGCTGTTTCCATGCTTATATTACACTGTTACGCCTACATGTGGTTTGCAATTGTAATATTAATGTGATACCTACGTAAGCATGGTTATAAAATAAATAAACTCAAATGAACTGAATAGACACACCATTTATTTGACAAGGTTCTGGGTGTATCTTTTTGTATCCATTCTCTACGGTAGTAGTTATTAATTTGGAACCATTGGTCAATATTAGAATTGGAGTTTCCTATCTATAACATTTCAAAAGCAATAGAGTGTTTGCTTCCTAGATACTTTAATAAATATGTCCATCACATGTCTTTTTTAATGCCTGCAGACAGTGAAAACTGCATGAAATGTCCTGATGATGAATGGCCAAATGAGAAGAAGGATCAGTGTTTTCCAAAACTGGTGGAATTTCTCTCCTACACTGATGATCCAATTTCTGCAGTATTTTCAGCTGTCTCCATCCTCTGTTGTCTTCTAAATGGTTTAATATTGGGGATATTTATACATTACCAGGACACCCCTATTGTTAAAGCTAATAACCGGAACCTGAGCTATCTTCTCCTGGTCGCCATCATGCTGAGCTTCCTCTGTGTCTTCTTGTTCCTCGGACGTCCAGTAGATGTGACCTGCATGCTGCGTGTAACCTCTTTTGGTGTCATCTTCTCAGTTGCTGTCTCTTCTCTACTTGCCAAAAGTATCATGGTGTGTATTGCTTTCAATGCTACCAAACCTGGGAGTTGCTGGAGGAAATGGATTGGAGCCAAACTGCCCAATTCTATAATGTCTGTGTGTTCACTGATCCAAGTAATAATTTGCGTGGCTTGGTTATCTATTTCTCCTCCCTTCCAGGATGAAGACTTTCACACTTATCAGGGAAAGATCATCATTCAGTGTAATGAGGGTTCAGTTATCGGCTTCTACTCTGTCCTGGGATATATGGGGCTCCTGGCAGCTGTGAGTTTCATTATAGCTTTTTTAGCCAGGACATTACCGGACAGTTTTAATGAGGCCAAGTACATCACCTTCAGCATGCTGGTATTCTGCAGTGTCTGGATTGCCATGATCCCGGCCTATCTGAGCACTAAAGGGAAATATATGGTGGCTGTGGAGATTTTTGCCATATGGGCATCAAGTGCTGGACTTCTTGGCTGTATATTTTTTCCAAAATGTTACATAATTCTATTTAGACCCGATCTCAATACAAAAACAGGTTTGCTTAGAAATAACATGAAATGAGTTCATTACTCAAAACAAAATGAACTAAATTTATCAATAAACTGTTGAGGAATATTATTAACATTGTAGACAAATGTTGTATATTGCAATAAAATTGTAGGTACATTTACCCTGTAGAGCACTGTTCCAAGCTGCTTTCTTTTCTCCCCAGTCTGGGGTGGTAGGGTTGGGGATATGTATACCATAAGGCACAATGTAATACGATTAAAGTCAATAACTGCCAAAACATCTGTAAGTGATCGACAATAAACAAGAGCAGAGCCTGTGTGTCAATGTATGGTAAAACAAGAGCACATAAAAGAAAAGGGAAAATAAGTAATAACTAAACCAGCCAGACTGTATAAGATATATATACTGTTTACATGTAGCTCTATCCCTGCTGGTGCTGCTGGATAGGATGGGTCCTACTTTTTTGGTCTCAACCTTCTCAAGAACCTCAGTCCCTCAACAGGTTGAGTGCAAACTTAATATATTGTCAGTGTCACCCAATATGGTTTCTAACTAGGCAAACATGAAATGGACTAACAGTGGAGGTAACACAATTTAGCATACAAAGTGATTACCATACGATGACATTTGGCATCAAGATCAGCATAAACAGTAGCAAGGCCACCTCAAGTGCAGCAGTGAGCAGTAGTAAACTTAAATCTACTGAGTGCTGGAACTGTAGCAATAATGTATTTTTTAGGGCAATGTTAGTCCTAGATTGACTGAGTATGCAATGTCCAATGAAAATCAGGATGATGGGGCACAGGGATAAATTTTTTAAGTCTCAAGCCTCGTACACACGACCGGTTTTCTCGTCAAAAACTGCTTTTTGCCGAGATTACCGTTCGTGTGTACGAGGCATTCAGGTTTCTCGTCAGGAAATCTGGCCAGAATCTCAACGAGAAAAAAAAGAGAACCTGCTCTCTTTTTTCTCGTCGAGATTCTTGTCGGCCTGTTTCACGACGAGAAACCCGAGAGTGTGTATACTTACCTGTCGCCGTGGAAACCCGCGCATGCTCGAAATGACTTTGACGCATGCGCGGTAGCTTCCATGGCATAGGTAGGGTGAAGCAAGATGGCGGCGACGGCATTTAATGTGACAAGTGCATGCTCATCGTACGCAATGACGTCACCTCGTTCTTTCCTTTCAAGAGAACCGCGGTTCTTTTGAAACAAAAGTCTGTACACTCGG
The DNA here is from genome assembly GCF_905171775.1 of Rana temporaria. Classification (NCBI taxonomy): domain Eukaryota; kingdom Metazoa; phylum Chordata; class Amphibia; order Anura; family Ranidae; genus Rana; species Rana temporaria. The sequence continues at coordinate 665,708,769 of NC_053489.1, read as the reverse complement.
GTGGCAAGAGTTTCTTGCCAAGAATCTTGTCAGGGAAAGCAGCATTTTTTTCCCGATCAATGGTGGATCACTCCCAGCACAGCCTTGGCTGGAACAGAAAGTAAAAATTGCCTTTAATCACTCTGGTCTGAGCCAAATAACAGCTCAGACCCCCATTACATTTTAGGCAGCACCTGTTCATCAGGAGCAGGGATCTACATGTACATAGAACAATATCGGACCTCTGAAATGTATAAGCATGCATACTGTATGTACTCAGTACTTGGTCTGGGCCCCTTTGCAGCAATTACTGCCTCAATGCGGTGTGGCATGGAAGCGATCAGCCTGTGGCACTGCTGAGGTATTATGGAAGACCAGGATGCTTCAATAGCGGCCTTCAGCTCTTCTGCATTGTTCAGTCTCATGGCTCTCATCTTTCTCTTGGCAATGCTCCATAGATTCTCTATGGGGTTAACATCAGGCGAGTTTGCTGGCCAATCAAGCACAGTAATCCCATGGTCATTGAACCAGGTTTTGGGTTCTTTTGGCAGTGTGGGTAGGTGCCAAGTCCTGCTGGAAAATGAAGTCAGCATCCCCATAAAGCTTGTCTGCAGAAGAAAGCATAAAGTGCTCCAAAATCTCCTGGTAGACGGCTGCGTTGACCCCGGACTTAATGAATGCAGTGGACCAACACCAGCAGATTACATGGGTCCCCAAATCAACACAGACTGTGGAAACTTCACAATGGACTTCAAGCATCTTGCAGTGTGTGCCTCTCCATTCTTCCTCCATACTCCATCTCCTTGGTTTCCAAATGAGATGCAAAATTTGCTCTCATCTGAAAAGTGGCCTTTGGACCACTGAGCAACAGACCTGGATGCCATAAACACAGCTCTACTGCAGTCAGCCGACTTGGTAGCGCCTAAACGTAAAACCTGTATCTGTAAATACAACTCCAGTTGGTTTAACGACCAGCTATTGTCCCTTAAGCAAGAATGTAGAAGAGCGGAAGCAACTTGGAAAAGAAGCACCACAGACGAAAACCACTGACTTTGACGCATGCGCGGTAGCTTCCATGGCATAGGTAGGGTGAAGCAAGATGGCGACGACGGCATTTAATGTGACAAGTGCATGCTCATCGTACGCAATGACGTCACCTCGTTCTTTCCTTTCAAGAGAACCGCGGTTCTTTTGAAACAAAAGTCTGTACACTCGGGTGGCAAGAGTTTCTTGCCAAGAATCTTGTCAGGGAAAGCAGCATTTTTTTCCCGATCAATGGTGGATCATTCCCAGCACAGCCTTGGCTGGAACAGAAAGTAAAAATTGCCTTTAATCACTCTGGTCTGAGCCAAATAACAGCTCCGACCCCCATTAAATTTTAGGCAGCGCCTGTTCATCAGGAGCAGGGATCTACATGTACATAGAACAATATCGGACCTCTGAAATGTATAAGCATGCATACTGTATGTACTCAGTACTTGGTCTGGGCCCCTTTGCAGCAATTACTGCCTCAATGCGGCGTGGCATGGAAGCGATCAGCCTGTGGCACTGCTGAGGTATTATGGAAGACCAGGATGCTTCAATAGCGGCCTTCAGCTCTTCTGCATTGTTCAGTCTCATGTCTCTCATCTTTCTCTTGGCAATGCTCCATAGATTCTCTATGGGGTTAACATCAGGCGATTTTGCTGGCACAGTAATCCCATGGTCATTGAACCAGGTTTTGGGTTCTTTTGGCAGTGTGGGTAGGTGCCAAGTCCTGCTGGAAAATGAAGTCAGCATCCCCATAAAGCTCGTCTGCAGAAGAAAGCATAAAGTGCTCCAAAATCTCCTGGTAGACGGCTGCGTTGACCCCGGACTTAATGAATGCAGTGGACCAACACCAGCAGATTACATGGGTCCCCAAATCAACACAGACTGTGGAAACTTCACACTGGACTTCAAGCATCTTGCAGTGTGTGCCTCTCCATTCTTCCTCCATACTCCATCTCCTTGGTTTCCAAATGAGATGCAAAATTTGCTCTCATCTGAAAAGTGGCCTTTGGACCACTGAGCAACAGACCTGGATGCCATAAACACAGCTCTACTGCAGTCAGCCGACTTGGTAGCGCCGCCTAAATGTAAAACCTGTATCCGTAAATACAACTCCAGTTGGTTTAATGACCAGCTATTGTCCCTTAAGCAAGAATGTAGAAGAGCGGAAGCAGCTTGGAAAAGAAGCACCACAGACGAAAACCGCGCCATCTACAACGAAACAACAAAGAAATCCCACAAAGAAATTTTCCTAGCCAAAAACAATCATTTCTCCAAGATCATCACCAATGCCCTAAACCGTCCTCGCGAACTCTTCAAGTTGGTTAGTCAGTCTATGAACCCAGCCTGTCTTGAAGCCCCCAATTCTGATACCCAAGAATTTTGCAATTAATTATCGGACCATTTCGTGAACAAAATTGAAAGGATCCGCGTAAGCATTCTGCAAAACAGTATCCCCCTCAACCCCCTCAGCAGTCCTCAGCCCAATCACCACAGGAATCAGGCCCAAGTAACAATGTTTACTCTAAAACCCGTCTCCCTGGATGCCACTAAAAATTTCATCGGCACTCTGCGAAATAGCACAGCGCCTAACAATATTATCCCCACCAAACTGCTGAAGGAATGTGCCGATATTTTGGCACCACCCATCAAGCAGCTGATTAACCAGTCATTCAGGGAAGGCATAGTGCCCTCCCTGTTGAAACAAGGGATAATCAAACCCATCTTAAAGAAACCCACCCTTGACCCCAAAGACCCTGAACATCGTCGCCCCATAACAGGCCTGAATGTTTTCTCCAAGGTAATGGAGAAAGTGGTGGTACAACAGCTGCAACAGCATTTAGACACCCATAATTTGCTCAATCCTTATCAATCGGGTTTCCGTCCAGGGTACGGGACGGAAACAGCATTGCTCAAAATATGGGATGATGCTCTTGAGGCCGCAGACAAAGGAGAACCTTGTCTTCTAGTACTGTTGGACCTTAGCGCAGCTTTTGATACGGTTGACCACAAACTATTGCTAATTCGGCTAGCTGAAGTAGCCAAAGTCGCGGAATGTGACTTACCCTGGTTCTCCTCCTTTTTGGAAAACCGATCACAAGTAGTGAAACTGGGACCATTCACTTCTGAAAAACGTGCGGAGTCCCTCAAGGATCACCTCGGTCGCCGGTGCTGTTTAATATCTATCTTCGCCCTCTTTTTGAAATTATAAGCAGCCAAAAGCTGCTCTACCATTCCTATGCGGATGACACACAATTGTATTTTCGTATTTGCAACAAAAAGGATCACCATCTCAATCTAGAGAAATGTCTCTCTTTGATAGAGAACTGGATGACAAAGAGTTATCTTAAACTCAACGGCTCAAAAACAGAACTTCTCCTGTTTCACGCCAATCGGAAGAATCAACTGGCAACAACCTGGACACCTCCGCCCATTCTAGGAAAAATCATCACCCCTAGCACCAAAGTCAAAAGTCTCTGGGTCTTCTTTGACACCTACATGACAATGGATGCACAAATAGGGTCAGTAGTCAGCGGATCACACCATCTGCTACGCTTATTACGCAGACTAATCCCATTTATTCCTAAAGAAGACATAGCAGTCGTGGTGGGAAAAATTGTTTACTCCAGGCTGGACTATGCAAATGCCCTCTATCTCGGACTCCAAAAGTACCAAATCACGCGCCTGCAGGTCGTTCAGAACACGGCCTCGCGTCTGGTGACTGGAAAAAAAACATGGGAATCAATCTCCCCATCACTGAGAAGCCTTCACTGGCTACCAGTGAAAGACAGAATCACTTTCTTTTTTTTTTTTTTTTTTTTTTTTTTTTTTTATCCAAAAATCTTTTATTCATTTTTTACAAAACAATACAATTAATACAACATAAAATCAATATACAGACTGACATATATGGTCTCAAAATGTACCCTTTTCATTGAGAAAACATTAAAAACTGTATCTTCTTCTACCAAAGCTACGTACTACTCCTGGACTTCTCCATTATTCCACCCCAGGGCCTATCCTTCCCTTTCCCCTCTCCATGGGAAATACCCAGAGATAGGGCCACACTACCTGTACCTACTATGAATGGAGGGGGGGGGACATGTAAGAGAGAGAGAGAGAGAGAGAGAGAGGAGAGAGGGAGAAAGAGGAAAGGAGAGAGAAAGGAGGGAAAGAGAAGAGAAAAAAAAAAAAAAAAAAAAAAAAAAAAAAAAAAAAAAAAAACAAAAACACTAAGTCCTGCTAGAATATAGTGAGAAGTGTAGGGATTAAACCCCTTATTGTGTATTTACTTGAGTGTACAAAACCAGGGGGGGTTGTAAAAAAAAAAAAAAAAAAAAAAAAAAAAAAAAAACCCTAAGTCCCTCTAAAATATAGTGAAAAATATAGGGGTTAATTCCCCTTATTGTGTATTTACTTTAGTATACAAAAACAAGAAGGAGTTGTGAAAGGAAAAAAAAAATAAAAAAAATAAAAAAAAATAAAAAAAATAAAAGGAAACACTAAGTCCTACTAGAATATAGTGAGAAATGTAGGGGTTAATTCCCCTTATTGTGTGTTTACATAAGTGTACCAAACCAGGAGGGAGTTGTAAAAAAAAAAAAAAAAAATAAAAAAATAAAAAAAGGAAGACACTGAGTCCATCTAGAATATAGTGAAAAATGTAGGGGTTAATTACCCTTATTGTGTATTTACTTAAGTGTATAGAGATAAAAAGGAAGTAGGAAAAGAGAAAGGAAAAGCTAAAAAAACACTAAGTCCTACTAGAATATAGTGAGAAGTGTAGGGATTATTCCCCTATTGTGTATTTACTTAAGTGTATAGAGATAAAAAGGAAGTAGGAAAAGAGAGAGAAAAAAACCCCATAATCAGAAGGGGAATAAAAAAGTTACCCCTATGTTGTGAAGAAAAAAAAAAAAAAAACATTCTATTATAGGGGCTATAATTTTCCCCTATTGTGCATATTACCCACGTTTTAAAATACAGACCCCCACCACCTAAGGAAAAAAAAAAAAAAAAAAAAAAAAAAAAAAAAAAAAACAAGCGCGAGGGGAGGAGGGGACTCTAGAAGGATTCCCCCAACGGTCCCCTCTACTCCCCTCCACTCCCTCCCCCCCCATCTCCCCCCTCCCTCCCCCCAGCTCTGAAATCCCTCCATCCCCTCCAGGTCATTTCATATCTTGGCCCAGACTCTACCTGAAAGGACCACAGCTCCTCCATCACTTTCATTTTATCAATCTCTTGGAGCCATTCCCCTATCGAGGGTACTCTTTTTTCCCTCCAGTTCCTAGGTATTAGTGCCTTGGCTCCGTTCAGTAGGAACGGGACCAGGGAACCTCTATACTTTTTCCTGGACATACTCGTAGTGTGGAACAAACATTCCCATGGATCATATCTTATCTCATATCCACTGATTTTTTTTATCAGACCTAGTATCTCCCGCCAATATACCTGTATGAGGGGGCATTGCCACCATATGTGGGCATGAGTTCCCTCCATCCCGCACTCCCTCCAGCATAAGGGGGACGCCTCGCTATTCATTCTGTGCAGTTTAATAGGTACGTAGTACCATTTAGTAAGTAGCTTATAATTGGTTTCTTTTACTTTTGCATCCATCGTTGTAGCCTGGACGTATTCTAGCACCTGCCTCTTCTTCTTATTGGATATAGTTTGATTAAGTTCTATTTCCCAACTTTCTATCATTTTCAATTTCCCTAACTCTATCTTGGTCGTCAACATCTTGTAGAGGCTTGATATTCCCCCTTTCCCAGATTCTCCTTGGGTCATAAGTTTTTCCCATTGATTTAGTTCACTCATAGACCGCAAGGGCTTCGACAGGGTGCCAACAAAATGTTGGACTTGTCTATGTCTCCACCTATCTCCTGGGTACTGTCCATATTTCTCTTGAAGTTCTCCCACCGGACACACTTCATTTCCTTTTATTATATCCTTCAATCTTAGAGTGTCTGAAGTTGCCCACCTCCGGTATAATCCCCCCTCCTTGCCAGGCGGAAAGAAATCCGTACCTGTAAGTGGCAGCAGCGGACTATTATAGGGCAATTTATTTTTCTTACATACCTTATCCCATATTCTAAAAGTTTCTTTTGTTATTACAGGAATATCCCGGGGTAGTCCTCTATATTGCCTCGGTACCCATATTATATTTCCCAGCTCTTTTTTACTTAAACTTTCTTCGACTTCTACCCACTTTTTTTTGCTTCCACCCTTCCCCTGCGCCCAATCTGTAATCCTCCTCAGTACTGCCGCCTCATAATACCTTCTAAAGTCCGGCAGCTGTATTCCTCCTTCCTCTTTAGGTCTAATCAAAGTCTCCATTGCTATACGCGGCTTTTTCCCCCTCCATATGAAACCTCCTATTATCTTATCCAGGATTTTAAAATATATTTCTGGAATTTTTATCGGGAGTGTTTGAAAAACATAAAGAACTTTCGGCAAAATCATCATTTTTATAGTACTCACCCTTCCCCACCATGATACTCTATCTATACTATATCCTTTTAAATCTGATTTTACTTTGTTCAATAATAGTATATAATTGTCTTCATAGAGGTATCTTTCCATGCTGGACAAGTATATACCTAAATATTTCATCCTCCTCTGCTTCCATTTGAATGGATAGAGACCCTCAAGTTCCCTGCGATCCTGTGGGCTTAAAGATATACTTAGTATCTCCGTTTTATCTTTATTAATTTTAAGATTAGAAATCTCACCGTACTGTTCATATTCCCACATTATTTTGGGCAGTGTCTCCCTGGGGTTGGATACGAATAGCATCATGTCATCCGCAAAGGCGGATATCTTATGCTCCCTTCTCTCCAGATTTATCCCTTCTATTTCCTGATTCATCCGTATTGTTTCCAATAAAGGCTCCAATGATAGGACGAATAGGAGAGGCGAAAGCGGACATCCTTGCCGGGTCCCATTACAAAGTGAAAAGCTGTCCGAAAGGGTGCCATTCACCCTCACCTGAGCCGAGGGATCCGAATATAAAGCCCCTATCCACCTGAGCATACTTGGGCCAAATCCTATATGGGATAAGTTTGCTAGCATAAATTCCCATTCAAGCCTGTCAAACGCCTTTTCGGCATCTAAAGACAGGAATACTACTGGTTCTTTGTTCTTTTTAGCTTTCTGCAACAGAAATATTACTCTTAGAATGTTTTCTCTTGTTTCTCTCCCGGGTACAAACCCTGCTTGGTCATTATCTATCAAGCTTGTTAAGAGCGGCCTTATTCTCTCAGCAAGAATTTTTGAATACATTTTTATGTCCACATTTATTAAAGAGATCGGCCTATAGCTGGCACACAAGGAGGGGTCCTTGTCTTCCTTCCCTATCAAAGTTATGTGGGCATTCAGAGCCTCCTTACGCATTACCATGCCCCCCCCTATTGAATTCATATACTTCTGGAAAAATGGCACGAGTGTCTCCCCAAACCTTTTATAATATAGTGACGTAAACCCGTCAGGGCCCGGACTCTTCCCCATTTTAATGCTCCTAATCACTTGACTTATTTCCTCTTTTGTTATTTCTTTTTCTAAGTCCCTTCTTACTTCCTCTACTAGGCCTGGGGTCTTAACCTTTTCTAAGTATTGTTTAATTTTTTCCCTTCTATTCTGAACTTCTATATCCCCTTGCCCCTTGTTAACATTATATAAGTTTTGGTAGTATTCATAGAATATTTTAGTTATCTCACTAGTGGAATGTCTCATTTCTCCGTTTCTATCTTTTATTTTCAGGATAGAATTCTGTGTGTTTCTTGGTTTTATGGTCCTTGCTAGCAGTCTCCCCGGTTTATTACCTAGGGCATAAAATTTGTTGTTCACATTGTTGAAAATCCATTTCGTTTCCTGCTCCAGGAGGTCCCGGAGCTCTTCTCTCTTACTAGTTAAAACCTTTAGGACCTGCTCTTCCTGTACTTCTTTATGCTTCTGTTCGAGGACCTGAATTTCTTCTAGTAGTGTTTGTTTCCGTACCTGCCTAATCTTCCTCCTCTTGGCCTTTTCTGCTATCAACCTCCCTCTCATAAATGCCTTGTGCGTTTCCCAGAGCGTGGCTGGTGCGATGTTTTCAATATCATTTTCTTTGAAGAATATACTCATATCCCTTTCTAGATCATCGGCTATCTTGGTGTTATTTATTAGGGACTCGTCTAATCTCCACACTGGACATCCAGCCGGGATCTCCCCCGAGTCTAAGGATAATACGACTGGGGCATGATCTGACAGTGTTATAGTTTTTATGTCTATCCTTATCAGTCCTTCAAGTAGCCGATGATCTAGCAGGACATGGTCGATTCTTGAATATGACCCATGGACCACTGAGAAATATGTGTAGTCCTTATCTTTTGGATGGAAGATTCTCCAGGCGTCCACCAATTGCATCTGATATAGTTTATGTTTAACCATTTTAAGGTGTTTCCCCTCCGATCTCAACGAGATGGGTTGAGTGTCTAATAGAGGATCAAATACAAAGTTTAGGTCGCCCGCCAGAATCACCATACCTTCTCTAAATCCTTCTAGTTTATTCAGAATTTTCCTCAAATAGACAGCCGGCCTTACATTAGGACAATACACATTTACCAATGTGTATCTCATATTCATAATAGTACCCTTGACAAACAAGTATCTTCCATCAGGATCTACTTCTGTAGCGTCTAGGGAGAACCATGTGTTTCTATCGAACCCTATTGCAACTCCCTTCGCTCTTTTATTAGGGGAGTAGCTATGAATCCATATGGGGAAATCCTTTGAAATTAATCTAGTTTTTGATGTTATTTTTAGGTGAGTTTCCTGGAGGAACACTATATTGGCCGAGAGTCTCTTCATCTCCTGTAGTATCTGATACCGCTTACTTGGGCTATTTAACCCTTGCACATTGTACGTGGCAATCTTTAATGCAGCCATTTCCTATATTTCACTTTTTTTCCCCCACAATAGGGAGCACATATCGTATCTCCACGGGACATGAGAGACTCCGGGCCCTTTCTCCGTATAGAGAAAGACTAAACCATACTCCTGGTTCAACATCAAACTAATCTCAAAGAAAGAAATCTTAATCAAAGTACCTTGAGACCACATATACAACATATACCCCCCCCCCCCCCCCCCCCCCCCCCCCCTCGCACTGAACCTCAATGCTAAGACTCACTCGGTCTGTGCCCATCCAGGCCACTTGCCGAGTGGGCCTTTCCTCGGGACATCTACTATGACCCCCCATTTCCCAGGCCCGTCACCTAAAAAGGGACGGCCCCTGGTCCAGGGACGGCACAGCAGCTCCATGTTTTTCCCCCTCCCCAGTGACTTCCATTTATTCTCTCTCTGGGCGTTTAACTTACTAAAATCTTTTACCCAGCACAAAAGAAAAGGGGAATGGGAAATGAAGAGGGGAGAGGCGGGAATCAGTCCCCACAAATACCTGGAAACCTAAAAAACAGCCACCCCTGTCCCCAATCATCCCACCCCTCCCTCCCCACACCCCCAGAGAGAGCACAAAAAAAAAAAAAAAAAAAAAAAAAAAAAAAAAAAAAATCTTAAGCTTAATAGTCTATGCCCTATTCCAGTCCTGTTCCCTCCATTTTCTCCAGGCCGGGGGTCTCTTTTCCCAATTATCTATCTGCATAGGGTGAATGTTCAGCCTGTTACAGAATTCTTTTACATCTTCAGGGAAGCGGATAACCGCTGAAACCCCCTGATTTTTGACCGACAGACAGGCTGGGAACCCCCATCTATACGGAATGTCCTTTATCTGTAAATGACTGGTTAATGGCTTCAATGCCCTTTTCCGTGCTAATGTCTCTTGGGACAAATCCGAAAACACAAGTAATTTAACCCCTTTGTATTCCATAGCGGTAGAGTTCCTTGTACTTTGAGATACCAGTTCTTTTTGGTTATATTCTAGAAATCTTACAATAGTGTCCCTTGGTAGGTCCCTGTGCGTATTGTATGATTTTTGTATTCTGTGAACCCGTTCGAAATGCATAGGAGCTGTCCCCTCCCTTTTTAAAGCTGTATTAAATATCCCTCGGAGTACCTCCCCCAGTTCTATATCTTTAACTTCTTCTGGAAGGCCTCTTATACGTAAATTTTTTCTTCTACTGCGGTTCTCTTGGTCCTCCAATTTATAGCGGATATTTCTTATTTCTGTCCAATCCATATCAGCTCTATCTCTCAATTCCGTTATCGCATTTTTTTGCTCCTCCAGTTGTTCCTCTATCCCTTCCACTCTCTGTAACACACTATGTATATCTCTTCTGGTTGCTCCCATTTCCCCCTTGATGGTTCTTTCTAAGCGTAATATCATTTCTGTCATGTCCATCATGTCCTGTTTAGTTGGTGGGGCTTGGGTATCTTCAGGGGAGGTATCAGAAAATAAACTGGGATGTTTTGGACTCTCGGGGGTCATTGGGGCTTTACTCTGATCTTTTACTCCTGAAGATTGATCTTTTTTTTTCTCCTTCTTTTTCCCTAGGACCTCACCCTCAGTCTGTCCTTTACTCTTTATAGGTGTCCCAGCTATAACATTCTCCCCATCTCCTTTAGGACTATCCGGTGTCAGGTCCAGTCCTTCAGACACCAGATATGACCTTATTGTGCTGCGGCCTGGGCCCCCTCCCTGTGTGTTTTTTGGGGCCTTCCGTACCATCTTTACCCTTTTATCCAGCACCTATATAAAGGGATTTTAAAGGAATTTTGGAAACCGTGTATTAATCGTATATTCGTATATTAATGGGCTGTCTACCCCTCCCAGACCGACAGGGTGTATGATAAAGACTGACCGAGCCTGACAGAAGCTGGCAGAGTGTGTGACAGAGGTGTCAGAGGCTTTATGCGATTATAGCAATTCTATGCAATTGTAGCCAACTTTTTTCCTTTAGCAAGGTAGCAGCCAGATAACACTTCAGTAATGCAGTTCTATGCAATTATGATCAGCATTTTTCCTTTAACGAGGTAACAGCAGGATATCAGTTCAATAATACGATTCTATGCGGTTATAGCCAGCATTTTTTTCCTTTAACAAGATACCAACCAACCAGATATCCGTTCAAAGATGCAATTTTATGCGTATGTAGCCAGCATTTTCCCTTTAACAAGGTAACAGCCAGATATTAATTCAATACTGAATGCAATGCAATACCCCGATAACAGTCTCATTCAGTAGTGCGATTCTCTGCAATTGCAGCCAGCCTTTTTCCTTTAACAAGGTAACAGCAAGATATCACTTCAAAAAATTACGTTTCTATGCGATTGTAGCCAGCATTTTTTCCATTGGCAGGATAGCTACGAGATATCTCTTCAATAATGCAGTTCTATATGATTGTAACCAACATTTTTCCTTTAGTAAGGTAACAGAGGTGTCAGGAGCCTTATGCGATTATAGCAATACTATGCAATTGTAGCCAGCATTTCTCCTTTAGCAGGATAACCGCAAGATATCACTTCAGAGATGCAGTTCTATGCGTTTATAACCAGCATTTTTCCTTTAACAAGGTGACAGCAGGGTATCAGTTCAGTAATGCAATTCTATGCAATTGGAGCCAGCATTCAACCAGTATTGGCCAGCATTTTTCTTTTAACGCGGTAGCGGCATGATTCTATGCGATTATAGCCAGCATTTTTCCTTTAGCAGGGTAACAACCAAATATCAGTCCAGAAATGCAATTATATGTGATTATAGCCAGCAGTTTTTCCTTCAGCAAAATACCAGCCAGATATCACTTCAATAATGCAGATCTATGCAGTTCTATGCGATTGTAACCAGCATTTTTCAACAAGGTACCAACAGGACATCAGTTCAATAGTGCCATTCTATGAAACTATAGCCAGCATTTTTTCTTTACCAGGATAGCAGCAAAATAACAGTTCAATGCAGTAGCCAAATAGCAGTCTCATTCCCACTACCACCCCCACGATTTTAGCTTTCCAAACCTTGTATGGGACAGAATCACTTTCAAAGCACTCTGTCTAACGCATAAATGTATTTGGGGTAATGCCCCCCCAATACCTATGCAACAAAATAAAAGCCTACAACCCCAATCGCGCTCTGCGATCCTCCAACCAAAATTTACGCCAAATCCCCAAAACCAGATACAAGTCCAAAGGAGAAAGAAGATTTGCTGTCCAAGGCCCTCGACTTTGGAACACTTTGCCAACCTCCATTCAGTTGGAGGAGAACCACTTGGCCTTTAGGAGAAAGATCAAAACCCACCTCTTCTGAGCTCAAGGGAGAAGTGGTCAAACAAGCGCCCAGAGGCGATTCAGTTCGCATGTGTAGCGCTATATACATTTTTCACTCACTCAGACCAGGTCTGTTTTTCTTTAGCCCAGGTAAGACGTTTCTGACGTTGTTTGTTGTTCAGGAGGCTTGACAAGAGGAATACGACATTTGAAGCCCATGTCCAGGATCCGTCTGTGATGCACTGACTCCAGCCTCAGTCCACTCCTTGTGAAAGTCCTCAACACTTTTGAATGGCCTTTTCCTGACAATCCTCTCCAGGCTGCGGTCATCCCTACCGCTTGTGCACCTTTTTATTCCACACTTTTCCCTTCCACATAACTTTCTATTAATGTGCTTTGATACAGCACTTTGGGAACATCCAACTTCTTTTGCAATAATTTTTTGAGGCTTTCCCTCCTTATGGAGGGGGTCAATGATGGTTTTCTGCACAACTGTCAGGCCAGCAGTCACCATCAATAGACCCTCCAGCAACCAGCAAATATTGATCCCTCTCTCAACAGTAGATCCCCCCCAGCAACAATAGATTCCCCAACAGCAACAATAGACCTTCCCAGCAACAATATACCCCCCAAGTCAATAGATCTCCCAGAAGGAGGCAACAATAGAGCTTTGAGCACCTCCAATCACACATGCACCTATTGCTTTTACATAAAACCATCCCTGCATAGCATAGACAGGGGACACTCTTTATGAAGGCATAAGTCATCTACTAGACTGTGCTTGATCCGCTGTGCGCCCAGCTTTTCAGCCAAGATTTTGGCAGCCTGGAAATGCTTAGAGCTGAGAACTTCCAGGTTTAAAGTGACCAGTGGAGATCAAGGAATGGATGTTCCTGCTCTCCATCCTTACATTAGTTATTGTAGTGTGGGCTCCCAAAGAGTGAGGAGAGCTGTTGGAGGGAGAGGGAATTGGTTGTTGACTGATGCAGTTCCCCAAAAAAGTGTCATCCCAAAATGATAGATGTGTTGTGCAATTCCAGGGACCCCAACTGTCACCAGTGGCAAAAATGCAAGACAATATTTGGCCAGTGATGTCACTTGGGATCACCTGATCTTTTGCCATTTTGCAATGGGAATGTGGTACGAGATCTCTATTTAGATCTTAATGCTATATCTCTTTTAATTAGTGCCTCCAACCTTACGGTAATTTGATAAACTTAGTTCAGAATTTTAATGCATACCACAATCTTTTCCTGAGTTCATTAAGATAGGTTTTAACCACTGCTTTAAAATTCTAATTGAAAAGATCTCTATTGCACCACCAATCAGATATGCACTTCAGGATTGTTATCTTATAAAACGTTTTATTTATTGAAGAAAAAGTAGTACAAAATAAACATTGTAGTGGTGGGACATGTCAGGCTGCAACCCACACAAATAGGCATAAGAAGAAGACATATTGGCACTATCTTAGCATACACAGTTTCTGTACATCTTAAGTAGACATTGGTGCCCTATAGCTCTGAACAGGGTGTTAATTAACCTTTGGTTCGTTGGAGGGGTATTCAGGTTAGGGGTGAAGAGTAAGCACATTGGGGCAGGGCCGTCTTAACCTCCCTGGTGGTATGATTATGTCTGGAATTTTGTACCAAAAGCGGTTAAAAAATTTGCATGGAAATTTGGCGTTTTATATTGTAGGACTGCAATTCTTAGGAATAACTCACTTAAATCTGTCCAAACCAGAGTCTAGTAGACGTCCCGGGTATGATAAAGTTTGAAACACAAAATCATAAATTATAATATAATAAATAACTATAAATAATAATGTAATTATAATAACAATTATTCAATAATGTAATCAAATCAAAAACACTGAAATTTGCTTAGTTGCAGAATTGTCGCTGTCATTATTTTTATTGTTTGATGACGCATTTCCCCACAAATCGCTATCGCTCAATTCTGCAAGTGAGTGAGTGAGTAACTTGTATAGCGCAACAAATGCGAACTTAATCGCCTCAAGGCGCTTTGCGTCCAGTGTCGTCCTGGTCCTTCAGAAGTGATTCTAATTTATTATCACTGTTTTCTAGCTGGTCTAAAACCACTTTTGATGTAAAGGCACACTTTTGGTTGCTATGGACAATCTCCAGTTTCCAGGCAGAAAGAAAAGTTTTTTATTATATAAAAGTGCATGCAGAACACTGGGCAGACTACTAGGTCAAAGGGGGGTGTGTATTTATGTCATACAGTACTGTAATCTGTAAGATTACAGTATACTGTATGTGTATTGTGTCTTTCATTTTTTGAATTTGGCGCCGAACTCCGTCCCCGTGCGTCGTAACGTCGCAGGGAACGGAGCTCGGCGGCACTGTGAATCGAGCGAGCAGACACATCGGAGGAGACCGCACACACAGAGGGGACACATCACAGGATCCAGGGACAAGGTAAGTAACTTCCCCATGTATCCTGCAATGCAATCCCGAGTCTGGCTCGGGGATGCCGCTTTTGGTATAAAAAATTCACCCCTACAATGGAGACAGTGCAGATAAACAGACATCAAGTAGATAGGAGGCAGACAAGTGGGTGCCTTCCACCTTTTGGGTGGAGTTTCGCATTAACTACATGAACTATCATTCTGTTCAGCAAAGAAACAGTGGGAAAATACTACATACATAAAGTAACAAAGCTGTCCTGTGCATATAATATATATGCTAGACTGATGCCTCCCCAGCACTATGGCCCCTCTATGCAGGGCCGGATTCCAGACAAGGCCAACAAGGCCAGGCCTCGGGGCGGCAGTGGGTGCAGGGGCGGCACTGCAGCTTAGAGGAGAGGACACTTTCACTTTCATTTCGGGAGTTCCCCCCTGTCATGTCACGGATGGTGAGAGGAGAGAAAACAGAGGGAGATGGTTCTCAATGTAATTTTCGGCAACAGCAACACCCCCCCCCCCCCCTCCCCGGTTCTCAATGTCATTTTGTCATTTTCGGTGGCAGCACCCCCCAATGATCAATGTCATTTTTGGCAGCAACAACCTCCCCCCCCCCGATTCTCAATGTCATTTTCGGCAGCAGCACCCCCCGCCTCACAATGTCATATTTGGCAGCAGCACCCCCCCCCCGCTTCCCAGTGTCCAGTGGATAGTGTGCGGCGGGGGCAGCATTGAAGGACCCGGCCTTGGGGCAGCAAAGGGAGTAAATCCGGGCCTGCCTCTATGCCCCAGATATCCCCCCAGCACTCTGACCCCTCCACAACCCAGATATCCCCACAGTACTCTGACCCCAGGCAGCGTGGACTCAAGGACCAGCTGCTTTGGGGAAAGTGCAGGGGCCCCCCATGCAGCTGGGGCCCCTGGGTAGGGCCCAGGTGTGCCCTCTCATTGAGACAGCTCTGCATTGGGGCAGTCAATGTGATCCTAGCCCCCCAATACCTGTGCTTACTTTAGAAGCTGCCTGATCCCACAAAGGTTTCAGTTGGGGGCAACTCCAGAAAGTATAAGGTAATGTGCCCGTGGACTGGCAGCCCCTAAAGCAAGTGTCAGGAACCAGAGGATAAAACTTGTGAACCTTATCAGGGGTGAGGTACCACCTTGTGTCCTATGTCCGATTCCCAATGGGTCATAGCATTGGACTTGTCTGGAATCTGCATGTCATTGAGGTATCTATACAACAGGGAAATTAGCCCTTTCTCTCTAGAAAGGTTATGACAAACTGTTTTGTATTGAGAAAGTCTGGGGTCTGTGTCCAAAGGACCTAAAGATTAAAAACAAATCGTATTTGGAGGTATTTATAAAACTAAGTTCTCTGGAGCTCATGTTGCTCCTGAAGGAGTGGTAAAGTGTGTACCATGCGAAAGGATCTTCAGTGTGGTGAGACCTTTCATTTCCCACCAAAGAAATTCCTCTGGGGTGTCAAATGCAGCGGGGAAATTTGAATCACCCAGAAAGAGGTGAGGGGGGGGGGGGGGTTGGGGAAACAAAGTTTGAATTGTATTTGATATAAATTCCATAAGTTCCCTGTGTCTCGTTCCAGCCCTCCGCAATAGACCCGGAACATAGTATGGGCGAGCAGAGATCATTTTGAACAGGACCCATGGAATCCGCTCGGGGGGCATGCCATTGGGCCATTTGGGCCAATCTGACCGCTAAGTAATAGAGCCATAAATTAGGTAGACCCAGCCCACCCCCTGATAAAGATCTATGTTCAGGATTGTTGTCTTTTTAGTGGCTGTAAGAAGACTAAATTAATTGGAAAGATCAACTAATTTCTTTAACCACTTCAGCCCTGGAACATTTGGCTGCTCAATGACCAAGCCATTTTTTTCCGATATGACGGCCATGTGACGCTGTACACAACATTTGCGTCCTTTTTTTCCCACAAATAGAGCTTTCTTTTGGTGATATTTGATCACCTCTGCGTTTTTTTTTTTGCACTATAAACAAAAGAAGAGTGACAGTTTTGAAAATAAACACAAGGGCCCGGATTCACATACATCGGTGCATATTTATGCAGGCGTAGCGTATCTAATATACGCTACGCCGGCGCAGCGCACAGAGGCGAGCACTTAATTCACAAAGCACTTGCTCCCACTTGCTGTTAAAGATACGTTGGGCTTCCTCGGTGTAAGCCAGCGTAGGTGGAAGTGGGCGTGAGCCATGCTAATGAGGCGTGACCCCATGTAAATGATGGACTGAGTGTCATAAAGATACGAATAACGTACGGCTCATGCGCCGTCCCGTGGCCGCATCCCAGTGCGCATGCTCAGAATCACGTCGAAACAACTGCCTAAGATACGTCGAATCACTGCCTACGACGTGAACATAACCTACGCCTAGTCATATTCACGTACAACGTAAACGACAAAAGATACGACGGCTTGTGTTCCCTGGTCCATACCTTTGCATGAGTTGCGCCTCCTATATGGGGAATAACTTTACGCCGGACGTACGACTTACGCAAACTGCGCATATTATGTGCCGGGTGCAACTACGTTTGTGAATCGGCGTATCTCCCTCATTTGCATATGTGCATAGAAAACCAATGGGAGCGGAAAATGCGGCCAGCGTAAATATGCGCCCATGATACGACGGCGTAGGAAAGTTACGTCGGTCGGATGAAGCCTATTTTCAGGCGTATCTAGTTTTGTGGGCACGGCGCACAGATACGACGGCGCACATTTACACTTATGAGGCGATGTAAAAAAATCGCAATAAGTGTATATTGATTGGTTTGCGCAAAAGTTATAGGGTCTACAAAATAGGGGATAGATTTATGACATTTGTATTATTATTATTTTTTTTACTAGTAATGGCTGCGATGCCTATCAACACTGTTAACACTAGGGGTGATCAGGGGTGGACTGACCATTGAGGCTCTCGGGCACTCCCCAAGGGCCCCATGCCACTAGGGGGCCCCATCAGGGTTGCCAGGCTCAATTAAACCAGGGACAGTATGTAAAAATCTGTGTTTTTTTTTACATCTGTCCCTGATATGTCCAAAACCGACATGCTTTTGATGTGAAAATCCTGAGATTTTAGCTGCCCTGCCTCTGCACTGCCTCCTGGCGTGGTGGCCATAATCTTCTATTGCCCAGGGGCCCCATGAGTTGTCAGTCCGCCCCTGGGGGTGATCAAGGGGTTAACATGAGATCACGTGTGACCGGCAGAGATCGCGCGCGCCGACCACGCGTATCGGGTTCCCCACTGTGCAGCGCGCCCTCTGGTGGCTCTCTGGGTGAAGCCCAGGAGAGCCATTCTGCCGCAGTATATCTGTGTGAGCCAGTTGGGAACCGGTTAAAAATCTAATGGAAAAGTTCTCTATTGCACCACCACCAACCAAATATGCACTTTAAGATTGTTATCTTATTAGTGGCTGTAAGAAGCTTCTTTTGAATATTCAGTTTGGGCATATTTTGTCAAAAACATCTACTTCTCTAAGACTAAATTAATTGGAAAGTTTAACGTTTGTAAGTTGGAAAAACATGTTTTCTGTTGTGCGATTCCTTACAAGAATGTTCAATCAATTTGATTTAAACATTTATTAAATCTTATTTTGAATAGTATTTATGGATTTTTTATTAAATCGTCCTCATGTCCAGCCTTGACACTTGACCTTGACACTTTGTCACTCTCTTTAGGAGAGAGGAAGCAACATACACGATTTTGGGTATCTATATCACCAGATGCCTGAGAATAGGAATGACAATGTCCTACATCCTTGCCTGAATAAAAAACGTATACAACGTATATACTTGAGTATAAGCTGAGTTTTTCAGCAAATTTTTTTGGGCTGAAAATGCCCCCCTCGGCTTATACCCGAGTCACCTTTTTGTGCCTGATCTCCCGGACTTTGGGGACCCGGCCTAAGCTTGGCACACATATAGCCCCACTCTTCCTCTACAAGTGTGCTATATTTTGTCTGGGGGACCTACGGCCAGGAAGCACCGATTTTCCAAAGCTGGGCACCCCTTCCATAGACTCCCATGTTAAACGGTAATTTCTCTGGTGATTTTCTGGGGACGCGGTACTGGCTGGTTGTAGGTCCCCTGGACCCTAAACTTGGTACACATGTAGCCCCATTTCTCTTCTACAAGTGTGCAAAGTTTGTTGTCTGGGTGACCTACGGCCGGGGAGCACCGATTTTTCAAAACCGGGCACCCCTTCCATAGACTCTCATGTTAAACGTCAGTCTAGTCATGGACACAGTGAGGCATGGGCACAGTGAGACATGGGCACAGTGAGGCATGGACACAGTGAGGCATGGACACAGTGAGGCATGGACACAGTGAGGCATGGACACAGTGAGGCATGGCACAGTGAGGCATGCAGATGGACACCCTGGCCCAGATTCAGGTAGGACTTTGCGCTTTATTTGCGAGGCACAGGGCAACGATTTTGCCCTGCGCCCAGGCTAATATTTTTGCGCTGCCCTCGATTCAAGGAGCAGTAGCTCCGTAAATTGCGAGGGCGCGCCGGCAAAATTGCCCGGCGTAAGCGCGCGCAATGTAAATGATCCCGCCGGGGGCGGGAATCATTTAAATTAGGCGCGCTCCCCCGCGCCGCGTACAGCGCATGCTCCGTTGGGAAACTTTCCCGACGTGCATTGCGGCAAATGACGTCGCAAGGACGTCATTTGCTTCAAAGTGAACGTGAATGGCGTCCAGCGCCATTCACGATTCACTTACGCAAAACGATGTAAAATTCGAACGTCCGCGACGCGGGAACGCCGGGTATCCTATAGCATTGGCTGCGCCTGCTATTAGGATGTGTAACGTTACGCGAAACCCGACGTACGCAAACTACGTAATTTGCGTACGCAGGGCTCGCGCAACGTGTGAATCGGTGTTAGTATGCAATTTGCATACTATACACTGAGCACAATGGGAGCGCCCCCTAGCGGTCCATCGCTAGAATGCAGGCCTAAAATCTGCGTGGCATAAGAGCCTTATGCCACGCAGATTTTAGGCTGCAGTCGGCGTAACGAGTTCTCTGAATCAGGAGAACCTGTTATGCCGGCGCAAGTCAGCAATTGCGCTGCGTAACTATGGTTACGCAGGCGCATTGCTACCTGAATCTGGGCCCCTAGGATTATACTTGAGTCAATTTCGTTTTCCCATTATTTTGTGGTAAAATTAGGTGCTTTGGCTTATATTCGGGTCGGCTTATACTCGAGTATATACGGTACTGAGCAGTTTTTTTTTCTGAACCTTACTGTACCTTTAATATTCTTTGAATTCTAAGCATATATAAAACATTTAAAGTACAATAGCAATACATTCAAATGGCTTTTGAATTTCAGATTCAAGTCCATTACATTTAAACTGACAGTACATTATACTACTTTTTCATTTGCTGTTTGTAAAGTAAAAGTTTCTTTCACTAGAAGTTCATGTACGTCCCCGAGGGAGAAAGTCACCTTTGTCCTACAACACCTGCTCTGAAGGAAGATCTCTTGTGATTTCAGTTCAAAGAAGTATAATTTTTTTTATTGTAAGCCCGTAACTATACCTATTTAGGTTTCCCTTCGGTAACGCCCGCCGTACACGTAATTGTAATGTAGAGACAATATCATTCCAGTAATAGTTGTTTTGTAAAGTAAACGTTTCTTTCATGAGAAGTTCATGTAAGTCCCTGAGGGAAGACAGTGAACTTTGTACTAAACCATCTTCTCTGAAGGAAACTTCTACCTGGTAATGTGTTATACAATACAAGCAGTATATCTGAGGAAAATAAATCATAATAAAGTAAATGCATACATTTTAAATATCACACAGATATGAATTTACTCTATAAAGGTTTTTTTTCTTGTTACTGACAAAATCAGATATAATAATAATAATAATTTAATAATAATAATAATAATAATATTTTATTATTACTAAAGAGGCTACATTGTACTGTTTGCAAATATTATTATTATTTGCGAAGAGCCCGCTAGTCTGTAAAGAAACATACCGTATATACTCGAGTATAAGCCACGTTTTTTAGCCCTTTTTTAGGGCTGAAAATACCCCCCTCGGCTTATACTCGAGTCAGTGTACCTGCATTCTTGACAGGCTTCCATTTTTATTTTTTTTCCTTGTCAAGAATATCTTTATTAAATGCAAGAATAAATTGTACATGAAGCATACATTCGTTACAGTAATCAGGTGGTTATTATAACATAAGATTGAATAACAGTATCATCTTTCTTAAACAACAATAAACGGGAATATTTTAGCCATGTTCTGTGTACTAGTCGCAGGAAGAGTTTAAGTAGTTTAACATAGCCAAATATGTATCCTTACAACTTTTGTCCTAGTGGCTAGTGGATAATATATCAAAGATAATACGTCCTTATTTAATGTAACCTTACTACCTATCAACTTTAAATTTCTAAAATGTGCTACCTTTTCAAAGTTAACGGTAGATACACGAGGGTACTACCTTATGCAGTATCGATCAGGAAAAGGAAGAAGGGGAAGAAAAGGAAGGAAAATGGGGGGGGGGGGGGGTCAGGTAAGGAAGTCTGCAGGGATGGGCTAGGATCCCGTCGTCAAAGCATGAAATGTACAACGTTATTTTTGTATAGGAAAGCTACCATGGCATCATTACACCTTTATTAAAATTTTCTGGTATAGCATATTGTATCCAAGGGTTCCATATTTTTTCAAAGTTGGCGATCGTGTCCGTTTCTAACGCTTCCATTTTGGCGTGCGTCATAGCAATATTCATTCTATTTTTTGTTTCCGTCGTTGATAAAATTGGAGTTTTCCAAGCTTTTGCCTTGGTTTGTTTGGCTGCCGTAAAGAGTTGTGTTTGTAGCTTGAAGTGCGTGTGTGTTAGATTGATGGGCTTTAAATTCAGTAGTGCCAATTTAGGGTCTGGAAGTATTCTCAATTTAGTCACCGCATTTACCATCTTGAAAATCTTATCCCAGAATTTCTGTACTATTGGACACGTCCACCAAGTATGAAAATATGTACCTTCGGTGATGCAACCCCTATAGCAATGTCCGGTGCAGTTTGGTGCATATTTAGCTATTCTGCTTGGCACCAGGTACCATCTCATTAATACCTTATAGCCCGCTTCCAATGCTATTATATTCGAGGAAGCCGATTTAGTGTTTCGCCATATTTGATTCCAATCCGAGGTATTAAGTTCTATACCCAGGTCACTCTCCCATTTCTGAACATAAGGAAGCTTTGTTGTGTTATTGTGGGATAGTGACTGCAGGTACAGAACCGAAATTGTACCTCTTACATGTGGATTATCTTTACATATACTTTCAAAAGGTGACATCTGGTTTTTCAGAGCCGAAGAGGTCAGATGTGTTTCCACGAAATTTTTTATTTGGAGGTATCGAAACAATTCTGATTGAGGTATACTGTATTTTTTACATACTGTCGGGAAGGGCATGACACCCGATGAATCCAAAAATTTATAGATATATATACAGTCTTTCCTTACCCATTCCTTGAATGTGTTAGGGAAGATCCATGCCGGATAAAATGTTGGGTTTTTATAAAATGAAAGCAGTGGGTTGAGAGGGGACACCAGTGAATACTTGGATTTATAGCTATCCCATAGTGAGAGAGAATGTTTAATAATTGGATTGCAGATATTCCCGCGTAGCTTGGGAAGAATCCATAGTAAGTTAGCTGGAGGGATGGGATCACACTCGGTTGCCTCAATCGCTACCCAGAGAGGTGTTTCCTTTTTTGCATTATATTTGGCCAAGGTTGAAATTTGCGCTGCCCTATAGTAGTTTGTAAAATTCGGATATCCTAACCCTCCTTGAGTTTTGGGGAGATGCAAGATTTTCGCCTTTATTCTGGGCCTAGATGTGCCCCATATAAAGGTCGTCATTCTGTTTTGTATTATCCTCAGAAAGTAAGCCGGTATTGGACTCGGGAGCACTCTAAAAAGATACAACAATTTTGGTAATATTGTCATCTTAACTGCGTTGATCCTACCTAACCAGGATAATGGGAGCTGGTACCAGGATTTGAGTAAGTTTGTTATCTGTTTAAGAAGAGGGGGATAATTATAAGAGAATAAATCAGATGTATCAGCCGTTACGTGTGTTCCTAAGTACGGGATGCTCTTATCCGACCATGTAAATGGAAGACCTACTGTGGCTGCACTTAATTCTAGTCTTGAGAGGGATATGTTTAGTGCTACACATTTCTTGGGATTAATGGCTAGACCTGAGAACGTCGCGAATCTATCAAGTATTGGGATGAGATTAGGGCCAGTTACTTGCGGGGAAGAAAGAAATAAAAGAATGTCATCCGCAAATAGGCATAATTTATGTTTATGACCTCCTAATTCTATACCTAGAATAGTGGGGTCTGATCTGATTTTCTGAGCAAGCGGTTCGATAAGGAGGGCAAATAATAACGGGGATAACGGGCAGCCCTGACGTGTTTCCTCTTCTGATATCAAATGTGTCAGGACTTATATCCTGCGTATTTAACATAAGCTTTAGGGTTATTATAAAGTTCCCATAATCCAATTAGTGAAATTAGGGCCAAAGCCCCATTTCTGTAGAGTATATTTTAAATACGCCCAGGAAACAGAATCAAAAGCTTGTTTGATGTCCCAGAGAGAGAAACACGCCGGTATACCCCTTTTCTTTGCTATGTTGGCCAAGAGGCATGCCTGCGTATATTATCCGCCCGCTTGTCTGGATGGCATGGAAACCTACTTGATCTCGATTGATTAGAGTACCGATAAAATTGTTAAGGCGGCTAGCTAGTATTTTACCTAATAGTTTTATATCTATGTTAAGCATAGATATGGGACGATAATTGCTACAAAGTGTAATCATCCGAATGTGGTTTGGAATCATACAAACCGTTGCTAGCAACGTTTCAGGTCTGAAGGTTTTTTGCTCTAGTAAGTTGTTAAATGGCCTCTGCCAGTCTGGGTGAAAGTAACTCAGTAAAAGTTTTGAGGTAGTTTGCCGAGAACCCGTCAGGTCCCGGTCTTTTGTTAATTTTGAGTTCCCGAATGGCTAAAGCTACATCCTCTTGCGAAAATTGGTTCTTCCAACTGTTCTTTCTGTGATTGACTTATTTGTGGAAGATTAATTTGTGCAAAAAAGGAGTCAGCTTTAGATTCGTCAAATACAGTAGTTTCTGAGTAGAGTTGTTTTAGATGTGAGCTAAACTTTTGAACTATTTTAAGTGGGTTGCTGGAGAGAACCCTGTTGGCAATTTTTAACTTTATGGGTTTAAAAGTCTTATTGAGTGTGTTTAGCGCTCTAGCTAAATATGTCCCTGGTTTATTAGCTTGCTTGTAGAAAGCATGTCTAGATCTATTAAGTGTTCTATTTGCCGAATCGGTTAAGAACAAGTCGTATTCCAGACGTGCTTTGTCCAGCCGAGTTCTATTAGTTTGAGTTTGCAGTTTTGTAGGGCCAGAATGCTAAGTTGAATTCTGTTCCAATTTTCTTGCCATCAGTGCTCGCTCCTTTTTTAAGATCCCTATTTGCCGCTGGAATGCTCCTCTGAGGACTGGCTTATGTGCTTCCCATAATGTAAGTGGGGATATTTCAGGGCTTGCAATGAGTTCTAGATAGTCTTTTAGAGCTTGTTCAATCAATTGGCAATGGGCAGGGTGTTTGAGTATAATTTCAGGAAGATACCAAGTGGGATCATGGTTTTTCGGAATGGTTGATGCCATTGTGGTGTACACCGCATTGTGATCTGACCAAGGGATGGGTATTATATTTGAATATAGTATTTCAGGGACCATACCGATTGTCACAAAAATATGATCAATTCGGCTGAAGGATTGGTGTGGGTTTGAAAAGTATGTGTAGTTACGTTTTGTGGGATTGTGTTCTCTCCACGTGTCTACTAAATTGTATTTGGCTAATTAGTTGGGAAGGGTACATTTAGCTTGGTGTTTAGGTGTGACATAGGGGGTTTTATCTAAGAATGGAAGAAGGACTTGGTTGGAGTCTCCACAGATGAGGAGAGTCCCTATTTTATGTGAATTAATTATTTGGAAAAGATGCGATAAGAAGGGTAACGGGTTTAGATTAGGAGCATAATAAGATACTATTGTGATCTCCGTATCTAACACTTGGCCTGTTAATAGTATGTATCTGCCCTCTGGATCTTTGATTTCCGTTTTTAGAGTGAATGGTGTGGTGCGATGAAAAGCGATAAGGGTTCCCCTTTTTTTGACTGAAGCAGAGGCTGAATAGACTTGTGGATAGGAGGGGTTAAAAAATCTAGGAGTCGTGTTCGTAGTAAAGTGAGTTTCCTGTAGGCAAACAATATGGGCTTTTTTGGCCTGAAATGTTCTGAAGGCCTTGGTTCTTTTCTGTGGCACATTCAATCCCTGTACATTTAACGACAATATATTCAATGGTGCCATGGTAGCTTTACTTCTCTGTCTATCTTACCGCGATAAACCGGAGGACATCTGGCCAGCCCAATCCCTGCAGACTTGGGGAAAGAAAAGGAAAAGGGGTCTATGGGGTATTCAACCTTGAAAAGGAAGGTAAACACAGAAAAAATTTGTAAATAAACAGTCAACAATAAACCAATAAAGTTTGTTAGGTTTACCCGTGGCGGGGATGGACTACCCCCGCCAGGGGAAAAGGGGATCCCATCAATCCCCCGCTTAATCTTGCGGGGAACTGAGGAGATCATGGTGGAGCACAGGTTGGTTCCGTGTGGTGGAAAACCGCTGTAAATATGTTCAAGTAAACACCGTCTGAGGTGTTTTTTCTCAACTAAGCTGTTAATAACATTTCGAACAGGATAACACTAACTACTCGCCTTCTGTTGTTTAGGCGAGAGATATGAGAGGGGGTTAACTATCCTTAATTAATTAAATAAAGAGATTGTAGAATTCATAGCCTATACCAAAGATGTTTTAATTGGATCATGTGTTCCATTGGAATTTTAGGAAAACATTCCTCAAGTAGGTCCAATAGTTTGGGTAAGATTAGCTTCTATGATCAGATATATGTCAGATTGGGTATCTACCTATTGACCATGTAAAACAATGCAGATTCTACACACCAAAACTCGCCTTGCGCCTGGACGCTGACTGGGCTACTAGTGCACTGAGGTGGTGTAATGTGGTGAAGCAACTTTGATATTATAAACTAGAGGAGGATAAGAGAATGGGTTTTAGAGGTGTCTCTTAGGTCCCCGGGGTGTAATTAAATGGTGTGGGATGTCATAAGTCTGAGGGACCCTGCGAATGAAGGGGCAGGCCTTGTCGTTTCCTCCCCCACCCTCCTCCCCACCCTAAGGTGAGGAGGAGGTGAGGAAATAAAAAGTGGGGGGGGAAAGTGGAAAAAAAATGGAAAGAAGTAAGAATGTGATAAAGGTAGGAGTGCAAGGTAAAAATGAAAAATAAGAATCGCAATAAGCGGTGAAAATGAGAATAAATTGAGTCAAGAGAGAAAATTTTTAAAGTAGAAATAAAAAATAAGAGTAAAACAAATAAAAATAAAAATAAAAAACATCAAGTTCTCAATCCATGCAATCTGTACATCTTTTCTTGTGAAGTGTTCTTGTGACCAGGGGAAGAAGAAATTCATGAGGTCCTCTGGAAGGTGGTCAGTCCATGGTATCCTCTTGGTCTTGGGGTTGAGACACAAATCTTCCTCGCTTGTTTGTGTGATGAGTTCCATTGTTCTTTTCAGGTTGAATGATGCCATTGCGGGAAGATGTTGATGCTGATCTTCTGCGGGAGGAGTTGTGTGTGATACTGTGATCAATGAGCTTCAGATCAATTAAAGCTTGGTGTAATTGATCAGGTGATCTGCACACTATCTTTGAGCCCTGGAATGTAAATCTGAGGGAGAAGGGAAATCCCCATTGGTACTTTATGTTTCGCTGTTGTAATTCACTAAAAGGGGTTTCATTGCACGCCGTTTGGTAATTGTCAGTTGCGATAGATCGGCGAATATCTGGAAATTGTTTCCCTGGAATGTTAAACTGCTCTTCTCTCTGGCTGCTTCCAGAACCTGCTCTTTTGTTCTGTAGTAGTGGAATTTTGCAATGATATCCCTGGGGGTCCCTCAGATTTTTTGGGGGCTAATGCCCTATGTATTCTATCAAATTCCAGGCGTTCTACAGGCAGTCCCGGCACTAGCTCCTGACACAGTGCTAGAATGGTACCTGAAAGGTCCAGGACCGTCTCAGGAATTCCCCTGAATCTCAATTCGATCTCTGGCGCGGTTCTCAAAATCTTCTAGTTTGCTATGAAGTACCAAGTTCTCCTCTTTAAGCGCATCTAGTTCTGTTGGCAATCTTGAGTATAATTTCAATTTCGTCCATTTTTGCCTCTAAAGTCTCTGTGCGGCAGCCCAAGTCTCTTATTTCCTTAGTTAGACTAGTGGTGATTTGCTCTGAGGTGCGCTTTAGCGCTTTATTCAGCATTTTCTCGAATTGACTTAGGAGCTCTGAGGGGACTGTCTTACTTAATGTAGCTATTTGTGGGGTATTAGACAAGTCCTCCTCCTCACTGTCCGTGTCCATGTTCCTCAGAGAAACTGCGGATTTCATTCCCTTTAACAAGCATTGCTTGCCTTTCCCCTCAGTATTAGACTCTGAGGTAGCTGAGGTGGCTGAGGAGAATGCCGCCTTTTTTTACAGAGCCCTTCATCTGCTGGGCCGTGCTATTAGGGTTGGATTACCCTTATTTCTGGCACCCCCCAGCACCATATTTCAATAAAATGGTTCTCCTCACCTCCTGGGAACTCGACCCGTCGTTTTCTGTTCGTTTGCAGCTCTATTAAAATCAATTATTTGCGGTTTTCTTTCCCCACAGAGCGGAGCTCTAGTGCAGCATGACTGTGCAGCTAGACCCCGCCTCCTCAGGCTTCCATTTTTTTAATAGTCTTAGCTTCCTCCTGGCGTTCCGTTCTGTGATAGGTATTTGACACTGTGTTCTGCCTATCATGGAGGTCCTCTCAACCTCGGACTCAGTTTGCCAGCAGACACTGGCCCGGATTCAGATACATTGGTGTATCTATTGTCGGGCGTAACGTATCTCAGATACGTTACGCCGCCGTAAATTAGAGCGCAAGTTCCGTATTCAGAAAGAACTTGCTCCCTAAGTTACGGCGGCGTAACGTATGTGGTCCGGCGTAAGCCCGCCTAATTCAAATGTGGATGATGTGGGCGTGTTTTATTAAAATTTCATGTGACCCCGCGTATTTGACGTTTTTTACGAACGCCGCAAATCGTCATTGCTTTAGACGTGAACGCAACTTACGTACAGCCCTATTCGCGAACGACTTACGCAAACAACGTAAAATTTTCAAAATTTGACGCGGGAACGACGATCATACTTAACATAGGATACCCCTCATATAGCAGGGGTAACTTTACGCCGGAAAAGCCAAACATAAACGACGTAAAAAATGTGCCGGGCGGACGTACGTTTCTGAATCGGCGTATCTACCTAATTTGCATATTCCTTGTGTAAATCGACGGAAGCGCCACCTAGCGGCCATCGTAAATATGCAACTAAGATACGACGGCGTAAGAGACTTACGCCAGTCGGATCTTAGCTAAATTCCGGCGTATCTTGTTTATTGAAAACAGAAAAAAGATACGCCGGAGCATCCTAGAAGTTATGTGGCGTATCAATAAGCGCAACCAGCGTAACTTCTTTCTGAATCTGGCCCACTATGTTCATTGTTAAGCCAATCACGGACGTCCTCTTGTCCAAGGATGAAAGAATGTCCGTGATTGGTGAAACACTGAACACAGTGTCTGCTGAGAAACTGAGTCCGAGGATGAGAGGACCTCCATGATAGGCGGAACACAGTGTCAAATGCCTATCACGGAACGCCAGGAGGAAGCCACGACTTTTAAAAAATGGACGCCTGTCAAGAATTCAGGTACTCGGGCACAGTGAGACTGCAATAGGCACAGTGAGTACCGTCTGGCACAGTGATACTGCAATGGGCACAGTGAGACTGCAATGGGCACAGTGAGGTATGGCACAGTGAGACTGCAATGGGCACAGTGAGGTATGGCACAGTGAGACTGCAATGGGCACAGTGAGGTATGACACAGTGAGACTGCAATCGGCACAGTGAGGTATGACACAGTGAGACTGCAATGGGCACAGTGAGGTATGGAACAGTGAGGCGTGCAAATGGGTATTGTTGACCCTCTTTTCCACTTACAGTCGCTGCTGCATTCTCAACCTCGGCTTATACTCGAGTCAATACGTTTCCCCATTTTTTGGGGGTAAAATTAGGTCCTCGGCTTATACTTGGGTCGGCTTATACTCGAGTATAAAAATATACAGAATAAACTGCGCTGTGTATAATACAAATATAACCTGCCACACAACTTTGGAATAGAGTAAATAAGGTAAATTGGAACAATGTAGCACTAATACCTGTGTAAAGATATGGAAAGAACCCACATCTAAAGATAACAAACCAAATCTACGTATACTAATACATGACTAAATCTTAACCACTTAAGACCTGGACCAAAATGCAGGTAAAGGACAAGGCCCCTTTTTGCGATTCGGCACTGCATCGCTTTAACTGACAATTGCGCGGTCGTGCGACGTGGCTCCCAAACAACATTTTTTCCCACAAATAGAGATTTCTTTTGGTGGTATTTGATCACCTCTGCGGTTTTAATTTTTTGCGCTATAAACAAAAATAGAGCGACAATTTTGAAAAAAAAACAATATTTTTTTACTTTTTGCTATAATAAATATCCCCCAAAAACATCCTCAGTTTAGGCCGATACGTATTCTTCTACCTATTTTTGGTAAAAAAAATTGCAATAAGAGTTTATCGATTGGTTTGTGCAAAATTTATAGTGTTTACAAAATAGGGGATAGTTTTATTGCATTTTTATTATTTATTTTTTTACTACTAATGGCGGCGATCAGCGATTTTTTTCATGACTGCGACATTATGGCGGACACTTCGGACAATTTTGACACATTTTTGGGACCATTGTCATTTTCACAGCAAAAAATGCATTTAAATTGCATTGTTTTACTGTAAAAATGACAATTGCAGTTTGGGAGTTAACCACAAGGGGGCGCTGAAGGGGTTATGTTTCAGCTACTGTGTATTTTCAACTGTAGGGGGTGTGGCTGTAGGTCTGACGTCATTGATTGTGCGTCCCTATATTAGGGAAAAACACAATCGATGATGGCGCCACAGTGAAGAACGGGGAAGCCGTGTTTATGCGCGGCTATCCTCGTTCTTCAGCTCCGGGGACCGATCGCGGGACTCCAGCGGCGATCAGGTCCACGAGTCCCGTGGTCCCGGAGCTTCGGACCGGGTTGCGGGAGCGCGCTCGCGACCCCGCGACCCACCGCTGGGCTTTATATAATCACGTACAGGTACGTGATTGTGCCCAGCGGTGCCATTCTGCCGACCACCCTGAACTTAACAGCTGGTCCAGGATCCAAACAGCTAATCGACTTGATGATCCCAAATCACAGTGTTAATGATAACTTCATAGAGGCTCGGTAACCACATGCCATGCAAGAAATATTGAAAATAACTCGCATAGCGTAATACCGTATGAATAGTGTTGTTTATTAAAAGTATGATAAAACTCACATGTTAAACGCTCATCATAGGCTTGTCAGATGTTATGGTACCAAAAGCGATGTGGATGGGTCCCTCCGGCGCGTTTCGACTAGAAATGACGTCATCTGGGGTGTGGACCCCCACCACTGCATCGCTATTTATAAGAAAAATGATGACCCCCCAAATTGGAAAGGCCAAGAGGCCGGACAGGATGTGACCTCACTTCCGGTTTAGAAACCCGGACGTGATAATAATGGCAAATGTTTCACCTATATATGGAATAGTGTGGCATATATTAAACATATCACACTCCCAAACACAAAGAAAATAAGGGAAAAACACGTCAAACTACCTTTCAGTCTGAAAAAATAGCGATGCAGTGGTGGGGGTCCACACCCCAGATGACGAAATTTCTAGACAAGACGCGTCGGGTGGACCCATCCACAAAATCGCTTTTGGTACCATAACATCTGACAGGCCTATTATGAGCATTTAACATGTGAGTTTTATCCTACTTTTAACCAGTTAACGCCCGCCCACTGTATATATACGTCCTGTTTTTAAAGATGGATATCTCGGTAACGGCAGCAGCTGCTGCCACAATCGAGGTATCCATATCTTCAGTGGGCGGGCCTGTAAACGATAACGGCGGTCTCCGTGGCGGATTCGCCGCAAGGTCGCCGTTATTAGTGGAGGGAGACGGCCCCCCCTCCCGCCGCTCTCCGCTGCTTACCGGAGCCGACGGTAGCAGCGGAGGCGATCGGGTGCTGCTGCCTAGTGTGTGAGGATGCGAGTGAGGGCAAGATGGCCCCCACCCGTCCTCATAGCTTTGCTGGGGACGGAAGTGACGTCAAAACGTCACTCTAAATATGAGGTCTGAGGTCTTTTTGACCCCAGATCTCATATTTAAGAGGACCTGTCATGCTTTTTTCTATTACAAGGGATGTTTACATTCCTTGTAATAGGAATAAAAGTGATACATTTTTATTTTATTTTTAATTTCAGTGTAAAAAATTATAAAATCAATAAAAATAAATAAGAAAACAAAAATTTTTTTTTTAAAGCGCCCTGTCTCGACGAGCTCGCGCGCAGAAGCGAACGCAGACGCGAGTAGTGCCCGCATATGAAAACGGTGTTCAAACCACACAAGTGAGGTATATCCGCGATCATAAGAGCGAGAGAAATAATTCTAGCCCTAGACCTCCTCTGTAGCTCAAAAAATGCAACCTGTAGATGTTGGGTACATGTTGGGTATCATTTTACTCGACGTACCATTATCTTTCACAATATATAAAAAAAATTGGGCCAAATTTATTATTGTCTTATTTTTTTATTAAAAAAAGTGAATTTTCTCCCAAAAAAGTGCGCTTGTAAGACCGCTGCGCAAATACGGTGTGACAAAAAGTATTGCAATGACCGCCATTTTATTCTCTAGGGTGTTAGAAAAAAATATATATAATGTTTGGGGGTTTTAAGTAATTTTCTAGCAAAAAAAAATGTTTTAGTCTTGTAAACGCCGAATCTGAAAAACAGGCTTGGGGCTTAAGTGGTTAATAAACAACACTGTTCATTTGGTATCACGCTATGTGAGTTCTTTTCAATATTTCTTGCATGGCATGTGGTTACCAAGCCTCTATAAAGTTATCATTAACACTGTGATTTTGGATCACCAAGTCGATTAGCCATTTGGATCCAGGACCAGCTGTTTAGATCAGGGTGATCGATACAAGCCTTTGGTGACTTGGGCGGTATATACCTTCCCTAGTCATTTATAGGGTAGTAAAGGCTTTTTTTAAAAATATGTATAGCTACAGGCTTTCCTGTAGGTACAGTAAATATCTGCCAAACGTGCAATGTTTGTAGCCAAACGCTACATAATACAGACATACAACACGTACAATGGCACTAGAAAAGGGAAGTTCAATACCATACCAGAATACATCCCTCACATTTTTTGTAAATATTTTATTATATCTTTTCTTGTGACAACACTGAAGAAATTACACTTTGCTACAATGTTGTGTAGTGAGTGTACAGCTTGTATAACAGTGTACATTTGCTGTTCCCTCAAAACAACTCAACACACAGCCATTAATGTCTAAACCTCTGGCAACAAAAGTGAGTACACCCCTAAGTGAAAATGTCTAAATTGGGACCAATTAGCCATTTTCCCTCCCTGGGATCATGTGACTTGTTAGTGCTACAAGGTCTCAGGTGTGAATGGGCAGCAGGTGTGTTAAATTTGGTGTTATCGCTATCATTCTCTCATACTGGTCACTGGAAGTTCAACATGGCACCTCATGGCAAAGAACTCTCTGAGGATCTGAAAAATTAGTTGTTTCTCTCCATAAAGATGGCCTAGGCTATAAGAAGATTAACAAGACCCGGAAACTGAGCTGCAGCACGGTGGCCAAGACCATTCAATGGTTTAACAAGACAGGTTCCGTTCAGAACAGGCCTCGCCATGGTCGACCAAAGAAGATGAGTGAATGTGGTCAGCGTCATATCCAGAGATTGTCTTTGGGAAATAGACGTATGAGTGCTGCCAGCAATGCTGCAGAGGTTGAAGGGATGGGGGGTCAGCCTGTCAGTGCTCAGATCACACGGCACACACTTCATCAAATTGGTCTGCATGGCTGTCATTCCAGAAGGAAGCCTCTTCTAAAGATGATGCACAAGAAAGCCCGCAAACAGTTTGCTGAAGACAAGCAGACTAAGGACATGGATTACTGGAACCATTTCATGTAGTCTGATGAGACCAAGATAAACGTATTTGGTTCAGATGGTGTCAAGCGTGTGTGGTGGCAACCAGGTGAGGAGTACAAAGACAAGTGTGTCTTGTCTATATTGAAGCATGGTGATGGCAGTGTCATGGTCTGCGGGCTGCATGAGTGCTGCTGGCACTGGGAAGCTACAGTTTATTGAGGGAACCATGAATGCCAACATGTACTGTGACATACTGAAGCAGAGCATGATCCCCTCCCTTCGGAGAAAGGGCTACAGGGCAGTATTCCAACATGATAACGACCCCAAACACACCTCCAAGACCCCCACTGCCTTGCTAAAGAAGTTGAGGGCAACGGTGATGGATTGGTCAAGCATGTCTCCAGACCTAAATCCTATTATACATCTGTGTGGCATCCTCAAACGGAAGGTGGAGGAGCGCAAGGTCTCTAACATCCACCAGCTCTGTGATGTCAT
Source organism: Rana temporaria (assembly GCF_905171775.1). NCBI lineage: Eukaryota > Metazoa > Chordata > Amphibia > Anura > Ranidae > Rana > Rana temporaria. The sequence continues at coordinate 665,675,332 of NC_053489.1, read as the reverse complement.
CATGGAGAAGTGGAAGAGGACTCCAGTGACAACCTGTGAAGCTCTGGTGAACTCCATGCCCATGAGGGATAAGACAGTGCTGGAATCTAATGGTGGCCACACAAAATATTGACACTTTAGGCCCAGTTTGGACATTTTCACTTAGGGGTGTACTCACTTTTGTTGCCAGCGGTCTAGACTTTAATGGCTGTGTGTTGAGTTATTTTGAGTGGACAGCAAATATACACTGTTATACAAGCTGTACACTCACTTTTTTTAATATTGTAGCTCACTTTTGAGTACTCAGTTTTGTAAGATACTGTACAGTCATTGGATTGTAAAATATCTTGTATGTTACATTGTGATTAGCGAAGTTAAATGCAGACATTTCACCAAGCACTGATACTCAGGCAACAGAGTTTTAGTAATTCACACAGCTTCCAATATGAGAGACAGTAATGGCCGAGAAGGCCTTTGACCAGCTTGGGTGGCCCTTCATGTTCCCAATGTTACCCCACGTGGGGATCCGGGGCCCATTCATGAGAGCGATCCGTCACCTCTACTCCAACCCCTCCTCTCAGGTCAAGACACCCTTCGCCCTCTCACCCTCTTTTCCTATTACCAACGGCACCCGGCAGGGGTGCCCACTTTCGCCCCTGCTATTTGCACTTTATGTTGAACCTTTAGCAGCCACTATTCGTGGCAACCCGTCTATTCGGGGGGTGCCAGTTAGGGGCAGGGAATTTAAAATTTCCCTGTTCGCGGATGACGTTATCCTCTCCCTGACACAACCTAAAATTTCCCTTCCAAACCTTTATGTAGAACTGGCCCGGTATGGGGCTTTGTCGGGCTACAAAATCAACACCTCTAAGTCGGAGGCCCTCCCAATTAATATCCCTGGAGCGGAAACTGTTCATTTGAGGGCCAACTTCTCCTACCATTGGAAAACAACCTCCCTGAAATACCTGGGGATACACATTACTCCAAACTTCGCTACCTTGTACCAGGAAAACTTCCCTCCCCTATTCTGCTCAATCTAATAAGATCCCTGCTAGTGCAATGGAAAAAGCACCATATTTCCCTGCTCGGTCGGATCGCCTCAGTTAAAATGACAATACTCCCGAAGCTCCTCTACCCTTTTCAAACGTTACCCATCCCTGTCCCCTATAAACATCTGAGAAAACTCCAATCTGACCTAATTAAATTTACCTGGAATTACAAAAGACATAGGATACCCCAGACTGTACTAATGGCAGCGCGTTCGGACGGGGGCCTCGCATTCTCTAACCTTGTTAAATATTACCAGGCCACCCAACTTCATGCAATAGCTTCTTGGTTCACCTACAATAAGTGGACGGAGATTGAAAAACTATGGCTAGCTCCGACTCACCCTAATAACCTACTTTGGAGTGCGGGTGCGGAGGTTCCCTCTGAACGTTTGCTTGGATCTATGTCACAGCTCCGACGACTCTGGCATCGGCTGTCGCGACCGTTTGGGCTGTCCTCTGAGCGCTCACTCTTGACCTCATTCATGTATAACCCCAAGTTGCCAGATAGCCTCACTCACCACATATCTCATCCGTGGACATCTATGAATCTGTTTCATTTTGGGAATCTGGTAGACCCCCCTGTCACGCAAACTACTGCCCTTCTCTAACCTTCAAACTAAATTCGACCTCCCTCGGCAGGTATTCTATAGCAAAGAGCAAAGAGTTCACTTTGTACATTATACAAAGAAAATGCATATAAAGCCCTTCTCTTCTGGTATATGATTCCTCATGTGCTTCACACCATATATCCCACTAGCTCTGATCGCTGCTGGCGATGTCAGGGAGACAGGGGCTCCCTCTTTCACATTTACTGGAGTTGCCCGATGATCACCCCCTACTGGACCGCGGTCCAGCAATTGTTGGGTCGTCTTCTGGACACACAGGTCCCCATGTCCCCCAAATTCTTCCTCTTGGGCCTATCACCCCTGAGAATCTCCACACCCTACAAAAAGTTAACACGCCATATCCTCACAGCTGCCCGCTGTCTCGTAGCCCTAAATTGAAAAAGCCGCTCCCCCACACCCCTGAGGCTTTGTATGCCAAAATCAAAGATGTGGAGCTGATGGAGAGAATGACTGCCAGGATACAGGACAGACTGGAAGCCCATGACATTGTCTGGGAGCCGTGGCGCATTCGGGAGGACCCACCATGACCAGGTAAATGAGCTGACTCGATGACCCCTATCTCTTCTTTCTTCTCTATCCCCCTTTTTCTCTTTTCTTTCTCCTTTCTTCTGTGAGTACCCCTGTTACTCCCTCCAGGTTTAACGTTTTGTAGTGCACTAATGTATGTTACTATGATATAGCAGCCTCAACTTAAGATATGTGCTTGCTACTGTTTAGGAGCGCAACGACAGACCATATTTGTCGCTACTTGAAGACCTGTAACATATGCAGATTTGTGCCCTATTTTTATATCTTTCCTCATGCTATATAATATGCTCTTGTACAGTGGGGATCGAAAGTTTGGGCACCCCAGGTAAAAATGTGTATTAATGTGCATAACAAAGCCAAGGAAAGATGGAAAAATCTCCAAAAGGCATTAAATTACAGATTAGACATTCTTATAATATGTCAAAAAAAGTTAGATTTTATTTCCATCATTTACACTTTCAAAATTACAAAAAAAAGAAAGAATGGCGTCTGAAAAAGTTTGGGCACCCTGCAGAGTTAATATCTTTTACTGCCCCCTTTGGCAAGTATCACAGCTTGTAAACGCTTTTTGTAGCCAGCCAAAAGTCTTTCAATCCTTGTTTGAGGTATCTTTGCCCATTCTTCCTTACAAAAGTCTTCCAGTTCTTTGAGATTTCTGGGCTGTCTGTCACGCACTGCTCTTTTAAGGTCTATCCATAGATTTTCAATTATGTTGAGGTCAGGAGATTGTGAAGGCCATGGCAAAACCTTCAGTTTACGCCTCTTGATGTAATCCCCCGTGGATTTTGAGGTGTGTTTAGGATCATTATCCATTTGTAGAAGCCATCCTCTCTTTAACTTCAGCTTTTTCACAGATGGCATCAAGTTACCATCCAAAATTTGCTGAAATTTTATTGAATCTATTTTTTCTTCTACTCGTGAAATGATCCCTGTGCCACTGGCTGCAATACAACCCCAAAGCATGATTTATCCACCCCCATGCTTAACAGTTGGACAGAGGTTCTTTTCATTAAATTTTGTGCCCTTTCTTCTCCAAATGTACCTTTGCTCATTCCAGCCAAAAAGTTCTATTTTAACCTCATCGGTCAACAAAACTTGTTTCCAAAATGCATCAGGCTTGTCTGTATGTTCATTTGCAAAGTTCAAACGCTGATTTTTGTGGTGAGGATGTAGAAGAGGTTTTCTTCTGATGACTCTTCCATGAAGACCATATTTGTACAAGTATCTCTTTATAGTGGAATAGTGTACCACAACTCCAGTGTCTGCCAGATCTTTCTGGAGGGATCGTGCAGTCAAACGTGGGTTTTAAATTGCTTTTCTCACAATCCTGCGAGCTGTTCTGTCTGATATTTTCTTGGTCTTTCAGATCTTGCTTTAACTTCCACTGTTCCTGATGACTGCCATTTCTTAATTACATTCCGAACAGAGGATATTGACATCTGAAAACGCTTTGCTATCTTCTTATAGCCTTCTCCAGCTTTGTGAGCGTCAACTATTTTCAGTTTCAGTTTTCTAGACGACTGCTTAGAAGAACCCATGGTGCTGATTGTTGGGGCAAGGTCAGATGAGTCTGGGCATTTAAAACCTTTGAGATTGACATCACCTGGTCTTCCCAGACGATGATTGAGAACAATCCATGACACTGGCAGGTCTCAGCTTTGCAAAGGGGGCAGTGCATGCTATAAATTCTGCAGGGTGCCCAAACTTTTGCAGACGCCATTTTTTTGTTTTCTGTAATTTTGAAAGTATAAATGATGGAAATAAAATCTAACTTTTTTTGACATATTATAAGAATGTCTAATCTGTAACTTGATGCCTTTTGGAGATTCTTCCATCTTTCCTTGGCTTCGTTATGCACATTAATACAAATTTTTACCTGGGGTGCCCAAACTTTCGATCCCCACTGTATGTTGTAAGCAACTATTTTCAATAAAAAGTTATTTGAGAAAAAAATTAAACAATCCAGAAGCCCTGGCATATGCTAAATCCAAACAAATGATTCCCGACATACGTCCTCATGCAAAAAGTGTGGAACAAGCTTAGACAACGTCAGGCACTGGACAGGTTCACCGCCTATAGTCCGATATGGGCCAATGGGCATTACGAGGAACTACAATTGCTGGGGAACAGTGGAGGAGTCATAGGATCACGCTCCTGAAGCACATTTTTGCTGCTGTGAAGCTGCGTCATTTTTCTGCCTTGAGGGAACAGTTTTGCCTCCCCCAATTGATGCTTTTTTACTACATGCAGCTGCGCCATGCGGTTTCAGCGCAGTCTGGTGGGGTTCCATGGGTTCTTTCTCCAACCCCTGTTTTCCACTACATGGCAGAGGTAACGCAGTTTAGGGGCTTCATATTCAGATGCTACTCCATGCTCCTCCACACCCACCTAGAGAGCTTCCCTCTGGGGGTGGCGAGCAAGTGGGAGAGGGATATGGGCACCTTCGAGGACGAACAGTGGGAGGAGGCACTGCAGGCAGTACAGCTGTGCTCCCTCAACGTGGCCCAGCGTTTATCTCAGTTATACATTGTCCTGAGAGTTCACTATACCCCGGCTAGACTGTTTAAAATGGGGGGGAGGCCGGACTCACACTGCCCTAGATGTCTGAGAGAGCATGGAGATTTCATACATCTGCTATGGCGTTGCCCCAAGTTGCATAGGTTCTGGACAGAGGTCATATACACGATAAATAGAGCCTTTCAGGTCACCTTTCCGATGGATCCAAAGCCCTGTAGGTTGGGGATTGTGGATTACATCATTGCTGAGGACAATCAAAAGCAGGCTTTGTTTCAAGCCCGCAAATTGATCCTTCGGCACTGAAAGGTGCTTTCCCCTCCAATGCTGAAGGAGTGGTTGGCTCAAATGGGAGACACGCTTAGGTTAGAAAGTATGTCTATTAACATAGGGGGCACCCAGGAAAATTTGACAAACTACGGCCACCCTGGCTGGATACTTCTGGCCTCTCTCCTGTAGACCTGGTGTTAGATAGGCTGTTGCTTTAATTTGTTTTATTGTGAGGGAGGTGGGGCTGGGAGGGGGGCAATGGATATACCTACTTCAGTGCAGGGGGCAGACTTACTAGATGTACTATGTGTGAAAGGCGCTTGGGGCTGACAGTAACTTGTATCCTTTGCAGAAGGATACTGAGCAAAGTTTGTGCTGATTAAACCATTGTACATTCTGGGTCCAGAATCTGTGACGGTTGTTGTTATATTTTTGTGAATTGCTTACAGATAGTTGCTGATACTTTTGTGTACACTGTACTGTTTTTCTTTGTTTTTGTTCCAATAAAACTTTCTTTGGAAAAAAAACAATCCAAATAAAGTATAACATTTTAGGAACTGCAACCATTTGAATACACAGTCCTCCCATTTTCAGGGGTTTAAATGTAATTGGACAAATGTATATAATCATAAATATCTTAAATAAAATGATAATTTTTAATATTTTGTTGAAAATCCTTTATTGGCAATGACTGCCTGAAGTCTGTAAACCATGGACATAACCAAAGACTGGGTTTCCTCCTTTCTGATGCTTTGCCGGGCTCTAACTGCATCTGTCTTCATTTGTTTGTTGTTTGTGGGTCTTTCTGCCTTTAGTTTTGCTTTCAGCAAGTGAAATGCATGCTCAATTGGGTTGAGATCAGGTGATTGACTCAGCCATTGCAGAATATTCCACTTCTTTTCCCTCAAAAGCTCCTGGGTTGCTTTTGCAGTATTTTTTGGATCATTGTCCATCTGTACTGTGAAGCGCCGTCTAATTAACTTTGCTGCATTTGTCTGAATCTGGGCCGACAGTATATCTTTAACCACTTGCTTACTGGGCACATATACCCCCTTCCTGCCCAGACGAAATTTCAGCTTTCGGAACCGTCACGCTTTAAATGAAAATTGTGCGGTCGTGCGACGTGGCTCTCAAACAAAATTTACGTCCATTTTTCCCACAAATAGAGCTTTCTTTTGGTGGTATTTGGTCACCTGTACGGTTTTAATTTTTTGCGCTATAAACATAAAAAAAAGAGGCAATTTTGAAGAAAAAAAAACACAATATTTTTTACTTTTTGCTATAATAAATATCCAATATTTAAAAAAAAAAAAAAATCGCAATAAGCGTATAGTGATTGGTTTGCGCAAAAGTTATAGCGGCTACAAAATAGGGGATAGAATTCTGACATTTTTTTTTTATTATTTTTTTTTTACTAGTACCATTCACATTTATACAGCGAATAGTGCTATTAATATGCACTGATTACTGTATAAATGTGACTGTCAGGGAAGGGGTTAACACTAGGGGGCGAGGAAGGAGTTAAATGTGTTCCCTAGGGAGTGAATCTTACTGTGGGGGGAGGGGACTGACTGGGGGAGGTGACCGATCTGTGTCCCTATGTACAAGGGACACAGCATCGGTCTCCTCTCCCTGACAGGACGTGGATCTCTGTGTTTACACACAGAGATCCAAGTCCCTGCTCTGTCACTGCCAATCGCGGGCACCTGGCGGACATTGAGGCCACCAGGCACATGCAACGTCATCTCAGTGACGCACCCCCCCCAGTGGCCGGAGGACATAAGACCATAAAAAGACGGCCTCCCGGCATTGTAGAGCCACCTTGTGGTCATCTTTTTACTATGGCCAGGGTGGTCTGAAGAAGTTAAACATTGCAGAATTCATCCGGCTGCTTCTTTCTTCTGTCACATCCTCAATAAACACCAATGACCCAGTGCAGCTGGAAGCCATGCATGCCCATGCCATCACACTGCCTCCACCATGTTTTACAGATGACGTTGTGTGCTTTGGATCATGAGCTGTTCCAAGACATCTCCACACTTTTTTCTTCCTGTCATTCTGGTACAGATTAATCTTAGTCCAAAGAACTGGTCTGGCTTTTTTATTCTTCAAGCTTATGAATGGTTTGCACTTTGTGGTGAACCCTCTGTATTTGCTGTTGTGAAGTCTTCTCCTGATTGCAGATTTTGACAATAATATGCCCACCTCCTGTAGAGTGTCCTTCACTTGTCTGGATGTTGTGAATGTTTTTTTCTTTACCATAGAGAGGATCCTGTGATCATCCGCCACAGTTGTCTTCCGTGGATATCCAGGTCTTTTGATGTTGCTGAGCTCACCAGTGTGTACTTCTTTCCTCGGAATGTACCAAACTGTTGTTTTGGCCACTTCCTAATGTTGCTGCTATCTCTCTGATGGATTGGTTTCATTTAGAATGGCCTGTTTCTCTTGCATGGACAGCTCTTTTGAAAGCATGATGTTGGTTCACAGCAATAGATTCCAAATGCAAATACCACACTTAGAATCAACTCAAGACCTTTTACCTGCTTAATTGATGAATAAATAATGAAGGAGTAGCCCACATCTGGCCATGAAACAGCATTTAATTCAACTGCTTTTGGTCCCTTGAAAAAGGGGGGTGGCTATTCTTAAGAGCTGTAATTCCTAAATCCTTCCCCTGACTTGGATGTACATACCCTCAAATTTAACCCTGAGAGTGTGCACTTTCAGCCTATATCCATTATATAACTATAGCTTGAATATGATTTGGAAAAATAACTGAAAATAAAATAAAATTGTGCCTGTGTCCAAATATATATGGACCTAACTGTATATTCGGGTCGGCTTATACTGAAGTAAATACGGACACTTTTGTTTTGTTGTTTGCTTTTTTAGAAAAGCTCAGTTTAAGCACGGCTGAAAGTTGATTTATCATGATGATGACGTGGCTATCTATATTGAGAACATTGAGAAATCTATCACACTGAACAGTATAAAATGAACAAGAAGAGAAGGAGAGAAATTGACACCGTCACATACTGTGGAGATGTCACTGACCAGTATGTGTCATCATAGCACAGAGCCCTGTAGACACTATGGTATATTCTCCTTAACAGAGTGTGTCTTATTGTCTATAGTTATGAAGATTAAAGCTATAGCTGTATGTACCGTGCAGAAATTCCGGATCTCCTGGATTGTTCTGTGGATGGCTCTTTGTATATACAGCACTCAGAGTTCGTCATTGCCCTGTAATCTCATGATAAAGGATGTAGATGAGGAATTTGGATTTTTCCAAGAGGGTGACTTCATTATCGGAGGAGTCTTCACTATACGTGCCGCCACTACAAATTTTATGGGATCAAAATCATATGTGAAGCTATTTGACTGTGTGGAGTAAGTAACATTTTATCACATTATTACATCACACAATGTAATTTTCCTATGTAAGCGCAGATTATTCAGTGCTCAGGAAGATTGGTGTTATTATCAGAGATTTGGGTTGAAAGGAAATCTGTCAGAAACATTAATTAGTTTGCATGTTTGGGCAGAGTTTGTTCCGTGCAGCATTTCCACACATACACACGTAATGATTGATTGCCTTAGATGTTAACCCCTTCCCAGCCAGTGTCATTAGTATAGCATCAGTGCATATTTTTAGCACTGATCACTGTACTAGTGTCACTGGCTTCCTCAAAGTGTCAGTTAATGTCAGATTGCCTGCCAGTGAGTGTCACTGGTTTCCTCAAAGTGTCAGTTAATGTCAGATTGCCTGCCATACTATCACAATCCTTCTATAAGTCGCTGTCACACATGTCATGTCTACCCCAACACAGGTGGTCAGTCACTATAGCTGGCGCTTCACCTATAGCAGCCCACTTTCCCTTAAGACAAGCAGGCCTACCGGTACTTGGTTGCCACCAGGACTTTATACACAATGCTATAGTGCCTGGCCATCACGCCTGGGTAGACATGAACTGAGCAAAGCAAACGGGAACTTGCAGTTTTACTAGATAGCGTGGTTCAAAGACAGTTCAGGTAAAGGCAGGCTGAGTGCAGGGGATAATCCAGTATCCATTCCAGGGTAAAAGGTAGGCTGAGTTCAGGGGATAATCCAGTCCAATCCGGGTCATACACAGGGGATCCAACAGCAAGCAAGGCAGACTAACAGGAGGCTTGGTATAAAACAATACACTAAAAACAAATATACAGTATAAGGGTGCAGCGCCAATAGGAAAAAGTTGCAAAATAAGCTCTATGATGAACAGTCCTATTCAAAAACCGCCAACAATGATGGATGAAAAGTTGGTAAAGAAGTCCCAGCACTAGCAGTATGAAAAGGGGTTGAATGCACACGTCACCTCCAGTGTGTAGAGGCAATCCCAGCCCTGGGATCGCATTTTCCATAACTGACAGAAGTTGGAGTGATGCAATTAAGGATGCTAATCTTCATCACATATGCAGTCCCTGACTCTTTATGATTTGAGAGTCAACTTCCTCTGCTAAGCAGGATTGCCTCTACACACTGGCGGTGACGTATGCATTCAACCCCTTTTCATACTGCTAGTGCTGGGACTTCTTTACTAACTTGTCATCCATCATTGTTGGCGGTTTTTGAATAGGACTGTTCATCATAGAGCTAATATTGCAACTTTTTCCTATTGGCACTGCACTCTTATATATTTGTCAAGTAGTAGTGGAATAGTGTTCCAAAAAAGGTATAAATAGCAGTACAATCTGAACAATCGGTGAACTGTATTGGATTTGGCTCAAGTCATACCAATGTCCTCATTTTGGCTTCAATAATCTATTGCCTGTAAGTGAAATCATTAATATCACTTTAACGTGAATTTAATATCTTTGATTCTACAGTGATGATTTTCGAGCACTACTAAATGTTTTGGTTTTTCGTTTTGCTATTCACAAAGTTAACCAGAATACGGAAATTTTACCCAATATTACATTGGGCTATCATATCACTGATTCATGTTTAGATGCCGGTGTGGCAGTAAGAAATGTTCTACAAATTTTATCTGGACCACAGAAGTTGGTCCCTAATTACTCATGTTCTGGAGAAGGCAAACTGGTGGGTTTTATTGGAGACCATTACTCAATGACAACTATTTCCATGGCACAACTACTGGGGATCTATAGATATACACAGGTAAGTGCCTGGTATGCTTATAACATTTTTACACTATTTTTGGGATGCCCTGGTAGAAAAAAATATATGCCTATACAATGAAGAAAAATGGTTGCTATGGTGCAACACAGATAATAGGACTTAAAGCCTAACTTTGGGAAACTTAAAAATTATCCCTTAAAGCACATTCAAACTAGGGAAGAGGAAAAGCACTTTAACTTAACCAGTCCTCCACCCCCCCCCCCCGGCAGTTGGTGCTCCCCTGAGCTCCAATGGTGGACACTTCCTCACCTTCATGTCCAGTGTAGGGCTATGGAGTGGACCTTACATTACTATTAAAGAGTATAAAGGGTCTTATACCACTGGAGCATTAGGGAGAAGAAACTGTGGGGACCAATCTAGTAATATGGAGGAAATGAGGATTGGGTAAGTAGGCCTTCTTTTTTATTTCCCCTAGATTTAAACAAGCATGTCTATCTTGGAGTGCAGACACAGCCCCACTACAAGGAATACTTTTTATGTTTCTTTGTTTTAACTCCTTTTCCAGCTGTCAATTTTCAACTCTAAATGACATCATTTATCAAGAAGATGTCATCTTTTGCACCATACGTGTACAATTATTTGCAGCCCTCTAATATGCCATACTTTGTCTGGAAAACATGATTTAACTAAATGGGCAGGGAGGACACAGGATTGGTAATCATCATTATCGCATCATCAGCAAATAGATTAATTTTATGATCTATAGATCCAATTTTAAAACCTGTAATGTGGGCATTATTTTGAATATGTTCCGCTAACGGTTCCATCAATAGATTGAATATTAGTGGCGACAGGGGACAGCCCTGAGGGGTGCCATTGGTAATAGGAAATTATTTAGAGAGCATCTCAGCCGTGTAAACTTGAGCTGAAGGTGTTGAGTACAGAGCCATTATGGCAGAAAGGATGTGGCCTTGGAATCCAAATTTATGAAGTGTTGCTTTAAAAATATGACCTGTGGACTCTATCGAACGCCTTATCTGCATCCAAAGACAGGAGCAGAGAAGGCGTCCAAGTGGTCTCAGCAGTGTTGATTTTATTAATGATTCTGCGGGTTGCAACAAAAGTTTGCCTCCCCTTCGTGAAACCAGATTAATCCGGATGGATCAGTAGGGGCATAACATTTACTAGTACGTTTTGCATACATTTTTGTATCTATATTTAAAAGTGAGATGGGTCGAAAATGTTGTGGTGACGTAGGTTCCTTACCTTGCTTTGATAATGTGACTATTAATGCATTAAGCATTTATTTTGGGAGAGAGGAGAAAGAGGCAGCGTAATTACACATTTGGGATAAAAAAGGTGCTAGAGTTGTGTGGAATTGCTTGTAGTATTCCCCCATTAGACCATTTTGTCCAGGGGATTTGTTGGCAGGTAAAGTTGAGATGACATCTAGAATTTCTAGGGGGGTAAATGGAACATTCAATTCGGAGAGTTGTTCCTGGGACAATTTGGGTAGATTAATTTAATTGAGGAAGGATTTTATGTCAGCCATGGAAGGTTGGGTGGTGGGATCATCTTTTAGATTGTATAGTGTATGGTAGGAATGATTAAAAGCGATAGCTTGAGAGTCCAAAATTTTTTGTTTTGTGGAAGGGTGAAACAGGTGTGGGATCTTGGTTTTAATGTGGTAGCCTTTGATTCTAAGTGCCATGGCTTTCCATGTTTTATTCCCTGTGGAATAGTGTTTAGCTTTAAATAGTTTTTGGGTTTTGTCGTACGACTCTAGTAATACATTCCTTAGTTCTTGTCTTAGGCGTACTCATTTTTTTTTCAGTTTGGGGTTGTTTGTTTTTCTGGTTCTGTTCCTCTATTGTTCTAATGGTGGATGTGAGGGTGTCTAGACACTGTGATCTCCTCCTTCTCTCTCTCTAGCACTCAGCTGCATAATAATCCCCCTGATGAACTCTTTGTGGGCATTCCAAAGAATGGTGTTACTAGACACTGAGCCTTGATTGAGTTCAAATAATTCCTCCAGGTGTCTGCGGATGGAGGCCAGGTGTTCGGATGACCGAGGCATTGGCTCTCCAAATCTTCATGCGAGGGGAAGGTGGCCAGTCCTCTACAGTCATTGATACGGGAGCATGGTCTGACCAGGTAATTGTGGCTATAGAAGATTCGGATATTTTGGGTAGTGTACATTTGTCCACCAAAAAGTAGTCAATCCGGGTGTACGAATTATGTCTGTGTGAAAAGAAAGAATAGCCTTGTATCGGTGGTGTGGTGACATTGTCATTGTTCCTCAGGAAGGTGCCCATTGGTGAAGTGAGTCTGGTATTGCGGGATGATGTGTCAATGGAGTTGTCTGGTATGATATCAAAGTCTCCACATACAATAAGGTGGCCTTGGCAGAATTTAGTAACTTTTTCCATCAGTCAGTGCCGATACCGATGACTGTAAGGGTTTGTCTGCTGGGTCTCGTAGATGATGTGGTGCCATCACGTGCTCTGCGGACTATGCTGAACATTCTGCTGTTCTTACGGAAGGAAGGCTATTTTATTAAATTGGAAAAAGCCAGGGGCTTCGAGTATCTCCTTCTGGAAGGGTCTGGTAAACTCCATGTTACCCTAACAAAGCTACATATGAGGCTAGAGGCTGTATGAAACAAATTGACAAATGTGGCATGTAAGGGGGTGAGGAGAGCTTAAAGTGGAGGTTCCACTTTTGGGTGGAACTCCGCTTTAACTGTTTAATATTTGTATTTTTAATTGATGAATTAGTGCCTTAAAGACGTAAGACAGTGATTCTCTTTCACAGATCAGTTATGGAGCTACAGACCCTTCTCTTACTGACAGACGTCTTTATCCTCATGTTTTCCGGACAGTTCAGAATGATCATATCCACTATTTGGCTGTAATTGAGCTATTGAAACACTTTGGCTGGACTTGGGTTGGAATATTCACAACAGATGATGATGCTGGGGATAAAGAAAAAGACATTTTAACAAAGTACATGATCAGTCATGGGATTTGTGTTGAGTTTACATTTAAACTTGGAATAGAAACAATAACTGATGATATGACATTCAAAGCTCTTGAAGAAAGTGCTGCTATTTTTAAAAACTCCACTTCGAAGGTCATCGTAGTATGTGGATCTTATGTCTACATCAATGCAGTTTTCTCTCTCTATGATAGTTTTGCCTCTGATAAAACATTTATTTTTCCACCTATTTGGGTTTCCAGATCTTCAGTACATTTATTACCATTAACTGTAATTAACGGGAGTTTAGCGGTGGAACTCTACCCCTTATCCCTTCCAGATAAAGAACATTTCTTTGATGGCATTGACAAGATGAATAGTACAAACAATTCACCAGGTTCCCGGTATTTTTTAACTATAGCAAAGTGCTTGTCTGCAAACAGAGGAAAGAGCAAAATAGTATGTGAAACAGCCCCTGAGGAAACAGAAAAATTTCCAAACATGGACGGTTTTGTGAATCAAGGTGTGACGCCACGAATATATTACGCAGTAGAAAACTTGGCTAAAGCTCTTCACAATATGCAACTATTCCCTAAAGGAAAATCTGATGATAGGCGACATCATTATTATAAGCATCAGGTAGAGGATACATCATATCTTCAGTTTAAAGAAATACTGTATATTACACAAATCACATCCTGAGTTGATTTTTTTTAAAGCTGTAGAGAATATTCACTTAGAAACACACAGTAAGAACAGTTCAAAATAAAAAGTTCTTTCTTAAAGTGGAGTTCCACCCATAAATATAACATTACATCAGTAGTTTTAAAAAAATGTCATTAGTCCTTTACGAATTTTTTTTTTTTTTTAGATGCCTTCAAAGTGTTGTTGCTAGGCAGAATAGTTAATCTTCCCACTTCCTGCACCTAGGTGCTTAATGCTTCCTAACCTACACCACACAGACTCCTGGGAATGTAGTGGGTGTAACTTTCCAGGAGTCTGTGCACTCCCCAGTCTCAAAGAATCATGTGACTTGGACAGCACAGGTGCTCTAAAACCTGATCTGACACTGCTTGTGCAGCACTGACAATGTGCGAGATTTGAAAGGCTGAAATCCAGGAAGTCATACAGTCTGGATTCATGATGCCCACACTTAAGATGGCCCCAGTCAATTTCTATTTTATAAAGTGTCTAAATGCTGTAACAACCTAACAAAACGGACCTTAGTTTACAGACTAACTTTACTAGAATACATTAAGCTTGTGTATTACAAGGGTATTTATATTTAAAAAGTGAAATTGTGCCCGGAACTCCGCTTTAAAGTGGTTGTAAAGGATTTTTTTAACCACTTGCTGTCTGGAAAAGTTTACTCCCCTTCATTACCAGGCCATTTTTTGCGATACAACACAGCGTTATTTTACCTGACAATTGCACGTTAGCGTGACACTAACTAAATCATTTCCTTGTTATTTCTCACAAATAGAGCTTTCTTTTGGTGCCATTTGATCACCTCTGTGTTTTTATTTTTTTGCGCTATAAACAAAAAAAGGCTGACAATTTTCAAAAATAAATATTTTTATTTTACTTTCTGCTATAAAAAATATCAAATATATATATATATATATATATATATATTTTTTTTTTTAATCGAATTGCTTACTCAATTTAGGCCAAAATCCGAATATGTGTATATTGATTGGTTTGTGCAAAAGAACATGCGGAACATTACTTACACCATCATCATAATAATAACGACTGATTAATTAGTTAACCACTATACGATATATCACTACATTGGTGCTGTTCAAGTGACCAGAAGAGCATTTTCAGGACTTAGTAACAGAAGTCGGTGATGACAACAATCCCGTGAGGTGGATAGAAGTCTGATGGAGACCCAAGGGCTGTGCTGTGACTCTAATGTCTGGTTGTGACATAAGAGAATCTGATATACAAGATTAAACAAGTTTGGAACCCCAGAATTATTCTCTGGAGACTGGAAACTGAACAAAAATAGGACTGTGTCATATACCAGAAGACCTGAACTGGAAGCTGAAGGAGTAACTAATGCGGTGAGTAAAATATTTCCTTTTTTTTTAATTATTAGTAATATACCGTATTTGCCGGAGTATAAGGCGACTGGGCGTATAAGACGAACCCCTTATTTTCCAGCTAAAATGTTGGTTTTGGGATATACTCGCCGTATAAGACGACCCCCTTCCCCCCCTCACTGTGCCATTGCCTCACCTCACTGTGCCATTGCCTCACTGTGCCATTTCCTCACCGTGCCATTTCCTCACCGTGCCATTTCCTCACCGTGCCATTGCCTCGCCTCACTGTGCCATTTCCTCACCGTGCCATTTCCTCACCGTGCCATGGCCTCACCTCACTGTGCCATTGCCTCATTGTGCCATTGCCTCACTGTGCCATTGCCTCACCGTGCCATTGCCTCACCTCACATCGCCGATCTTCATTGCTTTATGCCTGGCAGAGTGAGCCAGACTGCGGGCCTCCATTTTTTAACCACTTAAGCCCCGGACCATATTGCTGGTCAAAGACCAGAGCACTTTTTGCAATTCGTCACTGCGTCACTTTAACTGATAATTGCGCGGTCGTGCGACGTGGCTCCCACCCAAAATTGGCATCCTTTTTTTCCCACAAATAGAATTTTCTTTTGGTAGTATTTGATCACCTCTGCGGTTTTTAGTTTTTGCGCTATAAACAAAAATAGAGCGACAATTTTGAAAAAAATGCATATTTTTTACTTTTTACCATAATAAATATCCCCCAAAAATATATATATATATAAAAAAAAAATGTTTTCCTCGCAATAAGCGTTTATTTATTGGTTTGCGCAAAAATTATAGCGTTTACAAAATAGGGGATAGTTTTATGTAATTTTTATTAATATTTTTTTTTTACTAGTAATGGCGGCGATCAGATTATGGCAGACACTTTTGACACATTTTTGGGACCATTGGCATTTTTATAGCGATAGTGCTATAAAAATACATTGATTACTATAAAAATGCCACTGGCAGGGAAGGGGTTAACACTAGGGGGTGGGGAAGGGGTTAAGTATGTTCCCTGGGTGTTTTCTAACTGTAGGGGGGGTGGACTCACTAGGGGAAATGACTGATCGCTGTTCATACATTGTATGAACAGACGGTCAGGCATTTCTCCCCTGACAGGACCGGGCGATGTGTGTTTACACACACAGCTGCCGTTTCTCACTCTGTAACTAGATTGTGATCGCCGGGCACGCGCGTGGGAGTCAGGAGCATGCGCCCCCAGTGGCCGCTTCGCGAGGCGACGTAGAGCTACGGGCTCTCGCGCAGGAGAGCCGACCTTCTGCCGTAGAACTGCGGCGGCTGGTCGGCAACTAGTTAAAAGCCTCGCCTCTTCCTCGTGCTGTTCTGTGATAGGTGGAACACTCAGTTTCCCAGCAGAGCCTGTGTTCCGCCTATCATGGACGTCCTCTCGTCCGAGGCTGAAGACGAGACGACATCCGTGATAGGTGGATCAGTGAGCCTATCACGGAACAGCACGAGGAGGAGGCACGACTTTTAAAAAATGTACCCCCGCAGCCTGCATTCGGCTTATAAGACGACCCCCCGATTTTTGAGCCATATTTTTAACTATAAAAGGTTGTTTTATACGCCGGCAAATACGGTGGTCAAAATGCTTAGTGTGAAGCTGTGGTCAGTTCTGATAAAGTTAACAGATGGGTATTGAAATGTATTAAACGAAATGGCGGTCCTTATGAAATTCCAGAAAAATTTAAGCAGACGTGGACTATAATGAAGGAATTTTTAGAGAATTTTTTTTTGATAGCAACATTTCAGAAGGTAAAAGAAAAAGTTGCATTGTGCAGGGCTTGTTATGTTGCTGTTTGACAATGGAAAGTTCTTTGAAGGGTAAGGTTGAGGAAATTGCCCATTTACAGAATGCAGTTGATAATAGCAATAAGGTTTGTCAGAGGTTACAAAACCAATCAGACACTGAGACTGTAAATTTAAAATTGCATGCAGTTACTATTGGGGGAGCTTTGCTTAAGAAATTTAAACATTGTGATGAATTATCAGAGTAAAATGAGAGATTAAAATGAAGAATTATGGAATTAGAGACGAGATCTCAGGAATGCAGATATGCATCAAATCTTGGATTCAGCAATCTACGTTCTATCAAATAAAACAGAATCTCATATTAAAGCGGATGTGCCATGAAAAAAAATTATTAAAAGCCAGCAGCTACAAATACTGCAGCTGCTGACTTTTAATATTAGGACACTTACCTGTCCTGGAGTCCAGCGCCGTCCGCAGCAGAGGACGAGCGATCGCTCGTCACTCTGCTGCCCCCCCGCCATCCTCAGTGAGGGAACCAGGAAGTGAAGCGCTCTGGCTTCACTACCCGGTTCCCTACGGCACATGCGAGAGTTGCGCTGCGCCGCTGATTGGCTCCCGCTGTGCTCTGGGAGCCGAGTGTTCCCAGAGCATAACGGGGAGGACGGGAGGTGACGTTCTGCCCGCAGTCTGCCCGAGACTGTGTGGCCGGAAGTGGGTGCAAATAACTGTATTTAGACAGGTATCTGCACCCCCTCCCCCCTGAAAGGTGTCAAATGTGACACCGGAGGGGGGGAGGGTTCCGATCAGCGTGAGTTCCACTTTAGGGTGGAGCTCCGCTTTAAATCTGATACTTCATTGCCAGCCGCACCCACTGTGACCACCACAGTTTACAACAATAACAATAATACAGGTGAAGTTCAACTTGTAATGAAGCCTTTGAAACCAAAAGAATGATGCCGCGTACACACGATCATTTTTCGGCATTTAAAAAATGTCATTTAAAATGATCGTGTGTGGGCTTCACATAATTTTTCGGGTTCTGAAAAACGACAAAAAAAAAAATCGAACATGCTGCATTTTTTAACGATGTTTTAAACAATGTCGTTTTTCAGGTTGAAAAAAATGATTGTGTGTGGGCTAAAACGACGTTAAAAACCCGCACATGCTCAGAAGCAAGTTATGAGACGGGAGTGCTTGTTCTGGTAAAACTACCATTCGTAATGGAGTAAGCACATTCATCACGCTGTAACAAAAAGCGCAAATCGTCTTTTACTAACAGGAAATCAGCTAAAGCAGCCCAAAGGGTGGCGCCATCCGCATGGAACTTCCCCTTTATAGTGCCGTCGTACGTGTTGTACGTCACCACGCTTTGCTAGAGCATTTTTTAAAAACGATCGTGTGTGGGCAACGTCGTTTTAACGATGAAGTTGGAAAAAACAACGTTTTTTCTACATGCCGAAAAGCGTTGTTTTTTTTGTGCCGAAAAATGATCGTGTGTACGCGGCATCAAGCGCAATTCTTAAAGAAATAGGAATGGTTCCCTGCCATGATTTAAACAGATTTCTGAAATGGTTTTGTGACGTGCAGCAGGTCAAAGATATGTACAATCTCAACCCATCTGATTTATAAAGGGTAGGGATGAGCTTCGAGTTCGGCGAACAACGAACAATTAGGGTTGTTCGCAGCAAATTAGAAAAGCCGCGGAACACCCTGTTAAAGTCTATGGGAGAAATCTAAAGTGTTAATTTTAAAGGCTAATATGCAATTTATTGTCCTAAAAAGTGTTTGGGGACCTGGGTCCTGTCCCAGGAAACATGTATCAATGCAAAAAAAAGTTTTGAAAACGGAAGGATTTTTTTCTACGGTGTGTGTGTGTTTTTTTTTAACTATTTACACTTCCTTCGTGAAATGGTAGAGGTACAGTGTACCCTATTACCAATTCACATAGGGGGGGGCAGGATCTGGGGGTCCCCTTTGTTAAAGGGGTCTTCCAGATTCTGATAAGCCCCCCGCCCGCAGACCCCCACAACCACCGGGCAAGGGTTGTGGGGATGAGGCCCTTGTCCCCATCAACATGGGGACATCCTTCCCATGTTGAGGGCATGTGGCCTGGTGCGGTTCAGGAGAGGAGGGGGGCCGCACTCTTTTCTGCGGCCGGCCAGATTAACTTGCTCGGATAAGGGTCTGGTGTGGATTTTTAGGGGGACTCCACGCCATTTTTTTTTTATTTGGGGTGGAGTTCCCCTTAAAATCCACACCAGACCTGAAGGGCCTGGTATGGATATTTGCGGGGAACCCTACGTCATTTTTTTTTTTTTTACGGCGGGGTTCCCCTTAATATCCATTCCAGACCTGAAGGGCCTGGTAATTTTTTTTCCTTTATGAATGAATCATCTCTGTTATTGCCAGAGCCGACAATTCATTAGAGCCGCAAAGCCGGTTTTAAATACCTTTTTTCCTTTCAGAAATGACACTTTGTGCAGGGACAGTTCTATGTACGGGAAACATGCGCTTTTTCACATGCTGACTTTACACCCCCCCCAGGTACGAAATTTAAAGTAATATTACACTTTTATTGTTTCACTTTTAGCATTATTAAATTCACTGCTCCTGAAAAAACGGCCATTTTTAAAACTTTTTTTGCATTGATACATGTTTCCTGGGACAGGACCCAGGTCCCCAAACACTTTTTAGGACAATAACTTGCATATTAGCCTTTAAAATTAACACTTTAGATTTCAAATGTTCGAGTCCCATAGACTTTAACGGGGTTCTAAAGTTCACACGAACATTTGGTGTGTTCGCAAGTTCTGATGCGAACCGAACAGGGGGGTGTTCGACTCATCCTTAATAAAGGGTCTTTCAACATTCTATAGGAAATGGTCCTTGGATGAGAATTAAACAGATCTGTATTCAGCCTCTGAGGACAAGGGACATATTACTGGAATTATTATGTGTTTTGTATGGTGTACGTTCTGATGTTACAATTCATGGGAAGATCCAACAAATGCAAAGTGAATCTCCCTATGAATTGTCACACAGGATATCTACTATTATGGAATTTTTGGTCGGTAATAATCTTGCATTTGAGCGTGGAGGCTCGATACATACGAGTATGGTTCTAGATGCTTTTGCATGAAGATATCAAACAAAATATTTTATTAGTTACCCCAAATCCTCATGATTTAACCACTTCTTTACCCAGCCATAGTCATATGACGTTCACAGATGGGATCTCCCATCCTGGGTGGGCTTCATATGACGTCCTTGACTTTGTGGGGGGATATCTGAATGATGCCTGCAGCTATAGGCATCATTCAGATATCCTTCTTTCATGCTGGCGATTCTGTGCATGATAAAAACGATCATAGCGACAGTCCTGCCGCTTGATCGTTCTTATAAGCGATGGGAGGGGACATCCCCCCTCCCGCCGCCATCTGGTGCTTCTCTGGGCTCTCCCGTGCCATCGGGGGCCCAGAGAAAGAATCGTCCGGCGCCGGATGACAAACATAGAGATTTCCAGTCATCTCTATGACCGTCGGAGGCGTGTGCGATGTTATGACTTCACCCCCGGGTTCCCGGAAGTAAACAAAGCCGCGATTGTGGCTAATAAGCATGAGATCAGTGATTTATTTTTCCAAATCTCATGCATTCCAGCCTGGAGGAGAGATGTGGGGTCTTATTGACCCCACATCTCTCCATAAAGAGTACCTGTCACACACCATTCCTATTATAAGGTATGTTTACATTCTTTGTAATAAGAAAAAAGTGATAAAAAAAATTTAAATAAAAAAAAAGCCCCTGTCCCCGGTAGCTTGCGTTTAGAAGCAAACACACATGTAAGTCCTGCCCACATATGTAAACGCCATTCAAACCACATATGTGAGGTATCGCCGCATGCGTTAGAGCATGTGCAACAATTCTAGCACTAGACCCCCTCTGTAACTCCAAACTGGTAATCTGTAAAAAATTTCAAAGTGTCGCCTATGGAGATTTTTAAGTACAGAAGTTTTGCGCCATTCCATGAGTGTGCGCAATTCTAAAGTGTGACATGTTAGGTATCTATTTACTCGGCGTAACATCATCTTTCATATTTTACCAAAAAAATGGGCTAACTTTACTGTTTTGTTATTTTATAATTCATGAAATCATTTTTTTTCCCCCAAAAAATTGAGTTTCAAAAATTACTGCGCAAATACCGTAATAAAATATAAAAATCGGCGGCTCTCATGACAGGGGGGGTTCGCGCTGATTGTTTATCAGCGCAGCCCCCCCTCGGATGCCCACACTCGACCACCAGGAAAGCCGCCAGGTCCATCAGGGAAGGGGGCAACATGTGGATGGCCAGGTACATCCCCCATGGGCATCCACATGTAAAAAAAAAAGCACAATAGATGCCAATCAGTGCCCACAAATGGGCACTGACTGGCAACATGGGCACTGTCAAAAATTAGTAAATAAATAAGTGATGCCCAGCAATGCCATCAGTGCCACCCCTCAGTGTCCATCAGTGCCGCCTCAGCGGTGCCCATCAATGCCACCTCATCGGTGCCAATCAGTGCCACCTCATTGGTGCCCATCAGTGCCACCATATCAGTGCCTGTAATTGACAAATAAAACTTACTTATTTACAAAAAAATTAACAGAAAAAAATAAAAACATATTTTTTTTCAAAATTTTCGGTCTTTTTTTAGCTGTTGCGCAAACAAAATTATAAAAAAATTGTTTAGGTACAGTGTAGCATGACCGCGCAATTGTCATTCAAAGTGTGACAGCGCTAAAAGCTGAAAATTGGCTTGGGCAGGGAGGTGCGTAAGTGCCTGGTATGGAAGTGGTTAAGGACCTTGCTAATGAGTTTTTGTTGGAGAGTTTTTTGTATTTATGATATATTTTCCGGAGATACTCGCTTGCATGTAAATAGCTGTACAGTCTGACATTATTGGCTAGTGGGGGAGAAACGCTAAATAGACAATATATCACTATGCAAGGAATAATAAAGAATTCATGGTCTCTCGAAATTCATCAAGCAATGGATTTTTGTTTTGAACATTCAAATTTCTTAAAAAATAATATTTTATTTTCAATGGACTTTTTTTCTTCTCTTCAACGACCTAATTTTTTAACATATATTTTGCTTTAAATTTTTTGTTTTCATTATGTTTAATTACTTTAACCCCTTAAGGACCGCCGCACGACTATTTACGTCGGCAGAATGGCACGGCTGGGCATATGGACGTACAGGTACGTCCCCTTTAAGAAGCCCAGCCGCGGGTCGCAACCTGGTCCTGTGTTCCGTGACCGTGTCCACGGGACCCGCTGACCCCATCGCTGCCGGTGTCCCGCAATCAGGTCACAGAGAGGAAGAACGGAGAGAGGTGAGTGTAAACAAACTTCTCCCCGTGCTTCCTAGTGAGCCTGCCACTGATCGTCTGTTCCATGTCATAGGGAACGACGATCAGTGATGTCACACGCCCAGCCACGCCCCCCCTACAGTAATAAACACACATTAGGGAACACTTAACCCTTTTAGCGCCCCCTTCAGGTTAACCCCTTCACTACCAGTGTCATTTTCACAGTAATCAGGGCACTTTTATGGCACTGTTTGCTGTAAAAGTGTCAAAAGTGTCCGATGTGTCTGCCATAATGTCGCAGTCATGAAAAAAATCACTTATCACCGCCATTACTAGTAAAAAATTTTTTATAAAAATGCCATAAAACTATCTCCTATTTCGTAAACGCTATAACTTTTGCGCAAACCAATTAATAAACGCTAATTGCGATTTTTTTACCAAAAATATGTAGAAGAATACGTATCGGCCTAAACTGAGGAAACATTTTTTTTATATATATTTTTGGGGGATATTTATTATAGGAAAAAGTAAAAAATATTGTAGTTTTTTAAAAAATTTCCGCTCTATTTTTGTTTATAGCGCAAAAAATAAAAACCTCAGAGGTGATCAAATACCACCAAAAGAAAGCTCTATTTGTGGGAAAAAAAGGCGTAAATTTTGTTTGGGAGCCACGTCGCACGACCGCGCAATTGTCAGTTAAAGCCACGCAGTGCCGAATCACAAAAAAGGGGCCTGGTCCTTTAGCTGCATAATGGTCCGGTGCTTAAGTGGTTAACTTCATCTTAAAACCAAGAGAAGCATTTAAATCTAAAACAATTTTCATAACATCTGTACATATTACATAATGCGTATTGATATCAATATATTTAACATCTACGGTGATGCTGCACAATGGCTTGGCATAGCATAAATGACTGGGTGTCTGAGTATTTGTATACTTAGACTGAGTAGAATATAGTATGTTGGGTGGTTTTCTTAAATTTATATGACATATATGGATGAAAAAGAACTTTCTACCTTTCATGGCAAAAATACTGGCAAGAATTTCCACTTCCGCCTTGTCTGGACACTTTTAGGTAGATTCGGGTACAATGGCTGAAAGTTATGGCGGCGTAGCCTAGCCTGTTTAGGCTACACCACCGTAAATTAGCTAGGCTAGTAATGATTCTCAATATACTTACCTGCTAATTTACGGCGGCGTAGCCTAAAACGAGCGGGCGTAAGGGCGCCTAATTCACATGGGTTGGGGAGGCGTGTTTAATGGTAATGACGCTTGACCTCACGTTTTTGACGTTTTTTGTCACTGCGCATGCGCCGGGCGACTACATTTCCCAGTGTGCATTGCGGCTAAGTACGCCGTACGGGCCTATTGATTTTGACGTGGACGTAAACTACGTAAATCCCGATTCGCGGACGACTTATGCAAACAACGTAAAAATTTCGAATTTCTCGGCGGGAACGGCGGCCATACTTAACATTACTATTCCACTAGAGCCTAGCACTAACTTTACGCGGCCTATCTCTTACATAAACGGCGTAAAAGTACTGCGTCGGTCTGGCGTACGTTCGTGAATCGGCGTATCCCCTCATTTACATAATCTACGCCGGCCGCAATGGAAGCGCCATCTAGCGGCCATCAGAAACATTGCAATCTAAGATAGGACGGCGCAAGCCGTCCTATCATAGATATGTTTAAGCGTATCTCTGTTAGAGAATACACTTAAACATAGGTCGGCGTAGATTCAGAGTTAGGTCGGCTTATCTGTAGATAAGCCGGCCTAACTCTTTCTGAATCTACCTAATAATCTGATAAACACAGATGTCAAGCTGATTCTGTCTGAACCATTGTGTGGTGGTATATGTTGGTATACCATTCAGGTGGAATTATGGACTGAATGATCCAAGTAACTGCTCTATTGAAGGCAATGAGGGGTCGGCGTACAGCAAATTACAAAAGCAAATTGTGTCTTGCAATACCGGTACACAGGTCATCATTGCTCAAATAGGAAATGGAAATAATCAGATGTGAATTGTAAAATGCTTGCAAGATGGACTCATGAATGTCAAGCGCAAGGAAATAGTTTGCAGCACAGAGTTTTTACTACCGTATCCAAACCTTTTGACCTTGAAAGTGATTGCTGGTACATTGATGATTCTTCCTTCTATAAAGATGGAAGTAGAATTTCAGGATTTGCTGGTGTTTGTAAAAGCGTCTTTAAAAATGAAAAGCTTGAGCCTGGAGATGAGAGAATCCTGGACCTATGTGAATTGGAGCTCCGAGAGCATACCAAGTTTACTTTCAGTGAGATGGTAAGAGATGTAATGAAGTCAGACCGAAGAATGGACTGTGACATCAGCTTGTCTTTGCACAATATTCAAGATCTTGATGTGATATAATAAGGCCTAACAGATATAAGGGCCACGGATGTTTACCGAATCCTTTTCCAGTCATGGTACAAAGTTATATTATCTAATAACTGTTTCATGGGGATATTTTAGAGGCTGATGAAGAGAGATGTAACCAGTTTCAACTTCATATTTTATATGAGCCATTGTAAAGCATTCAGTACCTCAAATCGTAATGATATGTTGGTTGCTTGATTTATGGGTCAGTTCTAGTAGTTAGAACTAGACATGTGCATTCGTTTTTCGTCCGAATTTCAGGAACTTTCGTTATCGTTTTAACAAACGAAAACGAACGTGCAGGATCCGAAATCCGAAAGATCCAACATTTTTGTTTTTGTTGCTACAACAGTTCAATATAGATAGGAGATTCGACATGACGGTGACAATAGCAATCTGTGTCTTTGGAAACTGCGGTCGAATGTGCCTAACCTTAACTCTATTAGTCCAAGATTATTCTATATAGAGAGGAAAGATTCAACATAGAGAGAAAAGATTCGACATTATAGAGACAGTGTTGGGATAGACTATTCAACATGAATAACAAAGATTCGACGAAGCAGCGAAAAACATACAAATGTCGAAGCTATCATTGAAGGCTCATGGTGTCTGTCGAAAGATCTAAGAAGATTCCACAAGCACCTAAACTGTACAACGCTGCAATCATACATTTCTGGTCAAATGCTCGGCCTATAGGCTATAGAAGAATTTGAATGTTTGTTAACTAGTAATAGTAATTTATATATAAATATAGTTATTACTAGTGTCATACATTAGAATTCTTCTATAGCTTGTAGGCGGAACATTCGCCGGAAATGTACGATTGCGGAGTCAAATCTTTTAGCTGCTCCATCGAATCTTCTTAGAACATTCGACAGACAACATAAGCCTTCAATGCCAGATTCAACCTTAATTAATTTGGATTTTCAGACGAATGCATTTTTTAACAAAACAAAATAAATAAAAACACATTTCTGGAGTAACTAAATAAATGTATTTTTCGGACGAAAACTAAATTACGAAACAACATTTTTCAGTGTGCACATGTCTAGTTAGAACTGACCCAAGTGGGGGTATATGTTGTAATATTAATATATACATATTTTTTTTATATATATTGTGTTATATGTATAGCACAGTGTATGTGTGTCACATTTGTATGTGACACACATACACTGTGCTATACATATAACACAATATATATAAAAAAAATATGTATATATTAATATTACAACATATACCCCCACTTGGGTCAGTTCCAGGCAAAAGGGTGTTAAGGGGACTTGTTGATCAAAGGGGGAAGTAGTCAAACAAGATTTACTCCACATATTAAAGGGGAAGATAGTGACTCTGGGCTATGTTAATGTTAATATGCATGAATGCAAATTAGGGCAGTTTATGAATAGGGGTCATTGTCTGTCACTTTGAAAGAGAGAGGGCAGATCAAAGGCCAATCAAATTGATCAGCCATTCGATGTATAGGAGATAAAACCCGGTGTTCAGTCTAGTCATTCTCCATGATTATGAAGGCACATATCTAGGAAAAATGGGACTCTGAGTTATATTTACTCTGTTGGATTTTGTCATCTGTTGCAAGACTTTGCTCTGTGTTGGAAGTCAATAAAGTGCATCTCTCTGGAAAAATCGGGTTGCTGCAGAACATTACTTACATAATCATAATAATAACTACTAATTCATTATTTTACCACTATACGATATATCACTACACTTGTGAACTGTGGAGGGGGGGTTACAAAGTGGAGGTATAGATCCCTGTACCTGCTTTGCAGAAACACAGGATCAAAGCCTTCCCTACTGACAGAACAGTGATCTGCCTGCATACAGAACAATCATCGGACTGGTGGATATTGAGTCTATGGTAAAAATTAGACATGTGCATTCCGAATGCATTTTCGTCCGAATTTCAGGTATTTTCGTTATCGTTTTAACAAACAATAACGAAAGCACAGAAAACGAAAAACGAAAGATCCGACATAAACAAATGCTTTATTTTCATTTTCGTTGCAGTCAATTGTGCCTAACCTTAACTCTATTAGTCCAATATTATTCTACATAAAGAGAAAAGATTCGACATAGAGAGAAAAGATTCAACATAGAGAGACATGAAGATTAGACATAGAGAGACATGAAGATTAGACATAGAGAGACATTTTTTTTTTTTTTAAAGATTCTATCGAAAAAAAAATATTTTTTTAGAACATTCGACAGACACCATGAGCCTTCAATGACAGATTCGACATGAAGATTCGACATAGAGAGACATGAAGATTCGACATAGAGAGACATGAAGAGTCAAATATTTTTTTTTTTTTAAGATTCTATCGAATCTTCTTTTTTTTTTTTTTTTTGAACATTCGACAGACACCATAAGCCTTCAATGACAGATTCAACCTTAATTTGGATTTTCGGACGAATGCATTTTTTTAACGAAAAACAAAATAAATAAAAACAAATTTCGGGAGTAACTAAATAAATAAATTTTTCGGACGAAAACGAAATTACGAAACAACATATTTCAGTGTGCACATGTCACATGTCTGGCCCTATGGCCAGATTCACAAAAGAGATACGACGGCGTATCTCCTGATACGCCGTCGTATCTCTGTTTCTAACCATGCAACTGATTCATAGAATCAGTTACGCATAGATAGGCAGAAGATCCGACAGGTGTAATGGACTTACACTGTCGGATCTTAGGATGCAGTACCGCGGCCGCCGCTGGGGGTAGTTTGCGTCGTAAACCAGCGTCGGGTATGCAAATTAGGAGTTACGGCGATCCACAAAGATTTTTCCCGTCGTTGCGAGTGTTAGATTTCCGTCGCAAAGATAGGGCACCTTTAACATGGTGTAAAAGTACTCCACCATGGTAAAGTATGCCTGTCTTTCCCGCGTCGCTTTTGATTTTTTTTTAAATCTTTTATTTTTCCCGGCGTAAATCTTTTTTCACGTCGCGATTCACAAAACGTCGGCGCGTCGTAATTCCGTGCAAAGCACGTCGGAAGCGCGCCTAATTTAAATGGTTACCCGCCCCATTTGAATTGGGCCGCCTTGCGCCGGACCTGTTTACGATACACCGCCGCAAATTTCTAGGTAAGTGCTTTGTGGATCGGGCACTAACTCGGAAAAATTGCGGCGGTGTAACGTAAACCGTTACGTTACGCTGCGCCCGCTGTACGTGAATCTGGCCCACAGAACCTAAATAGGTTCCTACACCCGTGCAAATTAATAACTTTAACCAATATAAAGTGCAAAAAAAAATTAAGTTCAATTTTTTTTCTACTTGTACATATATTAAATATACAAATGTACATATATTAAAATAAAACTTATTTTACAAATACTGAAGCTCCTGACTTTTAAAATAAGGACACTTACCTGTCCAGGGCGCCCACAATGTCGACACCCGAAGCCGATCGATTCCTCGGCTCTCGGATGCTTCCGCTGCCGCCATCTTCGGTAAGGGAATCAGGAAGTGAAGCCTTGCGGCTTCACTACCTGGTTCCCTACTGCACATGCGCGAGTCACGCTGTGCGATCCAAATGGTCCCTGCTGTCTTGTGGGACCTGTGTGTCTCCCAGAAGACAGCGGGGTGTGCGGAGGAGGCGCCGGACATGGCGTAGATACCCGCATTATCTGTGGCTATCTATGTTTGGAAGTGGGAGCAAATACCTGTATTAAACAGGTATCGGTTCCCCCCTCCCCTGAAAGGTGTCAAATGTGACACTGAAGGGGGGTAGGGTTCAGAAAAGCAGAAGTTCAATTTTTTGGGTGGAACTCCGCTTTAAAAAAAAGTGTTGTCCTTTCCACCAACATGCATATGTACAGCACACTCACCAGACACTATTGATCCCTCTTACAGGGAGTCAAAAACAGCAAGAGGGGTATTCCTGAGAAATCACAGGCTGATCACCTTACACTTGAATCCAGGTTGCTGGTGACAGCCACCCAAATATCCTGGTAGGAAGTCCTTAAAGAGTTATGTATCACAGCGCTCCAGCAATCTAATATAACTAAATATGAGTGTGCAGGTGAGAGGGAAAATTAGGTATCTTAAAATTTCTGCCCAACGTTGTTTCTTCAGCATACGTTTGACGTCATCAGGGGTCATGTGCCCCTATATGACTACTGCTTATATACACTATGTTGTAGTTGAATATATAAGTGGTAGACATACCTGGACACGTGACCCCTGATGACATCAGATGTATGCTGATGAAATGGTGTTGGGCGGAGCTTTTGAGATGAGTAATTTCCGGTAGTTGGAACACGGGTGGAATGCAAACTGGAATTCTGTTAGCCTTTAATTGCTACTCCATGAGAGCCCTCTTCTCTCTTTCCTCTCACCTGCACACTCATATTGAGTTATATTAGAGCACTGGAGCGCCATGATACATATCTCTTTGAGGACTTCCTACTAGGATATGTGGGTGGATGTCAGCAGCAACCTGAATTTGAGTGTATGATGACCAGTCTGTGATTTCTCAGGAGTACCCCTCTTGCTGTTTTTGACTCCCTGTAAGAGGAGAAAATAGAGTGTAGAAAGTGTTCTGTGCATCTGCATGTTGGTGTAAAGGCAACACTTTATCTTCACTCACGATGAATGGTTACTTAAAAGGATTATGTTGGACTTTGTTTGCCTTGTTATATAGACTAAAATGTTCACTTGTCATTTAGTGACATTATTTCTATCACTTTGGTGGTGCTTTAATGTATTATTATAATATATGTACATTTGCTATAATTGATCAAATATCACACTGAGGAGCATGGTTACTTTGTTATACAGTTAGGTCCATATATATTTGGACACAGGCACAATTATTTTTTTCAGGTATTTTAGAAAACATATTCAAGCTATAGTTATATAATGGACATGGGCTGAAAGTGCACACTCTGAGGTTTAATTTGAGGGTATGCACATCCAAATCGGAGGTGAGGAAGGGTTTAAAAATAACAGCTCTTAAGAATAGCCACCTCCTTTTTTTAAGGGTCCAAAAGTAATTAGACAATTGAATCAAAAGCTTTTTAATGGCTAGGTGTGAGCTACTCCATCATTATTTCTTCATCAATTAAGCAGGTAAAAGGTCTTGAGTTTATTCTAAGTGTGGTATTTGCATTTGGAATCTATTGCTGTGAACCTACATCATGCATTCAAAGGAGCCATCAATGCATGGGAAACAGGCCATTGTAAGGCTTCAAAAACGAAACAAATCCATCAGAGAGATAGCAGCAACATTAGAAGTGGCCAAATCAACAGTTTGGTACATTCTGAGGAAAGAAGAACACACTGGTGAGCTCAGCAACATAACAAGGTCTGTATGTCAACGGCAGACAAACAGTGGTGGATGACCGCAGGATCCTCTCTATGGTATAGAAAAAACCCATTCACAACATCCAGACAAGAACAGAGATGAACACGCTCCAGGAGGTGGGTGTATCATTGGCAAAGTCTACAATCAAGAGAAGACTTCACGGGAGCAAATACAGAGAGTTCACTACAAGGTGCAAAACATTCATAAGCCTGAAGAATAGAAAATCCAGATTAGACTTTGCCAAAAAACATCTAAAATAAAACAGACCAGTTCCAGAAAAGCCTTTTTTGGACAGATGAAACTTTGAATAATCTTTACCAGAATGACAGGAAGAAAAAAGTGTGGAGAAGGCTTGGAACAGCTCATTATCCAAAGCACCCAACATCATCTGTAAAACATGATGGAGGCAGAGTGATGGCATTGGCATGTATGGCTTCCAGTGGCACTGGGTCATTTGTGTTTATTGATGATTATAGATGGGCTAGAAGTTCAAGTTGAACGTAAGTTGGGCTAGAAGTTCAAGTTGAACATAGGTTCGACTTGAACATCAGCTGATGGTTTGTTCGTACAACAAACAAACATATGGGGCGCTTGCGGTAAGTCTACAAACTACGGAGTGCCCCACAATGCACTGCAAGATCGCATTGCATTGCTGATTGGCCAAAGCATTCACCTGACCAGCATGTGCAATATGCTGTGAGAGCTATGATTGGCCAAAGGCAGGATGCATGTATATAGTAAATGAATAGAGATTAGGCAGGTAGTTAGTGTAGTGTGCAGCCAGTCAGTGTAGTATATATAATAAATATATATAATACAGTTCAGAGTATATAGTGCAGTCAGTGTAGTATATATAATACAGTTCAGAGCATATAATGCAGTCAGTATAGTATATATAATGCAGTGCAGAGTATATAGTGCCATCAGTATAGTATATATAATACATTGTAGAGTGTATAGTGCAGTCATAGTAGTTTACTGGACAGTACCTGCGCCCGAGATTGTGTTTCCAGTGCGATCCCATCGCGCTGGTGCTCGGCGCTGCAGGCTGTACATCTCTATGATGGGGACATTGTCGCTCAATGTAAGCAATGCCTTGTCGCTCATTGGGAAAGGAAAAAACAAATTTTTTAGCTCGTCTCATATGGGTCCCCCTCCAGTGCTGGGTTATCTTATCTATCCCATAAAAGGTACACAAACTGGGATCACTATGATGACTTTTGAAGTGTCTAGATACACTGTGGTTGGGGAACTCCTTTTTTATATTCGTCAGGTGCTCATTTATTCTTGTTTTAAGTTTCCGTGTCGTCCGACCTACATATTGGAGTGGGCAGGGACACTCCAAAACGTAGGTGACATGGTCGGTATCGCAGGTAAAGGTTTGATTTTAAACTGTTCTTTTGTTACAGTAGATTGGAAGTGTGTCTTCTTTGGATCTCCCGACCTCCTAGTAATTTTGCAAGCCTTGCATCTAGTGCAATGGTGGAACCTGGCCCCGTCCAGAAAAGTGCCCAGTTTCTTAGGGGGGTCTGGTACATTATGGGCAATCCGATTTTGCAATCCTGGTGCCCGCCTATATATAAACTTGTTTTTGGAGGAAATAGCGGATTGCAAATCTATGTCTTTAAGGGAATAGGGCAGAACTTCTTGAAAACTGCTTCTACCTGCCTATATTGTTTGCGAAATCCTGATACAAAAGCTAACTCGCCTCCAAATTCCTTTTTTGGCTTGGTTGCCAACAACATTTGTCTAACCATTGATGACACTTGGCACAGTACCTTAGTGAATATTTCTAGAGGGTAACCTTTTTCTACAAATTTTGATGTTATAATATTGGCTTGTAATAAGAAGTCATCAGTGTCGCATATGTCGCATATACTGTCCTTTGGGGACCGCCCCTATCCACCGAAGGTGATGGCAACTGTGAGTAGGCACAAAGCCATTCAGATCAGTGGCTTTAAAGTACGTCTTGGTCTCAAACCCATTTTTTAACAATGGTTAAGTCCAAATAAATCACAGACGTGTGACTCACTTCTGCTGTAAATTTGAGACCATACTCGTTGGTATTCATTTGTACTAAAAAAAATCTCCAAATTTGCCTCTGTTCCTTCCCAAAATAGGATCACATCATCTATATATCTCCGATATAGAATGAGTGATTTGTTCCTCTTTTTGAAAATAGTTTCCTGTTCCCATTTATTTAATACTACATTTGCCACACTTGGGGCATAATGTGCCCCCATCGCTACTCCTCCAATTTGATTGTAAAATGTATTATTCGCCCAAAAAAAGTCGTTAGTCATGGCTAATTCAAGGCCTTTAATCAAATGTTTGGTCTGCACTTTATTTAACTAGGGCCCATTGGAGTGCCTCAAGGGCATCAGTATGGCGATTGTTGGTATACAATGACTCAATGTCTATTGTTACCATCAGTGTGGTTTCAGAAGCACTAACATTTTGCAATGTTAATATTAGATCTCTGCTGTCTTTGAGATATGATGGACTTAGGGAGACCAATGGTTTGAAAAAAACTTCAAAATTTTGTCCCAATCTGGAAAATAGAGATTCAATCCCACTAAATATAGGTCTTCCTGGTGGGAACTTTTTATTCTTATGTATCTTGGGAAAAATATACATTACTGGGACTTTTGGGGTGTGTAGGATCATATATTCGGCTTCTTTCTTATTGAGTATTTGCTTGTTTACTCCCTCCTCAATCCAATTTGATAATTGAATTTTTAACCGTGTTGTGGGATTACCATAAATTTTTTGATAAGCAATCGGATCATCTAATAATCTTTGCATTTCAGTATAATAGTATTCCCTAGTTAATATCACTATTCCTCCCCCTTTTCTGCTGGTCTCACCACTATTTGTTTATTTTCTTCTATTAATTTGATTCCTTCCCATATTTGCTGATTGGAGGCAATCTTCGAGATTTCCATCTCACGTACTTCATCTTGTACCATTCCTCTAAATTCTTCTATAAAATGATTGGTTCCTTTTTTGGGATTGAACACCAAGTTATTTTTCAAACCCGTGTGTGCAAAGGGAGGATTTGAACTAGTGGGAGTAGGGTTATTGGTCTGGCCTGCAAAGTATTTTTTAATATTAAGCTTCCTTATATGTTTCTCAATATCGATACATAGTTCAAATTTATCAATATCCTTTTCTGGAGCAAATTTCAATCCTTGTTGTAATACTGTCAATTCTTTATCTGAGAACTGAACTCCTGCCAGATTGAAAATACCCTCACCTAATTTAGCCTTTTTCTTTTTCGTTCTACCTCTTCCTCTTCTGCCTCTCTTTCTGCTTGTTCTTTGGTATACTGTGGGGGCCTGGGCTGGATGCGATAGGGCTCTTTCCAGCCCCTCCACCCCCTGATGCGGATTTTGATAGGAGGCTGGACGTCCCCTAAAATTCCCCCTAAAACCTCCTTGCGGGGGTCCCGGTGGATATTGATTTTGATTATCATAATGATTGAAATCGGTAGGTCTCATATCCCAAGGTGTCCCTCTGTTGTAAGGATCCACCGGATAGGGAGGTGGATATGGATAGGGATTGTGGGGGGGATAACTACTATTTTTGGGATGGGTAAGGGTCCCTTTGGTTGGGGGTTTGGTGCTTTGTTTGGGGGTACTAGCACTTTTAGGAGTTTTTGTAGCCTGAGAGTTCACTTTAGACATTCCAGTGCTTTTAACGGGAGATGTCTCAGGTTAAACTATTGTATTAAGCGTATCTTGCCACTTATACACTTTGTTATCTTCAAAATCCTTGATATCTCTCTGATATTTTTTTAGTTTCTTATTCTTGATATCCCCATCATACTTCAATAAGTGAGTTTGTAAAATCTTAGCTCTGTCAGTCACTATTGGTTTTGAATGGCTCCATTCTTTCTTTCAGATCTGCGACCTTGGCCTGCAAAATCACATTTTTGGCTTTACGCCTTCTAATCATTAGCTGCATTCGTTTTTGTTTGCAGGCATTGAAGAATTGGTACAGTACCATTCATCCAACAGTTGCAGCCTGTCAATCCCATCATTGGGACTAACATCCCACCTTAAACTCCTTGGTGTGAGGTTTTTTCCTATGTACATTTCAAAAGATGCAATGTCCCACCACAATCTTTTCTGTTTCTAGAATGTAGTATTAAATAAATGGGAACAGGAAACCATTTTCAAAAAGAGGAACAAATCACTCATTCTTTATCAGAGATATATAGATGACGTGACCCTTTTTTGGGAAGGAACAGAGGCAAATTTAGAGATTGTTTTAGTACAAATGAATACCAACGAGTATAGTCTCAAATTTACAGCAGAAGTGAGTCACATGTCTGAATTATTTGGACTTAACCATTGTTAAAAATGGGTTTGAGACCAAGACGTACTTTAAAGTCACTGATCGGAATGGATTTGTGCCTACTCACAGTTGCCATCACCCTCAGTGGAGAGGGGCGGTCCCCAAAGGACAGTATATGCAGCTCAGGCGTAATTGTGGTAACACTGATGACTTCTTATAACAAGCCAATATTCTAACATCAAAATTTGTAGAAAAAGGTTACCCTCTAGAAATATTAACTTAGGTACTGTGCCAAGTGTCATCAATGGTTAGACAAATGTTGTTGGCAACCAAGCCAAAAAAGGAATTTGGAGGCGAGTTAGCTTTTGTATCAGGATTTCACAAACAATATAGGCAGGTAGAAGCAGTTTTCAAGAAATTCTGCCCTATACTCCTTAAAGACATAGATTTGCAATCTGCTATTTCCTCCAAAAACAAGTTTATATATAGGCGGGCACCAGGATTGCAAAATCGGATTGCCCATAATGTACCAGACCCCCCTAAGAAACTGGGCACTTTTCTGGACTGGGCCGGGTTCCACCATTGCACTAGATGCAAGGCTTGCAAAATTACTAGGAGGTCGGGAGATCCGAAGAAGAAGACACACTTCCAATCTACTGTAACAAAAGAACAGTTTAAAATCAAACCTTTAATTACC
Organism: Rana temporaria; assembly: GCF_905171775.1. Taxonomy (NCBI): domain Eukaryota; kingdom Metazoa; phylum Chordata; class Amphibia; order Anura; family Ranidae; genus Rana; species Rana temporaria. The sequence goes on along the minus strand of NC_053489.1, from coordinate 665,640,346 downwards.
TGCGATTCCGACCATGTCAACTACGTTTTGGAGTGTCCCTGCCCACTCCAATATGTAGGTCGGACGACACGGAAACTTAAAACAAGAATAAATGAGCACCTGACGAATATAAAAAAGGAGTTCCCCGACCACAGTGTATCTAGACACTTCAAAAGTCATCATAATAGTGATCCCAGTTTGTGTACCTTTTATGGCATAGATAAGATAACCCAGCACTGGAGGGGGGGCCATATGAGACAAGCTATTTCCCAAAATGAAACCAGATGGCTGTACAAATTGAGGAGTATGCAGCCTAGAGGTATGAATATAGAACTCGATCTCAATTGTTTTTTGTCTAATGATTAACTCATTGGTCCCAATCATTTTTCCTTAAGCCTTCCTTCAATTGTTTACTATTGGAGTGGAAAGATGTGGGTGCTCCTCTTTGAGAAACGCACTAATACACTTATTGACTACTACGTTTTTTATTGACGAAACCATTATCATGCAATGGATCTATTAAATCCACTTAAGTCATGAATTACGGTATGACAACATTATTATTCACCTATAAATCCTTGTGTACTCACACTCATTTTTATGTGATGTACTTAATATTTTAACTCTGTTTTTTTGTCATTTATGATTTTGAAGAAGTCTATTTATATTAGTCCCTTAATCTTCCTCCCAGCGTACATCATTTAGCTTATGGAGAGTGGGAGATAATATAGCAAAAAGGAGAGAAATTCTTTAGTGTTTACCTATCTTGGTGGAGATATGAAGATGCTAATTTTAACAGATTATGTTACAATTTTAACAGATTATGTTACAATTTATAATATGCCAGCCCTTTGCAGAGAAACTGGAATGTTAACCGGCACTGAGGCTGTTCTCTTCCGATTGGCTAATTAGGTGTGGACCTGAAACCACTCCACTTATTTAGACTACATATACCGTGATGCTTAGTGACCAGGTAAGCCCCTTGAAAATTTAACTATACGAAACGTATGTCGGCGGCGGAACCTGGTCATGTGTATTATGTCCTACGTCACTTCCCAATCGTCTGGATAGTGTTAGCAGCTGGTGGAACGCACGCCGTCATGGAGGTGGGAGAGCCAGTGTTTTTTTTAGCAAAGCTTGCAGCCCCAGTGCCGGGAGAAGGGCAGTTTTTATGTGAGTAGCTAATTGGCTGGTGTTTTTATTCCATTTTAATAAAATAGCGTTGCACTGTGGAAGCTCTCTGTTTGTATTCCATGTTCTAAAATCTCAACATTCCGAGGGTGAGGTATCTAACATGCTCCAGTCCATTTATATGTCTGCAGGCATTATCCTGCTCAAGCGCATGTGACAGTCTTTTTCATTAAAGAGGTCAACCAGGTCTGGTAAGCACAATTTACTACTTGTGCACATTGGGTGTTGTACTAATTATCCAGGTGGTGGAAGATCAATTTGTATCACAGCAAGAAATATATCTAGAGGATATTCGAGCATTGATGTTGTATCTTTGTTTGCACCAATGGGACTTTATTATTTACTATTGATTTATTGATTGATTTATCACGTACAACAGGACACATTTTTATGAATTTACTTGTTGTTGCATATTATAGGATAAGTTGTATAATTACATATTACTCTATAGCGCCCCCAGTACATATAATACAGTGTATTGAAGCGGTTAAGGGGAACCCTACAACAGAATTAAAAAAAAACGATGTGGGGTCCCCCCAAATCCATACTAGGACCTTTGGGTCTTACATACATTTTAAGGGGAACTTTAAACCAAAATAAAAAAATCTATACCAGACCCTTATCGGAGCATGCAGTCTGGCAGGCTAGTAAAGGGAGGGGATGTGTAAGCACCCCCCCTCCTGAACCATATCAGGCTGGAAGGGCACCAAAAGCACGTTGTCCCCATGTTGATGAGGATAAGGGCCTTTTCCCAGCAACCCTGGCTGGTGGTTGTTGGGGTATGTGGACAGCGGCATAATGAAATCTGGAAGCTTCCTTTAACAAGGGGGCCAAAAGATCCTGCCCACCCCTATGTGAATGCGTATCAGGTACATTGTACCCCTACAGCTTCACCAAAACAAGTGTTTTTGACAATTCCTTTATTTAAAAAGTTTAAAAAAAGTGTCCCACAATGTACATCCATCTTCAATCACGCTGCCCGATGGACCAGAAAAATAGAAAAATAGAAAAAATGTAAAAAGTTTATGGCTGCATTTTAGATCAGTAAAAAAAGAAAGAAAAAAAGTGATATGCTCAAGAGGCCATTGTGTTCCAATTTTATTTTCTGAATATTTCTTATGAGTTGAGTGACTTGCAGTAAAACAGAAGGATGTGTTTGACATACTGTACTTTGTATCCTGTGAGGGCAGTCAGAAAATGTCCGGATCCTCTGAAAATGATTGGTTCCTTCTCACAGATTCTACATTACCAGCATGCATTTTTTTATCTTTCTATATTTATTTTTAAGCTGTATTCCCTGCTAAAAGAAATTAAATATTCCTTTGATTCGGCTGAGCCAGTGCCATTCTTTAATGAATATGGAGAATTTGTTTATCACTACAGAATAACTAACTGGATACTGGGAAATGATTATACTACCGTTTATAAGGAAGTGGGAAACTTTACACCCTGGGCTCCAGAAGGTCAGAAGCTTCATGTCAACCCTGAAGCCATAACATGGAAACATACTAATAAGGTGGGACTATGATATAAATGTGAGTATTAATTAAGATATGGAAATTAACCACTTGCTTACTGGGCACTTAAACCACCCTCCTGCCCAGACTAATTTTTAGCTTTCCGTGCTCTTAGGCCTCGTACACACGACCGAGAATCTCGTCGTAAATGAAACGTCGTTTTCCTCGACGAGGTTCTTGTCAGGCTTGTCAAGAATATTGTCAAGCTTTCTTTGCATACACACTGTCAAGACAAAATCTCGTCGTTCTCAAACGCGGTGACGTACAACACGTACAACGGCACTATAAAGGGGAAGTTCGATTCCATTGGCGCCACCCTTGGGGCTGCTTTTGCTAATCTCGTGTTACTGCGTGTTAAGTAAAAGTTTGGTAGAAGACGATCCACGCTTTTCAGTCTGTTACAGCATGACGAATGTGCTATCTCCATTACAATAATTCAATTTATAATGCACCATTCTCCTCTTCTCAATTCGGAATATATCAATCTCCTCATCCCCTCCCATCTCCCCTATACCCCCCTCTCCCCTCCTCCCACAAGAGCCATCATACATTAAGTTACTAGAATTAAGCCAAGAGGACCATATTTTATCAAACTTTTGGGGGAACACCTCTATGTTTATATGCCAATCTTTCTCTTTTTAATATATAATTTATTTTACTACCCCATTGTTTATGAGTTGGTGGGGTAGTATCAATCCACTTTTGTAGAATAAGTTTGCGGGCTAAGTAAAGAGATCTAGTCCACATTGTATACATGTCTACAGGTAGGACTCCATCTGGAATTATACCCAGTATTGCTAATTTAGGGGTATTTGTTATTTCTGTCAAGCATGTTGTATTCAAGGTCAGAATCACTTTCTCCCGGTATCTATGTAACTTGGGACAACGCCATAACATATGAATAAGGGAGCCATTGGATACTGAGCATCGCGGGCATAAAGGCGATGTATATTTTCCCCAGGCAAATCATTTTCAAGGAGTATAGTGGGTTCTATGCAAAATAAAAAGCTGGGTCAATTGCTGAGATGGTGAAATCAATACCTCAGGTAATATGTCCATAGCCTCCATGGATTGAATTCTAAACCATATATTTGGTTTCTTCCCTATTTTAGATGACTTGGGACTTTGACACTTTTCTTCAGTGGGATTTGTTTTCGCATATTAAGCTTGGTTTATTATATTTTACATTGGGCTTATTTTTGTATACATCTGACTATGTACTTCGGTTCATCTTACATTTTTTTACCCTTCATATTTTGTACCATCTTATAGACATGTGCATTCGTTTTCGTCCGAATTTCAGGTATTTTCGTTATCGTTTTAACAAACGAAAACAAAAGCACAGAAAACCGAAAGATCCGACATAAACAAATGCTTTATTTGCGTTTTAGTTGCGGTCGAATGTGCCTAACCTTAACTCTATTAGTCCAATATTATTCTACATAAAGAGAAAAGATTCGACATAGAGAGAAAAGATTCGACATTATAGAGACATGAAGAAGAGTCAACATAGAGAGAAAAGATTCTACATAGAGAGACATCAGGAGTAAATTTTTTTTTTTTTAAAGATTCTTTCGAATCTTCTTTCTTTTTTTCTTAGAGCATTCGACAGACACCATAAGCCTTCAATGACAGATTCGACATAAAGAGACATGAAGATTCGACATAGAGAGACATGAAGATTCGACATAGAGAGACATGAAGATTCGACATAGAGAGACATGAAGATTCGACATAGAGAGACATGAAGATTCGACATAGAGAGATATGAAGATTCAACATAGAGAGACATGAAGAGTCAACATTTTTTTTTTTTAAGATTCTGTCGAATCTTTTTTTTTTTTTTAGAACATTCGATAGACACCATAAGCCTTTAATGACAGATTCGACATAGAGAGACATGAAGATTCAACATAGAGAGACATAAAAATTCGACATAGAGAGACATGAAGAGTCAATTTTTTTTTATTTTTTTTTAAAGATTCTTTTGAATCTTCTTTTTTTTCTTAGAACATTCGACAGACACCATAAGCCTTCAATGACAGATTCGACCTTAATTTGGATTTTCGGACGAATGCATTTTTTTAACGAAAAACAAAATAAATAAAAACGAATTTCGGGAGTAACTAAATAAATGTATTTTTTGGACGAAAACGAAATTACGGAACAAAATATTTCAGTGTGCACATGTCTACCATTTTTTAGCGGGACAAAAAAATGGTTTATTTATTGAGCCTAGCAGCCAATCAGATTTTCATTTTTCCTTTAGGTTCCGGTATCTCGATGCTCAGGACCCTGCTTGCCTGGTAACAGAAAGAAGTTTGGAACTTCAATTCATAAATGTTGCTATGAGTGTGTCCCATGTCCAGAAGGAGAGATATCCAACATTTCTGGTACAGTGTATATTTCCTGTTGATTTGTGTGATAATAAATAGTGAGAGAAAGTTGTGTTACCAGCACACCAGGATCTCCAAAAAATGGGTCCAAAGCGTTAATCAGCGATCAAATCATTACAGCAGAAAGCAACGTTTCAGAGAAACGCAGGACCCATTCATCAGGCATAGTAAATAGTGATGCACAGTTTCTTTGGTCTTGCTGTGCCAGTAATTTGTTACCTCAAAACCCCAAATCCACTTTACTGCTTGAACTGCCTTTCTAGTTCCGTTACTTATATTGATTCAGAAAAAGGGTACAACAGGAAGTGGTACACAGCTTAGAGGTATCACAACACAGCACAGTGGTGCAGTGAGTAGCACTTTCGCCTAGCAGCAAAAGGGTCGCTGGTTCGAATCCCGACCACGACACCATCTGCCTGGAGTTTGCATGTTCTCCCTGTGCATGCGTGGGTTTCCTCCGGGTACTCCGGTTTCCTCCCACACTCCAAAGACATGCTGGTAGGTAAAATTGGATCTTGTCCAAATTGGCCCAGTATATATATATGTATATCTGTGTGTATGACTGTGTGTCCCAAGCGTGTCACGATCCTACGGGGTAAAATGACAGCACCAGCCAAGCAGACTCTGGCTGGAAAAAGCGCCCAGAGGCGATTCAGTTCGCATGAGTTGCGCTATACAAGTCATTCATTCATTCAACAGGAAACAAGCATATAATTAGTTCAGGAGTCATATTTCCGTAAAGTCATATACATCAAGTAACAACTTACAGGCTGGGTTCGCACCTAATACGGATGCAGCTCACAGCGGGAGTCTGGTGCGTCACTGTTCTCCACTTCAGGGATGAATCAGGCTCTAATTTTTGCCTAAATTCGGACCTGAAATGGACTCACAAGACCCCTGTGCAATCCGCTCCGCAGCCGCTACGGAGATGTGTGAACCAGCTCCATTAAGAGTCGGACACTCTCCGGTCGTGCCAATTAGTGTGAACCCAGAGTGTCGCCTGGTCGTCCATAACAACCAAACTCGGTCAAATCTGGTACAAGGGAGGGGATTAATCACCAATAGACATTCATATGTGTGGATTAGATGAATCATGTTTACAACTTCAGAAACATTTGGGCCCCCTCGCTGTGCGCTCGCACGCTTGCTATCACACTTAAAGGGCCTGAAATACACCTACAATGGTTCGCGGGATAGTGCTGACCTGCCGCTGTATAATGACAGCGGCTGGTCGTCAAGTGGTTAAAAGGAGTCCATATTTGAAAAGACTTAATATGCTTGAGGAAGGAAGCAAAATTGGTGCAGATTGGGGGCATAGAGCGCCACTAAGGTGTACTGTATGTCTGCACGTTTATATCACAGGTGACAATGACATAACGGCCATCACTGTCTAGAAAAGATTCCTGAACTGAAAGGCCAATGTATTGCGCTTGGCAAGTAATGCACCTCATTTCTTCTCCGAAGCACATAAGAGGACTATGTGGGGATCATTTTTATCAGTGCAGTTGGGGAGGTTGGAGGCTTAAAAGTGAGTTTTTTTGACACCTAAAATGTCAGCCTGTGCCTTTACAGCCTCTTTCTACATAAAGAATTGCTGACTAGTGGTTGGAAAGCTGTCTATAGGGTCAGGGGCTGCATAGGTATTAGTGGCCTGGGGGGCTGTGGCCCACTCTCCTCCATATTAAGGTCCCAGTATGTGCTGCAGGGGGAGACCATGCACAGTTTAGACTTGGCTGGGCTTTTGGTAGTCGGTATGCAAGTATTAGAGGATGATACACTATGCAGGGGTACTGGTACTCCCCTCCCCCGGCAGTCCCCTGGCTATTAGGCCTAGATGCTGGAGATTCCGGAGTTGCAACCTGCCTGTTCGGCTGCTAGTAGCAGGCACCACCACGATTTTGTTGGAGCCCTCGAGGGACCAAGGGAAAGAACTTAGAGAGATTTTGCGGCTGCGAGGCAGTTCTTTCCTTCTCCTCTGCATTGTGCTATCACTCCTGGGTCTGAAGGTAGTGGATGAGGCTGGCTGTAAAACATGTAGGCTCTAAAGGTTAACGGATTCTCCTAGGTTATGCGGCCATTACACAACTTGTATCCATTCTCTACGGTAGTAGTTATTCATTTGGAACCATTGGTCAATATTAAAATTGGAGTTTCCTATCTATAACATTTCCAAAGCAATAGCGTATTTGCTTCCTAGATACTTTAATAAATATGTCCATCACATGTCTTTTTCGATACCTACAGACAGTGAAAATTGCATGAAATGTCCTGATGAAGAATGGCCAAATGAGAAGAAGGATCAGTGTTTTCCGAAGTTGGTGGAATTTCTCTCCTACACTGATGATCCAATTTCTGCAGTATTTTCAGCTGTCTCCATCCTCTGTTGTTTTCTGGCTTGTTTAATATTAGTGATATTTGTACATTACCAGGACACTCCCATTGTTAAAGCTAATAACCGGAACCTGAGTTATATTCTCCTGGTCTCCATCATGCTGAGCTTCCTCTGTGTCTTCTTGTTCCTCGGACGTCCAGTAGATGTAACCTGCATGCTGCGTGTAACCTCTTTTGGGGTCATCTTCTCAGTTGCTGTCTCTTCTCTACTTGCCAAAAGTATCATGGTGTGTGTTGCTTTCAAGGGTACCAAACCTGGGAGTCTCTGGAGGAAATGGATGGGAGCCAAACTGCCCAATTCTATAATGTCAGTGTGTTCACTGATCCAAGTAATAATATGCGTGGCTTGGTTGTCTATTTCTCCTCCCTTCCAGGACCAAGACTTTCACTCTTATCAGGGAAAGATCATCATTCAGTGTAATGAGGGTTCAGTTATCGGCTTCTACTCTGTCCTGGGATATATGGGGCTTCTGGCAGCTGTGAGTTTTATTATAGCTTTTTTAGCCAGGACATTACCGGACAGTTTTAATGAGGCCAAGTACATCACCTTCAGCATGCTGGTGTTCTGCAGTGTCTGGATTGCCATGATCCCGGCCTATCTGAGCTCTAAAGGGAAAGACATGGTGTCTGTGGAGATTTTTGCTATAATGGCATCAAGTGCTGGACTTCTTGGCTGTATATTTTTCCCAAAATGTTACATAATTCTGTTCAGACCCGACCTGAATACAAAAACAGGTTTGCTTAGAAATAAATGAGCTCAATTTGTCAATAAACTGTAGGAATATTATTAACAATTTAGACAAATGTTGTATATTGCAATAAAATAGTTGGTACGTTTACCCTGTAGAACACTGTTCCAAGCTGCTTTCTTTTCTCACCAGTCTGGGGTGGTAGGGTTGGGGATATGAATACCATAAGCCACAATGTAATACGATTAAAAGCAATAACTGCCAAAACCTCTGTAAGTGACTGTCAATAAACAAGAGCAGAGCCTTTGTGTCAATGTATGGTAAAACAGGAGCACATAAAAAAGGCAAAATAAGTAATAACTAAACCAGCCAGACTGTATAAGATATTTATACTGTTTACATGTAGCTCTATCTCTGCTGTTGCCGCTATATAGGATGGGTCCTAAATTTTTGGTCTCAACCTTCTCAAGAACCTCAACCCCTCAACAGGTTGAGTTTACAAACATACAATAACACAGAAGATAACAATAACACGAAGATGGCCCACTGAGCCATCGGCCCACTGGGAAACTCCCAGTAGTCCTGATGGCCAGTACATGCCTGCTCAGATAATGGGAAGCGATGGGCAGGAGGAGAAATGGAGTGTATATACTGGACTGTATATATTTGTCCCAAGCAAGCCAATTAAACTGGGCATCCCATATTTCCCTTACCCCATCCAAGTAGTTCAATCCCCTCAATAAAAACAAAACAAAAAACAAAGCATATGGACTGTTCTATGTCTCTGAGGCCTTGCGGCAAAAACCAGCAAGAAAACTGATTCTTGCCGAGATTTCCGTTCGTGTGTATGAGGCATTCAGGTTTCCCATCAGGAAATCTGGCTAGAATCTCAACGAGAAAATAAGAGAACCTGCTCTCTTTTTTCTCGTCGAGATTCTTGTCGGCCTGTTTCCCGACGAGAAACCCGAGCGTGTGTATACTTACCTGTCGCCGTGGAAACCCGCGCATGCTCGAATTGACGTCAACGCAACGCAACGTCAGCTTCCACGGCATAGGTAGGTTGAAGCGAGATGGCGGCGACGGCATCGAATGTGACGAGCGCATGATCGTCATACACAATGACGTCACCGCGTTCTTTCCTTTCAAGAGAACCGCGGTTTCTTTGAAATGACAGTCAGTACACTCCGGTGGCAAGAGAATCTTGTCAGGGAAAACAACGGGTTTTTCCTGACGAGATTCTCGAACGTGTGTACGAGGCCTGAGTGTTTGAGAAGTGAATGTCGGACTGGGCAGGGTGACAAACAATCCAACATTTCAGCAGCCCCTACGGAGGTACTGCTACACCTGCATTCAGTCAGAACTGCTGTTTTAAAATCACAGGGCCCCGTACAGCCTACCTGACAGGGTCCCCACCCCCGAAAATAACAATCAAAACAATATTTAACCAAAAAATACACTAAAATTATTACTAGCGGAGAGAACCATCACATAACTTACAAAATTCCTGCTAAATCTAAAAACTAAAACTGTATTGAGTAATAAAGTTCTATGTGTAAATTAGATCTTTGGGGCTTATTTACATACTGTAAGTGCTGTGGCCTGTACGGTGTGATCTGGCATTTTTAAAGTGGCTATTGCTTTGTGCAGGCAGCCTGTCTTTCGCTATAGGAATGCAACAACTATATGAACACAGCTACAGGTCCTAATTTGACAGATGCAAATGTATGGCTCCAAACACAGTTTATGCATTCAGGCCACTCACCCACACTGGCACACTTAACTGCGGCTGAGTTTATGCAGCCTCTGCTTCCCTAAAGAGCAGTGGTTCTCAACCTTCTTGTGCCGTGACCCCTTGATAACATTTCCCAAGTTGTGGGGACCCCTAACAGTAAAATTATTTTCGTAGCGTGGGTTGTCAGCACCCAAGGCAAGACAAGTAACAAGACAAGTAATTTGCGCCCTTAACCCATGGGATGAGTGGCAGTGCTAGTGGGGGGTGGAATCAGTGGCAGTGTTGGGGGGGGAGTTCTGATCTGCCAACTTAGGTGCTCTGGATCAAGGTTATCTGCTGATCTGAGAACTGTAGTGGGGAATTTTAATAGCAACTCTAATCACAGGTAGTGTCACTCACTGTGGCTCCGGCTACACTGTGTCTCCGACTTTGTGGTGTCTCCTAGCAGTGACACCTATGCCAAAATCAGGAGATAGGGTCTCTTCCAGCCCTTCCCACTTGACATTACTCACTAGTCAGCTGACCTCTAGTCTCTGCCCCCCAGCCATGCAGTGAACTGAATGGGGGCTGCAACAAGACTGAGTGGGCATCCGCGGGCTCCAGGAACAGCCCAGCTGGACAGCCACAGGCTCCAGGGACAGATCTGCTGGGCGGCCCAAAAAGGCTGGGAGAGTGATGTGGGCTTCAGGAACAGCCCAGGATTCGCTGACCCCTGGCAAATTATCATTTGACCCCCGAGGGGGCCCCGACCCCCAGGTTGAGAACCACTGCTATAGTGTAACAGATGACAACAAATTGCTCCTTCACACTGTATGGGCCAGAGAACCCATGTGATTGAGCCATTCATTTTTTTTTTATTATATTTAGATTTTGTTTAAACAATTTATAAAAAAAATTTTTTACATTTTTAAAATCACTTTAAAAAAAAAATCTGTTAGGGGGGTTTTGGAGAAATATCAGAAGTCTAAACAGACCCCTGACATCTTACTTTTGAGACAGAGAAAGAATTGAGGACATAGATTCTCCAATTCCATTGTGAGTGAGTGAGTGAGTGAGTGAGTGAGTGAGTGAGTGAGTGAGAAACTTATATAGCGCAAAACATGCGAACTGAATCGCCTCTGGGCGCTCTGGTATCCATTCCCTGGGCCCTCAGAAGAGAAGGGTTTTGATCTTTCTCCTGAAGGCCAGGTGGTTTACCTCCAATCGAATGCTGGTTGGCAGAGCGTTCCATAGTCTTGGTCCTTGGACCGCAAATCTTCGTTCTCCTTTGGACTTGTATCTGGCTTTGGGTATCTGGGAGTGAGTGTTTCTCTGTAGCCTCAGCATTGAAGAGGCTCATGGTCATTTACAAACTTATCAATGGACACAGGAGTGGTCAGAACCAATCACTCACTGTGTCCATTCAAAAAAAGGAAGGGCTCGGTAAATTTCATATTTACCGGTCCCTTATCCCGCTCTTAAGCCCTGTACACACGACCGGTTTTCCTGCCAGGAAAACTGCCAAGAGAGATTTTGGCCAGAAAACTGGACATGTGTATGCTTCCTTACAGTTTTCCCGACAGAAAAACAGCCGGGAATTCCGTTGGGAAAATAGAGAACCTGCTCTTTATTTTCTCGTCTGGATTCCCGGCGTTTCTTTTCCGCCAGGTCTACTACATTCCTATGGGAAACACTGCGAGGCAGTGCCGATGGAGCATACACACGGCCGGGATTCCCGGCCAAAGCTCCATTCTCGGCTTTCCCCTCGGTTTTCGCGGTGGGCTTTTTACCGCCGAGAAAACTGAGCGTGTGTACAGAGCTTAAAGTGGATGTAAAGCCACTCTCATCCTTTCTAAACTATTGCCATAGTGCTGATCTATAAGGATATAGATGCCTCCTGCATGTATCCTCACCTGTCAAATGTCTCCCCTCTGTCTGTTATAAGAACTGAAAAACTGCAGATTCTGTGGCTGGATCTGTTGTCTGGAGCTTGGTGGGTGGAGTTGTGATGTCAGTAGACTGCCCCGCTCCCTCTACACTCCCATTGTCAACATGCATTTTTTCCTATGTATTCCTTACACTAAATCCTGCTATGATCACTAACATCCAGTCAAAATCCAGAAAAAGTAACCACATGACTTCAGAAAAGGAGTGTCAGCAGATGTCAGCAGAGAGCTCTACTTTACAGGCAGACTAAGCGATATTTAAAGGAATATTTCATTTTTATTGTTTTACTTTAAACATTCTTAAAATCACAGATGTTTAAAAAACTTTTTTTGCATTGATACATGTCCCCTGGGGCAGGACCCGGGCCTCCAAACACTTTTTATGGCAATAACTTGCATATAGGTCTTTAAAATTAGCACTTTTGATTTTTTGCGTTCGTGTCCCATAGACTTTAACAGTGTTCCCGTGTTCGCACACATTATTTGTCTGTTCGCAAGTTCTGGTGCAAACTGAACCGGGGGGGGGGGGGGGTGTTCGGGTCATCCCTAATGATGAATGACTTCCACCAACTTGCTTGGAAAAAAATGCCTACCAGGCAAAATGTCTGGTCTTGGTTGTTCCATTACTGTGAATGATGGCACCATAGGCGTGCGCAGCCTATTGCTTTAGGGTGTGCACCTCAAACCAAAGCTCAAACACACGCACGTGTGTGTGTATGTATATATATATATATATATATATATATATATATACCTGTGTATATATATATATATATATATATATATATATATACACCTGTATATATATATATATATATATATATATATATATATATAAAAAATAAATATGCAATTTTTTTGCTGACAAGCCAGGGTTCATATCGATTTGAATTGTGTGTGTGTATATATATATATTGTGTAAAAATAAATATATATGTAGTGCATATACAATTCCAAACTATATGAACCCTGGCTTGTCAGCAAAAAAAGTGCAGATTTTTAAATATATGTATATACACACACTTTTTTGCTGACAGTGACAAGCCAGGGTAGGGTACATATCATATCGATTGGTTGCCTTTTTTTTTTTGGTCCATCATTTGCCCACTGCCTGCCCTGCTCAGTGCTGTCTCACTCAGTGGCGTCACTAGGGTTGGTGTCACCCGGAGCGGCAAAACACGGTGTCACCCCCCGACACCACGCTGTATGTTATATGTACACTGGTCTGTATATAATGTACAGTATAGTGCCAGGGTACAGTCTGTACATTATATGTACACCATACGGTACATTATATACACTGGTCTGTATATAACAAGAAGAGAGATACAGGAGAAAGAGAGAAAGGGGGGCAAGGAGTTGGTGGAGGGAGGCAAAGATAGAGAAAATGGGGGAAGAAAGAGAGAGAGGTGGGGGAGAGAGAAGTAGAGAGATAGAAGAGAGAGAGGTGGGGGAGAGAGAAGTAGAGAGAGAGGGAGAGGTGGGGGAGAGAGAAGTAGAGAGAGAGAGAGAGAGAGGTGGGGGAGGGAGAGAGAGAGAGGTGGGGGGAGGGAGAGAGAGAGAGAGGTAGGGGGAGAGAGAGAGAGATGGGGGGAGAGAGATGGGGGGGAGAGAGAGAGTGGGGGAGAGAGAGAGGTGGGAGAGAGAGAGAGGTGGGGGAGAGAGGGGGGGAGAGAGGTGGGGGAGAGAGAATGGTGGGGGAGGGAGAGAGAGAGAGAGGTGGGTGAGAGAGAGGTGGGTGGGAGAGAGAGAGAGAGGTGGGGGAGGAAGAGAGAGAGGTGGGGGGGGAGAGAGAGAGAGGTGGTGGGTGAGAGAGAGGTGGGGGGAGAGAGAGAGAGGTGGGGGGAGAGAGGGAGGTGGAAAGAGAGGGAGGAGGAAAGAGAGAGAGAGGTGGGGGAGAGAGAAAGAGAGAGAGGTGGGGGAGAGAGGGGAGGTGGAAAGAGAGAGAGAGAGGTGGGTGAGAGAGAGGTGGGGGAGGGACAGAGGTGGGGAGAGAGAGAGGTGGGAGAGAGAGAGAGGTGGGGAGAGAGAGAGGTGGGGAGAGAGAGAGGTGGGTGAGAGAGAGAGGGGGGGGAGGGAGAGAGAGAGGTGGGGGAGGGAGAGAGAGAGGTGGGGAGAGAGATAGGTGGGGGGAGAGAGAGGTGGGGAGAGAGAGAGAGGTGGGGAGAGAGGTGGGGAGAGAGAGAGGTGGGGGAGAGAGAGGTGGGGGAGAGAGAGAGAGGTGGGGCGAGAGAGAGGTGGGGGAGAGAGAGAGAGGTGGGGTGAGAGAGAGAGAGGTGGGGTGAGAGAGAGAGAGAGGTGGGGAGAGAGAGGGAGGTGGAAAGAGAGACAGAGAGAGTGGGAGGAGAGAGAGAGTGGGGGGGAGAGGAGGAAGTGAGAAGGGGAGAGAGAATGTAGAGATGGAGGCAGGAGGGGGGGGGGCGTGCAAAAGGTGGTGGAGGGGAGACAGGGGGTTTGTTCTGTGTGCAAAAGTTTCACTTACCAATTATGCCTCCCTTCTCTCAGGATGGTTCCCCTTTAGGTGGCTTATGCAGCTATAGCAGACATTGTTTCCTATCTCCCGCCCAGCTTCTCACAAAACCCCAATCACAGCTCATTGCATGCAGGGGGTTGGACTGTGGGCGGGGTTGGGCGGACACAAAGGGGAGGCGGAGTGTGGCATTGGACAGTTAGTGGAGTGAGGGAGGGGCTGGGAGAATGGACAGGACCAATCGGACACTGAGCTCCTGAGTGGGATGTCCAAGTCAGGCAGAGTCCCGTTATCTGCCCTTGGTTATTACTGCAAGCCAGAGCAGAGATAGGGCACCGTTTCTCACTTCAGTGCCCACCTTGATTCCAGCAGGCTGCAGCCACTATCCAGGCTCCGCTAGTCCGCTGCTTCAAAGCCAGAGAGAGGATGGAGATCACTCCGCCAGCGCCTGTGGGACCTGCAGCCGGAACTATAGAAGCTGTATTGGCTTATGCGGCTCCAGGCTGGGTTACTCCGCGGCTAGTTCCCTCCTAAGGATGAGCCGAACACCCCCCTGTTCGGCTCGCATCAGAACACACCAAATTTAGATTTCTCCCATAGACTTTAACAGGGTGTTCCGCGGCTTTTCGAATTTGTTCTTTACAGACTAGCAGGCTCTTGCAAATAATAATATCATTTGCAAACAGTACAATGTAGCTCTTTAGTAATAATAAAATATTATTATTATTAAATTATTATTATTATTATTATATCTGATTTTGACAGTAACAAGAAAAACAACCTTTTATAGAGTAAATTCTATATTTTTATTAGGGCGGAGCTCCGCTTTAATGAGGGTTTACATTCCCGAAAGCCACAACTTCCAATGAATTTATATCACTGGTCATTGATGTAGAATTACACTGGGGACATTAGTAACTTTTGCATGCATTTATTTTTGTATTATAATTAAAGGCTGTATTTATTTACATTTAACTACTTGTGGGAATAAGTAATATGAGATATTAATGTCCACCATATACTTCACCTTTGAGGGACTGGATAACCTGGGCACCCCTTACTAGAAAAGGGCTTTCACGAATCTGCTAATTTGCTCCATATCCCTGAGGCCCCATACACACGAGAGGATCCATCCGCTGGAATTGATCCGCGGACCGGCTCCAGAGGATAGATCCCCTGGTGTGTACAATCCAGCGGATCTGTTTCCGCAGATTTTTATCCCCTGGGATGGATTTCCAGCGGATAAAAATTTGAAGACATGCTTTCAAATCTATCCGCTTGAATCCATCCCAACGGATTGATCCGCTGGTCTGTACAAACTCACCGGATCACTCCGTCCGCATCAATCCCCCGCATGCGTCGTAATGATTTGACGCATGCATGGAATTCCTTATATGACAGCGTCGCGCACGTCGCCGCGTCATCATCGCGGCAATGGCGCGACACGTCATCGCGATGGGATTTTGGCGCGGATTTCGATCCGATGGTGAGTACACTCCATCGGATCAAAATCCTCGAGAGGATTTATCCGCGGAAACGGTCCGGTGGACCGTATCCGCGGATAAATCCTCTCGTGTGTATGGGGCCTGACACTGGTTTTGGTAATAAGGACCTTACCCCTTACTAAGTGTCTTGCAACGGGTGTACCCCAAAATGTTAGAAGGCATGTTGCCAGGTCTGGTACAGTAAGGGGAAGGGGCACACTCACTTCCCTCCATCTTCTGACCACAAAGGCTGCATGCCTGAGAAAGGGTCTGGGTGCAACTTTAAGGGGAACCCCATACTGCTTTTTTTTCCTGTATAAAGTAATACCTCGGATTGCGATTAACGTGGTTTATAAACGTTTCACAATATGAGCTATTATTTAAAAAAAATCCTGACTCACTTTGCGAGAGTTGTCTTGCAAGACAAGCAGGATTCAAGTCTCATGAGTGTGCAGTACCGCATTTGGCCAGAGGTGCGGTGGCAGCGGTGACACTCTGAGCGGTCTCCGAGTGTTTCCAAGTGTCTCTGGCACCCCCACCTCTGGCCACATGCGGTATTGCATACAATAGCAGTGGCTATTGGAGAAAATCGTTTGATATACAAGTGCTTTGGATTACAAGAATTCTTTTGGAACAAATTATGCTCGTACTCCAAGGTACCACTGTACTGTCAATTCAAAGAGCTACATTGTACCGTTCCAAAACACTATGAGGCGTTGAATGTTTCAAGTATGATAAGCATGATATTCAATGATTTATGAATGTTCAGTGCTGCCTGTAAGCCACCCAATCCCCACTGAGAATTCATTTTATTTTTTTACATTTTTTTTTTTGGTATATGTGCCCATCTCTCAATTTATAGTTTTTTTGACAATTGCTTGCGTGATTATCAGCCTTGAAAATGGTCAGCAAACAAAAACAAAATTCAGTTTCTATAGACTTCAAAGAAGTTTGGCACAACATTTGGTGTTCCTGGACTTCCCTATGGGTTAAAATATAAAGAGAAAAAGTGCAGCGCAAAATTCAATAAGAATATATATAAATCTATCTATCTATCTATCTATCTATCTATCTATCTATCTATCTATCTATCTATCTATCTATATCTATATATATATATATATATATATATATATATATATGTGTGTACAGGGGCGGACTGACAACTCATGGGGCCCCCGGGCAATAGAAGATTATGGGGCCCCCGGGCTTACAGATGGCCACCAAGCCAGGAGCCATTACAGAGGCGGGGCAGCTAAAATCTCAGGGTTTTCGCATCAAAAGCATGTCGGTTTTGGACATATCAGGGACAGATGTAAAAAAAAACACAGATTTTTACATACTGTCCCTGGTTTTAATGAGCCTGGCAACCCTGATGGGGCCCCCTAGTGGCATGGGGCCCCGGGCAGTGCCCAAGTGCCTCAATGGTCAGTCCGCCCATGTGTATACAGATCAATCCATATATAAGTGAACAAAAATAAAAAATAAAATAAAATACTATAATATAATATAGTCCAAAATAAGTGAATTCCAAAGTAGCCAAATCATAGGAATCTTCACCAGGTGACGGTTAAAATCCAAACTTAAAGTGATCCCTCCACCAGTAAGAATGGGTACTCGAGTAGAGGAGAGCCGATCGGCTGCTCCTCTGACAGGGGGGGTTTGTTCTGATCGATTATCAGCACAGCCCCCCCTAAGGATGCCCACTGGACCACCAGGGATGCCCACTGGACCACCAGGGATTCCACTAGATCACCAGGGATTTAAATCCCTAGACCACCAGGGATGACACATAATGGATGCCAATCAGTGCCACAATGGATGCCAATCAGTGCCCACAATGGGCATCACTGATTGGCAGGCATTGTTTGGCACTGATTGGCATCCATTAGTACAACACATTAGTTAGTACCCATCTATGCCCATCCATGCCGCCTATCAGTGCCCATTCAATGCCGCCTATCAGTGCCCATCCATGCCGCCTATCAGTGCCCATACGTGTCGCCTATCCCTGCCCATCCGTGCCGCCTATCCCTGCCCATCCGTGCCGCCTATCTGTGCCCATCTGTGCCACCTATCCCTGCCTATCCATGCCGCCTATCTGTGCCACCTATCCGTGCCGCCCATCAGTGCCCATCCGTGCCGCCCATCAGTGCCGCATATTGGTTCCCATCATCAATTCCACCACATCAGTGCCACCTCATCGGTGCCCATCAGTGCCACCTTATCAGTGCCAGTCAGTGCAGTACCATCAGTGCCCATTAGTGAAGGAGAAAACGTACGTATTTACAATGTTTTATAACGGAAATAAAAAAAAAATCAAAATTTTCGGTCAATTTTTTTTTTTTTGCAGAAAATAAAAATCCCAGAGGTGATCAAATACCACCAAAAGAAAGCTCTATTTGTGGGTACAAAATGATAAAAATTTAGTTTGGGTACAGTGTAGCATGACCGTGCAATTGTAATTTAAAGTGCAACAGCACTGAAAGCTAAAAATTGGTCTGGGCGGGAAGGTGTATAAGTGCCCGGTATGGAAGTGGTTAAAGTAATAAAACACATGCTACTCACATTAGCCAAGATAAAAAAAACAGCAGTAAAAAGTATCAGATCATTTAGAAACTATCTTTTCCAAGGATGGCAGCGAGCGACGTGTCTCCAGGCTCCTTACCCCCGTACGCGTTACGTTATTGCAACTTCCTCAGCGGAGCGGACTATGGGTTCACTGAGCCCAGCTTTAACCAAACCCAGTCAGGCTCACTAATACCTACTCTCATGTCCTAAATACCACAATGCAATTATGCGATTGTGACGGGAATGTTTGGGTGTGGGCAGAGACTGCAGAACTGGATCACTGATGTCCACTCTTGAAAAAGGTGCTACAGTGGATCATCTGATGGTGGGCTTGGGTAAGGAAAAAAATGTAGTGGGCTTTAAAAAATAAACAAGTAAAAGGAATGAACCGGCAACTCTGTAGTCCATATAATGATTTATTGGTTGGTTACATTAAGTGACAAGCAAAATATCTAGCATGCTACGACTAAGGCTGTTGCCAAAACGCGCAAGTTGTTTTGCTTGTTACTTCATGTAACCAACCATTAAAATCGCTATATGGACTACAGAGTTTCCGGCTCAATCCTTTTACTTCTTTGTGCTGTGGTGTGTAAGGACATACTTAGCTGGATTCAGAGAGAGTTAGGCCGGCGTATCAGTAGATACGCCGACCTAACTCGGAATCTGCGCCGTCCTAAGTTTAAGTGTATTCTCAAACTGAGATACACTTAAACCTAGCTAAGATACGACAGCCTGCGCCGTCGTATCTTAGGGTGCAATATTTAGGCTGGCCGCAAGGTGGCGCTTCCGTTGAGTTCGGCGTAGAATATGTAAATGACTAGATACGCCTATTCACGAACGTACGTGCGCCCGTCGTAGCAAAGATACGCCGTTTCCCTAAGGCGTTTTCAGGCGTAAAGTTATTCCATCAAATAGTTGGACTAGTCAATGTTAAGTATGGGCGTCGTTCCCGCGTCAAAATTTGAAAATTTTACGTTGTTTGCGTAAGTCGTGAATAGGGCTGGACGTAATTTACGTTCACATCGAAACCAATACGTCCTTGCGGCGTACTTTGGCACAATGCACACTGGGATATGTACACGGACGGCGCATGCGCCGTTCGTAAAAAAACGTCAATCACGTCAGGTCACCCCCCATTAACATAAAACACGCCCCCTCATCCTAATTTAAATTAGGCGCGCTTACGCCGGCCCCATTTACGCTACGCCGCCGTAAGTTAGGAGACAAGTACTTTGTGAATACAGTACTTGCCTATCTGACTTAAGGCGGCGTAACGTAAATACGATACGCTACGCCACCTTAAAGTTGCGGCGGCGTCTCTGAATCCAGCTAACTGAGCCTAAGCATCTGAAAGAGGATCTTGAAAATTTAACTGGGAGTTCCCCGTTGTGTGCGCTCACTTTCTTCAAACTTATTTATTCATGTTTTGTCCCCAGGACCTACGGCCGGGGAGCACCAATTTTTCAATTACACTGGAAACGGAATTGAAATTGCACCTGCCTGAAAACATACTAGCCCTTCTGCTACATACTTGCTGTATATACTTGAGTATAAGCCGAGTTTTCTAGCACATTTTTTTGTGCTGAAAATGCCCCCCTCGGCTTATACTCGAGTCACCTTTTTGCGCCTGATCTCCTGGATTTTTGGGACCTGGTACCAGCTGGGTCCCCTGGACTCTAAACTTGGCACACACATAGCCCCACTTTTACTCTACAAGTGTGCAATGTTTGTTGTCCGGGAGACCTACGGCCGGGGAGCACCGATTTTTCAAAGCCGGGCACCCCTTCCATAGACTCCTATGTTAAACGGAAATTTCTCTGGTGACTTTGGGGACCCGGTACTGGTCGGTCGTAGGTCCCATGGAGCCGGAACTTAGCACACCATTTCTCTTCTACAAGTGTGCAAAGTTTGTTGTCTGGGGGACCTATAGCTGGGGAGCACCAATTTTTCAAAGCTGGGAATCCCTTCTATAGACTCATGTTAAACGTCAGTCTAGTCATGGACACAGTGAGGCATGGGCACAGTGAGTCATGGGCACAGTGAGTCATGGGCACAGTGGGGCATGGACACAGTGAGGCATGGACACAGTGAGGCATGGACACAGTGAGGCATGGACACAGTGAAGCATGGACACAGTGAAGCATGGACACAGTGAGGCATGGACACAGTGAAGCATGGACACAGTGGGGCATGGACACAGTGAGGCATGGACACAGTGAGGCATGGACACAGTGAGGCATGGACACAGTGAGGCATGGACACAGTGAAGCATGGACACAGTGAGGCATGGACACAGTGAGGCATGGACACAG
This sequence comes from Rana temporaria, assembly GCF_905171775.1. NCBI lineage: Eukaryota > Metazoa > Chordata > Amphibia > Anura > Ranidae > Rana > Rana temporaria. The sequence continues at coordinate 665,619,689 of NC_053489.1, read as the reverse complement.
TGAGGCATGGACACAGTGAAGCATGCACATGGACACAGTGAGGCAAAGTGAGGCACAGTGAGGCATGCAGATGGACACCCTAGGCTTATACTCCAGTCAATACGTTTTCCCATTTTTTTGTGGTAAAATTAGGTGCCTCGGCTTATATTCAGGTCAGCTTATACTTGAGTATATACAGTACTGAGCAGGTTTTTTTTTTTTTCTGGAGTGTACCTTTAATATTCTTTGAATTCTAAGCATATATAAAACATTTAAAGTACAATAGCAATACATTCAAACGGCTTTTGAATTTCAGATTCAAGTCCATTACATTTAAACTGACAGTACATTGTACTACTTTTTCATTTGCTGTTTGTAAAGTAAAAGTTTCTTTCACTAGAAGTTCATGTACGTCCCAGAGGGAGAAAGTCACCTTTGTCCTACAACACCTGACATGAAAAAAGATCTCTTGTGATTTCAGTTCAAAGAATTATAATTTTTTTTATTGTAAGCCCGTAACTATACCTATTTAGGTTTCCCTTCGGTAATGCCCGCCGTACACGTAATTGTTATGTAGAGACAATATCATTTCAGTAATAGTTGTTTTGTAAAGTAAACGTTTCTTTCATGAGAAGTTCATGTAAGTCCCTGAGGGAAGACAGTGAACTTTGTACTAAACCATCTTCTCTGAAGGAAACTTCTACCTGGTAATGTGTTATACAATACAAGCAGTATATCTGAGGAAAAAAAATAATAATAAAAAAGAATAATAAAGTAAATGCATACATTTTAAATATCACACAGCTATGAATTTACTCTATAAAGGTCTTTTTTCTTGTTACTGTCAAAATCAGATATAATAATAATTTAATAATAATAATAATATTTTATTATTACTAAAGAGCTACATTGTACTGTTTGCAAATATTATTATTATTTGTAAGAGCCTGCTAGTCTGTAAAGAACATATCGTATATACTCGAGTATAAGCCAAGTTTTTCAGCCCTTTTTTTAGGCTGATAATTCCCCCCTCGGCTTATACTCGAGTCAGTGTACCTGCATTCTTGACAGGCATCTATTTTTTTTAAAGTCGCGGCTTCCTCCTGGCGTTCCATTCCGTGATAGGCACTTGACACTGTGTTCCGCCTATCGCAGAGGTCCTCTCATTCCCAGCAGACACAGGCCCGGATTCAGATAGCACTTACGCCGGCGTATCTCGAGATGGGCGGCGTAAGTGTAAATTTGCGCCGTCGTATCTATGCGCCGTACCCACAGAACCAAATACTCCTGAAAATAGGCTTCTTCCTACCGGCGTAACTTTTCTGGGCGCATATATACGCTGGACGGATCTGCCGCTCCCATAGATTTTGTATTCAAATATGCAAATGAGTAAGATCCGCCAATTCAGAAATGTACGTTTGGCCGGCCCAGGCTACGCGCGGTGCGCGTAAATGGAATGTCCGGCGCAAAGTTACCCCTCATAAAGCAGGGGTAACTTTGCACCAGACTTGCACAGGTCAGCTGAAGAGCAGCTACAGCAGCACCGTTACAGATGACCTGAGCAACAACACTTGCAGGACAACACATCTGTATGCCAACATGCCAGGGGCAGCCGTGGTCATAGCACTACTGCGTCTACGGGCACGTAGGAGGGCACGAGAGAGGATATACCGAACGCGCATTGACGTCTTTGGCATGGGTGAATCTGAGGTGTATCGCATCTTCAGATTCAGCCCTGAAGCCATCATGGAATTAGCCAGAACCCTGCATGATGACATCACCAGCAAGACACACCGCGTACATGCAGTGCAGCCACTGGTCAAGGTCCTAGCAACACTGCATTTCCTTGCCACTGGATCTTTTCAGCGTACAAGTGGAGTTGTGGCTGGGATGTCACAATCCACCATGAGCAGATGCGTGCACCAGGTTGTCCCCGCAATCCTCAGACGCATGTCCCACCACTTCATCAGACCCACCCAGGAGCATCTGCGGCCGAAGGCAATGACAGATTTCTACAGAATTGCAGGATTCCCACGCACCGTGGGGGCCCTTGATTGCACACATGTGGCACTACGGTAGGGTGACCAGACATCCCCAGTTTCAGGGGACAGTCCCCTGATTGAGGACACTGTCCCAGGACACTGTCCCCAGATTGGATTTAATAGGGGGCAGGGGCAATTTCAAAGACAATCAGTGCAGAATTAAAATAAAAAAACATTGAATTACACACCCCGCTCCGCCGTCTACTAGCATAGGGGGGTTGTATTTTTCCCATTATCTGTGCCCCTTTCTGATGATCATGTGCTGGTCGGAGTGGAGGGAATATTTCTTCAGCTCCGCTCGCATGTTCTTCTGCCTTGGCTCAAATCCTGGCCAGCCACCTGCCTATCTCCTTGCCTTCCCTGGTGGAGTGATCTTCCTCCGCACCCCACCCAGTAGTAGACGGGGCCCGAAGAGACTTGAGAGGCTGTGAGGTGGGCGGCGAAGGGCAGAGAGTCGCTGATTGTTGCCATTACTAGTAAAGAAAAAATATGTCCCCGGATTTCATTTTAAAAATCTGGTCACCTTACACTACGCCCCCCCCCCGTGAAACAGAGCACATATACTGCAATCGTAAGCATTGGCATTCCATCAATGTACCGGTGATAGCCGATGCCCAATGCCTCATATAGCACGTCCGTGCCAAACACCCCGGGGCCAGCCACGACAGCTACATATACCATCAAAGCACCATCCCAACAGAATTTAAACAGAACGTGTACGGGAACAGCTGGCTGGTTGGTGAGTGACATGGGTGTCAGGCATGAATGTCCGACCCCATGATGCAGACATCACGAGGGGCACATGCACGACTAACATCCTCCTGTCTTTTCCCTTCCAGGTGATGCGGCATATGCACTTGGGCCCCATCTCATGACTCCATTCCGGAATCCCCAAACCCCAGGAGAGAGAAGATACAATGCTGCACACGCATGTACCCGTGGAGTGGTGGAACGCACCTTTGGCCTCCTGAAGTCCCGTTTCCGATGCCTGGATAAGTCTGGGGGTACCCTGTTGTATTCCCCAAACTTTGTGTGCCAGATCATCTGGGAAAGTTGCATTCTGCACAACTACGCCATGAGAAAGGGCCTGGAGATTGACCTACGCGATGACCTGACCCCCCAACCACACAGTCACCCCCTGCCTGAGGCTACCCCGTCTGCTGAGGGAAGAGCAGTCAGGAGATGCCTCGTGGTAGGCTTCTTTGCAAGTTAAACACACACATTCTTCATGGCACAAGGAGAATGCACGCATGCACACCACTGTGGTCCCTAGCGCACACCCCACATCCTCATCATATTGGATTAGCCCAAGTCCACCAAGCAGGACTTGGGAGCAGCAACGCCACGGCAAGGCTCCAATTATGTTGCTGATCATTTATACCACATTCACATGGGTCGTGGGGATAAATTCTCCCCAATGACCGAGGGTGACACCCCTTTGCCGGCAGGAGTGTCACCCCCCACATTCACACACCAGTCACACTGTAGCCTGCACTACTCCCCGTGTGCAGGGATTAAAACAATAAAAAAACTCATAATCTGAGTGTAAATAATAAAAACACTCATCACCTGAGTATAATAAAAAATCACAAAACTCAGCACTTGAGTATAAAATAAAATCACAAAAATAATCATCGGCCATGTCGTGGGCTCTGTCTGGTGCCTAGGCTCCACCTAGGGGTGGGGCGTCTGGAGGTGGAACATCCCCCGGTCTCTCCCTGGCTGCCTGGCTGCCCTCCAATGCCACGGCTATGGGGTGGAGATATATATTCGTGGCAGCCTGCATCCGCAGCCGGCGGGTGGTGGTGCTGCACAGGTGTCTGCCTCCCCTCCTCATGGACAGCATCTGCCAGGCTCTGGACCTCAGTGACAAGGCCTGATGTGGTGGCCTGCAGGTCCATCATACAGGTCAGAAGGGCTGCGCCGTTGCCAACCACATCCTGCAGGCTCGCGTTTATGGTGGTATTCTGTCCAGCCTGCTGGGTGAAGGCCTGCTGTACAGCGACAGTACAGGCAGCCTGGCTCTCAGCCGAGGAGGCCAGGCTCTCTGCAACGCGGTGCAGATCACCCACTAGGGAACCCATATGGTGGGTCTGCCTGGTCTGGTCCCTCGCCAGATGATCCTCAAATTCCTCTGGATCACCCCTTGATTTTCTGGTAGCCTTCCTAGGGGCAGGAGAGGTTTGGGGCTGGCTGTAGGGGATGGCCCTTGAGAAGCTATCCCTGATGGGGATGGTGGCCCTTGAGGGGCTATCCCTGATGGGGATGGTGGCCCTTGAGGGGCTATCCCTAATGGGGGAGGATGTTTGGGAGGGACCAGGTATGGGGGTCTCCTCCACAAGATATACCACATCCTCTATACCGACGTGCTCCTTCTCCACTTCCTCTAGGGGTGAGGTAGGGGCACTCTCCACCACCGATGGCGTGGGTCGCACATCAGCCGATGGCGGCCCAGCTCCCTCCTGCACATCTGTGGATGACACAAAACATTCACATGTTGGTGGACCCACACACTTGTCACATGTTCCCTTCCAACCCCACACATGCTGCACACCAGAAAGAAGATAAAACCCACTTACCTGTCCTCAAGGGCTGATCCACAGAATCATAGCCCTCCAGGCCCTCCACCAGCTGCCTATCCAGGCACCTGGCAACGACCAGCTCATCAGCCGTCAGGGAGATATTAGCGGCTGGTCCTCCTCCTGTGCCAGTGGCATGCCTCCTGATCGCCACAAGCTTCTCCTTTACCAGTCGCCGCAGATCATTTTTTTTTTTTTACGAATATGTTTGGGCTCCCTAGCCGCCACACCAAGGGCATTCACCTGGGTGGTGATCTCCAAATATATTTGCATTTTCCGGTCCTTGCTTGTGGTGCTACTCTGTGCCCCATAGAGGCAGGCGCCATATTTGGAGAGGCCATCAATAATTATAGCCTTCTCCTGAGGGCTGAAGTTTGTCATTCTGTGGTCCGTAGAAGTCCCTGGTGCAGACATTTCTTCAAAACACAAAATTACTAGCACCCAAAAATGCTTGTGTACTTTTGCACTTGACGGGCGCATGTCTGGGCGTATTTATGCACTGGGCGTAGGCAGTGGGCCGGTGTATCTCAGGGGATACGCCGTCGGATCTTAGGTGCATTTTTTTGGCGGCCGCTAGGTGGCGTTTCCGTCGAATTCCACGTTGAGTATGCAAATTAGCTAGCTGCGGCGATCCACGAACGTACGTCCGGCCGGCGCATTTTTTTACGTCCTTTGCGTTCGGCTTTTTCCGGCGTATAGTTACCCCTGCTATATGGTGGCGTACTCAATGTTAAGTATAGCCATTGTTCCCGCCTCGCATTTTGAATTTTTTACGTCGTTTGCGTAAGTCGTTTGTGAATAGGGATTTACGAAGAATGACGTCACCGTCGTAAGCATTGACTTGTTCCGGTTTAATTTCAAGCATGCGCACTGGGATACCCCCACGGACGGCGCATTCGCGTTAAAAAAAAAAACGTTGTTAACGTCGGGTCACGACGTACTGACATAAAACACGCCCCCATCACATCGAATTGAATTCCGCGCCCTTAAAGATACACTACGCCGCCGTAACTTATGGCGCAAATTCTTTGAGGATTCGGAAAAAAAAACATAAGTTACGGCGGCGTAGTGTATCTTAGATACGCTACGCCCGGCGGAAAGATGCGCCAAGGTACGTGAATCTGCCCCAAACTTTTTATGAATTCTTAAAATTACTTCTTATTCTCCCATCTAGACTTTCATGATGTCACAAAAAATAAGCAGAATTTCTTTTACCTGACACCTGTAGCGCGGCTTGGGGCTTCTATACCCAAATGTTCAGCATTCTCATTCTGTGGTGAAGGGGAGGGTGAGGAAACCCTTAAACGCGGGCAGAGCGGCAGCGCTGGCCGAGACTGTAGCGCGTACCTATGGCATACCTCGGAGGCGAAGGAGGGGGACGAGCGCCCGCCGGAAATCACCGAGCCATCATCTCCACTCGGCTCTCACTCGGCTGTCACGTCACAAATGCACAGTCCCGCCTCCGCCATCGCCATTGGACCATCTCCTGTGACAGACAGAACACTGGTCCAATGCTGGTGGCGGAGGCGGGACTGTGCGTGTGTGAGCGTGTGCCAAGTGAGAGCCGAGAGGAGATGATGGCTCGGTGATTTCCGGCGGGCACTCGTCCCCCTCCTTCCCCTCTGAGGTATGATTTTCCCCCTATTTTCAAGGGAAAAAAGTGAGCTGTATAAATACTGTAATAATGACCTAACTATTACTAACTATTAACCTCCCTGGCGGTATGATTATTTCAGATTTTAGGTGCTGAAAGCGGTACCATTATTTTGCAAGGAAATTTGGCGTTTTACAATGTAGGCCTGTAATTCTGAAGCCTCGTACACACGACTGAGAAACTCGACGGGCGAAACACATCGTTTTGCTCGTCGAGTTCTTTGTTAGGCTGTCGAGGATCTTGGCGAGCCAAATTTCTCCATTCCCGTCGAGGAAAAAGAAGACATGCTCTCTTTTTGGCTCGACGAGATCCTCGACAGTTTCCTCGTCGAAAAGTGTACACACGACCGGTTTCCTTGGCAAAAAAAAACCCAGCAAGTTTCTTGCTGGTTTTTGCCGAGAAACTCTGTCGTGTGTACGAGGCCTTAGGAATAACTCACTTAAATCTATCTGAACACGAGTCTAGTAGACATCCCGGGTATGATAAAGTTTGAAAAACAAAATCATAAATTATAATATAATAAATAATTATAACAAATAATAATATAATTATAATAAAAATTATTCAATAATGTAATCAAATCCAAAACACTGAAATTTGCTCAGTTACAGAATTGTCGTTGTCATTACTTTTATTATTTTATGACAAATTTCCCCACAAATCGCTATCATTCAATTCTGCAAGTGATTATAATTTATTATCACTGTTTTCTAGCTGCTCTAAAATCACTTTTGATGTAAAGGGATACTTTTGGTTGCTATGGACAATCTACAGTTTGCAGACAGAAAGAACAGTTTTTATTATATAAAAGTACATGTAGTATACTGGGCAGACCACTAGGGACATAGGGGTGTGTATTTTTTACATACAGTACTGTAATCTATAAGATTACAGTATACTGTATGTATTGTGTTTATTTAATTTTTTTAATTTGGTGCCATTCTCTGCCCCCGTGCGTCGTAACGTCGCAGGGAACGGAGCTCGGCACACAGGGACACTGTGAATCGAGCGAGGACACCGCTCGCTCACACAGTGGAGAGGCATCGCAGGATCCAGGGACAAGGTAAGTAAACCATGCCTGTGGCTGCTGCGAGGCGATCCCGAGTCTGGCTCGGGGATACCGCTTTTGGTGCTGAAGTTCCACCCCGAGCCAGACTCGGGAATACCGCCAGGGGGGTTAAATTATAGGTATTGGAATTTCCTTTCAAATCTGGCTGTTAGTGAAAGTAATGAATACAAATTTACCCGAAGTTGCGAATTATCCGAAATAACGAATGCTGCATTCAAAGTTTGTATTATTATTATTTATCATTATTAATTTAATACAAATTGAACATAACACATTAATAATAAATATTAACAATAACAATTAAACCTTTTTATTATTATTATTGTTATTTATTATTATTAAAGGGGTTGTAAAGGTACAATTTATTTTCTTAAATAGCTTCCTTTACCTTAGTGCAGTCCTCCTTCACTTGCCTCATCCTTCCATTTTGCTTTTAAATGTCCTTATTTCTTCTGAGAAATCCTCACTTCCTGTTCTTCTGTCTGTAACTCCACACAGTAATGCAAGGCTTTCTCCCTGGTGTGGAGTATCATGCTCGCCCCCTTCCTTGGACTACAGGAGAGTTGGGACGCCCACTAACACACAGCTCCTTTCTCCTTTTGTCCGAGATGAAGCCACGCTACTAAGCACGGCGAAACGCGTTGACGTCATCACCCCACGCCAGTCTCGTGTGAGTGAGACGAATGAGAAGCAGCAAGGCCCACTGCAGCATTATTGCCAAAGCAGCACCCCTGGTACCAGGATTGGGCTTACTTTTCAGCAATATTCCGCCTTTATAATATTAAGTAGCTGGACAAATCCCTGGGATCGGCCACGGTTTGCGATACATCTTTGCCATCCTCATATACAGCTGGATGGCCAAACTTTTCCCAACCTACTTTGAAGTGCTAACTGCTCAAGCAATTGACCGGCAAATGTGAAAGTGACAGCATGGCGGTAACGTACTGACATCTTTATACTTGTGTTAGTTATCAGGTGCCATTATCATTTCTGATATTCTGCACTTTATTATCATTGTTTTCCGTGCAATGCTCACTTAAAGCGGGGGTTCACCCTATAAAAAATTTCTAACACTACAACCAGCCCAGTTCTGCAAATAAAATTACACTGACCTTTTTTTTTCGCCGTAGATATCGTTTATCCTTAGAATTCACCGCGGCTTCCGGCTAGGGAATCCCGCTGGAGTGGGCGTTCCTATTGACATGCCAATTGATTGACATGCTAAACGACGGCGCATACAGCGCGTCACGACTTCCCAAAAGAAGCTCGGGTCGGCTCGGCTCTATTCGGCGCCGAATAGAGCCGAGCCGACCCGAGCTTCTTTCAGAAAGTCGTGACGCGCTGTATGCGCCGTCGTTTAGTGTGTCAATCAATTGGCATGTCAATAGGAACGCCCACTCCCGCATAGTGTTAGAATTTTTTTATAGGGTGAACCCCCGCTTTAAATCAGACCTGGTCAGAAGTATTGTCTCCTCTGCAAACTATGATAGGAGAGCCTATGCACAGGATCAAACCAATGTTGATGAACCAGAGCCACATATACAGTTTGTGATTATTGGACAATAACTGATATTAACCGGATACTCCCAGGCAGGACTGTTCAAATTCAATTGAACAATTTGATCAATTTCAGCATATCTTCTTGCTCCCAGGACCATTAACCAACTCCTAGTTTAGTCACATGGAAGTGTCGGCCCACAGCAGCTTCAAGGTGCATCATTTAAAAAAGGCTAAGCAACTGTTATCTGTAGACATGCCAGGCATTATTTAAGAATATATAACTAGTCCAGGGCAGAGAAAGTCCCCCAACCCACATCAGCAAGGCCAGACATCAGGCCATGGAATGCGCCAACAGCAGTTCTTTCCGTGGCCTCCCTGCTGTACAAAAGAAAGAGAAAAAAAAAGGGAAAGAAATGTGTTATTTAAAAGTGCCCCCACTCCAGCAAAACATCTAGTATCATAGTCCCAAAGTAGGGGGGGTTCCATCAACCATTGTGATCTAGGTGTCCGCAGGTGGGCTTCTCTCCCTGCTGCCCAAGGCGCGCTGAGTAGATCTGAATGGAGTGGTTTTGCATTGCTCACCGGCCTGTGGAAGAATAGACAGTAGACTAGGTGTCAGGCAGCCTAAACTCCTGTTACCATTCAGGTACCACAATCAGTGGCAGGTCAAGGGTGGAGCAAAAATGTGCCAGATCATCCGGGGTACAAAGTACAGTCATTTTACCATGCAAGGTGGCCAACAAGCTGAAGAAGAAACGCCTCTGCTATGGTATCCGTTTTTCCCATAAAGCAGCCAAAAGTGGGCGGAGAGCTCTGCAGTTGCTCCTAGTTAAACCTTTTTTCTTGTGTAGTGCTGGTCTCCCAACGAGTTGGGCGCTATTGTAAATTTAGGGGTGTCTGAGCCAATAGTTGGGCTCAGACTCTGTTAATTCTATTTAAATTAGACTCTGTTCTGGCTGTGGTTGTGCTTGGTAGAAGTTTTCCCTTGTTGCCTGTAGATGACGTTACCACTTCAGGCCCATGTTGGAACTCGGGCAAGCCATAGTGTGTTGAGTGACCCCTCTCAGCAGCAGCCCAGTGTGAGTGGTGCCCCGCTGTGCATGCTGGGAGGGGGTACTTAATGAGCAGACACCGTTTTTCGGGGTCCTTTGCCTCGTGGCTCTCCTGGCACGAGGTGGGTGTGCGTGATTTCAGTCTCGGGATCACGTTGGTCTGAGGCTGTGTTCCTGTCGAGTAGGCCCAGCTATGCTGGCTGGGGCCTATGGTTCTACAGGGGATCCCAAGCTGTCCGTCAAAGTGGAGGAAGCTTCTTAGCGAAGAAAACCGGGGAGGACCTGCCATGGAGGAGACAAGCAAGGCAAGCTGATGTCTCGGGATAGGCCTGGTGACCTCGTTAACCACTTAAGCCCCGGAGCAAAATGCAGCTAAAGGACCAGGCCCCTTTTTGCAAATCGACACTGTGTCGCTTTAACTGACAACTGCTCGGTCGTGCAACGTGGCTCCCAAACAAAATTGTCGTCCTTTTTTTCCCCACAAATAGAGCTTTCTTTTGGCGGTTTTTATTTTTTGCTCTATAAACAAAAATAGAGCGACAATTTTGAAAAAAAATGCAATGTTTTTTACTTTTTGCTATAATAAATATCCCCAAAAATATATAAAAAAAATAATAATTTTCCTCAGTTTAGGCAGATACGTATTCTTCTACCTATTTTTGGTCAAAACAATCGTAATAAGCGTTTATCAGTTGGTTTGCGCAAAATTTATAGCGTTTACAAAATAGGGGATAATGGCGGCGATCAGCGTTTTTTTTCGTGACTGCGACATTATGGCGGACACTTCAGACAATTTTGACACATTTTTGGGACCATTGTCATTTTCACAGCAAAAAATGCATTTAAAATACATTGTTTACTGTGGAAATGACAGTTGCAGTTTGGGAGTTAATCACAGGGGGCGCTGAAGGGGTTATGTGTGACCTCAGGTGTGTTTACAACTGTAGGGGGGTGTGGCTGTAGGTGTGACGTCATCGATTGTGTCCCCCTATAAAAGGGATCACACGATCGATGACGCCGTCACAGTGAAGAACAGGGAAGCTGTGTTTACATACAGCTCTCCCCATTCTTCAGCTCCTGGGACCGATCACGGGACTCCAGCGGCGATCGTGTCCGCGGGTCCTGCGGTCACGGAGCTTAAAGGGCAACGTACATATACATTGATGTGCCCAGCCGTGCCATTCTGCCAACGTATATCGTCGTGCAGCGGTCCTTAAGTGGTTAAGGAAAAGGGATCCGCTACGCAAGTTGTCTTACAGTCCGCCGGATTGGCATAAAGGCTCTTTGGCTGTAAGGCAGGAAGTTCGGGATTTTAGATTTTAGATCCTGTGGCAGAGGATCCCTGACTATCCATTCTGTGTTTTCAGACGTGTGGCAGAGACTGTCTCTATACTGTCCGTGCGTCATTCCGGCTGCTAGGCCATGTGAGAGGGGTCTATCCGGGTGAGCCATACCCACTCAGGAGTGAGTGGCGAATATTGGAACATTCTGTACCGCGTGTCTGAACCTTCCCCTTCTCTCTATACTCTCTACTTCCTTCACAAGTCTATGCAACAAAAATAAAGCTTACAGTTGAAGGTTTTACATCTTGTGTGGACATTCCAATTTCTACAAACTTTCTCCCCTGGACAACGAACTTAGAGGTAACATGCAAAACCCAAAATCTAAACCAGCAGCTCCTACGGGGGTAGTGCTACACTTACATTTAAAAAAGAAATAAAGTTCAGCTTATTTTTTTTCAGTTTTTTTTAGAAAAGCTCAGTTAAAGCACAGCTGAAAGTAGATTTATGATGATGACGTGGCGATCTATATTCAGAACAATGAGAAATCTATCACACTGAACAGTATAAAATAAGCAGGAAAAAAGGAGAGAAGTTTACACTCTCACATACTGTGGAGAAGCCACTGTCACGTATGTGTCATCATAGCACAGAACCCTGTAGACACTATAGTATATTCTCCTTAACAAAGTGTGTCTTATTGTCTATCGTAATGAAGATTAAAGCTATAGCTGTATGTACCGTGCAGAAATGCCAGATCTCTTGGATTGTTCTGTGGATGGCTATTTGTATATACAGTATTCAGAGCTCATCATCGGCCTGTAATCTCATGATAAAGGATGTAGATGAGGATTTCGGATTTTACCAAGAGGGTGACTTCATTATCGGAGGAGTCTTCACTATACGTGCCGCCACTACAAATTTTAAGGGAACAAGTTCATATAGGAAACAATTTGACTGTTTTGAGTAAGTAACATTGTATCATACTATTGTATCACACAATGTCATTTTCCTATGTAAGTGCAGATTATTCAGTGCTCAGGATTGGTGTTATTATCAGAGATTTGGGTTGAAAGGAAATTTGTCAGAAACATTAATCCAGGGGTGTCCAAACTTTTTTCAAAGAGAGCCAGATTTGATGAAGTGAACATGCGTGAGGGCCGACCATTTTGCCTGACATTCTTTGAACCATTAAAATTCGGTCTAAGTGTGTTCATCCGAGCAACTAATAGACTGCCAAACAAAAATTCTCTTGCCTTCGTGGCTGTGTGTGAGTAAAGAGATGAGCTCAGGCATATTATTTATTGCCATATAACACGCACCTTCATTTTAACCACTTGCAGCCCGCCAATGACAAATTGACGTCGGCAAAGTGGTTGTAAAATCCTGAGTGGACGTCATATGACGTCCTCATGATTTTGAGCCGCTGCGCGCCCCCGGGGGCGCGCATCGCGGCGATCGTTGTTGCAGGGTGTCAGTCTGACACCCCGCAATACCGATCAAGGTAAAGAGTCTCTCACGGAGATCAGCCGTGTCCAATCACGGCTGATCACGATGTAAACAGGAAAGGCCGGTAATCGGCTTTTCCTCACTCGCGTCTGTCAGACGTGAGTAGAGGAGAGCCGATCGGCTGCTCCTGTGACAGGGGGGGTTTGTGCTGATCGATTATCAGCACAGCCCCCCCAAAGATGCCCACTAGACCACCAGGGATGCCCACTGGACCATCAGGGATGCCCACTAGACCACCAGGGATGAAAAAAAAAGGTATGCCACCCTAGACCACCAGGGATGACAATGACACAAAAAATGGATGCCAGTCAGTGCTGCAATGGATGCCAATCAGTACCCACAATGGGAATCACTGATTGGAAGGCATTGTTTGGCATCCACTAGTACAACACATACGATAGTGCCCATCTATGCCCATCTGTGCCACCTATCAGTGCCCATCCATGCCGCCTATCAGTGCCCATCCATGCCGCCCATCCGTGCCGCCTATTCATGCCCATCCATGCCGCCTATCTGTGCCCATCTGTGCCACCTATCCATGCCCATCTGTCCTGCCTATCCGTGCCGCCTATCAGTGCCCATCCGTGCCGCTTATCAGTGCCTCATATTAGTGCCCATCAATGCCATTACATCAGTGCCACCTCATCGGTGCCTATCAGTGCCGCCTTATCAGTGCCCGTCAGTGCAGTACCATCAGTGCCCATCAGTGAAGGAGAAAATGTACTTATTTACAATGTTTTATAACAGAAACAAAAAAAATACTTTTTTTTTCTAAATTTTCGGTAATTTTTTTCTTTTTTTTGCAGAAAATAAATATCCCAGAGGTGATCAAATACCACCAAAAGAAAGCTCTATTTGTGGGTACAAAATGATAAAAATTTAGTTTGGGTACAGTGTAGCATGACCGCACAATTGTCATTCAAAGTGCAACAGCGCTGAAAGCTAAAAATTGGTCTGGGCGGGAGGGTGTATAAGTGCCCGGTATGGAAGTGATTAAGAGGGAAGTTTCAGGAAAAAAATAATTTAAATAAAGAACTGTGAAGCAAAATAAGGGTCAGTGCCCATCTGCAGACCCACCATTGCCATGAATGTAAGAACAAAAGATGATCAGGACAGCCGCACTCCAATCCAATGTAACTTTAATGGAAAAAAATAGAAACAGGCACTACAAGTCACAGAAACGGAACCTAGGACAGCTGACGCGTTTCACACAAACTTCAGTGTTTTCTCATAGCTCATGAATGTAGCCTCACCATTGCCCGGAATGCACCCACGAGCGCCAAAGATTAATTACAGGAGAATCTCCTGTTTACACAGCGGCCTCTTTAATAGAAAGTCCAACTTCCTTTGATGGACAGAACAGTCGTCCAATGGCAGCGTGGCACCTTCTATTACAGAGGCCGCCCGTAAACAGGAAATTCTCCTGTGTGAGTGCCGCGCACGTCCCGCATCCTCCCTGCCCCGTTCCAAGGCATATACATCTTTGTGGCCCCGGCGCTGGGAGATCGTCAGGGGCCACAAAAGATATATATGTCCAAGTAACCAGGCGGGCCGTTCAAAACCAGAACGTGGACCGCGATTGGCCCACGGGCTGGACTTTGGGCATGCCTGCATTAATCAGTTTGCATGTTTGGCCAGAGTTTGTTCCTTGCAGCATTTCCACACATACACATGTACAGTATACCTAGGTTCATAAGAGCAGATAAGTGTTAATTGCAACACTGGCAGCTAGAAGAAGATGAAGAAGAACTGCACATGCCTGAACACACATATACACAAGATCGTAAGGAAACATAACTTGTGTTTTTTTCAGACATATGGACATGGCTGTGAGAACTTTACTGATCAATTATGATGGTTTGCACAAAAGCCCCGTCCTAAAAGATCAGTAAAATGCATGTTATGCCGCGTACACACGGTCAGAATTCCGATGTGAGCTTTTTGTCAAAAATTCCGACCGTGTGTATGCTCCATCTGACTTTTGCTGTCGGAATTTCCGCCAGAAAATGTTTAAGAGCAGGTTCTCTATTTTCCCGACGGGAAAAATTCTGATTGGAAATTCTGATCGCCTGTAGCAATTCCGACGCACAAAATTCCGACGCATGCTCGGAAACAATTTGACGCATGCTCAGAAGCATTGAACTTAATTTTTTCAGCTTGTCATAGTGATGTACGTCACCTTGTTCTTGACGGTCGAAAGTTCTGAGAACTTTTGTGTGACCGTGTGTATGCAAGCCAAGCTTGAGCGGAATTCCGTTGGAAAAACCATTCAAGGTTTTTCCGACGGAAAATCTGATTGTGTGTACACGGCATAAGGCTTCATTCAGCCTAAAGAGATAGATGCAGATGAAGCAGCTACATAGTTCATAACCAGGCTGCCTGTCTATGTCTATCTATCTATAGACATGTGTTTTGTTCTTGTTTTTTTTTTTTTTCTTTGTTTAATGGGAACATTCAACAGAGATAAAGAATAGTTCTGCGCTGTTGGGGATAAGTAACTGATGTATCATAAAACTATGATGTGTATACATCCGCATGAATGCTGGCATCAAAAAGTGAAAACATATAAATCTGAAAGTGCTGGTGCCAATCAAAATCCAATAACTTGTGCAAGTCACGACATGCAAACAAACCAAATGCAACTGTAGGTCAAATAACATAAATACGTATTAAAGTTAAAAAAAATATAAGTAAAAGTTAAATCCTCTGGACAGTGACAGATGCTCCTCTGAAGGGTAATAAAGTGCAAAAACATGTAAAGTGACTGCTATTGGTGCTAATTAAAAAAATAAAATAATAATATAATAAAGTGAAACATATTAAGTCTTTGTTATCCAAAGATGCACAATCGCATATAATAATGGTGTAGGGAGATAGCCTCTTCTGTGGCGTGCACTGTGATAATGGATGGCTTCTTACCTAACAGCTGTGAGGTTACAGCACGTGTGTAGTAAACACAAATAAATCCTCTGTGTATCTAGCCAAACGTATCCCTGAGGGGGTTACGTGGGTCTTTTTCTTTACAATCAGGTACAGTTATGGCTTCCACGGTGTAGTATATATTGCCATATATGATGCATTAATAGCAACAAAAGGGGAGAAGTAAAGGAATACCAAGATAGTGTAGTATGTTGATATAGTTTAAAATGTATTGTTAAAAAAACACAACAATGGGTACTCGCATTCAAAACAGTATGATCAGTTTTAAAATTCCAACGCCAAAACCACTTCCGGTGCCTCTGTGTCCCTACTCGTGTCGTCACGATCACGTGACTTCATCAGGGGATGTATTGAACAAACATTCAACTGAGACTGTAATGCAGTAAAACACATGGGTGGAAATCAGTCATGAATGAACACTGTAGACTACATTGAATCTCATACTGACGTTCTGTGTACTGCCCCACCACCCTTCACACCCAGTATGTGATCAATCTGTGCTGGGGGTGGCTGGGCAGTTCAGCTTGTTATTTCTGTTTAGTTCAGTGTATTTCTAAAAAGATCAACCAATGTAACGGAAATGGAACTGACACTGGAATAAGTTTGAAGAATGTCATTTGAACAGTAGATTGAGGTGAGAACGAACAATTCATTCAACACCATCTCATAGCCATGTACTACAAAAAGAGTCCATGCGTTTGGGAGTAAGAAGAAGAAAGTGAACTAATGCCATAATAGGACCTTCAGCCCTGGTTCACACTGGGTACGATTTGGAACGATTTGAGATGCGATTTGACATGTCAAATCGCATCTCAAATCGGCGGCAATTGTCGGCAATGGCACTGTCCTAATCAGTGCGACGCCGCATCTGCGATTTCAAAAAGTAGTTCCTGTACTACTTTTTGCGATTTCGGGCCGCGATTTACATTAAATTGCGGCCGAAATCGCGGCAAGATCGCGGCCGTGAAATCGCAGTAAAAGCGCGCATTTTACCGCGATTTTGAATTCGCAGCAGTGTGAACCTAGGCTCAAGTCTGCAGCAATATCCATAGACTAAAGATACTAAACATTAATACAGTTTGTGTCTGGGTAGTGTAGTAAATTTTATGTGTGTGTGTGTATAATGGAAAATTGTCATCCATACTTACCGTAATTTTCCTTTCCTGGCTCTGCCTCAGGACAGCACAACCTCGGTCAACCCCAACTCTTGACCCCGTATAGGACACCCCTGTATTGAGAGATAAAAGGCAGGCAGTACCTGGTGTAGGTGTTCCTATGAATAGCTTGCGACGACCAGGGAGGGTGTATGCTTACGGTAAGTATGGATGACAATTTTCCATTTTCCTGGCTCAGCCTCATGCCAGCACAACCTCGGGACCTAACTAGCACACACCAAGGGAGGGAATAATACAAAAATTCAGACACCAGGTGCTGCCAAAAGAAAAATGTATTAACACCCAGACAGAGCAGATGACAATACAGAAGATCCCATCAGACCTAGCTGCTATCTTTTGCCTGACGAAGAGGTCCTGCGCGACCTCGAAACGTTGCTTTTCCTGGATCGCTAACATGCATTACATTTTTGGACGTTTTTTAAATGATCCTTGGTGTGCTGGCGAATATGTGTACATGACTAGCTGGGAAGATGGCACATCTAGTTTGTAATGAATGTGTAATGAAGGTGTTAGGAGAACTCCAGCTCGCCGCCTTACAAACCACATCCGCCGATACCTTGCACTAAGCCGCCCAGGAGGATGCGACCACCCTGGTCAAAAGCGCACAAATCTCCTGGGGTGGGGGCCTTCTAGAGAGTATCCTATCTGAATTGTCTTCACTACCCAGGACAAAATAACCCTGGAGGAGGCCCGCATGCCCCTCCTAGGGCCATTTGGATATAAAAAAAAGAGCTTCAGACTTCTGAAATGCTTCTGTTCTCTCCAAATATGTCTGCCACATGATCTTCAGGTCTAACTTGTGCAACTCTGACCCCTCTGGGTCCGCAGGTAAGGCTGGAAGCACCGACTGCCAATTAAAGTGGAACTCCGAAGAAACTTTTGGTAGGAAATCTGGAGAAGGACGTTCCACAACACTTTCCGGGAAAAACGTGCAATAGGGCTCCTTAGAAGAAAAGCTGGCAATCTCAAAACTACTGCTGTCAGGAACACCATCTTCAAGGTCAGGTAATATATTGAGCTAGTTGAGTACGGATCGGGGGCCGAATTTTGATGGTCGCCCTGAGGAACCTGACCACAAGTTGAGTTTTGGCCCAAGGGACGTCCGTCAACGCTGCCAGTGCCGAAACCTGTACCTTAAAGGAGTTGTAAAGGAAAACATTTTTTTTGCTGAAATGACTGTTTACAGGGTATAGAGGGATAATAGTTAACTGATTCCTTTTAAAAATGAATAAAAATAGATAAAAATCAATCATATAATGTACCTACAGTTTCAGTTTCGTTTTTGCATGCTGTTTCCTGCTTCTGTGAGGTACAGAGACACAGAGCCAATACAGGGCAGTACAGGGCAGTGATGGTTTGAAAAACTGATTGGTGTTGAGGGGTTTTAGACACACAGGGCCAGATTCTCCTACAGCGCGTATCTCTAGGCGGGTGTAACGTATCTGATTTACGTTACGCCTCCGCAACTTAGACGGGCAAGTGCAGTATTCTCAAAGCACTTGCTCCGTAAGTTGTGGCGGCGTAGCGTAAATCGGCAGGCGTAAGCCCGCCTAATTCAAATGTGGAACAGGGGGGCGTGTTTTATGTAAAACATCCATGACCCGACGTGATTGACGTTTTTCCATATCCCAGTGTGCATTGCTCCAAATACGCCGCAAGGACGTATTGCTTTTGACGTGAACGTAAATTACATCCAGCCCCATTCACGGACGACTTACGCAAACGACGTAAAATATTCAAAATTCAACGCGGGAACGACGTCCATACTTAACATTGGTACGCCGCATGTACGCCACCATATAGCAAGGGTAACTTTACGCTGGGAAAAGCCTACCGTAAACGGCGTATCTGTACTGCGTCGGCCGGGCGTACGTTCGTGAATTTGCGTATCTAGCTGATTTACATATTTCTAGCCGTAAATCAGCGTACATGCCCTTAGCGGCCAGCGTAAATATGTAGTTACGATCCGACGGCGTAAGAGACTTACGCCGGTCGGATCTAATAGAAATCTATGCGTAACTGATTCTATGAATCAGGCTCATAGATACGACGGCACAACTCAAAGATACGACGGCGTATCTGGCCCGCATACAGACCTGACTGGAGAAAGGACAACACATCAGCCACAGATGGGTTCTGAAACGAAAAACCTTGTTGCGTGGAAAAAGTCTTGAACTTCCTCCAGACTCGATGGTAGGTGGTTTTAGTAGAAGGTTTCCTTGCTATAAGTCGGGTTGACACTACTGACTCTGACAGATTCAAGTTGTTTAGCTTGTTCCTCTCAAAAGCCATGCAGTCAAGCCTAGGCGGGCTGGATTGGGATGAAACTGGTCGCGCTGAAAGAGCAGGTCTTGATTTTGAGGCAACTTGACTGGTGGGCATGTCGCCAGGTGACAAAGGAGAGAGAACCATGGCCTCCTCGGCCAGTATGGAGCAATCACTATCGTCAAAACCTTCTCCTCCATGATTTTCAGCAATGACCGAAGGATTAGAGCCGTTGGGGGTAAAATGTACACCTGCTTGAAGTTCCACTTCCAGTGTGGGCGGAGCCGCTCCCAGGATCCCCTTTGATTGGAGCCTTGTCATCACTTAACCGGCTGTGCCGCTGTGCGGAGCGCAAGGGGCTGAACAGTCCCAGGAACTCAGGGCTTGCCCTGCACCGACCGCAAGTACTTTGTTTGGGTTTTAAAAGTGAACTTTTTATTACCTGCAATCTGCAATCTGCACTCACCTGCAATCTGCAATCTGCACTCACCTGCAATCTGCACTCACCTGCAATCTGCCTTCTAAAGTCTCAGCCTACTGCTGTCTCTCCGTAGTGCATGCGCATTGGCCCGACATCCAGTGTGGGCGGAGCCGCTCCCAGGATCCCCTTTGATTGGAGCCTTGTCATCACTTAACCGGCTGTGCCGCTGTGCGGAGCGCAAGGGGCTGAACAGTCCCAGGAACTCAGGGCTTGCCCTGCACCGACCGCAAGTACTTTGTTTGGGTTTTAAAAGTGAACTTTTTATTACCTGCAATCTGCACTCACCTGCAATCTGCACTCACCTGCAATCTGCCTTCTAAAGTCTCAGCCTACTGCTGTCTCTCAGTAGTGCATGCGCATTGGCCCGACATCCAGTGTGGGCGGAGCCGCTCCCAGGATCCCCTTTGATTGGAGCATTGTCATCACTTAACCGGCTGTGCCGCTGTGCGGAGCGCAGCGGTGCCCCTGCGGCGCACCGGAGGCGCGCCAGAGGGAAGCCCGTCTGTGCCCGTCCGGGCCAGGGTGGGCGGGCGGGCCACCTTTTTAAGCTTATTTCATTATTTTTTCACAGTGGTTAGGCTATTAATTAACCCATGATCGGCAGACTTTATTTACTTTATTCTATTGTAATAATATTTTATGCTGACTTGTTTTGCGAGCTGTTCTGTCCCCATATTGGTGTTATATCATTAACCCCCCTGACGGTAAACCCGAGCGTGACTCGGGGTTGGTTTTACATGTTAGGATCGGCAAACCCGAGTCACGCTCGGGCTGGACGGGCTTACCTTTCGCTGGATCCACAGGCTTGGTTTACTCACCTTGTCCCTGGATCCAGCGATGCCACCCGCTGTGTGAGCGAGCGGGACCTCCTCGCTCGATTCACAGTCCCCGTGTGCCACCGATCTCCGTTCCCTGCGACGTTACGACGCACGGGGACGGAGAACGGCGCCAAATTCAAAAAAGTAAACAAACACATTACATACAGTATACTGTAATCTTATAGATTACAGTACTGTATGTAAAAAATACACACCCCCCTTGTCCCTAGTGGTCTTCCCAGTGCCCTACATGTACTTTTATATAATAAAAAATGTCATTTCTGCCTAAAAACTGTAGATTGTCCAAAAGTGTCCCTTTATGTCAAAAATGGTTTTAGATCAGCTAGAAAACAGCGATAATAAATTATAATCACTTGCAGAAATGTGCGATAGCGATTTGCTGGGAAATTCGTCATAAAAAAAATAAAATAATGACAGCGACAATTCTGCAACTGCAAATTTCAGTGATTTTGAGTTGATTACATTATTGAATAATTTTTATTATAATTATATTATTTGTTATAATTATTTATAATTATTTATTATATTATAATTTATAATTTTGTTTTAAAAAAAAAAATCATACCCGGGATGCCTACAAGACTCTTGCTTGGTCAGATTTAAGTGAGTTATTTCTAAAAATTACAGGCCTACAGTATAAAACGCCAAATTTCCTTGCAAAATAAATGTACCGCTTTTGGTACGTAATTCCAGACAGAATCATACCGCCAGGGAGGTTAATATAATCTTGGTCATTCTTGAGTAATGCTTAGTAATACGGTACCTCGCCTTAGTGGCGAGGCGCTTAGTATTATGAGTTATTCGCCTTATGAATTGGGAAACCTAAATTGCAGAGGCACCCTTTCTGAGCATATCTTAAATAAGCTTAAAAAATGTAATATATTATATGATCAATCTAACTTAAAAGTTTTAGAACCGATCCAGTCTTTTGTTATTGATCCACTGTCTATAGGTACAACACGTTGTCCCTCCTTGAAGGGAGGTCTGGTTAACACTAGATCGGCCATTAAACATTCTGCCCCCTTATATGAATTAATTGGAACACTTGATTACTTGGTGATGACTGAGACTTGGTTCTCGGTCGCCACACCCCCTAGATTGGATGAACTGATCCCAGCGGGTTACAGCTTAATATCTGAAGATCGTCCTGATAGACGAGGTGGAGGAATAGCTATTGCCTTTAAAAGTCATTTAAACATTTTTAAAACTTCTTCTATAATTAAATATAATTCCTTTGAGCATTTATCCCTCATTTTTAAAGTGGGGACAGAATGCTCGATAGGTATAACCATAATATATCACCCTCCTGATAAAAAGACATCATTTATTGATGAACTTTGTGATCTTCTGTCCTCAGAATCCATAAAATACAAAAAATCAATAATTCTAAGGGACTTTAACAGCTGGGCAGAAGATGTTGACCATATAGAAGCCCAGAAAATCCTGGACTTTGCTACTAGTGTGGGATACAAACAGGGCGTTTCTGGACCCACCCATTGTGCTGGCCATACGCTTGATTGGATCCTGTACAAGGAAGCCATTCATAAAATACATATCCCCATTATGGTGCCTTGGAGTGATCATGCTTTTATCGAATTTGAGCAATTAGGTCTCCCTACTAAGAAGGAGCCACATATTCCCTCAAGAGTAAATACCAACAAGCCTACGCGTAATTACTCTAGACTATCCATTAAAGACTTTCAGACTCAGTTTTTAATTGCTATAAATAGCACTGTTTTCTATAAGACTCATGATGTTTCCATTAAAGTAGAGATTTTTAATCGTGCGATTACCAATGCACTTGATATTGTGTTGCCTTTAAGAAAATCTCAAATATTTAGAGCTGAGAAAGCTAACCCACTTTGGTTTACCCAACAAACGAGGGAACTGAAGTGGGCTTGCAGGGCTAGTGAAAGAAAATGGAGGAAGAACCCTACCCCAGAGTCCAAGGTGGCCTACAACACTAATTTAAAAATCTATAAATTAGGAATCGTCGAGGCTAAAAAGGTATTTTTTACCGGAAAAATTAAAAAGGCGAATAACTCGGTAGCAGAGCTCTTTCGGATCGCAAGAGCTCTTGCTAATCCGTTATGTACCCAAGCTCCCGAAGAAGTGTCGGGTGACTTCTGTCAGGTGCTTGCTGACTATTTCATGGATAATATTCAGAGTATTAGAGATAATATTGAAAACATTAATTACTCTGAGTCTATACCCGTGTATAGGGGCAATCGTTTTGACAGTTTTTCTCCTGTCACCCCCTGGAAATAAAAATCATCCTCAAGTCTCTCAGGGCATCGTCCTCTGCGCTCGATCCCTGCATTGCACAGCTGATGAAGGATGCCTGTGAGACCATGGCCCCTTTTATAGCGGACATTGTAAGCACATCTTTTTCATCTGGAGTGGTGCCAAGTATTCTAAAGCAGGCGGTGATTATACCACTGCT
Organism: Rana temporaria; assembly: GCF_905171775.1. NCBI lineage: Eukaryota > Metazoa > Chordata > Amphibia > Anura > Ranidae > Rana > Rana temporaria. The sequence goes on along the minus strand of NC_053489.1, from coordinate 665,596,882 downwards.
GAAGAATTTTAACTTGCCACGCTCCGTGCTCAGTAACAATCGACCCATTTCCACCTTACCGTTCCTTGCTAAGATCATGGAAAGAGCAGCGGTATGGCAGTATCAGCCTCACTTGGAATCTAACAACATCTTTGATGACCTCCAGTCAGGATTCCGACCTGGTAGAGGCCCTGAAACGGCCTTGGTTAAAGTCCAGGATGATCTCCTCTGGTCTTTGGATAGGAATGACACCTCGGCCTTAGTACTTCTGGATCTGTCTGCAGCCTTCGACACCATTGATCATACCAGACTGTTGGAAAGACTAGGGACTGTGGCTGGCACTGATGGTACTGCTTTGGCATGGATGGCCTCTTTTCTGCAGGAGAGAGTTCAGCGGGTAAGATTGGGACCGTATTACTCTGCTGATAGTTCTCTCTCCTGTAGGGTCCCTCAGGGTTCGGCATTATCGCCCATCCTGTTTAATATCTACATGAGACCATTGTTGTACATCATACGCCGCCATAACCTTCTCTTCCACGTCTACGCAGACGACACCCAGATATACTTCCGCCTCCCCAGGACCAACGAGAGGCAAGTTGATCTTGCCTCTTGTTTGAAGGAGATTAGAACCTGGATGGGAGCCAATTACCTCAAGCTTAATGGCTCCAAAACTGAAACTATGATCTTCAGTAACCATGATTGCCCTAGTAAGATGCCTGACTGGCCAGACTCCTTTAAACCGAGTCCGGTACCAGTCTCTAAGTTCAGGGACCTGGGGGTTATCCTTGATTCTAAGTTGGCATTGTGTAGCCAGGTGAATCAAGTGGTAAGTGTATGCCACTTCCACTTGAGACTCCTGAGATCTACGTTTCGCTTTATCGAGGACTCTGACAAAATCTCTATGGTCAATGCAATGGTTGGTAGTCGACTTGATTATTGCAATGCCCTGTATATGGGTGTGTCTAAGAACATCTTGCACAAGCTTCAGCTGGTGCAGAATGCGGCTGCCAGGTTACTCACGGACGTGGGCCGGTACGATCACATCACTCCATCCCTACAAGCCTTACACTGGCTGCCCGTGGCACAACGGGCTCAGTTTAAGACGGGGTGTCTTGTGCATAAGGCCATCCATGGTTTTGGACCGGGCTATCTCAGAGAAAAATTCATCAGACATGTGCCTACTAGATCGCTGCAGTCTGAGAATTTGGCTTTGTTGAACATCCCCAAATTTGCTAAAAACACTGGTGGGAGGACCCTGGAAGTTCAAGGAGCTCAGTTCTGGAACTCCTTGCCCCTTCATATAAGACTGAAAAATGATCTCCTAAAGTTTAGGAGATTGTTAAAAACATGGCTATATATTCAGGCTTTCGGGGTGACTTAAATATTAAGTATTTTGATAGCTCAAAAATGTTATATATTTAGCTTTGTATGTTTTATATTTTTATTCACTGATTGTTATTGTTTTATTGTCACTTGTTTGGTCGATGTAGTTTTTGCCCCTTTTCTGTTCTGTTTTTATCCCGCCAGCGCATCGAGGTTGTAAGGTTGGGGGTTATTAGCTCTCGTGGTATGGGCGTTTTTTCAGCGATTCACTCCAGCCAGGAACTATGGTTAAGGGCATGGTAGCCCATTTTTATTAAAAAGGCAAAAATAAGTCCAAACAAACGTTTTCCCACGCAGGGGTTCTTCTCCATCAAATATACAATAGAAAATGCTAGTCCTCCTCTGGCTCTCTGTAGCAGTACCTCTGCTCTTTATCCTGGTTGCCCAGACCAGCGGACTCCTCAACATAGACCGCTTCCCTTCAGCGTCTACAGCTCTGCCTCTTGCAGTCACCGTTCTGGCTGTCTCCTACAGCCTCTCTGATTCCTGGAGACCTCCTGTCTCTTCCAGGAGCTGTCTCCAACTGGGAGCCATGAGGTCTTCCCACACACTCATTATAAAGGGCTGTGCTCACCTGAGCACACACACCCTGCTGGTAATGAACAAAGCCTGGATTACCAAAACCTGGAGGAAGCTGCAAAAGCAGTCTTCTCCAGTCCACAGCTATGCTCTGTAGTTTTGCACATCTCAAGTGTGCATACCCTGGGTCCATTTTACCATCACAGTAGCTCCTACTGTTACATACCTCCCCCCTTGTTTTGAACCCGTAGGGGGCGGAACACACAAGCCTGAATCCTTGATTGGGCCTACGCAGCGAACAGCTGGCGCAGAGGTGCCCCAATCTTTTTTTTCGGGTGCGTTTCCAGGCACGCCCTATCCTGGATCGGAACGGGGTCCTACCATTCTGTATCCCCAGCCTACTCCCTCTGTCCTTGGGGTTCCTGAACTCATGTTTCTTTTCTGGTGGCCCCCTGCCTTTCCTGCTACTTTTGGGTGTACCAACTTTTGCCAGCTCACACTTTTCCATATCCCAATGTTTGTTCCTCTCCATACTATATTTTAGAGTGTCTCCGGGTACCCCAACTTGTACCTCTTTGTAGGTGAGAGACAAAATATCTGCTTTTGCTGTGTCCGTATCTGGCCCTTCCTTCTTAGTTGTAACGGGTGAGGCAGTATCCGCGCCATTTACAAAACACTGCTCAGCCGCACCTCGGACCACATTAGCAGACATTTCCATCACTGCATCAGGCGGAGAGACCTCTGATGTCTCCAGCAGCCCCCCAGAGTGCCTTCCGTACTGAACTGTATGCGGAAGCACCCTCACAGGAAACTGGGAGATCACCTGCCACACTATCAGAAAGCACTGTACTAACCAGTTCCACTGGTGACTAATTTTAACCGGCACAGGTTGCACTACCTGGCTCCATCCATTGGTACCACGCAGTACCACCACCTCTGACTGTAATGGAGGCACCCAGGTATACAAGGACTGTGCTTTCACCAGTTCAAGCAAATCCACTAGCATATCTGTAATTTCTACACACTCCACATCAATATGCCAAACATTTTTGGGGACCTTAACCTTATTAGAGACATGGAGGGGCTCATTCACTGCAGCTTGGGGGTCCGAGCTGGAGGTAGCCACCACAGCCGGATGCTCCCCTGGAACACTGTCCAAATTTAGCATCACTTGTTTCCCCATGTACACTGCATGCTTCATTCTGTTAGTTTCATCACCAACATCCTCATATGACTGCGGCCTCGTCCTAGTCTCCCTCTGAAAAACATCCTGACTATCTCGCCACTCTGAGGTTTTTAAGTCATGTGACACCTTGCTAAGTTTTGGGCTTTTTCCCTCCAACCATTTTTTACCAGGATCCTTCTCAGATCCTAGAAGTTCCTCAAACCTCAGGAAACCTTCCCCAGAATTACCCTCCTGAACCTCTAGGGGGCCTACTTCTGCTATACCTTTTTCCTCTTCTGTGTCAAACCCATCATTTCCTGTCTCGCTACAATTTTCAGGGTTTTCTACAACCAGATCAACTTGACCAAGACCATCATGTCTACCATTATTTTTGATGTCACCCATGGCAACCATACCATCAAAAATCGCCAACATGCTACATTTTTCATCATGGTCAGAAACATCAATGCATTTGTCATATTTAATTTCACCCATGTTCCGCAGGGCAGTGTCTGGAGAGGAACTGCACCCAACGGAGTGGTTGTCTCCGGCAGCTTCAGTACACGCAAACTCCACTGGCATGAGATCCTCTGCCAGCAACTGTCCCGACCGCTGAACATCACATAACACAACATTTGGATCTTTGACTACAATCAGTTCACTTATTGCTGTGCCCTCTGGCACTTCCACCAACATCAGCTCATTTGGCATGGCACCATCCATTACCACATCATTAGAACCTTTGTGGATCACAGACATGACCTCTTCTGTGCGTTCGCCGTTACTTGGCGCTTCCATCTTGTGAGCAACATCATCTGCAGCAGCAAATGCACCATTGCATACAAGTTGCTCTGCAGGTCCTTCATCTGGCACTGCAGAAATCATGCCTGCTCCACTCTTACCAACAGAGGCCTTTTCCAACAAAGCCAACAGGCTTTTTGTCCATCTGTCCCAATCTGTTATCTCTGCGCTACCAGAGGGACAGAGTGGCTCAGCAACAGACACATTGCAAACATCACTTTTGTGTAAACCAGACTGTGGTAATACATTTTTAACCATTGCAGGCTGCAATACCACACTCTCACCTTCTGGTGGCGCTTCATTAAATGCATGAAGACCTTCACACCTGTCATTGCCAGACAGCATTAAGACACTTCCATCATGAGTGTTTTCAAACATATTAGTTTTAGCATTTAACATTTCATTATTACCATGTTCAGGTACCGTCTTATCCTTCAGAGTGGCACCATAGCTGTCCCAGGCAACCTCCGGCTCCAAAACGCAGAGCTCCCTGGGGGTTTCTAGGGACACCTCTGTGGCCTTCATCACGGTTGCTAGGGGAGATAGCACATCTTTAACTGTATTCATATCAACATTTATATCTCTAGTGAGGTGCACTAGCCCATTAGCAGCTGGGCCATCAACTTTAGCCAACACAATATCAGTTTTACCCATCACATTGTCATATTCAAGTTTACCACTTGCCTCCCCACTGAACAGGGCACTGCAGCGAGGAAAGTCCTTTTCCACACAGACAGTGGATCTCCCATTTGGGGTCACTGCAACTCCAGTGTGCACATTCACATAGTCAATCTTTTCCATGCATTTACCAGCAACAGTCTTACCGATCACTGTAACGGGGGCTGCCATGTTCATTTGAGTACGTTGTCTTTCACTGGCCAACTCTCCCTGGTGGCCACGGGATGAAACTGCAGCAGCAATTTCTGACTCCTTAGCACCCCCAGGAGGCACAACAAAAAACTCCTTGTTGCCAGGGGAGACGGCAAATATATTTTCACAGGAAACTGGCTCAGCCTCATTATCTCCAGGTGCACCCCAGAATCTAGGGCAAGACAATATTTCATGCCCCAGCTGGCCACATTCCAGGCATGGTACATTTTTACACAGATCTTTAATGGGATGCCTCTTTACATCTCCACAGTAGCTCCTCCTTCCGGTTGACATTTGATCTCTCGTTGCCAAGGGAGATGGCACTCTTCCAGCTGTACTTTGCTGACTCTCCCAAACGCAGCGACTTTGCGATCCTTGAAACATTGTTGCTTTCAACTTGCCACGATCCTTTGTCGGCAATTCGTTTCTCACGTGGTTTGCAGACTTGATATCTCCACCGTTGCTACGGGCAACCACATACCTCTCGAACTTTGTATGCGACTTTTGGACACTCCTGGCACTCAAATTAGGTTTTCCAAACATTGTCGCAGACCTTTGTTTGGCCATGTCACCTTGTCTTGGAGACTGAGACAAAGGGCACTTGGAGACAACATGCCCCCACTCACTGCACCGCAAACAGCGCTCTTGCTTCATAGCCTTAGCAGGGCTTCCCCAACTGCATCCTCTTTCAACCTTAGGACTTTGCACATTAACAGCTGGCCTGCTTGTACTAGCGTTACCAGGGGCAACCACATGCACTTCCCCTTTAACTGGCGTTAGTTTAGCAAAAAACAGTCTGCAGTACTCTCCGGCAGGCTCAAACCCTTGCATCATCTTTGCAGTCACTCCACCAAACTTTTGCACCGTCCAGCAAAAATGAAGCACTGTCACTTTAAAGCAAGTTGCTTTTCACTTCATGCAAGCTCTCCTCAGCTGCACACAGATTGTGCTGTCTCAAGCACACAAACACAGTTCATATAACAGATGAACTTACTTTTGCAGAGATCTCCAGTTCTGCCAAGATTGTCCTTTCACAGGTACATAACCTGCAATGCCTTTTGCCTGGCTGCACTTCCACACACAGCCAACAGTTCCTGACGTGAACTCACTGTGGAGCAAGGACCCGGATGCCACCGTCTTGTGCCCGCATGAATCCACCACTTGTAAGGTTGGGGGTTATTAGCTCTCGTGGTATGGGCGTTTTTTCAGCGATTCACTCCAGCCAGGAACTATGGTTAAGGGCATGGTAGCCCATTTTTATTAAAAAGGCAAAAATAAGTCCAAACAAACGTTTTCCCACGCAGGGGTTCTTCTCCATCAAATATACAATAGAAAATGCTAGTCCTCCTCTGGCTCTCTGTAGCAGTACCTCTGCTCTTTATCCTGGTTGCCCAGACCAGCGGACTCCTCAACATAGACCGCTTCCCTTCAGCGTCTACAGCTCTGCCTCTTGCAGTCACCGTTCTGGCTGTCTCCTACAGCCTCTCTGATTCCTGGAGACCTCCTGTCTCTTCCAGGAGCTGTCTCCAACTGGGAGCCATGAGGTCTTCCCACACACTCATTATAAAGGGCTGTGCTCACCTGAGCACACACACCCTGCTGGTAATGAACAAAGCCTGGATTACCAAAACCTGGAGGAAGCTGCAAAAGCAGTCTTCTCCAGTCCACAGCTATGCTCTGTAGTTTTGCACATCTCAAGTGTGCATACCCTGGGTCCATTTTACCATCACAGTAGCTCCTACTGTTACAAGGTGTAAGACTGCGCTGTGTTTTATAAGCATTTTAATAAATAAATAAATAAATTAGTGTGAAAACTTTGGCCGCGCTGTGAGAAAAGTCCCGCCCTCCTCCTAGATCAGCTTGTGTGATAGACGCATTGTTCTGCCTATCACACAGGCTGATCTAGGAGGAGGGCGGGACTTTTCTCACAGCGCGGCCAAAGTTAACACACTAAGCTCGAATACACACAGTGGGAGATGCCTGCTGTGTGTAATCCTGGGACTCACAGAGACGAGAGAGACACTGACACAGTGATACTGTCAATTTTCCGCCCTGTTCCCTGGCGCAGTAAGGCACGTGCCCATGTTGTCTTGCGCTAGCACCGTACCTGCCTCAACATGATCGTGAAAAAAAAATGCTCTAGCAAAGCGCGGTGACGTACAACAATTACGACGGCACTATAAAGGGGAAGTTCCATTCGCCTTTGGGCTGCTTTAGCTGATTTTGTGTTAGTAAAAGACAATTTGCGCTTTTCTGTCTAATACAGCGTGATGATGCCCGTTTTTCAGAACCCGAAAAATGCTCTGGAGCCCACACACGATCGTTTTTAATGACATAAAAAATAACGTAATTTTTTACAACCCGAAAAATGGTCGTGTGTACGCGGCAAAAGGCATAAATATGTGGTGAGTGTGTTATCCAAAGGGAGCGGAATCACTGGCACTTAGTGGTGTGGAGGAAGATCCAAAAAGTTTACACTGGATCAACTCTTTTTCAGATGAATTGCATTATGCTTATGAACTTCTTGAATGTAGTATTATTTCACTTGTCACAGGGTGATATTGTTACACTGATAATTTGAATTATCACATTGTTATCATCTTTATAGCAATACTTTAAATTGCACCGCGTATAAAGTTGTCTTTATTTCATTTTTAGGTTTATCTTTGCACTTTATTGGAGTTCCATACACATGAGTGTAATTTAGCGCCACTTATTTTTTTCACTATTGAGTTCGGATAGAGGTAAAAAAATACAATCACATCAATAATATATTGCCTGTAAGCAAAATAATTAAATTTACTTTAACATGAAATTAATATCTTTTTTTCTACAGCGACGATTTTCGAGCACTACTAAATGTTTTGGTTTTTCGTTTTGCTATAAACACAATTAACCAGAATACAGAAATGTTACCCAATATTACATTGGGATATCATATTACTGATTCATGTTTAGATGCCCGTGTGGCAGTAAGAAACATTCTACAAATTTTATCTGGACCACAGAAGACAGTCCCTAATTATTTATGCTCTGGAGAAGGCAAACTAGTGGGTTTTATTGGAGACCATTACTCAGTGACAACTATTCCAATGGCACAAATACTGGGGATCTATAGATATACACAGGTAGGTGACTGGTATACTTATAAAATGTTGAAACATTATTTGGAATGGTTTGATAGACAGCAAATACAGGTATATGCCTATACAATGAGGAAAAATGGTTGTTATACTGCAACACAGATAATAGGACTTAAATCCCAACTTTGGGGAACTTAAAAATGATCTCTAGCAGCCCGTTTAATCTAGGGAAGAAGAGAAGCACTTTATCTTAACTGATCCTCCATTCCCACAGCAGATGGTGCTCTCCCTGAGCTCCAATGATGGACTCTCCCTTGCCTTTATCATTACAGTATAGGGCTATGGATTGATACCAAACTGATAAGAGGTATGGAGGAGCTCAGCTATTAGGAAAGATTAGAGGAACTGAATTTATTCACTCTTGAGAAGAGGAGAATAAGGGGGGATATAATCAACATGTACAAATATATAAGTGGTCCATATAGTGAACTTGGTGTTGAGTTATTCACTTTACGGTCAATACTGAGGACAAGGGGGGCACTCTTTACGTCTAGAGGAAAAGAGATTTCACCTCCAAATATGGAAAGGTTTCTTTATAGTAAGAGCTGTGAAAATGTGGAATAGACTCCCTGCAGAGGTGGTTCTGGCCAGCTCAGTAGATTGCTTTAAGAAAGGCCTGCATACTTTCCTAGATGTACACAATATAACTGGGTACGAACATTTATAGGTAAAGTTGATCTGAGGAACATCCGATTGCCTCATGGGGGATTAGGAAGGAATTTTTTCCCCTGCTGTAGCAAATTGGATCATGCTTTGCTTGGGTTTTTTGCCTTCCTCTGGATCAACTGTGGGTATATAATTGGGTATATGTGATTATATGATATTATTATTATTTTATTTCTTATGGTTGAACTTAATGGACTTGTGTCTTTTTTGAACCTGACTAACTATGTAACTATGGACCCTACATCAGTATTGATGACATCAAAGGGTGCTATACTTCTGGATGCCTAAGTATGTCATTGACGAGTTGGGAGCCCAGAAAAAGGGAAATCTTTCAGTGATGGCGATTTTAAGATGTGGAGTGAGGGAGATGCTCAACATAGCGGCTTTGGAGTGAATAAATTTGTACATAGATAAGTGTCCAAATTGCTCTAGGAGGTCACAAAGTGGAGAAAGGGATTGTTGTAGGGGGTCTGTGAGTCATATGATTATGTCATTGGCGTATAAGCCAATTTTGTGGGATTCTTGGCCTACATTCAGTCTTGCGATGAGGGTGTGTGATCATATAGCTTGGGCCAGGGGTTCAATTACAAGTGCAAAAATGAGGGGTGATAGGGGGCATCCCTGATGAGTCCTATTAGTTATGGGAAAGGGAGTAGGTAATAAACCAGATGTTAATACACTCACACTGGGGGTTGGAGTATATATCTAGGATAGCGCGAAGAAAGGGGCCAAATTTCTGACGTACAGATTCCAGGTATTGCCAGTGGACTCTGTCAAATGCCTTCTCTGCGTCTAGGGAGATCAACAGAGAAGGTGTCTGGTGGTGCTATGCCCAGTGGATTAGGTCTATGAATCGGCGTGTACCCTTAGGGGTTTGTCTATGAGGTATGAAGCCTATTTGATCAGGGTGGATGAGCGTGGGCATAAAAGCAGCTAAGTGGGTGGCTAGTAGTTTGGCATAGAGTTTAAGATCAGTATTTAAGAGAGAGATAGGGCGATAGCTGGTAGGGTCGTGGGAGGGCTTGCCTGATTTTTGGATGGTAGTTATGCCCGCTTCGATAGATTCTGAAGGAATATCACCAGTTGCTAGAAATTTATTAAAGGTACTACAGTAGAATCAGGCAAAGCGTAGTCTAGGCAAGCTGGGTCATACACAGGTGGATCAGAGTCCAAATGGTACCGAATCAGAAGCGAGCAAGCAGGGTCAAAACGAGCCGGGTCATACATGAAAATGCACAGAGCAGATATCAGCTGGATCAAACAGTGGCACACAAAAGTGACAACTCTATCATGAGCACTGATTGTGTGCTGTTACAGGTGATTAAAAGGTGAACTGGCCAATCACTGTTGTTTCCCAGGCAAAGGCTGTGTCAGGTGAGTTTTGCTGGGTCTTAAAGGGATCCTAGTACTGACAGGGCAGCTCTACGTTTATATTGTTGGGCTAAGAACTTATCCGCCTTATTCCCCTAGGAATACCAAGTAAGGTGGAGGCGTCTGAGGTAGAAGTCATGGCTTCTTTGCAGATAGGAGCAAAGGCCATTCCTTAGATTACATAGTTCTACGGTGTTATTTTGGGATGGGTTTTGTTTGTTAAGGATTTCAAGTGCTTTAATGCGCTCAAGGAAGGTGTCAATGGTAAGGGTCCTTTTTTCCTTTTCCTGGACTACCAGCTTTAGGAACACTCCTCGTATGATGGATTTATGTGCATTCCAAAGAATTGTTGGGTTGGAGACAGAGCCTATGTCAGAGGAACAGACTTCTATTTCTGATCATACTCTTTCCCAAGTCTCCAAGGCACTGAGATGTGAGGTATTTAATCTCCACATAGTATGTCGGGGAGCTATAGTGGGGGCAGTGATAGTGATATTCCGTCAGAATCTATCGAAGCGGGCATAACTACCATCCAAAAATCAGGCAAGCCATCCCACGACCCTACCAGCTATCGCCCTATCTCTCTCTTAAATACTGATCTTAAACTCTATGCCAAACTACTAGCCACCCACTTAGCTGCTTTTATGCCCACGCTCATCCACCCTGATCAAATAGGCTTCATACCTCATAGACAAACCCCTAAGGGTACACGCCGATTCATAGACCTAATCCACTGGGCATAGCACCACCAGACACCTTCTCTGTTGATCTCCCTAGACGCAGAGAAGGCATTTGACAGAGTCCACTGGCAATACCTGGAATCTGTACGTCAGAAATTTGGCCCCTTTCTTCGCGCTATCCTAGATCTATACTCCAACCCCCAGTGTGAGTCTCCAAGGCACTGACATGTGAGGTATTTAATCTCCACATAGTATGTCGGGGAGCGGTAGTGGGGGCAGTGATAGTGATAGAGACTGGTGCGTGATCGGACCATGTAATGATCCAAATTGTAGATGCCTTGATTTTTAGCAAGAGAACCTTGGAGGTTAGAAACCGATCTATCCTAGGGTAGAATTTTTGAGTATGTGAGTAGAAACAATAGTCTCTCTCGGTGCCATGGATACATCTCCAGTAGGGATGAGCCGAACACCCCCCTGTTCGGTTCGCACCAGAACGTGCGAACACACCAAATGTTCGTGTGAACTTTAGAACCCCCGTTAAAGTCTATGGGACTCGAACATTTGAAATCTAAAGTGCTAATTTTAAAGGCTAATATGCAAGTCATTGTCTTAAAAAGTGTTTGGGGACCTGGGTCCTGTCCCAGGGGACATGTATCAATGCAAAAAAAAGTTTTAAAAATGGCCGTTTTTTCGGGAGCAGTGAATTTAATAATGCTAAAAGTGAAACAATAAAAGTGAAATATTACTTTAAATTTCGTACCTAGGGGAGGGGGGGGTGTAAAGTTAGTTAGTTATAAAAAAAAGAAAAAAAATCCAGCGGTGACACTCGTTCCCGACTTCCTGCTCCAACGTTGTCTGTATCCAGGGACGGGTGCGGGTGATCTCCGGTCCAACGATGAGAAGATCCATCTATTTAACTATTTACACTTGCTTCATGAAATGGTAGGGGTACAATGTACCCCATTACCAATTCACATAGGGGGGGCAGGATCTGGGGGTCCCCTTTGTTAAAGGGGTCTTCCAGATTCTGATAAGCCCCCCGCCCGCAGGCCCCCACAACCACCGGGCAAGGGTTGTGGGGATGAGGCCCTTGTCCCCATCAACATGGGGACATCCTCCTCATGTTGAGGGCATGTGGCCTGGTACGGTTCAGGAGAGGGGGGGTCGCACTCTTTCCCCCCCTCTTTTCTGTGGCCGGCCAGGTTAACATGCTCGGATAAGGGGTCTGGTGTGAATTTTTGGGGGAACTCCACGCCATTTTTTTTTAAATTTGGGGTGGAGTTCCCCTTAAAATCCACACCAGGCCTGAAGGGTCTGGAATGGATATTTGGGGGGAACCCCAAGCAAATTTTTTTTTTTTAATTGATGGCGGGGTTCCCCTTAATATCCATTCCAGACCTGAAGGGCCTGGTAATGGAATTTGGGGGACCCCCACGCAATTTTTTTTTTTTTTTTATGAATGAATTTGCTCTGAATTGCCAGAGCCGACAATTCATTATAGCCGCAAGTCCGGTTTTAAAAGACTTTTTTTCCTTTCAGAAATGACACTTTGTGCAGGGACAGTTCTAAGTACTGGAAACATGCGCTATTTCACATGCTAACTTTACACCCCCCCTAGGTACGAAATTTAAAGTAATATTTCACTTTTATTGTTTCACTTTTAGCATTATTAAATTTACTGCTCCCGAAAAAACGGTTGTTTTTTTTTAAAAAATATTGCATTGATACATGTCCCCTGGCACAGGACCCAGGTCCCCAAACACTTTTTAGGACAATAAATTGCATATTAGCCTTTAAAATTAGCACTTTAGATTTCTCCCATAGACTTTAACAGGGTGTTCCGCGGCTTTTCGAATTTGCCGCAAACACCCCTAATTGTTCGTTGTTCGCCGAACAGGCGAACAGGCAATGTTCGAGTCGAACATGAGTTTGACTCGAACTCGAAGCTCATCCCTAATCTCCAGGGATCATATAGGTCTTCTAGTGAAATCAGGGATGAGAGGGCTGTGTTTTTTTTTTGCGTTTAGAGCTTGAGGAATCAATTTGAGGGTCTATGACCTTATTGAAGTCACCACAGATAATAAGTTGGTCTTTGGGGTAATGCTGTGTTTTATTTAATATGGACTTGTAAAAAAGTGTCTGAGTATTGAGAGCATATAGGTTAACAATTATGAGGGGGTGATTGTTGAATGAGGCTGATAATATCAAGAATCTGCCAAATGGGTCCTGCTCAATATGGGAGATAGAGATAGGATACTGAGGAGCGGACTGCGATCATGACCCCTCTGACTTTTTTATCGGTACGGGCATGAAAGCAATGTGGGAATAGTTTGTGAGAGCATTGGGGTATTTTGGTTTCTGAGAAGTGTGTCTCTTGGACATAAAGTATGTCCGCTTTCTGATTGATAGCTTCTCGCCATAGAAGTGAGCGCTTAAAGGGGCTGTTGAGGCCTTTGGCATTTAAAGAGACAATTTTGAGGGACATAGCAGGTTAAGTGTGTAGGTATTGATACGGCACTGAGAGGAGAAGTCCCTCAACTTAGTTTAGTTGCTGGGAAACGGGGGGGGGGGGGCACAGGAGAAGAGAACGGAGAAACAAGGGTGTTAAAATAACACCACGAGCAATAATGAGTATAAACTGGTTGGAGATCTCTGGATCAGAGAGGTCTCCACACAAACGAACAACAACAATGCAAAGTCAAATATTTTTAAATCAACAAATAACCGAGGTGTAGCTAATGTGATAGGGAGTTGGAAAGTAACAGTATGGAACAAAAAGGTGTGCCTGGCACACAACAACACTGGTGTGCGGAGGGAGTATCATCAGTGCCTCCTCCAAGTACCCAAAGCCAGATACAAGTCCAAAGGAGATCGAAGATTTGCAGTCCAGGGACTTCGCCTGTGGAATGAACTACCAACCACCATCCGACTGGAGTCGGACCACTTGGCCTTCAGGAGAAAGATTAAAACCCATCTCTTCTGAGGTCAAGGGGTTCCTTACCCATGAAATGGATACAGCGCCCAGAGGCGATTCAGTTCGCATGTGTTGCGCTTTACAAGTCTCTCTCTCTCTCTCTCTCTCTCCGCTCCTCCACTGCTATCACTAGGTGCAATGGTCATAGTCAGCCTGAAGTAAATGTCTTCTCCAAGAGGGGGAATGGGCGACAGGGCACGTTAAAGTCACGAGAGAGCTCGCTGTTCTTTGGAGTAGGAGATTTTGGAAGAAGATTTCAGATTCGATGTTGGTCTGAGCATATGTGAGATGATGTCCCAGGTGTGTAGCTGCTTTATCCCATCTTTAGGGGTCAGTATGGGGACCAGTGGGTTATGGTGTGTTACCAGCAGCTTGGTGGGGTAATCCCATCTGTAGGTAATTTTAATCTCAGTGAGAAGTGAGGTGACTGGTGTGAACACTTTACGTGCCTGTGAGGTGGCAGCTGAGATGCCGAGAGCGGTCCTCTACATCCGCATTGTTTAGGCGGAGCATGTGTATAGTGGCTGCTTGGCCGTCTTGCATGTTCACTATGGCCTTATGTGCTTTAGTGGCATCACAGGGGTGTTGTTCGATCTGGTCGGTGCATTCCTCTAAGCATGTGATTTTATCATGCATGTTGTTAATAGAGGCTCTGAAATCACTTTGCAGCTCAGTCTGCAGTGAGAGGAGCATTGCTTTAAGTGAGTGTTCTGATGTTGGGTTTTCAGTGGTGGAGTATGCCGCTAAAGTCAGTGTGGGTGAAGAGTCTGTTGTGGGACTACGGGGTCCTGGCTCCATAGAGCTTTTTAATGGGAGGTTGTTTAGCAGGAGATAGGTCTGGGGATTCAGCCATCCTCTTACCTTTCTCTCCTGGGGAGGGGCTGCCACACTGAGGAGATCTGCTGATTCCTTCATTTCAATGGAGGGAGATTCGGCTGCTGCAAGGTGATCAGACAGCTGCTCTGTGTCCCCTCTGTGTCATACGGCGCCACCTTGGTGTAAATGCTGTGCTGGCTGCATGTAGAAATCGAGCCAGCGTGATCCCTTAGCCTGGGATCTCTTGCGGGACATAGCCTAGTGAGTGCCATGGATATTTCCCTTCTGTCCGGAGGGAGTGAGACGGCGCTGGGGAGTTAAGCAGCCATCTTCTTCCGTGGCAAGACAACGCCCCTACTTTTTTTTATTGGATATATTTGAGAGCAGAAAGTTGTCAGCCTTTTTTCATTTATAGCATAAAAAATCAAAAAAATCCTAAGCAAGTGGAACAGCCTATTTGCCTTTAGTAAATGAACCATTTTGTTTTGATGCATCTGGAACCTATTTAGCAGATGGGTTTTAAAATAATTATTTACATTTTTCTTTTTTTAATGTTTAATGTTTTAAGTTTTTTTTTTTGTTTGTTTTTTTATTGTCTTTCACAGATCAGTTATGGAGCTACAGACCCTTCTCTTACTGACAGACGTCTTTATCCTCATGTTTTTCGGACAGTTCAGAATGATCATGTCCACTATTTGGCAGTAATTGAGCTGTTGAAACACTTTGGTTGGACTTGGGTTGGAATATTCACAACAGATGATGATGCTGGAGATAAGGAAAGAGAAATTTTAACAAAGTACATGATCAGTCATGGGATTTGTGTTGAGTTTACATTTAAACTTGGATTAGAGACATTAAATGATGATACGTCATTAAAAACCCTTGAAGTCACTGCCGCTATTTTGAAAAACTCCACTTCTAAGGTCATCGTAGTATGTGGATCTTATGTCTATATCAATGCAATTTTCTCTATCTTAGACAGTTTTGTCTCTGATAAAACATTTATTTTTCCTCCTATTTGGGTTTCCAGATCTTCAGTACATCTAATACCATTAACTGCAATTAACGGGAATTTAGCGGTGGAACTCTACCCCTTATCCCTTCCAGATAAAGAACATTTCTTTGATGGCATTGACAAGATGAATAGTACAAACAATTCATCTGGTTCCTTGTACTTTTTAACGGTAGCAAAGTGCTTGTCTGCAAACAGAGGAAAGAGCCAAATAGAATGTAAAATAGACAATAAACAAGAAGAAATATATCCAAACATAGACGATTTTGTGAATCAAGGTGTCGCGCCACGAATATATTACGCAGTAGAAAACTTGGCAAAAGCTCTTCACAATATGCAACTATTCCCTAAAGGAAAATCTGATGATAGGCGACATCATTATTATAAGCATCAGGTAGAGCATATAGTATGCCTTCAATTCAAATAAATGTATTGCATAACACATATCACTCTCTGAGTTGATATTTTAAAGGGGTGCAGAATATTGATTTAGACACACAGTAATAACAGTTCAAACTTAACAGTTACATCTTAAATTGATTGTAAAGGGAAAAAAAACATCTTTATACCTACCTGCTCTATGCATAGTCACTTTAAATAGGAAAAAGACCCTCTTGAGGGATTTTGAAGGCAACCAAAAAAGAAAATGCATAACCATTTATATATATATATATAACCACTTTTTATTACAAAACACTTCCCAGGAGCATGCTGGGACGGTGACTTCATAAGAGGCCTATATAAATCATTGTGCACCGCATACCCGGCATTACAGCGGGAGGGAGCGTCATGGCAACATCGGAAGAAAAAGGCAGAAGGCGACGAGGAAGAGCGGGCTGGCCACTGCTAGTAAAAGAGCTGCAAGAAGATAGCAGCGGCCATCCCCGAAGAAGGCACCGGAGAGCGGGAGAAGAACCGGGGAGAGCGGAGAAGACCCCCGAAGGCAGAAGAAGACCCCCAGAGCTGGCTAATAAATTATTTTAAAAACCTGTGTTGTGTTTTTATTTTATTGACACTTTTCCTCCCGGTGAATGGGTAGGGGTACGATGTATCCCATACTCATTCACGTAGAGTGGGGGGCCAGGATCTGGGGGCCCCCTTATTAAAGGGGGCTCCCAGATTCCGATAATTCCCCCGCCCGCAGACCCCAACAACCAACGGCCAGGGTTGTCGGGAAGCGGCCCTTGTCCCCATCAACATGGGGACAAGGTGCTTTGGGGCGGGGGGCGCAGTGCCCCCCCTGCCCCAAAGCATCCAACCCCCCATGTTGAGGGCATGCGGCCTGGTACGGCTTAGGAGGGGGGGCGCTCGCTCGTCCCCACCCCCACTCCTGACCGGCCGAGCGGCATGCTCAGATAAGGTCACAAAATATTCCAACTGCACACCTTCCAGGAAAATGGCCAATAAGTAAAAGGGTGCTGAAACGATCACCGGCTGGGAACCGGAAAGCAAATCATGTACACATATTCGCCAGCACACCAAGGATCATTTAAAAAACGTCCAAAAATGTAATGCATAATAGCGATCCAAAAAGCGCTTTTTGGATCGCTATTATGCATTAAATTTTTGGACGTTTTTTAAATGATCCTTGGTGTGCTGGCGAATATGTGTACATGCTCAGATAAGGGTCTGGTATGGATTTTGGGGGAACCCCCACGCCGTTTTTTTTGGCGTAGGAGTTCCCCTTAAAATCCATACCAGACCAAAGGGTCTGGTATCATCCTGGGGGGAACCTCACGCAAATTTATTTTAATTTGCGCAGGGTTCCCCTTCAAGATTCTCTGCACACCAGTCGCCCCGCAAGTCGGATCATCTTGATCCGACTTCTGGTGCGACCTCTTTTCAAATCAATGGGCTCCCATAGGGAACGATTGATTTTGACTAGAAACAGAAAAACGCTGCTGAAAACTAGCGCGGCAAAACGTGCATTGAATACGCAGGAAAATTGTGTTAAAAACGCCGCTTTTTTCCTGGCGTCTGTACTAGCTTTACAGCCCGTTTTTTAAAACATCCATGGAAATGAAGCCTAAACATAGATTAGTGCACAGTCACTTTTCTTTATGTTTGTTTACACTTACTTAAGATAAGTAAGATAAGACTATGCAAACTCCCTCTACCTCGGACTCCCCAAATACCAAATTTTGTGTCTACAAGTCGTCCAGAACACAGCAGCCAGACTGGTAATGGGAAAAAAACCTGGGAAACAATCACCCCGTCCCTGAGGACCATACATTGACTAGCCGTGAAGGATCGGGTTACATTCAAGACCCTCTGCCTCACTCACAAATACACACAAGTAAAAGCTCCTCAATACCTATGCAAGAAAATAAAACACTACACCCCTAGTAGCGCCCTACGGTCAACTGACCAAAACCTCCTCCACATCCCCAAGACCCGCTACAAATCTAAAGGAGAATGAAGATTTGCAGTTCAAGGACCACGGCTATGGAACGCTATAGCCACCGACATCCGCATGTAAGAAAACCACCAGGCCTTCAGAAAAAAACTTAAGACCCACCTCTTCTGAAGACACATGACGGCACTGGATGCAAAAAGCGCATTGAGGCGATTTAGTTCGCATTTGTAGCGCTATACAAGTTACTTACTTACTCATACACACACTCACTCAAGGTCCTATGCACAGTCACTTTATATTTCATTATTTACGAACATTGGCGCTGATGTAAAACAAGGTCCTATATGCACAGTCAGGTTAACTGTTAATCAATATTTGTTATTGGTTGAGGGCAACACAGTATTACATCATCAAAAGTAACAGTAAAAGAAAGCCCCAAATGTTGGGCTGTCCCCAGAACAGTAGTAGAAAGGGAAATCTTCCAATAGGGACACTCTCACCTTGGAGGGATTTTCTCTCACATACTGTTTTGGCTATGGGACAGGAAATTAGGGGAAAGCTCCCCAATGGGACAAAGATGTTAAGAGCATTTTGCGTAGTATAGTTTGTTTTTACTGATTCTTGCTTAAATTCAACCCAGATGTGTTTGTCTCATCTCTAGATAAGCCAAGCATTCTGGGCTTGGTTTGAACTGAGTTTGGCCAAATCTGAACTCCATTGAAGTCAATGGGAGTAGAATGTTAAAAAACAGTAATGGTAATTTTCTAGGCTAAAAGGCAAGGAATTGTAAAGTAAATGGCATGGGCGCTGGGCACTGCCCTGGGTGGACAAGTACCAAAGCAAAAAATTATAAAAAAAAATCAATTTTGTGGGAGCTGCGATTCCCTAAAGTGGAACTTCTGCTCATCTGATTACCCCCTCCGGTGCCAAAATTGCCACCTTTCGGGGGCACAGGGTGCCTGCCTTTGACAGGTATCCTTTCCCAATTTCAGGACTCTGGGCCGCAGCCTGTGACTTCACTGTGGGGCTCCCTCCTCCTCCCCCGGCCGCCGGGCCATTAGGAGAGAGGAGCGCGGCCTCCCGCATGCACAGTAGGGTTTCCGGCGTTTCACGCAGGAGGGACGCTGCCCAGTATATCTAGAAGTAAAAAAGTGATTACTTTATATAGAAAGTAGTAGCGCCTTCTGAATATGTTTACTTTTTGAACCAGCACCATAACCTCTTATGCGGTATAGAATGTTGGGCTATTTCCCAAACATCACAGTGAAGAAATCTCAATATCTAAAGCGTCCAATAGAAAAAAAAAAATTAACAATAAACCAATGGCGCAAAAGTAAGTGCCCGTTCACACAGGGGCAACGCGACTTCCAGTGCGACTTTGCGAGACGACTTCAGCGCGACTTGGAGCGACTTACAAAACGACTTCAAGTTGCCTCCAGGACAGGCGTCTTTGCCAGTTGCCAATCAAACAATAATCAGCTCTGTGGGAGGGAGAAATTTGCCTGAGAAAACAATTTTCTCTTCCTGTAAAGTTGCTGAGATGGCAGCTTAGGACCTGAGCTCCTCTCAGCGCTGACTAAACAGCATTAATAATGACGGATTAAGACTTCCTTTCTACCCACAAATAACGGGTAAAGCTAGCTGACATTCTTGGGCACATATCTATGCCAGGAAAACATTTTAAAATAGACAAGGGACATCACAAGAAGAGGGTGGATAAGCGTAACTTTTCCAAGATGGCTGCTTTACCTCAGACACGCTCACAGAAAGATGCAGAGGCTTCCACTGCTGACAGGCAAGGTACGGCTTCTTTGTCTCATACATCCTACCCTCAAACACAAGGCTCTGCTTCTGGTTCCAATACAGTTTCCAATGAACAAAAAAGCTTTAGAGACCCCTGTGGATTCCATGTCTTTGACTCCATTAGAAATTTCTACACACACATCTGACCCCTCAATTATAACCCCTTAACGCCCGCCGCACGACTATTTACGTCCGCAGAATGGCACGGACAGGCAGAAGGACGTATATATACGTCCTTGCCTTCTAGCGGGTGGGGGGTCCGATCGGGACCCCCCCCCGCTGCGTGTGGCGGGCGGGTTCCCTCTGGGAGCGATCCGGGATGACCGCGTGGCTATTCGTTTATAGCCGCTCTGTCGCGATTGCTCCCCGAGGCTGAAGCACGGGGAGAGCCTATGTAAACACGGCTTCCCAGTGCTTCACTGTGGCGGTGTATCGATCGAGTGATCCCTTTTATAAGGGAGACTCGATCAATCACGTCAGTCCTACAGCCACACCCCCCTACAGTTGTAAACACACACTAAGTGAACACTAACCCCTACAGAGCCCCCTGTGGTTAACTCCCAAACTGCAACTGTCATTTTCACAATAAAGAATGCAATTTAAATGCATTTTTTGCTGTGAAAATGACAATGGTCCCAAAAATGTGTCAAAATTGTCCAAAGTGTCCGCCATAATGTCGCAGTCACGAAAAAAATCGCTGATCGCCGCCATTAGTAGTAAAAAAAAAAAATTAATAAAAATGCAATAAAACTATCCCCTATTTTGTAAACGCTATAAATTTTGCGCAAACCAATCGATAAACGCTTATTGCGATTTTTTTTAACCAAAAATAGGTAGAAGAATACGCATCGGCCTAAACTGAGGAAAACATTTTTTTATATATGTTTTTGGGGGATATTTATTATAGCAAAAAGTAAAAAATATTGCATTTTTTTCAAAATTGTTGCTCTATTTTTGTTTATAGCACAAAAAAAAAAAAAAACGCAGAGGTGATCAAATACCACCAAAAGAAAGCTCCATTTGTGGGGAAAAAAGGACACCAATTTTGTTTGGGAGCCACGTCGCACGACCGCGCAATTGTCTGTTAAAGCGACGCAGTGCCGAATCGCAAAACCTGGCCTGGGCATTTAGCTGCAAAATGGTCCTGGGCTTAAGTGGTTAAGGAATGAACAGGCTCTTGATGTGACTTTCAATGTATCTCAACTGTTCACAGCAATCTCTGAAATGTTGGAGAAAGGATTAGCACAAAATGCTGACAGGATTACTGGGGAAATTAAAGTCAAACAAATGAAAGTTCGAGATAATCTATTTACCTGAAGAACAAAGGCATCTTCTTTCAATTCTCTCCTGTTTCAATGGAAGAAATTTTTTTTTTTTTGTGTTCCTTCCAGAACTTCCTATACTCAAATGGCCTGGACTCCAACCTAGGGAGTAGCCACAATTAACTAAACCCCCCTTTTTTTTGTTTTGTGTTTTTTTTGTGTTTCTTCCAGAACTTCCTATACTCAAATGGTCTGGACTCCAACCTCAGGGAGTAGTCACGATTAACAACCCCCCCCTTTTTTTATTATTTATTATTAACTATAGACTTACCGCATTTGCCGGCTTCTAAGACGACTGGGCGTATAAGACGACCCCCTAATTTTCCAGGAAAAATTTGGGTTTTGGGATATACTCGCCGTATAAGACTACCCCCTTCCTTCTTTCTGGAAGCTGAGGGGTAGCCAGAACCGCTGACAGAAACAACTGCTGACAGAAACAGGCTTTTTTCAAATCTCACTATGCCATTACATTACATGCCCCACTGTGCCATTTCATTACATGCGCCACTGTGCCATTACATTACATGCCCCACTGTGCCATTACATTACTTGCCCCCACAGCGCCATCACTTGCCCCCACAGTGCCATCACTTGCCCCCACTGTGCCCCCACTGTGCCATCACTTTCCCCCCCACTGTGCCATCACTCATGTTTTGCAGCACAGTCTCCATCTGCTGCGAGCGTCCATGATTTGAAAGCCGCACCTTCTTCTCAGACTGTCCTGTGATAGGCGGAACACAAATTTTCCCAGCAGCGCCTCTGTTCTGTGTTCCGCCTATCACGGATGTCCTCTCGTCCGAGGATGAGAAGGCATCTGTGATAGGAGGAACATAGATCAGAGGCGCTGCTGGGAAGATTTGTGTTCCGCCTATCACAGGACAGTCTGAGAAGAAGGAGCGTCTTTTAAATCATGGACGCTCGCAGCAGACGAAGACTGTCACCGGCGTATAAGACGACCCCCGACTTTGGATGCATTTTTTTTTGCAAAGTTTAATAGGTTGCTGAATCCGTTCTACTAGCTTTTTTTTTGCTCTTTATAAATTGCTGTCACTTGTCGGCACTGGGGCATTGGGCCTCCACCTACCTCTTAGACCGGCTTTCTTTTTTTTTACTTTTTAGCCACTCTGAGGGGTGGGTAATTAGCCCTTAACATGGGCTATACTTTTGGAAATTTTTTGAATGAGGGGAGGGTGGGGGGGGGGGGGTCATGTTCTTCCCCTCATTCTGGGCCTAGATTAGGCCTTCAATTACTTTGCGTTTTGCTAATGTGCATTAGGGATGAGCCGAACACCCCCCTGTTCGGTTCGCACCAGAATTGTGAACTTTAGAACCCTGTTAAAGTCTATGGGACTCGAACACTTGAAATCTAAAGTGCTAATTGTAAAGGCTAATATGCAAGTTATTGTCCTAAAAACTGTTTGGGGACCTGGGTCCTGTCCCAGGGGACATGTATCAATGCAAAAAAAGTTTTAAAAACTAAAGTTTTTTCGGGAGCAGTGAATTTAATAATGCTAAAAGTGAAACAATAAAAGTGAAATATTACTTTAAATTTCGTACCTAGGGGGGGTGTAAAGTTAGCATGTGAAATAGCGCATGTTTCCAGTACATAGAACTGTCCCTGCACAAAGTGTAATTTCTGAAAGGAAAAAAAGTCCATCCCGCCGTGACTTCCAGGCTCACCCTCCGGGTCACGCTGACACCCCACGGAGGGGTAATCGGGACATGTGAACACGTGAGTGTTCGGATCTGGAATCGTGGTTCTGTGAGTTAAACTGTTTCTTCTTTCCTCCCGTACCCAGTTTGCCTCAATTCGCCCCTTTCCCTCCATGATCGCTTTGAGCTGCCTCTGTTGCGATTTGCACTGACTATGTACTGTGGGGTGGCGACCCTCTCCCATGACCTCACGCCAATAGCTCTGACGCGTCTTTAGACATAACTTGAGCCTAGCGGAACTTTAACTTGCTCCCCAAAAGGGCCCTACGAACCCTCATGTTGGTCAGCTTGCTCTTTTCAATGGCATTGGGAGGTCAGAGATGCCCCCGAGAGGTAGTAACTGAGCCGTCTCAGAAATAGCAGGAAACCAAAGGTTTAGAATACTTTACTTACGCAGTGGTAACATGCATGCTTCTCTTTTGCCTGGGAGGCTTCGGCCTAGCCCAGCTCACGCGGTTCTTGGTCTCTGGTTACTCTCGTGCGCCATTGGAAGTGAATCCAAATATGCTCTCACTATAGCCCATGCTAAAGCGTAGCACCAGATACGCCGCTATCCGAGCGATGCTGCTACACAGAGAAACCTGCTCTGACCTGCCCGGTGTGCTCCCTGAACTCGGAGCATCCGGGCAATGAGAGGGAAGGCTGCTTATTGATCCTTAGACCTTTTGGTTACTTGTCTTGCCCTGTGATTGCCTCGCTTAGGTTCTATGCCTATTCCTCCCAGGCGGTTAGACGTAGGCCATCACTGCCTTAAATACAAACTCCTGGAGAGGCCTCGCCCACTCGCATACCTGCCTATCAAGCTCTGAGGCTAGTTAAAGATTGGGACTGGGAACATTTTTGTTATCACTGTCATAGTGCCTTTTACTCTTACTCTTATTTTTCAGGAATTGTTTTGTTCTCAAGCACGGTAACCTGATCTACGATTCCATAGCTGAGTTGAACTAAGATGCAGTGGTTCAGGTTTCTAGTTTATGTGATATATGTTACTGTTATGTCTAAGCTGACGCAAAGTTACTTATTCCCTCACAGCTAGGTTCACGAGTTTACCCTTCACACCAGAACCTCTGAGGGACCTTCTCACACACCAGGTCTTTTGTGCCCTTCCTGGGCTTCCCTTAACTCTTTTGACCCCATATGGTTTCCAAATTGCTCTGCACTGTTTTTCTATTGTTAAAGTAGTTCATGGTAAACCACTATACATTTCCTTGTCATCCTCTCTAATGCCGAATCGCAGGTTCCCCTTCAGGTTTACTACCCCCACACAGCTGTCCAACAGGACTACAGCGGACGTTCCGGAACCCTCACCCACCTTGCCTTTCCTTCCCTACCCATCCCCCTCCCTATTAGGTGTCTCGATCCGTTTCGTAGTCACCTCCGTATGTACCCTTTCATCGAGGAAACTGTCGAGAAACTTGACGAGCCAAAAAGAGAGCAAGTTCTCTATTTTCTCGACGGGAATGGAGAAACTTGCCTTGTCGATGTCCTTGACAGCCTAACAAGGAACTCGACGAGGAAAACGATGTGTTTCGCCCGTCGAGTTTCTCAGTCGTGTGTACGAGGCTTTACAGACAGAAAAGAGCGAATCGTCATTTACTAACACGGAATCAGCTAAAAGCAGCCCAAAGGCGATTAGAACTTCCCCTTCAGAGTGCCGTCGTACGTGTTGTACGTCACCGCGCTTTGTTCATAATTTTCCAAAAACGATGGTGTGTGGGCAACATCGTTTTTAATAATGAAGTTAGAAAAACTTTGTTTTTTGGACATGCTGAAAAACGTTGTTTTTTTTCATGCCGAAAAACGACTGTGTGTACGCGGCATAATATTTCTTGTGAGCTGAGTGACTTGCAGTAAAACAGAAGGATGTGTTTGACATACTGTAGCTGTGAGAGGAGTCAGAAAATGTCTGGATCCTCTGAAAACGATGTGTTCCGTCTTACAGATTCTACATTACCAGCATGCATTTTTTATCTTTCTATTATTTCTTTTTAAGCTGTTTTCCCTGCTAAAAGAACTTAAATATTCCTTTGATTCGGCTGAGCCAGTGCCATTCTTTAATGAATATGGAGAATTTGTTTATCACTACAGAATAACTAACTGGATACTGGAAGAAGATTTTACTGCAGATTATAACGAAGTGGGAAACTTTACACCCTGGGCTCCAGAAGGTCAGAAGCTTCATGTCAACCATAAAGCCATAACATGGAAATTTCCTAATAAGGTGGGACTATGATATAAATGTGAGTATTAATAAAGATGAAGTCGATATGGAAATTGAAAGGACAATACGTACAGTATCTCACAAAAGTCTCACATTTTTGCAAATATTTTCTTCTATATTTTCATGTGACAACACTGAAGAAATGACACTTTGCTACAATGTTGTGTAGTGAGTGTACAGCTTGTATAACAGTGTACATTTGTTGTCCCCTCAAAATAACTCAACACACAGCCATTAATCATTCTCCCCGGTGTCATGTGACTCATTAGTGTTACAAGGTCTCAGGTGTGAATGGGAAGCAGGTGTGTTAAATTTGGTGTTATCGCTCTCACTCATACTGGTCACTGGAAGTGCAACATGGCACCTCATGGCAAAGAACTCTCTGAGGATTTGAAAAAAATAATTGTTGGTCTACATAAATATGGCATAGGCTATAAGAAGATTGCCAAGACCCTGAAACTGATCTGCAGCATGGTGGCCAAGATTATATGAGTGCTGCCAGTATTGCTGCAGAGGTTGAAGGGGTGGGGGGGTCAGCCTGTCAGTGCTCAGACCATACGCTGCACACTGCATCAAATTGGTCTGCATGGCTGTCGTCCCAGAAGGAAGCCTCTTCTAAAGATAATGCACAAGAAAGCCTTCAAACAGTTTGCTGAAGACAAGCAGACTAAGGACATGGATTACTGGAACCACGTCCTGTGGTCTGATGAGACCAAGATAAACATATTTGGTGTCAGATGGTGACAAGCGTGTGTGACGGCAACCAGGTGAGGAGAACAAAGACAAGTGTGTCTTGCCTACAGTCAAGTATGGTGGTGGGAGTGTCATGGTCTGAGGCTGCATGAGTGCTGCCGGCACTGGGGAGCTACAGTTCATTGAGGGATCCATGAATGCCAACATGTACTGTGACATACTGAAGCAGAGCATGATCCCCTCCCTTCAGAGACTGGGCCGCAGGGCAGTATTCCAACATGATAACGACCAAAAACACACGTCCAAGACGACCCCTGCCTTGCTAAAGAAGCTGAGGGTAAAGGTGATGGACTGGCCAAGCATGTCTCTAGACCTAAACCCTATTGATCATCTGTGGGACATCCTCAAACAGAAGGTGGAGGAGTGCAAGGTCTCCAACATCCACCAGCTCCGTGATGTCGTCATGGAGGAGTGGAAGAGACTCCAGTGGCAACCTGTGAAGCTCTGGTGACCTCCATGCCCAAGAGGGTTAAGGCAGTGCTGGAAAATAATGGTGGCCGCACAAAATATTGACACTTTGGGCCCAAATTGGACATTTTCACTTAGGGGTGTACTCACTTTTGTTGCCAGCGGTTTAGACATTAATGGCTGTGTGTTGAGTTATTTTGAGAGAACATCATATTTACACTGTTATACAAGCTGTACACTCACTACACAACATTGTAGCAAAGTGTCATTTCTTCAGTTTTGTCACATGAAAAGGTATAATACAATTTTTACAAAAATGTGAGGGGTGTACTCACTTTTGTGAGATACTGTACATCAAAATGTAGGTTATGCGCTCCAATCACCTTACATCTCACACACTTGAGCCTAAATTATAACTTTTATTACAGAATTAAATAAAATAAAAATGTTGTCTTAAATTTTGAAAAATTTATTTTAAGAAATGGCTTGATACCAACAGTCAAGAGCAAAGTTCACATCCAGAGGAATCCATGTTCACTGGATACTCAAATTCATTATAAGAATTCTGATCTGAGCTCACTCACTTCACACAGATGCAGTCTCTGATCGAGGTAGTCAAACCTACACTGAGCTCCCTCTTAAACAGGCCATCTATTATCCAATTTCCTTTCCTTCTACCACTTGTGGAAGGAAAGACAATTGCCTGATTACCCTATCAACACATTGTTCTATGCCAGTGGGGAGAACGCCAGCAGAACACAATGATTGGTGTATTTCCAGCTTATATCCAGCGCAGTGGCGGCTGGTGCTCAAGATTTTTTTGGGGGGGCGCAAACGAAAAAGAAAAGAATTGCAGCCTCACTGTGCCCATCAAATGCAGCCACTGTGCCATCAATTGTCACCACTGTGCCATGCCATCAAACGCATCCACTGTGCCATCAATTGTCACCACTGTGCCATGCCATCAAACGCATCCACTGTGCCATCAATTGTCACCACCGTGCCATGCCATTAAATGCAGTCACTGTGCCATGCCATCAAACGCAGCCACTGTGCCATCAATTTGCACCACTGTGCCATGCCATCAAACGCAGCCATCAAACGCAGCCACTGTGCCATGCCATCAAACACAGCCACTGTGCCATCAATTGTCACCACTGTGCCATGCCATCAAACGCATCCACTGTGCCATCAATTGTCACCACCGTGCCATGCCATTAAATGCAGTCACTGTGCCATGCCATCAAACGCAGCCACTGTTCCATCAATTTGCACCACTGTGCCATGCCATCAAACGCAGCCACTGTGCCATGCCATCAAACGCAGCCACTGTGCCATCAATTGTCACCACTGTGCCATGCCATTAAACGCAGCCACTGTTCCATGCCATCAAACACAGCCACTGTGCCATCAATTGTCGCCACTGTGCCAATTGTCACCACTGTGCCCTTTAATTGTCGCCACTGTGCCCATTGATGTCACTGTGCCCTTTAATTGTCGCCACTGTGCCAAATTGTCGCCACTGTGCCCATTCATGCCGCTGTGTCAATTGTCCCCACTGTGCCCATTGTCCCCACTGTGCCAAATTGTCGCCACTGTGCCCATTCATGCCGCTGTGTCAATTGTCCCCACTGTGCCCATTGTCCCCACTGTGCCAAATTGTCCCCACTGTGCCCATTCATGCCGCTGTGCCAATTGTGCCCATTGTCGCCACTGTGCCCATTGATGTCACTGTTGCCTTTCTTAACCGCTGTGCCCTGTAAAATGCCCCCTTCCCCCCCCGCCCGGCACTTACATTTACTGGAGTCAGCCATCCACGTCCCTCGATGTCTTCTCCTGCCCTCGATGACGCTTCAGCCAATCAGGTTACCGATAGCCAGAATCGGTGAACCTGATTGGCTGAGACGCCTGCCAGTCTTATCCAAGGAACGCACCGCCCGTACGTCCCGAGGATAAGCATTCGTAAGCCGACTACAGCCCGTACAGCCAACCAGCTGCTGTTATTCAGGTGGCCGGCGCTCTAGGTCCGGCCATCTGAATAGACCAGCGGCAGCGGCGACAATAATCTAGATTCATGCAATGCAATGAATCTATGTTATTAGTCAGTGGCAGTGCGGAGCCAGAGGGGGCGGCGCTCCAGCGCCCTCTATGGACGAAGCGCCACAGATCCAGCAGCATTAAAATCATTCGGGAAAAACCCAACAGGCTGGTTGTACACAAGTCGATCATTGGATCGACTTGTGTAAAACCAGGGTGCCCATACATGGATTAAAAATGTGTCTGCTCTCTGCTGAACTGGCCAAATTCTGATTCATGTACGGCTGACTTTGCTCTAATAGGTTGTACCTCAATACACTTAACCACTTGCTTACTGGGCACTTAAACCCCCCTCCTGCCCAGACCATTTTTCAGCTTTCAGCGCTGACGCACTTTGAATGACAATTGCACGGTCATACAACACTTTACCCAAATTAAATTTTTATCATTTTTTTTCCCACAAAATTTATTTTGGTGGTATTTGATCATCATAAAGATTTTAAAAAAATATATATATATTTTTTATATTTTGTAATAAAATGTTGCAAACTGGTAATTTTTCTCCTTAATTGATGTACACTGATGAGGCTGCACTGATGGGCTGCACCTATGAGCACTAATAGGCGACACTGGTGGGCACTGATAGATGGCACTGGTGGGCACTGAGAGGTGACACTGAGAGGTGGCACTGATGGGTGGCACTGAAGGGCACTGATAGGTGGCACTGGTGGGCACTGAGAAGTGGCACTTAAAGGTGGCATTGATAGGTGGCACTGATAGCTGGCAATGATGGGCACAGATGGGTGGCAGTGATGGGCACTGATGGGTGGCAGTGATGGGCATTGATGAGTGGCAGTAATAGGCACTAATGGGTGGCAGTAATGGGCACTGATAGGCAGCACTGCTAGGTGGCACTGATGAGGCACTGATTGGCATCACTGGTGGGTATTGATAGGTGGCACTTGTGGGCATTGGTAGGTGTCACTCATGGGCATTGATAGGTGGCACTGGTGGGCACTGTGGGCACTTGCAGGTGGCACTGACAGGGGGTACTGGCAGGGGGTACTGACAGCACAGAGGAGACAGAGGTGCTTCCTTCCTCTTCGGGACCGATGTCCATTTCATAGAAGCCGGTGATTGGCTTGTTTTTCTCCTCACCCTATCAGCGTAAATAACTGTAACTGTAAATAGTAATAGTAAAAAAACATAACAGGACCTCTAAAAATGAGATCTGGGGTCAAAAAGATCTTAGATTATGAGTATTGGAATTTCCTTTCCTGCCGATGTATAAGTGCGTTAGGCAGTCGGTAAGCGGTTAACCTGTTGCCGACCAGCCGCCGACTTTAAACAGTGGCAGGTTGGCTACCCTACGCAAATCGCCGTAGCGCTTTAAGGGGTATAGGGGGCCTGCTGCGTGACGTAGGAGCTGATGCACGTGCCCGGTGGCCGTAATGTCTGCCGGACACCCGCTATCGCTCCTGAGAGAGACAGTGCTTCTGAGGGTGGGGAATCACGACTATCTCCCTGGTGATAGTGATCAGGCCTAGCAGCCAATCATATTTCCATTTTTTCTTTCAGGTTCCGATATCTCGATGTTCAGGACCCTGCTTGCCTGGTAACAGAAAGAAGATCGGAACTTCAATTCATAAATGTTGCTATGAGTGCATCCCGTGTCCAGAAGGAGAGATGTCCAACATTTCTGGTAGAGTGTATATTTGCTGCTGTGTGATAGTAAATAATGATGTGTGATTTCTTTGGACTTGCTCTGCCAGTACTGACAGTTCGAATTTAAAGGGTCACTAAAGGATTTTTTTTTAGCTAAATAGCTTAATTTACCTTACTGCAGTCCTGTTTTCATGGAAAGTAGCAAAGGACGGATGGACGGCCTCACACCAAAGAACTCTTGAGTTGTCTTTATGAAGGAACATGAGCAAACACCGCAAATACACAGCAGAAATCAAAACAGCCAACGCGTTTCACACTTAGTTAGTGCTTATTCATGGCCAATGGCCATGGATTTCTGCTGTGTATTTGCGGTGTTTGCTCATGTTCCTTCAATAAAGACAACTCAAGAGTTCTTTGGTGTGCGGCCGTCCATCCGTCCTTTGCTACTTTCCATTGCCTAGTGCATTGCCAGCACCCACATCCACCTGGACTTATCCACAATTGCACTTGGGATTTCCCTGGAGCGGTGAACCCCACCTCGCTCAGTCCTCATTGTTCGTTTTTGCTATGATGTTGCTGAAATCCTTCTCTGTTCTGAACAGTCTGTTTCCTGATGAAAAAAGTCATGGGAGCTTTCTCTCTGTGGCACTAATCAAGGAGGTGTGATTACTATGTGTCTTAAACCCCTCAGAACCAATCACTTTCATTTTACAAACCATCACTGCCCTCCATTGGCTCTGTGTCTCTGTACTTCACAGAAGCATGAAACTAGATGCATAAACGAAACTGAAGCTGCAGGTGCATTCAATGGCGGCCCGTCCATAGGGACGCCCGGGCGCCGCCCCCCCTCCTGTAGTCACAAACAAAAAAAAACGGGCCCAATTTTTATTTGGCTTAAAATGTCATTTTTAAATTTTAACTGCAGTGATGGCGGCCGTCTATAGAGGGCACTGCAGCGCCACCCTCTCTCGCCATTAACATATGTTCATGCATTGTATTGCACGAATGTTATTGTTGGTTGCCAGCTGCCTGGTCTATTCAGATAACCGGACATAGGGCGCCGGTTACCTGAATAACGGCAGCTGGTTGGCTGAGCGGAAGTGCCTATCAAATTGTTAAATTGTTAGTTAGGCAATGTCTCTGTTAGATAGAAGGTCATTGTTTGTACCTGTGTAAAGGGCCATGTTGGCCCTTGTTCGGCTCAGTAAATACTGGCCGGCTGCTGTTTTTTTTTTCTATGTCTCTTGTATAACTAATAAAAATATATTTTTTTTTTTTTTAAAGTGCACTTGGAAGTGCAGTCGCTGTAAATCTGAGGGGTAGATCTGGAATGAGGAGAAGCTCTGCTGATTTTATTAGCCAATCATATGTAAGCTAAAATGCTGTTTTTTATTTTCCTTGCAGGTCCCCCTCGGATCTACAGCGACTGCACTTCAGTGCAATTTCAAGTGCACTTTGCATTTGTAGTTTGCCCTTGTAGTGCAAAGTGGATTTTCCTTTAGTAAATGACCCCCACTATGTACCTCTACTCATTCACATAATGGGGCTGGGATCTGGGACCCACTTCTTAGAGGGGCTTCAAGATTCCAATAAGCTACCTCCTGCATCCCATCAACCACCGGGCCAGGGTTGTGGGGAAGAGGTCCTTGTCCTCATCAGCTTGGGGACAAGGTGCTTTTGACACCATGTTGAGGGCAATGCAGCCTGGTATGGTTCAGGAGGGGGTGCCTGGTGGGTTGCATGAACAATAAGAGTCTGGTATGGATTTTGGGGGGAACACATGTTTTTTTTTTTTTATTGGGCCCTGGTATGGATGGGTTAGGGGCCCCTATGCAGTTTTTCTTTTTCAATATTGACCAGTGGCGTAACCAGAGTTATGGGCGCCCGGGGAAGAATTCCCCCTCTTATAACCACTTCCCGACCTCCTCATGTACATTTATGTCGGCAGAATGGCACGGACAGGCACAATCACGTACCTGTACGTGCCTGCCTAGACGTGGGTGGGGGGTCCGATCGGGACCCCCCCCGGTACATGCGGAGGTCGGGTCCGCTCGGGGAGCGATCCGGGACGACGGCGCGGCTATTTGTTTATAGCCGCTCCGTCGCGATCGCTCCCCGGAGCTGAAGAACGGGGAGAGCCGTGTGTAAACGCGGCTTCTCCGTGCTTCACTGTGTCGGCGCATCGATCGCGTCATTCCCTTTATAGGGAAGACACGATCGATGACGTCATTCCTACAGCCACACCCCCCTACACTAGTAAACACACACAAAGTAAACCCTAACTCCTACAGCGCCCCCTGTGGTTAACTCCCAAACTACAACTGTCATTTTCACAATAAAGAATGCAATTTAAATGCATTTTTTGCTGTGAAAATTACAATTGTCCCAAAAATGTGTCAAAATTGTCCGAAGTGTCCGCCATAATGTCGCAGTCACGAAAAAAATCGCTGATCGCCGCCATTAGTAGTAAAAAAAATAAAAAAAATAAAAATGCAAAAAAACTATCCCCTATTTTGTAAACGCTATAAATTTTGCGCAAACCAACCGATAAACGATTATTGGGATTTTTTTTACCAAAAATAGGTAGAAGAATACGTATCGGCCTAAACTGAGGAAAAAAAAAATGTTTATATATGTTTTTGGGGGATATTTATTACAGCAAAAAGTAAAAAATATTGCATTTTTTTCAAAATTGTCGCTCTATTTTTGTTTATAGCGCAAAAAATAAAAACCGCAGAGGTGATCAAATACCACCAAAAGAAATCTCTATTTGTGGGGAAAAAAGGACGCCAATTTTGTTTGGGAGCCACGTCGCACGACCGCGCAATTGTCTGTTAAAGCGACGCAGTCCCGAACTGTAAAAACCCCTTGGGTCTTTAGGCAGCAATATGGTCCGGGGCTTAAGTGGATATAAACATCCACTCTGATTGGATCCCCTTTAGCCCTCACCTGTCCTGCCAGCAGACATACCTCAATAAATTATCCCTGATGAGAGAGTCGTCGCAATTCAGCAGCAGTGTAATCCAGAGAGCGGAGAAGTTTATTAGAGTGTATAGTGAGAGGTGCGGGCTCGCAGGCTATGCACAGTATTGTACAGCATATACTGTAGCTCTCTTCAGCCCCGGAGACACCAAGCCACCTGTGGGGATTCCCTGTGCCTGCCGCAGCTGCCATCAGAGCCTCCTCCTCCCTACTATCGGCTCCGCCGCCTCAGCACTTGCCTCGTGTTATGTATGACTGCGAGCGGGAACTTTTCTTAAAAAAAAAAAGTGACGCACGGCCACGGTGTCTAGCTGTGAAGCTCTGTTGTGGACATGGGAGGATCCTTGGAGGGCGTGGTTTGGGGGCACGACGTCAGAGCAGCAGCTGGCTGGCAAACGCTCCTCGAAATGTGACGGCAGTGAGTGGAGAATGAGTGGGTGGGCGGGGGGGGCGCCGGCACCCCCCCTCAGCTCATCGCCCGGGGGCGCCGGCACCCCCCCTCAGCTCATCGCCCGGGGCAGACACACCGGCGCCCCCCTCGGTTGTTACGCCACTGATGTTGACTCTTTTGTTTACATTCTGCCGTCAGAATGACTCATTGTTTTAAGGAAGCTGGCAGGTTCTGGCTCCTTAACAAGTGATGATCCTTGCTGCTGACAGCTCGCAGTAGTAATTATTAGGAGTAATAATAGTAGTAGTTCAAAACAGCATGTGGACTGCATCAACTCACAGTACAGCTGCCCCTTGAAATTGCACTGGAAACTGGATTGAAATCGCACCACGTCAGTTTGAACCTAGCCTGACACCATATTAACCCTTCTGCCACATACTTACACTCCTAAGACCTTGATAATTGTAATATTACTGATACCTACATAATTATGGTTAGAAAATAAAGCAAAAAAACTCAAATGAGCTGAATAGACAGAACATTTATTTATCAAGGTTCTGGGTGTATCTTTTTTTAAAAGTGAAAATAGAAAAAATTCAGCGCTGGGAAATAATAATAATCAATGAAATAATATGCAAGCCAGCACTGTGAATGTATTCATAAAACAATTCCCAAAGTATAAAAGAAGAAAAATGCGGAGCAAAGTTACAATATAAATAGTAAAAAATGATAAAAAATGTGTAAATTGTCCAAGTGCAAATAAAGTGTCCTTTAAATAAATAAATCCAGCAGGGGTGAGAGTGAAGAGGAGACACCAGAGGGAAATCCACCACCAAGGTAAAGATGGACTCTCACCTCATTGCTTCGACCCATAAAGAGTCACAAAGCATATCAGCATCCAAAGCTCAGTTAGGAACAGCCTCCAATCTCCAGCATAACACCAATTCGCATAGATATCCAAGGGTCACCATAAAAGAAAGACACAAGAACTAAGTGCTCTCTGTATAAACCGGCAATATTTAATAAGAAACAGTAGTGCACTTACATTTAGAATCACTCTGAGCCGAGTGCGAGCAAAGCAGCATGTACAGCAATGATCCAAACACAGCGGCGATAATCGAGGGTGACGTCCGTGCGTAACTCCTCCCCCTTCGTACGCGTTACGTCCCGTGGGCGGGACTTCCTCAGCGTCGGGTGAGAGAGAACGCCGGACGTCCATAGTAACATAGAATATATAGTAAAAACACGAGTGAGCAGCCAATCAGGAAGCTCCCGGTTGTAACCAATGAGAATGCTCAATGGCCAACAACATCCGGGGCAAAGGGCGCTGCCTGTCAAATTACTCTGAGATATGGCCAATAGAATAACTAAACGGCCAATAACTTCCATTACAGAAGTCATAACTCAATTGAGATTCGACAGCCACTCGAAAGGAGTCTCAGGATGTGGCCAGGAAAGAAAAAACTAAACTGGGATCACACATCGTGGACTGGGCACAGAGTCAGTAATAGACAAAAAATAAAAATAAAAAATAAATAAAATGGAGAGGCAGAATTAATTAATTAATACCGGACTGACACTGAATGGAAAGGAAAAAGAAAAAGGAAAAAACCAGACAGTAGTGTCCAATAGCTCTCAAAATTAATTAATTAGCTGGATATAGAGACTATATAAAATCCCCATAAAATTTAAAAACACAGTTTTATAAAAATTATACAGAGAAGCCAGCTATATATATTAAAAATATATAAAAAATTCCCATAAAATTTATAATGTATATATAAATTTATATACAAAAACGGACGTCAACCTCAATCATCGTCACTTTAACAGTAACAAATACCTATAAATTAAAGCTAACTAGAACAGAGATAAAATAATGCAGACAACACTAATATAAAATTACATTGATATAAAAATAAAATAAAACAATTTAATTAATTACCGGTTAGAAATGAAACAATTTAAATCAAACTCAACGTTGAGACCCCCAGGCGAGGCAACCTTGAGCTACTTGTGACACTGAAGGAGTTATATACATGTTACAATGTGATTGTGGGCTTCAATACGTAGGTCGTACCTCACGTGCCCTACATGTCCGCGTTGGCGAACATATCAGTTGCATTAAACGAGGTGTGAAGACACACAGTGTGTCAAAACACTTTAGACATTTTCACAACCGTGATCCTAAATGTTTGAAATTCTGGGGTATTGAGAGAGTGTCTCGGCATTGGAGGGGGGGGCACTTTATCCGCCAGTTAAGTAGACGAGAATCTTATTGGATCTTTGAGCTCAAGGTTGCCTCGCCTGGGGGTCTCAACGTTGAGTTTGATTTAAATTGTTTCATTTCTAACCGGTAATTAATTAAATTGTTTTATTTTATTTTTATATCAATGTAATTTTATATTAGTGTTGTCTGCATTATTTTATCTCTGTTCTAGTTAGCTTTAATTTATAGGTATTTGTTACTGTTAAAGTGACGATGATTGAGGTTGACGTCCGTTTTTGTATATAAATTTATATATACATTATAAATTTTATGGGAATTTTTTATATATTTTTAATATATATAGCTGGCTTCTCTGTATAATTTTTATAAAACTGTGTTTTTAAATTTTATGGGGATTTTATATAGTTTCTATATCTAGCTAATTAATTAATTTTGAGAGCTATTGGACACTACTGTCTGGTTTTTTCCTTTTTCTTTTTCCTTTCCATTCAGTGTCAGTCCGGTATTAATTAATTAATTCTGCCTCTCCATTTTATTTATTTTTTATTTTTTATTTTTTGTCTATTACTGACTCTGTGCCCAGTCCACGATGTGTGATCCCAGTTTAGTTTTTTCTTTCCTGGCCACATCCTGAGACTCCTTTCGAGTGGCTGTCGAATCTCAATTGAGTTATGACTTCTGTAATGGAAGTTATTGGCCGTTTAGTTATTCTATTGGCCATATCTCAGAGTAATTTGACAGGCAGTGCCCTTTGCCCCGGATGTTGTTGGCCATTGAGCATTCTCATTGGTTACAACCGGGAGCTTCCTGATTGGCTGCTCACTCGTGTTTTTACTATATATTCTATGTTACTATGGACGTCCGGCGTTCTCTCTCACCCGACGCTGAGGAAGTCCCGCCCACGGGACGTAACGCGTACGAAGGGGGAGGAGTTACGCACGGACGTCACCCTCGATTATCGCCGCTGTGTTTGGATCATTGCTGTACATGCTGCTTTGCTCGCACTCGGCTCAGAGTGATTCTAAATGTAAGTGCACTACTGTTTCTTATTAAATATTGCCGGTTTATACAGAGAGCACTTAGTTCTTGTGTCTTTCTTTTATGGTGACCCTTGGATATCTATGCGAATTGGTGTTATGCTGGAGATTGGAGGCTGTTCCTAACTGAGCTTTGGATGCTGATATGCTTTGTGACTCTTTATGGGTCGAAGCAATGAGGTGAGAGTCCATCTTTACCTTGGTGGTGGATTTCCCTCTGGTGTCTCCTCTTCACTCTCACCCCTGCTGGATTTATTTATTTAAAGGACACTTTATTTGCACTTGGACAATTTACACATTTTTTATCATTTTTTACTATTTATATTGTAACTTTGCGCCGCATTTTTCTTCTTTTGTATCTTTTTTTATCCATGCTCTACTGTAGCAATTATTCATTTGGAACCATTGATCAATATTTGAATTGGAGTTGCCTATCTATAACATGTCCTATTCAATAGAGCAGGGGTGCCCAACCAGTGGCCCAGGGGCCACATGTGGCCCGTGGAGCCCTCTGATGTGGCCCATGACCTCCTGCTCTGGGATGGTGGGTTGGCAAGCCCAGATCACAGTTTGGCAATCTGCCATCCCAGAGCATCGGTTTTGTGAATGAAGCCAGCGGTAGGGCAAGCAAGCGGCTGCACAGCAGAGCCACATAAGCTGATGCTTCCTGTATAGCACTGGCTCCTGTCATAGGCAGAGTGATGCCCTGTGCCTGGTGCCAAAACAGCTGCTGATACCAGAATAGAAGACGTATTAAAGGTAAGTTTATTATTAAAATCACAGCGTATATATGGGCATGTCTGTTCTGCAGTGGCTACTGGGCTGCTTTCTAACTGATCCAAAGGTGCAGTGAGGGCCCATAGAGTAGAGTGGGCTGTGTCTGTGTCCTCTTTCCATATGCAGAGTGGACATGAGCCTGTCTTTCACCCGCTTCGCTGATTGTGGCCCGCGACCGATTACTAAGTCGCTTAAGTGGCCCTCACTCTTCAAAAGGTTGGGCACCCCTGCAATAGAGTGTTTGTTCCCCAAATGTTTTAATAAATATGTCCATCATGTGTCTTTTTCAATACTTGTAGACAGTGAAAATTGCATGAAATGTTTTGATGAAGAATGGCCAAATGAGAACAAGGATCAGTGTGTTCCAAAACTTATGGAATTTCTCTCTTATACTAATGATCTAATTTCTGCAGTATTTTCATCTATTTCCATACTTTTTTGCCTTCTGACTGGTTTAATATTGGGAATATTTATACATTACCGGGACACCCCCATTGTTAAAGCTAATAACCGGAACCTGAGCTATCTTCTCCTGGTCTCCATCATGCTGAGCTTCCTCTGTGTCTTCTTGTTCCTCGGCCGTCCAGTAGATGTGACCTGCATGCTGCGTGTAACCTCTTTTGGCGTCATCTTCTCAGTTGCTGTCTCTTCTCTACTTGCCAAAAGTATCATGGTGTGTATTGCTTTTAAATCAACCAAACCTGGAAGTCCCTGGAGGAAATGGATGGGAGCCAGATTTCCTATTTCTATAATGTTGGTGTGTTCCCTGATTCAAGTAATCATATGCATGACTTGGTTATCCATTTCTCCTCCATTCCAGGATAAAGACACTCACTCTTATGAGGGAAAGATCATCATTCAGTGTAATGAGGGTTCAGTTATCGGCTTCTACTCTGTCCTGGGATATATGGGACTTCTGGCAGCTGTGAGTTTCATTATAGCTTTTTTAGCCCGGACATTACCGGACAGTTTTAATGAGGCCAAGTACATCACCTTCAGCATGCTGGTGTTCTGCAGTGTCTGGATTGCCATGATCCCGGCCTATCTGAGCTCTAAAGGGAAAGACATGGTGGCTGTGGAGATTTTTGCCATATGGGCATCAAGTTCTGGACTTCTTGGCTGTATATTTTTTCCAAAATGTTACATAATTCTTATTAGACCTGACCTGAACACAAAAACAGGTTTGCTTGGAAACAGAACCAAAGAGGTCATTATTTATTAAAAACAAAATAAACTCAATCTGTCAATAAACTGTATAGGAATAATATTAACATTTTAGACACATGTACCGTATATTGCAATAAAAGATTTGGTGTATTTACTCTGTAGAGCACTGCTTAAAGCTCCTATTTTTTCTCCTCGGTTTGGGGTGTTAGGGTTGGGGATACGTATACCATAAGGCACAATGTAATACAATTAAAAACAATAGCTCCAAAAACATCTGTAAGTGATTTACAATGAACACGGGCATAGCCTGTGTATCAATGTTCAGGCAGTCCCCGAGTTACAAACGCATTAGGGACTGTAGGTTTGTTTGTAAGTGGAATGTGTTCGCAAGTCGGAACACTGCTTGTAAGTGTAACTTCCGCCTGTGCAGGGATGTGGGATGTTCCAGCTTCCGCCTGTGCAGGGATGTGGCATGTTCCGGGCACTTCTGGGGCTCTTCTGGCCATGCAGTACATAAAGGAATGCAGTGTGGAATGTGGCAAGATAGCTGCTTGGGGGTATTCAGGACCATCGTGGAACACAAGCAGAGGGGATTGAGGCCGTTCGTAAGTAGGAGTCGTTCGTAAGTCGGGGACTTCCTGTATGGTACACCAGGAGCACAGAAAGGTAAAATAAGTAATAACTAAACCAGCCAGGCTGGTACAAGATACATAAGTAGCTCTAGCCCTGTTGGTGCCGCTGGATAGAATGGGTCCTGAGTTCTTTGCCTCAACATTCTTAAGAACCTTAGCCCCTCTTACACAACGGGTTGAGTTTAAATTCATATAATAACACAGGACATCAATACAATATCTGGGAAAAGCATCACAATTTTACCAGGGAGGTTGTGAGGGTTTTCCCCCACGGCCATGTGCTCTTGATTTATCTCCCCACTGTATGCTGCACAATGGTGGCAATTAGTAGTTACATTATCCACGTGACTACAGGCACACAAATGTGAAATGTAAGTACTGTAAGTATCTTCAGCTTTTTTTGCTACGTTTGGGCACATATATGTTGGATGCACAGTACCTCCAGTTTATACAACTCTACTGCATTTGTTCATTGAGCCCTTATAATTCATTAGGTTTATGTCCTTTGAATTGTGTTCTACTTGTGGAGGCTTTGGAATGATCCTGGTGCTCTTGTATGCATTGTGTATTGTGTTCTCTGCCATATGTAGTAAGGTGCCTTACTTGACATATTTTCCTATATACATGTTTTTATGTACATTTATATGTGCTTATGACATTTATCACTGTTTATATTTTTAGACAGTTGTTCAATCTGTTGCTCTTGAGAACCCCCAGACGAAGACCCTTGAGGCGAAACGTGTAGGGATATTAACAATTTTTGGGGATCTAAAGCTTTTCCTTTAATGAAGAAAGTCCAATCATCCTGTGCAAATTTTGCATTTACTGTTGCATGTATTTTATTAGTGTCTTAAGATTGTATTTAATACAATTATATTTGTATTTTTATATATATTTGCCTTTCCAAAAGTCCCTTCCATAAACCTCCTTTCTGTATCTACTTACCGTGATGTGACACATCATGGCTACCAAACTGGGCATTCAGATAAGTATTTTTGAACACAGGATATCACTGAAAGTAATACTTAGTACCCAGTAGTAATGCTATATCAAAGAAATCTATGGGCTCAGCCCTTCCTTCTCTGAGCTGGCCGCTCAGCTGTCGGCTAATTGCCAGCTCCTATCTCTCCACATTGAGAGCCGGTTCACACTGGGGCGGCACGACTTCGGGGGCGACTCGGCAAGGCGACCTGAAGTCGACTTCAGAGGCTACTTGCAAAATGACTTCTGTATAGAAGTCAATGCAAGTCGCCCTGAGTCGCCCCCGAAGTCGTACAAAAACCTTTTTCTAAGTCGGAGCGACTTGTGTCGCTCCTATTAGAACGGTTCTAATAACTACAATCGGACACGACTTGTCAGGCGGCTGAGTCGCCTGATGAGTCGCCCCAGTGTGAACCGGCTCTGACTCACCCGTTGATGATTTCCTAATTTGACAGGCCTGTGGATGCAGATGTATGGTTCCAAACACAGAGTATGCATTTGGGGCCACTCACCCAGACCTGCACATTTATCAAATTAGGAGGCTGAGTTCATACAGCCCCTGCATCCCCATAGAGTAACAAATGACAACAAATCACTCATTCACATACTCCTACCGTGTTTCCCCGAAAATAAGCCCTACCCTGAAAGTAAGACCTAGCGTGATTATCAGAGCGGGCTGCAATATAAGCCCTACCCCGAAAATAAGCCCTAGTAAATTTCATAAAAAATCATGTAATCCGTTTTGTAAAACTGGGGCAGTGTCTGTTTGTTGCTGTATTAAAAATCGCTTATTTACACCCACCGCTGACCCGCTGGAGGTCCTCTTCTCCCGGCTGACGTCTGCTGCCCCTCTCTCTTCAGTTCACGGAGCGGGCTGACGTCAGAGCGAATCTCAGCTCTTCTCTTTCCTCCCCTCCTCCCCGCTGATGTCGCCCCTCCCCGCCGATGTCGCCCGCCCCTCCCTCTTCAATTCATGGAGCACGCTGACGTCAGAGGGGATCTCGGCTCTTCTCTTTCCTCCCCGCTGATGTCGCCCACCCCTCCCTCTTCAGTTCACGGAGCTGGCTGATGTCAGCGACACTCTCGGCTCGTCTCTTTCCTCCTCTCCTCAGAGAAGTCAAGGGAGCTGTTATAAAAGGTACTTTATACAAAACTGTGGGAACACTGCACCATATACCACTAAAACAGACTACATAATGTCATAATGATTAACAATGAGGGGGGGGGGGGGCAGGGGAGGAGATGACAGAGGACATAGGACATTTTTATAAAATATTTTATTGATTTATTTCATGCTTTTTCTTAGGGGTTACAACCACTTTAAGACTGTCAGCTAGACAGACTTGAGACTTATTGCACGCTGTATATGTATACAGTATTAATACAGTAAATAAATAAGCCCTACCCCGAAAATAAGCCCTAGTGTTTTTTTTATAGCCAAAATTATTATAAGACCCAGTCTTATTTTCGGGGAAACACGGTATGTGAAATTGTCATTGCAAGGGTATAATG
Organism: Rana temporaria; assembly: GCF_905171775.1. Classification (NCBI taxonomy): domain Eukaryota; kingdom Metazoa; phylum Chordata; class Amphibia; order Anura; family Ranidae; genus Rana; species Rana temporaria. Next base: position 665,555,516 of record NC_053489.1, on the reverse strand, counting down.
AAAGTCACTGGAAGCAATATGAACATGAGTTCAGTCCAGAATGATAGGCCATCTCCATGAATATTACACAGTAGTGTACACAGTAGTGTATGTGTAGCTGCCCAATGGTACAAGTGTTGAATGCAGTAGTCAGGCCCATAGGCAAACCCATATCTGTAGATATGCATCACCTCCTCATTGGCAAGAAGTGCATGGGAAGGCAGGATGGTGATGTAGTTCCATACACAGCACAAAGGTAATTGCTAGGGATGCACTGATACCATTTTTTTTTACAATGAGTACCGATACTTTTTTTTTAGCACTTGCAGATACAAATTACCAATACCTACCGCAACTGTATTTTTTTTTTTTTTTTTATAAAAATATGTTAAAAGTGTAAATTGTAAATATTAATGAAAAAAGCAAACAAAAGAAAAGTATTGTTTATAAAATAGAAGTGAACAACAAAAAATCAGCAGGGAAATAATAATTACATGGAGGAGAGTAAGGCCCCGTACACACGAGAGGATCGATCCGCTGGAATTGATCCGCGGACCGGTTTCAGCGGATAGATCCCCTGGTGTGTACGATCCAGCGGATATTTTTCCGCTGATTTTTTTCCCCGGGGATGGATTTCCAGCGGATCAAAATTTCTTAACATGCTAAGAAATCTATCCGCTGAAATCCAGTCCAACGGATTGATCCGCTGGTCTGTACAGACTCACCGGGTCAATCCGTCCGAATCCATCCCTCGCATGCGTCGTAATGATTCGACGCATGCGTGGAAGTCCTTATATCACAGCGTCGCGCACGTCGCCGCGTCATCATCGCGGCGACGGCGCGACACGTCACCGCGGACGGAATTCCGCAGGGATTTTGATGTCATGGTTAGTACAACCATGAGATCAAACTCCGCCAGTGGATTTATCTGCAGAAACGGACCTCCGGACCGTTTCCGCGGATAAATCCTCTCGTGTGTACTAGGCCTAAGGAGTTGATTAAAGGGGTTGTAAAGGATTTTTTTTTTCATAATAAGCATCCTTTACCCGCGGACATTCCTCTTTTCACTTCCTCATTGTTAGTTTTTGCTCAGAAGTTGCTCTATTTCTTCTCTGTTCTGTTCACTTCCTGCTTGTCTGATTGTTACTCACCACCGTGAAGGGAGGCTTTACTGCGACGTGCTCGCCCCCTCCTGGGAACTACATCTGTGCGGCAGGATGCTCTCTATGTGTTAGAGACTTCAAGGAGGTGTGAATTACTGGGCGTGCCGCAATGCATACTGGGAAATGTAGTTCTTACCTGAACGAGCGCCGCAAACCAGGAAGTGAATGAGAGAACAGAAACTAGAACGCCGGAGGTGATATAGATGAAGGAATTTAATAGGTATTTACTCGTTTTTTAACTGGTTGCCGATCAGCTACCGCAGTTCTACGGCAGCAGGTCGGCTCTCCTGCGCTAGAGCCCGTAGCTCTACGTCGGCAGGCAAAGCTCCCGGTCCTGTCAGGGGAGAAATGCCTGACCGTCTGTTCATACAATGTATGAACAGCGATCAGTCATTTCCCCTAGTGAGGCCACCCCCTCCCCTACAGTTAGAACACACCCAGGGAACATACTTAACCCCTTCCCCGCCCCTTAGTGTTAACCCCTTCCCTGCCAGTGGCATTTTTATAGTAATCAATGCATTTTTATAGCACTGATCACTATAAAAATGCCAATGGTCCCAAAAATGTGTCAAAAGTGTCCAAAGTGTCCGCCATAATGTCGCAGTACTGAAAAAAAAATCGCTGATCGCCGCCATTACTAGTAAAAAAAAAAATATGAATACAAATGCCATAAAACTACCCCCTATTTTGTAAACGCTATAACTTTTGCGAAAACCAATCAATAAACGCTTATTGCGATTTTTTTTTACGAAAAATATGTAGAAGAATACGTATCGGCCTAAACTGAGGAAAAAAAATGTTTTTTTTCATATTTTTGGGGGATATTTATTATAGTAAAAAGTAAAAAATATTCATTTTTTTTAAAAATTGTCGCTCTATTTTTGTTTATAGCGCAAAAAATAAAAACCGCAGAGGTTATCAAATACCACCAAAAGAAAGCTCTATTTGTGGGGAAAAAAAGACGCCAATTTTGTTTGGGAGCCACGTCGCACGACTGCGCAATTGTCAGTTAAATCGACAAAGTGCCGAATCGCAAAAAATGTACTCACGCAGGAAATGATTCCTAGGTGGGGATGTCCATTGCAAATAGGAGAGCCACAGGGGGATATTTCCATGAATGGGATAAAATGTTACCAGTAGTTTTTGCCAAGATCAGAATGACCCCGGTAAAGCCACAGGGTAGTTTCCATTCTTATGGGTAGACTCTTTCCCACCCCTTGGGCGAGAACACCCCTTATCTTAGAAGCAGGAGATCTCGATCAGATAAGGGAGGAAAAATTTCAGAAAGTTAATTGAAACTTTAGACCAAGTTGAAAGAAATGTTGCTCGCACATCTCTTCTTTTTGTTCACAGAAACCAACATATCCCTTTGGACCTTCTACCACTAGAAGTCGCGGTGACCCGGACAGACATCCTAGTGGAGAATTCCCAAGCCTGGATCCATGTCAGTCGAGTAAAAAAGGTCAAAGTGTATTGTGCGAAGCAAGACAAGACACAGATAAAGCTTCAGTTCCAGACCAAGGAGGTGAAGCAGGTGTTGTAAATCCTCGAAAAGCGAATACAGAAAAATGACTTTGTTTACTGCTCAGGATTCTGAGAAACTTTGGACACTCCTGGGGCTGACCACACTTTCAGTGTTTCCCCCAACATGGATCCATAACACGTCTGTTGAGGTGCCTGATTATTATGATATAATCACGCAACATAGAAAGGAAGTAAATAAATTACAACAGGATGCAAGGAATATTGCTAAAACATGGAGCCCGTTTGGTGGAGGAGATTTTGGCTTAAAAGGGATCTTCTCCGGGTTAAAAGATATTGTATGGTATTTAACCACCTCTACATCAGACAACAGCCCCAAAATACATAACTTAGGGTCTAATACCACAGGGGATCCCATGTTGCTATGAATGAAGCGGATAACTTGCGACCAGTATGTCTGGATAACTGGACAGCTCCATATGAGGTGGTAGAACGTGCAGGAAGCACGGCCCCCCATGTGAATTGGTAATGGAGTACATTGTACCCCTATAATTTCACCCAAAAAAGTGAGAAAAATGCAAAATACAAACAAACACACACACCAAGTTGGGACAAGTCCTTTAATCTGGCACAAACAACATGTTGAGGTAACGCTGTGTTGGAATTTTGTCATTTTCAGTGGCGTTAGGTAAGCTTTATGTACAATATATATTTGCGTCAGCCTATCCAACATCTTGGGGGACATTGTTTTGGTTCCCTCAAGTATTTTGTCCCAGTCAGCATCTGCTATTGGGCCTATATCCAGTTCCCATGCTGTTTTGGCCTTTTGACTAATAGCTAATATACCCCGGTGTCTGATAGCATAATACAAATGTAATATAAGTTTGGAGGGGTCGTCACCCAAGACTATATTCAGCACTGGATGGGATTCTATCTCCATGTCTAGGTCTGGTATCTGGGTTCTAAGTGCATGTCGGAGCTGCAGGTACTTAAATACTAAGTGATGAGGGAGTGAATATTCTTCTTTAAGTACCTGAAACAGTTTGAGCCTAGAATTTGATATAACTTGGCGAAGGTACAGTATGTCGTGCCTAGCCTATACTACAGAATCAGGGATCGTTTCTAGCTCTGACATATGGCTGTTAAGCCATAAAGGGGTGTGGGAGATGAACCTCCCCACATTTTGTTTTTTAAGAGATATTTCCCATATCTATGGTGGTGTAGTAACTTCTCTGAGTTGTACCGCAAGGTTTGCCCAGCCAAACGCTTCCCACGAAGGATGGCCTAAATAGGTGTATGAGTCGGGTGCCGGGTTTGTCACAGACCAATGACCTGTACCGTTGTTGTTCTGTCGTGATAAATTGATAAATATAGGACAGTTGCACCGCCAGATAGTAGTCCTGCAGGTCTGGGAGGAAAACCCCTCCCATGTCCGCAGGGTTCTTTAGAATGTGCCAGGCTAGTTTGTGTCTACCATTCCCCCAGACAAATGAATTTAAAATATCTTCAATTTGCTTTAAAAAAATTTAAGGGCATGCCACACCATGTACAGAATTTTTGGCAGAATAATCATTTTATGATGTTTATGCGTCCCATCACCCCTAGGGGTAGCCTGGACCACGTCTGCGTTTTGAGTTTGAGCAATTTAACCAGTTAAGCCCCGGACCAATATGCAGCCTAAAGACCCAAGGTGTTTTTACAGTTCGGGACTGCTTTGCTTTAACAGACAATTGCGCGGTCGTGCGACATGGCTCCCAAACAAAATTGGTGTCCTTTTTCCCCCCACAAATAGAGCTTTCTTTTGGTGGTATTTGATCACATCTGCGGTTTTTAGTTTTTGCGCTATAAACAAAAATAGAGCGACAATTTTGAAAAAAATGCAATATTTTTTACTTTTTGCTGTAATAAATATCCCCCAAAAACATATATAAAAACATTTTTTTTCCTCAGTTTAGGCCGATACGTATTCTTCTACCTATTTTTAGTAAAAAAAATCGCAATAAGCGTTTATCGATTGGTTTGCGCAAAATTTATAGTGTTTACAAAATAGGGGATAGTTTTATTGCATTTTTATTAATTTTTTTTTTTTTACTACTAATGGCGGCGATCAGCAATTTTTTTCGTGACTGCGACATTATGGCGGACACTTCGGACAATTTTGACACATTTTTGGGACCATTGTCATTTTCACAGCAAAAAATGCATTTAAATTGCATTCTTTATTGTGAAAATGACAGTTGCAGTTTGGGAGTTAACCACAGGTGGCGCTGTAGGAGTTAGGGTGCACCTAGTATGTGTTTACAACTGTTTGGGGGTGTGGCTGTAGGAATGACGTCATCGATCGTGTCTTCCCTATAAAGGGAATGACGCGATCGATGCGCCGCCATAGTGAAGGACGGGGAAGCCGTGTTTACACACGGCTCTCCCCGTTCTTCAGCTCCGGGGAGCGATCGCGACGGAGCGGCTATAAACAAATAGCCGCGCCGTGGTCCCGGATCGCTCCCCGAGCGGACCCGACCTCCGCATGTAGCGGGGGGGGTCCCGATCGGACCCCCCACCCGCTAATAGGCGAGGACGTACGTGTACGCCCATGTGCCTGTACGTGCCATATTGTGGACGTATATGTACATGCGGGGGTCGGGAACTGGTTAAACAGTAGTGTAACATTCAGGGGCGTATAGTCAGTCCTGGTGACCTCCACTCCCAAATACTTCATTTTGGATACCCCGGAGAGTGGCAATGGAGGGGTTACTAATGGGGGGGGACGTCAATTAGAAGGATTTGGGACTTGTCCCAGTTTATGCACAGCCCAGAGTATCCTCCCATTTGTTCTATGATACACAGTGCGGCTTGTTGTGAAGGGCCCTAGTCAGCTAGGTATAGTACCGTGTCATCAGCATATAGTCCTATTTTGTCATGGTCCCGACAAAGGCCCTGGATGTCAGGGTGCGCTCTGATGGCAATGGCCAATGGCTCAGGAGCCAGGGCATATAGTAAAGGGGAGAGGGGACACCCTTGACGGGTACCTCTTTCCAGTGGGAACTGCTATTAGAGCCACCCATTCACAAATATTCTAGCCTTGGGTGTCTGATATAAAAGTTGGACCCATTTTACGAAACGTTGCCCAAATCCATAATTACGCAGACATTCCCACAGGTATGGGCACTCTACTGAATTGAAGGCCTTCGCCGTATGTAACGCCACCACCACCCTGGTCCCTAAGTTGTCGTGTCGCGCCTGGATATTCATAAACAGTCTCCTGATATTCATGGCTGTATTCTTCCCTGGAATGAACCCCGTTTGATCCACGTGAATCAATGTTAGTAGAGCAGCGTTCAACCTGGAGGCCAGTATTTTAGCTAGGATTTTAATATATACCTGCAGCAGTGAAATAGGCCGGTAAGATTTAGGGTAGTGGGGGTCTTTACCCGGTTTGGGGAGAACAATAATTTGGGCTTCCTGCATAGACTTAGGGAGGGAATTCAGTTTGGGGACAAGTGTCTCGGAATAGGATGCATAGAATTTTAAGGGCAGACCATCCAGCCCAGGTGCTTTAGATTTGGCCAACTGAGCAATTGCCTCTGTAATATCATGTACAGTAATTGGTGCATCAAGCATTTTAGCCTGTTCCTGATTAAGTCGAGGAAACTGTATGGTGGCCAGATAGGTCTGTATTTCCCTTTGCGTATATATACTTTGGGATTTATAGAGATTGCTATAGAATTTCTTGAAATCCCGCAGCAACTCCGGTCAGTGACTTGTCTCAGGTCAGTGACTAATAAAAGTGTAGCTGCTGACTTTTATTAATCAGACACTCATCTGTCCCACGGTCCAACAAAGCCCAGCTCTTCCCCTCCTCTCCTTGGCGCCGGTATGGTCACTGTGGGCACCCGGCTGTGGATTCACAGCCAGGCACACACATTCGCGAGCCGCTCTGCATGCTGTGACTGGCCGGGCAATCATCTGGGACCAGATGATTGCCGAGAGGGAGGAGGGAGAGGTGATCTCCCTTCCGGTGCCGTGGAGCCCCGGAGGAAATGTGGGAGCTGTATCCCTCTAAAAAGAGGGTATCTACCCCCCCCAAAAAAATGACATGCCAAATGTGGCATGTCAGGGGGTCACCGTCACTTAAAGCGGAAGTTCCATTTTTGGGTGGAACTCCCCTTTAAGTTGGTGGCACAGAAAGGATTAAAGGAATTCTGCATTTCTATTGTTTCACTTTAAGCCTTTTTAAATGAGCTGCTCACCACCAAACCAATTTTTACATTTGATTTTTTTTATGCATTGGTACATGCCCCCCTATGGAGTGCCCCACTACCCTTTGTTTGACAATCCCATGTCCACTAACCTTAAAAATGTAGAGAATAGATTTCCGAGATTCCCTCCCTATTGAATTCAATAGGGTTTGCCTTAAAGTGACACTAATGTTTTTTTTTTTAAATAACAAACATGTCATACTTACCCCCACTGTGCAGTTCGTTTTGCACAGAGTGGCCCCGATCCACCTGTTCTGGGGTCCCACGGCGCCTCTCGCGGCTCCTCCCCACATTAGATAACCCCATCTGGGAATCGCTCTCCCGTGGTAACTGCGGGCGAGCTCCCGAGTCATTCATTCAGGGTCCATAGCCGCCGAATGTATGACTCGGCCCCGCCCCCGGTGCCCGCATCATTGGATTTGATTGCCAGCAGCGGGAGCCAATGGTTGCGCTGCTATCAATCTATCCAATCAAGAGCCGTGAAGTTGTAGAGAAAGCGATGGCGGGGACGCGCTCACAGTAATTCGGGGCTCAGGGCCGGACACTGCAAGCTGTTTTTTCACCTTAATGCATAGGATGCATTAAGGTGAAAAAACACAAAGGTTTACAACCCCTTTAACTTTTGCACTTTGCAGATTTTTGGACATGCTGAATGAACCTGCTATTGAATTGAACCCGAGCAGATTCACTCATCACTAGCCAGTAGCAGCACCAGAAGAAGAGCTCTGTCTGCAGTATCCAGTTACAATCAAGGTATGTTTTTTACAGTACCCAGTAGCCATCCTTACCTAGAATACTTGTTATTTATTTAATTTGTGGCATTTCTGTTATTTTCTTATGCCGCCTACACATGACCGTTTTTAGGGTTCTAAAAAATTACGTTTTTTTAAATTTCATTAAAAACGATCGTGTGGGCTTCAGAGCATTTTTCGGGCTCTAAAAAATGGGCAAAAGTTGTTTCAAACATGCTCTATTTTTTCACGACGTTTTTAACGTTGTCGTTTTTAAGGTTGTAAAAAATGGTCGTGTGTGGGCTTTAACGACGTGAAAAATCTGCGCAAGCTCAGAAGCAAGTTATTAGACAGGAGCGCTCGTTCTGGTAAAACTACCGTTCGTAATGGAGTAAACACATTCATCACGCTGTAACAGACAAAAAAGCACGAATCGTCTTTTACTAACACAAAATCAGCTAAAGCAGCCCCAAGGGTGGCGTCATCCGAATGTAACTTCCCCTTTAAAGTGTCGTCGTGCGTGTTGTACGTCACCGCGCTTTGCTAGAGCATTTTTTTTTCACGATCGTGTGTAGGCAAGGCCGTTTTAATGATCAAGTTGAAAAAAACTTTGTTTTTTCTAGACCCTTAAAAACATAATTTCCAAATAACTTAATTCCCCTCTTGTCCAAGTGGGAACATAAAAGAGACATCTGGTGTAGACTACCATTATCCATAGCGGGACGATGTAATTTAATAAAGATGCTATGGTTGCCCCAGTTACTCTATATCCTCCATAACTCCCCAGTCTGGATAGATCAAAAATGGTTCAAAAGGATAGAATCCATCTTTAGAGAGTTAATTTGGAAGAAGGGACAAGCCAGGATTTGTCTCCAGACCATGCAGTTACCAGCTAATGAGGGGGGAATGGCAGTACCTCACCCGAAAACATACTTCTTAGCTTTGCAGCTACAACATCTTGCGAATTGCGGATTGGAGGGAGACGGGAATCCCGGCACATTGATGCTAATAGGGGCACCACATAGGACAATATTGGAGGCACTCGAGGCTGGCTCGTTTATCCATAAATGCCCAACTATAAAACTTATCCTTAAAGTATGGCAAACAACAAAAGCAGTGATGGGCTATAAGGGAATAACAACGTTTGCCCCTCTCTGGTGCAATCAAAACTTAAGGGAATTAAAAGATATTGAGAGATGTAAGGAATGGGAGAGACAAGGGATAAACCGTTTAAATCAATTGTATGATGGAGAACATATGAAATCCTTTGCAGACTTGCGACAGGAATTCAATATAGCAAATAAAACATTTTACAGATACCTCCAGATCCGGCACGGCATCCAAGCCCAGTTTGGGTCACAACCCATTGTATGGTCCTCGGCCCCTACCCTCCTGAAAATAACCTCTTCAAAAACAACTAAAGGCCTGATCTCCGAATTGTATTCCAGAATAGGAGCTAAAACAATAAGTAGGGCAGGCCCCATTAAGAGCAGGATAGGGTGGGAGAGAGACTTAGGGCAAATGACCACGGAACAGTGGAGTGCGATCTTGAGGAGGGGGGTATTGGTTTCGATCTCTCCATCTCAGAAAGTATCACACTTGTTCCTCTTGCATAGAGTATACTATACCCCTAGGAGAATGTTCAATCTTGGGTGGAGAAGTACTGACGAATGTCCAAGGTGCAGAGCGACAGGCAATCTTATCCACATGATGTGGAAATGCCCTAAGCTATTCAGATACTGGGAGGAGGTGATAGACATAATAAACAAAACTTTTAAAACGAATTTGGAAGTTGAGTCTAAGACATGCCTATTAGGCAGTATCGAGGAGGATAGAGTGCCTGCTGGTGCCCTTGAGGTGGTGCTGAGATGCCTCTTCCAGGCAAGGAAGTTAATAGCGTGGAGGTGGCAGGCCCAGACTCCACCCACTGTCAAATCTTGGGTTGAAACCATTAATACAATGATCTGGAGCGAGACAGTGACACTCACTAGACAGGGCAATTATAGAAAGTTTGTGAGGATGTGGAAACCCTGGCTAGACATAACAGGATGCTCTATATAAGAAGATGACGTCTTTCAAATTTAATATATACTTTAACCCGCTATCGGACATCCCTTTATGGGGAGGATTAATCTAATGTAGCAAATTAACTCAAAAAACTGGTCCATGGTGTGATGGGAGGGTGGATGGGTGGGCGAGGGTTGTAGGGGTGGTGGGGGGGGACGGTGGACACAAGGGAAGACAATTTGGAATTTAAGAGGCTTTTTTCACTTAATCATAATGATACAGAGGGAGGGGGAGGGGAAAAATGTATGCTTGTGTATGTATTATGTTAAGTCTATGCACGTTGGTGTACTACTTTTTGTACTTTATATATGCAAACAACAATAAAAAATGTTACAATTAAAAAAAAAAAAAAAACATATTTTTTTAGAAACCGAAAAACGGTCGTGTGTACGCGGCATTAGAGTTACATTTTAAAGGATAACTGCACATTTAAATAATGCAATCCTAACAAAGTCCACCTCTCCTCCTCATGGTAATCGTATGGCAGATGCAACTGTCTCCAAGAGCTTCAGCCTGTGTAGGCTGGGTGGTGCTCTTCTCTTCTCAGCTGGTAGCATTGTGTGGTTCTGTGCATATATTCTGTACTCCACAGACCTTAAATTAAAACCTTTTCTATTAGGTTATTTTTAAAAATATATAGTTTTCCTTTCAATTAAAGTAAAGTTATCACTTAAAACATGCATTTTTTAAGATGTATTCTTTGGTCCATACAAACTATTATTGGGAATTGTGTTTATTTCTCCAAGCAAAATGCATGAATAAATATGGAAAAATAAAACTAAATGCAATATACTCATGCAACATATAACAGCAAAATTATATAAATAATATACAATTATGAGAAAAGTAATTATTTTTGATTATACAGTATTATTCCAATCATACAAAAGGTTTATTTTTCTTTATTTTTCAGTAAGCCTATTTTTGTATTGAGATCGGGTCTAAACAGAATTATGTAACATTTTGGGAAAAATATACAGCCAAGAAGTCCAGAACTTGATGCCATTATAGCAAAAATCTCCACAGCCACCATGTCTTTCCCTTTAGTGCTCAGATAGGCCGGGATCATGGCAATCCAGACACTGCAGAACACCAGCATGCTGAAGGTGATGTACTGGGCCTCATTAAACGTGTCCGGTAATGTCCTGGCTAAAAAAGCTATAATGAAACTCACAGCTACCAGGAGCCCCGTATATCCCAGGACAGAGTAGAAGCCGATAACTGAACCCTCATTACACTGAATGATGATCTTTCCCTGATAAGAGTGAGTGTCCAGATCCTGGAAGGGTGGAGAAATAGATAACCAAGTGACACAGATTATTACTTGAATCAGTGAAAACATCAACAATATAGAAATTGGAAATCCGGCTCCCATCCATTTTTTCCAAGAACTTCCAGGTTTGGTTGATTTAAAAGCAATACACACCATGATACTTTTGGCAAGTAGAGAAGAGACAGCAACTGAGAAGATGACACCAAAAGAGGTTACACGCAACATGCAGGTCACATCTACTGGACGTCCGAGGAACAAGAAGACACAGAGGAAGCTCAGCATGATGGAGACCAGGAGAAGATAGCTCAGGTTCAGGTTATTAGCTTTGACAATGGGGGTGTCCTGGTATTGTATAAATATTCCCAATATTAAACCAGTCATTAAACAACAGGAGATGGAGACAGATGAAAATATTGAAACAATTGTATCATCAGTGTAGGAGAGAAATTCCACCAAATTTGGAACACACCGATCCTTCTTCTCATTTGGCCATTCATCATCAGGACATTTTATGCAGTTTTCACTGTCTGCAGGAAGATAAATACAAACACAATGATCATCATTGTCAAAGTTTTTAAAGAGACCCTGTCACCACATATTACATTTATGTGTAAACTTTGGTATTCTTTAACAAATATTCTCTAACCACTTGCCGACCGCCGCACACAGATGTACACAATTGCACAGGCAGGCACATTGGCGTACCTGTACGTCCCTTTAAATTTTCCGCTTAGCGCGCCTGTCTGCCTCGTCTCTGCCGCGTGCCTTGTGAGCATGCTCGCGGGTCCTGGGAACTCGATGTTCCCGGGCGGACTGCGATTGCGGTCAGCAAAGGCAGAACAGGGGGATGTCTTTATAAACAAGGCATTCCCCTATTCTGCCTAGTGACACTGTCACTGATGGTTGTTCCCCGTGATCGGGAACAGTCATCAGTGACGTCTCACGTGTAGCCATGCCCCCTAACAGTAACAATCACTCCCTAGTACTGACTTAACCCCTGCAGCGCCACCTAGTGGTTAACCCCTTTATTGCCAGTGTAATTTTTACAGTAATCAGTGCATTTTTATAGCACTGATCGCTGTAAAAATTACAAAAGTCCCAGAAATTTGTCAAAAGTGTCCGATGAGTCCGCCATAAAGTATTTTTTTTTTAAAACAGTGTAAAAAAAAATAAAAAAAAATGTTAAAGCCCTCCTGTCCCGACGAGCTAGCGCGCAGAAGCGAATGCATACGTGAGTAGCGCCCACATATGAAAATGGTGTTAAAACCACACATGTGAGGTATCACCTTGATCATTAGAGTGAAAGCAATAATTCTAGCCCTGGACCTCCTCTGGAGGAGAGGGAGGCCCCTTTTGCCTGTTTTTGTGCTCCTATTTCCTTCTCAGGAGCCATGGCGCCACCGCTTTGATGTCCTCCGGTCCTTTATAAGTTCACATACGTGGTGACGGGTACGACATATGTATTATGTAAATTAAAATGATGTTTTTCCTGTTATGTACCAGAAACAATCTTTTGTAACATTTTTTGATGTATTAATTTCTATTTCAATTACAATTGAAGCATAGGATTCCGAAAACCCTCTTTTATTCCTTCCTTCATTCAGCATTTTTTTGCTTCCAGGTCCCCCCAATTGACCCTGAGCATCCCTACTGACTTTGAAGTGATGTGTTCTCGAGGTCCTCACAAGCTCCACCAGATTTCCACTATCTACAAAATCTTACACTCAGCTCTTCCCCTCTCCGAACACACCCATTCATACATGAGGAAGTGGTCCCACACATTGCATAAGCCTATCTCATTGGGAGATTGGAGACAAATTTGGGATGCTGCCTCCGGGTCTCTAGATGTGTGGCCCAGAAAGAAACCATGTATAAAATACTTATGTTCTGGTACAGAACCCCTGAATTCCTAGAAGCGCATAAACTGACCCCATATAGACATTGTTGGAGATGTGGCTCCTTTGTGGGTACCCATTTTCAAAATTTGGGGGATTGTCCTGTAATAATTCCCTTTTGGTCACAGGTTCATGATCTCCTGGAGAGGACCCTGGAGATAAGCATCCCCTTTCAACCTCTATATGTGTTATTAGGCCTACCACTCCCGAAAATCTCCAAAAATCTCCCCAAACTGATGGCTTTTCTTTTACTGGCAGCCAAACGTGTCATTCCTCAATGCTGGAGACAGAGCGTTCTGCGATCCACCAATCAAAATTTCCTCCAGATACCGAAAGCCAACTACAAGTCCAAAGGAGAAAGGAGATTCGCGGTCCAAGGGCCTAGACTATGGAACGCTTTACCAACCAGCATTCGGTTGGAGGAGAACCACTTGACGTTCAGGAGAAAGATCAAAACCAGTGGCGGAACTACCGCCATAGCGACCCACGCGGGCGCTATGGGGCCCGCAGCTGAGTGAGGATCAGGGGGGCCCGGGCCGGACCTGGCACGTGGTGGCTGGTGCGGAGTGTAGTGTAGTGGGAAACGGCTCCCGCAGCTCCATCTGGCTGGCTGGGAGAAGGAGCAGGCAGACCCCCCCTCCCCCAGAGAGTGACCATGTCAATGTCCAGCAGCTGTGGGTGTTAGCTCTCTGCCCGCCCCGCCTCCCTCCCTGGGTGATGTGCAGGCGTGCAGCCATTGGAGGAGCAGGATGAGGGACATTGTGCACAGAGACACCCGGATGGACTAGCCATAGGACACACGCTGGGTCCTGCAGCCTGCCCTGCTTTCCCAGCCTCTCCGCGGTCGTCTGCCGAAGCCCGGGGGTGGAACCAACAGATCAGCTGATCGGACAAGGGACAAGCTGGGGGAGGTCTCTCTGCATGAGCTGTGACTCACAGCCTGTAAGAGATCTCATCTGCTAATCCTGGGACTTGTGACACCGACTGCTGCCCGCTGCCATGTGGAGGGAGCTGATCTGAAGTGTACAAGGTAAGAGGTGGTCGGGGAAGCGCTGGGGGTGAAGGATTCCAAGTTCTAGTCAGACCTTATCACTGATGTGTGACTCCCTCCACCTGGCTCCACCCCCTCCTATCCACCTGGCTACACCCCCCCTCTTATACACCTGGCTGCAGCCCCTCCTATCCACCTGGCTACACCCCCCTCTTATACACCTGGCTGCAGCCCCTCCTATCCACCTGGCTACACCCCCCTCTTATACACCTGGCTGCAGCCCCTCCTATCCACCTGGCTACACCCCCTCTTATACACCTGGCTGCAGCCCCTCCTATCCACCTGGCTACACCCCCCCTCTTATACACCTGGCTGCAGCCCCTCCTATCCACCTAGCTACACCCCCTCTTATACACCTGGCTGCAGCCCCTCCTATCCACCTGGCTACACCCCCTCTTATACACCTGGCTGCAGCCCCTCCTATCCACCTGGCTACACCCCCCCTCTTATACACCTGGCTGCAGCCCCTCCTATCCACCTGGCTACACCCCCCTCATACACCTGGCTGCAGCCCCTCCTATCCACCTGGCTACACCCCCCTCTTATACACCTGGCTGCAGCCCCTCCTATCCACCTGGCTACACCCCCCCTCTTATACACCTGGCTGCAGCCCCTCCTATCCACCTGGCTACACCCCCCTCATACACCTGGCTGCAGCCCCTCCTATCCACCTGGCTACACCCCCCTCTTATACACCTGGCTGCAGCCCCTCCTATTCACCTGGCTACACCCCCCTCTTATACACCTGGCTGCAGCCCCTCCTATCCACCTGGCTACACCCCCCCTCTTATACACCTGGCTGCAGCCCCTCCTATCCACCTGGCTACACCCCCCCTCTTATACACCTGGCTGCAGCCCCTCCTATCCACCTGGCTACACCCCCCTCATACACCTGGCTGCAGCCCCTCCTTTCCACCTGGCTACACCCCCCCTTTTATACACCTGGCTGCAGCCCCTCCTATCCACCTGGCTACACCCCCCCTTTTATACACCTGGGTGCAGCCCCTCCTATCCACCTGGCTCTCCATTCCTTTCGTCTGGCTCCACCCCCTCCTATCCACCTGGCTACACCCCCCTCTTATACACCTGACTCCATCCCTCCACCTGGCTGCACCCCCCTCTTATCCACCTGGCTCCATCCCTTTCGCCTGGCTACACCCCCCTCCTATCCACCTGGCTACACCCCCCCTCTTATACACCTGGCTGCAGCCCCTCCTATCCACCTGGCTACACCCCCCCTCTTATACACCTGGCTGCAGCCCCTCCTATCCACCTGGCTACACCCCCCTCATACACCTGGCTGCAGCCCCTCCTTTCCACCTGGCTACACCCCCCCTTTTATACACCTGGCTGCAGCCCCTCCTATCCACCTGGCTACACCCCCCCTTTTATACACCTGGGTGCAGCCCCTCCTATCCACCTGGCTCTCCATTCCTTTCGTCTGGCTCCACCCCCTCCTATCCACCTGGCTACACCCCCCTCTTATACACCTGACTCCATCCCTCCACCTGGCTGCACCCCCCTCTTATCCACCTGGCTCCATCCCTTTCGCCTGGCTACACCCCCCTCCTATCCACCTGGCTCCATCCCTTTCGCCTGGCTACACCCCCCTCCTATCCACCTTGCTCCATCCCTTTCGCCTGGCTACACCCCCCTCCTATCCACCTGGCTCCATCCCTCCACCTGGCTACACCCCCTCCTATCCACCTGGCTCCATCTCTCCACCTGGCTACACCCCCTCCTATCCACATGGCTCCCTCCCTCCATCTGACTACACATCCCTCTCCTGTACACCTGGCTCCATCCCTCCACCTGGCTACACCCCCTCCTTTCCACCTGGCTCCATCCCTCCACCTGGCTACACCCCCCTCCTATCCACCTGGCTCCATCCCTCCACCTGGCTACACCCCCTCCTATCCACCTGGCTCTATCCCTCCACCTGGCTACACCCCCTCCTATCCACCTGGCTCCATCCCTCCACCTGGCTACACCCCCTCCTATCCACCTGGCTACACCCCCTCCTATCCACCTGGCTCCCTCCCTCCATCTGACTACACATCCCTCTCCTGTACACCTGGCTCCATCCCTCCACCTGGCTACACCCCCTCCTTTCCACCTGGCTCCATCCCTCCACCTGGCTACACCCCCTCCTATCCACCTGTCTCCATCCCTCCACCTGGCTACACCCCCTCCTATCCACCTGGCTCCATCCCTCCACCTGGCTACACCCCCTCCTATCCACCTGGCTCCATCCCTCCACCTGGCTACACCCCCTCCTATCCACCTGGTTACACCCCCTCCTATCCACCTGGCTCCATCTCTCCACCTGGCTACACCCCCCTCCTATCCACCTGGCTCCATCCCTCCATCTGGCTACACATCCCTCTCCTGTCCACCTGGCTCCATCCCCTTACCTGGCTGACCCCCCCTCTCTTGTCCACCTGGCTCCATCCTCCCTCCAACTTGCTGCACTCCTGTCCACCTGTTTCCATCCTTCCACCAGGAGTTCTGGTGCTAAAATTATTGAATTAATGTTGATTATTAATTTTTTTAAAGGGGGGGGGGGGGCGCGCAAGTAGCTGGTCTCGCCTTGGGTGCAATAGTTTTGCACCAGCCATGCTCGCCGTTGTAGTTTAGTGTCTTAATTTAGTGACTAAATACTATGGGCCAGATTCACAGAAGATATACGCCGTCGTATCTCTGTGATCCGCCCGTCCTAACTATGCGACTGATTCATAGAATCAGGTTACGCATAGATAGCCAAAAGATCCGACAGGTGTAATTGACTTACACCGTCGGATCTTAAGAAAGCAATTCTAGACCGGCCGCTAGGTGGCGATTCCATAGCGGTCGGCGTAAAATATGCAAATGACTAGTTACGGCGATCCACGAAGATCCGCGCGTTCTTTTGCAATCTCGTACGTCGACGCTAGTCATTTTTTCCCGTCGCAAAGTTACACCTGCTTTAACATGGCTTATCTTTAGATCAGCCATGTTAAAGTATGGCCGTCGTTCCCGCGTCGAATTTCGTTTTTTTTTTTGCGTAAGACGTCCGGGAATACGAAACGCCGCAACGCACGTCGCCGTTCAAAAAAAACATTGGGGCGCCGTAATTTCGCGCAAAGCACGTCGGGAAATTTTAACACGGAGCATGCGCAGAACGTTCGGCGCGGGAACTTGCCAGTAAATTTCACTTGGGGGGGTTGGCAACACTGGGCCCGGTGAGGATAAGAGCATCGCCGGCATGGTCTCCCAGCCAGGGGAAGAGAGAGGAGAGGAAGAGGCGAGCTGTCTGTATCAGCAGAGAGCGGAATTGCCTGCTGTAATAGCTTTCATTAGAACTTCCAGTGTTCCCGGGGCTCACGTCACATAGCTCCACCTCTTGGTCCGGCACCTTTGATCGACAGAACGCCGGTCCAGTGTCGGACATGTGACGTCATCAAATGCGTTGGGCTAAGAGGTGGGGCTATGTGACGATGAGCCCCGGGAAGACGGGAAATTCAAATGAAAGCTATTACAGCGGGCAATCCCGCTCTCTGCTGATCCGGCCGACTTGCCTCTTCCTCTGCACAAGTGAGGCTGTATTGGGCACAGGCAGGCCAGGCTGTATTGGGCACAGGCAATGCTGTATTGGGCACAGGCAGTTCAGACTGTACTGGGCACAGGCAGGCCAGGCTGTATTGGGCACAGGCAACGCTGTATTGGGCACAGGTCATGCCGCATTGGGCACAGGCAATGCTGTATTGGGCACAGGCAATGCTGTATTGGGCACAGGCCAGGCTGTATTGGGCACAGGCCAGGCTGTATTGGGCACAGGCCAGGCTGTATTGGGCACAGGCAGGCCAGGCTGTATTGGGCACAGGCAGGCCAGGCTGTATTGGGCACAGGCAGGCCAGGCTGTATGGGGCACGGGCCACGCTGTATGGGGCACGGGCCACGCTGTATGGGGCACAGGTCACGCTGTATGGGGCACAGGTCACGCTGTATGGGGCACAGGTCACGCTGTATGGGGCACAGGTCACGCTGTATGGGGCACAGGTCACGCTGCATTGGGCACAGGTCACGCTGCATTGGGCACAGGTCGCGCTGCATGGGGCACAGGTCGCGCTGTATGGGGCACAGGTCGCGCTGTATGGGGCACAGGTCACGCTGTATGGGGCACAGGTCACGCTGTATGGGGCACAGGTCACGCTGTATGGGGCACAGGTCACGCTGCATTGACACTAGGGCGGCTCTGGGGGGCCCCATACAACATTTTGCTATGGGGCCCTGTGATTTCTAGTTACGCCCCTGATCAAAACTCATCTCTTTTGATACCAAAGGAGACAGGAACAACAAGCGCCCAGAGGCGATTAAGTTCGCATGTGCTGCGCTATATAAGTTTTCATTCATTCATTCATTCATTCAGAGCTACCTCTCCTCCCACTTTTGCACAATTTTTATCGACAATTGCTGATATTCGAAGGATGGAACGTCTTACAGCTGTTATAGACGATTCTTTACCCAAATTCAAAGCTATCTGGGAAAAATGGGACTCCTCTGATTTTAACACGGAGCCTCATTCCACCCCACCATAACTGCTTACCCATTGTCCCTGTTCCTACAGATTTGTATAATATGATTCTCCTATTGCAGGTAACAGACTGTTGATATGTAACTTTATCCAGCAGAGCCATGATATGTTAATAATGTTGAGCCCATTACTTATTTTTTATCTTATGATATAATTATCCTGTATGCGACCAGACTTGTATGTTCCCTGCTAAAAGTGTGACTGTTCATTTCTTACACTCTTTGTCATTCAAATGTCTGGATTGTATAATTACTTTGTCTGATTTGAAAATCTATAAATAAACAATAAAAAAAAAGTATTGCAATGACCACCATTTTATTCTCTAGGGTGTTAGAAAAAAATGTATAATGTTCGGGGGTTCTAAGTAATTTTCTAGCAAAAAAAATGTTTTAAACTTGTAAGCACCGAGGCAAGGTCCTTCAAGGGGTTGTAAAGGTACACTTTTTTTTCCTAAATAGCTTCCTTTACCTTAGTGCAGTCCTCCTTCACTTACCTCATCCTTCCATTTTGCTTTTAAATGTCCTTATTTCTTCTGAGAAATCCTCACTTCCTGTTCTTCTGTCTGTAACTCCCCACAGTGATGCAAGGCTTTCTCCCTGGTGTGGAGTGTCGTACTCGCCCCCTCCCTTTGACTACAGGAGAGTAGTCGCCCACTAACACACAGCTCCTTTCTCTATCTGCAATGTAGAGAGCGTCCTGACTCTCCTGTAGTCCAACAGGGGGGGTAAGCACGACACTCTACACCAGTGAGAAAGCCTCGCATTACTGTGTGTAGTTACAGACAGAAGAACAGGAAGTGAGGATTTCTCAGAAGAAATAAGGACATTTAAAAGCAAAATGGAAGGATGAGGTAAGTGAAAGAGGACTGCACTAAGGTAAAGGAAGCTATTTAGGGAAAAAAATTGTACCTTTACAACCCCTTGAAGGACCTTGTGCCTTAACAACCCCTTTAAGTGGTTAATAAAGAAATAACACATTATAAATTCCTTTACAGCTACAACTTCTGCCCATTTCAAGAACTATGAACTCTACCAGTTGTGTTGGATATCTCTCCCTCTGGACAGGCGATGCACTCATAGCAGCATTTGTGAATTGAAGATCCAAATTTTTTTCTGCTGCCAGGTAAACAGGGTGCAGAGCATCGAGATTCCGGTACCTGAAAATAAAATGTATTATTATTATTATTTTCATAGGTCCATCCAACTCGGTAAACATTATAAAGAAGGTTGAGTATTGCAAATAACACAAATAGATTTTAAAGAGTAAAAAGAAAATTCTCATTGCATTTCCAATTTAAATGACTCTGGTCCAGCCACATCTTGAGTATTCCGTCCAGTTGTGGTCACCAGTCCTTAGGAAGGATGTACTAGGACTGGAAAAAGTCCAGAGAAATGCAGTAAAGCTAATAAGAGGGTTGGAGGACCTCAGTAATGAGGATCAACTACAAACATTAAATGTATTCTCCCTGGAGAAGAGATACTTAAAGGGAAACTTCAGTCATCTTTCCATCTATTAAACCTTCTGCCCTTGTTGATTTGTCCGGCCATCTTGCAGCCCATCTCACTAACTATTAGACCCACAGGCGATCTGTAAGTTTTTGTTATATGTGTTTTATGTCCCACACTAGTTTATATTTATATTGTTTCTACCTTCTTCCCTCTGTACATACACATACACATAGACCCTGTACCAACAATTTATAAATCTTATAAATTTCAGATACCCATCAGCATCAGCTACTGATGAGTGGAGAGTTCCACGAAATGTGTCGAGCTATTCCGATGCTATTATCATGTGCCACATGGGATCATCTTACTATTTTAAAGTGTGTTATGCTGTAACAATCATGACATGTATATGGTTATCATGTGATATATGGATTAATCTGCCTGACATTTTTATTATACTATTACCATGTACTGCAATGCTTTTATGCTATAATGTATTATATGTATATATATGAAATAAATGTTATTACTATGTATTATTTCCTGTGTGCTGAGTATAGAGATTCAGCTAGTACATTTGCCATATTCATCTATTGGTCAGACACTCATTGTCCGTTATCACTTTCTTAGGTGCATGTTTCATTTAAAGTTCCAACTTTCCTTCCAGCTTATCTTCTGCCCTTGTTGTTTTAAATTTAGATTGTAAAACATTTTTTTTTCTGACAGTAAATACCTTATACAGCCCACTTCCTGTTTCTTGTCTGGTAAAATGCCTAGGCTTATGACATCATGCACAGCTCTCTCTCAATCGCTCACTCTCGTGAGAGTTTGCCAGGAAGGCAGGGGGGATGAGTCATAAAAGGCCCAATCCCCCTTTCGGAAATGTCCTCTAAGTTTCCGGACCTTCACATACCCTTCTTCAAATTCCTACAGATTAGGCACTTCTTTCAAAGTACCCTGATACGTTCACGATGGTGCAGGGACCTCACCCCTTTTGAGCTAATGTGCAATGAGTCTGCTCCTCAGACTCACCTCATCCCGATCAGTGCTATAAAAATGCATTGGATTACTATAAAAATGCCACTGGCAGTGAAGTGGTTAACACTAGGGGGCGGGGAATGGGTTAAGTATGTTCCCTGGGTGTGTTCTAACTGAAGGGGGGTGGCCTCACTAGGGGAAATTACTGATCTTCTGTTCATACATTGTATGAACAGAGGATCATCATTTCTCCCCCTGACAGGACCGGGAGCTGTGTGTTTACACACACAGCTCCCGGTCCCCGCTCTGTAACGAGCAATCGTGGGTGCCCGGCGGGCGATCGCGCCCGCCGGGCACGCGCACGGGGATGTCGGGGGTTAGCGGGGCCCTAGTGGCCTGCGCGAGAGCCGATGCAGGGGAGCCGACCTTCTGCCGTAAAATGGCGGTGGGCGGTCTGGAAGCAGTTAAACTGCGTAAAGGGTTCTTTATAATTAGAGCGCTATGAATGAATGAATGAATGACTTGTATAGCGCTAAACATGCAAACTGAATCGACTCTAGGCGCTTTTTGCAGCCAATGTCTTCCTGGCTGTTGCGGTCATTTACCCCGTAGGCTCTCGACACGCTTGGGACACACAGTCGTACACATATACAGTCATGGCCGAAATTGTTAGCAATCAAGTATTTCTCACAGAAAAGTATTGCAGTAACACATGTTTTGCTATACACATGTTTATTCCCTCTGTGTGTATTGGAACAAAACAAAAAAAGGGAGGAAAAAAAGCAAATTGGTCATAATGTCACACAAAACTCAAAAAATGGGCTGGTCAAAATTCTTGGCACCCTTAAATTAATATTTGGTTGCATACCCTTTGGAAAAAATAACTGAAATCAGTTGCTTCCTATAACCATTAATAAGCTTCTTACACCTCTCACCCAGAATTTTGGACCACTCTTCCTTTGCAAACTGCTCCAGGTCTCTTTTATTGGACGGGCGCCTTTTCCCAACAGCAATTTTAAGATCTCTCCACAGGTGTTCAATGGGATTTAGATCTGGACTCATTGCTGAACTCGAATGTCCCTACCTAAATTCATCATTGTGGTTATTTATATGCAGTTCATACAGAAAAAAAAGAATAGTCTCATCATTTAGAATCTAAAGATCATTGAAACACAAAAGCTGTATCTTTATTAGTAGTCCTAATTTCTATGATGGTCCTACCCCATTGCTGAATTTCCATATTATGGCCTCGATGTCGATCTGTAATTGCTGATCCTCTGGTGCCCAGGGTGTAAAATTTCCCACATCCTTATAAATCATATTAATGTCGTCTTCATGAACCCAATTTGTTATTTTGTACTTATACGCAAATTCTCCATCTTCATTGAAGAACGGCACTGGTTCATTTGAATCAAATGAATACTTAATTTCTTTTAAATAGTTATGCAGCTTTAAAAAATAGAGAAAAATTATGTAAATCAGGGAAATAAATTTGTCACAGGGAAATAATTATGTAAAGAGTAACTCACTGTTTGTTGTCAACAAAAATCAATCCCCTCTATCAATCCCCATGTATTGTGTATAAAGTGTATCATATGCTTTTAAACCTTTATATTTTTTGCTCTTCTGTACAATATTTTGTTATAAATAAAATATATTTTTTATACTAACTACTGTCCATTGTGCCACTAAAGTCTGAAGTGAAGCGTGTTGCTACACAGGGGATCACTACTACGTACAGTGGGGCAAAAAAAGTATTTAGTCAGCCACCAATTGCGCAAGTTCTCCCACTTAAAAAGATGAGAGAGGCCTGTAATTTTCATCATAGGTATACCTCAACTATAGGAGACAAACAGTGGAAACAAATCCAGATAATCACATTGTCTGATTTGGAAATAATTTATTTGCAAATTATGGTGGAAAATAAGTATTTGGTCTCCTCTACAAACAAGCAAGAATTCTGACTCTCACAGACCTGTATCTTCTTCTTTAAGAGGCTCCTCTGTCCTCCACTCATTACCTGTATTAATGGCACCTGTTTGAACTTGTTATCAGTATAAAAGACACCTGTCCACAACCTCAAACAGTCCCACTCCAAACTCCACTATGGTGAAGACCAAAGAGCTGTCGAAGAACACCAGAAACAAAATTGTAGACCTGCACCAGGCTGGGAAGACTGAATCTGCAATAGGCAAGCAGCTTGGTGTGAAGAAATCAACTGTGGGAGCAATAATTATAAAATGGAAGACATACAGGTACGAAATTTAAAGGAATATTTCACTTTTATTGTTTCACTTTAACCACTTAAGGACCGGACCAATATGTTGCTAAATGACCCAAGGCGTTTTTACAATTCGGCACTGCGTCGCTTTAACAGACAATTGCGCGGTCGTGCGACGTGGCTCCAAAACAAAATCGGCGTCCTTTTTTCCCCACAAATAGAGCTTTCTTTTGGTGGTATTTGATCACCTCTGCGGTTTTTATTTTTTGCGCTATAAACAAAAATAGAGCGACAATTTTGAAAAAAAATCAATATTTTTTACTTTTTGCTGTAATAAATATCCCCCAAAAACATATATAAAACATTTTTTTTTCCTCAGTTTAGGCCGATACGTATTCTTCTACCTATTTTTGGTAAAAAATTGCAATAAGCATTTATCGATTGGTTTGCGCAAAATTTATAGCGTTTACAAAATAGGGGATAGTTTTATTATTATTATTTTTTTTACTACTAATTGTGGCGATCAGTGATTTTTTTTGTGACTGCGACATTATGGCGGACACTTCGGACAATTTTGACACATTTTTGGGACCATTGTCATTTTCACAGCAAAAAATGCATTTAAATTGCATTGTTTATTGTAAAAATGACAGTTGCAGTTTGGGAGTTAACCACAGGGGGCGCTGTAGGAGTTAGGGTTCACCTAGTGTGTGTTTACAACTGTAGGGGGGTGTGGCTGTAGGACTGACATCATCGATCGAGTCTCCCTATAAAAGGGATCACTCGATCGATGCAGCCGCCACAGTGAAGCACGGGGAAGCCGTGTTTACATACGGCTCTCCCCGTTCTTCAGCTCCAGGGAGCGATCGTGATGGGGCGGCTAGAAACGAATAGCCGCGCCGTCATCCCGGATCGCTCCCCGCGGGAATCCGACCGCACCCCCGACCCATGTCTAGGCAGGGACGTACAGGTACGCCAATGTGGAAGGGGTCTCGCGCCAAAATAATAATTTAGTGAAATGACATAAAAGAAAAAAGCTGCTCCCCAAAAAAATTCAAAGATTGAATGCAATAGTGATAAGATAAATAGGGGGCGCTAGAAAAAAAAAATATTGATAATACATATAAGAAAATCCAAAACAGTGACAATAATTAATCACAACTAAAGTGCATGTGCAATTATGATTGTTCAAAAAAGTGTAGTAGTGCAATGGTGATATATTCTGATCCATATGCTGAATCTATAAAAAAATCAAAAATAAAACACAAAATGTCCATAAACAGAGTAGTAAGTGTTCATATAATCTTTGTAGATCACTGTGCAAGTGAGCAGGTTTCCACCTTCACCGAACTATGTGACCCAAAAGTGCAAATAAAGGATGGCCCCTTACCGCAAGATATTGACCTAATTCGCTAAAAAAAGGTCAAATAAGGCTTGTTGTCACTACGGACAAAGTAAAGGACACCTGGATTTCCTGTGGGTCAGCTGCTTAGAAGCGTCATGTGAGGTATAAGAAAGAAGCAGAGAGATACCGCCATGGCATAATAACGTTTAATAAAAAAAATTAAAAACATACACAGTGCCGAATGGAGGCTTACTTGAATAGACGATGTCCGCGCTGGGGAGGCTATGGCGCTTCCTAATGACGACATATTGAAACGTACGTCGAGGCGGTACGTGGATCACGCACAGCAAACTTCCTGTCCAGCTGGTTTCCTACGATTGTGAGGTGGAGCGCACGCCATAGCCTCCCCAGCGCGGACATCGTTCTCCCTCTGGTCGATTCCACCGACCCTTTCTGACAACAAAGCCTTTAAGCCTCAGTGCCGGGACGTGGGCACTATTCAAGTAAGCCTCCATTCGGCACTGTGTATGTTTTTAAAATTTTTTATTAAACGTTATTATGCCATGGCGGTATCTCTCTGCTTCTTTCTTATACCTCACATGACGCTTCTAAGCAGCTGACCCACAGGAAATCCAGGTGTCCTTTACTTTGTCCGTGGTGACAACAAGCCTTATTTGACCTTTTTTTAGCGAATTAGGTCAATATCTTGCGGTAAGGGGCCATCCTTTATTTGCACTTTTGGGTGACGTAGTTCGGTGAAGGTGGAAACCTGCTCACTTGCACAGTGATCTACAAAGATTATATGAACACTTACTACTCTGTTTATGGACATTTTGTGTTTTATTTTTGAGTTTTTTATGGATTCAGCATATGGATCAGAATATATCACCATTGCACTACTGCACTTTTTTGAACAATCATAATTGCACATGCACTTTAGTTGTGATTAATTATTGTCACTGTTTTGGATTTTCTTATATGTATTATCAATAATTTATTTTTTTCTAGCGCCCCCTATTTATCTTATCAGGTACGCCAATGTGCCTGTACGTGCCATTCTGCCGACGTACATATACATGCGGCGGTCTGGAAGTGGTTAAGCATTATTAAAATCACTGCTCCCGAAAAACTTAATTTTTCAAAACTTTATTTGCATTGATACATGCCCCATGGGGCAGGACCCAGGTCCACAAGCACTTTTTATGACAATAACTTGCATATTAACCTTTAAAATTAGCACTTTTGATTTTCACGTTTGTGTCCCATAGACTTCAACGGTGTTCGCGTGTTCGAATAAATCTTTTGCCTGTTCTGCTGCGAAACGAACCGGGGGGGGGGGGGTTGTTTGGCTCATTCCTAGTAGCCATGAGATTCCCAGGATGACAGGGAATATAGGGGAGTTCAGGACATCAAAATGTAGAAGTTCTTGGTGACCTGAGTTGATGGAAGTAAAGATGGGTGCCGTTTATTGGGTGACATGCCCGGAGCTAGGCAGATGGATGGTCAGTCTTTGCCTCTTATGGTGAAGAGGGATAGCGAATCTCTTTGCCAAGGTCAGATCCAAGAAACAGCTACATGCCCCGAAGTCAAGTATCGCCTGGAGAAGAACTTCCTCTCCTGCCACCGGTAATGTGACAGGAAGAATGACATGAGTTGAAGAAGACTTGGACACCTGGAAGTTGACTGGAGTGTGGGGGGCTGATTTCCTAGGTCTAATGGGGAAAAAGCTTATGAAATGTCCTGTTCCCTCGCAGTAGAAGCAAAGGTTCACCTGTCGGCGACAAAGTCTCTCCTCTGAAGTCAATGCTGGATGAGCCAGGCCAAGCTGCATGGGATTGGATGTAGGCAGAGCTTTGGGTAACTGGAAGGTTTGGATGCATTCAGATTGGCACTCTCGCAAGCTTCTGTCACGTTGAATGGTCAGTTGGATGAGACCTTCTAGTGTTGAGGTGGTCTCTATTCTGGATGATTCATTCTTGAGAGATTTGGACAGTCCCAGCCGATACTGATGTCTGAAGGCTGCCTCATTCCAACCTGAGGAGCAGGTGCAAAATTCCACCGTGTAATCTTCCGCAGGGTGCTGACCCTGCCGCAGGGTATGCAGAGTAGCTTCAACAGTGGCTACCCACAGGGGATCGTCGTATAACTGAGCCATGGTTTCAAAGAACTGGTCTACTAAGTTAATGACAAGACTCTCCTGCTCCAATAGGCCATGGGCCCATACTTGGGGTTCGTTACTTAGTAAGGAGATAACAAATCCAACCTTTATTGTTTCAGTGAAAAAAGTCTGTGGTTGCAGGACCAGATACAGGTAGCAGGCATTCTTGAAAGATCAGAATTTCTTCCAATCACCAGAAAAGCATTCTGGTGTTGGTACTCGTGGTTCCAGAGGGAGAATCGCCATAGTAGGAGTAGCTACAAGAGGACTGATTGAAGACGGCCCTTGTTCTGTGGAAGTAGGTGGCTTTGACGGGTTCTGCAGATGGCCCTCTAACTGGAAGTATCCTTCTTGAAGGTTTTGGATGACCTGAGTGAGGGCCATGATCTGTTGGCTTATGGCTCCCAGCAGGGAGACACCTCCGTGTGCCTCTGACATTGCTGGTTTATACTGTCAGGAACTTGGTAGAAGGCCGAGATGCTGGGAGGGCTCCCCTTGAGGCCGAGCGCAGCACACCACTAAAGGTGACACAGCAGATGTGGTGCCCACAGAACCACGGGTGTCTGGTTGCTGGAGCTGGATGCCTATAATTCTCTGGGAAAGGCAAGTTTACTGTAAGCAGGTGTGCTTGGGTGATCCAGAAGATAGGGACCAGCGGAGCAACTGGATAGCAAGACAGTCTTAGTACAGGGATCAGGATGGGCAGAGTCTGTTAGCCAGGCAGGGGTCAGATGCAGGGGGCAGGCAGAAGGAAGTCAGGTATAAGCCAAGGGGTCAAGCCAGAGGATCAGGAAGAGCAGGTCAAGACAAGCCAGGTTGGTTCACAGGAGATCAGATCAGCAGGTAATTCAGAGCACAGAAACACAGGGAGGAGATGACGATAAACCAGCAATGCACCATTGTAAGCAGTGGGTTTAAATAGGCAGTGGCGCCCTAATCACGGTGTGCGTGTGCCGTTGCGCATGCGCATTCGTCTAGTCACCGCGCCACAAGTTCGCCTGGTCACGGCACCGCCCGTCACTGTGCGCTGATGTGCGCCAGCGTGCCTTTGCCCGTGCTGGTTTGCCATCCTTGCACTATTGTGCCTGGTGATGCGCCTATTTCCCTGATACCAGGCTTTCGTCTTTAAGAAGCTGACCCTATGGCTCTACCCACCCACAGTTCCTGTATGCAGGAGAAATCATCTTCGGACAGATGGGTTTCCTGCAGCTGTGCTATGTCTGTTTTAAGTCTTTTCGAGTGTCTGAGGATCCTAATTCTATTGGCTGGGGTTCGTAAACCCTTAACATTCCATGAAAATACTTGCATAATGTGAGAAGTAAGGTATGCCTTGATAAGATGTTTTAAATATTATTACCACTACCTG
Source organism: Rana temporaria (assembly GCF_905171775.1). Lineage (NCBI taxonomy): Eukaryota > Metazoa > Chordata > Amphibia > Anura > Ranidae > Rana > Rana temporaria. The sequence continues at coordinate 665,527,530 of NC_053489.1, read as the reverse complement.
TAAAAAAGGATGGTAGTTATACGCATATAGCTAGATTCAGGTAGGGCGCCGCATCTTTAAGGCAGCGTAGCGTATCGTATTTACACTATGCCGCCTTAAGTCAGAGAGGCAAGTACTGTATTCACAAAGCACTATGCCTCCTAACTTACGGCGGCGTAGCGTAAATGGGGCCGGCGTAAGCGCACCTAATTCAAATGAGGATTGGGCGTGTTTTATGTAAATGTTTGGTGACCCGACGTGATTGAAGTTTTTTACGAACGGCGCATGCGCTGTCCGTGTACATATCCCAGTGTGCATTGCTCCAAAGTACGCCGCAAGGACGTATTGGTTTCGACGTGAGCGTAAATTACGTCCAGCCCCATTCACGGATGACTTACGCAAACAACGTAAAATTTTCAAATTTCGACGCGGGAACGACGGCCATACTTAACATTGACTAGGCCAGCTATTTGTTCTACTAACTTTACGCCGGAAAACGTCTTACGTAAATGGCGTATCTTTACTGCGACGGGCGCACGTACGTTCGCGAATCGGTGTATCTAGGCATTTACATATTCTACGCCGAACGGAAGCGCCACATAGCGGCCAGCGGAAAAATTGCACCCTAAGATACGACGGTACAGGCTGTCGTATCTTAGCTAGGTTTAAGTGTATCTCAGTTTGAGCATACACTTAAACTTATGACGGCGCAGATTCCTGATACGTCGGCGTAAATCTTTCTGAATCCAGCTAATAAAATGCACAATTAAAGTTAGGACATATTGGCTCAGAAATATTTCCCATGGAGACAGAAAGAAAAAGAGGTGAAATTAGGAGAAAGAACTGACCAAAATTAAAACAGCAAACTGCATAACTGATTGACTTTACTTTTTTACATACGTATATTCTACTTCCAGCAAGGCTGCTCGCCTGTGGATCGATGAAGAGGAAGAATGCCTGGCTGCAGCTTCTCCTGGTTACTGGCAGGTTGGGGTGTAGAGATATTGTCACGTACCTGGATCGTGAGCCTGAAGTGTAGAGGAGAGCCTCTCTTGCCGCACCGGCTTGCGGGCCCCTGAGGTTGAGACAGCAGCCACGGAAGTACGTTGATGCAGGAGTGCCCAGGGTCAGTCCAGTGTCAGTGTGGCTAGATGCTCATAGCTGGAGATGCAGCAGGCAAACCAGTAGGCTGGGTAGACAAGAACGGTGGCAGACTGGATCACAGATGAAAGCAGGGACTGGTGCGATTTGCAGAGCAGAACTGCAGCAGGCTGGAGGAACCAGTGCAGAGTCAGGCAGGCCGGGTCGGAGACATACTGGCGAATCAGGCAGAGGAGAAGTCCAAAACAAACTGAAGTCAGGGTATCAAGCAGACAAGGGTAGTGAGAGCAAGCCGGGTCAAGGATCAGAAGTCAGCACAGATATGGAATGGATTTCAGGACACACAGAAGCTGCAGACCAAAACGTGTGATTCCTATTGCATGGCCATGCCTTCCCTGACAGATATTATGGTCCGGACTCTCCCTTGAGCGGGCTAGCTAGAAGTGGAATTAGTTCTGGGTCCCATACGAGACCAATTTTACATTTCAGCAAGTTACCACCAATAAGTGAAGCTATATTATTTGATATATACTGCAATTCTGTACTTGTCAAATATACTTTAGAACTCCCCCTTCACTGAGTCTGGCTGCATTCATTTAAACTGTGGCAGCTGAAGCTGCTGCCTGTTAACTTCCTGGATTTACACAAACACACAGAGACACACCTCCAGCTCTGCAGCTCTGATTGGCCCTCTTATGACTCACCCCCCCCCCCCTCCCTTCCTGGCAAACTCTCATAAGAGTGAGAGAGAGAGAGCTGTGCATGATGTCATAAGCCTAGGCTTTTTACCAGACAGGAAACAGGAAGTGGGCTGTATAAGGTATTTACTGGCAGAAAAAAGAGTGTTAATATCCAAAGTTAAAACAACAAGGGCAGAAGATTTAATAGATGGAAAGATAAAAAAAATTACTGAAGGTCAGTTTTAAGTTATTTCTTCTGGATCGGTTCTCTAAGGCCATGTACACACGGGCAAACATGTACGATGAAACCGGTCCGCCGGACCATTTTCACCGTACATGTCTGCCCGGGGATTTCTGTACGATGGCTGTACTAACCATCGTACAGAAATCCGCGCGTAAACAATACGCGGGGCGTGTCCGCGCGACGATGACGCGGCGACGTGGGCGGGCCTGCCAGTTAAATGCTTCCACGCATGCGTCAAAGTCATTCGACGCATGCGAGGGATGGCGGGCGCTCGGACATGTACGGTAGGTCTGTACAGACGACCGAACATGTCCGAGCGGGCAGGATTCCAGCGGACTGTTTTAAAACAAGTCCAGGAATATTTGTCCGCTGGGAAAAGGCCCGGCGGGCAAATGTTTGCTGGAATTCTGTCCGCTCGGTCCTACACACGACCGAACATGTCTGCTGAAACTGGCCCGCGGACCAGTTTCAGCAGACATGTTTGGTCGTGTGTACGGGGCCTAAGTCTTCTATTTCATCATGCAGGAGTTGTTGTGCTTGGGTATATTGCTCCATAGCAGCATTTATTTGAAATTGATCATCTTCCAGTGAAGATATTCTTTGCTCATCTTCTATCAGTCTTTTAGGCTGTTCCCCTAGCTCCTTCCTTTGCTGTACAATGCCCGCCGCCACTGCTTTCTCCACAGCTGCAGTGATGAGCTATGCGGCTACAGCTTGAGCTATTTTTCCATGAGAAACTTGCTGAACTTGCTCCCCCAACTCACTTGCCTCCATAATGTTACCTGGCCCTCCAGCATCTGCTGTGCCTAACAGCACGGGACACGAGTCATCCCACAAGGGAGAGAGAGGACGTGCTGTGATGGCCATCTTTGGATCCAGAGATATCTGAAAGGGGGGTGAGTGTCATGACCGAGAGTGTGATCACAAGCGGGGTTGGGAGAGATACCACTCCATTCTGCCTAGTGCTATGGGGTAGGAGAAGAAGAAGTCTTGCAGAAGAGGAGCTGCCCAGGGACGTTATATGCTGCTTTTTCCACAGGCTGGAGCAGAGCTGCTGGATCCCAAATGTCACATGGGGTACATATTTATATGCCCTGTGTGAATGAGGCCTTAGGGTGATACTGGGACTGGTGTAGCACTGATCAGGGACACTGGTGTGGTGACAGTATATAAAGAAAAAAACATCAATGCCACCAGAGCAGTTCAGGAGATAAAACAAAGAGAAAAGCACCTCTGAGTATACTGTATTTAATTTTTGAAGATAAAAAGTATCCAGCACATCCAGTATTACATGATATAAAACAATGGTGCAGTCCGGGAGGCTGGTGTTGGTCTTTGCTGACGACCAGTTCAGCAATTAAGCCAGGTTAGTGCAGCCGCTTGGTGCCTGGGTGAGCTGACTGTGTCCGTGATGGTATAGTGCTGCTATGCTGGAATCTCGTTTGCTGGCGTGTGACGTCAGCTGGTTCAGTGTCACTATAGTGACCACTGGTAGTGGTGGTATGGTGGTACTACTGTGTCTAGTGAGCAGAGACACTGGCTGGCTGCACTACCATAAAATGTCAACAGTGTGTATAATAACTAACTACAGCAGAACAATGTCACCATAGTGACACTGCACTGCTCTGGTGACAGTGATTTTTTTTTTTACTCCCTGAGCATTTACTACAGTGCCAAATAGTGTAATAATCACTCCTTCCTCTCACAGTTGATTGTTGTGAGAGGAAACTGTTAAAAACTGCATTATGTAGCCTTTGTGGTCACTGATTGGTCACAGCAATCACATGGCCCTGTACCCCAATGTGTGCTAAACTTTGTCCACAATGATCACAGGGCCCCCTGCTGTGCAACTTATCAGCTTTGCACAAGCAGTGACAGCAGAAGGAAGCATGGGTATGTCCTCCTGAAGTAACACCTCTGCCATTTATATAAAATGGTAGGGCAGGAGGCAGTTAAATAATCATCAAATCCAGCATGATATTATTTTGGAAGTTTCATAAATCCATAGAAAGGTTATGTACTCTACCTTATGTCTGTAATAATGATGTTGCTTATCAGATTTTCCTTTATAGAAATGATTCATATCATGTAATGCTTTTGCCATGGCGTCTACTGCATAATAAATGTAAGGAGGGGTTCCGTGATGCACACAATTGAATAAATTAGGATATAATACATACATAAAATGATCATAGAATTCTGGACATAATATGGAACTATTTGTATTTTCTTTGTTTGCAGACATGCACCTTGCAAATGATAAAAGATTTAGAGACTCTGTTTCATTATTTAAGCTATTCATCTTATCAGCTTCATCAAAAAAGTGTTCTTTATCTGGAAAGATAAGAGGATGGAGTTCCACAGCCAGGCTACCATTAAATACTTCAATTGGAGTATCTAAAGAAGGGCTGGGAGACCACAGAGGAGGAAAAATGAATGTTTTATTATAGAAAGATTCATGATACCAAAATAAGGTATGGTCACGTATATGAGATCCACATACTACAATAACTTTAGCAACTGATTTATTAACAGTAGCAATGATATTTAGAATTGTGTACATTGCATGCATTTTACCAACACCTGTATAAGGTCCTAGTGATATTGTAAACTCAACACAAATACCATTATTATTCAGGTACTTTGTAAAAATATCCTTAACTGTGTCTCCCTCATCATCTTTTGAGGCCAATATTCCAACCCACGTCCAACCAAACTGTTTCAACAACTTAACTATAGTCATATATTGAACATGGTCATTTTGAAGTGTCCTGAACACATAAGGATAAAGGAATCTATTAGTCAGAGAATAGTCTGTAGCTCCATAACTGATCTGAAAGAGAAAAAAAGTAATTATTTTCAGTGTTTTATAACAGATATGTTAGAAATATTAAATAATAATAAATGAATAATATAGATAGATAGATAGATAGATAGATAGATAGATAGATAGATAGATAGATATAAAAACAAAACAGATATGTTAGAAATATTAAATAATAATACATTAATAATATATATATATATATATATATATATATATATATATATATATATATATATATATATATATATAAAAAAAGATCCAAAATGCCAACCCAAAATTAGACATATTATATCTGAATGTAGAAAAGAACAATCTTTAATTGTATAGTTTCTAATATTCAGCATTCCCACAAAAGTCACGAATAAAACCTGTAATGTATTCAAATGCATGTGAATTGTCGGGTACTATTTGTTGCTTTTCACTGGGTGAATTTAACACACCCTAGTATTCAATCTTTAGTGAAAATAGTCTTAAAAGCATTCCACCATAGATTGGATTAGAAATACTAAACAAAAGAGATGGATAAACATGGAATATCAGATGAGTAAGGTATCACTGGGGAGCATCATATGGATTCCAGAACAATATAGAGAATTAAGTAGAGACTCACACTATATCACACGGAATGCAATCAAAGTTTGGGATAAAGTACACAACAATGAAAAATAGGACTTTAATTCCCCATTAATTCCATTAACAGATTCAAAATATTTCACACCAGGTATAGATAAGTTATTTGGAAATTGGATCACAAAAGAAAATGCACAGTTGAAAGACATTATGACGCAAGATAAATTAAACACATACCAGGAACTAAAAAATAAAGGGGAAGTGGTAGAGATAAATGAATGACAGTATGCCCAGCTAAAGCACTTCTTTGAGGCACTCCCCCAGCCTATTAGATCGGCAGAGAATTTACGACCCCTAGAGAAACTTAGGGCCAGATTCACATAGAAGAGCGGCGGCGTAACGTATCATAGATACGTTTCCCCGCCGCAATTTTTCATCGCAAGTGCCTGATTCACCAAGCACTTGCAATGAAAACCTACGCCGGCGGCCTCCGGCGCAAGGCGGGCCAATTCAAATGGGCGTGTGCCATTTAAATTAGGCGCGCTCCCGCGCCGGACCTACCGCGCATGCTCCGTTTCCGAACTCCCGCCGTGCTTTGCGCGAAGTGACGTCATTTTTTCGAACGGCGACGTGCGTAGCGTAATTCCGTATTCCCGGACGGCTTACGCAAACGACGTTATTTTTTAAATTTCGACGCGGGAACGACGGCCCTACTTTATACAGCAATACGATTGCTGTGTAAAGTTAAGGCACCAAAAAAAAACGACTAACTTTGCGACGGGAAACTAGACTAGCGGCGACGTAGCGAACGCGAAAAATCGTCGGGAACCGCTGTAACTCCTAATTTGCATACCCGACGCTGGTTTACGACGCAAACTCCCCCCAGCGGCGGCCGCGGTATTGTATCTTAAGATCCGACAGTGTAAAACAATTACACCTGTCGGATCTTATGGCTATCTATGCGCAACTGATTCTATGAATCAGTCGCATAGATAGAACAACAGAGATACACCGTCGTATTAGTGGGGAAAAAGGAAGGAAAGGAGTGACCTCTAAGATCTATAAAATCTCGAAGAAGGCAAAGGGTTTGAAGATACCGCCACCATACATTATAAAATGGGAGGAAGAACTGGGGTCACAGTTGAATGAACTAGAGCTAAAACATATATTGAAGAGAGTACATACCACGTCAGTAAATAGCAAAATAACAGAGTTAAACTATAAATGCTTGGCCCGCTGGTATATAACACCAGATAAGGCACATCAATATAATAAAGAAACATCAGAACTCTGCTGGCGTGGATGTAAAGAAGTGGGAAATATGGCACACATATGGTGGTCATGCCCGAAAATAAAAAATTATTGGAATAAGATCAGACAATTAATAACTGAAATAACCGATATAGAGGTTACAGATGACCCATGGGGATGTCTACACCATGGGAGTATAATAACATCTAAGCAATATCAGAAAACATTGCTCCCCCATTTGTTAAATGCTGCTAAGGCCCCGTACACACGACCGGATCAATCCGCTGAAACTGGTCCGCAGGACCAGTTCCAGCGCACAGATCCGGTCGTGTGTAGGCCCGAGCGGACAATTGTCCCGCAGATTGGACAGATTTCAGCGGATAAAAATTTCTTAGCATGCTGGAAACCTGTCCGTCGGACGTATTCGGTCGTCTGTACAGACTCACCGGACACGTCCGACCGACCGCCCATTACCCTCTCACGCGTCGTACTGATTTGACGCATGCGTGGAAGCTTTGAACTTTCAGGCCCGCTCACGTCGCCACGTCATCGTCGCGGCGACGGCACGGCCACGCCCCGTGTATTGTTTACGCGCGGATTTCTGTCTGATGGTGTGTACAACCATCAGACAGAAATCCGGCAGCGGTCGCAGCGGATCTATCCGCTGAAAACGGTCCGGCGGACCGATTTCCGCGGATCGATCCGGTTGTGTGTACGGGGCCTAAGAGCTTAAAGCGGAGGTTCACCCTAATATATTTACATCTGACCAACTTCCTTATAGTTGTAAGAAGCACAGGCCGCAATTTTTTTTTTTTTCATGCCGCACGTACCTTGTAATCAATCTTTTAATCTGCTTCTCCCCGCTGGAGTAGGCGTTTCTATGCCTAAGAGGATCGTCATCTGGGAGGTCGGCCAGATGATTGACGGCTGTTCCCCCAGTGGATAAGGCCCCGCCCCCTGTATTTCGTAGGCGCGCACGAGTCACGGCGTTTCTGGAAAAAGCCGAACATGCAGAGCGCAGGCGCCGTATAGAGCCGACTCACATCTCTGCATGTTCGGCTTCTTTCGGAAACCCCGTAAGGCCTCCTACACACGAGGGGACATGTCCGATGAAAATGGTCCACGGACCGTTTTCATCGGACATGTCCGCTCGGAGATTTCTGTCTGATGGTTGTACACACCATCAAACAGAAATCCGGGCAGACAGGATACGCGGTGACGTGGCCACGCCGTCGCCGCGACGATGACGCGGCGATGTGCACGACCCTGGAAGGTAAATGCTTCCACGCATGCGTCGAATCACTTTGACGCATGCGAGGGCTTTCGGCCAAGCGGACATGTCCGGTGAGTCGTACAGACGACCGAACATGTCCAACGGACAGGCTTCCAACGGACATGTTTCTTAGCATGCTAAGAAACATTTGTCCGCTGGAAACCTGTCCGATCCACCGGACAATTGTCCGGTCGGCCGTACACACGACCGAACATGTCCGCGGAAACTGGTCCGCCGGACCAGTTTCAGCGGACATATTCTGTCGTGTGTACGAGGCCTTACTCGTGCGCGCCTACGCAATACGGGGGGGGCAGGGCCTTATCCGACGGGTGGAACAGCCGCCAATCATCTGGCGGACCTCCCAGATGACAATCCCCCTAGGCATAGAAACGCCTACTCCCACGGGGAGAAGTACATTAAAAACATGGATTACAAGGTACGTAAAGGATAAAAAAAATTAGGGTGAACCTCCGCTTTAATAGACAGACACTGGCAAGACAGGGAAAGTCCCTCCGTGAGAGAATGGTGCAATAAAATAAATGTTATTCAAAACTTAGAATATTTAAGGCTCAGTGATACAGACAGGTTAGAAGAATACAAGGGGAACTGGACACATTGGACAGAATTTAAGCAGACATTGACATTTGCAGAAATGATTGGAGCATAAGAAAATAAGAAAAGAAGTTAGACTGGAGATTAGAAAGAAAAGGGCCTGGTGGTTCTGGGGGGGGGGGGGTGGGAGGGAGGATGTTAGGATTGATGTCTTTCATATATATGTAAGCAGAGCTTTTTTTCTCAGAAAATAGGTGCAGGAACTCAACCACGACCCGTTCAGATTTCACAAACAGTTTAAGGGTCTTAAAGGGGCATTAAATACCAGAATTGCATTACATACAGAGTGCAGAGTTCAGCTGTCACTTGTAAACACAGAAACCAGACTTCTGTGTTTACAAGTGATTGTGGTGAGCAGGCACCAAAGGGTCTGAGCCAGAGGTGGTGGAACTGAGTTCCCCCAAGTTCCCCTAGAAAAAAAGCCCTGTATGTAAGTTCTAAAATGTAAGCGATAAGTGTAAATGAAAAGACGCTCTTCATGAAAACTAAGTTAATAAAAAAAAAAAGGGGGGAACATGAAACAAAATAATCAAAAGGGAAAAAAAAAAAAAACACGAATGATGCAAAACCTTAGCAGAGAAGTTACAAGCAAATAAAATGTGAGCAAGTCTCGTGTTGGTTGGTGGAGTCTGAAGTGGTTTTACTGTAAGAAAAAAAAAAAAGCATTCCACCAATAAAGAACATAGCATAACAGTATAAGCAATGGGTCTTCAAACTATGGCCCTCCAGTTGTTCAGGAACTACAATTCCCATCATGCCTAGTCATGTCTGTGAATGTCAGGCCCCGTACACACGTTGAAGCCGCCGAGGATCTCGGCGGGCCAACTTTCCTCATTGAACAACGAGGAAATAGAGAACATGTTCTCTATTTGGCCCGACGAGTTCCTCGTCGGCTTCCTTGCTGAAAAGTGTACACACGACCGAGTTTCTTGGCAGAATCCAGCTCCGATCGAGTTTTGGGCTGAATTCTGCCGAGAAACTTGGTCGTGTGTATGGGGCCTCAGAGTTTTACAATGCCTCATGGGATGTGTTGTTTTCCGCAACAGCTAGAGGGCCGTAGTTTGATGATCCCTGGCATAAGCTAACATTCGACCAACAGAGGAAAGAATATGAGGGAGGCCTCTGTCTGCATTGTGTAAAAAGTATTTAGAGATTCCTGCGTTCTAGGGATGAGATGCAGTTTTTCCATTGTTTGGGAGGTTCAGTGGATGGTCAAACGAATGGGTATTCGGTCGAGCAAATTTTCAGCTGCAATAGGAAGTGAGACATTTAGCAGTGATATTACTACTGCTGCTAAATATGAAAGCTTCCTGCACAGAAAGCCAGCACCCATGACCAGGGCAGGACTTATGGTGGTGGGGGCCCCTGGGCTTGAGTGTTGAAGGGGCCCCCTGAAGCCGAGAATTGGGGGGGATCGAAGATGTTGAGCGAGGGGGGGATCATAGTTGTTGAGCGGGGGGGGGTGCGCGTTAAAGTTGTTGAGCTGTTGAGCGGGGGGGTGCACGTAATGTGCACAGAATGTGTTGGCTCTCTTCCTCCTGGAGCAGAGAACTGGGAGGGGGGGTGCTGCCGCCTTGAAATTGCGAAGCGTGGGGGCTGCCGCAAATTGAGAAGTGGGGGGGGGGGGCATTTACAAAAAAAAGAAGAAATAAAGAAAAATATATATAAAAAAAGGGGGGTAGCCATCCGGGGCCCTGGGGACCTCTGGGCCCTTTAATAAAAAGAAAAATTAAATCTCTGGACCCTTTAATAAAAAATAAATAAATAAACATTTATAAAAATCACATAAAAAAAGGGAGGTTGCCATCCGGGGCCCTGGGGACCTCTGGACCTTTTAATAAAAAAATATAAACAAAAATTAAAAAAAATGTAATTTTTTTTATAAAAAAAAAAAAAAGGGGGGGTTGCCATCCGGGGGCCCTGGAGACCCCTGGGCCCTTTAATAATAATAATAATAATAATTATATATATATAGAAATATATATATATAAAAAAATAAACATTTATAAAAAATACATAAAAAAGGGATATATATATATAAAAAATATATAAAAAAAAACATTTTTTTTATAAAAAATAAATAAAAAAAGGGGGGGTTGCCTCCGGGCCCCTGGGGACCTCCGGACCCCTAAAAAAAGAAAACAAAATGTTTTAAAGGGGGCCCCCTATTGGGCGGGACCCATGGGCTTGAGCCCAGTCAAGCCCAATGGTAAGTCCGGCCCTGCCCATGACTCATCAATGCCCAACCCATTCAGATGCCAACTTGGGATTTTCATCTGACAGGTGAATGCAAACAATGAGATGAGGATAGTGCTAAAAAAAAGTGTAAGGCCCCCCCTAAAACTAATACTAGGTCCTTCAAGGCATGGATTTTAAGGGGCACCCCATAAAAAAAACACATTAGTCCCCCCAAATTTTGGTATGGGCTTAAGGGTGAACCCCAACTGTAGGAAGCTGTCCGTATCAGCAGCGGGAGGGGGGGGTCAAACCCAATACTGTAAAAGTGATCACAGACAATCACAGGCTGAAAATATGGTACCAGGATCATGGCTGATAGGACGTTTTAATATGTATGTCGGTCAGCAAGTGGTTAAGGATTAAACTTGATTTTGTCTCTTTTTCTTTTATTGTGGCCTAATTATACTTTTTACATACTGTCCAGTCAATGTAGATTATGTATGGTGATTGCCTTTGAAGTAATGCTCTCTATTTTTTATTTATTTTTTGATACATCCTGCTTCATTTCTCCCTCTTTTTTTTATTTTGAATCAAATCATTTTTATGGAAGAAAGTTTTTCCAATTTAAAATAAAACAAAAAACATACAAAACAATTCAGAGAAAGAACAAAAAAAAAATCACACCGCTATCGGAGATTAATCATGCAGTTTCCAGATTTAGCTGAACAAGCACTGTTATTCAACATACCAATAAGATATATAGATATATATACAACCCTCAAAATTTGTGCTCGCCTCCTCGCATTTGGCGAGGAAATTTATGTGCAGTGCGAGTATCCCGTATGCCGCTCAGACGCACACAGTGCGGCCAGTAGAAAATCTGTATTCAAGTACAATACAGTTGCCGTGCCGTCCCGCACAGGCTAGCACATGCTAGCAGCAGAATGGACACCAGCGCCGCCCGAGACCGCCCCTCTCCACCTTCCATAGGCCAGTAGGATTTCCCACAACTGTACCTGCCGCCCAGGACCGCCCCTCTTTACCTCCCAGTCCAATAGCATTGCCTAGAACTGCCGCCCGGGACCGCCCCTCTCCACCTCGGACCGCCCAGCACTTGCCTTGCCCAGCACTGTATTCCAGATGCCCGGGACCGCCCCTCTCCGCCTCGGACCGCCCCTCTCCGCCTCGGACAGCCCCTCTCTGCCTCGGACCACCCTTCTCCGCCTCTCATAGTACAGTAGAACTGTGCAGCACTGTATACCAGATGCCCGGGACCGTCTCTCTCCACCTCCCACACATCCGAGGAGTGCACAGTGGCTGCAGTAAAATGTTATGTTAAATTAAGACAGATGTGTGTGATGTTCTGGAGGCACTGGAAGATGTCCGCTGTGTGTGTGTGTGTGAACCAGGCGACAATGGTGAGTCTGGAGTCATGGGGCAAGGTGACGCTGACTTTAAAGGGGCACAGTGAACTGCATTTAAAGGGCCATGGGGATGCTGCATTTGATGGTGCACTGCGATTCTGCAATTGATGGGGCACGGTGAAGCTGCATTTGATGGGGCACGGTGAAGCTGCATTTGATGGGGCACGGTGAAGCTGCATTTGATGGGGCACGGTGAAGCTGCATTTGATGGGGCACGGTGACGCTGCATTTGATGGGGCACAGTGAAGCTGCATTTGATGGGGCACGGTGACGCTGCATTTGATGGGGCATGGTGACGCTGCAATTGATGGGGCACGGTGACGTTGCAATTGATGGGGCACGGTGACGTTGCAATTGATAAGGCACGGTGATTTTGCAATTGATGGGGCACGGAGACGTTGCATTTGATGGGGCACGGTGATGTTGCATTTGATGGGGCACGGTGACGTTGCATTTGATAGGGCACGGTGACACTGCAATTGATGGGGCACTGCGACACTGAATTTGATGGGCACAGTGAGGCTGCACTGATGGGTACTGATATGTTTTAAGTTAATATTGTTAACGTTGTTATTAATAATATTTATTTTTGGAACTTAATTCTGCTTAAAACATTTAACAGTGTCATTTCATGAGATAATTTAGAAGGGCGTGTTTAGGGGCGAACTTAGGGGTGGGGCAGGGGAGGAGTTGGGTGGCGCAACTAGTGGCTAGTAACTCTTAAGGCCTGGCTAGTGGCTCAGGACTTGAAATTTTGAGCCCTGTATATATGTATATATTCCTTTCCTCCTTCATACAAGGTCCCAGATCTATCCCTCTATTAACTTTCAACAATATATATTCAGCAAATTACACAGACAGATTGGAGTTTAGCCATCAAGACCAAATTTTACAAAAAATTTCAGCCCATTTCCTATGTTTATATGGCAATTCCTCACTTCTGAAATTATTATAGTTAATTGCATCGATCCATTGAGCGATTGTTGGTGGGATTTTTTTGAATGGGAGTACATCTTCCACTATAATCCCTAATAAAGCTATTTTGGGGTCAAAGTGGACATGTGTAGAGCATAAGGTATTTAAGATATCAATTATATTCTCCTAATATCGATGCAATTTAGGGCATCGCCACATCCTATGAATTAAAGCGGGGGTTCACCCAAAAAAAATGTTTTAACATTACAGTCAGCCGAGTTGTCAGAATGACAATCGGCTGTTTTTTTTTATTTTATCCCCGTACATACCGTATTTTCACCGCCGCTTCCGGGTAAGTCTTCTGCGGGACTGGGCGTTCCTAATTGATTGACAGGCTTCTGACCGTCGCATACTGCGCGTCATGAGTTGCCGAAAAAGCCGGACTGCGAGTCGGCTCTATACGGCGCCCGAGCCCCGACGTTCGGCTTCATTTGGCAACTCGTGACGTGCAGTATGCGACGGTCGGAAGCCTGTCAATCAATTAGGAACACCCAGTCCCGCAGAAGACATACCTGGAAGCGGCGGTGAAAATACAGTATGTACGGGGATACAATTAAAAAAACAGGCGATTGTCATTGTGACAACTCGGCTGAATGTAATGTTAAAAAAAATGTTTTGGGTGAACCCCCGCTTAAATGTACCCGTATCGCTAATACATCTTGAGCAAATTGGTGTGGTTGCTTTTCCCCAGGAATATCCAGTAACTTTAAAGAAGTATAATGAGATCTATGAATAATAAATAACTGGGTAAACCACTGTGAGAAGGATAGGAAGACTCTGGTCAAATTCTTTACAGCATGCACCCACTCCTCTTCAGTGAGAGCATCTCAGGCCCCGTACACACGACCAGTTTCCTCGGCAGAATTCAGCTTCCGACCGAGTTTCTGGCTGAATTCTGCCGAGAAACCCGGCCGTGTGTACACTTTCGGCCGAGGAAGCCGACGAGGAGCTCGGCGAGGAAATAGAGAACATGTTCTCTATTTCCTCGTTGTTCTATGGGAGCTCTCGTCCCGCCGAGCTCCTCGGCGGCTTCAGTGCTGAACTGGCCGAGGAACTCGATGTGTTTGGCACGTCGAGTTCCTCGGCCGTGTGTACGAGGCTTAAGTCCATACGCTTCCTCTGGAGAGTCTTGTGTATTTATGCTAGCTGTTGTTTGTATAGAAGAATATATATCACCAATAATTCCCTGTTTAGAGCATCCTGTGGACACTGCCATAGTCAAGCTAAGGGATGGATTATATTTAACCACTTTAATATCGGGCATTTTCACCCCCTTCCTGTCCAGGCCAATTTTCAGCTTTCAGCACTGTCACGATCTGAATGACATTGCGCGGTCGTGTGATGCGGCTCCCAAACAAAATATACCGTATTTTCCGGCGTATAAGACGACTTTCTGGATGCAAAAACATGCATCCAAAGTCGGGGGTCGTCTTATACGCCGGGTACAGTCTCAGTACTCACTTTTTTTCCCCAGCGCTGACAGTGTCCCATGAATGATTTCAAAGCCGCGCCTTCACTGCAGAGTGTTCTGTGATAGGAGGAACAAAAATCTTCCCAGCAGCGCCTCTGTTCTTTGTTCCTCCTATCACAGATGCCTTCTCATCCTCGGACGAGATGAGAAGACGTCCGTGATAGGCGGAAAACATAACAGAGGCGCTGCTGGGAAGATTTTTGTTCCTCCTATCACAGAACACTCTGCAGTGAAGGCGCGGCTTTGAAATCATTCACGATCGCAGCATGGGACACTGTCAGCGCTGGGGGGAAAAAGTGAGTGTTATTGCACTGGGGGGGGGGCAACAAGTTCAGGCACAGTGGGGGCAAGTGATGGCAATGTGGGGGCATGTAATGGCACAATGGCAATGTGAGGGGCAAGTGATGGCAATGTGGGGGCATGTAATGGCACAATGGCAATGTGGGGGCATGTAATGGCACAATGGCAATGTGGGGGCATGTAATGGCACAGTGGCAATGTGGGGGCATGTAATGGCACAGTGGCACAGTCTGGGCATGTAATGTAATGGCACAGTCTGGGCATGTAATGTAATGGCACAGTGAGTAATGGCACAGTGAGGAATGTAATGGCACAGTCTGGGCATGTAATGTAATGGCACAGTGAGGAATGTAATGGCACAGTCTGGGCATGTAATGTAATGGCACAGTGAGGCATGTAATGTAATGGCACAGTGAGATTTGAAAAAGCCTGTTTCTGTCAGCGGTTCTGGCTCCCCCTCAGCTTCCAGAAAGACAGTAAGAAGGGGGTAGTCTTATACAGTGAGTATATCCCAAAATCAAATTTTTTCCTGGAAAATTAGGGGGTCGTCTTATACGCCGGGTCGTCTTATACGCCGGAAAATACGGTATGTCCTTTTTTTCCCACAAATGGAGATTTATTTTGGGGGTATTTGATCATCTCTGCAGTTTTTATTTGTTGTGCTAAAAACAAAAAAAGACTGACAATTTTGAAAAAAAAAACAACACAATGGCCCAGATTCAAGAAGCAATTGCGCCCGTGTAACCATGAGTTACACGGCGCAATTGCTTACTTGCTCCGGTGTAACGAGTGCTCCTGATTCAGGAACCTTGTTACACCGGCTGCAGCCTAAAATCTGCACGGCATAAGGCTCTAATGCCTCGCAGATTTTAGGCTGCATTCTTGCGGGGGCCGCTACGGGGCGCCCCCATTGTGTATCAGCGTGTAGTATGCAAATTGCATACTACCACTGATTCACAATCTTGCGCGGGCCCCACGCAAGCCAGGTACGGAGTTTCCATACGGCTACTTTAGCGCAAGGCTGCCCTTTCTAATAGCAGGGGCAGCCTGTGCTAAAGTATACCGCCGCTCCCGCGTCGCGACGTTCAAATGTTACGTCGTTTGCGTAAGTGCTTTGTGAATGGCGCTGGACGCCATTCACGTTCACTTTGAAGCAAATGACGTCCTTGCAACGTCATTTGCCGCAATGCACGTCGGGAAAGTTTCCAGACGGAGCATGCGCTGTACGCTCGGCGCGGGAGCGCACCTAATTTAAATGATTCCCGCCCCCGGCGGGATCATTTAACTTGCGCGCGCTTACGCCGGGCAAACTTGCCGGCGCGCCCTCGCAGTTCACGGAGCTACTGCTCCGTGAATCGAGGGCAGCGCAAAATATTTGCGGGGGCGCAGGGCAAAATCGTTGCCCTGCTCCCCCGCAAATATAGCGCAAGCTATGCTGAATCTGGGCCAATATTTTTTACTTTTTACTATAATAAATATCCAGATTTAAAAAAAAAAAAAAAAAAAAATTCTCAGTTCAGGCCGATATGTATTCTTCTTCATATTTTTGTAAAAAAAAAAACGCAATAAGCGTATATTGATTGGTTTGTGCAAAAGATAATGGCCCAGATTCACAGACACTGGTGCACATTTATGCCGCCGTAGCGTATCTCCTTTACGCTACGCCGACGCAGCGCAGAGAGGCAAGCATTGAATTCACAAAGCCAATGCTCCCAAATCTCCGCTGGATTTCCAAGGCATAAGTCGGCGTAAGTGGAAGTGGGCGTGAGCCATGCAAATTATGGGCCGAGCGCCAGACAGATACGTATAACGAACGGCGCATGCGCCGTCCCGTGGACGCATCCCAGTGCGCATGCTCACAATCACGTCGGAACAACTGCCTAAGATACGCCGGATCACTGCCTACGGCGTGAACGTAACCTACGCCTAGTCATATTCACGTCCAACGTAACCTACGTAAAATTTGCCAGCTTGTGTTCCCTTTTGCAGACCTTTGCATGTCTGCTGCTGAGTTACACCTCCTTTATGGGGCATAACTTTACGCCGGACGTATGACTTTAAGCGCACTGCATCGGGCGCACGTACGTTCGTTCATCGTCATATCTCCCTCATTTGCATATGTGAATAGGAAATCAATGGGAGCGCCAAATGCGTCCAGCGTAAATATGCGCCCACTCTACGCCGGTTACGTCGGTGGGATGAAGCCTGTTTTTAGGCGTATGTTAGTTTGTGGGTATGGCGCACAGATACGACGGCGCATATCTGCACTTACGCGGCGTATATGGAGATACGTCGGCGCAAGTGCTTTGTGAATCCGGGCCATAGCGTCTACAAAATAGGGGATAGATTTATGACATTTTTTTATTATTTTTTTTTTTTACTAGTAATGGCGGTTATCTGCAATTTTTGTCAGAACTGTGATATTGCGGCAGACAGTTTGGACACGTTTGACACTATTTTGGGACCATTCACATTTATACAGCGAACAGTGCTATAACTATGCACTGATTAATGTATAAATGTGACTGGCAGGGAAGGGGTTAACACTGGGGGGTGATCAAGGGGTTTAATGTGTTCCCTAGGGAGTGATTCTAACTGTAGGGGGAGGGGAATGACTGGGGGAGGTGACCGATCATTGTCCCTATGTACAAGGGACACACCATCGGTCTCCTCTCCCTGACAGGACAGGGATCTCTGTGTTTACACACAGAGATCCAAGTCCCTGACTGTAACTGCCGATCATGGGTACCTGGCTGACATAGTGGCCGTCAGGCACGCACATCGGCAACCGCGGGACGCAGCGGGCACGGGAGGCTTGAGGACGTCATATGCTGTCCACCCAGGATGGCAGAGCCACCTTGTGGACGTCATATCACAATACACGGTATGTGAAGTGGTAAAAAAAAGAGTCACTGCCTTGTTCTTCAGAGCATGCAGTAACTGCAGGTTTTGATAGAATAGTTTATTAGACATATTATATTTCTCTGCTATTTTATTAAAGTGGAATTAAACGCATCCATAAAACTGTTTCATTTATAGCACGTGCCAGAAATGTAACAATCCCATTGGTTCTTCTCTCAACCAAACTGTCAAACCATCCAATGGCTGGTGTCATCACTGATCACATGTGCAGCATCATGGCAGTTGTAGATCAAACCATGGCCAATGATGGCAGCTTCCTTGGCTAAAAACAATAGAGGGATTTACTTACACTTTAAATGTCGAAAAGCTTATAAAAAAGCGTAATGCAAAGCCTTTTCCATAAACCAAAGTTTTCAAGTTTCACTACCTCAGGTAACTGCAGGTTATTTCATACAAGCATATACTACGTATATCCTAATGGGAAGTAAGCCTTTGGACAGTAGTTCAAACTTTATCAAATGTAGGAAAACAGCGTTTACTATAGAAATGATGAGCTACTATTAACTGTACCAATGGCTCCAATGGAAATTGAGAGAATATAATTTGTTGTATAGGGTCCTTGGAATCTAAAACATTCCATCTGCTTAATTTGCTGAAGTTGTGCTGCCTGGTAATACAACTTGGTATTAGGAACAGCTAAGTGATAAATGTGCAGCGCTTAAAGGGTCACTAAAGGAAAAAAAAAAAATTCTGAAATGACTGTTTACACTCAGGGTATAGAGACATAATAGTTAACTGATTCCTTTTAAAAATGATTACAAATAGATAAAAAACAATCATATAATGTACCTACAGTTTAGTTTCGTTTTTGCTGTTGTTTCCTGGTTCTCTGATGTACAGAGCCAGAGAGCCAATAGAGGGCAGCGATGGTTTGTAAAACTAAACTGGATTGGTGCTGAGGGGTTTTAGACACACATAGGTAGATTCACGTAGGGGCGCCTAACTTTAGGGCGGCCTAGCCTAGTCATTTTAGGCTACACCGCCGTAAATTAGTTAGGCTAGTAGTGATTCTCAAACCACTTACCTGCTAATTTTGGGCGGCGTAGCCTAAAACGAGCGGGCGTAAGCGCGCCTAATTCAAATGACTTGGAGTGGGGCGTGTTGTATGGAAATGAGGCTTGACCTCACGTTTTTTGACGTTTTTTGACACTGCGCATGCGCCGGGCGACTACATTTCCCAGTGCGCATTGCGGCTAAGTAGGCCGTACGGGCCTATTGATTTTGACGCGTACGTAAACGACGTAAATCCCGATTCGCGGACGACTTGCGCAAACGATGTAAAAATTTCGAACCTCTGTAGATAAGCCGGCCTAACTCTTTGTGAATCTACCTAACAGTAATCCCACCTCCTTGATTAGTCACCACAGTAAGAAATCTCCCAGTACTGTGGTGATCAGGAAACAGACAACCAGGAAGTGTCCAGAACAGAGAGGAATTACAGCAACATCAAAGCAAAAACGAACAATGAGGACATGAAACCAGGACTGCAGTAAGGTAAAGGAAGCTATTTAGCTAAAAAAAAATATTTTAGTGACCCTTTAAATAATAGTCCCAAAGAATAAATCAGGAGCAAATATTATACAACGCCATTCTCTGACAAAATGGCGTAGGGATGAGTCGGCAACGTGGCGCGACTGCATAATGGGAGAGGGCGGCCATCTTTGTGGTGGGGAAAGGCTGCAGACACACTAACAGAGCTTGATTTTGTTTGTGCTAATGTGAGTGCAATATTATTTGTTTTTACCCCATTAAAACGTTACCCTGATGTGCTGTGCAAAGAGGTACCAGTTTTTTTTCCCTTTGTCCGCATGGGATGTTTTACATATGGTGATTATTGCTGGTATACTTTCTACATCCTCCATTCGGTCTGCTGCCATCAACTGCGTTCAGGTGCTATTAAACAGCACACGCCCAGTAAGAGCGACTGCGTTTCTGTGCAATTCAATAGCCCACTCGCAGTAACAGGTAATGCGTGTACGTGCAATTAAATAGCACACGTCCACTGACACGGAGTACTATGTTTAAGCTAAACCCTAATGCAGGCAATACAACACGTTAGAGCACTGCATCAAGCACAATCTCCTGCCTGACAAATACTAATAGCAGATCTAGCTATGCTATACAGTTTATAAATATATTTACAACTCCTAGGGATGTGAATATATTCTCTACAAACTGTAAATTTAACTATACTGACTAGCCTTCCTGCTCTATCTATCTATCTATCTATCTATCTATCTATCTATCTATCTGGTAGAAAATACACTGTGGGGGTTATTTACGAAAGGCAAATCCACTTTGCACTACAAGTGCAAACTGCAACTGAATATACACTTGGAAGTGCAGTCGCTGTAAATCTGAGGGGTAGATCTGAAATGAGGGGAAGCACTGCTGATTTTATCATCCAATCATGTGCAAGCTAAAATGCTGTTTTTTATTTTCCTTGCATGTCCCCCTCGGATCTGCAGCGACTGCACTTCTAAGTGCACTTTCAGTGCATTTTCAAGTGCACTTTGCACTTGTAGTACAAAGTGGATTTGCCTTTAGTAAATAACTCCCTGTGTCTCTATCTATCTCTCTCTCTCTAACTGTCTTACTGATGTTCTCTGTAACAAAGCCAGAACACACTACATGAGGCCGCCGTGCAGACTGCCTTTTATAGTGTGGGGCGTGTACTAAACCCTCTGACCCATAATTGGCCAAAGCCAGCCTGGCTTTGGCCAAATATTGTTCCTCGTTTTTTGCGCCTTGTGATTGGCCAAGCATGCATCGCCGCAGTGAATTATGGGTCGTTTTGCGTCACTCGAATTTGGCGCGAACGACCCGTTTTGTTCGAATTTCGTCGAACGACCGATGTTCGAGTCGAACATACGTTCGTATTGAACGCGAAGCTCATCTCTACTCTCATTATTAAACTGTTTGATGTACTTAAGGGGGGCGTTATCTTCTCCAAGCTAGACCTATGAGCAGCTTATAATCTGAATTTAAACACTGGATACAGACCAAAAAAGAAAAACAAAAGAAAAGTGGGGATCACCTGTAGCGCATATAGAAAGGGAGCATATTCCCATCAAAACATGTCATAAACTGCAAGACCAGTGAACCCCGAGCCAGCCACAGAGGTCCCAAACCCACAAGTGGACGGGCACATCATTTTGTTCTTTCTTATGTTTCTGGGCATAGAAACAAGAAAGCTGATGCTCTTTCAAGAAAGTTCAGATCAACCTACCGAGCAGTATATAATCCCACCTCACAAAATTGTCGCACAGATCTCTAACCGCTCTTTCCCAACAGTTACACGAAACCCAGAATCATGTTCCCCAAGGCTTGAAGATACCACCAAGTAGCCTGTTCGTAGCCCCTAGCCTCAGAAAACCTGTACTTCTCTGGGCACATGATGTTGTGTTATCCGGTCATCCTGGTGTCACCATCACTCATAAGACCTGGCAGGGTCATGTCTGGTGGCCTCATATGAAAAGGGATGTTACTGACTATGTGGCTGCCTGTCCAACTTGTGTTGCTAATAAAGTACCCCGCACATTGCCTACTAGACTGTTACAACCACTTCCAGCACCTCGCTAGCCTTGGACCCATTTGACTATGGACTTCATTACAGACTTACCCAAGTCCGAGGGCATGACTGCTATATGGGTCTTAGTGGATCGCTTTTCCAAAATGTCTCCCACTCCTGGGATTACCTACAGCGGAAGCATTGTCTACTCTCTTCCTTTCCCATATTGTGAGATATCATGGCATACCTACCAATGTCGTCTCAGACCGCAGATCCCAGTTTGTTTGCCGATTCCTAGGAGCATTTTGCAAGAAACTGGGAGTAACGCTCTCACTCTCTACCTCACATCACCCTCAAACAGATGGTCAAACCAAACGCATGAACCAGACCCTAAAAACCTATCTTCAACATTATGTCAATGCCTTACATTCCAACTGATCTGAGTATTTGCCTTTAGCTGAGTTCGCCCTTAATTCCTGTTGGTACAGTGCTCTTCATACCACACCATTCTACGCAGCCCTAGGCTATCATCCTCAGACTTTTCCTCTACTTCAGCCTTCTTCTGGTGTACCAGCAGCAGATCAGCGGGTGAAAAATATTCTGCTACATTGGAAAGACTTGCTCATTACTACGGAAGTCAGCAGGCAAGTATGCACTTTTTTCCAACAAATGAAGATGCCATATACCTCCATATGTGGTGGGGGACAGAGTTTGGCTATCAACCAAATATGTGAGACTGAAACAACCTTCTACCAAATTGGGCCCTTGATTCATTGGTCCTTACAGAATTATTGCTCAAGTCGGGCCAGTCTCCTATCGGTTGAAATGACCCTTCTCTCTCCAGATACATCCCATGTTCCACGTAGGGATGAGCCAAACACCCCCACGTTCGGTTCGCACCAGAACCTGTGAACAGACCAAAGGTTTGTGTGACTTTTAGAACCCCATTAAAGTCTATGGGACTCGAACGTTTGAAATCTAAAGTGCTAATTTTAATGGGTCCTGCCCCTGGGGACATGTATCAATGCAAAAAAGTTTTAAAAACTGCAGTTTTTTCAGGAGCAGTGATTTTAAATGACTTTTTATCCTTCAGAAATGATACTTTGTGCGGGAACAGTTCTAAGCACGGGAAACAAGCGCTGCTTTACAGGCATACTTTACACAGGCTGCTGATACCCACAGGACAACACGCCGATCGTAAGAAAGGCCCGGGGGGAATACGAGAGAGGAACTCTATTTCTTACATACAGTATATTTGCATACACGGCTGGAGAAGCTTGGTGCCGGCATACAGGCACAACAAAATGTGAGTGCAATATATAGTTTGTATTTTAAATTAATAAATTCTTTTACCTACTACACTATGATGGGCACTCTTTTTCTGTGAGCTTTTATAGAGAAAGAGAGACCATACCATTATATCCAAGACACTTTGACAGCTGTGATGACGCATAATAGGAGTGGTTTTCCTGGGAATGAACCAAAGGCATTTTTTGAATAGGATCTGGTGAATGGCCATTTTTAACGGTGGTGGGACAATCACGGAAGTGGTGAAATCACGTTGCTTTTGAACACCCCACAGAAGGAATACCTATTGTCTAGGAGCACTTGTGTCATTGATATGAAACAAAGTCTGTCTGCTTACCTGATCTCCATGTGTTCATTAAAGGCCTGACCCTGTTCTGTTCCCCTTTTTTATCACTTCCTCTTCCTGTATGGTCCCACCCAGGCCATTGCAGGAAGTCTATATTAACCATTGCTCTACAGGTCTGCAGGGCTGTTCAACAGTGTTTCTTGCTTAGTTCCTGTCTGCAGTGTAGTTTGCTAGTTCCTGTTTGCAGAGTGCTACAATCATCTTTCCGTGTACTGTTTTGGCTTGTTCCTGACTTCTGCTGTTTGCCTGTGCCCCTGACCATTTGCCTGTCCCACAGTTATCCGTGTCTGCCTGTGCCCCTGACCATTTGCCTGTCCCACGGTTATCCTTGTCTGCCTGTTGCCCTGACCTCGGCCTGCCCATCACCACTGTTTGTCCTGCTGGCTGCTTCCACGTTCTCCCTGCGGAGTGTGACCTAGGGAATCTCGGGGACGCGACCTGGACCCAGTTGCGGCGAAGACCATCCTTACCATCAAAGGCTCTGGTGAATACAAAACTGGGTCTTAGACTCCGCGGGTGATCTTGGGTTACACTTCCTCTCTGTTAGCAGTAGTCGGCTATAGGGTTCACTTCCATGTGGTGCATCCCTGACCCCAATGGGGTGCACTTGTCACCTGACCACGGGTGACCTGACAGTTTGAACAGCCATGAATCCGGCCGACATGTCGCTACCCGCAGACGATCCATTACAGAGCATCGTTTGCAGACTTGAGACGCACAAAGCTAATCAGACTCAGGTGATGCGTTTCCTACAGGATCTGTTTTTCCGCTTTGATCAGCTTCAGACCTCATTGGGAACCCTGAATCCGCAACCCCAAGTACAACCACTGTCTGCGCCTGTCGCACCAGTCGCAGAGACGCATTAACTGAGGCTACCACCTCCAATCCGTTTTTCTGGAGATTCCAAGGCCTGCAGGGGGTTCCTTAGCCAATGCACTATTCATTTTGAGCTCCTTCCCCAACACTTTCTGTCTGATCGGGCTAAGATAGCCTATATCATTTCCCTCCTCTCCGGTGAAGCCTTAGCCTGGGCTACCCCTCTGTGGGAATCGAATGATCCAGTGGTTTCTAGCCTGTCTGTTTTCTTGAAACTTTTTCGGAATATCTTCGAAGAACCGGCTCGTGTCTCTTCAGCGGCCAGCGCACTTTTACGTCTCCGCCAAGAATCCAGTTCAGTGGGACAATATGCTCTTCAGTTCCGTATCCTCTCAGCCGAATTGAGCTGGAACAATGAGGCCTTAGTCGAAACCTTTTTGCATGGCCTTTCTGATAGAGTGAAGGATGAATTAGCAGGAAGAACCATCCCCACTGATCTGGACGGAGTGATCTCCTTGTGTAACCAGATCGATATTCGCTTTCAGGAAAGGACTCTAGAAAAGCGACGCCAGCATTCCTTGGTCCTTAATCAGCCTGAGCTCCCCTCTCTTCGACCCGTGGAGAATCTCATGCCAGCTGAGGAACCCATGTAGCTGGGTCGGACCAGCCTATCTTCTGAGGAACGTGCTAAGCGCAGAACTCTGGGCCTGTGTTTCTACTGTGGGGTCAAAGGTCACTTTCGTGACACTTGCTCTCTTCGCCTGGAAAAACGCTCGGGTTCAATACATCTGGAAGGTGGAGTATTGGACCCAGAGATATCTCCTTCACCTTCTCCTTTCTGTGTCCCTTCATCTCGGTGCTTTTTCTCGTTCAGTCTTGGCATATCTAGATTCCGGAGCCGCTGGCAACTTCATGGACTGGGAAATCGCATCATCCATGAGACTTACTCTCTTGCCCCTCACTACGCCATTGGTGGTCTTGGCGATTGATGGCACTGTTCTCCCAGGGGGTCCCATTCACTTCCAGACACTTCCTGTTAAGATGTCAGTAGGGACACTTCACCAGGAGTGGATATCCTTCCTTGTCCTACCTAAGGCCTCAGCTCCTATCGTTTTGGGTCTTCCTTGGTTAAGACTCCATTCTCCACACATTGACTGGACTGCCGGACAGATCCTGGCTTGCGGTTCCTCCTGTTCCACGTCCTGCCTAACAAAGGTTGCCCCAAAAGAGAAACTTCCTGTTGCCACCATTCCAGTATCTTTTGCTCGTCCTACCACATGTAGTGGTGTCCGGAAAGTGTCCTGCAATAGTCAGGCTGATGCACTTTCTAGCCAATGTAGCACTCTGGATGAGGAGCCCGCCTTTGAACCCGAGCCGATCATTCATTCCAGTTTACCGTTGTCTGTCCCTAAAACGCACAGCCAGGCTAACTTGTCTGCCAGTTCTGCAGTCGCTACGCCTTGTGATGCGATTCGGGTAGTCACTACACCTGACTATGCTATTCAATCAGCCCCTGCATCACCTATGCCAGGCCAGCCCATGCCCAGTGAGCCTCCTACCTTTTCTTGTTCAGGCCCTCCTGCAACCTGTCTAAGGGCCTCAATCCATCCTTTGGGTAGATTGCCTCATTCGGTCAAGTGGGATTTTCTACCTTGTTTTCAGGGCTCTCTGCATTCTGCTGGTTTTCCTGCTATCCAGCTTGACTCCTGTGCCCTGTCACCTTCTAACCAATCTGACCTCAGGGTTCATCTGACCTCTGCCGAGTCTGATGGTCCTGTGCTAGGTGCCCAGTTCATCTTTAAGGGTCTGATTGATCCTCCTCAGATTTCTGTTGATCCTCTCATGCCCTTACTTATTCATAAAAGGCCTTTGGTCCTCAATAAATCCTCTCGTCCTCTCCCTACGTCTGTTCTGGTCAATGAGGATACTCAAGTTCTGGATTCTCGTCTCTGCAGAGGCATTCTTCAGCACCTTGTGCTTTGGAGAGGATTTGGTCCTGAGGAGGCGTCTTGGATTTCTGCATCTGAGATCTTTGCGCCCCATTTGTTGAGGAGGTTTCATCTGGGATTCCCCTTTAGGCCTGGGTCCAGGCTGGGGAGGGGGAGGGGCCTTAAGAGGGAGGGTACTGTCATGGATATGCAACAAAGTCTGTCTGCTTACCTGATCTCCATGTGTTCATTAAAGGCCTGACCCTGTTCTGTTCCCCTTTTTATCACTTCCTCTTCCTGTATGGTCCCACCCAGGCCATTCCAGGAAGTCTATATTAACCGTTGCTCTACAGGTCTGCAGGGCTATTCAACAGTGTTCCTTGCTTAGTTCCTGTCTGCAGTGTAGTTTGCTAGTTCCTGTTTGCAGAGTGCTACGATCATCTTTCCGTGTACCATTTTGGCTTGTTCCTGACTTCTGCCGTTTGCCTGTGCCGCTGACCATTTGCCTGTCCCACGGTTATCCTTGTCTGCCTGTTGCCCTGACCTTGGCCTGCCCATTACCACTGTTTGTCCTGCTGGCTGCTTCCACTTTCTCCCTGTGGAGTGTGACCTAGGGAATCTCGGGGACGCGACCTGGACCCAGTTGCGGCGAAGACCATCCTTACCATCAAAGGCTCTGGTGAGTACAAAACTGGGTCTTAGACTCCGCGCCCTGGGTGATCTTGGGTTACGCTTCCTCTCTGCTAGCAGTAGTCGGCTATAGGGTTCACTTCCCTGTGGTGCATCCCTGACCCCAACGGGGTGCACTTGTCACCTGGCCACGGGTGACCTGACAACTTGGCTATCACATTTGATATTAAATGGAAGAGGATCTTTATAGAAATCCTTCCCCTCCTATTCATTTTTTAATTTTTTTGTCATTATATATATATATATTTTCTTTGTAGTTTTGTGACACGATATTCTTTGTGAACCCGTAGCAGGGTAGCATAAGTTTTCTCAGATGTAAAGAGCACTATTTAGATATATTAACACGTGCATGGTATATTTATGTAATTTTTTATATAGATTTATGGTGGGTTGTCATTCAACAGTAATACTTGTGGTGGAATAGTACAAGGTGATATCTATAGGTGTTAATAACCGCAATTATTGCACATGATTAGGTGGATGTAGGTCACCCACCAGGGTAGCGCAATCCATATATTATATCAATTACACTTTGGACGAGCCACCATAGAGTGACTTGCACATTTTTTTGATTGCAGCAAACCATCCAACATAGAACAAATTTGTCTTTTCCATTTGCGCCAGTAACATCCGTCCCATAATACTTTACACACCCCCTAGGTATGAAATTTAAAGGAATATTTCACTTTTATTGTTTCACTTTAAGCATTATTAAAATCACTGCTCCCCAAAAAATGACAGTTTTTTTAGAACTTTTTTTGCATTGATAAATGTCCCCTGTGGCAGGACCCAGGTCCCCAAACACCTTTTATGACAATAACTTGCATATAAGCTTTTAAAATTAGCACTTTAGATTTCTCCCATAGACTTTCCAGGGTGTTCTGCGGCTTTTTGAATTTGCCGTAAAAACCCCAAATTGTTCGCTGTTCGGCGAACAGGCAATGTTCGAGTCGAACATGAGTTCGACTCGAAGCTCATCCCTAGTTCCACGTTTCCTTCCTCAAAAAAGCAATTTTCAATCGCTACTCCAGAACGCAACAGCTACCTCCTCCTTTTCTTGTTGATGGACAAAATGAGTTTGAAGTCTCCAAGATTCTTGATTCTAGAAGACAGGGTCGTGGCCTTCGGTATCTGGTTCATTGGAAGAGATATCCCATCACAGACCGTTCCTGGGTTCCAGCCAAAGATCTGCATGGCCCTTCCATGACTTCCGAGACTTCCATGCCTCCTTTCCCACTAAGCCCCGCTAGGCCCCCGGAGGGGTCCACTGGGGAGGGGCCCTGTCATGTATCGGGTATTTGAGCCGGGATCTTCTTGGTTCCCCAGCTGCAGCCTTACCTGTTGTGCTACGAAGGAGATCTGGATTGTTGGAAATTTCCTCACAGTATTAAGCATTACCTTGGACTCACTAGCCCCACCTGCTGCCAGCTGTGGACTATTTTCAATCAATGCAGCCCATAAATAGGAAGTGATGCTATCACTCAGCATCTGTTTATATGGATTAGCTCACTGGGTGTTCTGACTGCTTGTGATCTTGAGTGTCCTCTTGAATTTCTGCCTGAATCCCTGATTACTCTCTAGCCTGCTGATTTTGTACTGTACTTTACCGCCAGATCGTGTATGACCTTTGCCTGCCTGACCACTCTCTGGATTTCAATCGTGTACCGCTTTGCCTGATTTGTTGCCAACCTAATCTGCCTGACTACGTTTCGCCTGAATCCTCAACACACAAGTTCCACTTTGGACACTACCAATCACAGGTACCTTACAATTAGCAGATAAATACACAGCTAATTTTACTAAATTCCTGTTAAACCTACTAAATATAAAAGCTTAACCTGTATGAAGTTAATAAATAACAAAAAAATGTAATTTTTACATTGAGACTTTTTGCAAAATGGTGAAAATCAAACGTACGCAAAAATGTAAATATCAAAATTTCTCAAAAAATCGTAAGGTTTTCATTTTTCCCTTAAAGCTTTAACAACTTGTAAAAAGACCCACAAAATCATTTATTTTCTGAAAGCATATGACCTCTAGAATAAAAAAAAGTTGCTACTGATTTTTTAGACCCTGCTGTATTTGGGCAATTGTTTATCAAACCAATATATTTGCAAAAAAATACACTAAAAGAAGATAAAATAATAGCTAATTTTACAAAATTCCTGCTAACTCCCTACTAAATATAAAAAGCTTAACCTATATTGAGTTAATAAATAACAAATATTTGTAAATTCTAAATTGCGCCTTTTTGAGATATAGTGAAAATCGGAGGTACACAAAAGTTTTAGAAAATCTGGAGGTTTTCCTATTTCAGAACTTGTAAAAGACCCCCCAAACCATACATTTTCTAAAAAGCACATGACCAGTATAATAAAAAATAAGGGGCTACTGATTTTTAATGCAGTGCGATATTTGCGCAAATATTTATACAAAACAATATTTTCGCAAAAAATACACTAAAATTAATAGTGCACATAAAAACAACATAACTTACAAATTCCTGCTAAATTGCTACTAAAGCATCATTCACATGTGGCATACTAAAGTGTATGCCCATGGAGGGCCATTACCTGCACAGGGATGCACAGGTGTTCCATGCATCCCCATACAGGCAGTCCCATTTATGTCAATTGGGATGCAACAGCTGCATAAGCATAGCTGCTCCCAATCTGACATCCGTGTGGGTGTGGGTACATGACCCTAAACGCAGACAGTGTGAGCTCAGGGATATGCATTTGGACCTACATGAATGTAAAATTGGAGCAATGGCTATGTTCATGCAGGTGCTGCATCCCAAGTGACATCAATGGGACTGCATGCACAGAGATGCACAGGTACTCTGTTTATGCCCTGTGTGAAGTGAACAAGACCTTAGGCCCCTTTCAAACAAGCACACCGATCAGATCTGCTTGTCTTTTAGGCGGGCCCAATAGAACCACTCATTGTTCTCTATAGAGAGCCTGATGTAAATGGACATGTGTTCGTTTACACCTGCCTGCATCCGATCCAGTCAATTCCGCTAAAAACAGAGGGATGGGGATCCCATTCTCCATCCATATAGCAGATTGGTTCAGATAGTATACATGTGCGATTCGGTTTGATTTTGGTACAAATTTGTTAGCATTCGTACATTCGGATCAATTTGAACATCCGAATAGCTGAAACAACCAAAATACGAAAATTACAAAATTACGAATAAGCAAAATAACGAACATGAGAAAATACAAACTTGCGAATGGACAAACTTACGAAACACCGAAACAGTAAAAGAACAAAAAATACATCTATAACGAATGATTTGCAATCCGTATTTTCAATCCTTTGTCTGTTCATAATTTGGTATGTTCGTATTTCATTTGACTGTTTGTATTTTCGTTTCTTTGTACCTTCGTAATTTCATTTCTTTGTACCTTCGTAATTTTGTTTGTTTGTGTTCTCGAATTGTTCTTTGGAATGGACAGTGTAAGAAAGTGTATCTTAATATGTATGTTCGTAATTTTGTATGTTCGTATTTTCATTTGTACTTTCGTAAATTTGTTTCTTTGTCTGTTCGTAATTTTGTGTTCTCGATTCGTTCTTTTTCGAACGGGCAGTGTAGTGAGTGATGTATCTTACTTAATATCTTAGCCAATCAGCTTATCACTTTTGTGTCTGAGTCACAATGCATTCCTGAATCTTTTTAGGTTCAGTTGAGGAGGAGACTGAGTCAGGTCTCGTGACTGAGGGAGTGGACTGGGAGTAAGTACAGGACTTATTAGAAATTAGGCAAGATACACCCTCTCAAAATGGCGTACAGGGGCGGAGGCTATAGCCACGTTTTAAAAACAAAACTAAAATACATTACAAATGACCGTGATGTATTTACGAATGTACAAATGAAGTCGAAGCACGGTAGGAGGCTATAGCCGCGTGTTGAAAACTAAACTAAAATACGAGATTGCGAATGACCGCAATGTATTTACGAAAGTACAAATCCATTCAAAGCACGGAAGTAGATGCGAATCAACGAAAACAAAACAATGTTACGAATCAATGGAAAAGGCAATCTCAGGAATTTCATACACAAAGCAATTTTTAAATCCATACTAATTTCAGCATTCATTTCAGTACATTGGATACACTGCCTATTTTCTCATTCTGCTTGTACTTTATTAGAATGTTGTGTTGTATTGGCCCAGGATAATTTTCAAAGGCAAGGATAAACGATTACCTGTGTATATCCATAGATTCCTAGAATTTGTGCTATTGGAATAGTTGTCACTGAAAAATTATCTCCTATAAAACCCACTAGTTTGTCTTCTCCAGAACATGAATAATTAGGAACTGTCTTCTGTGGCCCAGATAAAATTCTTAGAAGATTCCTCACCGCCATACTAGAATATAAACATGAATCTGTTACATGAAATCCCAGTGTAATATTTGGTAATATTTCTGGATTCTTGTTGATGTTTGATATGGCAAAATTCAAAGCAAGAACACTCAAAAATAGTTTTGGATCCTTTCTGTAAAGGAAAGAATATATATGTTAGGTAAAGATAAATGTTATGTTCCCATTAAGTTTTTCCTATCCTGATATATAAATACAGTATGTAAAGGAGAAGCCTTTACTTTTATATTATTGTTTTTTTAACAAACCTAGCAGTAAGCATACATCGGGTGTACTAAACAAAAAAAATAGTATCATATTGATCAGTGAATTTGAATTGCACAAATACATCTTAGGTATTTAAGAAAAACACTGTAACCCCTGTAGTGTTTTTTGTCATCTGTGTACAATTAGGGAGGTTTCCCTTCACTTCCCATAGCCAAAACAGGAAGTGAGCAAAAATACCTCAAAAGTGAGTAAATCTCAGGGAGACACATGGGTCACCAGAGTTAAGCCTTGTGCACACCAACCGATTGTTGGCAGGGGATTGTCTGTTGACAGACTGTTGTCCTAAAATCTGACCGTTAATACGCTCCTTCTGACAATTGTTTTCCAACTTTTGGCCAACAAATGTTGGATGGCAGGCTAGTAAATTTTCGGCAGACAATGGTCTGTTGTCTGATTTTTGTATCGTCAGTACAAAAGTCGATAGTACAAACATGCATGCTTGCCAAACACGAAATTAGCAGAAGGGGCCCAAAGGGTGGCGCTCAAGAGCTGAAATTCCTCATAGTATGTCAATACGTTCCTGTTTGGTGGCTGACAATTGTGTACCGTTAGTATGCAAGACAAGATACAGGCACACGCCCTTTGGACAAAAATCAGACGCTTGATTGGCCAACAATCGGCTTGTGTGTACAAGGCTTAAGTGTCCCCATTGAAAGATTTCCCCTCTATTCCTGTTCTGATGTCAACTCAGAGTTTGGGATTTTCTTTTACTTTCACTTTTGATAATAAGGGTAAGCAAGATAAAAAGGGTGAATCTCCCTGACGGGGGCACATACAGCAATAAAATCTGAGTCCCTCTCCCTCCCCCTCTATCAAAAACATACAAAAAGTTTTGCCTTTAGTGACACTTTACCACTTAAAAAAGGGCATGTTAAACCCCCTTCCATTTTTTCAGTACTGTTGATATTTTGACTAACAATTACTTTGTCATGCAACACTATCCAAATACATTTTTACCATTGTGTGGGACGATAGAACTTTCTTTTGGTGGTATTTAATCACCGCTAGATTTTATTATGTTTTACTATATAAGGGGAAAACATTTAGAAGTTTCCCTTATGCTGCGTACACACGATAATTTTTCAGCCTGAAAGAAAACATTGTTTTTCAGCATGTCCAAAAAACAAAGTTTTCCCAACTTCATCATTAAAACAACGTTGCCTACACACCATCGTTTTAAAAAAATTATCTAGCAAAGCGCGGTGACGTACAACACGCACAACGGCACTTTAAAGGGGAAGTTCTATTCGCCTTTGGGCTGCTTTAGCTGATTCCGTGTTAGTAAAACAACATCAAGCTTGAATATGTCATTAGCAACCACTCTGTCAATTTTCTGGATGTCATGATCGAGCAACATGGAGGAAAATTAAAAACTAAAGTGTTCCTCAAGACCACAGATCGAAACGGCTATCTGTCAATCAAAAGTGGCCACCATCCTGCCTGGATCAAAAACATCCCCATAGGGCAGTTCCTACGGGTGCGCCGGAATTGCCAGAATTGCACAGAAGAATCTGATTACCATGCACAAGCAAAGATGTTGAAGGACAAGTTTTTACAAAAAGGTTATGATGAGCCTAAACTGAATGACATCATTTAACAGGTGGCTGATCTTCCAAGGGACAATTGTTTTAAGAAAAGGGAGGTTCTACCAACTGAAATCAACATCAATGGGGCTTTCTAACGGGTTTTCATGTTCAATATAAAGAGATTGAGAACATTGTTAGGAATCACTGGCATATCCTCGGGAGAGATAGGCATTTGGGGGGACTTCTCCCCCAACAACCACGTTTCATCTATCGTAGAAAATTGGTGGAAAAATTGCGCTAAGCATAAATAATGTGAAACCTGTAGCGGCCATCACCAACAAGAAACAATGTTGTATACAAGAGATGAGAAAGAAAAAGGGCAGCGCTAAATATTGAGTGAAGGAATTCAAGCAATACGGTAAGTGGTCCAATTCCGTGAAAGAAATTTCAATAGAATTGGGCCCAGGGGACACTCTCCAGAGTGATGTGGTGAGTGAAAGAAATAAAATAAATAAAAAATGTGAAACAATGTAATAATATGGAAAACCA
Source organism: Rana temporaria (assembly GCF_905171775.1). Taxonomy (NCBI): domain Eukaryota; kingdom Metazoa; phylum Chordata; class Amphibia; order Anura; family Ranidae; genus Rana; species Rana temporaria. The sequence continues at coordinate 665,494,392 of NC_053489.1, read as the reverse complement.
CTAGGAGGTGGTGTTCCTGTTAGAAATATGTAAAACACACTACGATAAGTGATGTAACACCTGTGTGTGATAACAAATTGGGGTGAGCCAAACACAAAGTCCAAGCAAAAAAAATATATATATATCAGTCCGATATCGGACTAGCATATGCAGTCTTAAGAGGTGGAATTAGTCAGAAATTCTTATGAAGGAAACACAAACAGCCACTCAAAAAGAACTGATGAATGATGATCCTCTCTGGTATACAAATCAGATGATCAGTGTGGGTGGTAGGAACCTCATCAACGATGCGCAGTGATATCCGAAAAGGTAAATAAATGGATACTCTTACCAGAATACGTGGACATACACGTCAGCGACGGTATGTCGATCAGGCATGCACGAACTCCTGGGCAATGATGGTGTTGGTAGGAAGAGTTTTGATATGTCAACCTTTGATCCCTGGGAGCCGGCGGAATCCAAGCGGTAAGAGACAAATCTTGCAGGAGAGGTTCACAGACATAGGCATGTAGTGGACAAGGCCATCATGGAGTCATGTAAGGAAAAAGGTAACTCACATGGTGCGGTTAATCCTTAAAAAAGCCTTTTATTGAGGCATAAACAGCAAGCAAATTGAACAAAAAACTGGATAAAAAACATATAAAAAATGGTAGATAAAAAAGTACAAGCCCGATCAAAGACAAGTACAAGTGATCACGTATGTAAAATGGCGTCTTGAGCAGGTAGCGTATGGGCTATGTACCCGACATGTTTCGAGCAGTAGAGCTCTTCAACTGGGGAATAACGTGGTTATGCCCCAGTTGAAGAGCTCTACTGCTCGAAACATGTCGGGTACATAGCCCATACGCTACCTGCTCAAGACGCCATTTTACATACGTGATCACTTGTACTTGTCTTTGATCGGGCTTGTACTTTTTTATCTACCATTTTTTATATGTTTTTTATCCAGTTTTTTGTTCAATTTGCTTGCTGTTTATGCCTCAATAAAAGGCTTTTTTAAGGATTAACCGCACCATGTGAGTTACCTTTTTCCTTACATGACTCCATGATGGCCTTGTCCACTACATGCCTATGTCTGTGAACCTCTCCTGCAAGATTTGTCTCTTACCGCTTGGATTCCTCGGGCTCCCAGGGATCAAAGGTTGACATATCAAAACTCTTCCTACCAACACCATCATTGCCCAGGAGTTTGTGCATGCCTGATCGACATACCGTCGCTGACGTGTATGTCCACGTATTCTGGTAAGAGTATCCATTTATTTACCTTTTCGGATATCACTGCGCATCGTTGATGAGGTTCCTACCACCCACACTGATCATCTGATTTGTATACCAGAGAGGATCATCATTCATCAGTTCTTTTTGAGTGGCTGTTTGTGTTTCCTTCATAAGAATTTCTGACTAATTCCACCTCTTAAGACTGCATATGCTAGTCCGATATCGGACTGATATATATATATTTTTTTTGCTTGGACTTTGTGTTTGGCTCACCCCAATTTGTTATCACATACAGGTGTTACATCACTTATCGTAGTGTGTTTTACATATTTCTAACAGGAACACCACCTCCTAGTGGTTTTCCATATTATTACATTGTTTCACATTTTTTATTTATTTTATTTCTTTCACTCACCACATCACTCTGGAGAGTGTCCCCTGGGCCCAATTCTATTGAAATTTCTTTCACGGAATTGGACCACTTACCGTATTGCTTGAATTCCTTCACTCAATATTTAGCGCTGCCCTTTTTCTTTCTCATCTATCGTAGGGCACCCAACTTTGGTGATCGGGTGGTCCAAAAGATCTTGGACCCACCCAATCAACGTTTAAAAATAGACCTGAAGGGTTTCTTTCCATGTAATAAATGCATTTGCTGCCGAACAGTGAAGGTGCACAATAAAGGAAAAAATGAAACCATTGGAACCGATGGCAGGGCATTTGAACTAAAAGAGTTCACTACATGTAACTCATCCTATGTTGTATATTTATTATGGTGTCCTTGTGGACTTTTATATGTTGGAAGAACAAAAAGATTGCTGAGAATTCGCATTGCTGAACATCTAGCCAACATCAAAAAGGGTTATATATATATATCACAGCGTGTCGGTACATTTTAAAGAAAAACACAATCATGACCCCACACTTGCCCAATTCTGTGGGATTTATTGCGTGTATCCGACCTGGAGGGGCTCTAATAGAGTTAGGGATTTATCGCAACGCGAGACTCAATGGATTTTTCTTCTAAAATGTATTTTCCCAAGACGATTAAACATAGAACTAGACTTGGACTGTTTTATTAATAATTCGTGAATCATTTTAGGGCACCATGCTGTTGGTGTTCTGTATAGTCATGTAGGTGACCTGAGCATTATAGTAGGTATGGACTACTGTCTGATTCTATATAGCCTTGAGATATGGCAACATAAGAGTACCAGGCAGTGGGGTTCTGTATAGTCATGTGGGGGGCCTGCTTTTAGTGCTCCAGCATTATAGTGGGTATGGACTACTGTCTGGTTTTGTGTAGCCTTGAGATATAGCAACATAAGAGTACCAGGCAGGTGTGTTACTCTACATGGGATATATAGATTAGAACTAACACTCCATCCTTACTCACCTGTAACATTTAGGCCCCGTACACATGACCAAACATGTATGCTGAAACTGGTCCGCGGACCAGTTTCAGCATACATGTTCGGTCGTGTGTAGGCGCGAGCGGGCCGAATTCCAGCAAACATTTGCCCGCCGGGCCTTTTCCCAGCAGGCAAATATTCCTGGACGTGTTTTAAAACCGTCCGCTGGAATCCTGCCCGCTCGGACATGTACGGTCGTCAGTACAGACCTACCGTACATGTCCGAGCGCCCGCCGTCCCTCGCATGCGTCGAATGACTTCGACGCATGCGTGGAAGCCTTTAAATGGCAGGCCCGCCCACGTCACCGCGTCATCGCCGCGTCATCGTCGCGGCGACAACGCGGACACGCCCTGCGGATTGTTTACGCGCGGACTTCTGTACGATGGTTAGTACAGCCATCGTACAGAAGCCCTCTGGCAGACATGTACGGTGAAAACGGTCCGACGGACCGGTTTCATCGTACATGTTTGCTCGTTTGTACCCGGCCTAACATTTAAAAAGACATAGGTATTAATGTATGTAAAAGTTATAGGTTTGCACTGAGCATGGGAATCCATTTTTTAACTTTTCTAGTTTCATTTTAATTTCTTTTAATGCAATTAGGCACATATACCCATATATATATATATATATATACATAGGGGCAGATCCACAGAGATCTGCAGCGTATCAGAGATACGCTACGCCGCTGTACCTTACCTGGCTTTATTTCGAATCCTTAAAGATTTTGCACCGTAAGTTACGGCGGCGTAGTCTATCTCTGGAGGCGGGATTCAAATCGGCGATTAGGGGGCGTGTTTCATTTAAATGAAGCTCGTCCCCACGCCGAATGAACTGCACATGCGTCGTCCCTAAATTTCCCGCCGTGCATTGCGCTAAATGGCGTCACTAGGACGTCATTTTTTTTAACATAGACGTGAATTACGTCCATCCCGATTCACGGACGACTTACGCAAAAAAAAAAAAAAATTCAATTAAAAGCGGGAACGACGGCCATGCTTAATATGGCAAGTCTAACTATACGCTGCAAAACACCAGCTTTAACTATACGCCGGAAAAAGCCGTCTAGAGACGACGTAAAAGAATGCGACGGCCACGCGTACGTTCGTGGATCGTCGGAAATAGCTAATTTGCATACCCGATGCGGAAAACGACGCAAAATCCACCCAGCGGACGCCAAAGTATTGCATTTAAGATCCGAAGGCGTACGAAGCCGTACGCCTGTTGGATCTAACCCAGATGCCGTCGTATCTTGGTTTGAGGATTCAAACTAAAGATACGAAGCGGGAAATTTGAAAGTACGCCGGCGTATCAGTAGATACGCCAGCGTACTCTCTCTGTGGATCTACCCCTATATGTGTATTTGTCGTTGAATATATATATATACATATATATGCGTTTTATTTTATTTTTTAATTATTAACTATTTGTCCATAAGAATGTTGTTTTGTATATGCAATTATTAACTAGTAATGAAGGCATAAACTTAACTTATATGTTCTCCGACACTATCATTGTTTGAACCGGTATAGTCTGTTCAGCTGGTGAACTGTTGGTGGCGAGGCTTATGAGAAGTTGCTGCGGAGGGTGTGGGATATCCGCCCTCACATTACGCAGCCTTCTAACATTACTTCCGCCCGTAATTTAAGGAATGATGTGGTTGGCCAATTTGCTGATGGGCCATCCCTTCACCCGCTGATTGGCTTGTTGCGGCCGCTGCACCCAATTGGAGGCTCCGGCGCGCGCGCAGGCGCAATCTAATTTGAATTGAGTGTATAGAGATTTTGACCAGAATAAAAAGAAAGCATCGAGTGCTGTGTAGCCAATCCCATGAGTAAGTCATCCGTGACGAAACATGTCGGGCGTGGCTACACAGCGAGCATTTGAACGTATGAACCAACGTGACAGGATTGTGAGTGTAGCACTTCGTTTGTAACCAGCGGACGATAGCAGGATTTTCCAGACTGGGGATTTGCAGTGCATTGCGGTGGAGTGGTGAGAGTGATCCAAGTTGATTGCAGGTCTGCCGTGACCATTATTTACCAGCTGAAGGATATTGAGGAAGTCTTTTTGCTTTGCTGTGATTCACTGCTTTTAATTTAGCTTTTTATGTGAGTGTAACCATTGCAGATTTGTATGTGGTGTTTTATTAAATTGCCTTGCAATATTGCACTATTGTGCGCTTCTCTTTATCATTCATGTGGAGCCATTTTAATCACATTGGTGGAAGTGGAATCCGTGACACTGATTTGGAAAATCCTAATTTATGCTTTTGTGCCAAAACACGATAGTGTGAGGCAATTTGTTCTGGTGAGTGGCACTTTAGATGGGTGAAGGAATCACTGAACTATCATTTATGAACTTTTTGCTTTATCACTTTAATTTATTCACGGGTTTATTTATTTAGTCTATGGAACTTTATTACCCTATTTAACACTGTATTTAGATTATGTGTGGGTGCTCATCATACACTGTAGCGCTGCTTAGTATATCATTTTTTTGATAGTTTAATCAAATTTTTTGAAAATCACTATATACACATTTTTTTCACATTTATTTGATTTAAAGCGGCAGCTGTGAGACTTTGTTCATCTATCCTCCACAGCGCAGCGGTGGGAATCAGGAGGGCGCATTCACTTGGATTACCTATTTTTTCATATTTTCATTATCAACCAACAACCATTTCATAGGTAACACCAAAAGTAAACACATCAAAAGTTCTAGGTTATTTAAGAAAAACAAGACACACTTTCTTGTTGCTTTGACCCAAATTTTACTTGGTGCATATTCACACACATCGTCTTTCTCAATTTATTTTTATTTTTTTAAGTTGCCATAAACTGGCATTTTTTTTTTTTATGAAAAATAAAAACAGAATATTATATAGCACACAATCTAACAATGTAAACCTCTAGGCAATAACGCAGACATAGATTTTTTTTTTTATTGTCTACCTGCCCATAGTACGATGGGGTGTTGGCACCCCTGGACAAGCCAAATTTTGAGGATGCACACAGTCTTTTTAGGGTCAACATGTGCTTTCTGCCATCATGGGTGATCAATGGACGTGTTTTGTGGGTGCAGCCCCTTCTTCCTTTCACCTACTTGAGTAGCGAGGAAGGGGTTGCACCCACAAAACATGGACATAGATATCCCGAGATGACAGATAGCACATGTTGACCCACTGTGTGCATCCACAAATTTTGGTTTGAAAGAAAAACTTCAAAAATGTTGGTAAAAAATTGGGAACCCAAACTGTTTTTTTTATCCCCCCCCCCCAAGTCCTTGATTATGTCCTTCAAGCTTTTATCAATAAAGGCCATTTTTTGCTTTATTTCAGACATCTCCCTACTGCACGCCTTTATTTGTAGGAGTAGATTTTGTGTCTTGGAATGGGAGGATCGAGGCCTTTCTTCTGGCACATAATCATCCCCTAAAAAAAAAAAAAAAGGTATTAAACATCTGCAGGCCTACATCTCGTATTAAAAAAACAAGGGAAAAAATTCAGCGCTGGAAAAATAACAATAATAAACCTAAAAATTGCAAGCCAGCACTGGAGGATCAATTCAAATAAAAATCCCAAATATATATTCAATGACAAAAAAGTGCAGCGCAAAGGCATAAAAATGAACAGTGAATATTAAAGTATGTATAACTGTGAAAGAAGTCCATAAGGTGCTTAAGTGAAAAAAAAGTCCAAAAAGTGCTCCAAATAATGAAGTGACTGATTGTGATTAATTCCGAAATCAGTGACCAACAGGAAAGTTCCTCCACCAATAACTAAGGATGGCCTCTCACCTCAGCCATTCGACCATGGCTAGGTCACAAAGCATTAGAAAACCTCCAAGGTAAATGCACAGACGCCTCCAAGGTATCAATAGGACAATCAGTAAGCAGCAGACGGCTCAGCAATCCCCCAAAGACCTCGAAGAGGTATCTGGCTGACTGGGGAACCCGGGATATGACGTGTGATGTTTCCTCTCCAGAGACCAGCTCCAGCTCCCTTCTCCTCACACAAAGCCTCCTGTAGCTCTCCTTAGAACAGTTCTGTTCTAAGGAGAGCTACAGGAGGCTTCGTGTGAGGAGAAGGGAGCCGGAGCTGGAGCTGGTCTCTGGAGAGTAAACATCACACGTCATATCCCGGGTTCCCCAGTCAGCCAGATACCTCTTTGTGGTCTTTGGGGGATTGCTGAGCCGTCTGCTGCTTGCTGATTGTCCTACATCTCGTATTACCTGAAGCTGTTGTGACAGATACAGACCTGACCTAGTAATTTCAAACACTTCTCCTTCCTCCACATCCTGAGGTCTGGGTGGGCGGTGAGGTGTGGTCTCCTTGCGAGGAGGGCGCTGAGGTGTGGGCTCCTTGCGAGGAGGGCGCCGAGGTGTGGGCTCCTTTGCGAGGAGGGCGCTGAGGTGAGAGCTCCTTGTGAGGTCTGTTTTTTTCTGGCTCGGAGGAGTGGTATCCTCCCAGTCTTCTGTCCGCTATGAGAATGAAACAAAAAGTACACTTAGCACACACATATTTGAGGGCAAAAATCGGAATATTAAATATTGTTTGGAAGTGGGGTACAAGTGTCTGTTTGGGCAGTTACAAGCAGAAGACATGTTTTTTGGCAAACTCTATTCTTGAATACTCACCTTTTTGGGACACGTTTCACACATGTAGACACCCCAAAAATGCACAGGAGCATCTGTGTGGGTCACCCTAAAAAGGTTGTTCTGGGGGCACACACTAGTGCTCTTGAGTGGTTATTTGTAGTGCAGATTTGTAAAAAAAACTGTGGAGTGCCCTCTCCTTTTGACTGATCTAATTTTGATTAGAATTCTAGTTACAAACACATCAAGCCTAGATAAATTAAGTTAACCCTGTATCTTCTGAAAACATTGAATGTAGTGGACGAACGGATGTGTCTGAAAAGACTGTTATTTTCTAAGGTCCTATATCAGGCATGTCCAAAGTCCGGCCCGCGGGCCAATCGCGGCCCGCGCTCCGGTTTCGGACGGCCCGCCTGGTCATTTTGACATGTATGTCTTTTGTGGCCCCCAACGGATCCCCAAGCGCCAGGGGCCACAAAAGAAATGAATGCTGGCTGCCTTGGAGGAGGTGGGACGAGCGCCGTGCATACAGGAGTATTTCCTGTTTACACGGCAACAGGAAGTACCGTCTCCTGCGCTGCCATTGGACGACTTTTCTGTCCATCACAGGAGGCAGGACTTTCGATTAAAGAGGCAGCCGATAAAACAGGAAATTCTCCTGTATGTTTGTCGGCGCTCGTCCCGCCTCCTCCCTGTCTCCTCCAAGGCTGCAATGGTGAGTCTGTATTCATGGCAAGGGGGGGAATGTATTCATGGCAAGGGGGGGAATGTATTCATGGCAAGGGGGGGTGATATATTCATGGCAAGGGGGGGTGATATATTCATGGCAAGGGGGGGTGATGTATTCATGGCAAGGGGGGGTGATGTATTCATAGCAAGGGGGGTGTTGTATTCATGGCAAGGGGGGGTGATGTATTCATGGCAAAGGGGGTGATGTATTCATGGCAAAGGGGGTGATGTAATCATGGCAAGGGGGGGTGATGTATTCATGGCAAAGGGGGTGATATATTCATGGCAAGGGGGGGTGATGTATTCATGGCAAGGGGGGGTGATGTATTCATAGCAAGGGGGTGTTGTATTCATGGCAAGGGGGGGTGATGTATTCATGGCAAAGGGGGGTGATATATTCATGGCAAGGGGGGGTGATGTATTCATGGCAAGGGGGGGTGATGTATTCATAGCAAGGGGGTGTTGTATTCATGGCAAGGGGGGGGTGATGTATTCATGGCAAAGGGGGTGATGTATTCATGGCAAGGGGGGGTGATGTATCCATGGCAAAGGGGGGTGATATATTCATGGCAAGGGGGGGTGATGTATTCATGGCAAGGGGGGGTGATGTATTCATAGCAAGGGGGTGTTGTATTCATGGCAAGGTGGGGGTGATGTATTCATGGCAAAGGGGGTGATGTATTCATGGCAAGGGGGGGTGATGTATTCATGGCAAAGGGGGGTGATGTATTCATGGCAAGGGGGTGATGTATTCATGGCAAGAGGGGGTGATGTAATCATGGCAAGGGGGGGTGATGTATTCATGGCAAAGGGGGGTGATGTATTCATGGCAAGGGGGGGTGATGTATTCATGGCAAGGGGGGGTGATGTATTTATGGCAAGGGGGGGTGATGTATTCATTGCAAGGGCGGGTGTTGTATTCATGGCAAGGGGGTGATGTATTCATGGCAAGAGGGGGTGATGTATTCATGGCAAGGGGGGTGATGTATTCAGAGCAATGGGGGTGCTGCATTCAGGGCAATGGGGGTGCTGCATTCAGGGCAATGGGGGTGCTGCATTTATGGCACTTGTGAGGCTGTATTGATGGCACTTGTGAGGCTGTATTGATTCACAGTTACTTTATTTAAAATATAAGATTTTTTTTTTTAAAGTGAAGGTGCGTAATTATTATACACCGATAAATACGGTATATCCAAATAACACGCCTGAGCTCATCTCTTTACCACACACAGCCACAAAGGCAAGACAATTCTTGTTGGGCAGTGTATTAGTTGCTCGGATGAACACACTTAGACCGAATTTTAATGGTTCACAGAATGTCGGGCAAAATGGTCGGCCCTCACGCATGTTCACTTCATCAACTCTGGCCCTCTTTGAAAAAAGTTTGGACACCCCTGTCCTATATGCAAAAGCATCAACATGGAGCAACATGCAAGTTCTGAAAAACAATAATGATATAGGGACACAGGAGAAGTACTTACTTTTTCCAAGCATTCTCTTAATGCTCCTTAATAGGGTTGAGCGGACACCTGGATGTTCGGGTTCGACGGGTTTGACCGAACTTCGGAAAAAAGTCCGGGTTCGGGACCCAAACTTGACCCCGAACCCCATTGAAGTCAATGGGGACCCGAACTTTTGAGTACTAAAATGTCTCTAAAAAAGTAATGGAAAGGGCTAGAGGGCTGCAAATGGCAGCAAAATGTTGATAAGAGCATGGCAAGTACTCTGCAAACAAATGTGGATAGGGAAATAACTTTAAATAACTTAAAATACATAAAAAAAGGAGGACGAGGTAGCCAACATATGTTTTTGTTTTTAATTTATTTATTTTTTAAATTAGGGTACACCCCAAAAGAGTGAGAAAGATCAAAAATACAAGAATAGCTGGGTAAGGCTGGTATATGTGTCTATTCTGCACAAGGTACGGACAAGTCCTGTGGGATCCATGCCTGGTTCATTTTAATGAACGTGAGCTTGTCCACATTGGCTCTGGACAGGCGGCTGCGCTTGTCTGTGATAACGCCTACTGCCGTACTAAATACACATTCAGATATGGAGGAAACACTGCAAACACTGGAGGAAACACTGCAAAATAATTTGTTTTGCCCTAAATGGGTGTTTTTTTGAATAGAAAAATAGAAGAACAGTAGCTAAAGTGTTTATCTCACACGTACAGATATGGAGGAAACACTGCAAACACTGGAGGAAACACTGCAAAATATATATTTTTGTCCTAAATGGGTGTTTTTTAAATAGCAAAATAGAAGAACAGTAGCTAAAGGGCCAGATTTACAGAAGAAGTACGCTGGCGTATCTACTGATACACCGGCGTACTTTCAAATTTGCTGCGTCGTATCTTTAGTTTGAATCCTCAAACCAAGATACAACGGCTTCTGCTTCGATCCGACAGTCGTACGGCTTCGTACGCCTTCGGATCGTAGGTGCAATACTTCGGCGCCCGCTGGGTGGAGTTCGCTTCGTTTTCCGCGTCGGGTATGCTAATTAGCTTTTTCCGGCGACCCACAAAGGTACGCGCGGCCGTCGCATTCTCTTACGTCGTCGCTAGTCGGCTTTTCCCTGCGTATAGTTAAAGCTGCTGTTTTGTGGCGTATAGATAGACTTGCCATGTTAAAGTATGGCCGTCGTTCCCGCGTCAAATAATTTTTTTTTTTTTTGCGTAAGTCGTCCGTGAATAGTAAAGGATGTAACGCACGTCGAAGTTCAAAAAATTACGTCAGTGCGACGTCATTTCGTGCAAAGCACGGCGGGAAATTTCAAAACGGAGCATGCGCATTTCAATCGGTGCGGGGACGCGCTTCATTTAAATGAAACACGCCCCCTACCCGTCCAATTTGAAATACGCGCCGAGAAATACACTACGCCGCCGTAACTTACGGCGCAAAATCTTCCTGGATTCGAAATTCCGCCAGGTAAGATACGGCGGCGTAGCGTATCTCTGATACGCTGCACCAGGGCAATTATTTGTGAATCTGGCCCAAAGTGTTTATCTCACACGTACAGATATGGAGGAAACACTGCAAACACTGAAGGAAACACTGCAATTTTTTTCCCCCCTAAATGGATGTTTTTTGAATAGCACAATAGAAGAAAAGTATCTAAAGGGTGTATCTCACAGTAACACATGCAGTGCTGGTGTAATTTGATTTCTGAAGCAGGACTGACTCCTATATATTTCTCTCCTTAAAAGCAAAACCAGGCAGGAACCTTTCCCTAAAGTATCTAAAGCAGAGTGACTTGCACATATGTAGATCGCTGAGTAATTTGATTTCTGAAGCAGGACAGTCTGAGGCCTCGTACACACGACCAGTTTCCTCGGCAGAATTCAGCTTCCGACCGAGTTTCTGGCTGAATTCTGCCGAGGAAACTGGTCGTGTGTACACTTTCGGCCGAGGAAGCCGACGAGGAGCTCGGCGAGGAAATAGAGAACATGTTCTCTATTTCCTCGTTGTTCTATGGGAGCTCTCGTCCCGCCGAGCTCCTCGGCGGCTTCAGTGCTGAACTGGCCGAGGAACTCGATGTGTTTGGCACGTCGAGTTCCTCGGCCGTGTGTACGAGGCTTGACTCCTATCTAATTCTCTCCCAGCCAGCCTTTCCCTACCCTATCTAAAGCAGAGTGACGTGCTGTGCTGTGTGCCTCTAGCTTATATAGAGGCGGGTCACATGCTGCACTGGCCAATCACAGCCATGCCATTAGTAGGCATGGCTGTGATGCCTTCTAGGTCACACAACGAGTTAAATGAATGTTGATTGGCTGCCCTGCAGCGCGCCATTACATTGCCGAACACTGAACCCAAACCCAAACTTACAGCAAATTGTTTGGGTTCGGGTCCAGGTACCAAAAATCCAAAAGTCCGGTACGAACCTGAACTTTACAGTTCGGGTTCGCTCAACCCTAATCCTTAATTGTTCCGGCTCCCTCAGTTTGAGGTCTGACCACCTCTTTCTGAGCTGTTCCTTCGATCGTTTCACCCCAAAATGACGATCCAGACTTCTTTGCACTTTGTCCATAATGTTGGCCTTCCTTAAATTAGGGTGGGTATAGGGCCCATGCTTGGCGTCGTAATCAGACTTTCGTAAGATGTCCACCATTTCCGCGTAGGACATGTTAGATGCCTTATATCTGCTCCACGTTTCCTCATCAGGCTCCGGGCTTGTTGTGTCGTCGTTAGACAAATTTATAGGTACAGACACCTGCTCTTCTGATTCCGCCACGTCGTAGTTTCTGGATGATCTAGGCCGAATTGGGGACACCTGCTCATGTGATACCGCCACGTCGGCTTTTCTGGATGATCTAGGCCTCATTACAGACACCTGCTCATCTGATTCTGCCATATCGTCGTTTTCTGATGAACTTGGCGTAATATCAGACACCTGCTCATCTAATTCCGCCATGTCATCATTTTCTGATGAACTTGGCCTAATATCAGACACCTGTTCATCTAATTACGCCATGACGTCGTGTTTAGACGAACTTGGCCGAGTATCACACACCTGCTCATCTAATTCCGCCATGTCGTTTGCGCGCCGAAAGAGAAAGGGGCGGGGAAACACTGAGTAAGAACGTCATGGGCGGGCGACGTGTGCGGAGTGTCACGCATGCGTAGTGTATATAAAGCTTAACACACATGTGTTGTACGTACGATCGGTGTGCGGAGGAAGACGTTAGAATAACGAACGTGTGGACGAAGGTATGATTTGAACTTGGGACATCAGTGGCCTATACTGCTAAGAGATTTAAGGGCTATATGGGGATAACGATTACTCAAGTTTATAGACTGTGATTGACATTAGTATATTTGTATTTTGTTTTGTCTGGCAGAAAACATGAATCCATTTCATGAGGAAGTTCCTGGTGGAATTCATTGATAGGCTAAGGGAGCAGCCCGTTCTTTGGGCGACAAAAGACCCCAACCACAGAAATATAGAATTAAGGACAGCAGCACTGAATAGCCTGCTCCCATTTGTGCACACAAAGATGCCCCATGTAACAGCTGAACAGCTGGAGACTAAAATTAGGACCTTGAGAGGCACATACTGGAATGCGCGTAACATGGTCCTGGCTTCTCAGAGGTCTGGAGCATCAGCAGGGAAGGTATATGTCCCGAAGTTGTGGTACTACAGCAGAATGTCCTTTCTGGATGACCACCTTGAAACAAGGGAATCACTTTCCAGCCTTCCCCCAGACAACCCTCCAGAAAAAGCACAAGAAAAAGCTCCAGCCTTTCCTCCAGCCTTCCCTCCAGCCAAGCCTCCAGCCTTCCCTCCAGCCTTCCCTCCAGCCAAGCCTCCAGCCTTCACTGCAGTCAAGCTGATCCTTCTCAAGGTGAGCCCACTTAGGAGCAAGATGAGCCTTCCATCCTGGAGGAAGACCCGGATTTGGCTGTCTGGAGCCAGGTATTGTATTTTAAATTTTTTGTTTGGGGAAAAAAAGGATGGGAAATAGAGGTTAATATGTAAAACATATCTAATGTTTGATCTAAAAGTGTTTTCCATACCAATAGTCAGTAGTGACCGAATAAGTTGGGGAGAAAAGAATGCAACAAACTTCTGGGGTCAGAATGATTGTCTTTTCTATTTATTTTCAATCAATTTGCAACAGTCATGAGCTGAAAATTGTGTGTGATTTTTGAACCCAAATCTCAAAATGTCCCTTTTTTAACCACTTCCCACCCGGTCAATGGACAATTGACGTCCAGGAAGTGGTTGTGAAATCCTTACTGGATGTCTATCCCCCTGTGGGGGCGTGCAGAGCAGCGATCGGTAATGCGGGGTGTCAGTCTGACACCATGCATCTCCGATCTCGGTAAAGAGCCTCCGGCGGAGGCTCTTTACCACGTGATCAGCCGTGTCCAATCACGGCTGATCACGATGTGTATCGCAATGTAAACAGAAAGAGCCTTTCCGCCGGCTCTCCTGACAGGGGACACACACTGGACCACCAGGGAAGGGCAGTAAAAAAAAAAGAGAATAGATGTCAATCAGTGCCACCCCTCAGTGTCCATCAGTTCCACCTCTCAGTGCCCATCCATGCCCAGTGCCCACCTATCAGTTCCCATCAGTGCCACCCATGAGTGCCCATTAGTGCCACCCATGAGTGCCCATCAGTGCCGCCTATGAGTGCCCATCAGTGCCGCCTATGAGTGCCCATCAATGTCGCCTATGAGTGCCCATCAGTGCCGCATACCAGCGCCGCCTATCAGTGTCCATCAGCGCCGCCTCATCTGTGCCCATCAGTGCCGCCTCATCGGTGCCCATCAGTTCCACCTCATCGGTGCCCATCAGTGCCACCTCATCGGTGCCCATAATCAAAGTAGAAAACTTACTTATTTACAAAAAAATTAACAGAAAAAAATAAACTTTTTATTTTTTCAAAATTTTCGGTCTTTTTTTAGTTGCAGAGGTGATCAAATACCACCAAAAAAAACTCTATTTGTGGGATTAAAATTTTACAAAAATTGTTTGGGTACAGTGTAGCATGACAGCGCAATTGTCAATCAAAGTGCGGCGGCGCTGAAAGCTGAAAATTGGCTTGGGCAGGAAGGTGCGTAATTGCCTGGTATGGAAGTGGTTAAACACAGGAGGACATCAGCCAGGATGAGGGTCTGGAAAGTGTCAGGCAGGAGGAGGCCAGGATGAGTGTCACAGAGGAGGTGGCAGGAGTGAGTGGCACAGAGGAGGTGGCAGGGCCAAGTGGCAGCACAAGGTGCCAGGTGCCTCCCATCCGCCCTCCTACAAGAAGGGCCAGGAGGGATATGAGGGTGAGCGAGGCAGCACTGGCCCTGATTAGAGAGCAGCCTACCACCCCTGAAGAGGGCTATGGCACCCTCATAATGGCCAAAATGAGCCAAATGACCAAGGACCAACGCCTCTTATTTGAGCCACTTCTTGTAAGTTTGGTGAATAAGAGGGTGAGGGGGCTACTTACTGAGGACAACCTCAACCTCCTCCTCCACCTTCTTCTTCTCAACCTCCTCCATCTTCTTCTTCTCAACCTCCTCCACCTTCTTCTCCTCCTCCTTCTTCTCCACCTTTTCCTCCTCCTCCTTCTTCTCCTCCACCTTCTTCTCCTCCACCTTCTTCTCCTCTACCTTCTTCTCCTCCTCCTCCTTCTCCTTCTCCTCCTCCACCTTCTTCTTCTCAACCTCCTCCACCTTCTCCTCCTCCACCCTTTTCTCCTCCACCTTCTTCTCCTCCACCTTCTTCTCCTCCACCTTCTTCTCCTCCACCTCCTCCATCTCCTCCTCTTCCTTCTTCTTCTCCTCCACCTTCTTCTTCTCCTCCACCTTCTTCTCCTCCTCCTGGCACGAGTACACCTACAGAGGCACAGCCTCCAGCCAAGCAGAGAAGGAAGGCTGCAGAGAAGGCTGCAGAGAAGGCTGCAGAGCAGGCTGCAGAGAAGGCAGCAAGGAAGGCTGCCAGGAAGACCAAGAAGTGATGGCCTTGCTTCAAGGTGGTCTGACAGAAAGCAGCCTGCTGTAGTACCACAACCTTGGGACATCTATCTGACCTGCTGCTGTTCCTGACCTCTGGGAGTCCAAGACTAGATTGGGCTCCCTCCTGTATGTGCCTCTCAATGTCCCAATTTTATGGCAGCAGGTTATTGAGTGCTGCCTTGTATTTATTTTATGTATATTTTTTGCCAGAATAAATGGTCATTTTTGGTTTACAGTTCATACTTGGGAGCGCGGATTTTCAGGTCTGCGCTGTAGCTGTAATTTGGCTATAGCGCGGGCCTCAAGTAGTTAACGTTATCAGTGAACAACCTTCTACACAGGACAATTGCATATTTAAATGGGAAGACAAGGCAACTAAATACTTTGGTATCTGGCTCACCCCAAAAATCAAAACGATATACACAACAAATTTTAAACCACTTCTACAAAGCATTAATAAAGATCTGGAGAGGTGCTCACTAAAACATTTTTCCTGGTTTGGTAGAGCAGCCATAATAAAAATGACAATCCTGCCTAGGATTCTGTACTTCTTCCAGACACTATCAGTCCTATTACCAATGAGCTTTTTTCATGCTTTGAACTCCATGGCTAGGAGATTCCTCTGGGTGACTAAAAACCCACAAATCAATCTTATGTTACTCACTAAGGCAATGCAATTTGGAGGCATGGGGTTTCCAAATTTCAGAAATGATTATCTAGCATTGCATGTGAATCGCATAATTGTTTGGAACTGTCATGCTGACAATAAGGACTGGGTGAGTCTAGAGGATGCTGCAGGACCTATACCAATAAAACACACACCAAGGATCACATGGGAGGCATGCCCTTCGCAACTGAAAAAGCATCCGACGGTGGGAGCCACACTGAAACTTACACAGAACATTATAAAACACAGGGACGATCCTAGGCAGGGTGCACAGGGTGCTTTGCACCCGGGTGCCTGCAGAGGGGGGGGGCTCCGAAGTGCCAGAGTTCTCCTCTCCCTCCTTCTCTCTCCTTTTTTGTGTCCATCCAGAACTAGTATTCTGAGCATAGGTGTGTGTCCGTCCAGAACTGGTGTGTGAGCATAGGGCAGCCAGTCCAGCCTGGCAGTGCACGGGGGAGGGGCCACTCTTCTTCCTGACACAAGGTTTGCAGGCACTGCCTATTGATTTCAATAGGCAGGGGCGCTTTAGGAGCGGTGTATACACTGCTACTAACGCACCTCAAAGAAGCTACTTGCAGGAATTTTTTGGACGTCTTGCCAGCGCAGCGCCCCAGTGTGAAAGCATTCAAGCTCTCACACTGGGATTGCAGATGAGGCTTTTTTCAGGTGATATTTTTAACGCTAAAGCCCTGAAAAATGCCTCCAGTGTAAAAGGGGTCTAATGGACCATCTCCTGTACTATGTCTGGAGTCTCTGATCATCTCTTGTATCATGTCTGCAGTCTCTGACCGTCTCCTGTACTATGTCTGCAGTCTCTGATCGTCTCCTGTACTATGTCTGCAGTCTCTGATCATCTCTTGTATCAAGTCTGCAGTCTCTGACCGTCTCCTGTACTATGTCTGCAGTCTCTGATCATCTCTTGTATCATGTCTGCAGTCTCTGACCGTCTCCTGTACTATGTCTGCAGTCTCTGACCGTCTCCTGTACTATGTCTGCAGTCTCTGATCATCTCTTGTATCATGTCTATAGTCTCTGACCGTCTCCTGTACTATTTCTGCAGTCTCTGATCATCTCTTGTATCATGTCTATAGTCTCTGACCGTCTCCTGTAATATGTCTGCAGTCTCTGATCATCTCCTGTATCATGTCTGCAGTCTCTGACCATCTCCTGTATTATGACTGGGGGCTCTTTCTAACAGACTCTCTAACAGAAGCCCTCTCTGTGTCCATCAGACAGGCCCCCCTCCAGGTCCTGTATTTTGTTTATTGTTAGGAGATCATGTAAGGATCCCAGGGTAATGAAGACTTTGTGGGGGAGCATCTCTGTGGTTGAGTAGTTGCCATAGAAACATTTGTAAAGGGGAGGAGTTAGTAAAATGACCACGCCCAGAAATATTTCTGCACCCAGGCGCCTGTGACCCTAAGATCGGCCCTGATAAAACATACAGGTTTGATCTCAGCTCCCGACCCTTTGACCCCTCCATACGAAATAACCCAGAATTCCCGCTGGGCCTACAAACACAAACAAACCAGACAGCAGACGAGACCACACCCTTGCTCGCAATACATTGTTTTGAGAAAGATAAAGTGAAAACACTACAAGAATTTACTCAGGCAAAACGGCAAGAAACAATATCTCACTGGGAATAATGCCAAATACGTACAGTAGCTTCATCTCAAACAACAATAAATGTAATCACTATACCAGGCCTTTGTCACCAATTGAAGAGGTTTGTTTAACCACTTGCCAACCAGCCGCGGCAGTTTTACTATTGGCAGGTTGGTTTGGCTGGGCAAAATCATGATATATAACGTCACTTCGCCCTGTGGCCACTAGGGGCCCGCGCGCCCCCTGCTCGCCCCAGGTGCCCATGCGAGTGCCCGGTGGGCACGATGACCGGCAGGCACCCACGATCGCTCGTGACAGAGCAAGAACCAGGAGCTGTGTGTGGGAGAATTTACTGATGGTCTGTCTGTTCATACAAAGTATGAATAATGATCTTTAATTTCCCCTAGTCAGTCCCATCCCCCCTTCAGTTAGAACACACTTTAAGGAACATAATTAACTCCTTCCTCGCCCCCTAGTGTCAATCCCTTCACTGCCAGTGAAATTTTTAGGCCTCGTACACACGACCAGTTTCCTCGGCAGAATTCAGCTTCCGACCGAGTTTCTGGCTGAATTCTGCCGAGGAAACTGGCCGTGTGTACACTTTCGGCCGAGGAAGCCGACGAGGAGCTCGGCGAGGAAATAGAGAACATGTTCTCTATTTCCTCGTTGTTCTATGGGAGAACTCGTCCCGCCGAGCTCCTCGGCGGCTTCAGTGCTGAACTGGCCGAGGAACTCGATGTGTTTGGCACGTCGAGTTCCTCGGCCGTGTGTACGAGGCTTCCAGTAATCAGTGCATTTTTATAGCAGTGATCGCTGTAAAAATTCCAATGGTCCCAAAAATGTGTCAAAAGTGTCCAATATGTCCGCCATAATGTTGCAGTCCCGATTAAAATCGCAGATCATCGCCATTACTAGTAAAAAAAAAATATATAAATATAATACAATAATTCTATCCCCTATTTTGTAGAAGCTATAACTTTTGTGCAAACCAATCAATATGCGCTTATTGCGATTTTTTTTTTTACCAAAAATATGTAGAAGAATACATATCGGCCTAAACTGAGGAAAATATTAGTTTTTTTTTAAATAATTTTGGGATATTTATTATAGCAAAAAGTAAAAGATTATGGGGTTATTTACTAAAGACATATCCACTTTGCACTACAAGTGCAAACAGGGGCGTCGTTAGGGCGGGGGTTGGTGGGCTGGAGCCCCGAATGGTACCCCGAAAAGCCCCGAGTCTCGGCCGTTTAATTTAACATTATTAGCCCCGAATCTCCGGTCCCCTGAAAAACTGTCAACTTAGTTAAGTGCAGTGCTGCTTGTCACTGTCTGTGCCGTGCGAGTGCGACGCATCCATCGATATCACGGTCCCGCCTGCGATCCCAGGATTGGCCAGTGGGATGTCCATCATAGGCGCGCTGTGCTGTTATGATGGACATCACAGTGGACAAATTCGCAGCCAGGACGTGATGATGCGTCACGTCACGCATGGCCGGACCCTTCAAAAGGGGAGAAAAAGCGCGCCTTCATGACTGGAGTCTGTGTGAGGAGGAGAAGGCGCCGGCGGCAGAGCGGCTGGACCAGCCGGACCAGCCAGCAAGCCAGCCAGCGTAAGTGACTCCAGGGGGAGAGCCGGGAGGACACCACCCGCCCCGGACAACTTAGGACCACGTGTCGGCCATGCGCCGCAGGCCGCCGGACTCAGTTTCAGCCAGCTCAGTTGCTAGTCCAAGTAAGCTACTACGGTTTATCATCTCTGCTACGATGTATTATTTAATGTTCTTAATATGCTTCTCATACTCCCCAAACAGAATTTTTTTTCTAAATCCCAGCTTAAATCTTGAAGAAATTATGCTGCTGCTTTCATTTACACTTGTTCTTGTTGCCTTATTGTGGAAGACATGGTGGCATGATGAATTATTGAAATGCATTTGAAGCTGAAGTTTCTGGGAGAAATCTGTGATGGCAGGTTAAGAAAACATAGGTAAATCAGCTTAAAACAGTTTAGGCACGCAAAATTACGTTTTTTTTCCCTCTTTGAATATTTGAATAGCATAATCCATAAAAGCAACTCAGTGCAGACCACCATATCATTCCCAAAACAATAACTCAGATGTTGCTTTTGTCAAGAGAAAATTACAGGCAACAGGTTTGATAATCTACATTCATATATGTAACTCCTGCTATAAATTATAAGAACATATGTATTTAACAAGGGTTTAGTGGTCCTATAAAAACAAGGCTTTCAGTCTTGCATATTTAAAGTATAAGGCCCCATTCACAGTCATCCAGTGATGCAAGAACAGTGCAGTTTTTTGCACGGTTTTTGGATTGACACCATTCAATTGAGGGGGCTTCATTCCAAAAATGTGCCAAAGTAGCTCCTGTACCCTTTTTTGGAGTTGAATTTGGCACTTTTTTTTGCCCATTTTTATATCACATTTGTGGTGCCATTAGGATTAATGTTGTGCGTTTTGCTGCAATTTTAGAGCGATCCAGAATTACAGGATTGTGTTATTCTGCCCAAGATTCTGAGTTACTTAGATGTGAAGAGGGGCCCAAGGGCCAATTCACATCAGATTGCACAGGAATGTGTTCCATGTTCCCCTGTGATTCACGCATGTACCTATTAATTTTGGTGGGCTGCAAATTGCACTGGAATGCAAAACACTGCATGTACTACTTTTAATACGTGCTGCACCAAGTTACATAGTACTGTCAGTGTATGTAGGTCAGGACAGTTCAGTGTATGTAGGTCAGGTCAGGTCAGTGTATGCAGGTCAGTGTATGCAGGTCAGGACAGGTCAGTGTATGCAGGTCAGTGTATGTAGGTCAGGTCAGTGTATGCAGGTCAGTGTATGTAGGTCAGGTCAGTGTATGTAGGTCAGGTCAGTGTATGCAGGTCAGGACAGGTCAGTGTAGGTCAGGTCAGTGTATGCAGGTCAGGTCAGTGTATGCAGGTTAGGACAGGTCAGTGTAGGTCAGGTCAGTGTATGCAGGTCAGGTCAGTGTATGCAGGTCAGGACAGGTCAGTGTAGGTCAGGTCAGTGTATGTAGGTCAGGTCAGTGTATGCAGGTCAGGACAGGTCAGTGTAGGTCAGGTCAGTGTATGCAGGTCAGGACAGGTCAGTGTATGCAGGTCAGGACAGGTCAGGACAGGTCAGTGTATGCAGGACAGGTCAGTGTATGTAGGTCAGGTCAGTGTATGCAGGTCAGGTCAGTGTATGCAGGTCAGGACAGGTCAGTGTAGGTCAGGTCAGTGTATGCAGGTCAGGACAGGTCAGTGTATGCAGGACAGGTCAGTGTATGCAGGACAGGTCAGTGTATGCAGGTCAGGACAGGTCAGTGTATGCAGGTCAGGACAGGTCAGTGTATGTAGGTCAGGACAGGTCAGTGTGTGTAGGTCGGTCAGGTCAGGTCAGTGTATGCAGGTCAGTGTATGCAGGTCAGGTCAGTGTGGTCAGGTCAGTGTATGTAGGACAGGTCAGTGTATGTAGGTTATGTCAGCGTGTGTGTGTACACACACACACACGTAGGTCAGGGTATGTGTGTCAAGCAGGTAACCCCATGCCACTCCACCGACCGCGCGCGAACGACCACCCCCCCCCCCCCCGGTGTCGGCTTGGCTTCGGGCTGAAGCCCCTGGTCTTTTTGGCACCTAGCAACGCCCCTGAGTGCAAACTACAAGTGCAACGTTCACTTGAAATTGCACTGAACAGTGCACTTGGAAGTGCAGTCACTGTAGATCCGAGAGCGACATTCAAGGAAAATAAAAAACAGTATTTTAGCTTGCACATGGTTGGATAATAAAATCAGCAGAGCTTCCCCTCGTTTCAGATCTACCCCTCAGATTTACAGCGACTTTCAGTGCAATTTCAAGTGCACTTCAAGCGCAAAGTGGATTTGTCTTTCGTAAATAACCTGCATTGTTTTTTTTTTTGTTTTTTTTTTAATTGTCACTGTTCTTTTGTTTATAGCGCAAAAGATAAAAAACGCAGAGGTGATCAAATACCACCAAAAGAAAGCTCTACTTGTGGGAAAAAAAGGATACAAATTTTGTTTGGGAGCAATGAAAAGATATAAATCGATCCCTAACAAGATTTTAACTTACAACTGTAAAAGCCCTAATACCCAGGCATTGGAAATACAGCAAAAACACCACTATTAAAGATTGGCTTCTTAACATACATGATACTGTATGTATGGCATGGAGGAAATATGGGCCACAGCCTTTGAAAACATAGAAAAATGTAACACTCTATGGAGAGTATGGGTGGTTTACAAATACTCTGACAAATTTAAGTTGCTCACAGATACCTGAAATACAGATGTAGTCCCAGCAATCTCAAGATATACCTAATTCATCGCTCTCTTTTCACCCTTCTTTTCTATCCTATTTAAACTATCTTTTCTCTCACATTCATTCTGAGGTTACCATGATCAAATCTACAATCTAGTCATATCTTTTTTTTTTAAATTTATATGCATTCTATTAACCTCCCTGGCGGTATGATTACTTCAGAAAAAAGGTGCTGAAAGCGGTACCATTATTTGCAAGGAAATTTGGCGTTTTAAACTGTAGGCCTGTAATTTTTAGGAATAACTCACTTAAATCTGACCAAGCAAGAGTCAAGTAGGCATCCCGGGTATGACATTTTTTTAAAAACAAAATTATAAATTATAATATAATAAATAATTATAAATAATTATAACACATAATAATATAATTATAATAAAAATTATTCAATAATGTAATCAACTCAAAATCAGTGAAATTTGCTCAGTTGCAGAATTGTCGCTGTCATTACTTTTATTTTTCTTTGACGAATTTCCCCACAAATCGCTATCGCACAATTCTGCAAGTGATTATAATTTATTATCGCTGTTTTCTAGCTGCTCTAAAACCATTTTTGACATAAAGGGACACTTTTGGTTGCTATGGACAATCTACAGTTTGCAGGCAGAAAGAACAGTTTTTATTATATAAAAGCACATGTAGGACACTGGGCAGACCACTAGGGACAAGGGGGGGGGGGTGTATTTTTTACATACAGTACTGTAATCTATAAGATTACAGTATACTGTATGTAATGTGTTTGTTTACGTTTTTTGCGTCGTAACGTCGCAGGGAACGGAGATCGGCGGCACAGGAGGACACTGTATAAATCGAGCGAGGTCCCGCTCGCTCACACGGTGGATCCAGGGACAAGGTAAGTAACTTTGTCTGCTGCTGCAGCGAGGCAAGCCCGAGTCTGACTCGGGGTTACCGCTTTTGGTATGAAAATCTCACCAGTCAGACTCGGGAATACCGCTAGGAGGGTTAATAGTAAAGCTATACATATTAAGTTTCTACTTATTGTTATATAATTTCATAACGTAATGTATTACCAAGACTTTTTATGTTACTGTAATGCTTTCATTGTATTTCAATAAAAAAGTTATTGGGAAAAAAAAGAACCCTACAGATCGGAAAAAGTCAGTGTTTTTTTTCAAAATTCCTAATCTGCATAATGTCTCAATTCTAATGCCGCGTACACACGGTCGTTTTTTCAGCATGTCCAAAAAACAAAGGGCTAGATTCAGGTAGCTGTGCCCCTTCTTACGGCGGCGCAGCGTATCGTATTTACGCTGCGCCGCCGTAAGTTTGAGAGGCAAGTGCTGTATTCACAAAGCACTTGCCTCCTAACTTACGGCGGCGTAGCGTAAATGGGGCCGGCGTCATTCAAATGATGTTGAGGGGAGCGTGTTTTATTTAAATTAGGGTGACCCCCGCGTATTTTACGTTTCCCAGTGCGCATGCTCGAGATTCCGACGCAAATCATCATTGTTTTCGACGTGAATGTAAATTACGTCCAGCCCTATTCGCGAACGACTTACGCAAACGACGTAATAAATTCAAATTTCGAAACGGGAACGACGTCCATACTTAACATTGGCTGCGCCACCTAATAGCAGGAGCAACGTTACGCCTATAAAGCCTTACGCAAACAACGTAAAAAACTACCGCCAGGCGCACATACGTTCGTGAATCGACGTAACTAGGTAATTCGCATATTCTACGCCGAAAACAACGGAAGCGCCCCTAGCGGCCAACGTAATATTGCACACAATTATACGCCGCAGCATTCAAGTTACGTCGGTGGAGGAAGCCTATTTTTTAGACGTATCTGCCTTGGAGAATCGGCGTAACGATACGCCGACGCAGATTTGAAATTACGGCGGCGTATCTGGCGGCGTAAATGTATGCCCAAAGTTTTTCCAACTTGATCATTAAAAACAATGTTGCCCACACACCATCATTTTTTAAAAATTATGAACAAAGTGCGGTGACGTACAACACGTACGACGGCACTCTGAAGGGGAAGTTCTATTCGCCTTTGGGCTGCCTTTAGCTGATTCCTTGTTAGGAAAAGACGATTCGTGCTTTTCTGTCTGTAAAGCCCCGTACACACGACCGAGTTTCTCGGCAGAATTCAGCCAGAAACTCGGTCGGAGCTGAATTCTGCCGAGAAACCCGGCCGTGTGTACACTTTCGGCCGAGGAAGCCGACGAGGAAATAGAGAACATGTTCTCTATTTCCTCGTTGTTCAATGGGAAATTTCGGCTCGCCGAGATCCTCGGCGGCTTCACAAGGAACTCGACGGGCAAAACTATGTGTTTTGCCCGTCGAGTTCCTCGGACGCCTTACAGCGTGATGAATGTGCTTACTCCATTATGAATGGTAGTTTTACCAGAACGAGCGCTCCCGTCTCATAACTCGCTTCTGGGCATGCGCGGGTTTAAAACGTCGTTTTAGCCCACACACGATCATTTTTTACAACACGAAAAACAACATTTTTTCAGAAGCCGAAAAACGATGTGAAGCCCACACGCGATCATTTTAAATGACATTTTTAAAAACGTTTTTTTTTTTCATGCCGAAAAACAACCGTGTGTACGCGGCATAAGGTTCATGTACAGGTTTCTACGTTGTATTAAAAATAAATCAGCAATGGTTACTCAGCAATGGTAAATCAGTAACGGTTCATTTATTATCACTGGTTGTGACATTACATTATGTAAACCAACACGCAAAGCAAACATGTAAATCAGTACTGTAAAATGCTACTTACTCAGTACAAGAAAGAACTGATCTTGCATCAATGCCTGTTGAATTTGCAGTACCTGCAGATAATGTGAACACTCCTCCGATGAGAAGGTCACCCTCCCGATATAAAATAATCTCATCACCTGGGTACCCCAACTGGAAATCCTTTACTGGTAGTGAGTCCGGTGACCACTCAGCCTTGTTTATGAATGATGTCACCCACAAGACAATCCAAAAGAGCCGGACTTTATAGAAGTTCAATAAAAATGGAATTGTGATCCTTCTGTACATATAAAATAACAAACATTCCTTCATATGATACATCATGAATGTACAGAGTTCTGTGATACAGCACTGAACATTATTCAGTAACATGTCCACTGTATGTTAGTGATAATGTGATCATCTCTTCTCTCTTTTTATACACTTCAGTGTGATAGAGTTCTCATTGTCTGAATATGGTTCTTCTTTCTGCATCTAAATCCGTTTTTTTTTTACAAATACTGTATATATACAAGTTTGACTTTTTTAAACAAATTAGACATTTTTATAAACATACAAGTGTATTTCTTCGGTTACAGCTATACTGCAATTATTTAATGTTCAGTGTCTATAAATCTGATGTGTTAATTTTGTATGCATTGAAACTGATTTACTAAAGGAGTAGAGACTGTCCACTTCCCGCCGAGTGCCCCACAGTGTGCAGTGCATTCTAAGTCCTGATTGGCTGGAGCAATGCACCTGACCTCTCAGGTGCAAGGCTTTTTTTCTTTTTTTTTCATTCAAATTTAAGTTTATTTTCAATAAAATAAATACATACATTTGTATTAAATTAGCAAGAAATAAGTCAATAGCACACAGAAATATAATAATTTAAATACATTTCAATTCATAATAATCATTCCTGTCTTATTAACTGCCACTTATATCTATCCATCCTATATGCTCTACACCATGTGGTGAAAGTAAGGCAGTTCACATAAGCTAAATTAAAAGCAAGGCTTTTTTTCAATCAGGGCACAGTGAATAGCTGGTTGTTAAGGAACAGGCTGGGAAGTCATCAGCTGTCAACTGGCTTCCCACTGACAGCTGAATGAAAAAACAAACTATGCTGGCAATAAAAATATGTGAAAAACACTGTGGGTGCCCCCCCCCCCCCCCCCAATCCATACCAGGCCCTTAGGTTCTGGTATGGATTTTAAAGGGAACCCCACACTTAAATAAAATAAAATATAAACAGCATGCCCCCTTATCAAAATCCATACCAAATCCTTATCCAAGCATACAGCCTGGCAGACCAGGAAAGAGGGGGGCAAGAGCGAGTGCCCCCCTCCTGAACCATATCAGACCACATGTCCACAATACTGGGGAGTACTTTGTGCAGGGAGGTCTCTGTCCCCCCACCCCAAAGCACATTGGCCTGGATTTACAAAGCACTTACGCACACGTATCTCGAGATACGCCGTGTAAGTGTAATTATGCGCCGTCGTGTCTGTGCGCCGTGCCCACAATCTGAGATACGCCTAAAAATAGGCTTCCTACGACCGATGTAACTTGCCTACGCCGTCGTATCGTGGGCGCATATTTACGCTGGGCGCAATTGCCGCTCCCATTGATTTTCTATGCACATATGCAAATGAGGGAGATACGCCGATTCACCAACGTAGTTGCGCCCGGCGCATAATATACGTGGTTTGCGTAAGTCGTACGTCCGGCGTAAAGTTATTCCCCATATAGGAGGCGCAACTCATGCAAAGGTATGGACCAGGGAACACAAGCCGTCGTATCTTTTGTTGTTTACGTTGTACGTGAATATGACTAGGCATAGGTTACGTTCACGTCGTAGGCAGTGATTCGACGTATCTTAGGCAGTTGTTTCGACGTAATTCTGAGCATGCGCACTGGGATGTGACCACGGGACGGCACATCTTATCTTTCTGGCGCTCGGCCCATCATTTGCATGGGGTCACTCCTGATTACCATGGCCCACGCCCACTTCCACCTATGCTGGCTTACGCCGAGAAAACCCAGCGAGTGGGAGCGAGTGCTTTGTGAATCCAGTGCTTGCCTCTGTGCGCTGCATCGGCGTAGCATATATTAGATACGCTACGCCCGCCTAAATATGCGCCGATGTATGTGAACCCGGGCCATTGTCCCCATGTTGATGGGGTCAAGGGTCTCTTCCCTCAGCTACAGCCCTGGGTCTGTGGGCAGGGAGCATATCGGAATCTGGAAGCCCCCTTTAACAACAGGGCCCCCAGATCTTCCCCCCCATTATGAAGTATGGGGTACATTGTTTCCCTACTCATACAGTACACCAAAAAAGTGTAAAAAAAAATACAGTTTTTGATAATTCCTTTATTAAAAATTAAAAATAATGTCCCCCAATGTCAATCACGATGCTCACTGCACCACCAGACCCCCCCCAAAAAAAGCTCTGCCAGCAACAGAGGCTAACTGCTGACTGCCTGTTCTGCCATTTGATAGTTCCTAAATAGGTAAGGCATGGGGTTGACCCAGAATGCATTGAGCGGTGCCATCAGGTGATGTCACTATATAGCCCTGCCCCTTACCTATTCACCTATCAGATGGCGGAGCAGGCAGACAGCAGTGAGCCTTCGTCACAGCAAAAATCTTCTTTTTTCTTTTTTTTTTACGGGTCTGGTCGTGTGGCAAGTGGCATGATTGATGATGAATCTACATCGGGGAATAGTTTTTTTTATTTTAATAAAGGAATTTTCTAGAATTGTGTGTGTGTGTGTTTTTATTTATTTTTGACACTTTTTTGGTGACTTAATAGGGGTACCCCATACTCATTTACATAGGGGATGGCTGGGATCTGTGGGCCCCTTATTAAAGGGGGCATCCACATTTGGTTAAGCCCCCTGCACACAGACCCCCACAACCACTGCCCAGAGTTGTTGGGAAGAGGCCCTTGGGGGCATGTGAGGGCATTAGCACCCCCATGTTGAGGGCATGTGGCCTGGTATCATTTAGCAGGGGAACCCGCCTTTCCTGGTCTACCAGGCTGCATGCTCGGATAAGGGTCTGGTATGGATTTTAAGAGGGACCCCAGGCCATTATGTTTTTTAATTTTGGCATGGGGTTCCCCTTAAAAGTCATAACAGACCCAAAGGGCCTGGCATGGAATGGGGGACCCCAAGCAATTTTTTAAAACATTTTTGTATTGCCGGCAATGGCTTGCAGCTGGGAAAATCAATTTAAATGTAATTTTGTTTTTCCTTTATATATGTTAGTTTTGCTGCAGCAGGTTCTATACATGGTATAGATGTGCCTCTTTACAGGCAGACTAAGAGAACCAATCACTATATTTAAATGAATTTTTCATTTTTAATGTTCCACTTTAAGCATCATTAAAATCACTGCTCCTTTAAAAGCAATCTTTTTTTTTTTTAAATGCATTGATACAGGGTAGTACCCAGGCCCCTATACCCTTTTGTATGCCCAATAACTTGCATATAAGCCTTCAAAATGAGGATTCGGAATCGGTCCCATAGACTTTAATAGAGTTTGCGGCTCTGGTCCAAATTTTTTACATGTTCCGGAGTTCTGGTGCAAACCGAAAGGGGGGTAAAAAGTGAAAATCTAATGTTCAAAGAGTACCAAGTCATGTGCAAGGAAAATGATTTGAAGTCAGCGTCACTTCACCTCATTCACTAAGCTAAGTGAATTTGCTCTTTACAAAGGAAATTTTCACTTAGCTTAGTGAATGAGGTGAAGTTGCTTGGTCATTAATCACCCAACAATGTGCAAGTAAACAAGAGGAATTTAGAATTACCTGTAAATTCCATATCTTGAAGTCAGTGGTGGCAGGTGCTCAACCCCCCCCCCCCCCCCCCCAGGTCCGCACTTGCTTCTTCCATAGTTGTGGCTTCCATGGTCTTAAGATTTGCCTCCTGTCCTGATTGGCCGGGAGGAGAAGCCAGAAGACAATAGCAAATATTGATTCGCTAATGTCACAAGTGGGTGGGTTTTGGCCCTGAGCCCAACCTTTTTGAAGCCAATTAGAGTCTCGGGCTTTAATCATGTGCTTCCAGAAAAAAAAAAACTCATAGAGACCTATGAGTTCAGTGCCTTCCATGGAAATTAGAGAGACAGCGACCGCTGTTCGAAGTGTTGTACAGGACACAGGAAGACTATTTATACACCATGGGTTATAGACATGCACCGTCAGGTGATTGGACACTGGCAAAGCTTTAAAGGGCACAACCCCTGGGGGCCTCCCCTATAACCCTACCACACTCCATGTGTCCTCAGTTTTGTAGCAAGCTATGTAGAATAAACCAAGAACTAAAAGGCAGGGTGACCTATGTCCTTTACTGTACTCCAAGATATGAAATGTTTTTATCCTGATTGTACAGTGTAGAACACAGGCAAAATACACCATGGGACATCCCCAAGCAATGAATAAGAAGGATGGTCAACAATGAGGCAAGCAAAACTGTGCCGACATACCCAAACAACAAAGGTCAGAAGATCCCTCCTTCGAGTGCTGCTGTGAGAAACTTGCAGGCAAAAGTTGCATTAGCAAAAGATTGGATGTCCACCTGGTAAAACTTTGAAAAAGTATGAACAGAAGATTAGGTGGCAACCCTACACAACTAGGCTACAGAGACTTTGGGCCAGATTCAGGTACAATTGCGCCCGTGTAACGTAAGCCGTTTACGTTACACCGCCGCAAGTTTTCAAGTTTTAGTGCCCGATCCACAAAGCACTTACCTGGAAAGGCGGCCCAATTCAAATGGGGCGGGTACCATTTAAATTAGGCATGCTCCCGCGCCGGACGTACTGCGCATGCTCCGTTCGCGTATTTCCCGACGTGCTTTGCACGCAATTACGACGCGTTGAGAATCGCGACGTGTGTAACGTACTTACGCCGGGAAAACAAAAAAATTCAAAAGCGACGCGGGAAAGACGGGCATACTTTAACATGGTGGAGTACTTTTACACCATGTTAATAGCAGCCCTATCTTTGCGACGGGAATCTAACACTTGCGCCGGCGTAACGACGGGAAAAACCTTTGTGGATCGCCGTAACTGCTAATTTGCATACCCGACGCTGGTTTACGACGCAAACTCCCCCCAGCAGCGGCCGCGGTACTGCATCCTAAGATCCGACAGTGTAAAACAATTGCACCTGTCGGATCTTAGGGATATCTATGAGTAACTGGTTCTATGAATCAGTCGCATAGATACTCTGAGAGATACGACGGAGTATCTAAGATACTCTGTCGTATCTCCTTTGTGAATCTGGCCCTTTGTGCCTAAATGCCCAGGAAACTCCTGACTGGTGGAATGAACACGTAAAATCACAGTAGGAGATTTCTCTTTGAGAATGTAAGCTCTTGTGACCAAATTCCTTATCCATTGTAAAATGGTGGACTTTGGAGCAAGGTGTCCCTTGCCGGGTCCCAAAGACAGGACAAAACAGAGAATCCCAAAGATTTAAGACAGAGAGAATCCCAAGGAAGCATGGAGTGATGACAAGTGGGCTTACTACAAAAAAAGTGAACCCATAGACCTTTGAAAAAGAATGGATATGGACCTGACCTTCGAGAGTGCTTAATGCCAAGTTCGAGACAAGACCTGTTTTTGGGAATTCTAGAATAAACGATAAAGAGAAATCTCTGGGATTGAGGTGCCTGCGTTCACACTAGGCAAAAATAAGATTTCCAGGTGCGCTAATGGATCTTCCTGGAATGGGCTTTTAGCAAGGAAGGAATTACAGACTCCATACTTTAAAGACTGGGTTTCAACAGCTATGCTGTTAAAGACTGAGAAGCAGTAAGGAATAGAGTGCCTGGAGATAGAAGATCTGGCCTGTTGGGTATAGGTCAGGGATTATTTGATATACAGTAAATGTGAGTATGTCTGTGTACAATGTTCTTCTGGGCCAGTTTGGTGCAATAAAGATCACTCCTTTTCTCTCTTGCTCTGTTTTCTGACAAGGAAGGAGATGAACTGGAGGGAAGACATCCATTAACCTCAATGGTGACCAGGGGATTATTATGGCATCTGAGACTAGAACTAGAGGATTCCTGGTTCTGGCAGCAAAAATAGGTAGTTTGTTGTTGAATCATGGCATCTGAGACTAGAACTAGAGGATTCCTGGTTCTGGCAGCAAAAAGAGGTAGTTTGTTGTTGAATCCGGAGGCAAGGATGTACACATCTGTAATCCCCACCAGGTGCCCCCTTGACGGTTGATGTAGGCTACAGTAGTGGCACATGTCTAAGTATACCCTGATTTGGTGTCCCTACAGGAGAGGGGTTCAGTGCTGCAGGGTTAGCCAGGTCACTCTGAGCTCCATCCTATTGATGCTTGGTTCCTCCCATGAACATGTCCCTTGGACTGTCAGGGTTTGTAACATCCGCCTCTAGCCTCAGAGACCTGCTTCTGTTGTAATAACGTTTCCAGTAATAGGCAAGGAAGGACTTTCCCACTGTTAGGGTTGTTGCGATGATACACCAAGATAGGGAATTCCTTGCTTGACTGTACAGGAGCATGTGTAAATCGAGAGAAGGAACCTGCTATTTTCGGGTCAACAAGATGTTTAGTTGGAAAGTTCTTCAATAAAATTGGGTGAATGGTACTGCTCCAAAGGAATCTTCCTTAGGCATAGAACTCTCATACAGAATCACATTGGGGGATGTCTCTTGGATCTCAATTCTGAGCATGTGCTCTCAGAAAATTAACTTTCTTTTGTGGGAGAAAGACTTTTGCTTGGGATATGTCCAGGACCAGACTGAACAGGCGAACAATGGATGGAAAGCAGATTTGTTAAAATTGATTACCCAGCAGAAGGCCTGAAGCATCGGAATTGTCTTATGGACATTTTATGATAGCTGAAACTGAGATTAGTACTTCAGAAGATAATCACCTAGATAACCTCTGACTTGGATGCTCTAGGTCATGAGAATGGCAGGCAAAGATGCTACGAACTTTGTGAACAGTCTGGGAGGATAGGCCAAAGGGCAGTACAACAAACTGGAATTTACTGTCTTCCACTGCAAAGTGCAGAAAGAGCTGATGTGGTATTTAAAATGGGAACATGCAAAAGGCATCTTGGATATCCATTGATGTCATGTACTCCCCTTGTCTCAGAGATGCAACTACTGACATTGCTTAATCCATTTTGTTATTTAACCACTTGCTTACTGGGCACATATACCCCCTTCCTGCCCAGGCAAAATTTCAGCTTTCAGCACTGCGACGCTTTAAATTAAAATTGCGCGGTCGTGCGATGTGCCTCCCAAACAAAATTGACGTCCTTTTTTTCCCACAAATAGAGATTTCTTTTGGTGGTATTTGATCACCTCTGCGGTTTTTATTTTTTGCGCTATAAACAAAAAAAGAGTGACAATTTTGAAAAAAAAACACAGTGGCCCAGATTCAGGTAGATTCGCGCAATATTTGCGTGGGTAAAGAGCAAAAATTTTTCTCTGCGCCCACGCAAATATTGCGCTTTGCCCGCGATTCACGGAGCAGTTGCTCCGTAAATTGCGCGGGCGATATGCTAAACAGCCGGGCGTAAGGCTGCCTAATGTAAATGATCCCGCCGGGGGCGGGAATCATTTAAATTAGGCGCGCTCCCGCGCCGAGCGAACAGCGCATGCTCCGTCGGGAAACTTTCCCGACGTGCATTGCGGCAAATGACGTCGCAAGGACGTAATTTGCTTCTAAGTGAACGTGAATGGCGTCCAGCGCCATTCACGGTTCACTTACGTAAACGACGTGAAATTTAAATTTCACGAGCGGGAAGCGCAGCTATACTTTAGCATTGGTTGCGCCTGCTATTAGCAGGAGCAGCCTTATGCTAAAGTCGCCGTACGGAAACTCCGTACCTTGCGTGCGCAGGGCCCGCGCAACTTTTGTGAATCGGTGGTAGTATGCAATTTGCATACTATACGCCGATCACAATGGCCGCGCCCCCTAGCGGCCAACGCAAGAATGCAGCCTGGGATGTGAAGGCATAAGAAAGGCTTATGTCTGTCACATCCTAGGCTGCAGTCGGTGTAACAAGGTTCCTGAATCAGGAGCACTCGTTACACCGGAGCAAGTAAGCCCTTGCGCCGCGCAACCTATGGTTGCGCGGGCGCAAGTGCTTCTTGAATCTGGCCCAATATGTTTAACTTTTTGCTATAATAAATATCCAATTTTTTTAAAAAAAAATATTTTTTTTCTCAGTTTAGGCCGATACGTATTCTACATATATTTGGTAAAAAAAAAATCGCAACAAGCGTTTAGTGATTGGTTTGCGCAAAAGTTATAGTGACTACAAAATAGGGGATAGAATTCTGACATTTTTTTTTTACTAGTAATACGGCGATCTGCGAATTTTGTCAGGACTGCGATATTGCGGCAGGCACATCGGATACTTTTGACACATTTTTGGGACCATTCACATTTATACAGCGATCAGTGCTATAAAAATGCATTGATTACTGTATAAATGTGACTGGCAGGGAAGGGGTTAACACTAGGGGGGCGAGGAAGGGGTTAAATGCGTATCCTGGGTGTGTTCTAACTGTGTGTGGAGGGGTGTGACTGGGGGAGGTGACCGATCTGTGTCCCTATGTACAAGGGACACAGCATCGGTCTCCTCTCCCTGACAGGACGTGGAGCTCTGTGTTAACACACAGAGCTTCACGTCCCTGGCTCTGTCATTGCCGATCGCGAGTACCTGGCGGACATCGCGGCCGCCAGGCAGGCGCATCGGAATCTCGAAGATGCGCCGGCGCGCGCCCACCAGTGGCCGGAGGACCCGAGGACTTCATATGACGTCCTCCTGGATTTCTAGAGCCACCGTGAGGCCATCTTTTGACTATGGCCTGGGGCTCAAGTAGTTAAAGGGAATTTGTTGAAGGATTTTAAGTCCAGAATGGGACAAATATGCTTGTTGTCCTTTGATATCTTAAACAGGTTTGAAAGGAATCCTTTGAACCTGTCTTGTAGCGGTACTGGCACAGTGACTCCCTGTAACATGAAATGGTTCAGGGCATTCTGAAAATCTAGCTATCCTTGGGCAGTTTTTTGTTGCTTTGAAAGAAGAAAATGGTGAGGTAGTAGAGTTGTATTTTGTCAGATCTTGCGTTGCCACGCACTGACGTCACCGCGTTGAACGTGACCCCTGAAGCACGGGCTTACGTTGTTTGAATTTTGTTTTTATTTCTTAGCCGGCATTTTTAATGATTGAGTGTACCTTGTTACACATGTTTTAATAAACCTAGTTTTTACGGTACTTCACCATTTGAGCCCTCATTTCTTTCCCTGGGTTATCCCATTGGGATTTGGAGCCTAAAGCGGAGCTGAGTGCCCTAAATGGAGATCGCTACCTATACCTGGCAAAGGATTAGCTGGAAGCGGTGGAGTCCGCTGTCCCTGGGTCCGTTCATCTGTGGATTGAGTGGTTCGATATGCCTGTTTGAGCTGTCATCTGGTAAGAGTTTATACTTACCCTTTTCCCGGTGTATCTTCAAGCTTCTTCCTATCCCAACCAACTTCTACTTAAACCGGTGGTGGAATTTTCTCATCTTTTCCAACCTTCATCCTTGGAGTTTTTTGGATTTGGACTATATTTATTTTCGTTCTTTGGGGACTATTTCATTTCCCTAGGTTCCAGCATTATTCCCTAGGGATTGTTTTTTCATTCACTTGCAATAAGTACACGGTTTAATGCTTTTGATGTGTTAATACTTTGATTCATCAAGGACTGTCATTGATTAATTTATTACCCACTTAATTGAATTTAATTATTCAATTATTTATATATATATTGTATTTATATTTATATATTTTTACACACATTCACTATGTGGCATTGCTAGCGCAACCTTTCTTTTGTTTTTGAGTTGTATTTTGTGCCCATTTGAAACCACCAATTGAACCCACCAGTCTGGGGCCCAGAGAGAGGCACATTGTAACAGATGTCCCCCCACTCTTAGGAGTGAGGGTGCCCCTTAATTGTGAAGATGTTTTTGCGGAAGGCTTGGTTGTCTTTGTTGTACAAGCCTTGCACTGAAATGAAGGGCTGAACTTAGGTTTTGAAGCTGCAGCCTGGTTAGAGTGGGAAGACGTTCTATGTTAAGAGGAGCT
Source organism: Rana temporaria (assembly GCF_905171775.1). Taxonomy (NCBI): domain Eukaryota; kingdom Metazoa; phylum Chordata; class Amphibia; order Anura; family Ranidae; genus Rana; species Rana temporaria. The sequence goes on along the minus strand of NC_053489.1, from coordinate 665,459,503 downwards.
AGGGGCTCCTGGAGGGGTTAGGGTATTTAGGGCTTTACACTGTGGAAATAAAACCTTGCCAGTTGTGACTACATTGAAGAATTGGTCAAGTGCCTCACAAACAGACATCTTCCTTGAAAAAGCATACACGCAAGTAGGGATGAGCTTTGTGTTCGACTCGAACATATGTTCGACTCGAACATCGTCTGTTTGCACGTTCGACGAAATTTGAACCAAATGGGTAGTTTTTGCGCCAAATTCAAGTGACACGCAACGGCCCATAATTGACTGCGGCATTGCGCGCTGATGATTGGTCAAGCATGCACTATGACCCTGCATGCTTGGCCAATCACAGCGTGCAAAAAACAGAGAACCATAATTGAGAACCACCCTGGCTTTGGCCAATTATGGCTCAGGGGGTTTAGTACACGCCCCACACTATATAAGGCCGCCTGCAAGTCGGCCGCGTGTAGTGTGTTGCAGCGTTGTTAAAGAACAGATCAGAAAGTCAGTCAGTTAGAGAGAGGGACACAGTGGGCCTGATTTACGATGCTCTGTGCGCTGCGCTGGTTCATGCCTTAATTAGTGCGCTGGGTGGAGGCTTAATTGGGCGTATGAACCAGCGTAGCAGCCGGCGCATTGAAAGTAATATGTAAAGCCGCGCCGAGCTCCCTATAGAAGTCTATGGGAGAAATCAAAAGTGTTCATTTTAAAGGCTAATCTGCTAGTTTTGTCCTAAAAAGTGTTTGGGGACCTCAGTCCTGCCCCAGGGGACATGTATCAATGTTTTTTTTATTTTTTAAAACGGCCGTTTTTTCGGGAGCAGTGAAATTAATAATTCTTAAAGTGAAACAATAAAAGTGAAATATTCCTTTAAATTTCGTACCTAGGGGGGTGTAATGTCAGCATGTGAAATAGCGCATTTTTCCCGCACTTAGAACTGCCCCTGCACAAAATGACATTCAGAAGGAAAAAAGTCATTTAAAAATTCACACGCGGCTATAATGAATTGTCGGCTCTGACAATTCTAAAGGGATTCATTCATAAAACAAACAAAAAAATGTGTAGGGGTTCCCCCAAATTAAATTACCAGGCCCTTCAGGTCTGGAATGGATATTAAGGGGAACCCCGCCGTAAAAACCAAAAAAAAAAGACGTGCGGTTCCCGGCAAATATCCATTCCAGGCCCTTCAGGTCTGGTGTGGATTTTAAGGGGAACTCCACCCCAAATTGAAAAAAAAAATGGCGTGGAGTCCCCCTAAAAATCCACACCAGACCCTTATCCGAGCACGTTGACCTGACCGGCCGCAGAAAAGAGGGGAGGACAGAGTGCGGCCCCCCCCCTCTCCTGAACCGCACCAGGCCACATGCCCTCAACATGGGGAGGATGTCCCCATGTTGATGGGGACAAGGGCCTCATCCCCACAACCCTTGCCCGGTGGTTGTGGGGGTCTGCGGGCGGGGGGCTTATCAGAATCTGGAAGACCCCTTTAACAAAGGGGACCCCCAGATCCTGCCCCCCCCTATGTGAAATGGTAATGGGGTACATTGTACCTCTACCATTTCACCCCATAAAAAATGTCAAAGTGTTAAAAATGACAGTAGCCGGTTTTTGACAAATCTTTTAATAAAATCTTCTTTTCTTCTTTCCTTCGGGTTTCTTCCACTGCTTCTTTCTTGGGTCTTCTCGTCCACATCTTGCCCGACGTCTTCTTCTATCTTCTCCGTCCGTCCTTCAGCCTTCTGGTCCCGCATCTTGCCCGACGTCTTCTTCTGTCTTCTTCTCCGTCCGTCCGCCAGCCTCCTCGTCCGCATCTTGTGTCTTCTCCGGTCTTCTTCTCGGTCCGCCAGCCTTCTCATCCACATCTTTTTCTTCCCCGGACGCCGCGTTTGAATTTGATTTGGCCGCTGTGTTGCGCTCCTGGGACCCGCCCCCCTCTGACGCCACCCTCTGACGCCACCACCGGGCAAGGGTTGTGGGGATGAGGCCCTTGTCCCCATCAACATGGGGACATCCTCCCCATGTTGAGGGCATGTGGCCTGGTGCGGTTCAGGAGAGGGGGGCCGCACTCTGTCCCCCCCTCTTTTCTGCGGCCGGCCAGGTCAACGTGCTCGGATAAGGGTCTGGTGTGGATTTTTAGGGGGACTCCACGCCATTTTTTTTTCAATTTGGGGTGGAGTTCCCCTTAAAATCCACACCAGACCTGAAGGGCCTGGTATGGATATTTGGGGGGACCCCATGCCATTTTTTGGGGGGTTTTTATGACGGGGTTCCCCTTAATATCCATTCCAGACCTGAAGGGCCTGGTAATTTAATTTGGAGGGACCCCCATTTTTTTTATTTTTATTTTTATTATTTTTAATGAGCAATGACTGTATTCTTTATAGCCATGAGTACTTTAAACTTCCTTTTTTTTGTTTCACTTCAGAAATGACATCTTGTACAGGGACAGTTCTAAGCACGGGAAACATGCGTGTACCCCCCCCCCCTCCCCCCCTGTATGAAATTTAAAGGAATATTTCACTTTTATTATTTCACTTTAACCACTTCCATACCGCGCCTATTCTGGCACTTCTCTCCTTCATGTAAAAATTATATTTTGTTCCTGGGAAATTACTCAGGACCCCCAAACATTATATATAATTTTTTAGCAGACACCCTAGGGAATAAAGTTAGCGGTCATTTTTTATTTGATTTCCAACGGTATTTGCGCAATAATTTTTCTAACGCCTTTTTTTTGGCCCAAAAAAAAAACACGGTTCGTGAATTTAAAAAAAACAAAACAGTAAAGTTAGCCCAATTTTTAGGGATAATGTTAAAGATGATGTTACACCGAGTAAATAGATACCTAACTTGTCACGCTTTAATATTGTACACACTCATGGAATGGCGCCAAACTTCGGGACATAAAAATATCCATAGGCGATGCTTGTTTTTTTTTTTACAGATGACCAGTTCAGAGTTACAGAGGAGGTCTAGGGCTAGAATTATTGCTCTCGCTCTAACGCACGCGTCAATACCTCACATGTGTGGTTTGAATGGTGTTTACATATGTGGGCGGGACTTACATGCATATTCGCTTCTGAGTGCGAGCTTCTAGGGACAGGGGCGTTATTTTATTTTTTTGTTTGTTTTTTTTACCTCATATTTTTATTCTTGCACTTTTTTGACACTTTTTTTGATTTTGGATCACTTTTCTTCCTATTACAAGGAATGTAAACATCCCTTGTAATAGGACTAGTGTGTGACAGGTCCTCTTTATGGAGAGAGCGGGGTCAATAAGGCTGGAGAGCATGGTATTGAAAAAAAAATAAAAGATCTCATGCTTTCAGCTGCAATCATGTTCGTTCTGCACAGTGGTGTAGTGTATAGCACTTTGACCTAGCAGCAAAAGAGTCGTTGGTTCGAATCCCGCCCGTGACAGCATCTGCATGGAGTTTGCATGTTCTCCCTGTGCCTGCGTGGGTTTCCTCCCACAATATAAAAACACGCTGTAAATCGGATCCGGTCTAAATAAGCCCTAATATGCAGTAGTATATTTAGGTTTTGTTCTGCCCTAGGCCTGACTACATATCTGCACCTCCTAATAGAAAAATGACCCACCCCTTCCTGTCAAGGTCACACCCTGTTTTTGTATGACCCGCCCAGGAATTTTCAGGGGACCCACACACTAGTTCTGGGGGGGCACTGGATTCCCTTAACCACTTCCATACCAGGCACTTACGCACCTTCCCGCCCAAGCCAATTTTCAGCTTTCAACACTGTCGCACTTTGAATGGCAATTGCGCGGTCATACAACACTGTACCCAAACAAAATTGGCGTCCTTTTTCCCCTACAAATAGAGCTTTCTTTTTTTGGTATTTGATCACCTCTGCGATTTTTTTTTTGCGCAACAACTAAAAAAAGACTGCATTTTTTTAGGTTAATTTTTTTGTAAATACGTTTTTCTCTTTCAATTACGGGCACTGATATGGCGGCACTGATGGGCACGATGAGATGGCACTGATGGACATCGATGAGGTAGTACTGACGGGCACAGATGAGGTGGCATTGATTGGCGGCGCTGGTATGCGGCACTGATGGGCACTCATAGGCGGCACTGATGGGCACTCATGGGCGGCACAGATGGGCACTCATGGGCGGCACTTATGGGTGGCACTGATGGATACTTATGGGTGGCACAGGTGGGCACTGATAGGTGGGCACTGTGCATGGATGGGCACTGTGGGGTGGCACTGATGGACACTGTGGGGTGGCACTGATTTTCCCAGGTTGCCAGTCAGTGCCCATTTGTGGGCACTGATTGGCATCTTTTTTCTTTTTTTTAATGCTTTTTGTTTTTTTTTTCCATATTTTTTTTTTGCCCACCCTGGTGGTCCAGGGTGGGCATCCCTGGTGGTCCAGTGTGGTGATCCGAGGGGGTGCTGCGCTGATAAACAATCAGCGCGAACGCCCCCTGTCAGGAGAGCCGCCAATCGGCTCTCCTATACTCGCGTCTGTCAGACGCGAGTGAGGAAGAGCCATCGATGGCTCTTCCTGTTTACATCGTGATCAGCCGTGATTGGACACGGCTGATCACGTGGTAAAGAGTCTCCGTCTCCGTGAGAGACTCTTTACCGAGATCGGAGATGCAGGGTGTCAGACTGACACCCCGCATCACCGATCGCCGCGCTGCGTGCCCCCACAGGCGCGCGTGGCATGAAATCCTGCAGGACGTCCTGTCAGGATTGTGTGACCACTTCCCGGACGTAAATCGGCCAAAGGCTGGGCGGGAAGTGGTTGATTTGCATAGTTTTTCTCTCACTTCCTGTTTGGCTATGGGGCAGGAAGTGAAGGCAAATCTCCCCAATTGGACACAGATAATACAAAATAAACTGACAGGGCCTATAACCCTCCCTCACTCTATCAAAAATTAAAGAAAATAAAACTTGTTGATTATAGTTCTTGTCAGGGGCGGACTGACCATTGAGTCACTCGGGCACTGCCCGAGGGCCCCATCCGGGTTGCCAGGCTCAGTAAAACCAGGGACAGTATGTAAAAATCTGTGTTTTTTTTAGATCTGTCCCTGATATGTCCGAAAATGACATCCTTTTAATGTGAATATCCCAAGATTTTAGCTGCCCGCCTCTGCACTACCTCCTGGCGTGGTGGCCATCTGTAAGCCAGAGGGGCCCCATAATCTTCTATTTCCCGGGGGCCCCATGAGTTGTCAGTCCGCCCCTGGTTCTAGTTTAAGCACAAATTTCATAGAGTTTTATTGAGAGCCCTAAGAAAATATAACCATGCCAATAGGCCAGGATACAGCGTGGCTAATATGTATGAATGTGTGTGTTAGAGCACCCCACCCAATGTTAACTAAAAAATTATTAATTTGCAAATAAGTATTATCTGCTCATTTTTTTGGGGATGTCTGCACCCCTGATAGTGACAACATTTGTGAGGTGTCTTCACCCTTTCTAATTCATTCACTTCCTGTCTCATAGCCAAACAGGAAGTGAGGGTAAAACCTTACTAATATCTTTTCTTGGGGACACAGAGATCAATCTAAATAGTTTCCCATTATGTAAATTGCGCTCTAGCATTTTGCTGTGTACACCCCAAATTATTAGGGATCTTGGACTTTGGGGTCCATTTACTAAAGGCAAATCCACTTTGCACTACAAGTGCAAAGCAAGGAAGAAAGAAAACAAAACAACTTTGCTTCTACAGGATTGGATGTTAAAACCATCAGTGCTTCCTCTGATTTTCAGCAACTATGCTTGTACTGCAGAGTGGCTTTGCCTTTACTAAACCCCAAACTAAATAATCATTTGGGGCAGGGATCCTCAAACTACGGCCCTCCAGCTGTTGTAGAACTACACATCCCATGAGGCCTTGTAATGCACTGACATTCACAGACATGACTAGGCATGATGGGAATTGTAGTTCCTGAACAACTGGAGGGCCGTAGTTTGAAGACCCATGATTTGGGGTGTACACAGCAGTGTTGGAGTGCAATTTGCTTAATGGGGACACTAGTTAGATTAATCTGTGTCCCCAAGAAATGACACTGGTAGGGTTTTAACCTCACTTCCTGTTTAGCTGTGTGACAGGAAGTGAAGCCAATTTTAAGAAAAGGGACACAAAGCTCAACCCAAAAATAAAAAAAACACAAAGCAGGGGTTCTAACACTCACTTGGCTTCCCTCAAACACCCACAATTTGAATAGGATTGCCTTGCGCTAGATTTAAGCACAGTGCTGTAAATCAGCACGTCAAGCCTGTCCACCAATAGCAAACCCCCCCCCACACAGGCCATGTTTGCAGGTTTTCCTTCATCTTGCACATGTGCTTTAAAAGACAGTCTGGACAGCAATTCTTGATAAGAGAAATCCACAAAACATGTCCTGTTGGGGGTACTTGAGGGCTGAGGACCACTGCAGAAAAAAGAAAATACTTACCAGTTTTGTCTTTAAAGTCATGGAGAATAAACATGGCAAACATTTCATGATTACACACCAGGAAAGAAGCTTAGACAAAAATCACACATAATTTGTTAGGCCCAAACCGATTTCAGCTGCAGCTGTCAACATATGTAGCATGAAAAAGTAACAAAAGACAAACTTAAAAATTTTAAAGTCATTTTTATTGGTCAACAAAACAAGGAAAGCAAAAAAAGACAAACAAACAAACACAAACAAAAATACATTTCAAAATTCAAAATAACCATAGCTTTAACATCTTCACACATTTTTCATAAAATAAGGCCACATAGAAAAATACATCAAAGTGAACATCATTTAAAAATAAACCAAAACCATTGGCAAAACAAAACCCATGCAACAAACCACATTTGTGTTTAGCAACAGCATTTCTGCCAGCCTGCCCCTTCTGAGGGCAGCTGAGGACTGATCGATCCCTGCTTTTTATAACAGTGCTAGTAATGAAGCAATTGAAATCACATGAACAAATTGCAGTCTCTAGTTTGGGTGAGCTTGTAATTGGGCACACCTGCAATTAACCCAAACCACGCTCTATGAGCATCCAAGTGTTTTTCACCTTTTAAAAAGAAAGGATAATTTTTTCTAAGTGTTTGAGCATGCTCAGTTCATCACACATGTAGGAACCAAGCTGCAATGGAATGAGAGCTTTTTTTTTTTTTTTTTTTCCCTGATCTGATGCTTTCCAGCCTGAAGGGGAGGTGTTAAAGACAGAAGTAAACACGCACATTTAATAATCTATTTGTGGGAAAAAAAGGTTGCCAATTTTGTTTTGTTTGGGAGCCACGTCGCACGACTGCGCAATTGTCAGTTTAAGAAACGCCGTGCCGAATCACAAAAACTGGCCCGGTCATGGATCAGAAATATGGTCCGGGCTCAAGTGGTTAAAAATTCACAAAACACTAAAGTTAGCCCAATTTTTGTTGATAATGTGAAAGATGATGTTACACCGAGTAAATAGATACCTTACATGTCACGCTTTACTATTGCAAACACGCCTGGAATGGGGCCAAAATTCAGTACTTGAAATTCCCCATAGGCGACCTTTTTTTTTTCAGGTTACCAGTTTATAGTTACAAAGAAGGTCTAGTGCTAAAAGTATTACTCTCGCTCTAACGCACGCGTCAATACCTCACATGTGTGGTTTGAACGATGTTTATATATGTGGGCGGGACTTGCGTAAGTCCCGCCCACATATGTAAACACCGTTCAAACCACACATGTGAGGTAGTGACGCGTGCGTTAGAGCGAGAGTAATACTTTTAGCACTAGACTTTCTCTGTAGCTATAAAGTGGTAACCTGAGAAAAAAAAAAAAAAAAGGTCGCCTATGGGGATTTTTTTAAGTAATGAATTTTGGCCCCATTCCAGGCGTGTTTTCAATAGTAAAGCGTGACATGTAAGGTATCTATTTACTCGGTGTAACATCATCTTTCACATTATCACCAAAAATTGGGCTAACTTTAGTGTTTTGTGAATTTTTCGAGCTATAACCAAAAATAGAGCGACAATTTAAAAAACCAAAAAGAGTAATTTTGACTTTTTGCTATAATGAATATCCCCTAAAATATATATTCAAAAAAATAAATAAATCCCTCAGTTTAGGCCGATACATATTCTACATCTTTTTGGTTCCCAAAAACTCGCAATTAGCGTTTATTGATTGGTTTTGGCAAAAGTCTCCAAAATATGGCATTTTTGTTGTATTTTTTATTTAACAAGTTATTGCGGCGATCAGCGATTTTTATCGGTACTGCTACATTATGGCGGACACATCGGACACTTTTTTGTAACCATTGGCATTTTTCTAGCGATCAGTGCTGTAAAAATGCATTGCTTACTCTAAAAATGCCACTGGCAGGGAAGGGGTTAACACTAGGTGCGAGGGAGGGGTTAAATATGTTCCCTGGGTGTGTTCTAACTGAAAGGGGGGGGGGGGGACTGACATGGGTAAATGACAGATCGCTGTTCATGAAGGGGAACTCCAGACCAAAAAAAAAAAATGTGGGTTCCCCTTCAGGTGCATACCAGGCTCTTAGGCTTGGTCTGGAACATAAGGGGTTAAACCCGCGCCGAAAACCAGCGTGGGGTTCCCCCCAAGATCCAAACCAAGCCCTCATCCCAGGCACGCAGTCTGGCCGGACAGGAATGGGGGCGGGGACGAGCGAGCGCCCCCCCCCCTCCTGAGCCGTACCGGACCGCATGCCCTCAACATGGGGGAGTGTGTGCTGTGGGGGAGGGGGGCACTGCCCCCCCACCCCAAAGCACTCTTGTCCCCATGTCGATAGGGACAAGAGCCTCTTCCCGACAACCCTGGCCGTTGGTTGTCGGGGTATGCGGGCGGGGGGCTTATCAGAATCTGAGAGGCCCCTTTAATAAGGTGGCCCCCAGATTCCGGCCCCCCACCCTATGTGAAGGAGTATGGGGGTACATCGTACCCCTACCCATTCACCTGGGGAAAAAAATGTAAAGAAATAAAACACCACACATGAATAAATTAATTTATTAGTCTGCCGGGGGTCTTCTGCCGGGGCCCCCCACCACCACCCCATTAGGCCCCGGGCTTCGCCGTCTTTCACCGGGACCCCCTTCACCAGTGAGGCTCCTGCCTTTGGGGGAGGGTCCCGGGCTTCTACGACGGTTTCTGCGGGGGAGGGTGCACTGGCACCCCACCCCCGTCTTCAGCGACGTAATTCACCGGGACCCCCTTCACCAGTGAGGCTCCTGCCTTTGGGGGAGGGTCCCGGGCTTCTACGACGGTTTCTGCGGGGGGGGGTGCACTGGCACCCCACCCCCGTCTTCAGCGACGTAATTCACCGGGACCCCCTTCACCAGTGAGGCTCCTGCCTTTGGGAGAGGGTCCCGGGCTTCTACGACGGTTTCTGCGGGGGGGGTGCACTGGCACCCCACCCCCGTCTTCAGCGACGTAATTCACCGGGACCCCCTTCACCAGTGAGGCTCCTGCCTTTGGGGGAGGGTCCCGGGCTTCTACGATGGTTTCTGCGGGGGAGGGTGCACTGGCACCCCACCCCCGTCTTCAGCGACGTAATTCACCGGGACCCCCTTCACCATTGAGGCTCCTGCCTTTGGGGGAGGGTCCCGGGCTTCTACGACGGTTTCTGCGGGGGGGTGCACTGGCACCCCACCCCCGTCTTCAGCGACGTAATTCACCGGGACCCCCTTCACCAGTGAGGCTCCTGCCTTTGGGGGAGGGTCCCGGGCTTCTACGACGGTTTCTGCGGGGGAGGGTGCACTGGCACCCCACCCCCGTCTTCAGCGACGTAATTCACCGGGACCCCCTTCACCATTGAGGCTCCTGCCTTTGGGGGAGGGTCCCGGGCTTCTACGACGGTTTCTGCGGGGGGGTGCACTGGCACCCCACCCCCGTCTTCAGCGACGTAATTCACCGGGACCCCGTTCACCAGTGAGGCTCCTGCCTTTGGGGGAGGGTCCCGGGCTTGTACGGTGTCTTCCGCCGGGGGGCGACACCCGCGGGCTTCTGCGATGCCTTCCGCTTCTGCCTGTCTCCTCCGCGGAGCACAGGGCTTGTCTCCGCTGTCTTCTCCCTTCTCTTCCATTCGATGTTGACACGACGAGGTCCGGCGCTGGAATGCCGTGTCAGCGGCGGGCATGGACTTATATAGGGCAATGCCACCATGTGACCTCAACCCATGTGACATCACATTCCCATCATGCCCAGGGAATGTGATGTCACATGGGTTGAGGTCACATGGTGGCATTGCCCTATATAAGTCCATGCCCGCCGCTGACACGGCATGTCAGCGCGGAACCTCGTCGTGTCAACATCCAATGGAAGAGAAGGGAGAGGACAGCGCAGACAAGCCCTGTGCTCCCGGAGGAGACAGGCAGAAGAAGGAAGAGAGAAGAAAGAAGACGGAAGAAAGCCCTGGCTCCGCGGGGGAGCCAGGCAGAAGAGGGAGCAGAGAAGACAGAAGAGAAAAGACCTGGGAGTTGGCGCACCCCCGGCAGAAGACCAGGAAGACCGGAACCCTGGCGGAAGGCACCGGAAAGACCGGGGGATAGGCGCCATCCCCCGGCAGAAGACCCCGAAGTCCGGATGCCCCCCCCTAATGTAAAAGAGCTTAAATGGGGTGGGGGCATCCGGCGGAAGGCTCCGGAGAGGACCGAGGGATGGCGCCCTCCCCCGGCAGAAATCACCGAAGCCCAGGGTCCCGGCGGAAGATCGGGAGAGAAGAAACCCCCCCTTGTAAGAGAGCTAAAGAAGAAAGGGGGGGCTCCGGAGCAGATTAATAAAATATTTTATTCTGTGTGGTGTTTTATTTTACTTTACACGTTCCCCCATGTGAATGGGTAGAGGTACGATGTACCCCATACTCATTCACATAGGGTGGGGGGCCGGCATCTGGGGCCCCCTTATTAAAGGGAGCTCGCAGATTCCGATTAGCCCCGCCCGCATTCCCCGACAACCAATGGCAAGGGTTGTCGGGAAGAGGCTCTTGTCCCTATCGACATGGGGACAAGAGTGCTGTGGGGTGGGGGGGCAGTGCCCCCCTCCCCCACAGCACACACTCCCCCATGTTGAGGGCATGCGGTCTGGTACGGCTCAGGAGGGGGGGCGCTCGCTCGTCCCCACCCCCATTCCTGTCCGGGCCAGACTGCGTGCTTGGGATGAGGGCTTGGTTTGGATCTGGGGGGGGGACCCCCGCGCCGAATCGGCGCGGGTTTAACCCCTCAGGTTCCGGACCAAGCCTAAGAGCCTAATGTAGCCCTGAAGGGGGACCCGCGCCGATTTCAAGTTTGAAATTTGGCGCGGAGTTCCCCTTCAGGGCTGAAAACAGCTCGGAGATTCCCGTGCGCCGCGTCACGCAGCGCATTCACGGGTACGCCGCTTGGTATTTACCAAGATTTTCACGGCGTACTGACAAGGCGCACGGGAAGCGCCGAAATTTCTCTCTGCGCATGCCCAGTATGCAAATGAACCTCCCGAGGTTCAGGCGCACTGTGCAAGCGTACGGGATCTGTTTTCAAAAAACACTTTCCCTTTCAATTCGGCCCGCCAAACACATTCAAACACATGTCACTTCACTTCCCCTGCATCCCCCCACCTCCCCCCCTAATAAACTCCCGCCCGAATCCCCGATATTTACATTTCAATGTGCCGTGCGCCAGGTCTGTACTGGTGCACAACGCACCCTCTCCTGGGCGCACGGAGCACATTAGTAACTAGGGAAATACACTGCACTAGCAGCGTATTTCTTTAGTAAATGGCAAAACGGCTGCTACTCCTGCTTTTACTCCATGAGTCATGGAGTAAAGGCTTGGTAAATCAGCCCCCATAAGCCTTAAATGACAGATTCAACGTTTGTATGTTTTTCGCTGCTTCGTCGAATCTTCGTCGTTCATGTTGAATGGTCTACCCCAACACTGTCTCTATAATGTCGAATCTTTCCTGTCTATGTAGAATAATCTTGGACTAATAGAGTTAAGGTTAGGCACATTCGACCACAGGTTCGATAGACACAGATTGTCAGCATCATGTCGAATCTCCTATCAATATTGAACTGTTCTAGCAACGAAAACAAAAATAAAGCATTTTTTAATGTCGGATCTTTTGGATTTCTGATTCTGCGCTTTCCTTTTCAAGCGATAACGAAAATTCGGACGGAAATACATTCATACGAAAACGAATGCACATATCTAGTGAATAATGCAAAGCTTTACATTTCTTTAAGTCCTTCTCATGATCAATTAATGATGACAAGGTTTTTAATTTATTTCTGCACTGTGTAAGTTCTTGTAATTTATCATCTGCCAAGGAAGATTTATGCTGAGATTCTAGCTGTTTGATTCTGGCCAGTAGGTTAGACATGGTTTGCTTTTTGAACCTCCCTAGCACACACTTAACCCCTTTCTCGCCCCCTAGTGTTAACCCCTTCCCTGCCAGTGTCATTTACACAGTAATCAGTGCATTTTTATAGCACTGATCGCTGTATAAATGGCAATGGTCGCAAAATAGCGTCAAAAGTGTCCGATCTGTCCACAGCAATATCACAGTCCTGATAAAAATCGCAGAACATGGCCATTACTAGTAAAAAAAATAATAATAATAAAAATGCCATAAAACTATCCCCTATTTTGTAGACGCTACAACTTTTCTGAAAATCAATCAATATACGCTTATTGCGATTTTTTTTACCAAAAACATGTAGAAGAATACGTATCGGACTAAACTGAGGACAAAAATAGTTTTTTAATATATTTTTGGGGGATGTTTATTATAGCAAAAAGTAAAAAATATTGCCTTTTTAAAAAAAATTCTAAATAAAAACCACAGAGGTGATCAAATACCACCAAAATAAAGCTCTATTTGTGGGAAAAAAAGGACACCAGATTTGTTTGGGAGCCACGTCGCACGACCGCGCAATTGTCAGTTAAAGCGACGCAGTGCTGATTCGCAAAAAGTGGCCAGGTCATTTGGCAGCCAAATCCTCCGGGGCTGAAGTGGTTAAAGTCACCTACTCCCTTGTGGAGATTTCAATACTATAGTAGATAACCAACAGGACACTACTGCCCACTCACGAATGCGTTTAAACCTACGGTCGTTTCTACATGATAAAGAGATCTGCATGATATATTGCGCTGCCTACAGCCAGCAGATAAAGATTATACCTACTACTCTGCTCCACATAGGGTATACTCTCAGATTGATCGGTTTGTATTTACAATTGCTGACTAAAGTGGATGAGGTAAAGATCTACTCTATTTTGTGGCCTGATCATGCACCAATATCAATCTCAGTTTATGAACCTCACATTATGAAACCCACATATACTGTATGTGGCGCAACAATGTAAACCTCTTTTCCAGGCTCCATTTGCAAATGACCTGCAGAAGAACATACAGGAGTTTTTTAAAAACAATATATTGCCGAAGTGTCTTTTTCTTCTGTTTGGTGCACTCATAAGGTCTTCTCAAGAGGTCTTTTGATACAGATGGAGGCCAGGGAAAAGATCTGGCATTACGCTACAGCTTTAGGACTGTTTCATTAATAGAATAATATATTAAATTATACGCAAAGATATTGGCTGAAATGCTGAAGCATTATATGCCGGATTGAATAGAGAAATACCAAGTAGACTTTGTGCCTGGGAGGGAAGCAAGGGATAATGTTTTCAGAAAGATTTTAATAATACATAGTAGACATGTGCGGTTCATTTAATTTCAAATAAATATACAGACACATGTTTTGTTATTCCTAGATTTGGATAGATCCAAATCCCCAAATTACAGTGCAAACAAATTTTACCAAAATCTCAGAATAAAGAAACGAAATTTGTCAGAATTCCCAAATATCAAATTGAAATTTGACTCGAATTTTACATCAAATTCCATTCGAATTTGAACTGTCCAAATCTTGCCGCCTCAACCTCCGGCAGCAAGGTCATTAGTGTGTTATTAGTGTACCATTTTGAAATAATGCTGTTTTTGTTAGGTCAAAGGGGATTTAAAGAGTCGTAATCATTTGATGAAGATTTTTATTTTGTTTGTTCACTTTGCAAGTGTGAAATTAAGAAAAAGAAACCAGTAAAATATATATTTAAAAGCATTTTTACTTGACTTCTCAGCTGGCTAAAACTTGTGCACAGTATTGTACAATATTGAAAGTAAGATACTACTTTTATTAATTATAAGGCCCCGTACACACGACCGAACATGTCCGCTGAAACTGGTCCGTGGACCAGTTTCAGCGGACATGTTCGGTCGTGCGTATGGCCTATCGGACAGGTTTCCAGCGGACATTTGTCCAGCCGACCGTTTTCCAGCGGACAAAAATTTCTTAGCATGCTAAGAAACATGTCCGCTGGAAGCCTGTCCGTCGGACATGTTCGGTCGTCTGTACAGACTCACCATACATGTCCGCTCGGCCGAAAGCCCACGCATGCGGCAAAGTGATTCGACGCATGCGTGGAAGCATTGACCTTCCAGGGCCGCACACGTCGCCGCGTAATCGTCGCGGCGACAGCGCGGCCACGTCAACGCGTATCGTGTCCGCGCGGATTTCTATTTGATGGTGTGTACAACCATCAGACAGAAATCCAGCAGCGGACTGTCCGCTGAAAACGGTCCGTCCGTGTGTACGAGGCCTAACACTTTGCATATTTTGAATAAATGTATTACAGGTGAAACTCGAAAAATTTGAATATCGTGCAAAAATTCATTTATTTCACTAATGCAACTTAAAATGTGAAACTAATATATGAGAGAGACTCATTACATGCAAAGCAAGATAGTTCAAGCCGTGATTTGTCATAATTGTGATGATTATGGCTTACAGCTCATGAAAACCCCAAATCCACAATCTCAGAAAATTTGAATATTTTGAAAAGGAAAATATTTTTTTTCTTTATATAAAGTACATTTTTAATTTAAAACATGCATTTTTTAAGATGTATTTCTTCTTTGGTTCATACAAACTATTATACTATTATTGAAAATTGTGTTTAATACACCAAGAAAAATAAAGCTAAATACAATATATTTAACAGATTTTCTTCCTAATAGACTAGCAAAATGCTACAGACAAGTATTATGAGAAAAGTAATTCTGTGTTTTTGGATTACCGTATATATTCGAGTATAAGCCAAGTTTTTCAGCACATTTTTTTTGTGCTGAAAATGCCCCCTTCGGTTAATACTCGAGTCACCTTTTTGTGCCTGATCCTACAGATTTTGGAGACCCGGTACCAGCCGGCCATAGGTCCCCTGGACCCGAAATTTGGCACACATGTAGCCCCAGTTCTCCTCTATAAGTGTCCTGTCTAGGGGATCTACGGCTGGGGAGCACCGATTTTTCAAAGCCGGGCACCCCTTCTATATACTCCCATGTTAAACGTAAGTCTAGTCATGGACACAGTGAGGCATGGGCACAATGAGGCATGGGCACAGTGAGGCATGGGCACAATGAGGCATGGGCACAGTGAGGCAAGTGAGGCATGCAGATGGACACCCTAGGCTTATACTCGAGTCAATAAGTTTTCCCATTTTTTTGTGGTAAAATTAGGTGCCCCGGCTTATATTCAGGTCGGCTTATACTCGAGTATATACGGTATATGTATTACTCCCATCATACAAAAGGTTTATTGTCCTTTATTTCTCAGTAAGCCTATTTTTGTATTGAGATCGGGTCTGAACAGAATTATGTAACATTTTGGGAAAAATATACAGCCAAGAAGTCCAGAACTTGATGCCATTATAGCAAAAATCTCTACAGCCACCATGTCTTTCCCTTTAGAGCTCAGATAGGCCGGGATCATGGCAATCCAGACACTGCAGAACACCAGCATGCTGAAGGTTATGTACTTGGCCTCATTAAAACTGTCCGGTAATGTCCTGGCTAAAAAAGCTATAATGAAACTCACAGCTGCCAGAAGCCCCATATATCCCAGGACAGAGTAGAAGCCGATAACTGAACCCTCATTACACTGAATGATGATCTTTCCCTGATAAGAGTGAGTGTCCAGATCCTGGAAGGGTGGAGAAATAGACAACCAAGTGACACAGATTATTACTTGAATCAGTGAACACATCAACATTATAGAAATGGGAAATCTGGCTCCCATCCATTTTTTCCAAGAACTTCCAGGTTTGGTGGTTTTAAAAGCAACACACACCATGATACTTTTGGCAAGTAGAGAAGAGACAGCAACTGAGAAGATGACCCCAAAAGAGGTTACACGCAGCATGCAGGTCACATCTACTGGACGGCCGAGGAACAAGAAGACACAGAGGAAGCTCAGCATGATGGAGACCAGGAGAAGATAGCTCAGGTTCCGGTTATTAGCTTTAACAATGGGGGTGTCCTGGTAATGTATAAATATCCCCAATATTAAGCCATTTAGAAGACAACAGAAGATGGAGACAGATGAAAATACTGCAACAATTGAATCATCAGTGTAGGAGAGAAATTCCACCGATTTTGAAACACACCGATCCTTCTTCTCATTTGGCCATTCTTCATCAGGACATTTCATGCAGTTTTCACTGTCTGCAGAAAGATCAATACAAAC
Source organism: Rana temporaria (assembly GCF_905171775.1). NCBI lineage: Eukaryota > Metazoa > Chordata > Amphibia > Anura > Ranidae > Rana > Rana temporaria. The sequence goes on along the minus strand of NC_053489.1, from coordinate 665,442,998 downwards.
ACAATGAGCATCTGTGTCAAAGATTTTGAAGAAACCCTGTAACCATACATTACTTTTATTTGTAAACTTTGGCAATGGTAGATGGTACAATCTACTGTACTTTCAATCTGCCAAAAATATTTTTTAAATCAGTATTAAACTTACAAATACTGTGTGGCTGCATTAGTTTTCTTTTTTTCCCCATTACTTTTATTTGATGGTCAAGCCAGTAACACAATTCCTGTCTTAGGGTGTCTCCACTCGACTGGAGGAGCAACAGGGCAAGCCATGGACAGCAGCATTGCCAAGCTGGGGTAACAGTAGTGTTAGATGCAATAGCAGATTTAGATGGACACAAGAACAGAATTTTGTTCAAATGTTGTACAGAAATCCACTTTCAGAACAATGGGCCAAATCCACAAAGCAGATGCGCCAACTTAACTTGAGATTTCTAATTTTACTCCGCGCGTATATTTGCGCCCGATCCTCAAAACGAGATACGCCTTAAAATCCGTATTTTCCGTCCTACCTAAAATAATTGCTCCGGCACATACTCGGACGCAAATTACGCTAGTCACGCCGCTGTTTTTGATAGGCAAAGATGCAAATGAGGGAGATAGGGCGATCCACATAATTAAGTGTGTGCGCCGTAGATTACGCCCTGTGCGCACCTGTTAGTTTCCCTGCGCAAATTTACACGTTATAAAAGCAGCCCTAATTTTACACATGCTGTGTAAAGGTCTGCTGAAGCAACAGCATTGAGGAAGAGCTGAGAACACATATTTGCTGGACTTCAATCTGTCTGCCAACATGCCCGGGCCATCCATGATCCTAACGGCACTCGCTACTTTAGAGGCGCAAAGAAGGAGGAGGGCACAGAGGAGGAGGAGGAGGGCACAGGAGAGGGTATACCGCCCACGCCGAGATCTCTTTGGCATGCCTGCTTCTGAGGTCTATGGCAACTTCCTTTTTAACCGGGAAGCCATCCTTGAATTAACCCGAATCCTGCAGGATGATCTCACCACCCCAACCCAACGATCCCATGCCCTGCCACCTCTCATCAAAGTAATGGCAACACTCCATTTCCTTGCCACTGGCTCTTTCCAACGCACATGTGGAGGTCTGGCTGGGATGGCACAATCCTCCATGAGCAGGTGTGTGCACCAAGTAGTCCCTGCAATACTGAGACTCATGGGCAATCAATTTCAAAAACCCACCCAGGAGGACCAGCGATTGCAAACCATGACAGACTTTTACCACATTGCCCGATTCCCACGGACCATCGGGGCCATTGATTGTACCCATGTGGCAGTACAGCCCCCCCATGAGACAGAGCACCTGTTCTGGAATCGGAAGCACTGGCATTCCATAAATGTCCAGGTAATCGTAGATGCCCATGGCCTCATCTGGCACGTCTGTGCAAAATTCCCTGGATCCTGCCATGACAGCTATATATTCCGGCAGACCAAAATCTCCAGAGATTTGGAGCTGAACCTGTATGGAGACAGCTGGCTGATTGGTGAGTGACATGGGTGTCAGGTATGTCCCCCCCCCATGATGCAGATATCACGAGGGGCACATGCATGACTAACATCCTCCTGTCTTTTCCCTTCCAGGTGACTCTGGATATGCCCTGGGACCACATATGATGACCCCAAACCCCAGGAGAGCACCGCTACAACGAGGCTCACATACGCACCCGGGCAGTTGTGGAACGCACATTTGGGCTGCTGAAGTCCCGCTTCAGATGCCTGGATAAGTCTGGGGGTACACTGCTGTATTCCCCAGACTTTGTGTGCCAGATCATCGGTGCATGTTGTATTCTGCACAACTTTGCCATGAGAAGGGGACTGGAGATTGACATACGTGCTGACCTGACCCCCCACCCAGGCAATCCCCCCCTAACCCACTCTACCCGGTCTGCTGAGGGCACAGCAGCCAGGAGACGCCTCGCAGAAGGCATTTTTTCACAGTAAACGCACATGAATAATGTCACAATGAGAATGTTTCTTTTCACAGTAAACGCACATGTATAATGTCACAATGAGAATGTTTTTTTTCATAGTAAACGCACATTAATTATGTCACAATGAGAATGCATGAATACACACCACTGTGGTCCCTAGCACAGACACATCACATGCACATCGAATTGGATTAGATCCAAGTACCCCCCCCCCTTTGGTACTTGGGAGCAGTAACGCCACGCCACAGCTCCAATTATGTCACTGTGCATTCATACACCATTCAGGAACCTGGGATCACTTCTCCCTGGTCCTGGGGATCCCTTCTCCACCAAAACTGAGGGTGACACCCTTATTTTATCAGGAATGCCACCCCCCACATTCACACATCATTCACACACATAAACCAAATCATAAGTACAGTATAATAACAAAATCATAAAAAAAATATGAAAAAATAAATAAAATCAAAAGTACCCCTGGAAATTAATTCCGGTGGCGAGTGCTCCGTCTGGGCTGCCCAAGGGCACGGGCACGGCCACGGCCACGGGCACGGCCAACTGGAGGATCTTCACGGGGGGGGTGTTAGCAGGGGAGGGAGTATCTTCATGGGGGGGTGAGTGAGCAGGGGAAGGAGGATCCTCCTGGGGGGTGAGCAGGGGAAGAAGGAGCCTCCCCTGGTGTCTGTCCTCCTGCTGGCCTGCCCTCCAAGGCCACTGCTATCCTGTTCAGACAGCCAGTGATGGCAGCCGTATTGGCCTGGCCAGCCCGGGTATTGTCCTGCACAGCCCGGGTATTGTCCTGCACTGCAGTCACCTCCTGGGCCACGCCTGTTGTGGCGGTCTTCAGGTCCCACAAACATGTGATGACCCCCAAAGAGTTTGTGGCCACATCACCAAGTGACTCCCTCATTGCACCCAGGCTGTGCTCCATCTTGGTAAGAGTTTTTTTAATCTCACCCAGAGTGTGGGTCTGCCGGGCATTGTCCTTCTGCAGACTGGCCGGCAGACGCTCAAACACCCCCCTGGTCTCCTGGGTCGCCATCCTGCCTGCCCCTGAGGCTTGTGGCTCAGGAGGAGGGGAGAGAGTGACCCTTGTGGTTTGCAGCCTGTTGGGGAGGAGTGGGAGGGGCTACCCCTGATGGTGGCCTGACTGCTGCCAGCCTCTGGGGTAGCCTCTGGGGTAGGCTCTGGGGTAGCCTCAAGGGTATCCTCAAATGTCATTAGATCAGAGGCCAGAAGGATTTCCCTGCCAAGCTGCAGATCTTCTTCTTCCACCCCCTCATCCTCCTCCCCCTCATCCTCCTCCCCCTCATCCTCCTCATGAGGGGAGGTTTGGCCACTCCCCTCCCCTGGGGACTCCTCAGCAGCCTCCTGTCCTTGGGGTGGTGCAGCAGCCTGGCCTGATGGCCCAGCATCCTCCCGGCCTGATGGGCCAGCAATCTCCTGGTCATCTGTGGAGGACACCAAACAATCACAGGTTTGAGGATCCACACACTTGGCACATCTTCCCTTCCCCCACCCACACATGCTAATCACCAGATAGAAAAACAAAAAACTTACCTGGCCTCACAGGAACATCAGAGTCAAAGCCACGCAGGCCCACCACCTGCTCTGGCTGGAAACACCGGGCCACTGCCCATTCCTCCTCAGTCAGCCGGATGGGGCATGGTCCCCCTCCTCCAGTGCCCCTCCTATGGGCAGTGAGCTTTGCCACCTTATTGCGGACCACGGTCCTCAGATCATTAATCTTTTTCTGGATGCCAGAGGGGGTCCTCGTCTCCCCCCCCCCCGCCGCATTTATCTGATCTATAATTTTTTGGTATATCTTCTTCCTTTGGGCCGGGGAGGTGTTCCGGCTCTCAGGCCCATGTAAATATCGCCCATATAGGACGATGGACCTAGCAAGGATTTGCTTCTCCACATGTGTAAAATTAAGCTTCCTGCGCTTGGGTGCCATCACAGACACCACTCAGCAACAAGAAACTCACAGGACAAACAAACAAACAAAAATACACACACCACAAACAAACAAAAATACACACACCACAAACAAACAAAAATACACACACAACAAACAAACAAAAATCAAAACACACAAGCAGACAGCTACTACAAAGTCAAAAACAAACACACAAAAAACAAACACAAAATCCAAGCAGAAAAAAAAAAAAAAAACACTTAGCAGAAACAATCAAAGAAAAAATACATTTATCAGAAACAAACAACAACTACTATCTAATACTCCTCCAAAACTTCTCTATCACACACAACTCACCAACAAACACTGACAAACGTTCAGAGCAGAATCAACTTGCTCTAGGAAGGGAACACAGGGAAATACTTTTGCAAGGGAAGTGTGTTTGACTGGGGCTATTTACACATAGGGCGATCCTCAAACTAAGTATGCTTGGCCTTTTACCTATGTCACTGATTGCGCCAAGCAAAGTTCTGCACATGCCCAGTGAGCAGCAGATTCGTGCGCGCATGTGCAGTACAGCCAGCCCTTCATTTGCATGGGGTCACGGCTCATTACAATGAAGCATGCCCACTTCCTTCCCACTTGCAATAACCCCGCCTTACGCCTCGGAATTTAAGTTACGTAAGCGCTATTTTGTGCGCAAATGCGCTGTGGATACGGCACTTACGACACCAACTTAGGGCGCCGTAACTTAAATGACATAAGTTTAGAAAAACTTAATTTCCGCCGCTGGCTGTGGATTTGGCCCTATATTTTTTTTTACATAATTAAGTCAGCAAATTCTGTTCAAAGGTCTTTATTTTTTTTATTTTTTTCTTTTTTTTTTTTTTTTTTTTTTTTTCTTTTTTTTTTTTTTTCTTTATTTGTTTTTTTTTTTTTTCGCCTCAGAGAACTATCAGGATACTCAATCACTTTAGCGTTCAATTTGCAGTCTCCTTTGTTCACATCATGGTTGGAAATTTCTTTCTTTTTTCTTTTTCTTTTTTTTCTCTTTTTTCCCTAAATATATGTGTCGATAAATATACAAAAGGGGACAAAGGAAAAAAAAAAATTCTTCAGTACATAAATAAATACATTAGTGTCCCCTGGCCGAACAAACCCTCATCCCACCCTCAAGCCACCCCCAACCCTTGAACCCGCCCTCCCACCCTCCCCTTTCTCCGGAGTTCTGTCTCCTATTGAATCGCTCTTTGCCCGTTGACCTTCCTACACTATATCATCCTATCACTATACCTTGGTGCAAGTTTAAAATTAGCCCAATCCTGCCATTTCCGTTTAAATCCGCATTCTCCTTCCTCTCCCATGTACCTGAGCTGTTCAGCGTAATATATATCGTTAATCCTACGAAACCAGCTCTTTACTGTCGGGCTCATAGGGTCCTTCCATTGTTTGGGGATCAGACTCTTTGCTGCATCTAGTACGTGTGGAAGTAAGGTTCTCATATACTGTTTAGTTGACATTTCTGTCCCATGGAACAAACAGACCCATGGATCAGGAGGTATTTTAATTCCGGTAATCTCCTCAATTATTAATAGTACATCCTGCCAGTATGTTTTAATTTTTGGGCAGGTCCACCATATATGTGACATAGTGCCCACTTCAAGACAGCCCCTCCAACAATATTTGGAAGTGTCGTCTTGGTAACGGTGTGCTATGGCCGGGGTTATATACCATCGTGCTAAACACTTAAAGTTCATTTCGATCAATGCACAATTAAATGAAGTTGAATGCGTCTTTTTTAATATTTTCCTGACCACTGTCTCGGTTTTTCCCGTTCCCAATTCCTCTTCCCATTTATTAATATAAGGAGGGAAACCGGGGTCTTTCAATCCCATTAATATTTTATAAATTGCGGATATCGCGCCCCTTCCCCCTGGTGCCAAACACACACGCTCCAAAGGGAGCAAGTATCTATCTGACCTCAGGGGGGAGGGGAGGGAATCCACAAAATGCGTCAGCTGGAGGTATCGCCACCTGTTCAACTCAAACAATTCTTTTTTTTTACTTAATTCCTGATAGGTAAGAATTTTACCGTCTTTTAATATGTCTTTTAATTGAACATCTGATTTTTTAATCCATTTACCAAACAGGTGCGTTTTCCCTGGTGCAAAGAAATTTGTGTCAAATAGAGGGATTAATGGGGAGTTATAACCCCATCTCTGTTTTTTATGTGCCCTATCCCAAATAGATATGGATGCCAGTGTGATTTTGTGCATGTGCGGATTTATTTGTCTAAAATGTGGCGGTATCCAAATTTCTTTTCCTAACCGTGAATTATTTGAACAGCTTTCTAATCTCACCCATCTTTTCTCTCTTTTGTCTCTGACCCAATCAACCACCCGTGCCATGTGAATAGCCATATAATATGTGTAAATATCAGGTACTCCCAAACCACCATGTTCCTTATCTCTAATTAACACCTCCATACTAATGCGCGTTTTTTTTGTTCCGCCATATAAACCTATTTAATAACTGTTTTAGTATTTTGAAGTAAGCACCCGGTAGTGCGATTGGTAACATTTGAATTATGTATAATATCTTGGGGAGAGTAAACATCTTAAAACAGTTTATTCTCCCTAATAGGGATCTTTGTCTCGATGCAATTCTCTTTAAATCTTTTTTAATATCATTTAATAGTGGTATATAATTCTGTAGATAGATTAGGTCGGGGGAAGATGTGATATTAACTCCCAAATATTTTATCTCGGTATCTTTCCAAATAAATGGAAACTCTTGCTTATATCTCCGTACGTCCTGTGCTTTCACATTTATATTGAGGATTTCTGATTTTAGAGGATTGATTTTAAAATTAGATACGTCTCCATACAATTTGAGGGTTTTTAATAGATTCGGGAGTGTTATGGTTGGATTCGTTATGAATAATAAAATATCGTCGGCGAACGCTGCGAGTTTATGTTCCCCATCATTTGTTTGAATCCCCCTAATATCAGGGTTATTTCTAATCCCGGCTAGCAATGGTTCCAGGGTTAAAATAAATAAAAGGGGCGACAGGGGGCACCCCTGTCTAGTCCCATTGAACATTTCAAATGTCCCTGACAATGTCCCATTTACCTTAACTCTTGCCGTTGGGTGTTTATACAAAGCGCTTATCCACCCCATCATTTTTGGACCGATCCCGATAAACTCCAATGTATTCAATAGAAATCCCCAGTCTACCCTGTCGAAAGCCTTTTCGGCATCTATCGACAGGAGTAGACCTGGGGATTTACTATCTTTTATTATCTGTGTCAACAGAAGTGTTCTGATGCTATTGTCCCTGCCTTCCCTCCCGGGGACAAAGCCTACTTGGTCAGTATGTACTAAATCTTTCATGATTGTTTTCATTCTCCCTGCTAAGATTTTGGCGAACAATTTTACATCTGCATTTAAAAGCGAGATGGGTCTAAAACTAGAACATAAGGAGGGATCTTTGCCTATCTTAGGGATTACTGTAATTGCAGCCTCTAATGCCTCTTGACGAATATCCCAATTTAAACCGATACCGTTTATATAAGAACACATCCTGGGGATCAGAATGTCACTGAACTTTTGGTAATATGCAATAGTTAACCCGTCGGGGCCTGGACTTTTCCCCTTTGGTGACTCCTTTAAGTTATTGCGAATTTCCAATTCCGTTATGGGTTCTTCTAAAAAACTAATTTTGTCGTCTGATATTTTATTCAGACATGTGTTATTTAAATTTTTTTTTATATTAACGCTTCTCCTTTTGTTTTTTTCGGGGGTATTCCCTTGTGATATGGAATACAGCTTCCCATAGTATTCTTGAAATACTCTTGCAATTTCTGATGATGTATGTACTTTGCTCCCTTTGCCTGTTTGAATACTTTCTATAAAATTACCCTTAAATTTGTTTTGAAACCCTTTTGCTAGGTATTTACCCGATAAGTCACCCCATTGATAATTCTCTTTCTTACGTCTGTAAGAAGCCGCTCTATTTTCATATTCAATAAGATCTCTTAATTCTTCTCTTTTTAAGATAGCGGTGCGGCCCGCTTCATGCTCTCCTGTTCAAAGGTCTTTAAAATTTCATCCAAACCTGCCCTTTGAATGTAATCCCAGATATATTAAACATTTTTCTCAAACAAAAATTCCACATTTCACAGTTAGACATGAGTTTGCTTGGGAAAAAAGTTCTGCCTTTCAAATGTACTCATGTATGTTGTCAAAGAACCTTGATTTGGCATCACTAATGATTAAAAAAATCAAATGATCATTCTGACATTGATCGTTTCTGAAGATATACCCACTATAACCAAAACACTTTTAAGCAGTCATGGATTCCTTTTTTTTTGTAATAAATGTTTTACAGGGAACAAAAGCTTGAGCATTGTAAGCACCCTGTCAATGTTACATGGTAGACCCCAGTTCGGTTTGCGGTAGAACTTTCGAACATTACAAAAATTCAGAACTGAATAATGAACCCCATTGAAGTCTATAGGACCCGAATTGATAAAATCTAAAGTGCCAGTTTTGAAGACTTATATGCAAGCAATCGGACATGCAAAGGGTATGGGGGTCCGGGAACTGCAATGAAAACACCGTTTTTACAAAACTTCATTTTCAAATGAGCAGTGATTTACTGATGCTTAAAGTAAAACCATAACAATTAGAAATAACAATAGAAATCATTTAAACATAGTGCCTGGGGGTCCCCTTACTCTGACTGCAAAGTGGCACATCTGTACCATGTATAGAACCTGCTGCTGTAACAATGACATTTATAAAGCCAAAGAAATGACATTTTCCCTGCAAGCTTTCTATATTTTGTAAACAACGGCTTGGGGAGCCAGTCTGTACTATGAGGCCACAATTTAGTGCACTCGGAACAAGATTAGAGATTCTTTGGATAAATTCTGGTGTATCTTTCACAGACTTTGGATAGAAGTAACATGTGCGGAAAAATTGGGCTTTGGGTGTTGGTGGTGCCTTTACACTATAACCTTATAGAGGTTCTTTTTATAAAAGCAAGAATTGGCCTTGCTGTCAAAAATTGAAATGATATGCACGTGTCAAACAGGTGTGGAAAAATTGGTCTTTGGGTGTCCGAAGCTCCGTGACCGTGGCCGCGGGACTCAAGGACCCAATCGCCGCTGGAGTCCCACGATCAGTCCCCGGAGCTGAAGAACGGGGAGAGCTGTGTATAAACACAGATTCCCCTGTTCTTCACTGTGGCGCCGTCATCGATAGTGTGTTCCCTTATATAGGGAATCACAATCGATGATGTCACACCTACAGCCACACCCCCCTACAGTTAGATGAGGTCACACTTAACCCCTTCAGCGCCCCCTTGTGGTTAACTCCCAAACTGCAATTGTAATTTTCACAGTAAACAATGCATTTGTAATGCATTTTTTGCTGTGAAAATGACAATGGTCCCAAAAATGTGTCAAAATTGTCCGATGTGTCCGCCATAATGTCGCAGTCACGAAAAAAATCGCTGATCGCCGCCATTAGTAGTGAAAAAAAAAAAATTATAAAAATGCAATAAAACTATCCCCTATTTTGTAAACGCTATAAATTTTGCGCAAACTAATAGATAAACACTTATTGCGATTTATTTTACCAAAAATAGGTAGAAGAATACGTATCGGCCTAAACTGAGGGAAAAAAAATGTTATATATATTTTTGGGGGATATTTATTATAGCAACAAGTTAAAAATATTGCATTTTTTTCAAAATTGTCGCTCTATTTTTATTTATAGCGCAAAAAATAAAAACCGCAGAGGTGATAAAATACCACCAAAAGAAATCTCTATTTGTGGGAAAAAAAGGACGCCAATTTTGTTTGGGAGCCACGTCGCACGACTGCGCAATTGTCAGTTAAACCATCGCTGTGCCGAATCTCAAAAAGGGGCCTGGTCCTTTAGCTGCATTTTGGTCTGGGTCTTAAGTGGTTAATAAAGAAAAAACTTTTTAAATTCCCTTGCAGCTACAACGTTCTGCCCATTTCAAGAACTATGAACTCTACCAGAAGAGTTGGATATCTCTCCTTCTGGACATGTGACGCACTCATAGCAGCATTTGTGAATTGAAGATCCAAATTTTTTTCTGCTGCCGGGTAAACAGGGTCCGGAGCATCGAGATTCCGGAACCTAAAAATAAAATATATTTAATTATTTTAGTAGGTCCATCCAACTCAGTAAATATTATTAAGAAGTTTGAGTATTGCAAATAACACAAATATATTTTTAAAAAAGTGAAAAGGAAACCTAGCACAGATCTGCTCTGTTAGATGTTCCCCTAGCTTTACTGGGCAAGAGATAGAGGATCTGAAACTGAAAGTGACAAAATCATTGTTGTTTCCAATTTCATAAAGTACAGAGTAGATTCAGGCATGCATGTGCCTTGTTATTCTCCCACTCTCCATCCTGAAGCCAGTAGATGTGGTCCCGGGAAGAGGGAGAGAGCCCAGGAATCATGCGGGGGGTGGGGGTTGCCAGTGGGGAGCACTACGCTGCCCTCACTATGAAATTGATCAGAGGCTATACAGACATTGCATCAGTTTCATTTGAAATGTGGAGCCGACTGAGTAAAACTGATATAGGATCAGGGGTCAAGTCCTGGGGAAAAAAGTGTGGGAACTCCCACCCAAGATCCACTCCCCCACCAAAAAAAAAAAAATGATACACTCATATGCATAATTACTAAACCGCAAGTTCTTTCTAAATCCCGCGATAACTCGCGGCAGACCTCCGCAATGTCTCCTGGGAACAATGACAAAAGCTCGCAGGAGACATTGCGGCATCGAGGAAGTGATGGAATACCCGCATACTACCCGATGAATCCATATACAGGAAGCGGCCAGTAACATAAAGGATTACTAAAGTTCGCCTGCCCCTGATAGTGACTCGAGCTGGGCATCGCCGCTTAGTGAAGGATTGGCTCGGGCGGCTCAGCTGCTCTCGGCTGCTCTAGTCCTGCAAAGGGAACTGAGTTCCTGCTGTGAAAAAAGTGCAGGAACTCCGTTCCCACGCGTTCCCGCAGGACTTGAGCCCTGCATAGGATGATGGATGCTATTGCAGCATGTGCTTAACAGTTGACTCTACGTCCAAAGATCCAAACCAGTGAGTCTAGGGTCTCTGAAGAATACACACGGCCACACAATTAAGTTGGATGAAAGGCTGTTGAATCTTAAACACATGACAGGTTCTTCTTATGCCGCGTACACACGATCATTTTTCGAAAAAAAACGTTGTTTTAAAAAAATGTCATTTAAAATGATCGTGTGTGGGCTTCACATGATTTTTCGGGTTCTGAAAAACAACTTTTTTTTTTTCCGAACATGCTGCATTTTTTAACGACGTTTTAAACAATGTCGTTTTTTAAGGTTGTAAAAAATTATCGTGTGTGGGCTAAAACGACGTTAAAAACCCGCGCGCGCTCAGAAGCAAGTTATGAGACGGGAGCGCTCGTTCTGGTAAAACTACCGTACATAATGGAATAAGCACATTCATCACGCTGTAACAGACAGAAAAGCGAGAATCGTCTTTTACTAACACGGAATCAGCTAAAGCAGCCCCAAGGGTGGCGTTATTAGCATGGAACTTCCCCTTTATAGTGCCGTCGTACGTGTTGTACGTCTCCGCGCTTTGCTAGAGCATTTTTTTAAAACGATGGTGTGTGGGCAACGTCGTTTTAATGATGAAGTTGGAAAAGCGTTGTTTTTTCTACATGCCGAAAAACGTTGTTTTTTTCATGCCAAAACATTTAGAGCAGTAAGGATGTGGAAGTCCTTTCCACAGTTGATAGTGTCAGTGAGGAGTGTAAAGTGGTAGTGACACAAAAACTCAGGTTAAACTGGATGTAACTACAGTATGTAACATTGCAAAATACTGTTTATACAGAAAAACAGCATACAATTAGAGAGAATTTTACAAGCTTAAAACTTAACTAATTATCAAATCTTCTGAAATTTAGTTTGACAAACAAATAACTTGAACTTGTATTGCATTGAAGTTGATAGAAGACAATTTTTCAAGGTCACTTGTTATCTTGACAAGCTTTTCAAATGGCATGGGAATCTTCCCCACAGCTCCCACAGTTCTGTTTTGTACTTTGAGCGCAGTTTGTTTTTTCATGAGGTGTTTTAGACAAAATGTGAAAAAATTCGAAAAACAGCACATTGAGAAATATAAATGATGACTTCTGCTGAGCCAAACCCAGCCACAAGCTCCTCACCTACGACAGTACCTTCCAGTTCAGCGACTTTGGCTCCACCTGCTGTGGTACTGCTTCCTCCATAACCCAGAGTCCCCACTCCTGAGCGCTTTTCTGGGGACTGGCAGAGGTTCAGGGCCTTCAAGAATGCCTGCGAAATTCGACCAGGTCTGAGGCTATTGCTACACTCGAGGCTCTTATCCAAGTTTATATCCAGTTGGATAAGCGCCTGCGGGAGCGATGCTCCAAGCTTTCCCAGAACTTTTGGCCAACCTGGGTACTACTCTAAGTCCCAGCTACAATAGTCCCTGCCTCTACCACCTCCTATGTAGAACCTATGCCAATAGGTCTTCTCCGACCCACCTTGACCCCAGACGAAAGATAATGCAGGCAACTAAACAACTTGTGCGTCTATTGTGGAGTTACAGGCCATATCCTACGTAACTGTCCCACTCGGCCAAGTAAGCCCAAGCACCCATACCCTTCATACCTCCAGCTTTCCAGGACTGTCTACTTACAACATTCTTCCTATATCTTTGCAGGTGGCTGGAAGGGAGGTCAAACTGCGGGCAATCAATCTTGCCAGAGACTTACAGATTTTTTCTCCATCTCAAGACACAAAGACTGGTCCAAAGAGGAGGTCATCTTTTCATCCAGCTACTGTCACCAAAATTGTGGCATCCCCACTCGAGTCGACTCTCCTGAGTGCCTAACCATCCAACCCTCAACAGATACCAGTCAAATCATTCCTTCTGTCTACTATGACTTCCTTGACGTCTTTGACAAAAAGAAAGCTGATACTCTACCTCTGCACCGGTCCTACGACTGTCCCATCTAATTGGTCCGTGAAGCAGAGATTCCTTTTGGGCACATTTTCCCACTGTCCAAGGTTGAGATAGAGGCCCACAGGCAATATATTGATGAGATATAGAAAAACAAAAGGGAAGAGACCCATAAAGTTCAGATTGGGACAGAGGGTAGGGCAGAAAGCAGTCTTCACCTAACAATGAAATGTATTTAATGATTAAACATAGAAGATATAGATGATATAAAATTAAAACATTAAGAACAAAGTAGTCACAGGTGTGCACACCCACCAAACAAAGGTCACACAATGTATGCATATAGTGCCTCAGGTGTCATAGTAGTTTGGGACACATAGGAGAGGCATATATTGGTGGGAGCAAGGGAAAGAGTAAAACGAGATGTCCTTCAAAGGTATCAGCCAGCGATAGGCTTGTTCAAATACCCTGCAGACTTTGTTAACTCAGTTTCTGAGATCAACCAGGCAAATCAAAATATTACAGTGGTTAATGGTACCCTGGATCATAACAACTTTAACAGTTATTGCAAGACATGCATGCATGGGTCTCTTCCCTTTTGTTTTTCTATATGCTATTTGAGTTCAGGGTAAAAGGAAAAGGCGCCACCCACATTGGAGGCATTAGAGAGGGGGACGAATGGAAGACTGCTTTTAGAACCTGCTTCGGCATTTCAAGTACCTTGTGATGCCCTTTCGGCTATGCAATACTCCTGCAACGTTCCAGCATTGTGTGAACAATATCTTCAGAGAGTACCTTGACGTGAGATATTACTGTGGGTCAGCATCACAATGAACTTTAATGGTACCTACCTAGATTCATCATTGAGCTTATTTATATGCAGTCCATTCAGAAAAAAATAATAGTTTGTATCCTAATAATAGAATCTGAAGTTCATTGAAACACAAAAGCTTTATCCTAATTTCTATGATGGTCCTACCCCATTGCTGAATTTCCATGTTATGGCCTCGATGTCGATCTGAAATTGCTGATCCTCTGGTGCCCAGGGTGTAAAATTTCCCACATCTTTATAAATCATATGCATGCCATCTTCATGTATCCAGTTTGTTATTTTGTACTTATAAACAAATTCTCCATCGTCATTGAATAATGCAACTGGTTCATTAGAATCAAATGAATACTTAATTTTTTTCAAAAAGTTAGACAGCTTAAGAAAATATAGAAAAATTATGTCAATCAGGGGAAACTACATTTTCACAGGGAACAAAATATGTAAAGAGTAACACTATGTTTGTTGTAAAAAAACAAACAAAAAAAAAAAAACTATTCTCTCTGGTTGAACTATTTGGTTTGCACGTATTTTAACAAGTTTTGTTTCAAATTCCTACCTGTTTCTGCTCTAAAGAAAAAGCTATTTGTTCTTCTATGTCTATTGCATACTGATTCTGAATGGGAGTGACATTTTCATCGTTAATCAGCTGATGCACTTGAGTGCTCTAATGAGGAAAGCTGCAGGGTCTGCATCCCGTTAAAAGTGATGAAGGGTAAAACAAATCCCAATGCCTGCACATAGTATTGCAACTTCAACATTGTACATATCATATCAACTACTTAGTGTATCCAGGTGAATTATACTGTACCTTTTTTTCAGTTAGGCTTTCCATTGCTGGTAAATGGCAATGGATATCCCTTGATTGTTTTTATTATTAACCACTTAACCCCCAGACCATATTGCTGGTCAAAGACCAGAGCACTTTTTGCGATTCGGCACTGCGTCGCTTTAACTGACAATTGCGCGGTCGTGCGACGTGGCTCCCAAACAAAATTGGCATCCCTTTTCCCCCACAAATAGAGATTTCTTTTGGTGGTATTTGTTCACCTCTGCGGTTTTTATTTTTTGCGCTATAAACGAAAATAGAGCGACAATTTTGAAAAAAATGAATATTTTTTACTTTTTGCTATAATAAATATCCCCCAAAAAATATATATAAAAAAACAGTTTTCCTCAGTTTAGGCCGATACGTATTCTTCTACATATTTTTCATAAAAAAAATCGCAATAAGCATTTATTGATTGGTTTGTGCAAAAGTTATAGGGGCAGATCCACAGAGAAATAGATGGGCGCAGCGTATCAGAGATACGCTACGCCGCCGTACCTTACCTGGCGGAATTTCGAATCCTCAAAGAATTTGCGCCTTAAGTTACGGCGGCATAGTGTATCTCTGGCGGCGGAATTCAAATCGGCGATTAGGGGGCGGGTTTCATTTAAATGAAGCGCGTCCCTGCGCCGAATGAACTGCGCATGCATCGTCCGGAAATTTCCCGCCGTGCATTGCGCTAAATGACGTCATTTTTTTAACTTAGACGTGAGTTACGTCCATCCCGATTCACGGACGACTTACGCAAAAAATAAAAAAAATTCAAAATTCGACGCGGGAACGACGGCCATACTTAACATGGCAATTCTAACTATACGCCGCAAAATACCAGCTTTAACTATACGCCGGAAAAAGCCAACTAGAGACGACGTAAGAGAATGAGACGGCAGCGCGTACGTTCGTGGATCGTCGGAAATAGCTAATTTGCATACCCGAAACGGAAAACGACGTGAACGCCACCCAGCGGACGCCGAAGTATTGCATCTTAGATCCGAAGGCGTACGAGGACGTACACCTGTTGGATCTAACCCAGATGCCGTCGTATCTTGGTTTGAGGATTCAAACTAAAGATACGACGCGGGTAATTTGAAAGTACGCCGGCGTACTCTGTCTGTGGATCTGCCCCCTAGCGTTTAAAAAATAGGGGGTATTTTTATGGCATTAATTAATATTTTTTTTACTAGTAATGGCGGCAATCGTCAATTTTTTTCGGTACTGCGACATTATGGCGGACACTTCGGACACTTTTGACAAATTTTTTTGACCATTGGCATTTTTATAGCGATCAGTGCTATAAAAATGCATTGGATTACTATAAAAATGCCACTGGCAGTGAAGGGGTTAACATTAGGGGGGCGGGGAAGGGGTTAAGTATGTTCCCTGGGTGTGTTCTAACTGTAGGGGGGGTGGACTGACATGGGGAAATGACTGATCTTCTGTTTATACATTGTATGAACAGAAGATCAGCATTTCTCTCCCTGACAGGACAGGGGAGCTGTGTGTTTACACACACAGCTCCCGGTCCCCGCTCTGTAACGAGCGATCGCGTGTGCTCGGCGGCGATCGCGCACGGGAGTCGGGGGCGCGCGCCCCCTAGTGGCCTGCGCGAGAGCCGATGTATAGCTACGGGCTCTCGCACAGGGGAGCCGACCTGCCGCCGTAAAAATGACGGAGGCTGGTCGGCAACTAGTTAAAGGAAACTGGCAAAAATAAATAAAAAATGTTTAAATCAAGCTGAGAAAAAAAAAAAAAAACAGAGGTGGGCTTAACATAAACTGATCATTGTGATAGCCAATCAAAAGCTATCAAAGCAATCAGGTTATTCGGGAACTTGGTCCTCCAAGTTCCAGATTGTTAGTATGAAATCTGGGCTCTTGGTGAGAGCCCAATCTCTGTGCTGGGAGTGCACTTTTAGCACAGTGACGCCCATATGCAGCCTCACAGAATAAGACCTATTTCATGCACTCATCATCAAAGGAGTTAATATATAATTGTTGCATCAAGTTATTATCGTGGAGTGCACCATAAATGAATAGAAAACTTTTTTGCAGTGAAGCAAAATTAGCTGCTCTGACCAAATTTGAAAGAGAGCTTGCAGGGAAAATTTAGGCCCAGATTCACAACCGAGATACGACGGCATATCTCCAGATACGCCGTCGTATCTCTGAGTTGCGCCGTCGTATCTATGCGCCTGATTCTTAGAATAAGTTACGCATAGATATCCATTAGATCCGACAGGCGTAAGTCTCTTACACCGTCGGATCTTAACTGCATTTTTTTTTGGACCGCTAGGTGGCGCTTCCGTCGAATTCCGCGTCGAGTAGGCAAATTAGCTAGATACGCGAATTCCCGAACGTACGCGCGGCCGACGCAGTAAAGTTACAACGTTTACGTTAGGCTTTTCCCGGCGTAAAGTTGCCCCTGCTATATGAGGCGCAGCCAATGTTAAGTATGGCAGTCGTTCCCGCGTCGAAATTTGAAAAAGTTACGTCGTTTGCGTAAGTCGTCCGTGAATGGGGCTGGACGTCATTTACGTTCATGTCGAAACCAATGACGTCCTTGCAGCGTACTTTGGAGCAATGCACACTGGGAAATTCCACGGACGGCGCATGCGCCGTTCCGAAAAAAACGTCAATCACGTCGGGTCACAGTAGTTTTGCATAAAACACGCCCCCCTGATCCAAATTTGAATTAGGCTGGCTTACGCCGGCCGATTTACGCTACGCCGCTGCAACTTACGGAGCAAGTGCTTTGAGAATACAGCACTTGCCCGTGTAAGTTGCAGAGGCGTAACGTAAATCAGATACATAACGCCCGCACAATTTTACGCGGCTCTACGTGAATCTGCCCCATAATCTTTTGGGCTTTATAAATGCAATTATTGCTGCAGCAGCTTCTTTACACAGTACAGATGTAACACTTTACAGGTGAACTAAGGGCACTCCCCAGGCACTATATCGAACGGAATTTTTAATTTTTATGCTTTTACTTTAAGCATCAATAAATCACTACTCATTTAAAAATGACATTTTTACAAACTTTTTTTAAATAGATTTTTAATTGACATGTCCCCCAGGGCAGTAACTAGACCGCCATGACTATTGTATGCTCAATTACTTGCATCAAAGCCTTCAAAATTGTCACTTTTGATTTTTCCATTTCGGGTCCCATAGACTTTAATGTGGCTCGTTATTTGGTTCCGAACTTTGG
Source organism: Rana temporaria (assembly GCF_905171775.1). NCBI lineage: Eukaryota > Metazoa > Chordata > Amphibia > Anura > Ranidae > Rana > Rana temporaria. The sequence goes on along the minus strand of NC_053489.1, from coordinate 665,425,246 downwards.
CGGTGTTCAAAAGTTCTGGTGCAAACTGAACAGGGGGAGAGTTTGGCCCATCCCTACCTATCATTAGAGATGTCTGACCGAAAGCTGAAGGAAGCTGCCAGGAGCCTCAGCTACATGTACAGTAGTGAGGGACACTACTGTTTAGTTAGCCTCCTAAGCTGGAGTAGGCCTTTTCTGTCATCCCTTCCACTGGTACCCCATTAACCTCTACCACGTTACTCCTGGCTTCCTGCAACAGGGGATCATCTGCCTGGTCTCGGCCAAAGCCACTACCCGAAATATCTAGGATACCTATACCCTCCTCATCACTTTCACTGGTTGCCTCTGGGCCGGGTTCCGGTTGATCAACCTCTATCCCACTTCTGACACCACTTGTGACAAAGTCGCAGAAATAGCGATAGTGTAATGCAGCAAAGTCGCTGGTCTTAAGCAATAAATATGGCTTTATTGCACTCAAAAAGAAATAATACATACAAAAAGGCCTACTCCAGCTTAGGAGGCTAACTAAACAGTAGTGTCCCTCACTACAGGTTACTGGAGCGGCTATTCCGGCCTCCAGTATAAACAAACAAAATGATAGTTCGATATAAACAATAAGTTCTGACAGACCTTGGGCCAAATCCTCAAAAATCCTGCCTAACTTATCTTTTCCCATTTAAGTTACACTGACTTAAAATTTCTACCTAAGTGCCCGATCCACAAAGCACTTACCTAGAAATTTCAGGCCGTGTAACTTAAATGTCTCCGGCGCAAGGCGGTCCTCTTCTGCAGGGGGCGATGACAATTTAAATGAGGCGCGCTCCCGCGCCGGCCGTACTGCGCATGCTCGTGACATCATTTTCCCGACGGGCAGCGCGCGAAATTACGTTACGTCGGGCTTTGTGGATTGCGACGGGACAATAAAGTTGCGTCGGGTAAAAAAAAAGTTACGCACCGGGAAAAAAAATTCAACATTTTAAAAAAAACGCGGCGATCGAAAAAAAGATCTGTTTTTACAAGGTGTTACTAGTTTACACTTTGTAAAAGCAGAACTAATTTTACGTATGCAAACGTAAACTTACGCAGAAAACACAAAGCTGAAAAGCTTTGTGGATCTCCGTAAGTCCTCATTTGCATATGCAAAGCGGCATTTCAATGAGAAATGCCCCCAGCGGCGGATGCGATACTGCATCCTAAGATCTGACAGTGTAAGTGTCTTACAGATGTCGGATCTTCTGCCTATCTTTGGAAAACTGCTTCTGAGGATCAGTTCCAAAGATAGGCACAGGGATACGCAGGCTGAACAGCAGTTCCGCCTGCGTATCCCTTTTGAGGATTTGGCCCTTTGTTCCTCAGATATACAGACAGCCTCCAGTCTGTCCATCCAAACACAGCCTGGCTCTCACACTGAGCTCTCCCTCTCCAGTCTCTATCAGGTGCAGGCTAATTAATAGGGAGAGAGAGGAGGTTTACCTGTTGGGCCAGGCTTAACCCTTTCCAAGACAGGGAAAGCTGACCTTTCCAACCTCTCACTGACATACCTAGAATCATGTACCCTGTCACAGTAGACATGTGCAGAACAGAAAAAAACATTTTTTTTACGGATGAATTTGTTATGCTACTAACTTTGATTTATAGATTTGTTTCTGAATTTGTTTAGTTTAATTTTGTTTTGTTTAGTTTTTTCATTTTCTAACAAATTCTAAATTTTCAGAACGATTCTAATTCGAATTGGTCAAACATGTATCAACCGATCTGAATTCTGTGTGTAGAATAGCTGGTTGCTAAGGAGCAGGTCGGAAAGCCAGCTGTGGTGTCCTTAACAACCGATGACTCATCAGCTGTCAGTGGATTTCCTCACTAAAAACTAAGGGGTAGATCCACGTACAGCGGCGCATTATTGCGCCGGGCGTAGCGTATCTAAGATACAATACACCGCCGTAACTTACCTTTTTTTTTTCGAATCCTCAAAGAATTTGCGCCGAAAGTTACGGCGGCGTAGTATCTCTTTGGCGGCGTAATGGCGTGGCATTCAAATGTCTGTGATGGGGGCGTGTTTTATGTTAATACGTCGTGACCCGACGTAAACAACGTTTTTTTTAACTGCGCATGCACCGTCCGTGGGGGTATCCCAGTGCGCATGCTCGAAATTAACCCCGAACAAGCCAATGCTTCCGACGGTGACGTCATTCTACGCAAATCCCTATTCGCGAACGACTTACGCAAACGACGTAAAAATTTCAAATTTCTACGCGGGAACGACGGCCATACTTAACATTGAGTACGCCTCATAACAGTAGCTTTAACAATACGCCGGAAAAAGCCGAACGCAAATGACGTAAAAAAATTCGCCGGCCGGACGTACGTTCGTGGATCGCCGTAACTAGCTAATTTGCATACTCGACGCGGAATTCGACGGAAACGCCACCTAGCGTCCGCCGAAAAATTGCATCTTAGATCCGACGGCGTACTAAGACGTACGCCTGTCGGATCGACCCGAGATGCCGTCGTATCTTGTTTTGAAGATACAAAACAAAGATAAGACGCGGGAAATTTAAAATTACGCCGGCCTATCAATAGATACGCCGGCGTAATTCTTTTGTGGATCTGCCCCTAAATGTAAACAAAAGAATGCTGGCAATGAAAATTAAAGGTAAAAAAAAGCATACCCTCGAATTATCCATACCAGGCCATTCGAGTGACACTGCACTGCACTGGTGACAGTGGGCCGGATTCAGGTAGAATTGCGCATTATTTACGGAGGCGCAGGGCAACGTTTTTGCCCTGCGCCCCCGCAAATTTGCTCCGCTGCCCTTGATTCACAGAGCAGAAGCTCCGTAAATTGTGTGGGCGCGCCGGCAAAATTTAAATGATCCCGTAGGGGGCGGGAATCATTTAAATTAGGCGCGTTCCCGCGCCGATCGTAGAGCGCATGCTCCGTCGGGAAACTTTCCCGACGTGCATTGCGGCAAATGACGTCGCAAGGACGTCATTTGCTTCAAAGTGAACGTGAATGGCGTCCAGCGCCATTCACGATTCACTTACACAAACGACGTAAAATTCAAATTTCGCGACGCGGGAACGACGGGTATACGTAACATGGGCTGCCCCTGCTAATAGCAGGGGCAGCCTTGCGCGAAAACCGCCGTACATAAACATCGTAAATTGCGTACGCAGGGCTCGCGCAACGTTGTGAATCGGTGTTAGTATGCAATTTGCATACTATACGCTGAGCACAACGGGAACGCCACCTAGCGGCCATCGCAAGAATGCAGCCTAAGATATGCGGGCATAAGAGCCTTATTCCGCGCAGATCTTAGGCTGCAGTCGGCGTAACGAGGTTCCTGAATCAGGAGCACTCGTTACGCCGGGGCAAGTAAGCAATTGCTTCTTGAATCTACCCCTGTGATTTTTTTTTTTAACTCTCTGAGCATTTACTACAGTGCTGCAGCCTTTGTGATCACTGTGGTGGATCAGTAAATTTGGCCCTGTACGCCAATCTGTGCTCCACTATGTCAAAAAAAGATCACAGGGCAGCCCACTGTGCAACTTAGCAGCCTTACACAAGCAGTGACAACAGAAGGAAGTATGGGTATGTCCTCCTGAATCAACACCTGGCCATTTATATAAAATGGTAGGGCAGGAGGCAGTTAAATTATCATCAATTCCAGGATGGTATTATTTTGCATGTTTCCTAAATCCATAGAAAGGTTATGTACTCTACCTTATGTCTGTAATAATGATGTTGCTTATCATCAGATTTTCCTTTATAGAACTGATTCATATAATGTAATGCTTTTGCCATGGCGTCTACTGCATAATAAATCTGAGGAGGGGTTCCTTGATGCAGAAAACTAAAAAAATTAGGATATAATTCATAGAAAGAATCATAGAATGCTGGACATAATATGGAACTATTTTTATTGTCTCTGTTTGCAGACATGCACCTTGCAAATGATAAAAAATTTAGAGACTCTGTTAAATTATTTAAAAACTTTATCTTATCAGTGTCATCGAAAAAGTGTTCTTTATCTGGAAAGATTAGAGGGTGGAGTTCCACAGCCAGGCTACCATTAAATGCATCCATTGGAGTATATAGTGATGGGCTGGGAGACCACAGAGGAGGAAAAATGAACGTCTTATTATAGAAAGCTTCATTATAAAAAAACAATGCATTGCCACTTAGATAAGATCCACATACTACGATAACTTTAGCAGTTGATTTATTAACAGTAGCAATGATATTTAGAAGTTTGATCTTCCCGGTAAATTTAGTAACCCACATATACGGTCCTATTGATATTGTAAACTCGACACAAATACCATTACTATTCAGGTACTTTGTAAAAATGTCCTTAGCTGTGTCTCCCTCATCATCTTGTGATGCCAATATTCCAACCCACGTCCAACCAAACTGTTTTAACACTTTAACTATAGTCATGTATTGAACATGGTCATTTTGAAGTGTCCTGAAGACATGAGGATAAAGGAATCTATTAGTGAGAGAATAGTCTGTAGCTCCATAACTGATCTAAAAAAAAAAAAAAAAAAAAGTCATTATTTTCAGTGTTTATAGCCAATATTTTAGAAATGTTTCTAAAAGCCAAAAGGATCCAAAATTGCAAATCAAAACTAGGCATATAGGGCCAGATTCAGGTACAATTACGTTACTCCTCGGCAGCGTAACGTATCCCATTTACGTTACACCGCCGCAGGTTTACAGCGTAAGTGCCTGATTCACAAAGCTCTTACCTGTAAACTTGCGGCGGTGTAACGTAAATCCGCTCGGCGCAAGCCCGCCTAATTCAAATGGGGCGGGCACCATTTAAATTAGGCGCGTTCCCGCGCCGAGCGTACTGCGCATGCTCCGTCGGGTAAATTACCCGACGTGCATTGCGCTAAATGACGTCGCAAGGACGTCATTGATTTCACTGTTAACGTAAATGCCGTCCAGCGCCATTCACGGACGACTTACGCAAACGACGTGAAATTTAAAATTTAGATGCGGAAACGACGGCCATACTTAACATTGCTTAGAACAATTAGGAGGTAGCCCTAATTTTACGACACGTATCTCGACGGAAACTACGTAAATTTAGATCGACGGGCATCGCGGACGTTCGTGAATCGCCGTAACTAGTCATTTGCATATTCTACGCCGCAATGGCCTCGCCACCTAGCGGCCGGCCTAGAATTACATCCTAGGATCTGACGGTGTAAGTCAATTACACCTGTCGGATCTTAGGGCTATCTATGCGTAACTGATTCTATGAATCAGCCGCATAGTTAGGACGGGCGGATCACAGAGATACGACGGCGTATCAGGAGATACGCTGTCGTATCTCTTTTGTGAATCTGGCCCATTATATCTGAGTGTTGAAAATAACTATCTTTATTTGTACACTTTCTAATATTAGTTTCAACAGCTTTAAAGAGCAGTGGCAGCAACAAGTCATTGTACAATCTAGCCAAATGTAGCCAGGGTGGAACAACGTCTGGGTCTAGATTTAGACATGATGATAAAGCATCCAAGGCTTATTTTATGATCATGAATAATTCTTATAGTGATTTCCATTTGGTGAGGCCATAAATCATCATTTATCATCCAAGCCTAAAAAAAAGTTTAGGCTGGAGATAAACTTTATGGGCCAGATTCTCAAAGGGCTTACGACGGAGCAACGCCATTTGCGCCATCGTAAGTCCTATTCTGGCCCGGCGTATCTATGCGACTGATTCTTAGAATCAGTTACGCATAGATATCCATTAGATCTGACAGGCGTAAGGCTCTTACGCTGTCAGATCTTAGATGTATTTTTTTTTCCGCCGCTAGGTGTCGCCAACGTCGTTTTCCCCGTCGAGTATGCAAATTAGCTATTTACGCGAGATTCCCGAACGTACGCACGGTTGACGCAGTGAATTTACAATGTTTCTGTAGCTTTTGCGATGCGTAAAGTTGCCCCTGCTATATGAGGGGCAACCAATGTTAAGTATGGCCGTCGTTCCCGCGTCGAAATTTAAAAAAGTACGTCGTTTGTGTAAGTCGTCCATGAATGGCGCTGGACACCATTTACGTTAACGTCTAAACCAATGACGTCCTTGCGACGTAATTTAGCGCAATGCACGTCGGGAAATTTTAGGGACGGCGCATGCGCAGTACGATCGGCGCGGGAACGCGCCTAATTTAAATTATCCACGCCCCCTACCTGGATCATTTGAATTAGGCGGGCTTGCGCCGGAGAATTTACGGTACGCCGCCACAACTTTACAGGCAAGTGCTTTGTGAATCAAGCACTTGCCCGTAAAACTTGCGGCCGCGTAACGTAAACGAGATACGTTATGGCCGCATAGTTTAACGCCGATCTACGAGAATCTGGCCCTATAAATCTAACTGCGAATATCTCAGCATTTGCACAAAAGTCACAAATGTGTGTAGCGCCCTGCTCCTGTTGAACAGGCGCTGCTGTAAATTTAGTCGTTAATTGGCTCAGACAAGTGTAATTATGGGCAAATTTAGCCTCTGTTCCAGCCATGGCTGTGCTGGGAGTAACCACCATTGTTCGCTTGGGGTTGTCATTACCACCCCAGGCCAAGGGTGGCAGCAGCTAAGTCAAGGTGGTATTGGGTGTTACCCCACGGCAGCAAAACAGTGATAGTTTACTTCCGCTGTGCATGCTGGGGAGGGGTACTTAAGGGACAGACGCCATTAATCTGGGATTGTCTTCAGCCCGTCCCACGCTCCTCGTGTGTTTGGTCGCTCATGCGCGCCTCGTGGCCAGCCTGGGGTGCATGTTCTGAATCCTGACTTTGGGACCATGCTGGCCCGGAGTCGAGACTTCTCCTGATAGGCCCAGTGGTCAGACTGGGGCCTACGTTTGCTAAGGTGATCCTGTGTTGTCCATCCTAGAGGGAGGAAGCCACTTGATGAAGGGAGCCAGGGGAGGACTTATCCTGGAGAGGACCATGCAAGAGGCTGGTATCTTGGGAGAAGGCCTGGGAACTTAATCGAAGGATGCACCATGCACTGAGAGGCTTGATGGTAATCGCCTGTCAGGTTCAAGGTCCTATCAAAGTTAAGTTGGAGAGATCCGGGTGTTGAATCCTGTGTCAAGGAGATTCTGAACCGAAAGTGTCTCCATTAAAGGAAGGTCTGTGGCAGAGACTGTACTTTATTCTGTGCGCCATTCCGGCTGCTAGGCCAGTGAGAGAGACCTATCCAGATGAGCAATACCCACTCTGGCTGGAGTGGCGACGAAAGTGACTGTATGTGCTGGAAGCAGGAGTGTTTCCTATCTGAAACTATACACCTGAACCTACCTACCCTTCCACCCATTTAACTTATTTTTTCCTATCAAGTTCTACAATAAACCACAGAAAATAAGTGTATTGTGTGGACATTGGAATTTCTCAGGCTCTCTTTTACTACCCTGGACAACGAGAGGATAGAGGTAACATGCCGCCCAAAAAATACTCAGCAGCTCCTGCGGGGGTAGATGATACATGTGTTAAACCTGTAATGTTTGTAATACATGTGTATTGTCAGGTACTGTGTTGCTTTTCACTGGGTGAATCTAACACACCCTAATATTCAAACTTTAGTGAAAATAGCCTTAAAATTATTCCATCAAAAAGGACCTAGTGTCACGTACCTAACGGTAGAGCCTGATATGCAGAGGACAGCCTCTCTTACACCTCTGACTCGGGGGCCCCCTGGTAGAGCAGATAGGTGGTGCAGGAGTGCAGAGTCGCACGAGTGCCTGATGGATCGCTGTAGTGGAGCCGCGGCAACTGCAGATGGGATGGAAGTTCAGCAGGACTGGTGGGCACATCAGGAACAGTTGAAAAAGGCAGAAGCTTAGTCAGGATACAGGCCGGATCGGTAATAGGCTGTCAGTGAGGTAGCAGAGGGAGCAGGCAGATGCGTAGTCAAAACAAGCCGGGTCAGGTGCAGGCAGAAAGCATGAACGTCAGTAGCAATCCGGGTCAGGTACAGGAACAGGTAACAGGGCAACGGGAACGCTGTAGAGCAGACAGCATTGAGTCTGGGTACTGACCCAGCTTAAATAGCCCGCTGGGTGCCAAAGAGCATCATGGGGTGTGTGCGCACCAGTGGTATTCTTACAGGAACTGGAACAACAGGCCGTCTTTTTTGGCTGCCATCTTGGGTGCTGGCATGCCCTTCCTGATACCTAGCTTAACAGTATGAGCTAACATTCGACCAACAGAGGCGATAATATGTTGGAGGCCTCTGTCTGCATTGTGTAAAAAGCGTATGGAGATTCCTGTGCTCTAGGGATGAGCTGCAGGTTTGCAAACCTTCAGCTGTAGTGGGCAGCAGTGGCGTATGGGCTATGGCCCCACGTGCAAAAGTTAGAGGGGCGTCATCCAGAGTGTGCTGTCCTTGATGTCATATCAGGTTCAGTGGCTATGGGAGTGTTGGAAAAGTTTTCTATGTGCATTGTGTGACTATTTATAAAAATGTAAAATGGAGTCCAGTTTCTGTAATGGCTTCTAAGGACACGTTGCTTTAGCTCTTGTTCTATTGTTTGTTTTACTTCCTTAAATCAAACGTTGTAAAGAGACACTGTGATTGGCAATAAAGCTGTTTGCGTCATGAGCCACCAGTGGTCTTTAAGCCAATAGTACACTTTCTGTTGACCATATAAGAAGGTCATACACCTCGTGTCTGTATGGGACTTTTGCTTTTTCACGTAGCATGTAGACTTCCATCCAGTTATACCGGTGTAACTGAAATAAAGCTATCTTGCTTCTGAAACACTTGAAGTTTGACTGATCACAGGGGAAGAATTATCCTATCATTTTGGTCCTTCGAGCCGGTACCAATGCGTGAAGCCCGGGTCCAATGGTTCTGATCGATCAGAAATCGGTGAGTATCGGATCTCAAAACTCACTGAGAAAATAAGTCCCCCCACTTAACATTAGTGGTCAAATAGGGGCCGATTGCTACCAGGACCCGGATTCAACCATCTGGTTCCGAACCTGCCGTGATCCAGTCCTTCTATTGAGTTTTGGAGGTAAGATACTTTAAATTACATTTTTTTTTCTTTTCTCTCTCTCTCTAAGTCTATTCTTTTTTTCTCTTTTTCTCTGCTTGATTCTGGTTATGAGTTATAGAACAGACATTGGGACTGATTGTATGACATCTTAATAGTCCACTGATGAGTTGTGATAACAGACATTGAGACTGATTGTATAATATCTTAATAGTCCGATGTCACAGGCATTTGGGGCGTTGCCTGAGGTAAAAATGGACGTCACCTGCTGTCTGGGACAGATAAAAAAAAAGATTTGAAGGGTATACCGAATGTCGAAGGTTGCGGACCCGACAATTTAAGCGCTAAAAGTAGCTGAGTTATCTAAATAGATTGCGAGGCTGACTGTTTTCTTGGTGATCACTTTTTTCTCTTTTTATCTCTTTCAAATGGTTAACCTTGCTAACTTTACCTTTTGTTTGAACAACAGTACTGCTGTACACACAGGTTTTAACTATTTTTTGTTTTTCCCCATAGTGTGGGGTGTTTTGATATTTATTTTGTTTCCCCTGTATTCTTATTGTTATCCTTGCCAAGGATTGCTACACCAGTGATTTACAAATTATTGGAAACCCCAATTAATGCTAACAACAGGGACGTTTTTTGTTAAGGCAGTGTCTGCAATCTGGTGTTTAAACACTGGGCTCGCTCACCCCCCCCCATTCAGACATTGCTAAGTACACTTGCTCGTGTGTGTGTGTGTGCACGTGTGAATTTAGACCAGGTCATTTTTTTTTTCTCTCTTCTTTTTTGTTTGTTTTGTTTGTTTGTTTGTTGTGTCTGTTTGTTTTAAACAAACTGTGCTTCTAAAAAAATAAAAAATTAAAAAGGAGAGAGGGTGATTGGTATAGGAAATATATGTGTGCATAGGGTTCCTGTTTGGGGAATTTAGACTTTGTTTTACATAGATTTTGGTGGGATTTGTATTCTAAACTCAACACTGAAGCAAACGAACAGAGCACAGGGAATAATTTCTGTAAAGGGATGTATTGTGTGTGTTGTTGTGTGGTGATAAGAAATGTATGCAAACAAAGACCCTAAAATTGTGATATACTGTGCTAAAAGGAAAAGAAAATGTGTTTTTTAGAATAATTTAACTGTAAAAGGTTGCCAGAATTTGGTGACAAATACTTAAATTGTTAAGATCAGAGAAGGTGTAAGTTAGAAATGGTGGCATGCTGGCTTGTGGACAAAGAGGATAATTTAATTTGTAGCACCCAGAGACCACGTCCTTATAATGGTCCTCCCCCTCAGGTGCAAGCCACTGCCCAGAGTACCACCCTCCCTGTGACATCCACCCCTGTCAGAGGAACCGCCTCTGAACAAGACCCTGACCCTACTTCCTTAATCTCTCCAGATAGCAGCATGATCTCGGAGCTGAACAGATCAATCCTTGAAACTTTAACTGACGCCATAACCTATACACTAGGCGCCCCTGCAGGTGCCAAGAGATCAAGTAAACCTCCTATTAGGTATGGTGTAGATGATGGTGAAGTATACCCTTTGATAGAAGTCCAAAACCCCAGGGGAGGACAGGCTGACGGGTTGGGAGGACAGCATCCCCTGACAATGACTGTTTTCAGGCCATGGACTGATTAGGTCCAGCGGAATTTATTGAAAACATAGAGGGATTACGGAACAGTTACAAGTTGAACAGGGTGGAGGTAGAGAGAGCCCTGAGGAGAGTGCTGGGATCAGATTGGGCTTCCGTAAAGGGGGATTGGGACCCTTGCGGCCTAGCAGACGGACAGGGGCGAAGAGATCCATTACCTCCAGATAGCCCAGACTTAGGAAACAGGTTGACTGCATTACTGAATAGATGTCAGCTTAGATGGATTCAAAGGACTGATTGGCAGAAAATAAATATGACAGTACAAGAAGACAAAAAGAGTGTCAGTGACTACCTAAATAAACTACGAGAGGTTTTTAAAGTGTTCTTCGGGCTCCCCGAAGCTGAGGATGTGAATAGTGCATATCAGCAACAGCTAAAAATAGCTTTTGTAAATGGATTAAAACAGGATCATAAGGATTACATTGTTAAAAATATGGTTATTTACGGAACTGCATCAGTTCTAGATGTTTTACAATATGCTAAACATTCAGAGAAGTATCTGAAAACAATGGGAAACAAATGTGAAAGTAAAGGTTTTTGTGCAAAGTGTTGAAGGAGATGAGGATGTAGAGGAGTACACTGCCGAGGCGGAAACAGAGGAGTCCCATAGAAGGAAGCAGAGGAGGGTATTGCCTCTGTAATAGATACATTTTTACAAACAGGGGTGGTTATTCTGTGTCCTGACAGCCCCTGTAACACCCCTCTTTTCCCTGTTAAGAAGGCTCCGCCTTCCACAGGCTGGAGAATGGTACAGGATTTACAAGCTGTTAACCAGGCAGTTATACCAAGAGCTCCTATGGTACCAGATCCACACACACTATTGAATGATTTGGATCCAGGGAATGAATTCTTCTCTGTGATTGATATCAGTAATGTTTTTTTTTTAGTTTTCCAGTGCACCCCGACCATCAATTTTGGTTTGCCTTCACTTACCGGGGGAAAAGGTATACCTTCACGAGGTTGCCCCAGAGCTATTGAGAGTCCCCCACCATCTTTTCACAGGCAATGTCCACAAACTTGGCTCAATTTGTGCCCCTAGGGGGAAGCCAGCTCCTCCTCTATGAAGACACAGTCTAGTGGCGTCTCCCTCAGAGGAGGTTTGTAGGACTGACACACTGGGGCTGATTTACCAAGCCTTTACTCCATGACTCATGGAGTAAAAGCAGGAGTAGCAGCCGTTTTGCCATTTACTAAAGAAATACGCTGCTAGTGCAGTGTATTTCCCTAGTTACTAATGTGCTCCGTGCGCCCAGGAGAGGGTGCATTGTGCACCAGTACAGACCTGGCGCACGGCACATTAAACTGTAAATTGCGGGGGTTTGGGCGGGAGTTTATTAGGGGGGGAGGTGGGGGGATGCAGGGGAAGTGAAGTGACATGTGTTTTGAAGTGTTTGGCGGGCCGAATTGAAAGGGAAAGTGTTTTTTGAAAACAGATCCCCGTACGCTTGCACAGTGCGCCTGAACCTCGGGAGGTTCATTTGCATACTGGGCATGCGCAGAGAGAAAAGTCAGGGATTCCCGTGCGCCTTGTCAGTACGCCGTGAAAATCTTGGTAAATACCAAGCGGCGTACCCGTGAATGCGCTGCGTGACGCGGCGCACGGGAATCTCCGAGCTGTTTTCAGCCCTGAAGGGGAACTCCGCGCCAAATTTCAAACTTGAAATCGGCGCGGGTCCCCCTCCAGGGCTACATTAGGCTCTTAGGCTTGGTCCGGAACGTGAGGGGTTAAACCCGCGCCGATTCGGCGCGGGGGTCCCCCCCAGATCCAAACCAAGCCCTCATCCCAAGCATGCAGTCTGGCCCGGACAGGAATGGGGGCGGGGACAAGCGAGCGCCCCCCCCCCTCCTGAGCCGTACCAGACCGCATGCCCTCAACATGGGGGAGTGTGTGCTGTGGGGGAGGGGGGCACTGCCCCCCCACCCCACAGCACTCTTGCCCCCATGTCGATAGGGACAAGAGCCTCTTCCCGACAACCCTTGCCATTGGTTGTCGGGGTATGCGGGCGGGGCTAATCGGAATCTGCGAGCTCCCTTTAATAAGGGGGCCCCCAGATGCCGGCCCCCCACCCTATGTGAATGAGTATGGGGTACATCGTACCTCTACCCATTCACATGGGGGAAATGTAAAGTAAAATAAAACACCACACAATAAAATATTTTATTAATCTGCTCCGGAGCCCCCCCTTTCTTCTTTAGCTCTCTTAGAAGGGGGGGTTTCTTCTCTCCCGATCTTCTGCCGGGACCCTGGGCTTCGGTGATTTCTGCCGGGGGAGGGCGCCATCCCTCGGTCCTCTCCGGAGCCTTCCGCCGGATGCCCCCACCCCATTTAAGCTCTTTTACATTAGGGAGGGGCATCCGGACTTCGGGGTCTTCTGCCGGGGGATGGCGCCTATCCCCCGGTCTTTCCGGTGCCTTCCGCCAGGGTTCCGGTCTTCCTGGTCTTCTGCCGGGGGTGCGCCAACTCCCCGGTCTTTTCTCTGCTCCCTCTTCTGCCTGGCTCCCCCGCGGAGCCAGGGCTTTCTTCCATCTTCTTTCTTCTCTCTTCCTTCTTCTGCCTGTCTCCTCCGGGAGCACAGGGCTTGTCTGCGCTGTCCTCTCCCTTCTCTTCCATTGGATGTTGACACGACGAGGTTCCGCGCTGACATGCCGTGTCAGCGGCGGGCATGGACTTATATAGGGCAATGCCACCATGTGACCTCAACCCATGTGACATCACATTCCCTGGGCATGATGGGAATGTGATGTCACATGGGTTGAGGTCACATGGTGGCATTGCCCTATATAAGTCCATGCCCACTGCTCAGACGGCATTCCAGCGCCGGACCTCGTCGTGTCAACATCGAATGGAAGAGAAGGGAGAAGACAGCGGAGACAAGCTCTGTGCTCCGCGGAGGAGACAGGCAGAAGCGGAAGGCATCGCAGAAGCCCGGAGAGTGGCGCCCTCCGGCGGAAGACACCGTACAAGCCCGGGACCCTCCCCCAAAGGCAGGAGCCTCCCTGGTGAAGGGGGTCCCGGTGAATTACGTCGCTGAAGACGGGGGTGGGGTGCCAGTGCACCCCCCCCCGCAGAAACTGTCGTGGAAGCCCGGGACCCTCCCCCAAAGGCAGGAGCCTCCCTGGTGAAGGGGGTCCCGGTGAATTACGTCGCTGAAGACGGGGGTGGGGTGCCAGTGCACCCCCCCCCCGCAGAAACCGTCGTGGAAGCCCGGGACCCTCCCCCAAAGGCAGGAGCCTCCCTGGTGAAGGGGGTCCCGGTGAATTACGTCGCTGAAGACGGGGGTGGGGTGCCAGTGCACCCCCCCCGCAGAAACCGTCGTGGAAGCCCGGGACCCTCCCCCAAAGGCAGGAGCCTCCCTGGTGAAGGGGGTCCCGGTGAATTACGTCGCTGAAGACGGGGGAGGGGTGCCAGTGCACCCCCCCCCGCAGAAACCGTCGTAGTAGCCCGGGACCCTCCCCCAAAGGCAGGAGCCTCACTGGTGAAGGGGGTTCCGGCAGAAGATGGCGAAGCCCGGGGCCTAATGGGGTGGTGGTGGGGGGCCCCGGCAGAAGACCCCCGGCTGACTAATAAATTAATTTATTCATGTGTGGTGTATTATTTTTTTCAATTTTTTTCCCCAGGTGAATGGGTAGGGGTACAATGTACCCCCATACTCATTCACATAGGGTGGGGGGCCGGAATCTGGGGACCCCTTTATTAAAGGGGTCTCTCAGATTCTGATAAGCCCTCCGCCCGCATACCCCGACAACCAACGGCCAGGGTTGTCGGGAAGAGGCTCTTGTCCCTATCGACATGGGGACAAGAGTGCTTTGGGGTGGGGGGGCAGTGCCCCCCTCCCCCACAGCACACACTCCCCCATGTTGAGGGCATGTGGTCTGGTATGGCTCAGGAGGGAGGGGGGCGCTCGGTCGTCCCCACCCCCATTCCTGTCTGACCAGACTGCGTGCCTGGGATAAGGGCTTGGTTTGGATCTTGGGGGGGACCCCACGCTATTTTTTTTTGCGGTCTGGAACATAAGGGTTTAACCCCTTATGTTCCAGACCAAGCCTAAGAGCCTGGTATGCACCTGGAGGGAACCCACCTTATTTTTTTGGGGGGGGTCTGGAGTTCCCCTTCATGAACAGCGATCTGTCATTTACACATGTCAGTCCCACCCCCCCCCTACAGTTAGAACACACCCAGGGAACATATTTAACCCCTCCCTCGCACCTAGTGTTAACCCCTTCCCTGCCAGTGGCATTTTTAGAGTAAGCAATGCATTTTTTACAGCACTGATCGCTAGAAAAATGCCAATGGTTCCAAAAAAGTGTTCGATGTGTCCGCCATAATGTCGCAGTACCGATAAAAATCGCTGATCGCCCCAATAACTAGTTAAAACAAAAAAAAAAATATTTTGTAGACGCTATAACTTTTGCAAAAACCAAACACTAAACGCTATTTGCGATTTTTTGGAACCAAAAAGATGTAGAATACGTATCGGCCTAAACTGAGGGTTTTTTTAGTTTTTACAATATATATTTTTGGGGATATTTATTAGAGCAAAAAGTAAAAATAATTTTTACATATGTGGGCGGGACTTACGCAAGTCCCGCCCACATATATAAACATCGTTCAAACCACACATGTGAGGTATTGACGCGTGCCTTAGAGCGAGAGCAATACTTTTACCACTAGACCTTCTTTGTAACTATAAACTGGTAACCTGGAAAAAAAAATAAAAGGTCGCCTATGGGGATATTCACGGAATTCATTTTGGCCCCATTGCAGGAGTGTTTCCAATAGTAAAGCGTGACATGTAAGGTATCTATTTACTCAGTGTAACATCATCTTTCACATTATCCCCAAAAATTGGGCTCACTTTTGTGTTTTGTTAATTTTTAACCACTTGAGCCCGGACCATATTTCTGGTCAATGACCGGGCAAGTTTTTGGGATTCGGCACGGCGTCGCTTTAACTGACAATTGCGCAGTCGTGCGACGTGGCTCCCAAACAAAATTGGCAACCTTTTTTTTCCCACAAATAGATTATTAAATGTGCGTGTTTACTTCTGTCTTTAACACCTCCCCTTCAGGCTGGAAAGCATCAGATCAGGGGAAACAAAAAAAAAAAAGCTCTCATTCCATTGCAGCTTGGTTCCTACATGTGTGATGAACTGAGCATGCTCAAACACTTAGAAAAAAATTATCCTTTCTTTTTAAAAGGTGAAAAACACTCCTTGGATGCTCATAGAGCGTGGTTTGGGTTAATTGCAGGTGTGCCCAATTACAAGCTCACCCAAACTAGAGACTGCAATTTGTTCATGTGATTTCAATTGCTTCATTACTAGCACTGTTATAAAAAGCTTGGATCGATCAGTCCTCAGCTGCCCTCAGAAGGGGCAGGCTGGCAGAAATGCTGTTGCTAAACACAAATGTGGTTTGTTGCATGGGTTTTGTTTTATATTGCCAATGGTTTTGGTTTATTTTTAAATGATGTTCACTTTGATGTATTTGTCTATGTGGCCTTATTTTATGAAAAATGTGTGAAGCTATGGTTGTTTAGAATTTTGAAATGTATTTTTGTTTGTGTTTGTTTGTTTGTCTTTTTTCGCTTTCCTTGTTTTGTTGACCAATAAAAATTACTTTAAAATTGTTAAGTTTGTCTTTTGTTACTTTTTCATGCTACATATGTTGACAGCTGCAGCTGAAATCGGTTTGGGCCTAACAAATTATGTGTGTCTAAGCTTCTTTCCTGGTGTGTAATCATGAAATGTTTGCCATGTTTATTCCCCATGACTTTAAAGACAAAAACTGGTAAGTATTTTATTTTTTCTGCAGTGGTCCTCAGCCCTCAAGTACCCCCGACAGGACATGTTTTGTGGATTTCTCTTATCAAGAATTGCTGTCCAGACTGTATTTTTAAAGCACATGTGCAAGATGAAGGAAAACCTGCAAACATGGCCTGTGGGGGGGGTTTGCTATTGGTGGACAGGCTTGACGTGCTGATTTACAGCACTGTGCTTAAATCTAGCGCAAGGCAATCCTATTCAAATTGTGGGTGTTTGAGGGAAGCCAAGTGAGTGTTAGAACCCCTGCTTTGTGTTTTTTTATTTTTGTGTTGAGCTTTGTGTCCCTTTTCTTAAAATTGGCTTCACTTCCTGTCACACAGCTGAACAGGAAGTGAGGTTAAAACCCTACCAGTGTCATTTCTTGGGGACACAGGTCAATCTAACTAGTCCCCAATCTAACTAGTCCCCATTAAGCAAATTGCACTCCAGCACTGCTGTGTACACCCCAAATCATGGGTCTTCAAACTACGGCCCTCCAGTTGTTCAGGAACTACAATTCCCATCATGCCTAGTCATGTCTGTGAATGTCAGTGCATTACAAGGCCTCATGGGATGTGTAGTTCTAAAACAGCTGGAGGGCCGTAGTTTGAGGATCCCTGCCCCAAATGATTATTTAGTTTGGGGTTTAGTAAAGGCAAAGCCACTCTGCAGTACAAGCATAGTTGCTGAAAATCAGAGAGGAAGCACTGATGGTTTTAACATCCAATCCTGTAGAAGCAAAGTTGTTTTGTTTTCTTTCTTCCTTGCTTTGCACTTGTAGTGCAAAGTGGATTTGCCTTTAGTAAATGGACCCCAAAGTCCACGATCCCTAATAATTTGGGGTGTACACAGCAAAATGCTAGAGTGCAATTTACATAATGGGAAACTATTTAGATTGATCTCTGTGTCCCCAAGAAAAGATATTAGTAAGGTTTTACCCTCACTTCCTGTTTGGCTATGTGACAGGAAGTGAATGAATTAGAAAGGGTGAAGACACCTCACAAATGTTGTCACTATCAGGGGTGCAGACATCCCCAAAAAAATGAGCAGATAATACTTATTTGCAAATTAATAATTTTTTAGTTAACATTGGGTGGGGTGCTCTAACACACACATTCCTACATATTAGCAACGCTCTATCCTGGCCTATTGGCATGGTTATATTTTCTTAGGGCTCTCAATAAAACTCTATGAAATTTGTGCTTAAACTAGAACCAGGGGCG
Organism: Rana temporaria; assembly: GCF_905171775.1. Taxonomy (NCBI): domain Eukaryota; kingdom Metazoa; phylum Chordata; class Amphibia; order Anura; family Ranidae; genus Rana; species Rana temporaria. Next base: position 665,407,578 of record NC_053489.1, on the reverse strand, counting down.
GACTGACAACTCATGGGGCCCCTGGGCAATAGAAGATTATGGGGCCCCTCTGGCTTACAGATGACCACCACGCCAGGAGGTAGTGCAGAGGCGGGCAGCTAAAATCTTGGGATATTCACATTAAAAGCATGTCATTTTCAGACATATCAGGGACAGATCTAAAAAAAACACAGATTTTTACATACTGTCCCTGGTTTTACTGAGCCTGGCAACCCGGATGGGGCCCCCTAGTGGCATGGGGCCCTCGGGCAGTGCCCGAGTGACTCAATGGTCAGTCCGCCCCTGACAAGAACTATAATCAACAAGTTTTATTTTCTTTAGTTTTGGATAGAGTGAGGGAGGGTTATAGGCCCTGTCAGTTTATTTTGTATTATCTGTGTCCAATTGGGGAGATTTGCCTTCACTTCCTGCCCCATAGCCAAACAGGAAGTGAGAGAAAAACTATGCAAATTAACCACTTCCCGCCCAGCCTATGGCCGATTTACGTCCGGGAAGTAGTTACACAATCCTGACAGGACGTCCTGCAGGATTTCATGCCGCACGCGCCTGTGGGGGCACGCAGCGCTGCGATCGGTGATGCGGGGTGTCAGTCTGACACCCTGCATCTCCGATCTCGGTAAAGAGTCTCTCACGGAGACGGAGACTCTTTACCACGTGATCAGCCGTGTCCAATCACGGCTGATCACGATGTAAACAGGAAGAGCCATCGATGGCTCTTCCTCACTCGCGTCTGACAGACGCGAGTATAGGAGAGCCGATCGGCGGCTCTCCTGACAGGGGGCGTTCGCGCTGATTGTTTATCAGCGCAGCCCCCCCTCGGATTACCACACTGGACCACCAGGGATGCCCACCCTGGACCACCAGGGTGTGCAAAAACAAATAAAATATAGAACAAAAAAACAAAAAGCAATAAAAAATAAGAAAAAAGATGCCAATCAGTGCCCACAAATGGGCACTGACTGGGAAAATCAGTGCCACCCCACAGTGTCCATCAGTGCCACCCCACAGTGCCCATCCATGCACAGTGCCCACCTATCAGTGCCCACCTGTGCCACCCATAAGTATCCATCAGTGCCACCCATAAGTGCCGCCCATCTGTGCCGCCCATGAGTGCCCATCAGTGCCGCCTATGAGTGCCCATCAGTGCCGCATAGCAGCGCCGCCAATCAATGCCACCTCATCTGTGCCGTCAGTACTACCTCATCGATGTCCATCAGTGCCATCTCATCGGTGCCCATCAGTGCCGCCATATCAGTGCCCGTAATTGAAAGAGAAAAACTTATTTACAAAAAAATTAACCTAAAAAAATAAAAACTTTTTTTTGTTTCAAAATTTGCAGTCTTTTTTTAGTTGTTGCGCAAAAAAAAAAAAAACGCAGAGGTGATCAAATAACAACAAAAGAAAGCTCTATTTGTGGGGAAAAAAGGACGCCAATTTTGTTTGGGTACAGTGTTGTATGACCGCGCAATTGCCATTCAAAGTGCGACAGTGTTGAAAGCTGAAAATTGGCTTGGCGGGAAGGTGCGTAAGTGCCTGGTATGGAAGTGGTTAAGGGAATCCAGTGCCCCCCCAGAACTAGTGTGTGGGTCCCCTGAAAATTACTGGGCGGGGTTATACAAAAACAGGGTGTGGCTTTGACAGGAAGGGGTGGGTAATTTTTCTATTAGGAGGTGCAGATATGTAGTCAGGCCTAGGGCAGAACCAAACCTAAATATACTACTGCATATTAGGGCTTATTTGACGCACATGACCTTCTAAGGAGTTTACTTGTGGCGTCAGAGGGGGGCGGGTCCCAGGAGCGGGAAAACGGCGGCCAAATCAAATTCAAACGCTGGGTCCGGGGACAAGAAGAAGACCGCAGAAGACCCAAGATGCGGACGAGGAGGCGGACGGAGAAGAAGACAGGACAAGACAACGGGCAAGATGCGGGACCAGAAGGCTGAAGGACGGACGGAGAAGATAGAAGAACACGTCGGGCAAGATGTGGACGAGAAGAAAGAAGCAGCGGAAGAAACCCGAAGGAAAGAAGAAAAGAAGATTTTATTAAAAGATTTGTCAAAAACCGGCTACTGTCATTTTTAACACTTTGACATTTTTTTTGGGGTGAAATGGTAGAGGTACAATGTACCCCATTACCATTTCACACAGGGGGGGGGTCAGGATCTGGGGGTCCCCTTTGTTAAAGGGGTCTTCCAGATTCTGATAAACCTCCCGCCCGCATACCCCCACAACCACCGGGCAAGGGTTGTGGGGATGAGACCCTTGTCCCCATCAACATGGGGACATCCTCCCCATGTTGAGGGCATGTGGCCTGGTGCGGTTCAGGAGAGAGGGGGGGCCGCACTCTGTCCCCCCCTCTTTTCTGCGGCCGGCCAGGTCAACGTGCTCGGATAAGGGTCTGGTGTGGATTTTTAGGGGGACTCCACGCCATTTTTTTTTTCAATTTGGGGTGGAGTTCCCCTTAAAATCCACACCAGACCTGAAGGGTCTGGAATGGATATTTGCCGGGAACCGCACGTCTTTTTTTTTTTGGTTTTTATGGCGGGGTTCCCCTTAATATCCATTCCAGACCTGAAGGGCCTGGTAATTTAATTTGGGGGAACCCCTACACATTTTTTTGTTTGTTTTATGAATGAATCCCTTTAGAATTGTCAGAGCCGACAATTCATTATAGCCGCGTGTGAATTTTTAAATGACTTTTTTCCTTCTGAATGTCATTTTGTGCAGGGGGAGTTCTAAGTGCGGGAAAAATGCGCTATTTCACATGCTGACATTACACCCCCCCTAGGTACGAAATTTAAAGGAATATTTCACTTTTATTGTTTCACTTTAAGAATTATTAATTTCACTGCTCCCGAAAAAACGGCCGTTTTAAAAAATAAAAAAAGCATTGATACATGTTCCCTGGGGCAGGACTGAGGTACCCAAACACTTTTTTAGGACAAAACTTGCAGATTAGCCTTTAAAATGAACACTTTTGATTTCTCCCATAGACTTCTATAGGGAGTTCGGCGCGGCTTTACATATTAGTTTCAATGCGCCGGCTGCTACGCTGGTTCATGCGCCGAATTAAGCCTCCACCCGGAGTACTAATTAACGCATGAACCAGCGCAGCGCACAGAGCATAGTAAATCAGGCCCAATGGCTCTGTTGTATTTTCTCCATGATCAAGGGCATAAGGTAAATAACACTAAAACTCTAGTTGTGGCAACAGCAGGTCAAATACTTAGGGTATAATATCTCAAAAGAAGGTCGGCACCTGGATGAAGCGAGAATTCGAATCCTCCTACAGGTGTCGAGACCAAAAAACAAATGATGTATTTTTTGGGCATGAGTAATTTTTGTACGGTTTGGATCCCCGGGTATTCAATATTGACCGCCCCGTTGGTCCATGCCTTACATGGTAACCCCATGGCCCCACAGGATGCTTTTAAATGGAGTGAGGAAACAGAGATGGCTTTTACTGACCTAAAACAAGTCCTTTCTAGTTCATCAGTGCTAGCCTTAACGGAATATGATAAACCTTTTTTAAACAAACAGTAGATTTAAGGGAAGGTCACATGACATCAGTACTTACACAGTCACATGGTGAGCGCCAGAGGTCAATTGCTTACTATTCTACAAAACTAGACAGTGTAACTAGAGCACTTCCACCCTGTGTACAGGCAGTGGTAGCTGCAGCCGAAGCAGTTAAGGCCTCAGCATCTATAGTGCTATATCACCTGCTGACACTCATAGTACCTCATGCAGTATCTGTTATTCTTTTACAACAAAAGATATCACATTTGAGGCCAGCACGACACCTTTCCTGTATGACAATACTCTTGACACAACTTCACTTAATACAGAGGTGTACTACATTAAACCCATCCACACTACTACCACCACTCCCTACTGAAAACATTATTCAGCACAAGTAGCAGAACTTGTAGCACTGACAAGAGCATGCATAATTACAAAAGGAAAATCTGTAACCATATACACAGATAGTCAATATGTATTTTCAACTGTACATGTTTTTGCACAACAATGGAAAAACAGGGGGATGGTGACCTCTAGTGGTAAGCCAATTTCACACACGGACTTCATTCTAGAACTTCTAGATGCAATACAGTTACCAAAAGAGCTTGCGATATGCAAAGGTCAAGCACACACAAAACATACAGACCCCATCTCGGAGGGAAATAAAAGAGCAGATGAAGCGGCTAAAATAGCGGCACAAGAAACACATCAAATAATGACAGAACTGGAAATCATAGAGATAGATCATACAGTCCTTACTGATATGCAGCAGAATGCTCCCCCCAGGGAGAAACAATATTGGAAAACAAAAGGTTGCACATTGATAGAGAACATTTACACATCACCTGAAGGAAAACCAGTATTGCCAAAATCCCTATTTAGGTATGCAGCAGTGTTGACACATGGAGTAACTCATGTGTCAAACAGGGGGATGACTGAGATGTTAAATAAGGTATGTACGGCCTATGGCTTTACAAACTATTCAAAAACTTTTTGTTCTCAATGCATTATATGTGCAAAACACAATGCTCAGGGAGGTATAAGACCACGAAAAGGAAAGTTCCCCACACCGCAATATCCATTCCAACACATTTGTATGGATTTTATTGAATTGGACAAATGTGAAAGGAAAAACTATTGTCTGGTAATAATAGATGCTTTGACCAAATGGGTGGAGGTATTCCCGACAGGAAGTGCGGACGCACAGACTGTAGCCAAAGCATTACTAAGAGATATAATTCCTAGGTTTGGAATCCCTGAAAAGATCTACAGCGACAATGGATCCCATTTTGTAAATAAAACTATACAACATTTGACAGAAGTGATGGGTATCCAAGTAAAAAACCATTGCGCCTACCACCCCCAATCGGCTGGATTGGTGGAGAGACACAATGGAATCCTGAAAAATAAACTGAGAAAAGCTATGGAAGAAACAGGTAAAAATTGGATGTACTGCCTACCATTAGCTGTGACTAGCATGCATATTTCACCCACACAGGAAGGTTTGAGTCCATTTGAAATGATACATGGGAGGCCATATAGAAAACCCTTACTACTAAATGAAACACCAGTTGAAGAATCTGAACGTACCTTAGCAGAATATATGTCTAACTTGTTGAAACAGAAACAAATTAATGAGGTCTGTTCTATTCCAGAAGGTCCAATCCAAGGAGAAGAGAAAATCCATATTGGAGACTGGGTCCTAATAAAAGTAATAAAAAGGAAACATTGGCACTTGCCTAAGTGGGAGGGGCCATATCAGGTTCTTCTTACCACTCCCACTGCAATAAGGATTGCAGAGAGGTCTACCTGGACTCACCAGTCCCATTGCAAAAAGGTTTTACAGGCAGAGCAGGGTCAGTTGGCGGCAGAGCTCTGGTAAAGTCCGGCTACAAAGGGAGGTTCTGCACAAGGTGGGGCTTATCTCAAACCGGTGAAGAACTCCATTACCTTACCCCCAGGGCTCTGTAGCTGGTTAGGATGGAAGGGACAGTAATTATCTTGGGTCTGCTGGTGACTCTAGGTGAGACGTCTATACGTGGAGGCAGAAACTGGAAAGAGAAGGAACCTCTAGAATGGGCAAGTACGGGGAAGGCCTTGAACTTAACCTTCATAGAAGAAGTAAGTAACTAGTACCATTTTAGTTGATTTTTGCCAAATGGTGGACTGTGGGGACTTAACTGAAGCAAGAAGGCTCCAATGGGCAGATAAATATGTTTGTTATATTCCAAGTGGAACTGACTGTTTAGTATGGAACCAGGTCCTGTGGACCACAGCACACCAAGATTGGGGGTACGACATTCTAGGCATAAAATGGTTTAAAAGAAAGACTCACCATAACAAAGGCGGCCAATTCTCCCTGTACCAATGGCAGAGATTGCAATCAATCAACGGTTATATTCTATGGGAGCATGGGTGATCAGATCCTTTAGGTACATTTTTCCTCGAGGTATCACCACCCAATAAAACCAAACAGGAAAAGGTAGACACAGAAGAGAAAGAAGAAGGCCATACTAAGATAGAAGTTCTGAGTAACACTGTAAGATTTACTAACCTAACAGTAGAAGATGCCATAGCTTTGGAGACGGGTTACCAAGAAAGAAAATGAGTGGTTAGAATGGTTGAGGTACATGGTTAAAGCTCTAAAAAAAAGGAAACTGTTTTGTTTGTGCTGGAGCTAGACCACATTTAGCGACGGTCCCTTTTCCTCTAGATTACAATACAGATCCAGAAGGTTTAAAATGTATGTTGCGGTTGTATAATAAGAATTCTAAACCAGAAACAAATTCTACCTGTCACACATTGAGCTTGCTGTCTCCCCCAGTGCAGAGACCTCAGATACCTCCAGCGGTTGCTACGTATCCGGGCAATTTTACTTGTTTTACACTCCCGGGGAACAGTAGCGCGGTGGATCTTGGGTCACTACCTGATGACTGCTGTGCGGAGAGGATTAACAAGGAATATGGTGACTGGGTGGAACATGACATTCAGAGAGCTGATGTCTGGTGGATGTGTGGGGATAAGAAACTGCGAGCTAGGATCCCAGCCAATGCCCAAGGGGATTGTGCTATAGTCCAGCTAGTTATACCCCTGAGAATCCTGTCAGAACACCCGTGGACTAAGAGTCACCAACGGTATCGAAGGGACACCTCTCTCAAAGGGTCATTTGACTCCCATATCTACATAGATGAGATTGGAGTTCCTCGAGGGGTGCCGAATGAGTTTAAGGCCAGGAGTCAGGTAACGGCTGGGTTTGAGTCTCTTTTTCTGGTGGGTGACTATAGATAAAAATGTTGACTGGATTAACTATATATACTACAACCAACAATGATTTGTAAACTATACCAGGGACGCTGTAAAAGGTCTAGCAGAACAGCTGGGCCCCACCTCTCTAATGGCATGGCAGAACCAAATGGCTTTAGATATGATCTTAGCTGAAAGAGGAGGGGTATGCAAAATGTTTGGTAGCATGTGTTGTACCTTTATCCCTAATAATACAGCTCCTGGAGGGACTGTGACCAAAGCCCTGGAAGGACTAACTGCTCTATCGAATGAATTAGCAGAGAATTCAGGTATTAATGATCCATTCACAAACTGGCTTGAAGGATGGTTTGGTAAATGGACTGGACTTATCGCATCATGTTTGATCTCAATTGCTGTGGCTTTGGCAGTTCTGGTCACTTGCGGATGTTGCTGCATTCCCTGTGTTTGAGGACTTTCACAAAAAGTGATCGAAACTGCAATCTCAAGAACAAATGTATCAAGCACTTCCTACCTCCGAGGAGACATGTGTGGACGTTGAAGTTCAACTTAATGACATATAGCCCGAAAGTGCATAAAACACAGGGACTATCATCGAAATGTGTTGAGATAAAATAGCCACACAAGAGGAGGGAATGTTGGAAAAGTTTTCTATGTGCATTGTGTGACTATTTATAAAAATGTAAAATGGAGTCCAGTTTCTGTAATGGCTTCTAAGGACAAGTTGCTTTAGCTCTTGTTCTATTGTTTGTTTTACTTCCTTAAATCAAACGTTGTAAAGAGACACTGTGATTGGCAATAAAGCTGTTTGCGTCATGAGCCACCAGTGGTCTTTAAGCCAATAGTACACTTTCTGTTGACCATATAAGAAGGTCATACACCTCGTGTCTGTATGGGACTTTTGCTTTTTCACGTAGCATGTAGACTTCCATCCAGTTATACCGGTGTAACTGAAATAAAGCTATCTTGCTTCTGAAACACTTGAAGTTTGACTGATCACAGGGGAAGAATTATCCTATCAGGGAGCACGGCGCAATCTTCTAAACCCACACAGCGAGTGGGAGGCCCCACAGATGGAGGCCACATGGAAGGTGAACACTGGGCCTGGAAACCCAGGATGGAAAAAAGCTTTACAGCCTTCTTGACCTCAGGAGAAGTGTATAGCACCTCCCAAAGCCTGGACGTCATCTCTTCCAACCTCCTCTTTGCTCCAACATCAGCATTGAGGGCAAATTCGGGTGGGATTTTCAGGCTGCCAGGGAGCTGCTGAGCAGAGTACCCCAGATCAGACAAAGAGACTGGCATGAAAGGTACCGTGGTACCGGGCATCATACACTGATACACAGACCTGCAGACACAGATTGGGATAGGGGGCAGAGGAGAGACTGCAGAGAGTGACAGGGCTAGGGGTCTCTCTCTCATCTCCCCCCTCACCCCCTCTCTCTCAGGCTCCCTCTCTGTCAGCCCACTCTTTCTCGCTCTCCTCTCTCTCTCAGCCCCCCTTTCTCTCACCCCCTCTCTCTCTCTCTCAGCTCCATCTCTCTTTATTATCCTCCTCTCTCTCTCCCCCTCTCAGCCACCTTTCTCTCAGCCCTCCTCTCTCTCTCTCACCCTTTCCCTCTCTCACACCCCCTGCCTCTCCCTCAGCCCCCCTCTCTTAGCACCCCTCTCCCCCAGGCCCCTTTCTCTCTCTCTCAGGCCACACATCTTATAGTCCTGTTGTTTGAAGAAAATGATTCATTAACCACTTGCTTCCTGCCCAGGCAAAATTCCAGCTTTCAGCACTGTCATGCTTTGAATGACAATTGCGCGGTCGTACGACATGGCTCCCAAACAAAATTGTCCTTTTTTCCCACAAATAGATCTTTCTTGGTGTTATTTTATCATCTCTGTGTTTTTTTTTTTGCGCTATAAGCAAAAAAATACTGATAATTTTGAAAAATACACAATATTTTTTTCTTTTTTGCAATAATAAATATCCCATTTAAAAAAAACTTATTGTTTTCTCAGTTTAGGCCGATATGTATCCTTTTACATATTTTTGAAAAAAAAACGCAATACGCGTATAGTGATTGGTTTGTGCAAACGCTATAGCACCTACAAAATAGGGGATACAATTATGACATTTTTTTTATTATTTTTTTTATGACGCGCTCGCTGGAATGTGCTTTTCCTATACCAGCGAGTGCGAGATGTCAGCACCATGTTGCCGAGAATCAGCGCAATGCCGTCGTGCTGAAAACACATTCTCGGTGATATGTACTGTATTTGTACTTTTCTGGCATGTTAGGGCTCTTTCACACGTCCGTTCCGTTCGTCCGTTTTTTGGACGTCCGTTAACGGACCGCAATGCTTCCCTATGGGCTAGCGTCCGTTAGCGGATGAGCATCCGCTAACGTCCGTTAGCATCCGTCTGCGTTCAGTTCCGTTTTTTTGGACGGAAGAAAACCCTATTTTGCTTCCGTCTAAAAAACGGAACGGACGAAAAACGGACGTTAACGGATGATCCGTTTATCATCCGTTCCGCTAACGTCCATTTTTCTATGTAAAAAGCCCAAAAAAAAAAAAAACGGATGAAAAAACGGATGGAAAAACTGATGCAAAAACTGATGCAAAAACTGACGAAAAACTGACGGAAAACTGATGGAAAAACGGATCAACTGATGAAAAAAAAACTGATCTGAAAAACTGAACGGACGTGTGAAAGAGCCCTAAGGGCTCTTTCACACGTCCGTTCCGTTCGTCCGTTTTTTGGACGTCCGTTAACGGACCGCAATGCTTCCCTATGGGCTAGCGTCCGTTAGCGGATGAGCATCCGCTAACGTCCGTTAGCATCCGTCTGCGTTCAGTTCCGTTTTTTTGGACGGAAGAAAACCCTATTTTTCTTCCGTCTAAAAAACGGAACGGACGAAAAACGGACGTTAACGGATGATCCGTTCCGTTAACATCCGTTTTTCTATGTAAAAAGCCCCAAAAAAAAAAAAAAAAAAAAAGGATGAAAAAAACGGATGGAAAAACTGATGCAAAAACTGATGCAAAAACTGATGAAAAACTGACGAAAAACTGACGAAAAACTGATGGAAAAACGGATCAACTGATGAAAAAAAAACTGATCTGAAAAACTGAACGGACGTGTGAAAGAGCCCTTAGGGTCTCAAGAAATGAGATAGGCCGTCAGTACTTCAGGTGTGATCAATTTTCAGATATTGGCACCATAGCTTGTGGACGCTCAAACTTTCACAAAGACCAAATAATATACACCGATTTGTACTTATTGTTACCAAAGATATGTAGCAGTATAAATTTTGGCCAAATTTTTGAAGAAAAATTAAAATGTGCTAAATTTTATAACAGAAACAAAGAAAAATATTTATTTTTTACAAAATGTTCAGTCTTTTTTCTCTTATAGCGCAAAAAATAAAAAACCCAACGGTGATTGAATACCACCAAAAGAAAGCTCTATTTGTGTGAAAAACAGGACAAAAATTTATTTGGGTACAGCTTTGTATGACTGAGTAATTGTCATTCAAAATGTGAGAGCACCGAAAGCTGAAAATTGGTCTGGGTATTAAGTGCTTGCCGACCAGCCACTGCAGTTTTACGGCGGCAGGTCGGCTCTGCTGGGTGAGAGCACGTAGATCTACATCATCTCTCCCAGCATACTTAACCCCTTCTCCGCCCCCTAGTGTTAACCCCTTCCCTGCCAGTGTCATTTTTATAGTAATCAATGCATTTTTATAGCAATGATCGCTATAAAAATGCCAATGGTCCCAAAAATGTGTCAAAAGTGTCCGAAGTGTCCGCCATAATGTCGCAGTTCCGAAAAAAATCGCTGATCGCCGCCATTACTAGTAAAAAAAATATTAATAAAAATGCCATAAAACTACCCCCTATTTTTGTAAACGCTATAACTTTTGCGCAAACCAATCAATAAACGCTTATTGCGTTTTGTTTTTTGTTTTTACAAAAAATATGTAGAAGATTATGTATCGGCCTAAACTGAGGAAAAAAATATTTTTTTTATGTATTTTTGGGGGATATTTATTATGGTAAAAAGTTAAAAATATTTTTTTTTTTTCAAAATTGTCGCTCTATTTTTGATTAAAGCACAAAAACTAAAAATCACAGAGGTGATCAAATACCACCAAAAGAAATCTCTATTTGTGGGAAAAAAAAGTACGCCAATTTTGTTTGGGAGCCACGTCGCACGACCGCGTAATTGTCAGTGCCGAATCGCAAAAAGTGCTCCAGCAATATGGTCCAGGGCTTAAGTGGTTAAGGGGGTTTAAGTGCCCAGTTGTCAAGTGGTTAAGGAGGCCACAAGAATGGTGAACAGCGACAATGCATGCATCAGTGACACTGTCCCTCTAGTCTTCCTGCTGGAACACACAATGTGTGGTATCATGGATAGGGCACTTGAGGCAGAACAGCAGGAGGAAGAGGAGGACTCCTTTCATCTCAAGGCCCCCTTTATTCAGATACCATTCCTGAGGGGCCGCCAAACACACAGGAGGAAGAGGAGGAGGAGGTGGATTGTGTCAGCATGGATGTAGAGGATAACATACATCAGTCTTCAAGGTATGGATTTCAGTCCCCAGAGACCCAAGGAGCTGTACGTGGCTGGGAGGAGGTAGTTCCTGACAACATCATCCTTAGTGACCCAGAGGACTCAGAATCTCACACCTCCTCAAACTTACGTTGCATGGGCTCCTTGATTCTTCATAGCCATCAAGGAGAGGGATCATTACTGGCTGGCAATCCTTCTTGATCCACGTTACAAGGGTAAAGATCTGTATCCTGCCTTTAGAGAGGGAGTAGAGAATGAAACATCTTCAGGACGCCTTGAAGAAAAATTTGTGTAAACGCCTTTTCTGAGGCTTCATTCAATCAGAGGAAGAGCGTTGGAGAAGGCAGCCGGCTGACCGATGCCTTTAAACAATTCATTAGTCCTCAACGCCTAGGGCTGTTAGGTTTGACCCACTATCAGCGTCTGTATTATTTGGTGCAGGATTATGCACCATATAATGCAGACGCTCAATGGGAGACAGGGGTGGGGTCACTCGGTTACATCACCAGGTGGCCCCGCCCTTGTCTATATAACAGCTGTCAAAGCGAAGAGACATCAGTCGCTGGTAGGCCTCCCATCAAGGTGGAGCTTTTTCCATTTTTTTCAGGTCCATTGGGCAGCGTGATATTGACGGTGGATGTTCATCGCGGGATCCTTTTTTTTTTTTTTTAATAAAGGATTTCTCAAAAACTGTCTCTTGGGGTTTTTACTTTTTTGACAAATTTTGGTGAATCAGTTGGGGTATGATGTACCTGATACCCATTCACATAGGTTGGGTTGGGCTGCTTGTTCGGATAAGGGTCTGGTATGGACTTTGGAGGGGACTCCACACCAACTTGTTTTTAAATTTTAGCATGGAGTACCCCTTAAAATCTGGGGGGACCCCACACCATTTTTTTTTTCATTTTTTTATTCTATATTTCCCTTCAGGAGCAGAGCTCTAAGCTGGCATGTCTGCTCAGTCAGGCTCCACCCATGCGCCTCCTCGCACAAAGCAATTTTTTTAATCATATTAAATTCATTGGCATTGGATACAATGCCCATTTTTTCATTCTGGTTTTACTTTACTAGAATGTTATGTTGCATGGGCCAAGGATAATTTTGAAGTCAAGGATGAAAGATCAACATGTAAAAAAAAAAAAAAAAACAGCATGTACCTGTGTATATCCATAGATTCCAAGTATTTGTGCCATTGGAATAGTTGTCACCGAAAAATGATCTCCTATAAATCCCGCTAGTTTGTCTTTTCCAAAACATGAGTAATTAGGAATTGTCTTCTGTGGCCCAGATAAAATGCTTAGAATATTTCTTACTGCCATACTACTATATATACATGAATCTGTTGCATGAAATCCCAGTGTAATATTGGGTAATATTTCTGGATTCTGGTTGATGTTGGATATGGCAAAATTCATAGCAAGAACACTCAAAAATAGTTTTGGATCCCTTCTGCAAAGGAAACAAACAAAAAAAATATATATATACATATATATATATATATATATATATATATATATATATATATATATATATGTTAGGTAAAGGTACATTTTATTTTCCCATTCTTTATTTCCCATTCTTGGGCCGGATTCAGAAAGAATAGTCTAAGTTGTAGGCGGGCGTAGCGTATCTCAGATACACTACGCCGCCGTAACTTAGGGAGCAAGTTCCGTATTCAGAAAGAACTTGCGCCCTAAGTTACGGCGGCGTAGTGTAAATGTGTCGGCGTAAGCCCGCCTAATTAAAATTTTGCTGGTAGTGGGCGTGTTGTATGTTAATCTATCATGACCCCACGTAGTTTAGGCTCTTTATGAACGGCGCATGCGCCGTCCGTGGACGTATCCCAGTGCGCATGCTCGAAATCACGTCACAAATAGTCAATGCTTTCAACGTGAATGTCACTTATGCCCAGCTCCATTCACGGATGAGTTACGCAAACAGCGGAAAATTTGACGCTGTCCCGACGTCCATACTTAACATTGGCTGCGCCTCATATAGCAGGGGTAACTATACGCCGGAAAAAGCCTTATGCAAACGACGTAAAAAAATGCGCCGGGAAGACGTACGTTTCTGAATCGGCGTATCTATCTAATTTGCATATTCTAGGCGAAAATTTACGGAGGTGCCACCTAGCGGCCAGCGGAAATATGCAGCCTAAGATACAACGGCGTAGGAGACTTACGTCGCTCGTATCTAGGCAACTGTGAGGCGTATCTGATTCTATGAATCGGGCCCCGAGTTGCGATGGCCCGCACTCAGAGTTACGACGGCGTATCTGGAGATACGCCGTCGTAACTGCTTTCTGAATCCGGGCCCTTATATTTAAATATAGCAAAAGTTTGGGATTTTCTTTTACTTTCACTTTTGATGATAATGGTAAACAAGGCAAATAGAGAGGATGAATATCTTTAATGGGGGCACAGACAGCAATAAAATCTGATAAGAGTCCCTCTCCCTTCCCAATCAATTAAAAACTTAAAAAAAGGTTAGTGAAACTTTACCACTTGAAAAAACGCATGTTAAACCCCCTTCTTTTCCAGGCCATTTTTTTTTCGTTTTCAGTGCTGGGATATTTTGACTAACAATTACTCCAGCATGCAACACTGTATCCAAATGAATTTTTATCATTTTTTGAAACAGATAGAACTTTCCTTTTAGTGGTATTTAATCGCCACTGGGTTTTGTTCTTTTTTATGTAAGGAAAAAAAGACAGGGGGCCATATTCTCGTAGATCGGCGCATATTTAGTGAGGCGGAGCGGACCTCCGATGCGCACCGCTGGCTTAACTTGGCGAGAGCCGAACCATATTCCCGAACCCCCTGCGTCCTACGCTGCGCTCGCGTAACTTAAATGTGTTGGCGTAAGTAGGCGCAAGTGACGGTAGGAGGGATGTGGGCGTGAAGCATTATAATGATCCGTGACCCCATGCAAATGATGTCCAGACCTAACGGCGCATGTGCCGGACGTGCTCCGCCCTCTGCGCATGCGCACAATGACAATAGGCGTAAATCCATGCTAAGTTGGGCCGGCCCAGTGTATAAAAGCTTCAAGCATCCGCCCAGCTAGTGCAAAGTGACTCCCTTGTATTTCCCTATTGGAGTTTTCACTTTGCTGCTGCTGCTATGCCAAGGAAAGACCGCAGGAAAAAAAAACTTCAGCCCTGCTGAGAGGGAAGTTATTATCTCAGCAATGGAGCGCTATGATGCCAGGCTCCATGGTGCTGAGAGTGGCAATACCAGCAATATCAAAAAGGAAGAAATCTTACGCAAAGTGACGGCACAGGTCAATGCCCTTGGCCATGAGGTGAGGACCCCCCAGGACATCTTAAAAAAAATGAATGACCTGCGGGGGGTGGTCAGAAATAAAATGGCCACCATTGCCAAACATGCCAGGGGCACTGGAGGTGGGCCACCCTGTCCGATCCGGCTGTCAGAGGAGGAGGAAATTATTGCCAGATGCCTGCGGAGGGAGCAGGTGGAGGGCCTGGAGGGCCATGACTCCAGTGACCCACCCATGAGGACAGGTAAGTGTGTTTTATCTTCTATATGGTGTGTAGCATGTTTGGGGGGGGGGACATGTGACAAGTGTGTGGGTCCACCAACATGGGATTTTTTTGTGTCATCCACAGGTGTGCAGGAGGGAGCTGGGCCGTCTTCTGCTGTCCGTCCAACACCATCCCCCCAGCAGTCTGCTACAGTGGCTGACCCCCTGGGAAGCCTACAGGCCTTTTTGGAGGGGAGTGGCCAGTCCTCCGCACAGGAGGTGGTTGAGGAGGATATTGCCCATGAGGAGGTGGTGGGCAATGAAGAGGAGGTGGCCCAGAGTGTGCAGGAGGTCATTTTATTTCTTGACGACTCACATGAGATGCCCGGAACATCACAGCACCACCCAATCACCAGCCCCTCAGGGTCTTCCATCACCCTCTCCAGCCCCTCCCGTCCCATGCCCCTCACCACCAGCCCCTCACGGCCCTCCCCCTATTCAAGGGCCCAGGCACTCCTGTCCCCAGGAAGGCCACCCATAAGACCAGGGGTGTGGCAGGAGTCCTGCAGGAAAAGCTGGTCAGGCAGCAGGACCAGCAGAGCCGCCATATGGGGGACATTTTGGAGGAGTTGAGGCGGCTCAATAATAGCCTGTCCTCCTCTGGAGCAGTGCCCGACGCTCTGCAGGATGTGGCAGGAAACTCTGCAGCCACCATTACAAGTCTGGGTGAGCTGCAAACCACCACAGCCGAACTTGTGGGGGAGGTCAGGGGCCTGCGGATGGCTGTGCAGGCCCAGACTGCATGCCAGGAGGCCCTGCTCAGCCGTATAGCAGTGGCTCTAGAGGGCAGACAGCCAGCCAGGGAGGCACCTGGGGATGTTAATCCACCGAGGGAGGCTCCTCCACCTGATGCCCCACCACCCCCAAATGAGGCTCCCCCCAGACAAGCGAGGGCCAGGAACCTGGGCACCAGGCGGAGTCCGCGCCGGGGCCGGTGATTTATTTGGGCTTCTTTATGCTCTAAGTATGATTTTTGATTTATGCTCTAAGTAAGAGCTTTTTAATATTATTTTATTTATGCTCTAAGTAAGAGCTGTTGTATTTTTTGTGCTGCACAAAGTAGTGCATAGCACAGTGTGAATGGTGTGTGAATGTGGGGGGGGTGACACTCCTGCCAGTAAGGGGTGTCACCCTCGGTCGCTGGGGATAAGTTCTCCCCAGGTCCGTGTGAAAGGTGAATGAATGGACAGCAACATCATTGGAGCCTTGACGCGGCGTTGCTGCTCCTTAGTACCGTGCGGTGTACTTCGGTCTAATCCAATGGGATGTGCATGTGGGGTGTGTGTGCTAGGGACCACAGTGGTGTGCATGCGTGCATTTTCTGTGTGCCATGTTTAATGTGTGTGTTTAACGTTCAAAGATTCGCTCCACGAGACATCTCCTGACTGCTGTACCATCAGCAGACGGGGTAGCCTCGGTTAGGGGGGGACATGGTGGTTGGGGGGTCAGGTCATCACGTAGGTCAATCTGCAGGCCCTTTCTCACTGCGAAGTTGTGCAGCACGCAACATGCAGCGATGATTTGGCACACGAAGTTGGGGGAATACAGCAGGGTACCCCCAGTCTTATCCAGGCATCGAAAGCGTGACTTAAGGAGGCCAAATGTTCGCTCAACCACTGCACGGGTGCGTGCGTGTGCTTCGTTATATCTTCTCTCTCCTGGGGTTTGCGGATTGCGGAATGGAGTCATGAGATGAGGTCCCAGTGCATAGGCAGAGTCACCTGGAAGGGAAAAGACAGGAGGATGTTAGTCATGCATGTGCCCCTCGTGATGTCTGCATCATGGGGGGGGACAGTCATACCTGACACCCATGTCACTCACCAACCAGCCAGCTGTCCCCATACACATTCTACTCAAATTGTCTTGGGATGTCACTTTGCCTGAATATAAAGCTGTCATGGCTGGATCCGGGGTGTTTTGCACGGACCTGCCATATGAGGCCATGTGCATCCACGATCACTTGGACATTGATAGAATGCCAATGTTTTCTGTTGCGGTATATGTGCTCGGTCTCGTGGGGGGGCTGTATTGCCACATGGGTACAATCAATTGCACCCACAGTGCGTGGGAAACCATCAATTAGGCAGAAATCTGTCATTGCCTTCAGCCGCATGTCCTCCTGGGTGGGTCTGATTATGTGGTGCGACATGCGTCGGAGTATTGCGGGGACAACTTGGTGCACGCATCTACTCATGCTGGTTTGGGATATCCCAACCACGTCTCCACTGGTTCTTTGAAAAGAGTCTGTGGCAAGAAAATGCAATGTTGCCAGGACCTTCACCAGTGGCTGCACTGCATGGGATCGTTGTGTTGGGCTGCTGATGTCATTCTGCAGGGCTCTGGTAATTTCAAGGATGGCATCAGGGTTGAATCTATAACGGTGATACACATCCACATCAGCCATGCCAAAGAGACTAATGCGCTGTGGGTAGATCCTCTCACGTGCCCTCCTCCGTGCCCTCCTCCTTCTAAGTGCCTCTTCCTCCTCACACACTAGCAGTGCTAAGACCACGCCTGCCCCTGGCATGTTGGCATACGAATGTGTTGTCCGTAAAATTTGGTTGCTCAGCTCGTCCGGGATGGTGCTGCTGTATTTGCTTTTTTCAAGCTAACTTACTCAGGTCTGGAGCAAAGTTAACCGAGCTTTATAAGGGGTAACTTTCAGCCGGACAATCGTCTTACGCGCACAGCGCGTAGCCTAAGCCGATCGCGCGTAGGTTCGGGAATCAGCGCATCTACATCATTTGCATATTTGAATACTAATTCTATGGCAGCCTAGGATGCCTTCAGCGGAAATATGCGCCTACGCCGCGTACACTTAAACGAGTTAGGACGGACAGGAGTAGCCTGATTTCTGGCGGATCTGGTTCTGTGACTATGGCGCATAGATAGGACGGCGCATCTTTACACTTACGCCGCGCATCTCCATATACGCCGGTGTAACTTGTTTGAGAATATGGCCCAGAGAATTTTGACCACCACATTTCTGTGGTTAAAAAAAAACAAATAGGCGTATAATATTGAGTCTGTGTAAAAGTTATTACAAATTATTTTAAATATTCGTGTTATACCTGATGTACTGACTGACAATTCTTGAGACCCTAAAATACTAGGACAGTACAAATACCAGTAAAATCACATTTTTTGTAAAATAGACAGTCTAAGATATCTAGCAAAAGGCATGGTGAGATTTTTGAAGTTGTAAGTTTTTGAGCAATTTTCTTGGGAAATTAAAAAAGTAAATAAAATGTAATTTTGTTTCACAAAATTGGCAAATATAACAAATTTATCACACAAAACATGGGCATACTTACCATTATACCCCCAAAACACATTCTTCTTCTCCTTACAAGTTTGGGGATGCTACATTTTTTGCTGTCAAGATGCAAAGAGGGGCCCAGTATCCAAAGAGCACCTTCAGGCTTTCATGGCATTTGAACTTTGACTACCTATCACATTTCTTGGGACTCTGAAATGCCAACACAGGAGAAACACCCACAAAATGATCCGATTTCACAAAGAAGATCCTACAATGTATTTAACCCCTCATGCCTAAAGGTAAAACATATCTTAATACCTAAGCCCAATTTTGTAACTTTGACATGTGTTAATAAATGGTACATATCATCACAACTACTTTGTGTATTCAGATGGATCATACCCCATTTTTGACAAACTGGGCTTTCATTTGGTGGTAAATGGTTATGGGTATCTTCAGATTTTTTTTGGTTATCAAAGAAAAACTGTCCCAAAATAGAAAAAAAAAATGTTTTAAATGTAGCTGTATATTTCCTACTACTACCATAACCCTCCACCAACGAACAACCCAAAATCAAATCTCCTGCTCCTGACAATCGCAGCAATACCATATATGTATACAGTAATTTCCTGTTCAAAATAATACTAACCCTGATGTTTTAATCTGACTTTGACCCAAAAACTAACCCTGGCACTGACCTAAATCAAGCCTTGATCTAGGTATTTTTTGTATTAATTTTTTTTATTATTCATTTTTTTTTACACATACTTTGTTTTTTGGTGACCCAGAATCGGGAGTTCCGAGTCCCAATCGTTAGTACGGGCTTGGGGGTTCTCGGTGAGACTCTGTGGCGCGCCAAAGGGAGATGCACAAATATGCATCCCCACAGAAAAAAGCACAGTCCAGCTGCTCAATGCCAAGGGGTTAAAGCGGTTGTATGTCCGCACATAAAAAAAAAAACCTGCAAGGCAATTATGAAATACTTACCTTAGATTGAAGCCCCCGTATCGCAGATTGGTCTACGCCGAGGGAGCTGACATCTTGCCCTCTGCATTTCTTCTGGGTTCACAGCTCCGGCCGCTTCTTCCCGGCAAGGTCCAGGAGCCTCTGCCTGACCTTCAGCCTGGCATTCAGAGCGCTGACATCAGCGGATGCATGCAAAGGGAATATCTCCTAAACCATACAGGTTCAGGAGATATATTAAAGGGATTGTAAAGGAAAAACATTTTTTTTCATAATAAGCATCCTTGACCTGCAGACATTCCTCTTTTCACTTCCTCATTGTCCGTTTTTGCTCAGAAGTTGCTCTATGTCTTCTCTGTTCTGTTCACTTCCTGCTTGTCTGATTGTAAGTCACCACCATGAAGGGAGGCTTTACTGCGGTGGTCAGTGACGTGCTCGCCCCCTTCTGGGAACTACATCTGTGCAGCAGGACGCTCTCTACGTGTTAGAGACTTTAAGGAGGTGTGAATTACTGGGAATGCCGCAATGCATACTGGGAAATGTAGTTCTTACATGAACGACCGCCGCAAACCAGGAAGTGAAAGAGAGAACAGAAACTAGAACACCGGAGGTGATATAGATGAAGGAATTTAATTGGTATTTACTCGTTTTTTAACAGAATCATTACACTATTCTGTCTGTCTACCTTGCAGACATTAATTTTAGGCAACATTTTTTTTCCTTTACAACTCCTTTAATTTTACCTACAGATAAGCCTTATTATAGCCTTACCTGTAGGTAAAAATTACAAATTTAAGTATGCAACCACTTTAATTAGAGGCATGGAGAATATTATGAAAATCATAATGTTTTTGGAAAATACAGAAAATACAGAAATAAATTGGATTGTATTTTTTTACACACATCAGCCAATTAATAAGATATTTATCGCACAGGGAGTAGGGGCTTATCACATGTGAGACGTTTTTACAGCTTAGTCACATAGAGGGGCCCAAAATCCAAGTGTGATCACATTTTTCGATTAACTATCATGTTTGGTCACCCTGGAGTGTCAGGACAGCAAAAACACCCACAAAATGACCACATTTTGGAAATCTGAAACCCCAAGGTATTTTTTTTAAGAGAAACGGTAAATCTTTCGAAGATTGCATTTTTCTTTGCATACTTACAAATGGAGGGAGACAACAGAAGGGGAGAGAAAATTACCCCATGGAGGGGAAATTCACTCCTGTAAGATGTATCACGGGGAAAAGGTGTCCCCACTGAAGCTTTATCACCAATCTTTGTTTCCACGACAACCCAAAATTTCCAAAATACAATAGTCACAGGGACAAAAAGTGAGGTGAAATCTTCTGAACAGAGGCACAGACAGCAAAACAAGCATTACAGGGGTGTTAACTCTTCCCTATGCTATATATCCAAAACTTAAAAAAAAAAAATTTGGGCTGGAGTTACACTTAAAAAATGTACCTTCTACATCTTGCATACAAAATAAACCTACATAACCTATCTTGTTTGTAACCTGCCTGTATAGTCACACTTAGACTTACACCACAAAACACATTCTGCTAGTCCTACTGAGTACGGCGATACAACATATATGAGACTTTTTCCATAGAATAGCCGCATAGAGGGGCCCAAAATCCAAAGAGTGCATTCAGGCTTTCAAGAGGCATAAATTAGGCATCTAATTTCCTGACTACCTATCACATGTTTGGAGGCCCTTAAGCACCAGGACAGCAAAAACACTCATAGAATAACTATATTTTAGACAGTAAACCCCCCAATGTATTTTTAAGAAGCATAGTGAGTTTTTTTTTTTTTAAGTTTACAGATTTTTATTGAAATTTTTGCGATAACAAAAGGATAAAAGACAATGACACACGAGAGTACAGAGCCGTGTCAATTCAGTATAGTTGTGACATTTCATAAACCATGTTTGAAAAAGAAAACAGACAAATCAAAAATGTAAATCAGTACTGTAAAATGCTACTTACTCAGCACAACAAAGAACTGATCTTGCATTAATGTCTGATGTGTTTGCAGTACCTGCAGATAATGTGAACACTCCTCCGATGAGAAGGTCACCCTCCCGATATAATATAATTTCATCATCTGGGTAACCCAACTGGAAATCCTTTATTGGTGGTGAACGCTGAGCCTTGTTTATGAATAATGTCATCCACAAAACAATCCAAAAGAGCCAGACTTTATAGAAGTTCAATAAAAAGGGACTTTTGATGCTTATATACATATAAAATAACAAACAATTCTTCATATGATACATCATAGATGTAAAGAGTTCTGTGATGCAGCACTTAACATTATTCAGTAACATCTTTACAGTATGTTAGTGATAATGTGATCATCTCTTCTCTCCCCTCTTTTTATACACTTCAGTGTGATAGATTTCTCATTGTCTGAATATGATTCTTTCTGCATCTATTGTTTTGGTTGCCAAATGCATACTTCTAAATCAGTTTTTTTTACAAATATACTGTATTTACAAGTTTGACTTTTTTTTAACAAAGCCAATACATTTTTATAAATATACAAATGGATTTCTTGTGTTAGTTAGTTATACTTCAATTATTTAATGCCCAGTGTCTATAAAGCTTATGTGTGGATTTTGTATGCATTGGAGCTGATTTACTAAAGGAGTAGAGCCTGTTCACTTTGTTTAATTTTCTCTTACCTCACAATTGTTTTATTTTATTTTTAAATAATAATTTCTATTGAATTTCCTTACATAGGAAAGATAAGTAAACAATATCTGTCATGCATGGGTTATAGCATAAACGTTTACATGCACAATCCACATGACAGAACAATCAAAAACAAGTGTAAAATTGTGCAATCAGCTCTGAGTGCTAGGTATATTTATTTTATTTATTTATTAAAATGCTTATTGAGAGCGCAGTCTTTACCCAAAGGCCTTGATTCGCTCATAGAACCAACATATCCATATACAGAAAAAGATCTCTCATTCTAGTAGACAGAAACAATCATAGGTATAGGTTGAGAGTGTTGTTCAGCACCCCCAGACACCCCAATTGGGAGAAAACTATGTCATGGGGTTGGGAGGGGAGCATGATTTTTGTCTTGGTTATAGACAGATTATCTGGATTTTCTCAATATATATACAAGAAAAGGAAGGGTACAACTTGATAGATGTAGGTTAGGGATGGGCCAAACGACCCCCTATTTGGTTCGCACCAGAAATTTCTAACCTCGGGAAAGTTCGGAACCGAATAACGAACCCCATTGAGGTCTATGGGACCCGAACCTGAAAAATCAAAAGTGCCCATTTAGAAGGCTTATATGCAAGTAATTAGGCATACAATGGTCATGGGGTAATGCCCTGGGAGACATGTATCAATAAAAAAAGTTTGTAAAAAGTTACTTTTTTAAATGAACAGTGATTTACTGATGCTTAAAGTGACTGAGGGGTCCCCTTAGTCCACCTGTAAAGTGGCACATCTGTACTGTGTATAGAACCTCCCGCAGCAATAAATGCAATTATAAAGCCCAAAAAGTAGGATTTTTAATAACAGCTTACCTGTAAAATCCTTTTCTTTGAGTATACCACGGGACACAGAGCCTTAGGCCTCGTACACACGATAGGATAGCCAGAGGACAATGGTCTGAAGGACCGTTGTCTTAGGTTAACCGATGAAGCTGACTGATGGCCCGTCACGCCTACACACCATAGGTTAAATTACAGATCGTGTCAGAACGCGGTGACGTAAAACACAATGACGTGCTGAGAAAAACGAAGTACAATGCTTCCAAGCATACGACGACTTGATTCTGAGCATGCGCGGGTTTTTAACCGTAGCTTTTGCATACTAACGATCGGTTTTGACCTATCGGTTAGGCGTCCATCGGTTAAATTTTAAAGCAAGTTTCTATTTTTTTAACCGAAGGTTAAATAACCTATGGGGTCCTTCAGACCGTTGTCCTCTGGCTATCCTATCGTGTGTACAAAGCCTTTGTCATTACATAGTGGGTTGTGTGGTCACCAGAGGTAATTGGACACTGGCACAACCAATAAGAACAAGTTCCCCTCTATATAACCCCTCCCATACAGGAAGTACCTTAGTTTTTGTAGCAAAGCAGTAAGGATCCCACAGCAGGAGGGGACCTCTGTGTCCCGTGGTGTACTCAAAGAAAAGGATTTTACAGGTAAGCTATTATTAAAAATCCTACTTTCTTTATCGTACACCACGGGACACAGAGCCTTAGTCATTACATAGTGGGACGTCCCAGAGCAAAGCTCAATATGAAGGATGGGAGACACAGATCAATCAGGCCGCCAAGGGACAAGAAACCCTAGACTGCTGCCTGCAGCACACTACGTCCGAATGCAGAATCCTCATGTCCTTTTACATCTATTTGATAGAATTTGGTAAATGTATGGACTGAAGACCAAGTTGCAGCTTCACAGATTTGAGCCATCAAAGCTTGGTGATGCACTGCCCATGAAGCACTTATTGCCCTGGTCGAGTGCCCCTTAACAGGAAAAGGAGGAACCTAATTTCTTAACCTCCCTGGCGGTATGAATCTTTCAGAAAAAAGATGCTGAAAGCGGTACCATTATTTGCAAGGAAATTTGGCGTTTAATATATTGTAGGTCTGTAATTTTTAGGAATAACTCACTTAAATCTGACCAAACAAGAGACTAGTAGGCATCCCGGGTATGACATTTTTTTTAAAACAAATTTATAAATTATAATATAATAAATAATTATAAATAATTATAACAAGTAATAATATATTTATAATAAAAGTTATTCAATAATGTAATCAACTCAAAATCACTGAAATTTGCTCAGTTGCAGAATTGTCGCTGTCATTACTTTTATTTTTTTATGACGAATTTCCCCACAAATCGCTATCGCACAATTCTGCAAGTGATTATAATTTATTATCGCTGTTTTCTAGCTGCTCTAAAACTATTTTTGACATAAAGGGACACTTTGGTTGCTATGGACAATCTACAGTTTGCAGGCAGAAAGAACAGTTTTTATTATATAAAAGAACATGTAGGGCACTGGGCAGACCACTAGGGACAAGGGGGGTGTGTATTTTTTACATACGGTACTGTAATCTATAAGATTACAGTATACTGTATGTAATGTGTTTGTTTACGTTTTTGAATTTGGCGCCGTTCTCCGCTCCCGTGCGTCGTAACGTCACAGGGAACGGAGATCGGCGGCACAGGAGGACACTGTGTGAATCGAGCGAGGTCCCACTCGCTCACACAGCGCGTTGGCATCGCTGGATCCAGGGACAAGGTAAGTAACTTTGTCTGCTGCTGCAGCGAGGCAAGCCCAAGTCTGACTCGGGGTTACCGCTTTGGTATGAAAATCTCACCCTGAGTCAGACTCGGGAATACCGCCAGGGGGGTTAAATCATAGGCTTGAACAATTACTTGTTGATTCCACCTAGCAATAGTGGATTTCGATGCCGGCTGGCCCTCCTTGGGACCATCTCGCACAATGAACAAAACATCTGTTTTACATATCTCAGCCGTTGCCTGCAGATAAACTTTTACTGCTCTCACTAAATCTAGAGAGTGCAATAACTTCTCCCCCGCTGTCCGCAGTTCAGGAAAAAAGGTAGGCAAAACAATGTCTTGATTTAAATAAAATGCCGACACCACCTTGGGAAGAAAGGTAGGATGAGGGCGTGGTACAATTTTGTCTTTGTGGCAAATTAAATAAGGTTCTTTACCAGAAAGAGCTGCTAACTCCAATACTCTTCCAGCAGAAGAGATAGCAATCAAAAAGGCCAATTTCCTTCTCAAAAGAATCAAAGGAATATGGCGGATAGGTTCAAAAGGTTGCTTTTGCAAAACTGATAATACTAAGTTTAAATCCCAGGGGCACAAGGGCGACTTGACTGGCAGATTTATCCGCAGTACTACCTGAATGAATGCCCGGACTAGGGAATGAGATACCCACGGTCTCTGAAAAAAGACTGATATAGCCGATATTTGACCCTTGATGATACTCAGGGCTAATTTCATATCCACTTCTAATTGGTAAAAAGCGAGAATCCTACTTATAGCATTCTTTAGAGGATTCCACCCTCTGGATTCACACCAGGAAACATACGCCTTTCAGACTCTAGTAGATTAGTCTGGAAGCTGGCTTTCTAGCATTAATGAGTGTAGAAAGAACTGGACCCGAAAGCCCTTGTTTCTTCAAAATGTGGGTCTCAGTAGCCAGACCGTCAAATTTAGCTTCTGTAAGGAAGGGTGGAACACTGGACTCTGTGACACCAGATTGTGACGGAACGGAAGCACCCAAGGTCTTCCTACCGCCATTTTTATGATCTCGGAGTACCAAGACCTCCTGGGCCAATTTGGGGCCACTAGGAGTACTGGTATTCCCTCTTTCTTGATCCTGCCCAGCAATCTCTGTAAGAGAGTGTAACAGTCAGGGGTTAACACCGTTCACGATCTTCCATTCCACCAACCACGACAGCTTATCCGACAATCCAGCAGACAGGACCCATTCCATTCCCCAGAATAAACGAGTCAAGCTCTGTTCTCTAAGTCAAACGAATGAATACTTTAATGGTACACTCATCTTGTTATATACAGTTACAAGCATGTTACAGGGACAATGAAACTCTCCACCCAAAACATCACACAATGGGCCCTTAACGAGTTCCCCCCTCCATCCACATCCCAGACAGACATTCGGGCACCGCATCTGGAGGAGTTAATTACTACAGCTGACAAGTCACATTCTTTTAGTAAACATAATTGACATGCTAATCCACCAAACCTGAGAAGTCAGACATCTGACCTTTCAGACTGCCAACACATATCTATCATCAATAGAACTTCCACACAATACAGTGTCATTAGCATCCACAACGAAATATCTTAGGAGCAGACCTAATTAGCACAATGGACACAGAATGCAATCACAGCAAGACACTTAAACTTTCCATAATAGGCAGCCAGACTGGCTACCAAGCTTCAATTCACATCACCACAGTAGCATACTTAATTAGCATCTCAACAGTCTATGTCACACATTGAATGAGACATTCTGATTGACCTGTTGGGGGTCAGAATAACCAACCTGTAATATTCCAAGAACCTGCAATACATGAATTATCATTAATGTCGCATCTCATGTAATTCGAGATATCAGTTCTCAGTCATCCTATGCCCAAAAGGGATATAGGATGACCCTAGACCCAAGAGTCATTAGTGAAGCTGGCACAGGAGTACCCCCCATCCTTCAAAAGTCTCTGTGTGTCACAGGCCATTCCGTTACAGAGAGGGATCGGGGGGAATGAATAGATCAGTGAAAACTGATTCCAAGGAATTGTCAGAGCATCCATTCCGTAGGCCATCAGATCTTTCGTCCTGGACACAAAGTTGTCCAACTTTTTGTTGAGCCTGGAAGCTAGCAGGTCTACATCTGAGGTCCCCCATCTCTGGCATATTGCCTGAAAGACATCGGGGTGGAGAGACCACTCTCCTGGTGACAGTTGCTGCCGACTTAGATAGTCCGCTTGCCAGTTTTCTACCCCTCGAATGAAGATTGCAGAAAGACAAGGAACATGTTTTTCAGCCCATATCAAAATCCAATTCACTTCTTTTTAAGCATCCCGACTCTGGGTGCCTCCTTGGTGATTGATATAAGCTACTGCAGTAGCATTGTCAGATTGAAACCGAACCGGGTGGCCCTGTAACCTGTGTGTCCAGGTTCTGAGGGCTAAGTATACTGCCTGAATTTCCAGTATATTGATGGGCAGGCTCTCCTCGGTTTTGGTCCAGGTACCCTGGGCTGAAGCTTCTTCTAGTACTGCTCCCCAGCCCAACAGGCTGGCATCTGTTGACACCGCCTTCCAGATGACTGGGAGAAAGAACCTTCCTTTCTGAAAGTTTTTGGTCTTTAACCACCAACTGAAGCTTTGGCGCAACGGAGGAGACAGGCGCATGGGTAAATCCAGAGCTTGGTTTTCCTGTTCCAGGCAGCCAGAATGCCGCCCAACAGTAGTCTTGAATGAAACTAGGCGAAAGGAACAGCCTCGAAGGAGGCCACCATCTTCCCTAATAGCCTCATGCAAAGGCGAATTGATGGTCCCTTCTTCGTCCTGACTTTGTGGGTCAATTCTCTTAGGGACTTGATCTTTGGCTCTGGCAGAAATACCATGCTTTGGGCTGTGTCTATGATCATGCCCAAATACTCTACCCTTCTTAGGGCTTGTAGAGAGGACTTCTGTAAGTTTATGATCCATTTAAAATGCTCCAGGTAATTCACTGTATTAAGCACCAGGTGATCTAGTCCTGCCACTGACTGATCTATCACAAGTAGATCGTCTAGGTAGGCTGTCACCGTTATGCCCTGTGCTCTCAAGTTTGCCAACAGTGGGGCCAGAACTTTTGTAAACACCCGGGGTACAGTGGCCAAACCAAAAGGCAGAGCCACAAACTGAAAGTGGCGATGCTCTACCGCCAACCTTAGGAACTTTTGGTGAGGGGGATAAATAGGCACATGTAAATAGGCATCCTTGATGCATATAGATGCCAAATACTCCCCCTCTTGTAGGGTGGCGACCACGGACCGAATGGTTTCCATTCGGAAATGGCGAATGTTCAGAAACTGGTTTAGATCCTTTAGGTCCAGAATGGGTCTGACGTCTCCATTTGGTTTTGGAACCACAGAGGTTTTTTAATAAAACCGTACACCTTGCTCCTTTAGGGGGACTTCCTTGATTACCCATTGAGACAGCAAATGATTCAAAGCTCGAAAGAAGAAATCTTTTTTCTGGATCTTTGGGGGCCCCTGAACTTCAGAACCAATAGGGTGGGGTCTCTCTCGAAATTCCAACTTGTACTAAGGTACTATGAACTGGATATACTCGTGTGATAGTTAAGCCTTTTACATACAGTATGCAACTAATCACTCAGCTTCATGCCCAGTGGGTATCCTCTCTTGGAGATGTCCAGATAACCAACCATATAGAGACCTTACATGCCATTTGTAAGCCGCTGTGTTCCCAATCAGGGGAAAGCTGCAGGTTAGAGAGGCTTTACATGTGCTTCTGCCTGCTTGAAAATGCAGTGGACGCTCGCGACCCTCCCCTTCCTCCTTGCCGCCATAAAGCATGCCCCGTGTGCGCAAGCGGCCTAGGGGGGTATGGCGGTCTCCTGAGAGGCAGAAGGATCTCCTGCATCATGGCAGTGAGGAAAGGACCTGGTCGCTATCCATGGCAGAGCTCTGCAGCGGAGAAGTGTGCTGTCTGAAATGACCTAACACTGTCTGGAGCTCTGGTGAGTAAAACTCAACTCTTTACTCCCTCTAATGGCGTAATTAGAGAAGACACCCACTCACAGGGAAGAAAGTCTTTAATGTATACTTAATACCTTTTTTCCTGCTTACCTTATCCCTGCCGCAGGTTTGCTGAAAATCATACAAAAAAACAATCTTCATCCATCACGGCGGGCATGTGTGCCAACCTTCAGGGATATGGATTCCTACTTAAAGGATGCCTCGTTCCTGGGCCTTGTAAAAGACTCTGACAGGACTTTTAGCGTTTGTAAAGAAGCGAAAGTGCTGGACCCTAGAGCCCAGTCCTCCAAAGAGAGACATTACAGGCGACATCTCGTGCGAGAGGTCCGGATACCATCCAATTGTGGCGTAATAATTTAAGCGTCTTGGACAGGGCCATTTTAAAAGGCATCATGGCCCCCTGGGCAAAGTAATGCTCTGGGGCCCCTACAAAGGAGACAGTGCAGGTAAACAGACATCAAGTAGATAGGAGGAAGACAAACAGAGCTTCCCCTTTTGGGTGGAGCTCCGCATTAACTTCATGAACAATCATTCTGTACAGCAAAGAAACAGTGGGAAAATACTACAAACATAAAAGTAACAAAGCTGTCCTGTGCATATAATATATCTGCTAGATTGATGTCTCCCCAGCACTCTGACCCCTCTACACCCCAGATATCTCCTAGCACTCTGACCCCTCTACACCCCAGATATCCCCCCAGCATTCTGACCGCTCTACACCCCAGCTATCACCTCAGCACTCTGACCCCTCTACACCCCAGATATCACCTCAGCACTCTGATCCCTCTACACTCCAGATATCCCCCCAGCACTCTGACCTCTCTACACCCCAGATATCCCCCCAGCACTTTGACCCCTCTACACCCCAGATATCAACCCAGCACTCTGACCCCTCTACACCCCAGATATCCCCCAGCACTGTAACCATATACCATAAGATACCCCTTGGGTTGTGACCCCACTACATCCCTGATACCCCCTACACTGTGGCCTCTCTACATCCCTGATACCTATAGCACTATAGCCACCCAAACCACCCCAAGCATTGCTACCCCCTATACACCCCAGATCCCCCATCAGCATTGTTTTTCCCCATACACCCTTGATATCCCCCAGCACCATTATTCCATCCATGTGGAGATACAGTGCATGTCAACTTTTGGCTCTGTGCCCACCTCCAGCACTGTACTCGCCTATGCCAATCAAGCAGGAAGAAGGAGGGGCGGAGGAGGGAGCATTCCTCCAAGCATTCAAAGCCTTTCTGTGCAAACAGTGCTGGACAGCTGGGCTCACCATGACATCATCCACAATGCTTCTTCCGCAGGTGGGCTCTCAGTGCTGCCGACTCAGCAGCTCCCGCTCCAGCTCCTACCCCGCAGCCTTTGCATCCCGAGCATTCAAGCTGCATGGGGTGGGGTCAGAGCATCACTGGCGCTCTGGCCCTGCCCCTCCCTGCTGGCTGTGAAATAATAGGTATCTTTATCCACAGCCCGGTGCACCGCTCCCAGCCTGCCTCCAGGGCCACCATTAGGGGGTACAGGCCTTACACCTGTAAGGGGCCCGATGGTCCCCAGGGGCCCGGATGGCCCCCTCCTGTTTTTCTTTTTATTTATTTGCATTACACCTATAAGGGGCCCAATGGTCCTCAGGGCCCCTTACAGGCCCGGCTAGCCCCCTTCCCATTTTTTTTTTTGCATTACACCTGTAAGGGGCCCAATGGTCCCCAGGGCCCTTTACAGGCCCGGCCAGCCACCCACCCGTTTTTTGCTTTTTTTTTTTTTTGCATTACACCTGTAAGGGGCCCGCCCCCCCCCCCCGCTTATTATCTTACGTCAGGAGAGAAGAGATTACACTTGTTTTTTTTTGTCAGCACCCCCTGGTTCTCTGCTCCCTGTGTAAGGGGCCCCAAAATTTGTGATTGCTGCCCTGCCTGCCTCCCCTGTGTATCCATGTATCCATTACACTCAGTGCCATCATGGGGTCCCCAATTTTGGGGCAGCATGGGCTCGAGGACCAGCTGCTTTGGGGAAAGTGCAGGGGCCCCCATGCAGCTGGGGCCCCTGGGCAGTGCCCAGGTGTGCCCTCTCATTAAGACAGCCCTGGTCTTGGATGGACCCAAAGTATAGCTCGATTTTCCCCCAGGGGCCTCTATGGCAGAGCTTCCTTTAGAACTATCCTAATTGCGTCCAATCTTTTTAGACACTGGCGAAAAAAACAAGATACTTCCTTTATGGGAGGGGTTATATGAAGGGGAACTTGTTCTCATTGGTTGTGTCAGTGTCCATGACTAATGCTGCATACACACAACCGTTTTTCGGGTTGTAAAAAATTACGTTTTTAATGGTCTAGAAAAAACAAAGTTTTTTTCAACCCGATCATTAAAACGGCCTTGCCTACACATGATCGTGAAAAAAAAATGCTCTAGCAAAGCGCGGTGACGTACAACACGTACGACGGCACTATAAAGGGGAAGTTCCATTCGGATGGCACCAGCCTTTGGGCTGCTTTAGCTGATTTTGTGTTAGTAAAAGACAATTTGCGCTTTACAGTCTGTTACAGCGTGATGAATGTGCTTACTCCATTACGAACGCTAGTTTTACCAGAACAAGCGCTCCCGTCTCTTAACTGGCTTCTGAGCATGCACGTTTTTTTACTTCGTTAAAGCCCACACACGACCATTTTTTACAACCTTAAAAACGACAACGTTAAAAACGTTGTGAAAAAATAGAGCATGTTCGACATTTTTAATGCCCATTTTTTAGATCGTGAAAAATGCACACACACGATCGTTTTTAATGACATAAAAAAAATGTCATTTTTTAGAACCCAAAAAATGGTCGTGTGTACGCTTTTTTTTTTTTTTTGGATAAATTCTGGTGTCTCTACCACAGACTTTGGATTTCTACTTCTGTAACGGGTGTTGAAAAATTGATCTTTGGGTGCCGGTGGCGCCTTCACACCATAACCCTATAGAGCTACACTTGATGAAAGCAAGAATTGGCCTTGCTGTCAAAAAATGGTAATGATATGACCCTGTCAAACAGGAGCCAACTTTTTTTTTATTTTGGTGCTAATTGTGCCTACACCAAAAACATTCTTCCACATGAAATCAACACCCACAACACTAGACAGCCTAGAAGTCCTGCAGAGATTCCACATTCCAAAAACACTACATCGGCATCAGGGGCTTCATAGATGCTGGTTAATCAAGAACTGATTCATTTTGATATAAGGCATATGAACATTCTATAAGAAAAACCCATCAGCAGCACTGAATGCCTGTTCAGAAAGCATGCTGGGTGCAGGGCAGCCCAGCAGCTCAATAGCATACTGGGCAAGTTCTGGCCAGCTTTCTATTCTCATGACCCAGTAAGCCAGTGGGTCGTCAAATTTAAAGCTCTCCATCTCTGTTTTTGCTCCTAGATAATCGTCTACCATGTGATGCAGATGCTGCTGATGGGATGTGGAAGCAGACAGCCCTGGGTGGTGAGGTCTAAAAAAAATCAGAAATCCATCACTTAGGCAGCCGCCTTCTCCACCACTCCTCTCTTGACCAACAGAAGCCACAAAACTACATTTTCCACTACACTGTAAACTCCCAGAGTTAGGAAAAGCATTCAATAAACTTCTCAATAAGGTGTCCTCAAGAGATTTCATTCCCGCACTCTCTGTGGGGACGGGATGGGTTATGAGACTTTTCCCTTATAACGGTGGTCAAGGAGGGTTGGCAACCAATAGTGATCCCTTTTCTTTATGCCTCATATTTTTGGGTCTTTTCGCAGGCTTTGAAGCATGAGGGAGCCCATGGGAAGCAGACTCCTTGGGGCCACTGAGGATTATAATATCTAGAACTGCTTCCTCTCAGCCATGTACTACTCCCAAGGGTTCTGAGGATAGACAACCATCTCTTACTGCTTCAATGCCTCCAAAACTGCCAGAAACTGCCAGAATGCTCCTCCTGCTCCTCTCTCTCATTGTGTGCATAGGAACAATGGTGTCTGCATAAAGTGGGCCTTGAGAGGAAAAGAAGTCCTAATCGTCCTGCTGCTCTGCCTCGAGTGCCCTGTCCATAATGCCACGTCTGCTCCAGCAGGAACACAACAGGGATTTTGTCACTGATGCATGCATTGTCACGGCTCACCATCTCACCATGGTCTCCTCAAATGGTGACAGTGCAGTGCATGCATTCTTTATGAGCAGCCATTGGCTTGGGTAAAAAAGCTGAGCCGGCCTGACACTGTCATTGTTCCATACTCACACAGGTACTCATTGATGGCCCTCTGCTGCATGTTTAGCCACTGCAGCATTGCCAAAGTTAAGTTCCACCTGGTGGACATGTCACAAATCAGGCAGTTTATGGGTAGGTGGAATTCCTGCTGAATTTCAGCCAACCGAGCACTGGCTGTGCATGACCGCCAGTGCATAATCGCCTGAAGTGGCTACAGACTCTTCTGGCCTGCTTTAGTAGATCTTCCAAACCTGGGTACCTATTTAAGAAAATGCTGCACCACAAAATTTAAACAAAATGGTGTCAACTTTCCCTGTCTAAGGGCGGACAGGAGGTTTGTGCCATTATCACACACCACCATTCCTGGCTCTAGATGGTGTGGCATGAACCACCTCTGGGCCTGTCCCTGCAGAGCTGCAAGAATCTCTTCTCTGGTGTGGTTACTGTCCCCTACACAGACCAGCTGAAGCACTGCATGGCACCTTTTAGCCTGACTCATTGAATAGCCCTTTGAATGCTTAGGGGGTACTTGAGGTTCATAGGACATAGAATTCAGCAGAGGAGGACATGGAGGAGGAGATAGAGGAGGAGGGGGTAGAGCTGACAAATCCTGCATCATCACCAGCTATATGAAGATGTGGGGGGCACAACAAACTGCAGTACTGAGCCCTGTCCTGCATCCTTCTGAGTTGCAATCAGAGCTACCCTGTGTGCTGTGAAGGAAATATATCGTCCCTGCCCATGCTTTCTGGACCATGTGTCAGCAGTAATGTGGACTTTGCAGCTGACTGCCTTGCCCAACGATACCACACTATTGCCTTCCACGTGGTGGTAGAAAGCTGGAATGGCCTTACGTGAAAGAAATAGCGACTGGGAATCTGCTATTGTGGTACAGCATATTCTGTAAATTCACAAAACTGGGCATAATCCAGCATACAGAAAGGCAGAAGTTGGAGAGCCAGCAGCTTTGACAAACTTGCATTTAGACACTGAGCATGTGAGTGGCAGGGACTGTATTTTTTTTCTGCTGCAGCAGGTGGGGCAGAGAAACTTGCCGGCTATAGTCTACAGCTGGTGTTGTGCTGCTGGCAGATGTGCTGCAAGGCCCCATGACACCCGGCACTATACCATCATCCCTGTCAGTGGAGGCTGCTGAGAGGTCATGAGGTATAGCAGGGACAGAATGAGGTGAGTAAGAACAGAGGGACAGATTTGTGACCCTTTTGTGTGGCTTTCAGGTTCTCTTGCCAACGGGCTGAGTGGTGGGAGGTTAAATGCCTTGTCAAGCATGTGGTACCCAAACGGTTGGTGTTTTTGCCAAGCTAGATGTGCTTGAGACAAAGTTTGCAAATATCAACAGTGCGACCGGCTGCACATATACTAAAAAAGGCCCAGACAGCTGAGCTGTGGGAAGTGGCCTGGGAGATACAAGGTTGAGGGATCATCATCAGCATTCAAACTTTACAAAGAATGCAACAAGAAATGTAAGGGTGCAATTAGGGCGGCTAAGATAGAACACGAAAGACACATAGCGGAGGAGAGCAATAAAAGTCCCAAGAAATTCTTTAAGTATGTAAACAGTAAAAGAGGGAGGACAGACCATATTGGTCCCATAAAGAATGGGGAAGGGAATCTGGTTACAAAAGATGGTGAGATGACGAGGGAATCGGGGGGCTTCAGTAACCAAAACTGCATTGTTTATCCTTACTGTGGCACATCACATAAAGCACCCTCATGGCTAACAGAGACAGAATTAGAAAAAGACTTGAAAAACTTAACATTAATAAGTCACTGGGACCAGGTGACTTGCACCCAAGGGGCCTTAGGGAACTCAGTCAAGTAATTGCCAGACCATTGTTCCTAATTTTTACTGACAGTCCACTGACTGAAATGGTACCAGCTGATTGGAGAAAATCCAATGTAGCACCGATGTTTAAAAAAGGGCCAAAATACATCCCTGGAAATTACAGACCAGTTAGCCTAACATCAATAGTATGCAAGCTCTTGGAGGGGATGATAAGGGACTGTATACAATATTTTTGTAATGAAAACTGTAGCATTAGCAGTAATCAGCATTGATTCATGAAGAATCGTTCTTGCCAAACCAATCTTTGAACCTTCTTTGAGGAGGTGATCTGCTATCTAGATAAAGGAAGGCCCATAGATGTGGTGTATCTGGATTTTGCAAAAGCATTTGACACAGTTCCCCATAAACGTTTACTGTACAAAGGAAGGTTCGTTGACATGGACCATAGGGTGAGTACATGGATTAAAAACTGGCTACAAGGGCGAGTTAAGAGGGTAGTGATAAATGGGGAGTACTCAGAATGGTCAGGGGTGGAAAGTGGGGTCCCCCAGGGTCCTATTTAATTTGTTCATAAATGACCTGGAAGATGGGGTAAACATTTCATTCAAACAAATTAATGGGTGGGCAACTACATGGTTTAATGTGGAAAATTTTAAAATAATGCATTTGGGTGGCAAAAATATGAATGCAATTTACTCACTGGGGTGAGAACCTCTGGGGGAATCGAGGATGGAAAAGGACCTGGGGAACCAGAGAGAATAAGTTCAGTGCTTGCAACTTTTCCTCATAACTAATATCCTCCAGACCCCTTATTAACTTTGTTGCCCTTCTTTGTACTCGCTCCATTTCCAGTACATCCTTCCTGAGGACTGGTGTCCAGAACTGGACAGCATACTCTAGGTGCGGCCGGACCAGAGTCTTGTGGAGCCTATCATCTACTAGGACCCCCAGGTCTTTTTTCATCCTAGATTCCCTCAGAGGTTCTCCCCCCAGTGTATAGATTGCGTTCATATTTTTGCCACCCAAATGCATTATTTTGCATTTTTCTACATTTAATCTTATTTGCCATGTAGTTGCCCACCCCATTAATTTGTTTAGATCTTTTTGCAGGGTTTACACATCCTGCGGAGAAGTTATTGCCCTACTTAGCTTAGTATCTTCCGCAAATACAAAGATTGAACTGTTTACCCCATCCTCCAGGTCGTTTATGAACAAATTGAATAGTATTGATCCAAGTACAGAACCCTGGGGGACCCCACTACCCACCCCTGACCATTCCGAGTACTCCCCATTTATCACCACCCTCTGAACTTGCCCTTGTAGCCAGTTTTCAATCCATGCACCTACCCTATGGTCCATGCCAATGGACCTTATTTTGTACAGTAAAAGTTTATGGGGAACTGTGTCAAATGCTTTTGCAAAATCCAGATACACCACGTCTACGGGCCTTCCTTTATCTAGGTGGCAACTCACCTCCTCATAGAAGGTTAATAGATTGGATTGACAAGAATGATTTTTCTTGAATCCATGCTGATTACTGCTAATGATACAATTCTCATTACTAAAATCTTTTATATAGTCCCTTATCATCCCCTCCAAGAGCTTGCATACTATTGATGTTAGGCTAGGCCCTTTTTAAATATTGGTGCTAGATTGGCTTTTCTCCAATCAGCTGATACCATTCCAGTTAGTAGACTGTCAGTAAAAAAACAATGGTCTGGCAGTTACTTTACTGAGTTCCCTAAGTATCCTCGGATACAAGTCATCTGGTCCCGGTTATTGAATAATGTTAATTTTCCAAGTCTAATTTTAATTCTGTTAACCATGGAGGTGCTTCCTGTGATGTGGCATGAGGCATGAGGATAAACACTTCAGCTTAGCTTACTGATTCCCTCGTGAAGACCGAGGAGAAGAATAAATGTAATACCTTCGGCATCTCCCCATACTTTGTAACCAGATGTCCCTCCTCATTCTTTATTGGACCAATATGGTCTGTCCTCCCTTTTATATTGTTAACATACCTAAAGAATTTCTTGGGATTTTATTTATTTTTTTCCCTCCTCCGCTATGTGTCTTTCGTGTTCTATCTTAGCCGCTCTAATTGCACCCTTACAGAAGGATCTCTGCTCCCTCCAGTGGCCAATTTGTGTTATAGCCACCTCCTGTTTGATATTACCCTGGTACAGCAATGTAGTTTGGGAATTGAAGTACAGGGAGATAAAGACTCCACTGCCCTGGTCAATTGACAGACTACAATGTCCAGAGTGCAACTGTGTGATTCCAAAATACTTTGTGCCCCACACAGCCTGCTGGGGGAAGGAATTTAAAGAGGAGGACGTCCTTGGCTCTCTCTCTCTGCACCGCTTCTCCAAGCAAGTGGGAGGCCTGTGTGAGGCTTGTCTCCTGGAGTATAGGCCTGAGAAGCCTGGGTCCTATACTCGTCTATGCGGATCGCCCCATCCTGTGAGGTGGATTCCTGACGGAGTGACCGGACCGCGTCCAAGAGCATCTGGTGACCTGTTCGATCAGCAGTGTATGACGGCCAAGTGGAAGACCGGGAACTGTCGGTGACGGAGAGGACCGAGTGTCGAAGTTTTCACTGACGGGACAATCCAGAGAGGCCAGGCCTGGTTGGGTGAGACGGACTCCTGCCCAATAATATTTGGATTACAAATTACTTAATGTGCACCACTGCATGCCGGCTAAAATATGGGCGAACTGTTGAGAACGATCGTATTGAGGTTTGGTCTGATCAACCAAACCTTCCAAGCTAGTGAAGTAAATGTTTTGAAGACTGCTTGTTTAGGAAGAGACAGTTGTTGATATACACATTTATATATATATATATATATATATATATATATATATATATATATATATATACTTTTCCATCTAAAGTATTTGATTATATTGAGTTGCACAGTGTTGCTGTTAGTGAGAGCTGGGTGAGGCCTGGTAAAGAGGTGCTTCAGTATTAGACATATCTTGCTGAAGGAATCCCTTTGTTGTGTGCTTACACGGGTCTATTTTAAGTGCTATAATAAAACCTGTATTTATTTATTATAACTATTGACTCTTAGGCCGAGTACTCACGGCAGGACATGTCCGATGAAAACGGTCTGCAGACCGTTTCCATCGGACATGTCTGGCCGGGGACTGCCCGGGGACTTCTGTTCGATGGCTATACACACCATCGAACAGAAGCCCGCGTGTAAACATTACGCGGGGCGTGTCCGCGGTGTCGCCGCGTCGATGACGCGGTGTCGCCGCGACAATGACGCGGCGACGTGGGCGGGCCGCCTTAAAAATGCTTCCACGCATGCGTCGAAGTCATTCGACGCATGCGAGGGATGCGGGCGGCAGGACATGTACGGTAGGTCTGTACAGACGACCGTACATGTCCGGGCGGACAGGTTTCCAGCGGACTGTTTTAAAACAAGTCCGGGAAACAGTTGTCCGCTGGAAACCTGTCCGATCCGTCCCAAAATGGTCCGCTCGGGCCAACACACGGCCAAACATGTCTGCTGAAACTGGTCTGCGGACCAGTTTCAGCAGACATGTTTGGTCGTGAGTACGGGGCCTCACATGGCCCTGTAAGCAGTCCACTAACTGTTTTACCTTATTTACTTTAATTGCTTGCCAAGTAAAGTTCTCTTGGTTAAGTTTAAACCTGTGTGCTGTCTATCCATTATCCTAGACTCATTACAACACAAAGGTAGTGGTTTATTTATAAATTCTACTGTGGTGTGATAGAATTGTGTTTCCCCAACAGTCAGTGGGATCCCCAATCCTTAATAATACCAGTTGTTCCAAAGGAGGGTTCAAGCCAGTTTGAGGGGTTGATAGCCAGAGTACAGATACCGAAACAAACCAGCAGCTCCTTCGGGGGTAGTGCTACATACCAATAAAATAAACTTACATGTTTGGCTGTAACATGACAAAATGTTGAAAATTTTAAGAGGTATTAATACTTTTTTAAGGCACTGTACGTTTTTGGCCATTGACGTGACCATGAGCCTAGAGCAGAAGGGATAATGCAACCAACGCAAGGCATACTGACCAAGATCCTGACCAAGTGTATGCTTTAACCTTGGTGGCAGAGAAAATGTTAAAGGAATTTTGCATTTGTATTGTTTCACTTTGAGCCTTTTTAAATGAACTGCTCCCCACCAAACCAATTTCTAAAACATTTTTCGCATTGCTACCCTCTATGGGGTTCCCTGCTACTGTTTGTTTGACAACCCCTTGTCTTTAAGCCCTGAAAATGGAGAGAATGGACTTTCAAGATTCCCTCCCTGTTGACTTCAATTACGTTTTCATTACTATTTGCATTTTGCTGATTTTTATCCACTGAACCTGATTTTGAACTGACCCCAAGGAGATTCACTCATCACTAGCCGGCAGCCACATCAGAAGAGGAGTTATGTCTGCAGTATACAGTTTCAATCACCGTATGATTTTTACAATACCCAGTAGCCATCCTTACCTAGTATATTTGGTATTTATTTAATTTGTGGTGTTTCAGTTTTTTTTTTTTTTATGTATAGAAAATTTCG
This sequence comes from Rana temporaria, assembly GCF_905171775.1. Taxonomy (NCBI): domain Eukaryota; kingdom Metazoa; phylum Chordata; class Amphibia; order Anura; family Ranidae; genus Rana; species Rana temporaria. The sequence continues at coordinate 665,368,549 of NC_053489.1, read as the reverse complement.
TTTTTCTTTACATTAAAGTATATTTTTAACTTAAGAAGCATTTTTATAAGATTTATTTCTTCGTTGGTTCATACAAACTATTATTGAGAATTGTGTTTAATGCACTAAGAAAAATGAAACTAAATACAATATATTTAACAGATTTTCTTCTTAATAGACTAGCAAAATGCAAGTATTATGAGAAAAGTAATTCTGTGTTTTTGGACTATATGTATTATTTGCGTCATACAAAAAGTTTAATGTTCTTTATTTCTAAGCAAGCCTATTTTTGTATTGAGATCGGGTCTGAACAGAATTATGTAACATTTTGGGAAAAATATACAGCCAAGAAGTCCAGAACTTGATGCCATTATAGCAAAAATCTCCACAGCCACCATGTCTTTCCCTTTAGAGCTCAGATAGGCTGGGATCATGGCAATCCAGACACTGCAGAACACCAGCATGCTGAAGGTGATGTACTTGGCCTCATTAAAACTGTCCGGTAATGTCCTGGCTAAAAAAGCTATAATTAAACTCACAGCTGCCAGAAGCCCCATATATCCCAGGACAGAGTAGAAGCCGATAACTGAACCCTCATTACACTGAATGATGATCTTTCCCTGATAAGAGTGAGTGTCCTCATCCTGGAAGGGGGGATTAGTAGACAACCAAGTGACACAGATTATTACTTGAATCAGGGAACACACAGACATGATAGAAATAGGAAATCTGGCTCCCATCCATTTTTTCCAAGAACTTCCAGGTTTGGTGGTTTTGAAAGCAACACACACCATGATACTTTTGGCAAGTAGAGATGAAATAGCAACTGAGAAGATGACACCAAAAGAGGTTACACAAAGCATGCAGGTTACATCTACTGGACGGCCGAGAAACAAGAAGACACAGAGGAAGCTCAGCATGATGGAGACCAGGAGAAGATAGCTCAGGTTCTGGTTATTAGCTTTAACAATGGGTGTGTCCTGGTAATGTATAAATATCCTCAATATTAAACCATTTAGAAGACAACAGAAGATGGAGACAGCTGAAAATACTGCAACAATTGAATCATCAGTGTAGGAGAGAAATTCCACCAATTTTGGAATACACCGATCCTTCGTCTCATTTGGCCATTCATCATCAGGACATTTCATGCAGTTTTCACTGTCTGCAGGAAGGAAAATACAAACATAATGAGCATCTGTGTCAAGGTTTCTGAAGAGACTCTATCACCACACATCACTTTTATTTGTAAACGTTAGCAGTGGTAGATGGTACAATCTACTGTACTTTCAATCTGCAACAAAGATTTTTTAAAGCAGTATTGGACTTACAAAGAAATCTACTATATTACAGCTTACTGATCCTTTAATGCGGCTGAATTTGTTTTCCATTACTTTTATTTGATGGTCAGTACAGAAACACAGGGCCTGATTCTCAAAAGAGATACGCAGACTTAACTGCTGTTCAGCCTGCGTATCCCTGTGCCTAACTTTGGAAACGATTCTCAAAAGGCTTTTTCCAAAGTTAGGCAGAAAATCTGACATGTGTAAGACACTTACACGGTCAGATTTTAGGATGCAGTACCGCATCCGCCACTGGGGGCATTTCTCATTGAAATGCAGCTTTGCGTATGCAAATGAGGACTTAAGCAGATTTTCAAAGCATTTCAGCACTGTGATTTCTGTGTAAGTTCCGAATTTGCCTGCGCAAAACTAGGGCTGGTTTTATAATGTGGAAAGTTAGTCACACATTGTAAAGGCCCATTCCAGCGACGGCATTTGGTATGCATTCCTGAGGGAGAACTCCACGGCAATTTTTAAATTCAAAACCGCCATGGGTTCCCCCCCAGGAGCATACCAGGCCCTTAGGTCTGGTATGGGTTGTAAGGAGACCCCCCTCCGCCGAAAATTCGACGTAGGGGGTCCCCCTACAATCCATACCAGACCCGTATCCAAAACACGCTACCCGGCCGGTCAGGAATGGGAGTGGGGACGAGCGAGCGTCCCCCCCCCTCCTGAGCCGTGCCAGGCCGCATGCCCTCAACATGGGGGGGTTGGGTGCTCTGGGGCAGGGGGGCGCACTGCGGGCCCCCCCACCCCAGAGCACCCTGTCCCCATGTCGATGAGGACAGGACCTCTTCCCGACAACCCTTGCCATTGGTTGTCGGGGTCTGCGGGCGGGGGCTTATCGGAATCTGGGAGTCCCCTTTAATAAGGGGGCCCCCAGATACCGGCCCCCCACCCTAAGTGAACGGATATGGGGTACATCGTACCCCTATCCATTCACCTGGAGGCAAAAAGTAAAAGTTAGTAAACACACAACACAAGGCTTTTTAAAATAATTTATTATTCTGCTCCGGATGCCCCCCCTGTCTTCGTTATTAGCTCAATTACCAGGGGGGGCTTCTTCTTCCACTCTCCGGGGGTCTTCTCCGCTCTCCGGGGGGGGTTTCTTCTTCCGCTCTCCGGGGGGGGGCTTCTCCGGACTCCGGGGGGCTTCTTCCATCTTCTCCCCTCTTCCGCTGTTGACTCGGCGAACCCCGGTTCTTCTGCAGCTCTCCGGTGCCTTCTTCTTCAGCGCTGGCTGCCTGCTATGTTTGTGTGTTAGCTCAATTAGTAACAGGCAGCCGGCGCGGTCTTCTGTGACGTCAGGGTCTTCTGTTCTTCTCCCCTCTTCCGATGTTGACTCGTCGCCTGTTGTCGCTGTAATGATGGAAGCGCGCCTTGCATCCCATTTATATAGGCATCACCGTCCCATCATGCTCCGGTAGGTACCCACGTGGTGGGTGCCTACCCACGTGCACCCACCACGTGGGTACCTGCCGGAGCATGATGGGACGGTGATGCCTATATAAATGTGATGCAAGGCGCGCAGAGCGGAAGAAGAAACCCCCCCCGGAGAGCGGAGAAGACCCCCGGAGAGTGGAAGAAGAAGCCCCCCCTGGTAATTGAGCTAATAACGAAGACAGGGGGGGCATCCGGAGCAGAATAATAAATTATTTTAAAAAGCCTTGTGTTGTGTGTTTACTAACTTTTACTTTTTGCCTCCAGGTGAATGGATAGGGGTACGATATACCCCATATCCATTCACTTAGGGTGGGGGGCCGGTATCTGGGGGCCCCCTTATTAAAGGGGACTCCCAGATTCCGATAAGCCCCCGCCCGCAGACCCCGACAACCAATGGCAAGGGTTGTCGGGAAGAGGTCCTGTCCTCATCGACATGGGGACAGGGTGCTCTGGGGTGGGGGGGCCCGCAGTGCGCCCCCCTGCCCCAGAGCACCCAACCCCCCCATGTTGAGGGCATGCGGCCTGGCACGGCTCAGGAGGGGGGGGGACGCTCGCTCGTAGCGTGCTTTGGATACGGGTCTGGTATGGATTGTAGGGGGACCCCCTACGTCGAATTTTCGGCGGAGGGGGGTCTCCTTACAACCCATACCAGACCTAAGGGCCTGGTATGCTCCTGGGGGGGAACCCATGGCAGTTTTGAATTTAAAAATTGCCGTGGAGTTCTCCCTCAGGAATGCATACCAAATGCCGTCGCTGGAATGGGCCTTTACAATGTGTGACTAACTTTCCACATTATAAAACCAGCCCTAGTTTTGCGCAGGCAAATTCGGAACTTACACAGAAATCACAGTGCTGAAATGCTTTGAAAATCTGCTTAAGTCCTCATTTGCATACGCAAAGCTGCATTTCAATGAGAAATGCCCCCAGTGGCGGATGCAGTACTGCATCCTAAAATCTGACCGTGTAAGTGTCTTACACATGTCAGATTTTCTGCCTAACTTTGGAAAAAGCCTTTTGAGAATCGTTTCCAAAGTTAGGCACAGGGATACGCAGGCTGAACAGCAGTTAAGTCTGCGTATCTCTTTTGAGAATCAGGCCCTGTACAGTTCCTGTCTTATGGAGTCTTCACTCGACTGGAGGAGCAACAGGGCCAGCCATGGACAGCAGCATTGCCAATCTGGGGAAACGGTAGTGTTAGATGCAATAGCAGATTTAGATGGACTTGACTAAAGCTGGGTACACAAGAGCAAATTTTTGTTCAAATGTTGTACATAAATCAGCTGTCAGAACATTATTTTTTGCCATAATTGAGTCAACAAATTTTGCACATTTCACACTTAGAAATTAGCTTGCTTGAGAAAAATGTTCTGCATTTCTAATTTTCTCACACCTCTTGTCAAATAAAAACATTGATTTGACACCACCAATGACTAGTAAGTCAAAAGTTTGTTCTGAAATTGATAGTTTCTGAACATATACCCACAATAATGAAAACACTTTTTAACCACTTCCCGCCCGGCCTATAACAAAATGACAGCTAGGAAGTGGTTCAGTTATACTGACTGGGCGTCATATGACATTCATCAGGATAACAGCCAGAGACTCTTTACCATGGCTGATCACGATGTAAACAGGAATAGCAGTTTATCGGCTTTACATCTCTCGTGTCTGACAGACAGGATGCCACCCTAGACCACCAGGGATATGCCAATCAGTGCCCAGGCAGCTGCCAATCAGAGCCCAGAAGTGCCTTCTATCAGTGCCACCCATAAGTTCCCATCAGTGCAGCTTTTCAGTGCCCACCAGTGCCACCTATGAGTGCCCATCGTGCTGCCTATCAATTCCCATCAGTGCCATCTATCATTGCTGCCTATCAGTGCCCATCAGTGCCGCCTTATCAGTTCCATCTCATTGGTGGTACCTTATCGGTGCCCATCAGTGCAGCTCATCAGTGAAGGAGAAAACATACTTATTTACAATAATTTGTAACAAAAACAAAGAAACATTTTTTTTTCCAAATTTTCTGTATTTTTTTATTTACTTAGTAAAAAATAAAAACCGCACAGGTGATCAAATACCACCAAAATAAAGCTCTATCTATGGGAACAAAATGATAAAAATTTTGTTTGGGTACAGTGTAGCATTACTGCGCAATTGTCATTTAAAAATGACAGCACTGAGAGTTGAAAATTGGCCTGGGCAGGAAGGTGCGATGGTGCCTGGTATTGAAGTGGTTAAGCAGTTATGGAAATATCATTTATTTATTAAATTAAGGTTTTACATAAGTGAATAAAAGCTTGAACGTTGTAAGCACCCCTTTCAATGTTAAATATTAGACATGGGGCAAACGACCCCAGTTTGGTTCACAACAGAATTTTTGAACATTACAAAAGTTTGAAACTGAATAACAAGATCCATTGAAGTCTATGGGACCTGTACTGGAGAAATCAAAGTGCCCATTTAAAAGGCTTGTGTGCAAGCAATTGAGCATAAAAAGGGTATGGGGGTCCGGGTACTGCCCTGGGGGACATGTATCAATGAAAATTACGTTTTAAAAAAGCATCAGCTTAAAGTGAAATCATAAAAATGAGAAATACCAATATAAAGGAAAAATTCCTTTAAATACTGTATAGTGCCTGGGGGGTCCCTTTAGTCTGCCTGTAAAGTGGCACATACTGTATGTACCATGTATAGAACCTACTGCAGCAACAATGACATGTATAAAACCAAATAAATGACATTTTCTCTGGGCTTTGGGTATCAGTGGTGCCTTCAAACCATAACGCAATAGAGGTTAAAGCAATAATTGCCCTTGCTGTCAAAAATGTAAATGATATGCACCTGTCAAACAGGTGCGGAAAAATTGGTCCTTGGGTGTTAATTGTGCCCATGAAACCTACACCACAACATTTTTTTCACATGAAATCAACACCCACAAAGCTTACTAGACAGTCTTTCACATTCAGAAAACACTTAATCAGCGACATCAGCATCAGGGGCTTAATAGCTGCTACTAATCCCGGACTTATTCATTTTGATAAATGTCAGCCGGTCCACGGCGTCTGTGGACAGACGCTCTCTCTTATCTGTCACTAAACCTCTGCCAGCTCTGAATGCCCATTTGGAAAGCACGCTGGATGCAAGGAAGCCCAACAGCTCAATTGCATACTGGGCAAGTTCTGGCCAGTGGTCTATTCTCATCACCCAGTAACCCAGTGGATCGTCAACTGGAAATCTCTCGATGTCTGTTTTCACCCCTAGATTATGTACCATCATATGATGCAGATGCTGCCATTATAATGTGGGAGCTAACAAACCTGAGTGCCTAGGACTAAACATTTTTTTTAAAGTATCACTGAGATGGCCCCCTTCTCCACCGCTCCTTTCTTAGCCAATAAAAGCCTCAAGACTGTAACCTACCAGTCTGCAAAGGAGTTACATAAACTTCCTCAAGCAATTTCATCTTCTTCTCCCTCGGTGGGGATGGGATGAGTTCTGAAACTTTCCCCTTGTAACGGTGGTCAAGGATGGTTGCCAACAATAGTGATCCTTCTACTTGTTGCCACGTATTCTCAAGTCCTTTCACAGGCTTGGAATAAAGAGGGAGCCCATGCACTCCAAGTTTGCAGGGGCAGGAGTAGCAGACTCCTCTGAGTCACTGAGGATTACAGTATCTGGAACTGCCTCCTCCGAAACCATGTACGACTAGGTAAATTGGAACAATGTAGTGCTAATACCCGTGTAAAGATATGGAAAGAACCCACATCTAAAGATAACAAACAAAATCTACATATATTAATACATGACTAAATCTTAAAGTGTCACCACGTGACCTTACTAAACATATTAGTGTGCCAACATATAGTAAAGGCTTGCAAATAATAACAATTAATTGAGGAAATGCATAAAGTGACTGGAATCCAAACAAATGGAAATAAGGGTGACTTCACCACAGGAAAGTGCATGAAGTGACTAGAGTCCAAATAAATGTGGATAAAGATGGCTTCACCATAAGGAGATCTTGAAGATGGAACAACAGCTTGACAGAAGTGCCACCACCAATGGTAGAAAAGGGGGCTTACCAAATATAAGTGACTAGGGAAGGTATATACCACCCAAGTCACCAAAGGCTTGTATCGATCACCCTGATCTAAACAGCTGGTCCAGGATCCAAACGGCTATCGACTTGATGATCCCAAATCACAGTGTTATTGATAACTTCATAGAGGCTCGGTAACCACATGCCATGCTCCTCTGCTGCCACTTTCAGCAATGTCTCCTCTCTACTTCCTCCCAACCAAGAATGATGAGGATGCAGGGGATGAGATGCCGGATAGAGCAGGAAGTAGAGAGGAGACATTGCTGACCACACTGTTTTACTACTGAAAGGTAAGGCTGCATATGGATTACACAGCGGGAGACACATGCTGTTTTACTGCTGACTCGAGTATAAGCCGAGGGGGTAGTTTTTCAGCCTAAAAAGTGGGCTGAAAAACTTGGCTTATACTCGAGTATATACGGTAAGTATTTCATAATATGCTAGTATGTGATGCATACTAGCGCAATATGCAATTGCTTTGCAGGGTTTTTTTTTTTTTAAATCTGCGGTTTACTACCGCTTTAATATACTGAGGTCTGTAAATTTTACTACAGGGAACCCACACTTGATGTTAGCGTTGTATCTAAGTCTTTGTGTGCTCCAACGTCCGTTCTCAGCTCTGTATTCAAGCCCCCAAGTTACTTGTGTGCGCACTCAGCTTCAGTAATATATTTGCATAGTTTAACATAAATAAAGGTGCCTGCTTGTATCTGTAAATTTAAACCAGTGAAGCTGCCCCCTGTAAAGTGAAATAAATAATAATCACTTCATGTATAATATAAAGCAAGGCGCTATCACCCTTAATTACAAACCAAGTGAAAAAGAATATCAATTTAAAAAGTTATGCATGTAAATCTTGTAAATCTTCTATGTGCCCTTAATCGGTCTTCCATCTGTGAGAAAAAAAGTAAAAGGTGCTTGCGCGCCACCACACAAATATAAAAGATGAAGGTAAAAAAAACAAAAAATGCTGCTAAATCTGAATAAGTAAATAAATAATTATATACCTCAAGTGGATGTGATAAAAAATGATCAGCGCATAAATTAAATAGATCAATAATGGATGAATAAATTATACTAAAAGTGATGTATAAACTAGTGGTCAAATGCCAAAAAATACCAAAAATTCATTATGGCAAAAAAATATATACAAGAAATATATATATATATATATATATATATATATATATATATATATATACATATATATATATATATATTGTGAACTTTGGGGGTCTTTAAGCTCCGCGAGACAAGTGCGTAAAACCGTGTCAGTAAAGCAAAGGGTCTTTATTGGTGACCAAACAAAACAAAATAAAGCTTTTCTTCAGCATCCAAAACGTCACAACAAAAGTCCTGCTTGTTTCCAGCATAAATTAGGAAAAAAGTCTTTCTTCAGAAAAAACAACCAAAAGAAAGGCACATACGTTTTTAGTAAGAAGTCCTCCAGACCTTCCCTGCAGACACAGCTTCACTTCCAAACTACTCAAAAGTCCTCTCTGAGCAGCTAGCAGACTTCCATCTTGTCCTCACAGGTGCACTCTCCCAACTCACTCACTCCCTCCAGCATCACTTCCTGCTTTAATGGGTGGTTGTCTGAGAGATTTTAACCCCTTGTGCGCTGGCTTCCAGGGTTTAGGAGTGGAGGCTCCATCCCACCCAAATAACACTTTGGAGCCTCCAAAATTCCAGGCCCCAAACTACTTTATTAAGATAGAGAAGACTGCAAGCCAGTCCTCTCTAAATTAGCGCCTGCCTGGAACTTTTCACCCACTTTTGGGTGACCCCCTGAACCTTCTACCTCTATTTAAATGGACCATAGTCCAAACAGTGGTGCCGTATAGCACCCGTCCAGGACCCACCCCCGGTGTCCTGTACATATCCCCCCCCTCTGCCTCAACGCGGAGGTGTTGGAGGCAACAGTAGACACCATACAATGGACTCGGGAGAGGGCATCGGCATTCTGATGCTGTCTCCCGGGTCTGTGCTCTACCATGAAATTGAACTCCTGCAGAGACAGAAACCACCTTGTTACCCTGGCATTGGTGTGTTTGTTCTGTCTCATCCACGTAAGAGGAGCATGGTCTGATATAAGGCGAAACTTCCTACCTAGGAGAAAATAACGTAGGGAGTCCAAAGCCCACTTGATGGCAAGACATTCGCGCTCCACCACCGCATAGTTTTTCTCAGCTGGCGTCAGTTTCCTACTAAGAAAAACTATTGGATGCTCCTCTCCGTTGATTTCTTGAGACAGAACTGCTCCTAGCCCTTCACTTGAGGCATCTGTCTGCACTATAAAATCCTTAGAAAAATCTGGCGCCACAAGCACCGGATCCTGGCAGAGTGCGGTCTTAAGCATTTGAAAAGATTTTTCAGCCTCGGCATTCCATTTAATCATGACCGACTTTCGGCCTTTGGTGAGGTCAGTTAGCGGTGCCGCAATGGTGGCGAAGTTGGGGACAAACCTCCTATAGTACCCAACTAGGCCTAAAAACGCTCTGACCTGTTTCTTTGTTAGGGGGCGGGGCCAGCCCTGTATGGCCTCTACCTTGCTCATTTGGGGCTTCACTAACCCTCTACCTACAATGTATCCTAGGTACTTGGCTTCCTCCACCCCAACCGCACACTTCTCCGGATTGATGGTGAACCCCGCTCTTCTCAAGGAGTCTACCACTGCCTGTACCCGGGGAAGATGGGAATCCCAGTCCGTGCTGAAAATGACTATGTCATCCAGGTAAACGGAGGCATACCGTAGGTGTGGACGTAAAGTTTTGTCCATGGCCCTTTGGAATGTGGCGGGGGCGGAGTGAAGACCAAACGGCATTCTTTTATACTGGAAGTGACCTTCCGGGGTAGAGAAAGCTGTTTTCTCTCTGGCCTCCATGGTCAGGGGAATCTGCCAGTAACCTTTTGTGAGGTCCAGCGTGGTGATGTACCTGGCAGGACCCAATCTCTCAATCAGCTCATCTACCCGTGGCATGGGGTATGCATCGAACTTGGAGACCTCGTTGAGTTTTCTAAAATCGTTGCAGAAGCGGAGAGTACCATTGGGTTTGGGCACCAACACGATCGGACTGGACCACTCGCTCTGCGACTCTTCGATGACCCCAAGTTCGAGCATCCTTTTAACCTCTCCAGACACTGACACTCTATGAGCTTCTGGGATACGGTAGGGTTTAAGCCGGATTTTCACCTTGGGCTCGGTCACAATGTCATGCTCAATGACGTTGGTGAGCCCTGGCAACCCTGAAAACATGTCCCTATTCCTTTGCAGAAATTCTTTTACTTGCTGGGTTTGGGGCCTAGTTAGGGTAGCCGCAACCTGCACCAGGTCGATCCCTACATGGTCCCCTGACTGTACCGCCACCACCGCGGACACCGGTTCTCTGTCTCTCCAGAGCTTCAACAAATTTATGTGATAAATCTGGTAGGGTTTTCTTTTTCCTGGTTGGTGTACCTTATAGTTTACCTCACCCACTTTCTCTACTACTTCAAATGGACCTTGCCACTTGGCCAAGAACTTGCTCTCCACTGTGGGTATTAGGACAGCTACCCTGTCTCCTACTTGTAACTGTCTCACTTTAGCCGACCGATTATATACCCTTCTTTGGGCATCCTGAGCCTTCTGCATGTGCTCTCTCACCATCGGCATCACTTTAGCCACCCTTTCTCGCATTTGAGAAATATGCTCTACCACGGTTTTGTGCGGGGAGGACTCACTTTCCCACGTTTCCTTTACCAGATCAAGCAACCCCCGGGGCCTTCGTCCGTACACTAGCTCAAATGGCGAGAAACCCGTGGATGCCTGTGGTACCTCCCGGATAGCGAACAACAGGGCAGGGAGTAACATGTCCCAATCTTTCCCGTCTTTCTGGACCACTCTTTTTAACATGGACTTTAGAGTTTTGTTAAACCTCTCAACTAGGCCATCGGTCTGCGGGTGATAGACGGACGTCCGCAACTGCTTAATCTGAAACAGCCTGCACAAGTCCGCCATCACCTTTGACATAAAAGGGGTGCCCTGATCCGTTAGTATTTCCTTGGGGAACCCAGTACGTGAGAACATTTGAAATAACTCCCGGGCAATGGCCTTAGAGGACGTTTTTCTCAATGGGACTGCTTCTGGGTATCTAGTGGCGTAGTCTAGGATGACCAATATGTATTGGTACCCCCTTGCCGACTTTACCAGGGGTCCCACAAGATCCATAGCGATCCGCTCAAATGGGACCTCAATAATTGGCAAGGGTACTAGGGGGTTTCTATAGCGGGGCACTGGGGCAGTTATCTGGCAAACAGGACAAGACTCACAATATCTTTTAACCTCAGCCTTCACCCCTGGCCAGTAAAACCGATCGGTTATCCTGGCCTCCGTTTTCTCCGCCCCCAGGTGTCCTCCCAGTGCGTCGTTGTGGGCTAGATCAAGGAGCATCCGCCTATACGGTTGAGGGACCAGCAACTGCTCTATGGGTTCCCCTCGGCTCTCAGCCACACGATAGACTAGGTCCCCCTTCAACGCAAAATGAGGAAACCTCTGATCTGCACCTGGTATTTGTGAAACCCCATCAATGACAGAAACCTGCTCTCGAGCGTTCACTAAGGTAGGATCCTGTAACTGGGCGGTGCCAAACGCACCCCTGGGTACATCCAGGTCTGGATGCACTGGCCTTGGGGATGTTTCCCCCTCACCCTCCTCAATCGGGGAGAGCTCCTCGTCATCCTCCCCCAGCATGACTTGTAATGGGGAGACTTCCCCCCCCTCAGAGTTCAACTCGGTTTTGAGACCTGACACAGGACCACTATTATTAGAACTAAGATTCTCTGCAACGTCATTATCACCAACAGGTATTTCCACATTAGAGGGGTGTGTTGTGGAGGTTTCAGGCCCGGATCCCCCAGACTCTGTCCCTTCCAAGCTCAGTGTCCCCAGTTCTCCTGGCAGACCTGTCTGTACCTGGTCCCATAGTTCCAAAAATAGTGGACAGTCCCGCCCCACTATGATGTCATGTATCAAGCTTTTTACCACCCCAACCTCCTGGGTAACCGAGGTATGGCCATAGGACACAGTTACCGGGACCAAGGGGTACTCCTTGGTGTCCCCATGGATACATACTACCCGTAGAGTCTTAGTTACTGGGCCTATCCTCCCAAGCACCCTGGCATGTACGAGTGTGACCATGCTGCCGGAGTCCAGTAGAGCCCTGGCAGGAAGGTGGTTCACCCACACTTCGCACTCAAACCGTCCTGCAGCCAGGTCAAGATGAGTGGTACACACACTTTGCACATAGAAGGAGCTTCTCCGACCAGTTCCGCACTCCATAGGCTCCTCCTGCAGTGGGCATTGTGCCCGGGTATGCCCCCAGGACCGACATCGCCAACATTGTATGTCTCCCATCTTTGGTACAGGAACCGACCTCCGTGGTTCTAGGGCAGATGGTGTAAACCTGCGGACGCCAACATCTGGCAAGGCTTCTCTCCTCAGGTTGGTGACTGGTCTGGGTGTCCTTGGCGTGGGTTCTCGACGCTTGGTAGGCCCAAGCAGGTCCTCCACCACGGTATACCGTTCAACCAGCTCGACCAGCTGGTCAGCATTAGTAGGGTTTCCATGGCTTACCCAGCGCTGTAGGTCATCTTGTAGGGACCGTAGGTACCGGTCCATCACCACTCGTTCCACTATTTGTGGACCTGACAACTTTTCTGGCTGCAGCCATTTTTTAACCAACTGAATTAGTTCATGCATTTGGGACCTGGGGGGTTGGTCAGGTTTGTACCACCAGCGATGCACCCTTTGAGCCCGGACGGCTGTGGTCACTCCCAGGCGGGCCAGGATCTCGGTTTTTAGACGCTCATAGTCCCTGATGTGCTCAGCTGGGAGGTCAAAATAGGCTTTTTGCGGGTCACCAGTGAGGAAAGGGGAGATAATGCCAGCCCATTGGTCCCGGGGCCACCCCTCTCTCTCTGCTATCCTTTCAAAGGTGGTGAGAAAGGCTTCCACGTCATCGCTGGGCGTTAGTTTTTGCAAAAAATGGCTGGCCCTCACAGACACTGGGTTGCTAGTGGCAACGACCGCTTGCACTTGTCCCTGAGCCAGCTGCTGTACGGCCTCCTGCAAGGCAGCCACCTGTGCTTGAGTGGACTCCTGCTGGGCCGTAAACTGGGCGGATAGCAGCCGTGTATTTTCCTGCTGCGCAGCTATAGCCTGTGCCAGGGCCTGCTGCTGCTGAGCCATCGCTTCCTCATGGCGACGGTTTGACTCTGCTGACGCTTGCTGTTGGGTCACAGTGGCTTGTGCCAAAGCCTTAACGACCTCCTCCATGCCTTTGTCTGCTGTTTGTAACGCCTGGGCAGACTTCACCCAAGACATGCCATAAGTATACTGTCTCTTTAAATGTCAGTTTTAAACGGTTTTTGCGCCTGCAAATGCACTTTGCCCGCATTCGACACCAGTTGTGAACTTTGGGGGTCTTTAAGCTCCGCGAGACAAGTGCGTAAAACCGTGTCAGTAAAGCAAAGGGTCTTTATTGGTGACCAAACAAAACAAAATAAAGCTTTTCTTCAGCATCCAAAACGTCACAACAAAAGTCCTGCTTGTTTCCAGCATAAATTAGGAAAAAAGTCTTTCTTCAGAAAAAACAACCAAAAGAAAGGCACATACGTTTTTAGTAAGAAGTCCTCCAGACCTTCCCTGCAGACACAGCTTCACTTCCAAACTACTCAAAAGTCCTCTCTGAGCAGCTAGCAGATTTCCATCTTGTCCTCACAGGTGCACTCTCCCAACTCACTCACTCCCTCCAGCATCACTTCCTGCTTTAATGGGTGGTTGTCTGAGAGATTTTAACCCCTTGTGCGCTGGCTTCCAGGGTTTAGGAGTGGAGGCTCCATCCCACCCAAATAACACTTTGGAGCCTCCAAAATTCCAGGCCCCAAACTACTTTATTAAGATAGAGAAGACTGCAAGCCAGTCCTCTCTAAATTAGCGCCTGCCTGGAACTTTTCACCCACTTTTGGGTGACCCCCTGAACCTTCTACCTCTATTTAAATGGACCATAGTCCAAACAGTGGTGCCGTATAGCACCCGTCCAGGACCCACCCCCGGTGTCCTGTACAATATATATATATATATATATATATATATATATATATATATATACATATATATATAATTGTGCAAAGTGTAGCAATGTGCAAAAAACGCATTAGAGAAGAATAGTAAGACAAAAAAGTCCCAAAAAGTGGATAATGAATGTCCTTGTGTAGACAAGTATCAAACAAACAAAGGTGGCTTCACAGTCTTCTTGTGTGACTCTTCTATAAGTTGTGCTCACAGAGCGCTTACCTTATGGCAGGTATGTAACAGCTTGTATGGATGTAAATATATCCAGGGATGGTTCCACTGCGTTGGTCTCCAGCTGTTGTCTGTCACTGTGGATGGTTTCACAGGATCTCTCCTCGGTGTGTGCCAGAGTATAAAGCAAAAAGACATCCCATCGTGAAGTAAATCATGAACTTTTAATTGATAAAAACGTAAGTTTCTACATTTTTATTAATTAAAAGTTCATGACTTACTTCACGATGTAGAAAGGTGACGTGTATTGTAGTTAGTCTGCCTCTGTCAACCGTATAGGAAAATGAACAAATAAACTTAGTGCATCAACTGCACAAGGAACCCCTCATTGACTTTAGAGGCAGACTAGTATTTATGGTCGAAGCCCTATGTCCGATACGGATATGAACAAGATAGATAGACTTAACATAAGACTTACCACATGAAATAGACTTGAAGTGTGCCCTGATCTGATGGACGGTATGCCAAAATAAGGGGGCATACACAAGATTAGAGATTAATATTTTGTGGAGAGACATGAATTTGAGAAATGCCCTAAAAAGGGGATGGAACGGTGGGTATCGTTCACAGGAAACCGACAAAGACCACAGGTGAGTGGGCTGGTTAAATACCCCCGACTCCTCCCATAAATTCAGGCCAGTATACTGGCCTTGTTTCATATATATATATATATATATATATATAAAAGACCCCTTTCACACTGAGGCGCTTTACACCTGCAAAGTGCCTGTAAAGCGTCTCTCCTCTCACTCCGGTGTGAAAGCCTGAGGGCTTACACAATGGAGTGGTGCGCTGGAGTGGTGCGCTTAAGGCCCCGTACACACGAGAGGATCGATCCGCTGAAATTGATCCGCGGATCGGTTTCAGCGGATAGATCCGCTAGTGTGTACGATCCAGCGGATATTTATCCGCGGATATATTTCGGGCTGACCGATTTCCAGCGGATAAAAATTTCTTAGCATGCTAAGAAATCTATCCGCTGGAATCGGCTCCAGCGGATCGATCCGGTGGTCTGTACAGACTCACCGGATCGATCCGTCCGAACCCATCCCTCGCATGCGTCGTAATGATTCGTTGCATGCGTGGATATCCTTATATGACAGCGTCGCGCACGTCGCCGCGTCATCATCGCGGCGACGGCGCGCCACGTCACCACGGTGTGAATTTGGCGCGGATTTCGATCCGATGGTGAGTACCATCCTCAGAGGATTTATCCGCGGAAACGGTCCGGAGGACCGTATCCGCGGATAAATCCTCTCGTGTGTACCCGGCATAAGGTGCTGTAGGAGTGGTGTATACACTGCTCCTAAAGCTCCCCTGCCTATTGAAATCAATAGATAGAAGAAAATCCTAGACTGCCGCACTCCTTAAAACGATGTATTTATTGTACAAATAAAATCCAAAAAACAACCAAAGCGATGCAGTCAAAATGAAGTGAACAACAGGAAAAAGGTGGCTGACATGTTTCACATCATGGGATGCTTACTCGTAGCTACGACAATAAAGATTTGTACAATAAAGACATAGTTTTAAGGAGTGCGGCAGTCCAGGATTTCTTCTATCCAATGCACCTGTGCATAGCCAGCACCTTTTTGGTTTAGTGGGACGGAAGCAAAGCCAAGGGATCAGCAGTTTTTAGAGCGGTATCTTTTCTCACTTCAACTGTTGAAATCAATGGTCAGCCATTTTCGGACGTTAGCGGGGGTTAAAAGCCTTTCTTTATACCAATACCTTTGTACCTCTAGGTAACCGGTGTGCATTCTAACAGCTGGAAGATCAGGCAGGACGTGATGTCACACCGGAACCGGAAGTGACGAAACCAGTAGAACCTCGACTAGTTTTGCTGAACGTGTCTTCAGGAAGCTCCAGTGAAGCTCTAGCCTTCACTTCCTGTTCAAATTAACAACTTAAGGACCAAGCCTGTTTTTCAGATTTAGCGTTTACAAGATTAAAACATATTTTTTTTGCTAGAAAATTACTTAAAACCCCCAAACATTATATATTTTTTTTCTAACACCCTAGGGAATAAAATGGTGGTCATTGCAATACTTTTTGTCACACCGTATTTGCGCAGCAGTCTTACAAGCGCACTTTTTTTGGAAAAAATTCACTTTTTTTGTATTAAAAAATAAGACAACAGCAAAGTTAGTCCAATTTTTTTATATATTGTGAAAGGTAATGTTACGCCGAGTAAAATGATACCCAACATGTCACACTTCAAAATTGTGCCCGCTCATGGAATGGCGTCAAACTTGTACCCTTAAAAATCTCCATAGGTGACGTTTAAAAAATTCTATAGGTTGCATCTTTTGAGCTACAGAGGAGGTCTAAGGCTAGAATTATTGCTCTCACTCTAACGATCACGGTGATACCTCACTTGTGTGGTTTGAACACTGTTTTCATATGCGCGCGCTACTCACGTATGCGTTCGCTTCTGCGCGCGAGCTCGTTGGGACGGGACGCTTTAAAAAAAATGTTGTTGTTTTCTTATTTATTTTTATTTATTTTATTCATTTTTACACTAAAAAAAAATAAAAAATAAAATGGATAACTTTTATTCCTATTACAAGGAATGTAAACATCCCTTGTAATAGAAAAGAGCATGACAGGTCCTCTTAAATATGAGATCTGGGGTCAAAAAGACATCAGATCTCATATTTAGACTAAAATGCAAATAAATAAATAAAATTGTCATTTGAAAAAATGACGTCACTTCCGCCCTGCTATGCTATGGGGACGGGTGGGGGCCATCTTGCCCTCACTCGTATCCCAGCCGAGCAGGGGAGAGGACCCGATCGCCTCCACCGCTGCCGACGGCTCCGGTAAGCGGCGGAGGGCGCGGGAGAGCGGCGGGAGGGGGCCCTCTGCCGCCGCCGATAACGGTGATCTTGCGGCGAATCCGCTGCGGAGACCACCGTTATCATTGACAGGACCGCTCACTGAAGAGATGGATATCTCGGTAACGGCAGCAGCTGCTGCCGTTACCGAGATATCCATCTTTAAAAAAATTATGTATATATACAGTGAGCGGGTCCTTAAGTGGTTAAAAAATAAAAAATAAATCAAGTTTCTTCATAAATTTAGGCCATAAAGTATTCTGTCTTTGGTCCAAAAAAATAATAATACAATAAGTGTATAATAATTGGTTTCTGCAAAATTTATAGAGTCAACAAATGGTATATATACAGGAATTTACCCAGCTATGACACTATACCGGTAATCATGGTGATCAGTTATAGTGATACTGTCAGGCCCCGTACACACGACCGGTTTTCTCGGCAGAATTCAGCCAGAAACTCGATGGGAGACGTATTCTGCCGAGAAAACCGGTCGTGTACACTTTTCGCTGAGGAAACCGACGAGGATCTTGTTGGGCCAAAAAGAGAACATGTTCTCTATTTCCTCGTTAGTCAATGGGAAAAGTTGGCTCGCCGAAATACCTTGGCGGCTTCACAAGGAACTCGACAAGCAAAACTATGTGTTTTGCCCATCGAGTTTCTCGGACATGTGTACGGGGCCTGATAGTGAGACAGACAATCTGGCACTAGCTAATGCTGACTGTGAGGTACACTAACTAAATGACACTGACATCAATAGTGACACTAATACAATCAATGCTAACACTATACACTGTCACTGTACTAGTGACTCTGACTGGGAAGGGGTTAACATCTAGGGGCAATCAAATAGTTACCTGTAAGCCTAACAAGTGTAATGTATTTGATAAGTGCTTTAGTTTATTGTCTGTGTTTTTTCTCTCTGCTTTGCAGAGAGAAGGAACAGCCACGTTGCTCTTCACAATACACAGAGTTCTGTGTTTTTGTAAACACAGAACTGTATGCGCAATTCATTGGCTGGAATCAGCTGCAAAACCCGTGCTGTGTCCAATCACAGCATAGGTCGGCAGGGGGCATGAGCATGGTTATTCCTCCAGAGTTATGTCTCGCTAGGACCCCTCTCACACTTGAACCGCCTGTGCGTTAGAGGTAAAGCGATGCTCATTTTAATGGCCCTTTTTTCACTGTTTAAGCAACACTTTTCGGCCGCTAGCGAGGCGCTATTGGCCAAAAATGGGTTTAAAAGAGCCGCAATGCTTTCGAGCAGGGCTGGACTTACCATTGGGCTTGACTGGGCTCAAGCCCATGAGCCCCGCCCAATAGGGGGCCCCTTACGTTTAATTTTTTTCAATAATTTGCCAGTCATTTAAAGTGATTGTAATGTAAACCCTCGGACACAACATTGTCTTAAAAAATAGCCCATAACACAGGCAGCTGATCATTTGCATGACATCACCACGCTTGCACACATTAGCCCCTCTAAACCGGAATTTAAAGCTTGCCGGAATGCAGTCTGTAAGAACTTTCCCTCTGACCGGCACAGAGAAGTCTTAAGGGTGTTTAGCTCCATCCACTTATCCTGAAACTTCCCCGTGTGACAGCCGCAGACACAACAACTAATGGTTACATTGCAACGGCGCATGCGCAAGATTACCGACAGGGATACAGTAAGGGCGGAAGCGACGTCATAATTTGAATCACATAACAGCAGTACAAATGGTGCTTAAGATACCAGGAAATACAGAGAATGAAACCATCCTAAAAAAGGTAAAGAAGAATTTTCGCGCCAAAAAATTAATTAATAAATGTGGAACATAAAATAATGTAATACATATAAATAAAGCAGCTCCCCTAAAAAAAGAAGTGATAAACCTTGTATTTTAGTGAATGATGGATGGTAGGGGGCGCTAGTGTAATAGGAAAATATTATACCTATTAAATAGTGTCAGAGGTGTATAGACTAATATACATAAATATGAAAAACACTGACCACTTCAGTGATAAGCAATTACAAAAAACTTGTGATAAAAATAAAAGATAAAATAAAATTGCATAAGCCAGTGTCAATATCCACAAAAATGTATTTAGTGAACAATATGAGTATTTCTCGTAAGAAACTCTAGTAAGGAAAGGTGTGCTCCCAAAACCATATATCAGGAAATTAATCCAATATTATAGTGATAACAATAATGTCCATGTGTTTCCAATGTGAGGGTAAACCACTAGTTTGAGATAGTAACAAATCCTCTGTGTATTCCAAAGATAAACATGCAATCTTCTCATAAACAAAGTGCTTCAATCATTTCTTCCACCACTTAAGCGATCGACACCCTTATTGGCCCCCCTGAAGACGTATTACGAAACGATCGTCGGCGGCGTAGCCTGGTCACGTTTGAAACTGATCCCCTATCATTTGGCCCTGTGAGTTGGTAAGGGGAGAGGAGGACAGACGCCGCACGGAAATTGAGGCTTGTGCCTCCCTTATTGAGCCTGCAGACCCAGTGCCGGGATGGGCATCTTTTAATGTAAGTGGCCACTTGGCCCATGCTTTGTTTTTTAATTTTTTAAATAAAACCGGTTGCACTATGGAGCTGTTTTTCTGTTCTATGTTCCACCTGTCAGACTGCTTGAAGAGGATCTGTCTATGTCAATTACTGGAAGACGCATCATATGTTTGCAGGCATAAATCTGCACAAGCGATTTTGACTCTATTTTTAATTAGAGTCCAATCGCTTTGGTAAGCGCATTTATTATCAGCACTATAAGGGTGTCGATCGCTTAAGTGGTGGAAGAAATGATTGAAGCACTTTGTTTATGAGAAGATTGCATGTTTATCTTTGGAATACACAGAGGATTTGTTACTATCTCAAACTAGTGGTTTACCCTCACATTGGAAACACATGGACATTATAGTTATCACTATAATATTGGACTCATTTCCTGATATATGGTTTTGGGAGCACACCTTTCCTTACTAGAGTTTCTTACGAGAAATGCTCATATTGTTCACTAAATTAATTTTTGTGGATATTGACACTGGCTTATGCAATTTTATTTTATCTTTTATTTTTATCACAAGTTTTTTGTAATTGCTTATCACTGAAGTGGTCAGTGCTTTTCATATTTATGTATATTAGTCTATACACCTCTGACACTATTTAATAGGTATAATATTTTCCTATTACACTAGCGCCCCCTACCATCCATCATCCTAAAAAAGGTATTTGCAGGCCTTGTTTTTGGGGGATATACCGTATTTATCTTCATATAACGCACCCCGGCATATAGCACGCACCCCCAACCTAGAAGGAAAATTCCTGGAAAAAAAAGATATACTTACAGTTTGGATGCCCCTCGTCGGTGTCTTGCCCGGCGTCCATCGGCAGCCTTGTCCGGTCCGGCGTCCTTCTGTGGCCATCGTGGTGTCCTCCCTGCTGTGTTTTTCAGCCGATCCCCGCTTCCCACGCTGTGTTTGAACCACTCCGCCGACATATACCGAGCGCAGTACACTCGGGTATACTCGGGCAGGCTCGGGCTCCTCTCGCGTAAAGGACGTACAGGACGCACAGGACGTGACCGCGAGTGGAGCCGAGCCTGCCCGAGTATACCCGAGTGTACTGCGCTCGGTATATGTCGGCGGAGTGGTTCAAACATAGCGCGGGAAGCGAGTATCGGCGTATATCGCGCACCCACGATTTTGCCCTGATTTTAAGGGCAAAAAAGTGCGCGGTATACGCCGATAAATACGGTATATATATATATATATATATATATATATATATATATATATATATATATATATATATATATGTATTGCATTGCGATGAGCTGTTATAACTTAATAAATGGAAAAACTGCAAAAATCGGCCGGGGTTTACTTCAGAATCGTGATCTCTATTTTTATTCTCAGTTTATCCAGAATTGTGTGGCTCTAATACATAGCTTGTGTATGTATAATTTTGTTCTATTTAAAGTAATGTATAGAAGGTAGGGCCCAAAAGTGGCTCAAGCCCGGAGCCTCCAGCATCCTAAGTCATGCCATGCTTCTGAGGCGCTTTTCAGACACTTTGAAAGCGCTGGCCATTCATTTCTATGGGCAGGGTTGTTTTGGGAGCGCTGTATACAGTGCTCCCAAACCACCCCAACGATACTGCTTGCAGGACTTTATCTAAAAGTCACACTGAAATGAATGGGAGGCAGTTTTCAGGTGCTTTACAGGCACTGGCCCAGATTCAGATAGGAGATACGACGGCGTATCTCCTGATACACCGTCGTATCTCCAAGGCCGGCCGGTCGTATCTATGCGACTGATTTATAGAATCAGTTACGCATAGATATGTCTAAGATCCGACAGGTGTAAGTGACTTACACCGTCGGATCTTAGGCTGCAATTCCAGGCCGGCCGCTAGGTGGCGCTTCCGTGTCTTTTACACATCAAATATACTAATGAGCATTTACGCCGATTCAGAAACGAACGCCCGCCCGTCGCTTTTTTTTTACGTCGCTTGCGTTCGGCTTTTTCCGGCGTATACTTACCCCTGCTATGTGAGGCGTATCCAATGTTAAGTATGGCCGTCATTCCCGCGCCGAGTTTTGAATTTTTACATTGTTTGCCTAAGTCGATTCAGAATCCGGCCGGACGCAAATTACGCTCACGCCGAAACCAATGACGTCCTAGCGACGTCATTTGGAGCAATGCACGCTGGGAAATTAAGCCGGCGGCGCATGCGCAGTTAAATCGGCGCAGGGACGCGCCTGATTTAAATAGTACACTCCCCCTAGCCGGGGGGATAATTTGAATTCCGCCGGGGGAGTTACGATACGCCGCCGCAAGTTTTGAGGTAAGTGCTTTGTGAATACAGCACTAGCCTCCTAAACTTGCGGCGGCGGATCTTAAATCAGATAGGTTACGCGGATCTAAAGATCCGCTAACCTATCTGAATCTGGCCCACTATTTCTACCGCTAAAATGTCTGAAAACCGCCTCCGTGTGAAAAGGGTCTAATACAGGAGGTGTGTTACTGGCCAGATCACCAAATGAAAACAGACGTGGACCTCTAATGATTGGGAAGCTGCAATATAATACATGTTTCGGTTTTGGGTTTAATGCCGCTGTAATAAAGAAAAAACATGATACATTTTACAGCTACAACGTTCTGCCCATTTCAATAACTATGAACTCTACCAGTTGTGTTGGATATCTCTCCTTCTGGACATGTGACGCACTCATAGCAGCATTTGTGAATTGAAGATCCAAATTTTTTTCTGCTGCCGGGTAAACAGGGTCCGGAGCATCGAGATTCCGGAACCTAAAAATAAAATATATTTATTATTATTTTCATAGGTCCATCCGACAGTAAATATTATTAAGAAGTTTGAGTATTGCAAATAACACAATTAGATTTAAAAAAGTAAATCTGCAAACAGATCGGCTCTGTTAGATGTTCCCCTAGCTTTAATGGGCAGGGGATAGAGGATTTGAAACTGCAAATGACAAAATTATTTATCGCTTTCTAGTTTCATTCAGTACAGCGGAGATTGAGGCATAAATGTGCTGTTCTCCATCCTGAAGCCAGTGGATGTGGTCCCGGTGATCTGTCGAGCTGGTTCCAGGCTAACGTGAAAGTTCCTGCGCAGGCGCAATCTCATCTGCCGATATGGTTCCGGCTAACGAGAAAGTTCCTTTAAGGACTGCGCAGGTGCAAACTTGCCGACGGAAATCTCCGAACCTCGGCATCCAGGGCGACATGGATTTCGAAGAAAGTGGCCAGTCGGCCTCACGTCCTCGCTTCGCTCGGACGGCTCGCTCCGCTAGCTCGACCTTCTGGTTATTTTTTTAACATCCTCCAATCCATGGGGATGTTAAAGAATGAGCCTGGATGCCGGGCGAGGTTTGGAGATTTCCGTCAGCAAGTTTGCGCCTGCGCAGTCCTTGAAGGAACTTTCACGTTAGGTGAACCTTAAGGACAAGTCACCGGGAAGAGGGGGAGAGCCCAGAAACCATGTGGGGGGTGGGGGTAGCAGCACTACACTGCCCTCACTTTGAAATTGATCGGCGGCTTAACAGTCATTGCATCAGTTTCATATGAAGCGGGGAGCCGGTTGAGTAAAAACGACACACAATGATGGATGCTATTGCAGCCATCAGCTTGTTCTCAACAGTTGACTCTATGTCCAAAGACCCAAACAAGTGAGTCTAGGGCATGGGTCTTCAAACTACGCCCCTCCAGTTGTTCAGAAACTACATTTCCCATCATGCCTAGTCATGTCTGTGAATGTCAGTGTTACAATGCCTCATGGGATGCATAGTTCTACAACAGCTGGAGGGCCGTAGTTTGAGGATCCCTGGTCTAGGGTCTCTGAAGAATACACACGGCCACACAATTAGGTTGGATGAGAGGCTGTTCAATCTTAAACACATAACAGGTTCTTCTGATGCCGCGTACACATGGTCGTTTTTCGTCATAAAAAAAAAAAACTACGTTTTTAAAAACGTCATTTAAAATGATCGTGTGTGGGCTTCACACCGTCACTGGGCATCAGGCGTTGTTAGTCTGAAACAGGTTGATGTCAACCCCGGGGCTGGTTTGTTGCGTTTGCAGACTGAGAGTTTAGTGGTTCGAAAGCAAGTCGGGTGGCGTCGGAGCAGTGTCTGACTGCAGGAGCCGCTGACTGTAAATTCACTAGGTCGTAGGGAACCGTAGAAGGCCTGGTAGATGGCTGTTTGGATGACTAGGCTGGGCAAAGCCTCAAATGGAGAACAAGTAAGGATTTCAGACATGTCCCTAAAGAGGGCACTCTTGAAAGGTAGGCGCTTGCCACTGACTACGGGTTGGTGCTTCTTTATGCCCTGTAGGAGGGACTTGACAGCATGGGCTCGAGAATACTGACGGTTTACTGGTGTCCTGCAGGGAAAGGAAATGCTGGACGCCATCTAGGTATAGCGTGATAGTATTGTGAGAAAGGGTCAGCTGCGTGTGGTGATATGATATGAAGGCTAGGACGTGTTTAACGTCGCCTATTGCTGCTCCGGAGCAAGGGACCAAAAATGTTGCGGTTATGCCGCGTACACACGATCATTTTTCGGCATGAAAAAAAAACAAAGTTTTTCAGCATGTAGAAAAAACATAGGGCCAGATTCACATAGGTTAGCGGATCTTTAGATCCGCGTAACCTATGTGATTTAAGATCCGCCGCCGCAAGTTTTTGAGGCAAGCGGGTAATTCATAAAACACTTACCTCAAAACTTGTGGCGGCGTATCGTAAATCCCCCGGCGGAATTCAAATTCCGCGGCTAGGGGGAGTGTACTATTTAAATCAGGCGCGTTCCCACGCCGATCGAATAGCGCATGCGCCGTCTGCGAATTTTCCCGGCGTGCATTGCTCCCAATGACGTCGCTAGGACGTCATTGGTTTCGGCGTGAGCGTAACTTACGTCCAGCGCTTTTGAGAATCGGCGTACGCAAACTACGTAAAATTTCAAAATTCGACGCAGGAACGACGGCCATACTTAACATTGGCTGCGTCTCATAGAAGCAGGGGTAACTATACGCTGGGAAAACCCTTATGTAAACAGCGTAAAGTGACTGCGTCGGGCCCGCGTACATTCGTGAATTGGCGTATCTCGCTGATTTACATATTCTCACTGTAAATCAGCGAGAACGCCCCCCGCGGCCATTTTAAAAATGTAGTTAAGATCCGACGGTGTAACACAGTTACACCTGTCGGATCTTAGGCATATGTATGCGTAACTGATTCTATGAATCAGTCGCATAGATACGACCGACGCAACTCTGAGATACGACGGTGTATCAGGAGATACACCGTCGTATCTCTATGTGAATCTGGCCCATAGTTTTTCCAACTTCATCATTAAAACGACGTTGCCCACACACCATCGTTTTTAAAAAATGCTCTAGCAAAGCGCGGCGACGTACAACACGTACGACGGCACTACAAAGGGGAAGTTCCATTCGCCTTTGGGCTGCTTTAGCTGATTCCATGTTAGTAAAAGACGATCCGTGCTTTTCTGTCTGTTACAGCGTGATGAATGTGCTTACTCCATTGTGAACGGTAGTTTTACCAGAACGAGCGCTCCTGTCTCATAACTTGCTTCTGAGCATGCGTGGGTTTTTAACACCATTTTAGCCCACACACGATCATTTTTTACAACCTGAAAAACAACATAGTTTAAAACGATGTTAAAAAATGCAGCATGTTTGAAAAAAAAAAACTTGTATATCAGAACCTGAAAAATGGTGTGAAGCCCACACACGATCATTTTAAATGATTTTTTTTTTAAAACAACGTTTTTTTCATGCTGAAAAATGATCGTGTGTACCTGGCATTAGTGTTCCAAGCAGTGCGATAGGCCTCCAGTGTGTTGCGTGCCAAGGAGTGGTTAATAAGCTGGGTTGCGTTGGCAAGATGCGACTTCAGTCTATCGTCAGCAATGACCAGGGTGGGACAGGCATAGTTAGTAAGTAAGTTAGGTTAGAACGGGACAGCACATCAGCTGCAATTTTGCATTTGCATTGAAAATGTCTGCAGAAGATATTAAACTGGTGACGGAGTGACAGCTGCGTGAGCCTGCGCAAGAAGGACATGATGGGGAGTGACTACCTTAATTGATGATGTCGGCTGTGGCCTGATTGTCCGTGGTGAAGAAAACTGTCTGTCCTGTTCAAGTGTGGCCCCAGACCTGGGCAGCTACCACGATGGGGTACAGCACGAAGAGTTGTGAAGACTGGGTGAAGCAGAAATTTTAAGAGAATTTCTGAGGGCCAAGGTTTGGCGAACCAGTGGCGGCCGAGAAATGGCCGCGAAGCCCGTGGTGGCTCGGATGACACTGCTGGGATGAACATTGAAATGCTGTTCTATCAGGTGGGGAAGTTGTGCTACATAGCTAAGTCTGCTACTGATGCTTGGTCTAGTTTGAGAACTTGGACTCAATCTTGCATTGGTGCGAGAAAATCAAGACAATACACAGGTGCTCAACAAGACGATATACGTGCACTCGCTGACCAACGTGCACTCGCCTGATCAACGTGCACTCGCTGACCAATGTGCACTCGCAGACCAACGTGCACTCGCTGACCAATGTGCACTCGCTGGTGTTGGATCAGATGGAAACCTGAACTAACCTCAGGGAGAAAGACAGAGAAGGATAAGTGGCCCGCGTGCCACTGGCGATGAATGGACAACTGGATGTCGCTGCATGTTTGTGTGGCTGATTGTTTGTCACTGAGGTGTGTTTGCAAGTTAGTTTGTATGCGGGTTTGCAGGTAGGTGCGTGCCGCAAAGCATTTTATACTACTGGAGACAATTTTGCGTGGTTGCAAGGGTGTCAGTGAGTGTCAGGTGGTTGCAGGGGCCTCGATGAGTATGAAGGTTTGTTTTCTGAGATAACATTGCGTGGTTGTGAGGGTCTCGGTCTGGCTTGCTTAGACAATATTGCATGCTTGCAAGGGTATCGATGCTTATGAAGTTTTTTTATTTTTTTATTGCGTGGTTGCATGGGTCTTGACGAGTGAGGGGTTGCTGAGACGATATTGCGTTTTTGCAATGGTCTCAAATGAGTATCAGGCTGCTGAGACGACTTAGTATGGCTGCAAGGGTCTGAACGGGTGTCAGGTTGCTGAGACGATATTGCGTTTTGCAATGGTCTCAAATGAGTATCAGGCTGCTAAGACGAGTTTCAGGCTTGCCAGATAGCAAGGATTTAATTTACTGCTTTGATTATTTTTATTTTTGCAAAGCTCCTGTAAATAAACCTGCCATCCGCCAGATTTTAAAGAAAGTGCCTGTTTGCTGACCTTCCTTCAGAAAAGGTGATCAACATAAAACTGTTGCAATAGTTCATGCTCCGGTACCTAAAAAGTGGGTAGGTACCACGTGGGTAGGTACCGGAGCATGATGGGACTGTGACATCATAAGAGAGGCCTATATAAATCATCGCGCACCGGACACCCGGCATAACAGCGGGAAGAAGCGTCGCGTCAACATGGGAAGAAGAGAAGAAGGCAGAAGAAAACAGAAGACAGAAGAAGAGCGTGCTGGCCGCTGCTAGTAATCGAGCTAACACACGAAGATAGCGGCGGCCAGCCCTGAAGAAGAAGGCACCGGAGAGCGAGCGGGAGAAGAACCGGGGCCGAGATGACAGTGGAGAAGATGGGAGAAGACCCCCGGTGAGCGGAAGAAGACCCCCGGTGAGTGGAAGAAGACCCCCGGAGAGCGGAAGAAGACCCCTGGAGAGCGGAGAAGACCCCCGGAGAGCGGAAGAAGAAGGCCCCCCCCTGCTAAAAGAGCTAAAAAAGAAAGGGGGGGCCGCCCCCGTAGCTGACTAATAAATAACTTTAAAAACCCTGTGTTGTGTGTTTTTTTTTCCTTTTACACTTTGCCTCCAGGTGAATGGGTAGGGGTACGATGTACCCCATATTCATTCACCTAGGGTGGGGGGCCGGTATCTGGGGGCCCCCTTATTAAAGGGGTCTCCCATATTCCGATAAGCCCCCGCCCGCAGACCCCGACAACCAACGGCTAGGGTTGTCGGGAAGAGGCCCTGTCCTTATCAACATGGGGACAGGGTGCTCTGAGGTGGGGGGGGCCCCGCAGTGCACCCCCCTGCCCCAGAGCACCCAACCCCCCCCATGTTGAGGGCATGTGGCCTGGTACGGCTCAGGAGGGGGGGGGTCTCGCTCGTCCCCACTCCTTTCCTGGCCGGCCGGGTAGCATGCTTTGGATACGGGTCTGGTATGGATTGTGGGGGACCCCCACGTCGGTTTTTAGACGTAGGGGGGTCTCCTGACAACCCATACCAGACCTAAGGGCCTGGTATGCTCCTGGGGGAAACCCATGTCGTTTTTTTATTTAAAATTTGGCGTGGAGTTCTCCCTCTCAGGATTCATACCAAACGCCACAGCTAGAATTGGCGGGAATCCAAGTCAGGTATCCCGTCGCTTCCATGATGGCTTTGTCTCCATTGCGGCTAGCCATCTCTGCGCTGGCTCCCGTGATGGGGCTCGTAGGTGGTCAATCTCGCCGAGAAAGGGAGCGAGATTGACACAATATCGCGGTCACCTACTGTATGCAGTCCATTCAGAAAAAAAAGAATAGTTTGTATCTCATTAATTAGAATCAGAAGTTGATTGAAACACAAAGGGTTTATCTTTAATATAAATCCTCATTTCTATGATGGTCCTACCCCATTGCTGAATTTCCATGTTATTGCCTTGATGTCGATCTGAAATTGCTGATCCTCTGGTGCCCAGGGTGTAAAATTTCCCACATCCTTATAAATCATATTCCTGTCGTCTTCATGAACCCAATTTGTTATTTTGTACTTATAAACAAATTCTCCATCTTCATTGAAGAACGGCACTGGTTCATTGGAATCAAATGAATACTTAATTTCTTTCAAAAAGTTATACATCTTCAAAAAATATAGAAACATTATGTCAATCAGAGAAAACAAATTTGTCACAGGGAAATAAATATGTAAAGAGTTATGCTGCGTACACACGATAATTTTTCGGCAAGAAAAAAACGTTGTTTTTAAAAAATGTCACTTAAAATGATCGTGTGTGGGCATTTTTTGGGTTCTGAAAAACACCAAAAAAAAATTTGATCATGCTCCATTTTTTAACGACATTTTAAACAATGCCGTTTTTCGGGTTGTAAAAAATGGTCGTGTGTGGGCTAAAACGACGTTAAAAACCTGTGCATGCTCAGAAGCAAGTTATGAGACGGGAGCGCTCGTTCTGATAAAACTACCATTCATAATGGAGTAAGCACATTCATCACGCTGTAACAGACAGAAAAGGACGAATCGTCTTTTACTCACACGGAATCAGATAAAGCAGCCCCAAGGGTGGCGCCATCCGCATGGAACTTCCCCTTTATAGTGCCGTCATACATGTTGTACGTCACCGCGCTTTGCTAGAGCATTTTTTTAAAACGATGGTGTGTGGGCAACGTCATTTTAATGATGAAGTTGGAAAAACTTTGTTTTTTCTACATGCCGAAAAACGTATTTTTTTTTCATGACGAAAAATGATCGTGTGTACGCGGCATAACTCACTGTTTATTGTGAAAATACCTGTTTCTACTCTGAAGAAAACGCTGTTTTGTTCTTTTATGTCTTTTTCGGAATGAGAGTGACATTTTAATTATTAATCAGCTGATGCACTTGAGTGCTCTAATGAGGAAAGCTGCAGGGTCTGCATCTTGTCAGAAGTGATTAACCCCTTCACGATGAAGGGTAAAACAAATCTTAAAGGGCTTGTAAAGGTAAAATAAAATCCCTAAATAGCTTAATTTACCTTAGTGCAGTCCTCCTTCACTTACCTCATCCTTCCATTTTGCTTTTAAATGTCCTTATTTCTTCTGAGAAATCCTCACTTCCTGTTCTTCTGTCTGTAACTCCTCACAGTAATGCAAGGCTTTCTCCCTGGGGTGGAGAAAGCCTCTTGAGGGGGGAGGGGCGAGCAGGAAAGTCAGGACACTCTCTACTTTGCAGATAGAGAAAGGAGCTGTGTGTTAGTGGGCGTACTGACACTCTTGCTCTCCCCCTCCCCCAGGGGTCAAGTCCTGGGGGAAAAAGTGTGGGAACTCCCACCCAAGATCCACTCCCCCCCAAAAAAAAAAAATGATACGCTCATATGCATAATTACTAAACCGCATGTTTTTTTTCGATCCACTGTACCTTAGTAATCCTTTATTTTAGTGGCTGCTTCCTGTATATGGATTCATCGGGTAGTGTGCTCTAGTCCTGCAAAGGGAACTGCGTTCCTGCTGTGAAAAAAGTGCAGGAACTCCGTTCCCACGCGTTCCCGCAGGACTTGAGCCCTGCCCTCCCCCCTCAAGAGGCTTTCTCCACACCAGGGAGAAAGCCTCGCATTACGGTGTGGAGTTACAGACAGAAGAACAGGAAGTGAGGATTTCTCAGAAGAAATAAGGACATTTAAAAGCAAAATGGAAGGATGAGGTACTGCACTAAGGTAAATGAAGCTATTTAGGGAATTTTTTGTTACCTTTACAACCCCTTTAATGCCATCACATATTATTGCAACTTTGACATGTGTTAGTAAAATTGTACATATTATAGCAACTACTTAGTGTATCCAGGTGAATTACACTGTACCTTTTTTTAATTAGGCTTTCCATTGCTGGTAAATGGTAATGGATATCCCTTGATTGTTTTTATTATTAACCACTATTATTAACCACTTGACCACTGGGCACTTGAAACCCCCTACCTAACCAGATCAATTTTCAGCGTCATACAACATTGTACCCATATGAAATGTTTGTCATTTTTTTTCCACACAAATAAAGCTTTCTTTTGGTGGTATTTAATCACTGCTGTTTTTTTTTTATTTTGTGTTCTATAAAAGAAAAAAGACTGAAAATTCTGTAAAAAAAATGCATTTTTCTTCGTTTCTGTTATAAAATTTAGCAAATTTGTAATTTTCTTCATAAATTTTGGCCCAAATTTATACTTCTACATATCTTTGGTAACAATAACCCAAATTGGTGTAGATTATTTGGTCTTTGTGAAAGTTATAGAGTCCACAAGCTATGGTGCCAATCTCTGAAAATTGATCTCACCTGAAGTACTTACGGCCTATCTCATTTCTTGAGACCCTAACATGCCAGGAAAGTACAAATACCCCCCAAATGGCCACTTTTTGGAAAGTAGACAGTCCAAGGTATTTAGAAAGAGGCATGGTGAGTTTTTTTAAGTTGTAATTTTTTTCCCATAATTATTTGCAAAATCAAGATTTTTTTGTTCTTTTTTATATGCACACCACAATTTTTTAATTCTTTGTGTATTATTATTCATTGGTGCTAAGGCTTACATTTCCTTAGGTCACAGCGAGAAAAAAAAAGGACGTCAATTTTGTTTGGGAGCCACATCGCACGACCGCGCAATTGTCAGTTAAAGTAACGCATTGCCAAATTGCAAAAAGTGATCTGGTCTTTGACCAGCAAAATGGTCCGGGGCTTAAGTGGTTAAATAATCATCAGTTCCAGGAAGGTATTATTTTGTATGTTTTCTAAATCCATAGAAATGTTATGTACTCTACCTTATGTCTGTAATAATGATGTTGCTTATCAGACTTTCCTTTATAGAACTGATTCATATGATGTAATGCTTTTGCCATGGCGTCTACTGCATAATAAATGTAAGGAGGGGTTCCTTGATGCAAAAAATTAAACACATTAGGATATAATTCATAGATAGAAGTATCATAGAATGCTGGACATGATATGGAACTATTTTTATTGTCTTTGTTTGCAGACATGTACCTTGCAAATGATAAATAATTTAGAGAATCAGTTAAATTATTTAAGCTCTTTATCTTATCAGCGTCATCAAAAAATGTTTCTTTATCTGGAATGATTAGAGGGTGGAGTTCCACAGCCAGGCTACCATTAAATACGACCATTGGAGTATATAGTAAAAGGCTGGGAGACCACAGAGGAGGAAAAATGAACGTCTTATTATAGAAAGCTTCATAATACAAAAACAATACATTGCCACTTATGTAAGATCCACATACTACAATAACTTTAGCAGTTGATTTATTAACAGTAGCAATGATATTTAGACGTTTGTGGTCTCTTTTATGCTTACTAACACCCGTATAAGGTCCTAGTGATATTGTAAACCCAACACAAATACCATTATTATTCAGGTACTTTGTAAAAATGGCCTTAACTGTGTCTCCCTCATCATCTTCTGATGCCAATATTCCAACCCACGTCCAACCAAACTGTTTCAACAACTTAACTATAGACATGTATTGAACATGGTCATTTTGAAGTGTTCTGAAGACATGAGGATAAAGGAATCTATTAGTCAGAGAATAGTCTGTAGCTCCATAACTGATCTGAAAGAGAAAAAAAGTCATTATTTTCAGTGTTTATAGCCGAAATATATCTAAAAGCCCCCAAAAAAATATCCTAACCGTCAACTCAAAACTAGACATATTGGAGCAGATCCACGAAGAATATACGACGGCGTATCTATTGATACGCCGCGTAACTTCTATTTTGCTCCGGCGTATCTTTGTTTTGTATCCACAAAACAAGATATGCCTGAAGCTGGGCTAGATCCGACTGGCATACGTCTTAAAGCGGGGGTTCACCCTGTTAAAAAAAAAAAAAATGTTTTTTTTTTATAAGACCATTACATTCGGCATCGTAGCGCGAGCTACGGTATGCCGGTCTTACATTTTTTAACCCCGTACTCACTGTGCTATCGATGATTGAAGAATCCGGGGAATGGGCGTTCCTATGGTGAGAGAAGGTGATTGACGGCCGGCCCTGGTACGTCACGCTTCTCCGGAAATAGCCGAAATAGGCTTGGCTATTCACGGCGCCTGCGCATAGCCTGTGCGCAGCCGCCGTGAATAGCCGAGACCTACTCCGGCTGTCTTCGGGGAGCGTGACGTGCCAGAGCCGGCCGTCAATCATCCTCCCTCTCCATAGGCACGCCCATTCCCCGCGGGAGTCAGAATCTTCAATCATCGATAGCACAGTGAGTACGGGGATTAAAAATTTAAGACCGGCATACCGTAGCTCGCGCTACGATGCCGAAAGTAATGGTCTAATGCTGTGAAGGAGGGTGAACTACCGCTTTAATACGCAGTCGGATCTAAGGTGCATATTTACGCTGGGCGATAGGTGGTGCTTCCATCGAATTCCGCGTCGAGTATGCAAATTAGCTAGAAACACGAATTCACAAACGTACGTCCGGCCGGCGCATTTTTTTACGTAGTTTCCGTAAGGCTTTTTACGGCGTAAAGTTACCCCTGCAATATGAGGCGTACTCAATGTTAAGTATGGACGTCGTTCCCGCGTCGAATTCTGAAAATTTTACGTTGTTTGCGTAAGTCATTCGCGAATAGGTCTTTGCATAGAATGACGTTCACGTCGTAAGCATTGGCTTGTTGCGGGTTAATTTCGAGCATGCGCACTGGGATACCCCCACGGACGGGGCATGCGCCGTTCATAAAAACCGTCATTTACGCTGGGTCAAGTAAAATTAACATAAAACACGCCCACATCTTTAACATTTGAATTCTGCGCCCATACGCCGGCAGATTTAGGCTGCGCCGCCGTAACTTTAGAGGCAAGTGCTTTGTGAATACAGCACTTGCCTCTCAAAGTTGCGGCGGCGTAGCGTTAATATGACTTTGCTTGCTTTTGTACTCTGATTCTTCTGCTAGTGGAGAGTGTTCTTGATTGATGACTTTGTTCTCCACCATCAAGATTCGTTTGCCTTACATTTAAAAGAAAGAAAACCGGACAGAGAATGTTTTTTTTTTATCTCTGAAGGAAAGTTTTCTTTTTGCTGCTGAACTCTGGGAGTTAGTCAGACAGAGTGGGGTTACTGAGAACGCCACACTCAACAATGTTCTTTTTGTGTTGTGTTCAACCCCTGCTCAACGACCATTATGTGATGCCTCAGTGGTTTACTGAACTAGGGAAAGACTCTTAGGCCACGTACACACGGTCGGTCCAAACCGATGAGAATAGACCGAAGTTCAGTTTCATCAGTCCAAACCGACCGTGTGTACGGCCCATCGGTCTGTTGTCCTTCGGACCAAAATTTTAAAACTTGCTTTAAAATCGAACCGATGGACCGCTGACCGATTGGTCCAAACCGATGGTTAGTACACAAAAGCATTGGTTCTAAACCCGCGCATGCTCAGAATCAAGTCGACGCATGCTTGGAAGCATTGAACTTCGTTTTTTTCAGCACGTCGTGTGTTTTATGTCACCGCGTTCTGACCCGATCGGATTTTGAACTGATGGTGTGTACACACATCATACCATCAGGCCACTTCATCGGTGGACCGATGAAAACGGTCCCTCAGACCATTCTCGTCGGTTTGGACTGACCGTGTGTACGCGGCCTGATGATCACACTGGATTTCAAACTGATTTAAACTTATAAGAAGGAAAGCTCCATCCTCTTGGGGATACAGTTTTGCTTCTATGTGTACATATGTTTGATACAGTGAGGAAAATAAGTATTTGAACACCTGTCTATCAGCCAGAATTCTGACCCTCAAAGACCTTTTAGTCTGCCTTTAAAATGTCCACCTCCACTCCATTTATTATCCTAAATTAGATGCACCTGTTTGAGGTCATTAGCTGCATAAAGACACCTGTCCACCCCATACAATCAGTAAGAATCCAACTACTAACATGGCCAAGACCAAAGAGCTGTCCAAAGACACTATAGACAAAATTGTACACCTCCACAAGGCTGGAAAGGGCTACGGGGAAATTGCCAAGCAGCTTGGTGAAAAAAGGTCCACTGTTGGAGCAATCATTAGAAAATGGAAGAAGCTAAACATGACTGTCAATCTCCCTCGGACTGGGGCTCCATGCAAAATCTCACCTTGTGGGGTCTCAATGATCCTACGAAAGGTGAGAAATCAGCCCAGGACTACACGGGAGGAGCTGGTCAATGACCTGAAAAGAGCTGGGACCATCGTTTCCAAGGTTACTGTTGGTAATACACTAAGACGTCATGGTTTGAAATCATGCATGGCACGGAAGGTTCCCCTGCTTAAACCAGCACATGTCAAGGCCCGTCTTAAGTTTGCCAATGACCATTTGGATGATCCAGAGGAGTCATGGGAGAAAGTCATGTGGTCAGATGAGACCAAAATAGAACTTTTTGGTCATAATTCCACTAACCGTGTTTGGAGGAAGAAGAATGATGAGTACCATCCCAAGAACACCACCCCTACTGTGAAGCATGGGGGTGGTAGCATCATGCTTTGGGGGTGTTTTCTGCACATGGGACAGGGCGACTGCACTGTATTAAGGAGAGGATGACCGGGGCCATGTATTGCAAGATTTTGGGCAACAACCTCCTTCCCTCAGTTAGAGCTTTGAAGATGGGTCGAGGCTGGGTCTTCCAACATGACAATGACCCGAAGCACACAGCCAGGAAAACCAAGGAGTGGCTCTGTAAGAAGCATATAAAGGTTCTGGCGTGGCCTAGCCAGTCTCCAGACCTAAACCCAATAGAGAATCTTTGGAGGGAGCTCAAACTCCGTGTTTCTCAGCGACAGCCCAGAAACCTGACTGATCTAGAGAAGATCTGTGTGGAGGAGTGGGCCAAAATCCCTCCTCCAGTGTGTGCAAACCTGGTGAAAAACGACAAGAAACGTTTGACCTCTGTAATTGCAAACAAAGGCTACTGTACCAAATATTAACATTGATTTTCTCAGGTGTTCAAATACTTATTTGCAGCTGTATCATACAAATAAATAGTTAAAAAAAATCATACATTGTGATTTCTGGATTTTTTTTTTGATTATGTCTCTCACAGTGGACATGCACCTACGATAACAATTTCAGACCCCTCCATGATTTCCAAGTGGGAGAACTTGCAAAATAGCAGGGTGTTCAAATACTTATTTTCATCACTGTACTTTAAAGTAATGCGTTTGCTAGGCATATC
The DNA here is from genome assembly GCF_905171775.1 of Rana temporaria. Taxonomy (NCBI): domain Eukaryota; kingdom Metazoa; phylum Chordata; class Amphibia; order Anura; family Ranidae; genus Rana; species Rana temporaria. Next base: position 665,333,017 of record NC_053489.1, on the reverse strand, counting down.
TTTGTGTGTTTTCTTTTAGGTACCAGATCTGCTATCAAGACCATCGGAGAATAGGGTGGGATTAGATAGTTAAGAAATGGGTGGTAGTGTAAAATATTTGATGTGTGATATATAAATGTTTTATCTGGAGATGTATGCCATTCCTTTTATTGCACTTTGTTCTCTTTCTTTCTTTTCTAACCCCTCCCAGTTTTTTGGGTTCAGGTACCAAACCTTCAGGCCTGGGGGGTTTGCTTGTTTTCCTCAGACACTGGGGACAGTGTCTTCTTTGTGAGGGTCGTGTGTGTAGCGCCCACCCCAAATTTAGGGGGCGCTATTTTAAATTTAAGGGATGTCTGGGCCAATACTTGGGCCCAGACCTGTTTGATTAATACAAATTTGCCTCTGTTCTGGCTGTTGTACTACTTGGCAGTTTTCCCTTGTTGCCTGTATGTGGCATTGCCACTACGGGCCCCAGTTAAAATGCAGGTGTACCATGGTGTGTTGGGTGTCTCTTCTTGGCAGCAGTACAGTGGGAGTGGTGACCCCGCTGTGCATGCTGGGAGGGGATACTTAAGGGGCAGACGCTATTGATCGGGGTCCTTCGCCTAGTGGCCCTCCTGGCGCGTGATGTGTGTGGGTGAAAAGGACTTCAGGGCCATGTTGGCCCGGGGTTGCTTTGCTGTCGAGTAGGCCCAGCTATGCTGGCTGGGGCCTGCAATCCTAAAGGGGGATCCCAAGCTGTCTGTCCACAAGGGAGGAAGCTGTCTTAACGAAGGAAACTGGGGCAGGACCTGCCCTGGAGGAGACTCCAGTACTAGCATCTTGGGTGAGGCCTGGTGACCTGATTAGGGAGGAATCCACTACAGTGAAAGCCCTGCAGTTCGCCGGTGCGGCTTAAAGGCTCTTCTACTGCACGGCTGGAGGTTCAGGACTTTATAATCCTGTGGCAGAGGATTCCTGGACGCATCCAAGTTCATCCAAAAGGTCTGTGGCAGAGACTGTCTGGACATTAGTTTGTGCATCATCCCGGCTGCTAGGCCATCCGGGTGAGCAATACCCACTCAATAGTTGAGAGTGGAGACTGATTGACTATTTTTGAGCATTCTGTACCGTGTGCCTGAACCTTCCCCTACTCTTCTCCTCCCTTCTGCTTTCTCTTCTTCAAGTTATCTTGCAGTGAAAATAAAACCAAATTGTTGAAGGTTTTACATCTGTCTGGACATTGCATTTACTATGGACTATCATACCCTGACAACGAAGCTTAAAAGGTAACATGTAAACCCAAAATTTAACCAGCAGCTCCTTCAGGGGGCTGCTGGTTAAATACATCCCCACATACAGTGCCTTGAAAAAGTATTCATACCCCTTGAAATTTTCCACATTTTGTCATTTTACAACCAAAATCTTAAATATATTTTATATTATACAAAGTGGAACATAATTGTAAAGTAGAAGGAAAATGATTTTGATATTTTTTTACAAATAAATATCTGGAAAGTGTGGGGGGCATTTGTATACAGTCAATACTTTATAGAACCTCCTTTCACTGCAATTACAGCTGCAAGTCTTTTTGGGGATGTCTCTATCAGCTTTGCACATCTAGAGAGGGACATTTCTGCCCATTCTTCTTTGCAAAATATCTCAAGCTCTGTCAGATTGGACGGAGAGCATCTGTGAACAGCAATTTTCAAGTCTTGCCACAGATTCTCAATTGGATTTAGGTCTGGACTTTGACTGGGCCATTCAAACACATACAGTCTCACAAAAGTGAGTACACCCCTCACATTTTTGTAAATATTTTATCTTTTCATGTGACAACACTGAAGAAATTACACTTTGCTACAATGTAAAGTAGTGAGTGTACAACTTGTATAACAGTTCAAGTTTGCTGTCCCCTCAAAATAACTCAACACAGAGTCATCAATGTCTAAACCGCTGGCAACAAAAGTGAGTACACCCCTAAGTGAAAATGTCCAAATTGAGCCCAAAGCGTCAATATTTTGTGTGGCCACCATTATTTTACAGCACTGCCTCAACCCTTTTTGGCATGGAGTTCACCAGAGCTTCACATGTTGTCACTGGAGTCTCTTCCACTTCTCCATGATGACATCACGGAGCTGGTGGATGTTAGAGACCTTGCGCTCCTCCACCTTACATTTGAGGATGCCACATAGATGCTCAATAGGGTTTAGGTCTGGAGACATGCTTGGCCAGTCCATCACCTTTACCCTCAGCTTCTTTAGCAAGGCAGTGGGGGTCTTGGAGGTGTGTTTGGGGTCGTTATCATGTTGGAATACTGCCCAGCCTTTGCATAGAATGACGTTCACGTCGTAAGCATTGGCTTGTTGCGGGTTAATTTCGAGCATGCGCACTGGGATACCCCCACGGACGGGGCATGCGCCGTTCATAAAAACCGTCATTTACGCTGGGTCAAGTAAAATTAACATAAAACACGCCCACATCTTTAACATTTGAATTCTGCGCCCATACGCCGGCAGATTTAGGCTGCGCCGCCGTAACTTTAGAGGCAAGTGCTTTGTGAATACAGCACTTGCCTCTCAAAGTTGCGGCGGCGTAGCGTTAATATGACTTTGCTTGCTTTTGTACTCTGATTCTTCTGCTAGTGGAGAGTGTTCTTGATTGATGACTTTGTTCTCCACCATCAAGATTCGTTTGCCTTACATTTAAAAGAAAGAAAACCGGACAGAGAATGTTTTTTTTTTATCTCTGAAGGAAAGTTTTCTTTTTGCTGCTGAACTCTGGGAGTTAGTCAGACAGAGTGGGGTTACTGAGAACGCCACACTCAACAATGTTCTTTTTGTGTTGTGTTCAACCCCTGCTCAACGACCATTATGTGATGCCTCAGTGGTTTACTGAACTAGGGAAAGACTCTTAGGCCACGTACACACGGTCGGTCCAAACCGATGAGAATAGACCGAAGTTCAGTTTCATCAGTCCAAACCGACCGTGTGTACGGCCCATCGGTCTGTTGTCCTTCGGACCAAAATTTTAAAACTTGCTTTAAAATCGAACCGATGGACCGCTGACCGATTGGTCCAAACCGATGGTTAGTACACAAAAGCATTGGTTCTAAACCCGCGCATGCTCAGAATCAAGTCGACGCATGCTTGGAAGCATTGAACTTCGTTTTTTTCAGCACGTCGTGTGTTTTATGTCACCGCGTTCTGACCCGATCGGATTTTGAACTGATGGTGTGTACACACATCATACCATCAGGCCACTTCATCGGTGGACCGATGAAAACGGTCCCTCAGACCATTCTCGTCGGTTTGGACTGACCGTGTGTACGCGGCCTGATGATCACACTGGATTTCAAACTGATTTAAACTTATAAGAAGGAAAGCTCCATCCTCTTGGGGATACAGTTTTGCTTCTATGTGTACATATGTTTGATACAGTGAGGAAAATAAGTATTTGAACACCTGTCTATCAGCCAGAATTCTGACCCTCAAAGACCTTTTAGTCTGCCTTTAAAATGTCCACCTCCACTCCATTTATTATCCTAAATTAGATGCACCTGTTTGAGGTCATTAGCTGCATAAAGACACCTGTCCACCCCATACAATCAGTAAGAATCCAACTACTAACATGGCCAAGACCAAAGAGCTGTCCAAAGACACTATAGACAAAATTGTACACCTCCACAAGGCTGGAAAGGGCTACGGGGAAATTGCCAAGCAGCTTGGTGAAAAAAGGTCCACTGTTGGAGCAATCATTAGAAAATGGAAGAAGCTAAACATGACTGTCAATCTCCCTCGGACTGGGGCTCCATGCAAAATCTCACCTTGTGGGGTCTCAATGATCCTACGAAAGGTGAGAAATCAGCCCAGGACTACACGGGAGGAGCTGGTCAATGACCTGAAAAGAGCTGGGACCATCGTTTCCAAGGTTACTGTTGGTAATACACTAAGACGTCATGGTTTGAAATCATGCATGGCACGGAAGGTTCCCCTGCTTAAACCAGCACATGTCAAGGCCCGTCTTAAGTTTGCCAATGACCATTTGGATGATCCAGAGGAGTCATGGGAGAAAGTCATGTGGTCAGATGAGACCAAAATAGAACTTTTTGGTCATAATTCCACTAACCGTGTTTGGAGGAAGAAGAATGATGAGTACCATCCCAAGAACACCACCCCTACTGTGAAGCATGGGGGTGGTAGCATCATGCTTTGGGGGTGTTTTCTGCACATGGGACAGGGCGACTGCACTGTATTAAGGAGAGGATGACCGGGGCCATGTATTGCAAGATTTTGGGCAACAACCTCCTTCCCTCAGTTAGAGCTTTGAAGATGGGTCGAGGCTGGGTCTTCCAACATGACAATGACCCGAAGCACACAGCCAGGAAAACCAAGGAGTGGCTCTGTAAGAAGCATATAAAGGTTCTGGCGTGGCCTAGCCAGTCTCCAGACCTAAACCCAATAGAGAATCTTTGGAGGGAGCTCAAACTCCGTGTTTCTCAGCGACAGCCCAGAAACCTGACTGATCTAGAGAAGATCTGTGTGGAGGAGTGGGCCAAAATCCCTCCTCCAGTGTGTGCAAACCTGGTGAAAAACGACAAGAAACGTTTGACCTCTGTAATTGCAAACAAAGGCTACTGTACCAAATATTAACATTGATTTTCTCAGGTGTTCAAATACTTATTTGCAGCTGTATCATACAAATAAATAGTTAAAAAAAATCATACATTGTGATTTCTGGATTTTTTTTTTGATTATGTCTCTCACAGTGGACATGCACCTACGATAACAATTTCAGACCCCTCCATGATTTCCAAGTGGGAGAACTTGCAAAATAGCAGGGTGTTCAAATACTTATTTTCATCACTGTACTTTAAAGTAATGCGTTTGCTAGGCATATCTTTGTGTGTTTTCTTTTAGGTACCAGATCTGCTATCAAGACCATCGGAGAATAGGGTGGGATTAGATAGTTAAGAAATGGGTGGTAGTGTAAAATATTTGATGTGTGATATATAAATGTTTTATCTGGAGATGTATGCCATTCCTTTTATTGCACTTTGTTCTCTTTCTTTCTTTTCTAACCCCTCCCAGTTTTTTGGGTTCAGGTACCAAACCTTCAGGCCTGGGGGGTTTGCTTGTTTTCCTCAGACACTGGGGACAGTGTCTTCTTTGTGAGGGTCGTGTGTGTAGCGCCCACCCCAAATTTAGGGGGCGCTATTTTAAATTTAAGGGATGTCTGGGCCAATACTTGGGCCCAGACCTGTTTGATTAATACAAATTTGCCTCTGTTCTGGCTGTTGTACTACTTGGCAGTTTTCCCTTGTTGCCTGTATGTGGCATTGCCACTACGGGCCCCAGTTAAAATGCAGGTGTACCATGGTGTGTTGGGTGTCTCTTCTTGGCAGCAGTACAGTGGGAGTGGTGACCCCGCTGTGCATGCTGGGAGGGGATACTTAAGGGGCAGACGCTATTGATCGGGGTCCTTCGCCTAGTGGCCCTCCTGGCGCGTGATGTGTGTGGGTGAAAAGGACTTCAGGGCCATGTTGGCCCGGGGTTGCTTTGCTGTCGAGTAGGCCCAGCTATGCTGGCTGGGGCCTGCAATCCTAAAGGGGGATCCCAAGCTGTCTGTCCACAAGGGAGGAAGCTGTCTTAACGAAGGAAACTGGGGCAGGACCTGCCCTGGAGGAGACTCCAGTACTAGCATCTTGGGTGAGGCCTGGTGACCTGATTAGGGAGGAATCCACTACAGTGAAAGCCCTGCAGTTCGCCGGTGCGGCTTAAAGGCTCTTCTACTGCACGGCTGGAGGTTCAGGACTTTATAATCCTGTGGCAGAGGATTCCTGGACGCATCCAAGTTCATCCAAAAGGTCTGTGGCAGAGACTGTCTGGACATTAGTTTGTGCATCATCCCGGCTGCTAGGCCATCCGGGTGAGCAATACCCACTCAATAGTTGAGAGTGGAGACTGATTGACTATTTTTGAGCATTCTGTACCGTGTGCCTGAACCTTCCCCTACTCTTCTCCTCCCTTCTGCTTTCTCTTCTTCAAGTTATCTTGCAGTGAAAATAAAACCAAATTGTTGAAGGTTTTACATCTGTCTGGACATTGCATTTACTATGGACTATCATACCCTGACAACGAAGCTTAAAAGGTAACATGTAAACCCAAAATTTAACCAGCAGCTCCTTCAGGGGGCTGCTGGTTAAATACATCCCCACATACAGTGCCTTGAAAAAGTATTCATACCCCTTGAAATTTTCCACATTTTGTCATTTTACAACCAAAATCTTAAATATATTTTATATTATACAAAGTGGAACATAATTGTAAAGTAGAAGGAAAATGATTTTGATATTTTTTTACAAATAAATATCTGGAAAGTGTGGGGGGCATTTGTATACAGTCAATACTTTATAGAACCTCCTTTCACTGCAATTACAGCTGCAAGTCTTTTTGGGGATGTCTCTATCAGCTTTGCACATCTAGAGAGGGACATTTCTGCCCATTCTTCTTTGCAAAATATCTCAAGCTCTGTCAGATTGGACGGAGAGCATCTGTGAACAGCAATTTTCAAGTCTTGCCACAGATTCTCAATTGGATTTAGGTCTGGACTTTGACTGGGCCATTCAAACACATACAGTCTCACAAAAGTGAGTACACCCCTCACATTTTTGTAAATATTTTATCTTTTCATGTGACAACACTGAAGAAATTACACTTTGCTACAATGTAAAGTAGTGAGTGTACAACTTGTATAACAGTTCAAGTTTGCTGTCCCCTCAAAATAACTCAACACAGAGTCATCAATGTCTAAACCGCTGGCAACAAAAGTGAGTACACCCCTAAGTGAAAATGTCCAAATTGAGCCCAAAGCGTCAATATTTTGTGTGGCCACCATTATTTTACAGCACTGCCTCAACCCTTTTTGGCATGGAGTTCACCAGAGCTTCACATGTTGTCACTGGAGTCTCTTCCACTTCTCCATGATGACATCACGGAGCTGGTGGATGTTAGAGACCTTGCGCTCCTCCACCTTACATTTGAGGATGCCACATAGATGCTCAATAGGGTTTAGGTCTGGAGACATGCTTGGCCAGTCCATCACCTTTACCCTCAGCTTCTTTAGCAAGGCAGTGGGGGTCTTGGAGGTGTGTTTGGGGTCGTTATCATGTTGGAATACTGCCCAGCGGCCCAGTCTCTGAAGGGAGGGGATCATGCTCTGCTTCAGTATGTCACAGTACATGTTGGCATTCATGGTTCCCTTAATGATATGTAGCTCCCCAGTGTCGGCAGCACTCATGCAGCCCCAGACCACGACACCCCCACCACCATGCTTGACTGTAGACAAGACGAACTTGTCCTCCTTATCTGGTTGCCGCCACACACGCCTGACACCATCTGAACCAAATATGTTTATCTTGGTCATATCAAACCACAGGACATGGTTCCAGTAATCCATGTCTTTAGTCTGCTTGTCTTCACCAAACTGTTTGCAGGCTTTCTTGTGCATCATCTTTAGAAGAGTCTTCCTTTTGGGATGACATCCATGTAAACCAATTTGATGCAGTGTGTGGCGTATGGTCTGAGCACTGACAGGCTACCCCCCCCCCCACCCCTTCAACCTCTGCAGCAATGCTGGCAGCACTCATACATCTATTTCCCAAAGACAACCTCTGGATATGACGCTGAGCACATTCACTCATCTTCTTTGGTCGACCATGGCGAGGCCTGTTCTGATTGGAACCTGTCCTATGCCATCTTTATGTAGAGCAACAATTCTTTTTTTTAGATCCTCAGAGTTCTTTGCCATGAGGTGACAGGTTGAAATTCCAGTGAACGGTATGAGAGAGTGAGAGTGATAAAGAAAGAAAATGTACACTGTTATACAAGCTTTACACTCACTACTTTACATTGTAGCAAAGTGTAATTTCCATTGTAGCTCTGGCTGTATGTTTAGGGTCATTGTCCTGCTGGAAGGTGAACCTCCACCCCAGTCTCAAGTCTTTTGCAGACTCTAAAAGGTGTTCATCTAAGATTGCCCTGTATTTTGCTCCATCCATCTTCCCATCAACTCTGGCCATCTTCCATGTCCCTGCTGAAGAAAAGCATCCCCACAACATGATGCTGCCACCACCATGTTTCACGGTGGGGATGGGTTGCTCAGGGTGATGTGCAGTGTTAGTTTTCCGCCACAAATAGTGTTTTACTTTTAGGTAAAAAGTTAAATTTTGGTCTCATCTGACCAGAGCACCTTCTTCCACATGTTTGCTGTGCCCCCACATTGCTTTTAAAAAAAAATGCAAATGGGACTTATTATGGCTTTCTTTCAACAACTGCTGTCAGTTTAGGTGGTCGGCCATGTCTTGGTAGGTTTGCAGTTGTGCCATACTCTTTCCATTTTCTGATGATGGATTGAACAGAGCTCTGTGAGATGTTCAAAGCTTGGGATATTTTTTTATAACCTAATCCTGCTTTATACTTCTCCACAACTTTATCACTGACCTGTCGGGTGTGTTCCTTGGCCTCCATGATGCTGTTTGTTCACTAATGTTCTCTAACAAACTTCTGAGGGCTTCACAGAACAGCTGTATTTATACTGAGATTCAGTTACACACAGATGGACTCTATTTACTAATTAGATGACTTCTGAAGGCAATTGGTTCCACTAGAATTTAGTAAGGGGTATTAGAGTAAAGGAGGCTGAATACAAATGCACACCACACTTTTCACATATTTATTATTTTAAAACCATTTAAAAACCATTTATCATTTTCCTTCCACTTCACAATTATGTGCCACTTTGTGTTGTTCTATCACATAAAATCCCAATAAAATACATTTATGTTTTTGGTTGTCACATGAAAAAACATGGGAAATTTGAAGGGGTATAAATAGATTTTCAAGGCACTGTAGGTAGTCTATAAGAAATTCAGTGGCATTGAATACACTGCCTGATTTTTTTTTTCATTCTGGTTTTACTTTTTTAGAGTTTTTTTATGTTTTTATACTTTTTTTATGTTGTGTTGCATGGGCCCAGGATAATTTTGATGTCAAGGATTAAAGATTAGCACTTACCTGTGTATATCCATAGATTCCCAGTATTTGTGCCATTGGAATAGTTGTCACCGAAAAATGATCTCCTATAAAACCCACTAGTTTGTCTTCTCCAGAACATGAGTAATTAGGAACTGTCTTCTGTGGCCCAGACAAAATGCTTAGAAGATTCCTTACTGCCATACTAGAATATAAACATGAATCTGTTACATGAAATCCCAGTGTAATATTGGGTAAAATTTCTGGATTCTGGTTGATGTTGGATATGGCAAAATTGAAAGCAAGAACATTCAAAAATAGTTTTGGATCCCTTCTGTAGGAAAAAAATAATATTTATATATATATATATATATATATATATATATATATATATATATATATATATATATGTGTGTGTGTGTATGTATGTATGCATGTTAAGTAAAGGTAAATAAATAGTATCATATTAATCAGTGAATCTTCATTGCACAAAAATCTCTATAAAGTATAAGTACCGTTTTTAAGAAAAACATTGTGCAGAAGCATCATGTCGCATCTTAATTGCCTTAAAGTAAAACCTAAAGGCAAAACTTTTTTGTTTTTGTTTTGGACAGAGTGGAGAGGGATTAGAACACCTGTCTGTGCCCCCCTTAAAGGGGTTGTAAAGGCTTGTTTGTTTTCACCGTAATGCATCCCCCCCAGCCCCCCGATTTTACTTACCTAACCCCCAAAACTCAGTGGACTCGTTCCCGCAACGGTTTCCAACGGGGCTCGTCATTGGATATTGATAGCAGCCATTGGCTCGTGCTGCTGTCAATCATATTCAATGACGCAGCACGTCGGGGGTGGGGCCGAGTGATACAGTGAGCCGCTATAGCTGGGAACTGAGTGTGTAAAGGGTGATGATAGTGTAGAAGGGGTGTAGAAGTTGCATTGGACAGGGGAATAAGAGATGTGTGGAAGAACTGAGGAGGAACCAGACTAGAAGAGAGGAGTGAGAAGCCCAGCTACATACATAGTGAGCCATGCTGGATAAGATAGAGGACACAATACCTGAATGTAGGTGATCGGCTGTGACTGGGTCAGGGGGGGGGCAGAGCTAGAGGGGGGAGAGCAGAAAATAATACACAGTCTGGGGGTAGTAGGAGGAATGAGATCAACTGTGAGACAGATTCGATCGGATGGGAGGAGGAGTACAGGAGTGACTGTCACTGCATGGAGACTAACCTGGGCACAATCAAAGAGACTGAAACCTCGTACACACGACCGAGGAACTCGACGGGCGAAACACATCGTTTTCCTCGTCGAGTTCCTTGTTAGGCTGTCGGAACTTGACAAGCCAATTTTCTCCATTCCCATCAAGGAAATAGAGAACATGCTCTCTTTTTGGCTCGTCGAGTTTCTCGACAGTTTCCTCGACGAAAATGTACACACGACCAGTTTCCCCAGCAAAAAAATATCTCCCAGCAAGAAACTCGGTCGTGTGTACGAGGCCTAAGAAGGGAGAATGTGAGCAGGATAAGTATCTGGAAGCGGGGGGGGGGGGTAACAAACTTAACTTACCAAGGATAATACAAGATAATACAGGGAAGGAGAGATGATATCAAAGCACTGAGCTGTGCAGGGAGAGTTTGACAGGAGGCTGTGGATCGGCTGCTAATGTAGCAGAAAGGCAGAGCAGGAGAGAGGGAGACGCTCCTCAGCTACCGGGCCCCTTTTTGAACTGAGGGAGTGCGGGCCCAGTACAGGAGGGCCGGTGATCCCCCCTTATCAGCGGCCCTGCTCCTATTGCTGACCTCCAACTGCCCGGCTGTCTTAGGCCTCGTACACACGACCGAGGAACTCGTCGTAAATAAAACATCGTTTTCCTTGACGAGTTCCTTGTCAGGCTTGTGGAGAAACTTTCTTTGCGTACACACTGTCAAGACCAAATCTCCTCATTCTCAAACGCGGTGACGTACAACAAGTACAATGGCAGGGGAAATTCGATTCCACTGGCACAACCCTTGGGGCTGCTTTTGCTAATCTCATGTTACTGCGTGTTAAGTAAAAGTTTGGTAAGAGACAATTTGCACTTTTCAGACTGTTACAGCGTGACAAATGTGCTATCTCCATTACAAACGCTACTTTTTCCGAAGGTGCGCTCCCGTCTCATACTTTATTCTGAGCATGCGCGGGTTTCTTAGCAGACACACGAACGTGTTTCTCGTCAAAAACCAGCCCAACGAGGAAAACGACAAGGAAATTGAGAACTCCCGTCGAGGAAAAAGAGAACTTGTTCTCTTTTTTTCTAGTTGAGTTCCTCGACAGTTTCCTCGATGAAAAACATACACACGACCGTTTTTCTCGGCAAAAAAGCTCTGCCACCAAGTTTCTTGATGGATTCTGTTGAGGAAAACAATCGTGTGTACGAGGCCTTAGGGTCATTCTTTCTGAAGTGCAAAAGCCTGAAAATTGTGAATGTCAGTGTAAACTCACAATTCCTAATCTGCATATTGCCCCAAGTCTAAGGTCCATGAAGAACTGAAGCTGGGGGATTAACATATAAACCAGGGAACTTACTACTTTTTATAGAATAAGATGTCAACTAGGACAACCCTATACTTTCTCAGTAAAGGTTCCTACGTTGTATTAAAGCAAAGGGGAAAAAACAGCAATGGTTACTCCATACTCACAGGATCCCTTTAATTTTCTAGTTACTGGTTTCGATATTTCATATTTTGAAAAAAAAAAAAAACAGACAAAGCAAAAATATAAATCAGTACTGTAAAATGTTACTTACTCAGCACAACAAAGAACTGATCTTGCCTCAGTGTATGTTGTATTTACAGTGCCTGCAGATAATGTGAACACTCCTCCGATGAGAAGGTCACCCTCCCGATATAATATCATCTCATCATCTGGGTAACCCAACTGGAAATCCTTTACTGGTGGTGAAAGCTGAGCCTGGTTTATGAATAATGTCATCCACAAGACAATCCAAAAGAGACAGACTTTATAGAAGTTCAATGAAAAGGGACTTTCTATCCTTCTATACATATAAAATAACAAACACTCCTTCATATGATACATCTTGAATGTACAGAAAGTTCTGTGATATGGCACTGAATATCAGTCAGTAACATGTCCTCTGTATGTTAGTGACAATGTGTTCACCTCTCCTTTTATACACTTCAGTGTGATAGATTTCTCATTGTCTGAATACGATTCTTTTTTTTTCTGCATTTGTTTTGTTTGCCGAATGCATCCTTCTAAATCAGTTTTTTTTTGTTTTTTTTACAATTACATACAAGTCTTTTTTTTAACAAAGCCCTATAGAATTTTATTAATGCAAAGTAGGAGAGGAATTGGGACTTTGAATTAAGCACGTCGTTGTGAATGACTAATTAACTGTGAAATAAATTGAATTAAACAAAATCATTTAATTTAATGCCGTTTACCCCTAGGGGATGTCCCCTCCCGCCGTTCTCCCGCACCCTCCACCGCTTACCGGAGCAGTCGGTAGCGGCGGAGGCGATCGGGTCCTTGTCCTTCCTTGGTATGGAGACAAGTGAGGGGAAGACGGCCCCCAACCATCTCCATACCATAGCAGAGCGGAAGCGGCATCAAAACGTCACTTCCGCCCATACATCTTAAAGGCACATTTTTTTGTTGTAATTTTTTCAAATGACAATTTTTTTTTATTGAATTGTAGCCTAAATATGAGATCTGAGGTCTTTTTGACCCCAGATCTCATATTTAAGAGGACCTGTCATGCTCTTTTCTATTACAAGGGATGTTTACATCCCTTGTAATAGGAATAAAAGTGACCCATTTTTTTTTTTAAAAACTGTGTAAAAATAAATAAAGTCAAGTAAAATAAATAAGAAAATATATATATTTTTTAAAGCATCCCGACGAGCTCGCGCGCAGAAGCGAACGCATACGTGAGTAGCGCCTGCATATGAAAACGGTGTTCAAACCAGACATGTGAGATATCGCCACAATTGTTAGAACGAGAGCAATAATTCAGGCACTGTAAATACAACAGACATTGATGCAAGATCAGTTCTTTATTGTGCTGAGTAAGTAGCATTTTACAGTACTGATTTGCATTTTTGCTTTGTCTGTTTTCTTTTTCAAACATGGTTTATTAAATTTCACAAGTAATGACTAGAAATTAAAGTGATACTGTGAGTATGGCGTAACCATTGATTTTTTTTTTTTTAGACAACATAGAAACCTGTACTGAGAAAGTATAGGTTAGTCATAGCCAGGGCTTTTTTTTCAGCAGGAACTAGGGGGAACGCAGTTCCACCACCTCTGACTTAGGTCTTCTGCTCCTTGCTCACCAATATCACTTGGTAACACAGAAGTCCAGCTTTTGCTTTTACAAGTGATAGCTTATCTCCCAGTAGCTCCCACAGGTCAGATCTCCTGAGCAGATCCCACTTAGTGCAGCACAGGGACAAGGGAGATACAGAACAGTTGCCCAGGGTTCAGTGCAGTCAGGGGGCGCATGGTAGGCTTCACCCTCGGTGGTCTTCATTTTTTTCCTGGTGATCAGTTGTTGATGCTCCTACTGCATGATCTCCCTTTTAAGTGTCTGTAGTATAGTCTAGTAAGCTGGGAGGTACTACAGCTGGATGGGTCCTTCAGCTTAATAATTCAAAAAAGGTAAGACACGTGTCAAATGGTGAAGCTTTTAACGAGCTCTCATTCTACAAAGAATAGTTCCCTGGCCCATACACTCAAGAAATCACACCCAAACTAGTGCCACTCTCCTCCCTCTCTTTCTCAGGCATTCCAAAGTATAGGAGAGGCTCGGGAAAAGTTCTGAAGGCAAGCATGGGAGGAGGTGACAAGGGAACTAGAGAGCAGGAAGTCTTAGGAGGAATGAAGGGAGCAAGTAGGTTGGTATTTTGACACTAGGTTAGTGATGTCATTGGGGGCCAAGTTCTGGATGGCTTTGTAAGTTGTTGTTAGAATTTTGAATTGAATTTGTTGGGTGAGTGGAAGCCAGTGGAGGGATTGACAGAGATGAGTAGCAGACACTGAGCGGTTGGTAAGGTGGATGAGCCTGGCAGCAGCATTCATGATGGACTAAAGGGGGGATATCCTATGCAGAGTCAATACCGTGAGGTGGGAGTTGCAGTAGTCGAAGCAGGAGATGACCAGGGAGTAAACTAGGAGCTTTGTGGTGTCATTGGTTAGAAGGGGGCATATTTTGGAGATGTTGTGGAGGTTGAGACAACAAAATTTGGAAAGTGTTTGGACGTGGAGCCGAAAGGATAGTTCAGAGTCCAGGACTACACCTAGAACCTTGGCATGCGATGGGCTGATAGTAGTGCTACTGATCTTGACAGAGAAATCAGGGGAAGAGGGGAAGAGGGGAAGAGGCACGTGGGGGAGAGAAAATCATGAGCTCAGTTTTGGATAGATTGAGTTTGAGGAAGTGGTGTGACATCCAGGCTGATATGTCTGTTAGTAAATGAGTGATACGGGGGAGACTGAAGGAGTGAGCTGAGGAGTAGAGAGATAGATTTGGGTGTCGTCAGCATAGAGATGGTATTGGAAGCCATGGGAGGCTATTACCTGACCCAGGGAGGAGGTGTAGATGGAGAATAAGAGGTCCAAGAACAGAACCTTGGGGGACCCCGACAGAGAAAGGTAGAGGAGAGGAGGAAGAAGAGTTGCAAGTGAGACTGAAGATGCGGTTGAATAAATAAGATGAGAACCAGCGAAGAGCACAGTCACAGAGACCAAAAGTGTTACATTTTTTGAGGAGGAGCATACTGTGTCAAAGGCAGAAGAGAGGTCTAAGAGTAGTGTAGCAGGGTCACCCTGTCAGAGTCTAATGAAAGGCCATCTCCCGCTGGAACTTTATTCTTGCTTTTAAATATGTAAGATACCTTTAAGAAAGTTATGCATTGTGGGACTGCAAGTAGCAGGCAGCAGGAGATATGGACTCCTTTGACTCTTAGGAGAAACAGACTACACATCCCACAATGCCCGGAGCATGTGACACCTCCGCACAGACTTATGGGGGAGGTTACTTAAGGAAAGGGCGCGGCTGATATCGCTCTCTCGGGACCTGCATCTTATCCTCTGCGAAGCTGCTGACACAGTCCAGCCGTGCGACTAGGCCAGACGCCTGGGCCTAAATTCACCGAGAGATAAGCCATCCGGAAGGAAGCAAGACTACAGTGTCCAGCCCATGTTCCCAGGGATCAAAGAGGCAGCCCAGCTGACAGCGGAAACAGTGGTGCACCCTCGTCCAGAACCCTTGTGCTGCGGAGCAGTGCTTTACCAACGCGCCTTCTGAGGAGAACTCAGGCGGATCGGTCAGTCGGGTGAGAGAGCACATGCTCAGCTTCTGATTTCCACTTAGACAGACACCTTAGTGCCACCTCACAGGCCGGAGACACATGCTGACCTCTCGCTGAGACTTGGAGGCCTTATTAACCGTTTGACTGTTTCATCGAAGTGACTGACACTGACGGGCTATCAGTTCACCAACGTTGTTGTTCTAGATACTCTGTTATGTAGCTTCATCCATCAATTGCCATTTGTGGATTATAAGTTTAACGTGCACCAACCGGCCGCAACGTGGGTTCTAACTGTTTACAGGACTGCCTGCTAGAGGGCGCTCGCGAGCATAGACTGCCTACATTAGTTAAGTGAATGGTACCATTCTTTAGTTTAGGACTTTATCTGCTGATAGTAATTGCTGATTCCAGTAAGGGCCCTTACTGAATCACAGTGAGTCATTAGCTGCCAGTTGTTTGCCTGTGATGTAAATCTAAGCCTGTTTGCTAAGTTCACTTAAAGTAAATTTATCTTTCTCATTTAAATATATCAACTGTGTGGAGTGTATTTTCTAGTCTGGAGGGACCATCTGAAGAAAGCAGGTAATACTATTGCCATATTGTTACTGCATGTTGTGTGCCTGCTATTGTGACCCCAGCCAAGCAAAGGTCACAATATCCTGCAATACCAGACTTCTGATGTGTCAAGGGGGGGGTTCGAGTCAATTAAATAGGGGTGAGCCAAGTCAAAGAGAGTAGATTCAAAACAAACCAGTGGCTCCTTCGGGGGTAGCGCTACACGTGGGGGCTCGTCTGGGATTTCTACTCCTTAAATCATCAAATATCCCCACATACTGAGCCTCGCTCTTACCGAAATCAGCCATGGATGCAGCGGCTGTAACTGAATGGTGCATAGAAGAGGATGTTCCAGTAGACAAAGGCCTAGTGGCAGAAGTACGGGGAGAAACTTGGAGTGAAGGGGAAGTACTCTCGATCCTGAAAGCTTTGTCCTCAAATCAGAAAGTCTGGGCGGCCAGTTCAAGGGTGGACAATGAAAACCCCCTCACCTATGTCCTATGTGAATGGAAATATGGGGTTCCAGACTGTCTTAAAGGGCCTAGTGTAGAGACCTTGGATGGCACAAAACTTTTCCTGTTATTGCCTGAACAAGAATCAGCCACTCCCTCTTCCTCGAGCGCAACCCCTTCTACTTCCTCCAGCACGCCAGCACCTGTTGGGGCTTCAGGACAAACAGTGAAGGGGCCTATCAAAGCACCACTTAAGAACTTCAACCCCGAGTTATGTGCTGTCCTAGAGGAGATTGTAGCTCAGTGCAAGAAGGACTCTCCAGATTATTTGACCACTGGGTATAGGAAGTTAAGAATTTTCTCTGGAAGACACCCTGTGCCCTCTTCGGAAGACGGTTTTGAGGAATGGATGGATCATGCCGTCCAAGCTCTAGAAGAGTGGGTAATCCCAGAGAAGAGTAAGAAGCAGAGGATTATGGAAAGCCTCAGAGGGCCAGCCTTAGAGGCCATATGCAACCTCAAGCATAATAAAGAAAATTGCACTGCTCAAGATTATCTAGATGTTCTACAGAATGTGTTCGGGAGGACTGAAGACATTAGTGAGCTCCGTTGCCAGTTGGAGCATTGTTTCCAAAGGAAGGGGGAAAAGCTGTCTGAGTTTGTTAGCCGCCTGGATAAGATCCTGCACCGGATGCTGGTGAAGAAAGGACTAGATTCAAAACAAATGGATAAAACACACTTTCAACAAGTGATAAGGGGAGCCCAACCAATGGACCCCATCGTCTTTAAGTTACAAACTCAGAAAGGAGATGGGGTGTTGAAGTATCCCGACCTAGTCCGGATCATCTGACAGGAGGAAGACCTCCTAGATCAGAAGAACAAGTATCAAGCCACAGAGACTCCTGCACGAGTGCGTGTCGTGGCCACTGAGGACAGTGACCCCAAAGCCGAGTTCTTGGAATCACGAGTGTCTCAGTTGACTGAACTAGTAGCCGCTCTATCTGGCCAAGCAGGGTTTCCCTCTCGCCAACCTAAGAGAGATAATACTGAGAAGTCCGCCTATGGGCCCTATGACCAGCAAAACAAACCAAGAAGGTTAATTTCCTGTTTCAATTGTGGAGGGATAGGACACACCAGAGAAGTCTAATTAGCCCAGCTAATTCCTACCCACCAATGTACAGGCTGGTGGAAAACTCCAGAAGGCCCCGGTGAAGGAGTCAACCAGGAGCCCGCCTATTATAGACAACTCCAACCTGAAAAATGAAACAGAGGCAGAAAGGAGAGCCCCCTTTTAAGCCAACTCCCAGCTCCCATCCCCGTGACTGGGTAAGGGCCAAAAGAAGCCCACGCAAGAGAAGAGTGAAAGTACGAGTTACAGGAGAAGGCGGGAAGGTTGCACCTTGGAAGTTTCCTGAAAATTTAGTGGGGCCCTCCCCGTTAGTGCCCATTCAAGTAGAAGGGATTTACACCAAAGCCCTCTTAGATACCGGAGCACAAGTAACCCTTCTGTATAGAGACTTCTATGACAAGTACCTCTCTCACTTGCCCCTACAGAAGTTGGAAGAGTTAGAAATATGGGGCATTGGAACTCAGAGATTTCCCTATGATGGATATCTATCAATACGCTTGACTTTTGACCCCTCGATAGCTGGAGTAGCTGAAACCTTTGACACCTTAGCGATAGTCTGCCCCCGACCTCCAGGGGCCCACAAGAGCTCCCTTATCATAGGAACTAACACGGCTTTGGTCCGAAGACTGCTGACCCCCTTAACCGAAGCAGCAGAGGCCTCAGCTCAAAGGGTCCACCCAATGTTAAGGAGGGTGTACCACCAGCTGGTGATGGGAGGGGAAGGCCCCAGAGGAAGGAGTAGGAAGGGTCTGGCGGATAGGAAAATCCATGAGGATCTTACAGCCTGGAGAGGTGACCTGCCTCAGGGCCTCCGCCAAGCTTACCTGGTCTCAGCCAGGCCCCGTATCTTGTTCTTGAACCTGACCCGGATGAACTCTCAGAGGGATAAGAGGTGATACCCAAATTGATTCCATTGAAGGTACTGGAGAAGAATCGTGGATGGGTGTCTGTCAACATCCGGAATCCCACCACCAACCCTGTGAAAGTGCCAGCCAGAGTGCTACTAGGCCGGGTACATCAAGCCACCCCCATTAGCCCCTCCCATCTGGGGGAGGGTACAAAGGTAGAAGACCCCAGAAAGAGTCACCAGCCTGACGGCGCTAAACTCCCACCAGAATGGAAAGAGAGAATGGAGGCTCAACTTAGTAGGTGGCAGAAGATATTCTCAAAGACTGAGTTTGATGTTGGATGCGCAAAGAGTGCCACCCACCGGATTCGGCTGAAGAAAGACAAACCCTTCAGAGAGCGAGTCCGAAGAGTTCCTCTGACGGATTTGGAAGACCTCAGGGAGCAACTTGCAGAGTTGAAAAGGACCGGAACTATCCGAGAATCCAGGAGTCCTTATGCTTCTCCCATAGTGGTGGTGAGGAAGAAAAATGGTTCTCTGAGATTGTGCATCGACTACAGAACCCTCAACAAGCAGACTATTCCTGACCAGTACACCACCCCTCGGATAGAGAATGCACTACAGAGCCTGTCAGGGGCTAAGTGGTTCAGCGTTATGAACCTGAAGAGTGGTTATTATCAAATTCCCATGCACCCCGAAAGACAGAGAGAAGACAGCTTTTATTACCCCCGTGGGTTTCTTCGAATTTAATCGCATGTCCCAAGGACTGTCGGGCACCCCAGCCACCTTCCAGAGATTGATGGAGAAAACTGTGGGTGATATGAACCTGATCAAAGTGTTGGTGTATCTGGATGATGTTATTGTGTTTGGGAAGACTCTGGAGGAACATGAACAGAGATGGGAAAAGGTACTGAAATGGCTGCATGATGAAGGCCTGAAGCTGTCCAGAGAGAAATGCCAGTTATATCAATTGTCTGTTCACTACTTGGGGCACATTGTCTCTGCTAAAGGGATATCAACAGACCCAGAAAAATTGGAGGCAGTCACCTCCTGGCCTAGACCCACCAATGTGACAGAGTTGCGGTTGTTCCTGGGGTTCTGCTCTTACTACAGGAGATTTGTGGAAGGATTTGCAAAAATTGCCAAACCCCTCAATGAGTTGCTTAAGACAGAGGATGGAGAAGACGCTTCTGAGTCAGTGAAACCAATAAAGCTCCACATAGGTCCTAGAAAACCCAAAGAGTCCATCAGTGATCAATGGACCTCTGAAAGTGAGGAAGCGTTCCTTCAGCTCAAAAAGAATCTGACTACTGCTCCTGTCCTGGCTTATGCGGATACATCTAAGCCCTATGAGTTACACGTGGACGCCAGTAGAGAGGGGCTAGGAGGAGTGTTGTATCAAGAGCACAGTGGTTGTCTGTGCCCAGTGGCTTATGTGAGTCGGAGCTTGACCCCATCTGAAAAGAATTATCCCACTCACAAACTCGAATTCCTAGCATTAAAGTGGGCTGTCGTAGACAAATTGAGAGATTACCTTTACGGAGCTGAATTCGAGGTGAAGACCGACAACAATCCACTCACCTACCTGTTCACCACCGCCAAGCTGGATGCAACAGGACATCGATGGCTGGCAGCCCTCTCCGGTTTCAATTTCGGCCTGAAGTACCGCCCAGGAGCAGGGAATAAGGATGCTGATGCTATTTCCAGGAGACCCCATGGGTCAATCGCCCCAGACATGGAATGGACTCAAATATCCTCCGAAGGGGTGCGGGCATTGTGCCAAGGGACTGAGCTACAGGAAAATGGAGGGTCCCGAGCTGAAGAGATAGGGATTTTGACAGCAGTAGTGCCCAAATTCTATTGTGATGTGACCCAGATGAAGAGTGGGGATTTACCTCAACTAACAAAGAAGGAACTGAGGCAAGATCAAAAGGAGGATTCTCTGGGTAAGCTAGTCTTAGAGGCTTTAGAGAATCAAGACCCGAAGTTGCTCCTTACCTGCCTTTCAAAGGAAGCGCGGCTGGTGCATAAAGAGTGGGACAGCAGGCTGCAACTCCATCAAGGGGTGGTCTACCGAAGGGGCCCCTCTGATAGTCCCGAAGAGAAGTGGCAGTTGTTACTGCCCAGTAAGCACAGAGAGACTGAACTAGCCGCACTTCATGACCAGCATGGCCATCTGGGCCCTGAGAGAACTTTCCAGTTGGTCAGAGATAGGTTTTACTGGCCTGGCATGAGGGCCGAAGTTGAAGGATATTGCCATTCCTGCATCCGGTGTATCCAAAGGAAAACTTTACCCCGCCAAGCTGCCCCAATGGGCCATCTTCAAAGCCAGGGCCCACTAGAGTTAGTGTGCATAGACTTTCTTTGTTTGGAGCCTGATCTAAACGGAATAGGAAATGTCCTGGTAGTGACTGACCACTTCACCAGGTACGCCCAAGCATACCCAACCATGGATCAGAAAGCCTCAACCGTAGCTAAAGTATTGGTGGAGAAGTTCTTTGTTCATTATGGATTGCCACAACGAATTCACTCTGACCAAGGGAGAGACTTCGAAAGCAAACTGATACAAAAACTGCTGGGTTTGTTGAACATTGATAAAACCAGGACCACGCCTTACCATCCCCAGGGGGATGCCCAGCCTGAGCGATTCAACAGGACCCTTCTGAATATGCTGGGGACATTGAGTTCTTAGGAGAAGCAACACTGGAGCAAGCACATAGCAGCCATTGTGCATGCATACAATTGCACCATGAGTGACAGGACTGGCTACTCACCATACCGGCTAATGTTTGGATGAGAAGCTTGATTGCCAGTTGACCTGGCTTTTGGAATATCCTTGGGTCATACTTCTGCGGCTTCTCACAAAGGTTATGTAGACCGTTTGAGGAGAAGCCTGAAGACAGCTTACGAGCAGGCCCATGCTAATTCTGAAAAGGGGGAACAAAGGAACAAACGGAACTTTGATTTGAAGGTACGGATTCAGGACCTACAGCCAGGAGACCGAGTTTTGCTAAGGAACCTGGGTATCCCAGGAAAACACAAACTGGCTGATCGCTGGAAGTCCCAGCCATACATCATCTGTAAACAGCTTCCCGACCTCCCTGTGTATCAGGTCAGACCTGAAGGAAGTGTAGGTCCTCTCAAGACCTGGCATAGGAATCACTTATTGCCTCTCACTGAAGCTGTTCGACTGCCCTCGTTCATTGATTCCCTGGACCCGCCCTCTACGCCCAAACTCTCTGGGCCAGTTACTAGGTCTCAAGCAATACCCTCAGAATCCGATGATGAGGAGTCCGAAGATGAATGGATAGGGTCAGAGTGGTTATGGTCTTCTCAACAGCCAGAGCCTAGTACTTCGTTCCTGCCCTCATCTGAAGTGACAAGTAGTGGGGCACTTCGGCCAGAAGCCCCTGAATTCATACCACAGTCTGAGCTTAATGAAGGATTGGAGGGCGATGTTGATCTATACTCTGCAGAAGAATTCAGGGAGGCCTCAAGCCCACTACATAGAGACTTAAATGCTTCAGAAGTTGAGGAATCAGTTGTGTCAGAAACAGAGGATGATCCTGCTCTTCAAAACAATGAAATAGACTTTATTCTTCCTAGCTCTCCACTACAGGAAGAACCAAAGGAGAGAAGGGCCATTCATCCCCCTAAGAGACTGACCTATAGCCAATTGGGTGAATGTTCTGAAGAAGCTATCCTCACCTCCAAAAGATCTAACGCTCTGTGCGTTCCTCCAACTGTAAATTTAGTGGAGGGTAACCCCTGCTCACCCCGACACATCTGAATCTAATACCTTAGTGTTAGCAAACAGTGAACAGGGTTGCCTGCGCGTACCCAACAATTGGTGGGAGGTTCCCCTGTCCACCCTGTGTCAATCAATGTGTTGTTTAGCTTTGAGCAACGTGAGAAATGATGCGCAAAATGTATTGCCTTGCATGTTCTAACAAATTTTCTACGCTTGTATTTTGAAAAGCATGTACCAGGATACATACTGTTGCCCTCTTTGAGGACCAAAGATTTGAAGTGGGGGGAGTGTGTAGCGGGGTCATCCTGTCAGAGTCTAATGACAGGCCATCTCCCGCTGGAACTTTATTCTTGCTTGTAAATATGTAAGATACCTTTAAGAAAGTTATGCATTGTGGGACTGCAAGTAGCAGGAGATATGGACTCCATTGACTCTTAGGAGAAACAGAAAACACATCCCACAATGCTCTGCAGCATCGGAGTATGTGACACCTCCGCACAGACTTATGGGGGAGGTTACTTAAGGATAGGACGCGGCTGATTTCGCTCTCTTGGGACCTGCATTTTCTCCTCTGCGGAGCTGCTGACACAGTCCAGCCGTGCGACTAGGCCAGAAGCCTGAGCCTAAATTCACCGAGAGATCAGCCATCCGGAAGGAAGCAAGACTCCAGTGTCCAGCCCGTGTTCCCAGGGATCGAAGAGGCAGCCCAGCTGACAGCGGAAACAGTGGTGCACCCTCGTCCGGAACCCTTGTGCTGTGGAGCAGTGCTTTACCAACACGCCTTCTGAGGAGAACTCAGGCAGATCGGCCTGTCGGGTGAGAGGGCACATGCTCAGCTTCTGATTTCCACTTAGACAGACACCTTCATGCCACCTCACAGGCCGGAGACACATGCTGACCTTCCGCTGAGACTTGGAGGCCTTATTAACCGTTTGAGTGTTTCATCGAAGTGACTGACGCTGACGGGCTATCAGTTCACCAACGTTGTTGTTCTAGATACTCTGTTATGTAGCTTCATCCATCAATTGCCATTTGTGGATTATAAGTTTAACGTACACCAACCGGCCGCAACGTGGGTTCTAACTGTTTACAGGACTGCCCGCTAGAGGGCGCTCGCGAGCATAGACTGCCTACTTTAGTTAAGTGAATGGTACCATTCTTTAGTTTAGGACTTTATCTGCTGATAGTAATTGCTGATTCCAGTAAGGGCCCTTACTGAATCACAGTGAGTCATTACCTGCCAGTTGTTTGCCTGTGATGTAAATCTAAGCCTGTTTGCTAAGTTCACTTAAAGTAAACTTATCTTTCTGATTTAAATATGTCAACTGTGTGGAGTGTATTTTCTAGTCTGGAGGGACCATCTGAAGAAAGCAGGTAATACTATTGCCATATTGTTACTGCATGTTGTGTGCCTGCTATTGTGACCCCAGCCAAGCATGGGTCACAATATCCTGCAATACCAGACTTCTGATGTGTCAAGGCGGGGTTCGAGTCAATTAAATAGGGGTGAGCCAAGTCAAAGAGAGTAGATCCCAAAACAAACCAGCAGCTCCTTCGGGGGTAGCACTACAGTAAAAATACAGAATAGTATCCAATGAATTTAGTTGTTAGCAGATTGTTTGTGAGTTTTAGGAGAGCAGTTTCCATGGAGTGTTGAGGGCGGAATCCAGACTGAAGGGGGATCAAGAAAATTATTCTTGGCAAGGTGGTCGCTCAGTCAGTTGTAGACCAGATGTTCAATAAGTTTGGATAAAAAGGGGGGCAAGGGGATGGGGTGTAGCCTGTTAAGATTTGTGGGGTCTAGTGAGGGATTTTAAAAAATGGGGTGACTAATGCATGTTTTAGATGCATTAGTCACTTGGGAAGAGGCCTGAAGAGAGGGAGAGATTGAAAATGTGAGTTAGGGAGTGAAGAATAAAGCCAGAGGGTGAACGTAGCATTTGTGAGGGAACAGGGTACAGGGGGCAGGTGGTAAGGTGGACTAGAGAGAAAAGTTTAGCAACCTCATCTATAGTGGTGGGGTTAAATGAAGGAAGTAATTATTGTACCTGCGGATATGGGGTGTTAGGTGGAGAAGACATCTGTACAGTGGAGATCTCCTCACGAATTGTAACAATATTATGTTTGAAGTGATTGCTGATCTCCTGGGCAGTGATTGAATTAGTGGGTGGGGGCAGTGGAGGACAAAGTAGAGAGTTGAAGGTAGAGAAGAGTTGATGGGGACAGGATGATAAGTTGTTAATGAAAATGAAAAAAAAGGTCTGCTTGGCAGTGAGAAGGCAGGAATTATGTTCTATGGAGAGCAGATTTATATTGGTTGAAATCTTTCTGAGACTTAGTCTTATGCCACAGGCACGCAAGAGCGCAGCTATGTTTTTTCAGACTTATAGTGAAATCAATTATCGAAATAGGAGTCAAGATCTTTTTTATAGTTTCTTATCTTCCTGAAGGTGACCTGAGGGGCCAGACTAAACCTTAGGCAAGACTAAACCTAATCTTTTAACTAACCTTAGAATGTTATAATGTTTAGGAATGATCTTGGAGATCAATCTATATTGATCATTGTAAATCGTGATGAACCTTACTGCATTCAGATTCCTAATTTAGTGATATGGCTCTAATTCTCTTGGAAGAGGGTTCCATGTGCATGTTAAAAGCCTCTTGTACCAACCCTCGGAGGATAGCCTTTTCTTGGAACTTTTAGGACATTGATGCTCCTTGTACAATATAATCTTCCTCCTTAGAACAATTCCCCCTTTAGTCTATTAAATTGGCCACTATGGGTATCTATTTTCCATGCTGGATGGTGGCAACTTGAAAAATTAAGATAGGAATTGCCACCAGTGGGTTTGATGTGATTTCTAATAATGATGGTATGATCATTATGAGATAATACTAGGTCCAAAAAGACCAATTCATGGGGTTCTAAAACATGCATAAAAGAGAGTCCAAAAGAGTCAGCATTGCAATGGGCCAAAAAGGAGGCGAACACATCTGGACACCCTCCCAGATGAGCTAAATGTAATTGATGTATCGGCCGTAAAATAATATGTTTTTGGCAAAGGGGTTGTTGGCCCAGATGTGTTCATCCTCCCAATAGCCCATAGTCTTTTAGCTGTAGATAAAATTGATCCAGAAAAGTTAAATAATTAAGTGTTAAACAAAATTTGGCACTGTCCACCTAAAAATTGGTCTGTCTAGAATTTATATCCCCACTATTTATTAAGAAATATGGTAGGGCCCTAAGGCCTATCTCATGAGGAATAGACATACAATGAGGACACATTTAAGGACGCCCACATGTAATTATCCTCCCAGGAATATTGCTTTAGCATGTCTATAACATGACTGGAGTCTCTAATATATGACGGATCATAACATACTATAGGTTGGAGGAGAAAAACTAAGTAAACTGACAGTCCACTGGTGAAACTATTTGTGCTGACCACTATTGGCCTAACAGGGGGGTTATCTAGGAATTTGTGTACTTTGGGGAGGTGTTAGAAATAAGGGGTGCCCACCTACACCTACACATCTCTAGCATGATATAGTACAGACTAATAATGTGTTAAACTTTATATTATGAACAATAAACTACAAACATTTTAGTTTTTACACCTGGCTTATACTCCATATTTTTCAATACACCTTCATGATTTAATGAACACTTATTACCAATCTGAAGCGTGCTGTCGATTTCATTGCTTGGGGTTAAGCACTGGCCACACCTTGCCCCCCACCTGGGGTATAATTTGTCTTCCCTGGGTTAATCAGGGTTAGTGCTAAGAAGAGAGACAAGTAGGCTGTGGGGGAACATGAGTGCAGGACTGGAGTAGACCCAGTGAGGTCTATTTACTAGCCAGGAGGCTTAAAACAGTTTTGCTGGACTTTTGTTTTTGGACTGTGTTTCCTACCCCTGCATGGGAATCCTTTTGTTTGCTGTACACACTAACCAATAAACGCAGGCAGGAAGCCCTTTTACCTCTGTAGCATGCCCTCCTAAGGGACTGCTTGGAATTACTTGCTCATCTGCATGGCCATGACCTGGTGAACATTACAACCCACCTAACACTCTGTGTTTAGACATCCTTGTATCACTGTAGAGTAATAAATCAGACAACTCTGCGTATTTATGTTCTGAGAATATTTACTGGAACAAAATAAAGGAGATGTTGTCACAAAAAGGAGGAAACTGCTGAGTTTTAGACAACAGCACCAATTTAGCAAAGGAATTCCTCCAAAAGACACAAAGCAAAAATGAACAAATGACAATATGATATATGTACACTACCTTAAAGAAATAATGCTACCCCCCTTAAAGGATGTTTTATGCTAGTAGATTATACTGACACTATGCAGAGGATGGAACCCGGCCATCTTATACTGCTACCCTAAGGAGAGAGTGTAGGTCTGGTATCAATAATGTAATGACCCTTGTATCAGCACGAGCATCAATGTCCCCACTGAAGATCTGATGGTCTTCACCGGTAAGTAGGAGCTTGTTAACTGTAATCCAATTAGGTTTGGTAAGAAGCAATACATTTCTTGTAGTGAGGAACGCTAAAGATGTCTAAGCAGTGTTCAAATAGATCCAGTAAAGTGTTCCTAGGGTAGAGATGCATGTGCAAAGTTTTCCAGTGAAACTATGACAAAGGATGGGTAAAGGTTGGGCGACTGCCTTCTCACCAACGACCAGACCGCTACGATGTCTTCCAGACAGTAACTCGTGTGGCGACAACTCGTGCAGCAGATCTGCCATCTCGATCTCCCAATGTGAAGCTTGGTACAAAGACTAGAAGGCGACCGGAGTGGTGCTGAATGGATGTCTGACCTCAAATGGCAGCGCTAGGCCCCTCAGGTATGGGTTGGAAGGTGGTACCCCACGTGGTAGGCTGCGACCTCTCTCTCCATGCACAGAGAGGTCTGTCATGCTTTAGGCCCGGGAGGAAAAGAGCTCTGCGTAAGCTTTTGCTTCTTTTATAGCTACTTCCAGCAATCTTTCTAATAGCAGAAAAGATCCCCGGGATAGGTAGTCCAGGCACATAATCATGCAAAGCAATTATCGGACGGGAGAACTACTCATCCCACAATCCTTTTTTATGGCACACAAATATGATTTCACCTGATACACTGAGGGCACGGTACTTTAAAATTGTAGTACATATTGCTACACCTCTCTGCAAGCTCTCCAGTTGAAGCTGAACCCCACAGTTTTTGTTTCACATATGGGAAATTCCTCTACTGATCCACGCTGAAAGGCACGTTTTCTGGTTCTGCTGTGTACCTGATTTTAAAACTGCATTGAAGCAGTGTGAAAGTGTGTGTCTATACCATTTAAAGGTGCAGGATACTGCAGTGTAATTTTGATTTTGAAACATGGAGGACTTGCTGTACAACAACAGGCTTCAAAGTAAGCTGATGCACAGCAACAAGAAACTAAAAAAATGCTGGCTGCCCAGCCTGCTAGCACGGAGGCTCAAGTAACTGCCCTGGCTCAGGCAACATCGGCTCAGCTGAGAAAGTGTAACAGCACTGGTGAACGGAGTGAACCACAACCGCGGTTAGCAAGGATCTCAATGCAATTCTCTATACGACAACTCAGTATTAAGCCCCAGGCGTCACTCCTCGCAACAGGAGTTTGGGGGATCCATACATCATCTCTGTGTCACATAAAGAGAGGCGTTGAGCTACTAGGCATGGACGCATTACAACATGCGACCAAGGCTTACCTTTAACCAGTTAAGCCCCGGACCAATATGCAGCCTAAAGACCCAAGGTGTTTTTACAGTTCGGGACTGCGTCGCTTTAACAGACAATTGCGCGGTCGTGCGACGTGGCTCCCAAACAAAATTGGCGTCCTTTTTCCCCCCACAAATAGAGCTTTCTTTTGGTGGTATTTGATCACATCTGCGGTTTTTAGTTTTTGCGCTATAAACAAAAATAGAGCGACAATTTTGAAAAAAATTCAATATTTTTTACTTTTTGCTGTAATAAATATCCCCCAAAAACATATATAAAAACATTTTTTTTCCTCAGTTTAGGCCGATACGTATTCTTCTACCTATTTTTAGTAAAAAAAATCGCAATAAGCGTTTATCGATTGGTTTGCGCAAAATTTATAGTGTTTAGAAAATAGGGGATAGTTTTATTGCATTTTTATTATTTTTTTTTTTTTTACTACTAATGGCGGCGATCAGCAATTTTTTTCGTGACTGCGACATTATGGCGGACACTTCGGACAATTTTGACACATTTTTGGGACCATTGTCATTTTCACAGCAAAAAATGCATTTAAATTGCATTCTTTATTGTGAAAATGACAGTTGCAGTTTGGGAGTTAACCACAGGTGGCGCTGTAGGAGTTAGGGTGCACCTAGTATGTGTTTACAACTGTAGGGGGGTGTGGCTGTAGGAATGACGTCATCGATCGTGTCTTCCCTATAAAGGGAATGACGCGATCGATGCGCCGCCATAGTGAAGGACGGGGAAGCCGTGTTTACATACGGCTCTCCCCGTTCTTCAGCTCCGGGGAGCGATCGCGACGGAGCAGCTATAAACAAATAGCCGCGCCGTGGTCCCGGATCGCTCCCCGAGCGGACCCGACCTCCGCATGTAGCAGGGGGGGTCCCGATCGGACCCCCCACCCGCTAATAGGCGAGGACGTACGTGTACGCCCATGTGCCTGTACGTGCCATATTGTGGACGTATATGTACATGCGGGGGTCGGGAACTGGTTAAATTTAGTTCACGGTCAATATCCCAATAC
Source organism: Rana temporaria (assembly GCF_905171775.1). NCBI lineage: Eukaryota > Metazoa > Chordata > Amphibia > Anura > Ranidae > Rana > Rana temporaria. The sequence goes on along the minus strand of NC_053489.1, from coordinate 665,304,216 downwards.
AGCACTACATGCAGGAGACCATCAGTAAGAAACCCCAGGCATCCCTCCTAGCAACAGGAGTTTGGAGGTTCTATACATCATACCCTGCTTAGCATGTAGAGATGTATTAAGGCCACTAGGGGAGATGCTATGAAATAGCATCAACCCCTAGCATAGAAAGTTAGTGCGTACGCATTCAAACAATTAGGACAAAGCCTATCAGGATTTGTACTTATGTCGAGCTTGTAGTATATAGTAGTTGTAGTGACAACTCTTACTTGCATACGACAGGTACTTTAGCTGAGTAATAGTACTTACTGTACGTAAGAGGCAATATAGCTCAGGTAATTATAGTTGCAGAGATGAGCTATAATAATAGATGTAGAACTAGTTACATATGAGAGGCAATATAGCTCAGATAATTTATAGTAGCATACTTGAGGTGATTTACATGAGAGGCAGTATAGCTCAGGTAAATATAGTTGCAGAGATGAGCTATAATTCTAGATGTAGCAATAGTTACATATGAGAGGCAATATAGCTCAGATAACTTATAGCAGCTTACTTGAGGTTATTTACATGAGAGGCAGTATAGCTCAGGTAAATAAAGTTGCAGATATGAGCTATAATTTATAGTAGCATAGGCAAAGTGCATATTGCTGTAGTAATTTAGAGGTAGCTGTCTTTTTAAAGCACTCCTTTGCAATAAGCTTTAGCACAATAGTAACTCCCAGAAGATATGGTAATATCCGTACGGTATTTGTAATACTACAATTGTAATAGATGAGACAATAGCATTAGAACTTCCTATAGAACTACAAGTGAAGGAATGACTACTTATTCGTTTGTAGGTATCTCTATGCAGGAGATAGAATGTCCATGGTGCAAGGTGTTCAAAGCATGACATTAGTTCCCAGCAATTCTGTTGTTGTAGAGGAAGTCTTAGCAGCAAACTAGTAGTTGTTCCCTGGAGCGGTGTTCCGGCAAAGGGAGCAAAGGCAGCTGCATGTGTAAGGTAGCTGAGCTGACAGGCTACGGCTGACAATAATAGAATAGGGGCTGTATCTCAATTGAATGCCTTTATAGGCAGGAGATCAGGTGCAGTGCATCAAACTGATTTTAAACAGGGTGCCGTGTGCGCTGCACTTCCGCGTTCCGCGCTGGAATGCAGGGCGTCGCTTGGCGATGACATCATCGCACGAGCGCGTATGCATTCCAACATGGAATGCATTACGGCACTGGAAGCACCTGTCTATAGCAAGGGGAACAGGCGCGCAGAGCGCCTGTTACAGTACCCCCCTCTTAAGGGAAACCCTCCTGGGGATCCCACTAGGTGAAGGCCTGTGAGGATATGTAGAATAAAATTAACTACATAGTTCAGGTGCATGCACTTCTTCTGAGTCTTCCCAAGAATATTTTTGTATACCATAATCCTTCCATCTAATTAGATATTGTAGACAACCTATTTTTTTCTAGAGTCTAGAATATCTTCAACCTCATAATGTTCTTCACCTTAGACTAGGATAGGATGTGCAGGAGGAGGATTCCTCCCAGGGAAAGGGTTAGGTCGATAGGGTTTGAGAAGCGACACATGGAATGAAGGATGAATGGTAAGTTCCGGAGGGAGAGAAAGTTGCATTGTATTTTGGTTAATAACTTTTGATATTGGGAATGGCCCAAGAAATTGTTTGGCGAGTTTCCTCGCTGGTAAATGGAAACGTAAGTTTTTTGTTGAAGGCCACACTCAATCGCCTACATTGTAAGATGGCGCAGGTCTACGTCTAAGGTCGTAATAGACTTTTTGGCGATCTTGTGCTTTTTTGAGATTTTGTTTCAAAACTTGCAATCCGGATGATAGGGTAGACCAATAATCATTCGTTGAAGGAACATTTGTAAGTAATGAAGATTCTGGTAGTATATTGGGATGAAACCCATAGTTTGCGTAAAACGGGGAATAGTTCGTAGAGGAACTAGTTGAATTATTATAAGAGAATTCAGCAAGTGGAAGAAGAGTAGACCAGTTATCTTGAAGATGGGAACAATAACATCTGAGATATTGTTCGAGGCACTGGTTTATTCTTTCTGTCTGTCCATTTGTTTGCGGAAGATCTGCACTGTTGTATCTGGGGTCCATTTGAAGAATATGACACAAGGCCTTCCAGAGTTTGGAAACAAACTGAGAGCCTCTGTCTGAAACTAGGCATGAAGGGACACCATGCAATTTGATAACATGATCCAGCACGTGGTTCACCTTGTAAATAGGAGATAAGGGTGAGCACCTTGATCCTATCATTGGGGAAAGTGAGAGGACGGAGTTCAAACATTAATTTACAGGCATTAATGAACTCTCTATAGGTCTTCCGGTCACCAGAAAAAGCGGGAGGTGGATTTACCTTCGGGTCTCAGGGGGAAGACGAGGTAAATTTAGGGTAAGGGCAACCAATTTATGCAAAGCCTGGTTTTCTGCTTTTAGGTTTTGTAATGTGTGAGTGAGAGCGTCAACTCTCTTGGTAAGGGTGACAACTTGGTTTGCAAGCTCCGCTGGGTTAATTTTAAGGTTCTATTATTCTGTAACAGCACTGGAGGAAAGGGAGTGAACCACAACTGTGAATGCAAGGATTTCAATGCGCTTCTGTATGCGTCAATTCAGTATTGGCCCCAGGCGTCACTCCTAGCAACAGGAGTTTGGGGGGTCTCTACATCATTTTTCTGTCACATAGAGAAGGGCATTGATTTACTAAGGATGGAAGCATTACCATCCGTGCCACCTATTAGTGACCATCCATGCTGCCTATCTGTGCCCATCAGTGCCGCCTATCAGCGTCCATCCGTGCTGCCTATCAGTGGCCATCAGTGCCCATCAATTCCACCTCATCGGTGCCCGTCAGTGTCGCCTTATCAGTGCCCGTCAGTGCAGCCCCATCAGTGAAGGAGGAAAAGTACTTATTTACAAAGTTTTGTAACGGAAACAAAAAAAAAGCATTTGTTTTTCAAAATGTTCGGTCTTTTTACATTTTTTTTGCAGAAAATAAAAAATCGCAGAGGTGATCAAATACCACCAAAAGAAAGCTCTATTTGTGGGATCAACATGATACAAATTTAGTTTGGGTACAGTGTAGCATGACCGTGCAATTGTCATTCAAAGTACAACAGCACTGAAAGCTGAAAATTGGTCTGAGCAGGAAGGTGTATAAGTGCCCTGTTTGAAAGTGGTTAAGGAAGGCATGGTGCCGACCCTGCTGAAACAAGGCATAATAAAAACCATTTAAAAAAAAAAACACCCTCGACCCCAAAGACCCAAACCATTGTCGACCCATAACAGGCCTAAACATTCTCTCCAAGGTAATGGAGAAAGCAGTAGTGCAACAGCTACATCATCATTTAGACACCCACAAACTACTGGATCCACTTCAATTGGGTTTCCGTCCTGGTCACGGGACAGAAACAGCACTGCTCAAAATATGGGATGACGCTCTCGAAGCAGCAGACGAAGGAGAATCTTGTCTTCTGGTACTGTTGGATCTAAGCGCAGCTTTTGATACTGTAGACCACAAATTAGCTACTTCTGCTAGGCGAGTCAGCAGCAAAGTCACAGACTCGGATCTATTCTGGTTCTCCTCCTTTCTGGAAAACCGATCACAGATAGTGAAACTAGGTCCGTTCACTTCTGAAAAACACACGGTGTCATGCGGAGTCCCTCAGGGGTTTCCCCTGTCACCCGTACTATTTAATATCTATCTCCACCCTCTCCTTGAAATCATCAGTAACCAGAATTTACTCTACCATTCCTATGCGGATGACACCCAACTCTACTTTCGCATCAGTAATAAAAAGGATCATTATCTCAGACTAGAGAAATGCCTTACTTTGATAGAAAATTGGATGACAGAGAGTTACCTTAAACTTAAAGCGGAGGTTCACCCTTCCATAATTTTTCCCCTTAGATGGATGCTCGTTTTGTCTAGGGGAATCGGCTAGTTGTTTTAACCACTTGAGCACCGGGCCATCGTCAAATGACGGCTTCACGGTGACTCTGAATATTCAACAGGACGTCTTTTGACGTCCTGTAGTCCTCCGGCCACTGGGGGGCGAGCGAGCGCGGCGGCGCGTGCGCCTGGCGCGTCCCCGAGATGCCGATGCGCGTGCCTGGCGGTCGCGATGTCCGCCAGGTACCCGCGATCGGTAACGACAGAGCAGTGACGTCCTGTCAGGGGACAGAGGAGACCGATCTGTGTCTCTTGTACATAGGGACACAGATCGGTCACCTCCCCCAGTCACCCCCCTTCCCCCACAGTTAGAACACAATACAGGTATACATATTAACCCCTCCCTCACCCCTAGTGTTAACCCCTTGAATGCCAGTCACATTTATACAGTAATTAGTGCATATTTATCGCATTAATCGCTGTATAAATGTGAATGGCGCCAAAAACGTGTCAAAAGTGTCCGATGTGTTCGCCGAAATGTCACGGTGACAGTAAAAAAATCGCAAATCGCCGCCAATACTAGTAAAAAAATTTATAAAATAAAAATGCCATAAATCTATCACCTATTTTATAAACGCTATAACTTTTGCGCAAACCAATCAATATATGATCATTGCGATTTTTTTTACCAAAAATATGTAGAAGAATACGTATCGGCCTAAACTGAGGAAAAGAAAAGTTTTTTTTAAAAAAAATTTGATATTTATTAAATAAAAAAGTAAAAAATATTGTGTTTTTTTTTTAAATTGTCACTCTTCTTTTGTTTATAGCGCAAAAAATAAAAACCGCAGAGGTGATCAAATACCACCAAAAGAAAGCTCTATTTGTGGGAACAAAATGATAAAAAAATAGTTTGGGTACAGTGTAGCACGACCGCTTCATTCAAAGTGCGACAGTGCTGAAAGCTGAAAATTGGCTTGGGCAGGAAGGTGCGTAAGTGCCCGGTATGGAAGTGGTTAAAATATGAGCTGTACTTACGGTTTACGAGATGCATCTTCTCCGTCGCTTCCAGGTATGGGCTGCTGGACTGGGCGTTCCTATTTTGATTGACAGTCTTCCGAGAGGCTTCCGACGGTCGCATCCATCGCGTCACGATTTTCCGAAAGAAGCCGAACGTCTGTGCGCAGGCGCAGTATAGAGCCGCACCGACGTTCGGCTTCTTTCGGCTACTAGTGACGCGATGGATGCGACCGTCGGAAGCCTCTCGAAAGACTGTCAATCAAGAAGGAACGCCCGCTCCCGAAGACCCATACCCGGAAGCGACGGAGAGGATGCATCTCGTAAACCGTAAGTACAGCTCATATTTTAAAACAACTAGCCGATTCCCGTAGACAAAACGAGCATGAATCTAAGGGGATTCTTTGAAAAAAAAATTTATGGGTGAACTCCCGCTTTAATGGCTCAAAAACAGAACTTCTTCTGCTCAATGCCACGACAACATGGACACCCCCGCCCATTTTGGGACAAACCATCACCCCCAGCACCAAAGTCAAAAGTATCGGAGTCATTTTCGACTCTGAAATGACAATGGATGCGCAAATAAGTTCAGTGGTGAGCGGATCCCATCATCTGCTGCGCCTGCTATGTAGACTCATTCCCTTTATCCCAAAAGAAGACACAGCAGTCGTGGTAGGAACGATAATCAACTCCAGACTCGACTATGCAAACATCCTTTACCTCGGACTCCCAAAATACCAAATTGCTCGTCTACAAGTCGTCCAGAATACGGCGGCACGACTTGTAACGGGTAAAAAACCCTGGGAGTCAATCTCTCCCTCCCTGAGATCCCTTCACTGGTTGCCAGTAAAAGACAGAATAACATTTAAGGCACTTTGCCTAACACACAAATGTGTACAAGGAAGTGCCCCCCAATATCTATGTGAAAAATTTAAATGTCACAACCCCAATCCCGTTCTCCGTTCTACTAACCGAAATCTACTCCAGATACCCAAAGCCAGATACAAGTCCAAAGGAGAATGAAGATTTGCAGTCTAAGGACCTAGACTGTGGAACGCTTTACCAACCAGCATCCGAATGGAAGGGAATCACCAGGCCTTCAGAAAAAAACTCAAAACCCATCTATTCTGAGGGCAAAGTGTAGGAAGAAATGGATACCAAGCGCCCCGAGGCGATTCAGTTTGCATGTGTCGCGCTATATAAATGGTTCACTCACTCACTCTAATAACTAACTATTAAATTATAGGTATTGGAATTTCCTTTCAAATTTGGCTGTTAGTGAATGTAACGAATATGAATTTATCCGAAGTTACGAATTCTGGCCCGGATTCACAAAGCACTTACGCCGACGTATCTCGAGATATGCCGCGTAAGTGTAAATATGCGTCGTCGTATCTGTGCGCCATGCCCACAAAACTAGATACGCCTGAAAATAGGCTTCATCCGACCGACGTAACTTTCCTACGCCGGCGTATCGTGGGCGCATATTTACGATGGCCGCATGTGGTACTCCCATTGATTTCCTATTCACATATGCAAATGAGGGAGATTCACGAACGAACTTGCGCCCGGCGCATAATATACGTGGTTTGAGGAAGTCGTACGTCCGGCGTAAAGTTATTCCCCATAAAGCAGGTGTAAGTAAGCAGCTTCCATGCAAATGGCTGTACCAGGGAACACAGCCGTCTTATTTTACGTCGTTTACGTAGTACGTGAATAGGCCTAGGCGTAGGTTACGTTCATGCCGTAGTCAGTGATTCGACGTATCCTAGGCAGTTGTTTTGACGTGATTCTGAGCATGCGCACTGGGATGCGTCCACGGGATGACGCATGCGCCGTACGTTATTCGTATCTTTTATGACGCTCAGTCCATCATTTACATGGGGTCACGCCTCATTAGCATGGCTCACGCGCACTTCCACTTACGAGGGCTTACGTCGAGGAAACCCAGCGCAGATTTGAGGGCGAGTGCTTTGTGAATTCTGTGCTTGCCACTCTGTGCTGCGTTGGCGTAGCGTATGTTAGATACGCTACGCTGGCATAAATATGCGCCAATGTATGTGAATCCGGGCATCTGTATGTAAAGGAATGGACCGTAATGAATTAATAATAATAAATAACAATAATAATAAAAACTTTTTTTATTATTATTTTTATTATTATTAATTATGAATTTGTTCCGTTCCATTTGTTTAGATGTGACATTCGTTATTTCGGATAATGCGCAACTTCGGATAAATTTATATTCGTTACGTTCACCAACAGCCACATTTGAAAGGAAGTTCCAATACTTATAATTGAATAGTTAGTAATAGTTAAGTTATTATTACCGTATATACTCGAGTATAAGCCAAGATTTTCAGCACATTTCTTCGGCTTATACTCGAGTCACTTTTTTGCGCCTGATCTCCCGGATTTTGGGGAGCCGGTACCAGCCGGCCGTAGGTCCTTGGTACACATGTAGCCCCACTCTTCCTCTACAAGTGTGCAAAGTTTGTTGTCCGAGGGACCTACGGCCAGGGAGCAGTCGGGCACCCCTTCCATAGACTCCCATGTTAAACGTAAGTCTAGGCATGGGCACAGTGAGGCATACACATGGACACAGTGAGGCATGCACATGGACACAGTGAGGCATGGACACAGTGAGGCAAGCACATGGACACAGTGAGGCATGGGCACAGTGGGGAATGCACATGGACACAGTGAGGCATGCACATGAACACAGTGAGGCATGCACATGGACACAGTGAGGCATGGGCACAGTGAGGCGTGGACACAGTGAGGCATATGCACATGGACACAGTGAGGCACGGTGAGGCATGCAGATGGACACCCTAGGCTTAGGCCCCGTACACACGGCCGAGGAACTCGACGTGCCAAACACATCGAGTTCCTCGGCCAGTTCAGCCCTGAAGCCGCCGAGGAGCTCGGCGGGCCGAGAGCTCCCATAGAACAACGAGGAAATAGAGAACAAGTTCTCTATTTCCTCCACGAGTTCCTCGGCGGCTCCATCGGGCCGAAAGTGTACACACGACAGAGTTTCTCGGCAGAATCCGGCTCTTCACCGAGATTCTCGACGAATTCTGCCGAGAAACTCTGTCGTGTGTACGAGGCCATATACTCGAGTCAATAAGTTGTCCCAGTTTTTTGTGGTAAAATTAGGTGCCTCGGCTTATATTCGGGTCGGCTTATATTCGTGTATATACGGTAGTTAGTTATTATTATGGATTTCCGAATTTTTGAATTTCATCATTTTTGAACTTCTGGATTTTGTAAATTCATAAACTCAAAATTCGGAAATTTGTAAATTCAAAAAAAATTGTTAAACGTGTTTTCGTTAATGAATTTGTTGAATTTCAGAAAAAAAATGGCTTGTGAACGAAACGAATTGCATGTCTAATGAGCAGTGTTATATCTGAAAGAACACTCAGTGGGACAAAGATGCATCTCTGATTAATACTGAGACTGAGGAACATAGAAGACCTGGGCCCCGGGGGGCCCCGCTATGACTTTATTAGAAATACAGACAATGGAAACATAAAGTGGTTTATTCCTTTAAACAATACTGCAACAAAGCACTTTTCTGAACATGGCAGAGTACGCAGAATAGCAAAGAACAAGGACACGTAAATAGTGCAAACGGTTATTATTCCCTAAATAGTAAACTCTGCACATATAACTTTGGTGTATCGCTCACAGCTACAGGAGCGGAGTACAAAGGCACACAACTGGTTAGGTAAAAAAGGAGATGAAGCGACATTCCAGGAAGATTCCAGAATCCATCAGGAGAAGTCTTCCGCCATCTTGGTTCCTCCAGACGTCTCCCCTTACAGGCCGAACACTTCGGGGGCCACGGAGGATTTCAGCAGCTGATTCCCGGCTCTGACAAAGTCACCCAGAGAGGAACCTGAGGACACATCAAATGTCACTTTTATTTATTCCAGGGGCCACGTAATGGGGGGTAAACTAACACAATTCATCTTTCAGGTTTCCCATCAGAATCCCTCCTTACATCATGTTCTCCTTATGAGAATTTCCCCTTTCATCTGGATCCCCATTGAAACCCCCCTTACATCAGGTTTGCCATCAGAATCCCCCTTTCATTAGGTTTCCTATTAAAGATCCCCCTTACATCCAGGGCTGTCTTAATGAGAGGGCACACCTGGACACTGCCCAGGGGCCCCAGCTGCATAGGGGGCCCTTGCACTTTCCCCAAAGCAGCTGGCCCTTGAGCCCATGCTCCCCCGAAATTAGGGGCCCCATGATGGCACTGAGAGTTATAGATACACAGGGGAGGCAGGCTGGCAGCAGTGCGCCGTGCTGTGCAGAACAATACCTATTATTTCACACCCAGCAGGGAGGGGCAGGGCTGGAGTGCCAGTGATGCCCTAAAATCCTCATGCAGCTTGAATGCTATGAGATCGAAGGCTTCGGGGTAGGAGCTCCACTGGAAAAGGGGGGTACTACATGGATGGAATAATGGTGCTGGGGGATATCAAGGGTGTATGGGGGGGAAAACAATGCTGAGGGGGGATCTGGGGTGTATAGGGGGTAGCAATGTTTGGGGTAGCTTGGGTGGCTATAGTGCTAGAGCTTTCAGGGATGTAGAGAGGCCACAGTGTAGGGGTATCAGGGATGTAGTAGGGTCACAATACAAGGGGTATCTTATGGTATATGGTTACAGTGCTGGGGGAATATATAGGGTGTAGAGGGGTCAGAGTGCTTGGGGGATATCAAGGGTGTAGAGGGGTCAGAGTGCTGGGGGGATATCTGGGGTGTAGAGGGGTCAGAGTGCTGGTGGGATATCTGGGGGGGGGGGGGTAGAGGGGTCAGAGTGCTGGGGGGATATCTGGGGTGTAGAGGGGTCAGAGTCCTGTGGGGGCATCAATCTAGCAGATACTGTATATTATATGCACAGGACGTTCATGTAGTTAATGCGGAGCTCCAGAGTGTCAGAGGTCAGAGTGCTGGGGGGATATCTGGGGTATAGAGGGGCCAGAGTACTGGGGGATATCTGGGGTGTAGAGGGGTCAGAGTGCTGGGGGGATATCTGGGGTGTAGAGGGGTCAGAGTGCTGGGGGGGTATCTGAATTGTAGAGGGGTCAGAGTGCTGGGGGGATATCTGGGGTGTAGAGGGGTCAGAGTGATGGGGGGATATCTGGGGTGTAGAGGGGTCAGAGTGCTGGGGGGATATCTAGGGTGTAGAGGGGTCAGAGTGCTGGGGGGATATCTGGGGTGTAGAGGGGTCAGCGTGCTGGGGGGATATCTGGGGTGTAGAGGGATCAGAGTGCTGGGGGGATATCTAGGGTGTAGAGGGGTCAGAGTGCTGGGGGGGATATCTGGGGTGTAGAGGGGTCAGAGTGCTGGGGGGATATCTGGGGTGTAGAGGGGTCAGAGTGTTGGGGGGATATCTGAGTTGTAGAGGGGTCAGAGTGCTGGGGGGATATCTGGGGTGTAGAGGGGTCAGAGTGCTGGGGGGATATCTAGGGTGTAGAGGGGTCAGAGTGCTGGGGGGATATCTGGGGTGTAGAGGGGTCAGCGTGCTGTGGGGATATCTGGTGTGTAGAGGGATCAGAGTGCTGGGGGGATATCTGGGATGTAGAGGGGTCAAAAAGCTGGGGGGATATCTGGGGTGTAGAGGGGTCAGAGTGCTGGGGGGATATCTGGGGTGTAGAGGGGTCAGAGTGCTGGGGGGATATCTGGGGTGTAGAGGGGTCAGAGTGCTGGGGGGATATCTGGGGTGTAGAGGGGTCAGAGTGCTGGGGGGATATCTAGGGTGTAGAGGGGTCAGAGTGCTGGGGGGATATCTGGGGTGTAGAGGGGTCAGCGTGCTGTGGGGATATCTGGTGTGTAGAGGGATCAGAGTGCTGGGGGGATATCTGGGATGTAGAGGGGTCAGAGTGCTGGGGGGATATCTGGGGTGTAGAGGGGTCAGAGTGCTGGGGGGATATCTGGGGTGTAGAGGGGTCAGAGTGCTGGGGGGATATCTGGGGTGTAGAGGGGTCAGAGTGCTGGGGGGATATCTGGGGTGTAGAGGGGTCAGAGTGCTGGGGGGATATCTGGGGTGTAGAGGGTCAGAGTGCTGGGGGGATATCTGGGGTGTAGAGGGGTCAGAGTGCTGGGGAGATATCTGGGGTGTAGAGGGGTCAGAGTGCTGGGGGGATATCTGGTGTGTAGAGGGATCAGAGTGCTGGGGGGATATCTGGGGTGTAGAGGGGTCAGAGTGCTGGGGGGATATCTGGGGTGTAGAGGGTCAGAGTGTTGGGGGGATATCTGGGGTGTAGAGGGGTCAGAGTGCTGAGGGGGATATCTGGTGTGTAGAGGGATCAGAGTGCTGGGGGGATATCTGGGGTGTAGAGGGGTCAGAGTGCTGGGGGGATATCTGGGGTGTAGAGGGGGTCAGAGTGCTCGGGGGATATCTGGGGTGTAGAGGGATCAGAGTGCTTGGGGGATATCTGGGGTGTAGAGGGGTCAGAGTGCTGGGGGGATATCTGGGGTGTAGAGGGGTCAGAGTGCTGGAGAGATATCTGGGGTGTAGAGGGGTCAGAGTGCTGGAGAGATATCTGGGGTGTAGAGGGGTCAGAGTGCTGGAGAGATATCTGGGGTGTAGAGGGGTCAGAGTGCTGGAGAGATATCTGGGGTGTAGAGGGGTCAGAGTCCTGTGGGGGCATCAATCTAGCAGATACTGTATATTATATGCACAGGACGTTCATGTAGTTAATGCGGAGCTCCACCCAAAAGGGGAAGCTCTGCTTGTCTGCCTCCTACCTACTTGATGTCTATTTACCTGCACTGTCTCCATTGTAGGGGGCCACATAGCATTACTTTGGCCAGGGGCCCATGATGCTATTAGGACGGCCCTGCTTACATCAGCCTTCCCATCAGAGTGCCCCCTTACATCAGGGTCCTCATCAGATTCCCTCCTTACATCATGTTCTCCATCAGAGTGTCCCCTTTTATCTGGTTCCACAAATTGAAGCCCCCTTACATCAGGGTCCTCATCAAATCCCTCTTACATCAGGGTCCTTATAAAAAAAAAAACTTACATAAGGGTCCTCATCAAAACCCCCCTTACATCAGGGTCCTCCTCAAAACCCCCCTTACATCAGGGTCCTCCTCAAAACCCCCCTTACATCAGGGCCCTCATCAAACCCCTCTTACATCAGGGTCCTTATCAAAACCCCCCTTACATCAGGGTCCTCATCAAAACCCCCCTTACATCAGGGTCCTCCTAAAAAAACCCCTTACATCAGGGTCCTCATCAAACCCCTCTTACATCAGGGTCCTTATCAAAAAAAAACTTACATAAGGGTCCTCATCAAAACCCCCCTTACATCAGGGTCCTCCTCAAAACCCCCCTTACATCAGGGTCCTCCTCAAAACCCCCCTTACATCAGGGCCCTCATCAAACCCCTCTAACATCAGGGTCCTTATCAAAACCCCCCTTACATCAGGGTGCTCATCAAAACCCCCCTTACATCAGGGTCCTCCTAAAAACCCCCCTTACATCAGGGTCCTCATCAAACCCCTCTTACATCAGGGTCCTTATCAAAAAAAACCTTACATAAGGGTCCTCATCAAAACCCCCCTTTACATCAGGGTCCTCATCAAACCCCCCTTACATCAGGGTCCTCATCAAACCCCCCCTTACATCAGGGTCCTCCTCAAAACCCCCCCTTACATCAGGGTCCTCCTCAAAACCCCCCCTTACATCAGGGTCCTCCTCAAAACCCCCCTTACATCAGGGCCCTCATCAAACCCCCCTTACATCAGAAGCAGAGACCATAGTCAGCCTCTACTGACCTTGATGTTCGGTCAGTACACATTGAGGATATGCCACTGACCCTAGCTGGGGGTTGTATAAAATCTTGTAACGGGCTGGATGTGGCCCATGGGCCTTAGTTTGGAGACCCCAGATGTATATAAATATATTGGAGGAAGTGGTGATGTCATCAAGAGGTTTATATATTGTACTGTACAAGGTCCTTTAGGTTTATGTAGCATGTACAGTAGGTAGGTCCTGTGTGTGGTAACAATTAATCATTCTCATTGTGAGCATTGCCTGATCATTAGCGAATCATAGGCGATACTTGTACATATCTCCTGGACATGTGCAGAATAAAATAATTATTTGGTTTCGGATTGAAAAGTTACTCATTTCATCGCATTTGTAACAAAATTTGTTTAGTTTTGTATTTTTTATTAAATTTCGACCGGATTAAATTTTTTCCCATGTATTTGAAGTATTCAAATCAAATCGATCCGAATTTATTGTGAAAAATAGCTGGTTCTATTCTATTCCGATTTCTTTCTATTCTATCTTTTACTCTATTTTATCGTTTTCCATTACATTCTTTCATTTTCTATTCGATAATTTTCTATTCTATTCCTTTATTTTCTATTATTTTCTTTTTTTACTCTAGTATGTTCTATTCTATTCTATTACAGTATTTTCTTATCTATTCTGTCCCGTTTAACTCTATTCTTTTATATTTGAATATTTTGGGCCAGATCCACGTACCTCTGCGCCGGGCGCAGCGTATCTAAGATACACTATGCCGCCGTAAAAAAAATTCCCGAATCCTCAAAGAATTCTCGCCGTAAGTTACGGCGGCGTAGTGTATCTTTGGCGGCGTAATGGCGCGCCATTCAAATCTCTGTGATGGGGGCGTGTTTTATGTAAATACGTCGTGACCGGACGTAAACAAAGTTTTTTTTTTTAACTGCGCATGCGCCGTCCGTGGGGGTATCCCAGTGCGCATGCTCAAAATTAAACCGGAACCAGCCAATGCTTACGACGGTGACGTCATTCTACGCAAATTCCTATTTGCGAACGACTTACGCGAACGACTTACGCAAACGATGTAAAAAAAAAAAATTGGACGCGGGAACGACGGCCATACTTAACAATGAGTACGCCTCAGAATAGCAGCTTTAACTATACGCCGGAAAAAGCCGAATGCAAACGACGTAAAAACAATGCGCCGGCCGGACATATGTTTGTGGATCGCCGTAACTAGATAATTTGCATACTCAACGCGGAATTCGACGGAAACGCCACCTAGCGGCCGCCGAAATATTGCACCTAAGATCCGACGGCGTACTAAGACATACGCCTGTCTGATCTAGCCGAGATGCCGTCGCATCTTGTTTTGAGGATACAAAACAAAGATACGACGCGCAAAATTTGAAATGACGCGGCGTATCAAGAGATACCCTGCCGTAATACCTTTGTGGATCTGGCCCTTTATATTCTATTCTATGCTATCTTTTTCTTTTCGATTCCTTTATTTTCTATTTTATTCTATTCTGGTCTATTCGATTTTACGCTATGCTTTTCTATTCTTTTCTGTTTCATTCAATTTTTTTTTCTATTCTATTCCTTTATTTTCTATTATATAATTTTTTTTTTATATATTCTTTTTTTTAATTCTCAAAATTTTTATAGATTTTTTAACAATTCCATTTAACAATATATCACATATCAAAAACATTATGGGCCAGATTCTCATAGAATCGGCGGCGGCATAGTGTAAGCCATTTACACCACGCCACCGCAATTTACTGGAGCAAGTGCCGTATTCGCAAAGCACTTGCTTCGTAATTTGCGGCAGCGTAGTGTAAATGGCCCGGCGTATGGCCGCGTAATTCAAAGGGGGCGGCTTGTATTCAAATTAAGCGCGCCCCCGCGCCAATCGATCTGCGCATGCGCCGGCCGTAAAAATTGCCCAGTGCGCATGCTCCAGCTCACGACGGAAAACGTCAATGACGCCGACGTGAGCGTCATTGATGTAAAGTCGTATTCGCAAACGACTTAGTAAAACAACGTAACCGACGGAAAAAGACGGCGCTGACCCGACGCCATACTTAACATGGCATACGGCGGCCTGGCGTAAGGTTACCCCTCATATAGCAGGGGTAACCTTACGCAAATTCGTTCGGGAATCGGCGTATCAGGCTCATTTGCATAGTCAAATGAGAACTGAACGTAAACGCCACCTAGCGGCCAGCATCAAATTACATCTAAGATCCAACGTGTAAGTGACTTACACCTGTCTGATCTACGTCGTATCTATGCGAAAATGATTCTAGGAATCACTTGCATAGCTACCCGGGGCCAAAAACAGAGATACGAAGGAGTATCCTGAGATACACCGTCATATCTCTTCTGAGAATCTGGCCCAGTAATACTGTAAACATCATTATTTATATCCTATACTCCCTCCTTCCTTAAAAAAGAAAAGGAAAAAAATAATATAAAAAATCCCCCCCTTACCCACCAAAAAAAACAACATTATATAAGAGGCTTGTAAAAAGCCATATTACCCCTTTATAACTTATCACTCCTGTTGCCCCACTACCCTTCCCTATTAAAAAAAAGACCCATCTATATATGAGGCTTCTAAAAGCCATAGCACCCCTTTATAACTTATCCCCACCCATTACCCCATTTCCCCACTCCCCTTTCTAAAAAACAAAAAAAACACCCCTCCCTCAATGCTTCCCTTTCCCTCTTATACCTATACAGGTAGGGGGGGGGAGGGGCCACCATAACATTCATAAAAAAGTGGAAGAAAGACAGAAAAAAAAAGGAAAGTAAAATAACTAAAATAACCACCCCCCCATTCACTTTCTCTCTCTCCATGGGCATTTACCTAAATTTCCGGCAGCTCTTTATATTATTCTATCTCTGATGAGCGTTTTTCCCATTCTGACCAAATCTCTCTAAACTTGTCCTTTTCTATTTTTGACCATAGAAATCCATCTTTCTGTCTCCATAATTAAATTAACTTCTCTCTTCCAATCAAGAATAGTTGGTCTTTTCGTCTGTTTTTTTTTTTTTTTCTATTCTATTCTTCTATTTTATTCCATTGTGTTTTATAGGTAGATTCAGAAAGAGTTAGGCCGGCTTATCAGTAGATAAGCCGGCCTAACTCAGAATCTACGCCGACGTATGTTTAAGCGTATGCTCAAACAGAGATACGCTTAAACATATCTAAGATACGACGGCTTGCGCCGTCCTATCTTAGATTGCAATTTTTCGGATGGCCGCTAGATGGCGCTTCCATTGTGGTCGGCGTAGAATATGTAAATGAGTTTGTACGCCGATTCACGAACGTACGCCCGGCCGCCGCAGTCGATTTACGCCGTTTCCGTAAGGCCTTAGGAGGCCTAAAGTTATTCCACCTATTAGGTGGAATAACAATGTTAAAGTATGGCCGCCGTTTCCCGCCGCGAGGTTCGAATTTTTAACGTCGTTTGCGTAAGTCGTCCGCAAATCGGGATTTACGTCCACGTCGAAATCAATAGGCCCGTGCGGCGTACGTAACCGCAATGCACACTGAGAAATGTAGTCGCCCGGCGCATGCGCAGTGACAAAAAAACGTCAAAAACGTGAGGTCAAGCCTCATTACCATTAAACACGCCCCCCCAACCCATTTGAATTAGGCGCCCTTACGCCCGCCGCATTTACACTACGCCGCCCTAAGTAAGGAGGCAAGTACTTTGTGAATCATGTACTTGCCTCCCTTACTTAAGGCGGCGTAGTGTAAACACGCTAGGCTACGCCGACCTAGATTTGCGCGCCCCTACCTGAATCTACCTATTAGTCTACTCTATTCTTTTTTCGAAATTGGATTTTCATAAGATGGCTGTATTCTGCCGGGTGTAGCTATTCTGCACAGTGGGTGCAGGGAAGGAGAAATGAGAGCTGAAATCAAGCGGAGGTCCGCCAATTTATTTTTTATTTTTTTTAACTACTTCCCGCCTGGTCAATAGGCAATTGACGTCCGGGAAGTGGTTGTGAAATCCTGACTGGACGTCTATTGACGTCCAGCAGGATTGCATGCCGGCGTGCGTCCGTGGGGGCGCGCAGCGCGGCGATCGTTGTTGCGGGGTGTCAGTCTGACACCCTGCATCTCCGATCTCGGTAAAGAGCCTCCGGCGGAGGCTCTTTACCACGTGAGCAGCCGTGTCCAATCACGGCTGATCACGATGTAAACAGGAAGAGCCGTTGATGGCTCTTCCTCACTCGCGTCTGACAGACGCGAGTAGAGGAGAGCCGATCGGCGGCTCTCCTGACAGGGGGGGTTCGCGCTGATTGTTTATCAGCGCAGCCCCCCCTCGGATGCCCACACTGGACCACCAGGGAAGGGGGTAGTAAAAAAAAAAAGAGAATAGATGCCAATCAGTGCCCACAAATGGGCACTGACTGGCAACATGGGCACTGGGATAAACAAGTGATGCCCAGCAATGCCATCAGTGCCACCCCTCAGTGTCAATCAGTGCCACCCCTCAGAGTCCATCAGTGCTACTCCCCATCCATGCCCAGTGCCCATCTGTGCCACCCATAAGTACCCATCAGTGCCACCCATAAGTGCCGCCCATGAGTGCCCATCAGTGTCGCCCTATGAGTGCCCATCAGTGCCGCCTATGAGTGCCCATCAGTGCCGCATACCAGCGCAGCATATCAGTGCCCATCGGTGCCGCCTATCAGTGCCGCCTCACCGGTGCCCATCCGTGCCACCTCATCGGTGCCCATCAGTGCCGCCTCACCAGTGCCCATCAGTGCCGCCATATCAGTGCCCATAGTGGAAGAAGAAAACTTACTTATTTACAAAAAAAGTTAACAGAAAAAAAAAAAACTTAATTTTTTTCAAAATTTTCGGTCTTTTTTTAGTTGTTGCGCAAAAAATAAAAATCGCAGAGGTGAGCAAATACCACCAAAAGAAAGCTCTATTTGTGGGAACAAAATTATAAAAAAAATGTATGGGTACAGTGTAGCATGACCGTGCAATTGTCATTCAAATTGCGACAGCGCTGAAAGCTGAAAATTGGCTTGGACAGGAAGGTGCGTAAGTGCCCGGTATGGAAGTGGTTAAAGTCAGCAGCTACAAATACTGCAGCTGCTGACTTTTAAAATAAGGGCACTTACCTGTCCAGGGCGCTCGCAATGTCGGCACCCAAAGGCGATCTATCGCTCGGCTCTCGTGTGTTGCCGCCGCCATCTTCGGTAAGGGAATTAAGAAGTGAAGCTGCAGTGGCTTCACTTCCTGGTTCCCTAATGCACATGTGCAACTCGCGCTGCGCTATCCCACTGGTTCCTGTTGTCTTCTGGGACCTGTGTGTTTCCCAGAAGACAGCGAGGGGGGGAGACATTTCAGAAACAAAAAACATTTTGTAACAAAAAAACACAGAATAATTACCTATACAGGGGAGATCAATCAAAGTGATGGAATTATTAAAAAAAATCAGTATGGGAGTCATATCAGTAAAAGATGGATTCTGACTGGTCAGTGATGGTTCTGTAGATTGCACTCAGCACTTACCTGCTTTAGCCCTGACCCAGGAGACGGCCTTCCCTTCCAGCAACTCCCACTCCTCTCTCTGATCCTCACAGGTGGTGTGAAGCCAGATCACCGCCAGGACCGTCACCCACACCGACATGTTCTGCAGGGGAGGGAAGGAGGAAATTATTATACAAGACCTGGGATGTTACATATCTGTATAACCATAAGCTGGATGTGCAGTCTGTCTCTCTTCTCTCACTCGCTCCTCTCTTCTCTCTCTCTCTCTCTTATCTCATCTTTCTCGCTCCTCTCTCTTCTCTCTTTCACTTCTCTCTCCTCTCTCTCTCCTCTCTTCTCTCTCTCTCTCTCTCTCGCTCCTCTCTTCTCTCTCTCTCTCTCTCTCTCTCTCTCGCTCCTCTCTCTTCTCTCTTTCACTTCTCTCTTCTCTCTCTTCTCTATCTCTTGCTCTATCTCCTCTCTCTCTCTTCTTCTTCTTCTTGTCCTCTCTTTCTCTCTCTCTCCTCTCTCTTCTTCTTCTTCTTCTTCTTCTCCTCTCTTTCTCTCTCTCCTCTCTCGCTCTTCTCTCTCTTATCTCATCTCTCTTTCCTCTCTCTTCTCTATCTCTTCTCTATCTCTTCTCTATCTCTTGCTCTATCTCTTGCTCTATCTTTTCTCTCTCTCTCATCTCCTCCGCTCTCTTTCTCCTCTCTCTTCTCTATCTCTCTTCTCTCTCTTCTCTATCTCTTCTCTATCTCTTCTCTCTCCTCTCTTTCCTCTCTCTCTCTCTCTCTCTTCTCCTCTATTTCTCTCTCTCTCCTCTCTCTCTTTCTCCTCTCGCTCTCTCCTCTCTCTCTCTCTTATCTCATCTCTCTCGCTCCTCTCTCTCCTCTCTCTCTCTCCTCTCTATATCTCTTATCTCTCTCTCTTGCTCCTCTCTCTCCTCTCTCTCTCTCTCTCTCCTCTCTCTATCTCTTATCTCTCTCTCTTGCTCTCTCCTCTCTCTTTCTCCTCTCGCTCTCTCCTCTCTCTTTCCTCTCTCTCTTCTCTCTCTCTCCTCTCTCTATCTCTTATGTCTCTCTTCTCTCTCTCTTGAACTCTCTCTCTCTCCTCTCTCTTCTCTCTATCTCTCCTTTCTCTCTCTCTTCTTCCCTCTTCTCCTCCTCTCTCTTTCTCCTCTTCTCTCTCTCTTCTCTATCTCTTGCTCTATCTCTTGCTCTATCTCTTCTCTCCTCTCTATTCTCTCTTCTTCTCCTCCTCTTTCTTTCTCCTCTCTCTCTCTCTCTCTCTCTCTCTCTCTCTTGTCTCCTCTCTCTCTCTCTATCTCTCTCTCTCTCTCTCTCTCTCCCTCTCCTCTCTTTTTCTCTCTCCCCTATCTCTCCCCTATCTCTTCTCTCTATCTCTCTCCTCTCTTTCTCTCTCTCCTCTCCCCCCTATCTCTTCTCTCTATCTCTCTTCTCTCTCTCCTCTCTCTCTCAATTCAAATTCATTTCAATTAAGCTTTATTGGCAGGACCAAATACATGTTAGCATTACCATTAAGCAAAAATATGCAGCAGAATACATATTGGCCTAAATTAATTTAAAATTTAGATTTTTTGTTATTGGACATGTTTTTATTTTTTCTACATTTTCAGTCTTTTTTTCACATACAGTGCCTTAAATAAGTATTCATACCCCTTGAAATCTTCCACATTTTGTCATGTTACAGCCAAAAACATAAATGTATTTTATTGGGGTTTTATGTGATAGACCAACACAAAGTGGCACATAATTGTGAAGTGGTGTTACGGAACCATGAACCAGACGTACAAGAGATAAGTGAAAATAAGAAGGCTTTATTGAAAATCAAGCATTAAAGCAAAGTCCAACCGGATGGGAAACCGAAGCAGAGTCTTGCGAAGCCAGAGGTCAGGAACCAGGAGGGTAGTCAGACGAAGCCAGGATCAGGAACCAGCAGGGAAGTCAGACGAAGCCAGGATCAGGAACCAGTAGGGAAGTCAGACGAAGCCAGGATCAGGAACCAGCAGCAGTCTTAGAAGCATGTGAACACAGGAGGACCAAGCAAGGAACTGAGCCACAGACCTCCCATATATATATGAGCCAGGCATCCAGCTCCTCCCAGTGGGAAGGAGGAGCTGCAGGGTGGGAGGCTACAAGAGACCCAGAAACCAAGATGGCCGCCAGCACATGTCAAACGAAGGAGACAGAAGAGAGGTAAGACCATGACAGTACCTCCCCCTCAAGAGCCCCTCCTCCGCGGTGCAAAAAACGGTTTCTGAGGGAAGCGTGCGTGGAAGGCTCGGAGCAAAGCAGGAGCATGGACATCTGCGGAGGGAACCCAGGAACGCTCCTCTGGACCATAACCACGCCAGTGGACCAAAAACTGCACCCGACCGCGGACCAGGCGTGAGTCCAGGATATTGCTCACCTCATACTCCTCATGATTGCCCACTTGGACCGGACGAGGCCGAGGAACCGAGGAAGTGAAGCGATTGCACACCAGTGGCTTCAACAGGGAGACATGAAACACGTTGGAGATCCGCATGCCAGGAGGAAGCGCAAGGGCATAGGCTACCCTGCGAAGCACTCGGAAGGGACCAACAAAGCGAGGAGCCAGCTTGGGAGTGGGCACTCGAAGGTTGAGGTTGCGAGTGGACAACCATACACGGTCTCCGACCTGGTAGGAAGGAGCAGGCGCTCGTCTGCGATCAGCCTGGAGTTTCTGGCGCTGCGCAGAGACCTCAAGGGACTTCTGGATCTGTACCCAAGAGGCGCGTAGGACGGAAAGGTGATCCTCCACAGCCGGAATATCCTGGGGAGAGAATGCCTCCGGTAACACGGCAGGTTGGAACCCATAATTGGCCAAGAAGGGAGACGTCCCAGAGGAAGAGTTCACCGCCGTGTTCCTGGCAAACTCAGCCCAAGGCAGGAGGTCAACCCAATTGTCCTGGTGATCGGAGACATAGCAACGAAGGAATTGCTCCAATGCCTGATTGGATCGTTCTGCGGCCCCATTGGACTGAGGGTGGTAGGCCGAGGAGAAGGAGAGATGAATCCCCAACTGGGAGCAAAAGGCGCGCCAGAACCTGGACACAAACTGACTCCCCCGATCCGACACTATCTCCTTGGGCAAACCGTGCAACCGGAAGACCTCCCAGGCAAAAATCGTGGCCAACTCTTGTGCAGAGGGTAACTTCTTGAGAGGAACACAGTGGCACATTTTGGAAAACCGATCCACAATCATCAGAATGACCGTATGGCCTCGGGATGCAGGGAGGTCCACAATGAAATCCATCCCCAGGTGTGACCATGGACGCTCCCCGGTGGCTATGGGTTGCAGCAGACCCAACGGAAGGTGCCGAGGGGACTTACTTTGGGCACAAACGGAGCATGCCGCTACATATGCGGCGATGTCGGAACGTAGGGAAGGCCACCAGAACAGACGTGAAACAGCCCAGGACAGCTTATTCTTACCAGGATGCCCCGCGGTCTTGGAGTTATGGTAGGTTCGCAACAACCGAGTGCGCAACTCCTCAGGCACAAAACATCTGCCGTTGGGTCTCCCAGAGGGAGCACCAGATTGAGCCGCCAAAATCTGCTCACCAAGGGGAGAGGTCAGACTGGTGCGAATGGTGGCCAGGATCTGATTCGTAGGTATGACCGAAGTCGGTATCGATTCCTCCCTGGACAGCTCGGAGTACTGCCGTGATAAGGCATCCGCCCTGACGTTCTTGGAACCCGGGTAGGTAGGAGACCACATAATTAAAACGTGACAAGAACAGAGCCCATCTGGCCTGACGTGGTGTCAATCTCTTGGCCTCAGAAAGGTAGGTCAGATTCTTGTGGTCCGTCAGGATGAGAACCGGAACCACCGAGCCCTCGAGCAAGTGCCTCCACTCTTTGAGAGCCTGCACTATGGCCAATAACTCCCTGTCACCAATCTGATAGTTGCACTCCGCGGGTGACAGTTTCCGGGAGTAAAACCCACAAGGAAGCAGCGGACCCTCTGGTGTTCTACGCTGAGACAGAAGGGCGCCTACTCCCGTCTCAGACGCGTCCACCTCGAGGACAAAGGGCAACCCAGGGTTGGGATGAGACAGAATCGGAGCCGACACAAAGGCGGATTTTAGGGCCTCAAAAGCCCGGATGGCCTCGGGCGGCCAGACCTGGGAATTACTGCCCTTCCTGGTCAGATCCGTGAGAGGCTTGGCCAGCACGGAGAAGTCCCTGATGAACTTCCGATAATAATTGGCGAAGCCCAAAAAGCGCTGCAAGGAACGAAGACCACTGGGCTGAGGCCACTGTAAGACAGCCGAAACCTTCTCAGGGTCCATGGAGAACCCCTCAGCGGAAATGATGTAACCTAAGAAGGTTACCTGGGATCGGTGAAATTCGCATTTCTCAAGCTTACCGAACAGCTTGTTCTCTCGTAACCGTTGCAACACTCGCTTGACATCCAGAATGTGGGCCTCCATGGATTCGGAGTATACCAAGATGTCATCCAAATAGACCACCACACACTGTTGCAACAGGTCACGGAAAACATCGTTGATGAATTCCTGAAAGACTGCGGGCGCATTGCACAACCCAAAGGGCATAACCAAGGATTCATAATGACCGGTCCTGGTGTTAAACGCGGTCTTCCACTCATCGCCCGCCTTGATCCTTACCAGGTTATATGCCGCCCTCAGGTCGAGTTTGGTAAAGACCGTGGCCCCCTTAAGGCGATCGAACAGCTCGGAAATCAAGGGTATCGGGTAAGCGTTTTTGATCGTGATGCGATTAAGACCCCTGTAATCGATGCAAGGCCTCAACTCACCGCCCTTCTTTTTCACAAAGAAAAATCCAGCCCCTGCCGGGGACGAGGATTTGCGAATGTGACCACGGGACAGCGCCTCCATCACGTACTCCTCCATGGCCTCATTCTCCGCAACCGACAGTGGATAGACCCTGCCGCGAGGAGGAACGGCACCAGGTTGTAACTCTATGGCACAATCGTATGGGCGGTGCGGAGGTAGGGCAACTGCGCGCACCTTATCGAATACATCCCGGTACTCCTCGTATACAGGAGGCAACATAGAGTCCGAGGAAGTACACAGCAACTTGACAGGCCCATGGATGCAACTAGCCCCACACTGTGGTGACCATGAGAGGATCTCGGCCGATCTCCAGTCGAAAATCGGATTATGCTTCTGGAGCCAGGGGTACCCCAAGACCACCGAGTAGTGTGGAGACGAAATAACCTGGAAGCAGACCGACTCTCTGTGAATGGCACCAATGGCTATCCCCACTGGAAGGGTCTCATGAGTCACGTGTGACGGCTGGAGGGGTCTGCCGTCTATCGCCTCTAGAGCCAGCGGGGAACCTCGAGCCTGTAGAGGAATGGAATTGGCGGCAGCGAACTCACTATCAATGAAAAAACCACCAGCACCAGAGTCCACCAACGCCTGGGTCGTCACCGAGCCCCCGACCCAGGAGAGGACAATAGTAATCAGTGGTTTATCAACACGGGAAACCGGGGACGAGGAGACTCCACCCAAGATCTGCCCCCGACAGGATCTCAGGTGCGAGCGTTTCCCGGACGGTTCGGACATGCCAACTGAAAATGCCCACCGAGACCACAGTACATGCATCGGCCCTCGCGTCTCCGGAGTACCCTCTCCCCCTCGGACAGGCGAGCAAACCCCAGCTGCATGGGTTCACCCCCAGACAAGTCAACACCAGGAGGCGTGGGAGGAGAGGGAGGCACGGGTGGGACAGCAAACGTAGGCGCCAAACTGTTAGGAGGCCTCCGCAGGCTCACCTTAAAGGAAGGTCTCTCCCTGAGTCTGGTGTCAATCAAAATCAGGAAAGAAATAAGAGCCTCGAGCTCCACTGGTAGGTCCTTAGCTGCAACCTCATCCTTCAAGGCATCCGAGAGACCATGAGAGAAAGCAGCGACCAGAGCCTCATTATTCCAACCTACCTCTGCTGCCAGGGTACGAAACTCAATGGCGTATTCGGCTACGGATCGTGAACCCTGTCTGACGGACATAAGGAGCTTCGCAGCAGAGGCGGCGCGAGCCGGCACATCGAATACCTTCCGAAGAGAAGCAACAAAACCGGAAAACTCGGCAATCACCGGATTGTTGTTCTCCCATAAAGGGCTGGCCCAGGCCAAGGCCTTGTCCGAGAGCAGCGAGATCAAGAACCCCACCTTTGATCTCTCAGTGGGAAAGGCATGTGGCAGCAACTCGAAATAAATGCCCACTTGGTTAAGGAAACCTCGGCACTGAGTTGGCTCTCCCCCAAATCGCTGTGGAAGGGGGGCAGAACCGGTCATACCCCGAAACACCGCAGGCGCAACAACAGGTGTCGGGGTAGACTCTGGCGCAACAACCGGAGCGACAGTAGGAGCGGACCCAGGAGCGACAACCGACCCATCGGCAACGGGAGCGGAAAGAGCCGTGCGTTCAAGCAGGGTTTGCAACGCCACGGCGAACTGACCCATCAGGGACTCCAGCTGATCAAGTCTGGCAACCAGCGTGGGTAGCGAGGATGGCCCTGTACCGTCAAAATTCATGGCTTGGTCCTAATGTTACGGAACCATGAACCAGACGTACAACAAGAGATAAGTGAAAATAAGAAGGCTTTATTGAAAATCAAGCATTAAAGCAAAGTCCAACCGGATGGGAAACCGAAGCAGAGTCTTGCGAAGCCAGAGGTCAGGAACCAGGAGGGTAGTCAGACAAAGCCAGGATCAGGAACCAGCAGGGAAGTCAGACGAAGCCAGGATCAGGAACCAGCAGGGAAGTCAGACGAAGCCAGGATCAGGAACCAGCAGCAGTCTTAGAAGCATGTGAACACAGGAGGACCAAGCAAGGAACTGAGCCACAGACCTCCCATATATATATGAGCCAGGCATCCAGCTCCTCCCAGTGGGAAGGAGGAGCCGCAGGGTGGGAGGCTACAAGAGACCCAGAAACCAAGATGGCCGCCAGCACATGTCAAACGAAGGAGACAGAAGAGAGGTAAGACCATGACAAGTGGAAGGAAAATGATAAATGGTTTTCAAATTGTTTTACAAATAAATATGTGAAAAGTGTGGGGGGTACATTTGTATGGCGCCCCCCGGAGTCAATACTTTGTAGAACCTCCTTTCTCTGCAATTACAGCTGCAAGTCTTTTTGGGGATGTCTCTACCAGCTTTGCTCATCTAGAGAGGGACATTTCTGCCCATTCTTTGTAGAATTTCTCAAGCTGGAGAGCGTCTGTGATCAGCAATTTTCAAGTCTTGCCACAGATTCTCAATGGGATTTAGGTCTGGACTTTGACTAGGCCATTCTAACACATGAATATGCTTTGATCTAAACCATTCCATTGTAGCTCTGGCTGTATGTTTAGGGTCGTTGTCCTGCTGGAAGGTGAACCTCCGCCCCAGTCTCAAGTCTTTTGCAGACTCTAAAGCCCTGTACACACGATCCGATATCTGATGGAATCTAATCCGATGGATTTTTTCGTCGGATATCTGATGAAGCTGACTTTCATCAGTCTTGCTTACACACCATCAGTCAAAAATCCGACCGTGCCAAAACGTGGTGACGTACAACACTACGACGAGCCGAAAAAAATTAAGTTCAATGCTTCTGAGCATGCGTCGACTTGATTCTGAGCATGCGTGGATTTTTATCAGATGGAATTCCACACAGACGATCGGATTTTTCTATTGTTTTTTTATCCATAGGAAAAATTTAAAACATGTTCTATGTTTTAACACCGATGGAAAAAAGAATGATGGGGCCCACACACAATCGGTTTGTCCGATGAAAACAGTCCATCAGTCTGTTTTCATCGGACAAACCGGTCCTGTGTACACGACTTACAAGTCTTCTTCTAAGATTGCCCTGTATTTGGCTCCATCCATCCATCTTCCCATCAACTCTGACCAGCTTCCCTGTCCCTGCTGAAGAAAAGCATCCTCACCACATGATGCTGCCACCACCATGTTTCACGGTGGGGATGGTGTGTTTAGGGTGATGTGCAGTATTAGTTTTCCACCACACATAGCATTTTGCTTTTAGGCCAAAAAATTCAATTTTGGTCACATGTGACCCGAGCACCTTCTTCCACATGTTTGGTATGTCTCCCACATGGCTTCTCGCAAACTGCAAACAGGACTTCTTATGACTTTCTTTCACCAATGTCTTTCTTCTTGTCACTCTTCCATAAAGGGCAGATTTGTGGAGAGCACAACTAATAGTTGTCCTGTGGACAGATTCTCCCACCTGAGCTGTGGATCTCTGCAGCTCCTCCAGAGTTACCATGGGCCTCTTGGCTGCTTCTCTGATGAATGCTCTACTTGCCCGGCCCGGTCAGTTTAGGTGGACGGCCATGTCTTGGTAGGTTTGCAGTTGTGCCATACTCCTTCCATTTTCAGATGATGGATTGAACAGAGCTCCGTGAGATGTTCAAAGCTTGGGAGATTTTTTTCTTAAAACCTAACCCTGCTTTATACTTCTCCACAACTTTATCCCTGACCTGTCTGGTGTGTTCCTTGGCCTTTCTTGATGCTGTTTGATCACTAAGGTTCTCTAAAAAAAACACTGAGGGCTTCACAGAACAGCTGTATTTATACTGAGATTAAATTACACACAGGTGGATTCTATTTTCTATTTACCGTATTTATCTGCCTATAGCACGCACCGGCGTATAGCGCGCACCCCTAATCTAGAAGGGAAATTCCTGGAAAAAAAAATGAATTACTTACAGTTCTGGTGTCTTGCCCGGTGCCCATCGGCGGCCTTGTTTGGTCCGTCGTCCGTTTGCGGCCGTGCACGGGGTCCGTCCAGCCTTCCTCGCGGCGTCCGTCCAGGTGTCCGTCTGCGGCTTCCTCACAGGGTTTGTCCAGGTGTCCATCTGCGGGGTCCGTCCAGTCCTCCATCCGCACGTTGCTCGGGGTTGCGGCGGTGTTCATTTTTGAATTAGGCGCCGAGTCGAGAGGAGCTGGATTTCCTGCTTGTTCGGCTCCTCTTGGCTTCTCTCGGGTGGCTGTGGGCGAAGCCGAGTGTGCAGTACACTCGGGCTCGGCTCTAGGCGGTGGCTCTAGGCGGAGGCGCTCAGTGCCTAATTCAAAAAACCAAACACCGCTGCAACAGTATCGGCGTATATTGCGCACCCACGATTTTCCCCTGATTTTAAGGGGGAAAGAGTGTGCGGTATACGCCGATAAATACGGTAGGTGACTTTCGAAGGCAATTGGTTCCACTAGATTTTAGTTAGGGGGTATCAGAGTAAAGGGGGCTGAATACAAATGTACCCCCCACACTTTTCCCATATTTATTTGTAAAAAATGTTGAAAAACATTTATCATTTTCCTTCCACTTCACCACTTCACATGCCACTTTGTGTTGGTCTATCACATAAAATCCCAATAAAATACATTCAAATGTTTCTTGTAACATGACAAAATGTGGAACATTTCAAGGAGTGTGAATACATTTTCAAGGCACTGTATAGCACAAAAAGAAAAAAAAAAAAAACAGTGGCGATCAAATACCACCAAAAGAAACCTCTATTTGTGGAGAAAAAACAACTGTCAGTTAAAGTAACGCAGTGCCAAAAAGCAAAAAATGGCCTGGTCATGAAGGGGGGTAAATGTTCCAGAGGTCAAGTGGTTAATTCTTGGTTCTGAATTCCCGTTAAACACGTGGTCAGACATCACCCAACAGGGACTGATTTGGATTTTAAGGGCTGCAAGTCAACCATCAAATACCACCTGCAGATAGGTGAACACATGTTTCTTTTATTTTCTTTGTTTATTTATTAACCACTTAAGACCCGGACCATTATGCAGATAAAGGACCTGGCCAGTTTTTGCGATTAGGCACTGCTTCGCTTTAACTGACAATTGCGCGGTCGTGCGACGTGGCCCCCAAACAAAATTGGCGTCCTTTTTTCCCCACAAATAGAGCTTTCTTTTGGTGGTATTTGATTACCTCTGTGATTTTTAGTTTTTGCGCTATAAACAAAAATAGAGCGACAATTTAAAAAAAAAACTATATTTTTAACTTTTTGCTATAATAAATATCCCACAAAAAGATATACATTTTTTTTCCTCAGTTTAGGCCGATACGTATTCTTCTACATATTTTTGGTAAAAAAAAAATCGCAATAAGCGTTTATTGATTGGTTTGCGCACAATTTATTGGGCTAGATTCAGGTAGGGGGACGTAATTTTGTGCGGGCGTAGCGTATCCTATTTATGCTACGCCTCCGCAATTTAGACGGGCAAGTGCAGTATTCACAAAGCACTTGCTCCGTAAGTTGCGGCGGCATAGCGTAAATCAGCCGACGTAAGCGCGCCAAATTCAAATTGAGAAGAGGTGGGCGTGTTTTATGTAAATAAAACATGACCCCACGTAAATGACGTTTTTAACAAACGGCGCATGCGCCGTTCGTGAAAAAAATCCCAGTGCACATGCTCGAAATTCTGCCGCAAATCGTCAATGCTTTCAACGTGGACGTAATTTACGCAAAGCCCTATTCGCGAACGACTTACGCAAACGACGTAAAAAATTCAAAATTTGACGCGGGAACGACGTCCATACTTAACATTGTGTACGCCTCATAGAAGCAGGAGCAACGTTACGCCGGAAAAGCCTTACGCAAACGACGTTAAAAAATTCCGCCGGGCGCACATACGTTTGTGAATCAGCGTATCTAGGTCATTTGCATATTCTACGCCGAAAACGACAGAAGCGCCACCTAGCGGCCAGGGTAAATATGCACCCTAAGATACGATGGCGTAAGAGAATTACGCCAGCCTAATTTCTATAGATACGCCGGCGTAAATCCTTGCTGAATCTGGCCCATAGTGTTTACAAAATAGGGGATAGTTTCATGGCATTTTTATTAATATTTTTTTTTTACTAGTAATGGCGGCGATCAGCAATTTTCTTCATAACTGCGGCATTATGGCGGACACTTCGGACAATTTTGACACATTTTTGGGACCATTGGCATTTTCACAGCGAAAAGTGCTTTAAAAATGCATTGTTTATTGTGAAAATGACAATTGCAGTTTGGGAGTTAACCACTAGGGGCCGCTGTAGGGGTTAAGTGTGACCTCATGTGTGTTTCTAACTGTAGGGGGGGCGGGCTGGATGTGTGACGTCACTGATTGCCTTTCCCTATATCAGGGAACACACGATCAGTGACAGTGCCACTGTGAAGAATAGGGAAGGTTTGTTTACACTCACCTCTCCCCGTTCTTCAGCTCCTGTGACCGATCGCGGACACCGGCGGTGATCAGGTCCACGGGTCCCGCGGGCGCGGTCACGGAGCTTCGGATCGGGTCGCGGGCGCACGCCCACGGCTGGGCACTTAAAAGGGACGTACAGGTACGTTTCTGTGCCCAGCCGTGCCATTCTGCCGACGTAAATGTGCAGGAGGCGGTCTTTAAGTGGTTAATGTCAAACATAAAAAAATATATAATTAAAAAATGATTTTCTCAGGTAAATTGTAATTATTAGAGATATGGTCAATAACACAATACCTGGTCGGGGTTCCCAGTCTTTATGTCTGTCTCAGATATTCCCAGGACAGCAGGGATTTGGGGGGTCAGGTCCCAGGATCCGTCTGCATTCTGCAGGGTGATCAGCCTCACAAGTGCGGGGGTCTCCGCTAGGACAGCAGTTGCTGGCAGGGATAAAAACAGACAAAAATAATAATAAAGTAACAAAGGTAAGATAACACATATACTTAAAAAAAATAACTGTTTAAGTTGAACTAAACCCAAAACAATAATTTAATATATACATAGGCCCGGATTCACAAAGCACTTACCCCGACGTATCTCGAGATATGCCGCGTAAGTGTAAATATGCGCCGTCGTATCTATGCGCTGTGCCCACAGAACTAGATACGCCTGAAAATAGGCTTCATCCGACCGACATAACTTTTCTTAGAGAGCGCCCCCCCCCGAACCATACCAGGCCACATGCCCTCAACATGGGGATGATGTCCCCATGTTGATAAGGACAAGGGCCTCATCCCCACAACCCTTGCCTGATGGTTGTGGGGGTCTGCGTGTGGGGGGCTTATCAGAATGTGGAAGCCCCCTTTAACAAAGGGGACCTCCAGATCCCAGCCCCCCTATGTGAATTGGTAATGGGGTACAATGTATCCCTACCATTTCACCCAAAAAAAGTTACAAAAAAGGTAAAAAAAATACACACAGCTTGGGACAAGTCCTTTAATAAAAAAAAAACAATTCCAGCGCTGTAATCCTTCTATGACCCGCCGCCACAAACGATTCCGCCTCCATAGGAGGCACCCGGCTGAATGACGCGTGACCCATCTGACAGTTCTCAAATAACCGAGGGTGGTGCCACCCGTGACGTGGATGGGTGACCCCGCCCCCCTCTGACGTGTCACGGGAAACCCCCATTACCCTCGGTTATTTGAGAACTGTCAGACGGGTCGCGCGTCATTCAGCCGGGCGCCTCCTATGAGGCGGAATCGTTTGTGGCGGCGGGTCGTTGAAGGATTATAGCGCTGGAATTTATTTTATTTTTTTTATTAACCACTTAAGACCCGGACCATTATGCAGGTTAAGGACCTGGCCCCTTTTTGCAATTTGGCCCTGCATCGCTTTAACTGACAACTGCGCGGCCGTGCGACGTGGCTTCCAAACAAAATTGGCGTCCTTTTTTCCCACAAATAGAGATTTCTTTTGGTGGTATTTGATCACCTCTGCGGTTTTAATTTTTTGCGCTATAAACAAAAATAGAGCGACAATTTTGAAAAAATTCAATATTTTTAACTTTTTGCTATAACAAATATCCCCAAAAAATATATAATTATTTTTTTCCCTCAGTTTAGGCCGATACGTATTCTTCTACATATTTTTGGTAAAAAAATCGCAATAAGCGTTTATCGATTGGTTTTTAGCATTTACAAAATAGGGGATAGTTTTATGGCATTTTTGTTAATCATTTTTTTTACTACTAATGGTGGCGATTTTTTTCATGACTGTGACATTATGGCGGACACTTTGGACAATTTTGACACATTTTTGGGACCATTGTCATTTTCACAGCAAAAAGTGCTATAAAAATGCACTGATTACTGTGAAAATGACAATGCTGTGAAGGAGTTAACCACTAGGGGGCGCTGTAGGGGTAAAGTGTGACCTCATATGTGTTTCTAACTGTAGGGGGGCGGGGCTGGAAGTGTGACATCAGTGATTGTCTTTCCCTATATTAGGGGAACAGATATCAGGGAACAGACGATCACGAACATTGCCACAATGAAGAACGGGGAAGGTGTGTTTACACTCGCCTCTCCCCGTTCTTCAGCTCCGGGGACCAATCGCGGGACACCTGCGGCGTTCGGGTCCGCAGACGCAGAGCCTCGGACTGGGTCGCGAGCGCGCCGCCGGCTGGGCTCTTAAAGAGGATGTACAGGTGCCTGTGTCCAGCCGTGCCCTTCTGCCGACGTATATTGGCGCGAAGGGGTCCTTAAGTGGTTAAAGGACTTGTCCCAAGCTGTGTATGTGTATTTTTCTACCTTTTTTGTCACTTTTTGGGTGAAATGGTAGGGGTACAATGTAGGAGGGGGACGAGCGCCCGCCGGAATCATGCCGTCATCGCCTTTCTCCTCGGCTCTCACACACATACCACACATACCTCAGAGGGGAAGGAGGGGGACGAGCGCCCGCCGGAAAAATCACTGAGCCGTCATCTCCTCTCCACTCGGCTCTCACGTCACACATGCACAGTCCCGCCTCCGCCATCTGCATTGGACCATCTCCTGTGATAGACAGAACACTGGTCCAATGCTGGTGGCGGAGGCGGGACTGTGCGTGTGTGACGTGACAGCTGAGTGAGAGCCGAGAGGAGATGACGGTTCGGTGATTTCCGGCGGGCGCTCGTCCCCCTCCTTCCCCTCAGAGGTATGCTATCAGCATATAACACGCACCCACGATTTTCCCGATTTTATGGGGAAAAAAGTGTGCGATATACGCCGATTAAATACGGTAATTCCTTCATTTTACACAAAATACATAAAACTCACCATGCCTCCTCATAAATACCTTGGACTGTCTACTTCCAAAAAAGGGGTAATTTCAGGGGGGATATTTGTACTGTCCTGGTAATTTAGGGCCTCAAGATAGGCCGTCAGTACATCAGGACTGTATATTCCATGACTTGTAGGCTCTATAACTTTCACACATACTAAATAATATACACTGATTTGGGGTATTTTTACCAAAGAAATGTAGTGGAATACATTTTGGCCTAAATTTTTTGAAAAAAATATTATTTTATTTGCAAAATAAATTTTCTAACAAAAACGAAGGCTTTGTGTACACGGGACATTGTTCAACCTCTCCTGAACGAATTAACTTGACAGCTAGAAACCGACGTCTAAAAATGGGCGTTTAGCCACGTTTACACGCTGTGGGCCAGATTCACAAAGAGATACGACGGTGTATCTACAGATACACCATCGTATCTCTGACTTACATTGGTCCTATCTATGCGCCTGATTCATAGAATCAGATACGCATAGATATGGCTTAGATCCGACAGTGTTACACTGTGTTACACTGTCGGATCTTTTTTTCCCCATTTAAAAATGGCGCCGGGGGCGTTCCCGCTGATTTATGATAAATAATATGTAAATCAGCGAGATACGCAAATTCACGAACGTACGCGGACCCGACGCAGTCTTCTTACGACGTTTCCGTAGCGGCTTTCCCGGCGTATACTTACCCCTTCTTTTATCAGGCGCAGCCAATGTTAAGTATAGCCGGCGTTCCCGCGTCAAATTTGAATTTTTAACGTTGTTTGCGCAAGTCGTTCTCGAATACGGACGGACGTCGTTTACGTAAGCGTCGAAACCACTGACGTCCTAGCGACGTCAGTGGGAGCAATGCACGCCGGGGAATTTCGCGGACGGCGCATGCGCATTTAAATCGGCGCGGGAACGCGCCTGATTTAATTAGTACACTCCCCCTTGCCGCGGAATTTGAATTCCGCCGGGGGATTTAGGATCCGCCGCCGCAAGTTTGGAGGTAAGTGGTTTGTGAATTAGCCACTTTCCTCTTAAACTTGCGGGAGCAGATCTTAAATCACGTAGATCGAGCGGATCTATAGATCCGCTGATCTACGTGAATCTGGCCCCCAGTATTTAATTTGGGTACAGTGTGGCATGACTAAATAATTGCCATTCAAAGTGTGAGAGCGCTGACAGCTGAAAAATTGGCCTGGACTGGAAGGGGGTAAAAGTTTCCGAACTTGAGGTGATTAACCATGACGTTGTAACTTCTTACCTCTCGTATCCATTTCTTCAATCGCACAGCGTAACATCTCAGGTGCTCCTCCAAAAAAAGGTGCTGTTAAAACATAAGAGAAAGAAAACTAACATTTGTATTTTTATTTTGTCCTTTTACCTTCAATCTCTGATGAAGATTTCCCTATACAGTGGAACCTTGGATTACGAGCATAATCCATTCCAGGAGAATGCTCGTAATCCAAAGCACTCGCATATCAAAGTGAGTTTCGCCATAGAAGTCAATTGAAACAAAAAAATGTCTTCCACATAGACTTCTATGGCATGCAATACCGCATGTGGCCAGAGGTAGGGGGGCGCCTGAGAGCCTCGTAAATACTCGGAAAGGCTCGGGGGCAGCTCGACTGAACTGGGAAAACCTTGGAAAGGCCCGGGAAGTGAGTATTTCCGAGATTTTCTAAGTATTTCCGCTCGCCTCTGAAGCGGCGCCCCCTGCACCTCTGGCCAAATGCGGTATTGCACACCGCTGTGGCTTGAATCCTGCTCATTTTGAGAGACAACACTTGCAAACCGAGTCAGGATTGAAAAAAATAATGCTTGTATTGCGAAGCGCTCGTTAACCGCGTTACTCGCAATCTGTGGTTTCACTTTCACCAGCCCCACACTTACCCATCTAGGTCATGGGTAGCGCTCCCTCTGGAGGGCGTTTCCTCCTCCTGGTGCTTCACGGGGGCTTCCCCTGCGTCTCCTCCCTCCTCCTCCTCGGTGGCCAATAGGATCACATATAACAACCCAGGGAGCTCCCATTTCGGGAGCTCAATGGGTTGTTATATGGCTGCACTGCATGGCCTTGGCAGGTCTGGGGACATGTGCAGTTTATCCTTCATATGCAATGACCCTTCACCTGAAGCTTTGCAACTGACATTAGGATATCACGATCTGGCTGCTATTTCTATCACAGTCAGTATTTTCTGATGCCCATTTACCTTCTTCTATTAAGCTTTTTGTCTTCAATACAACGTATTTGTGCCTTGTAAATGCCTCTTCTTTTAACCACTTGCTTACTGGGCACATATACCTCCCTCCTGCCCAGGTGAAATTTCAGCTTTCGGCACTGCGTCGCTTTAACTAACAATTGCGCGGTCGTGCGACGTGGCTCCCAAACAAAATTGACGTCCTTTTTTCCCCACAAGTAGAGCTTTCTTTTGGTGGTATTTGATCGCCTGTGCGGTTTTTATTTTTTGCGCTATAAACAAAAAAGTGCGAAAATTTTGTAAAAAATACAATATTTTTTACTTCTTGCTATAATAAATATCCCAATTTAAAAAAAAAATATATATATTTTTTCTCAGTTTAGGCCGATACGTATTCTTCTACATATTTTTGGTAAAAAAAAAAAAAATCGCAATAAGCGACTGGTTTGCGCAAAAGTTATAGCGCTTACAAAATAGGGGACAGAATTATTTTTTTTTATTATTTATTTTTTTACTAGAAATGGCGGCAATCTGCGATTTTTATTGGGACTGCGACGTTATGGCGGACACATCGGACACATTTTTGGCGTCATTCACATTTATACTGCGATCAGTGCTATAAATATGCACTAATTACAGTATAAATGTGACTGGCATTGAAGGGGTTAACACTAGGGGGTGAGGAAGGGGTTAAATATGTTTCCTAGAAAGTGTTCTAACTGTAGATGGAGGGGGGGTGACTGGGGGAGGTGACCGATCTATGTCTCTATGTACAAGGGACACAGATCGGTCTCCTCTCCAGAGACAGCACCGCTGTCTCTGTGTAAAACGGCAATGAGAGATGATCTCATATGTTTACATATGAGATCATCTCTCATTGGCCGCACAGATCGCATCGCAAACGGCCACTCTGATTGGCCGTTCGCGGCGATCTGTAATTGGCTGTGTCCGAGGGACACGGCCAACACAGATTTTCCCCGCTGCGCGCTCTGGAGCGCGCGCGGGGACCGCCCAAAGGGGCGGACGTCAATTGACGTCGTGTTGGCTTTTGGGATCCGCGCTGTAGCCGTCAATTGACGGCAGGCGGATCCCAAGTGGTTAATATCAATTATCTGAGTGATCGTGCCGCAGCTCAATCTCCTGGAAGTGGTAACAGGTACCTGTCAAAAACAGGTACCCGCTCCCCCTCCTGAAAGGTGCCAAATGTGGCACCGGAGCTGGGGGGGGAGTCAGATAAGCGGAGCTTCAACTTTTGGGTGCAACTCTGCTTTAATACAGGTAAAGGGCTGTAAGGAGCTCTCATGCATAGAGCGGACTATGCCTGCCTTCTCCTTCCAAATCTGCCACACATAGAAACCATACTACAGCTTCTCTGAATGACACAGGATTGAAGAATGGAGGATGGGAGGATGTATAGCTCCGCCCCCAACATGTACAGATCCTATGTCATTCATAGAAGCTGTAGTATGGCTTCTATGAATGGGCATCAGGCAGGAAAGGGTGGACATTGCAGGGCATTGCAGGGCAGGGAGAAGAGAGCGGAGAAGTCGGAAGACCCCCGAAGTCGGAAGAAGACCCCCGAAGTCGGGAGAAAACCGGGCCCCGCTAGAAAAAGAGCCGAAAGAAGATAGCGGAGGTGCCTTGCAGAAGGGAGAAAGAACCGGAGAGCGGAGAAGTCGGAAGACCCCCAAAATCGGAAGAAGACCCCCGGGGTTGCCTAATAAATGACTGTTAAAAACCTGTCTAGTGTGTTTTTTTTCTTGACACTTTTCCCCCCCAGGTGAATGGGTACCCCATACTCTTTCACACGGGGGGCGGTATCTGGGGGGCCTTCTTATTAAAGTGGGGTCCCAGATTCCGATAAGCCCCCCAGCTGCAGACCCCGACAGCCAACGGCCAGGGTTGTCGGGAAGAGGCCCTTGTCCCCAGGTGCTTTGGGGTGGGTGGGGCCGCAGGGCGCTCCCAAAGCACCCACCCCCCATGTTGAGGGCATGCGGCCTGGTACGGTTCAGGGGGGGCGCTCCATCGGATAAGGGTCTGGATTTTGGGGGGACCCCCACGCTGTTTTTTCGGCATAGGGGTCTCCCCTTGAAATCTATACCAGATCCAAGGGCCTGGTATGCTCTTGGAGGGGAACCCACACCATTTTTTTATTTAAAATTTGGTGTGGAGTTCCCCTGTGGGAAGGAGGGGTTTGCCTTAGAACAGGTTCACACTGGGGCGACTTTCTGTAAAGTTCCTCACTGTGAACGGGGATGCGACTTGGAGGCTACTTCCGTAGAAATCAATGGGTACAAGTCGCCTAGAAGTCAGATTGAAGTAGTACAGGAACCTTTTTTCAAGTCGGAGCGACTGCAGTAGTGTGCATTTAGGCTGCATTCACACCTGAGCGTAGCGTAGCGTATTCACACGTATTCGCGCGTTTGCATACAGCGTTGTCCGACGTTTTTGAACTTCAACGTTTTTTGTTTTAGCCAATAGGAAAAATGATCATCTCTTTCATCACTTGTTGCCATGTTTGTAGATTGTTTTTATCTTCTGCCTGGGTGAAATGTTCTATTTCACAGAACAGATTAAAGCGACAAAACGCCCGTAGAAACGCTCGTTGTCGCACTAGACACTTAAATCGAGTGTTTCCATTACTTTCTATGGGAATACTGAAACACAGGATGGACTGTTCCTATGAAATACAAATGTTCTAAAACGCCCAAATCCGCCCAATTCGCGCTTCAGGCTTTTGGAGTGGAGATGTGAACCATCTCCATTGAGAATAATGTATTTTTTCCCCTCTAGCGTTTTGGAGCTTCATGCTTCAGGCGACAAAACGCTCAGGTGTGAATGCGGCCTAAGACGGCTCCATTCACTTACATTGATTTCTTCATGCAGCGCGACTTGAAGTCGGATCCAAAGTTGGACCTGTGTGCTAGGGCTCTGACGCAAACCCTGTTGTGTTTTTCCTTTTGCTCATGCAGTAATTCTCAAAATTCAACTAGTGACTGATCCCCTACAGTGTACAATCGCATACCTGGCGATGCCATTTTTTTGCTAAGGACGTTCTGTTTTCTTTTGCCTGTACATTAAAAAAAAAGCTTCATAAACATCAAAAAGAAAAAATCAGTAAATAAGTAAATCGAATAATTTTGTGAATCTTTTGCAAAGTTTTTTAACTTTAGATCCTGCCATTAGCAGCACTTCCTGTCACAGGCTGACAACACTTAGACACTGCCTCACAATTAGCAGCCGGGTTGTCAGCCTGTCATGGGAACTACTTCAGCTGGCCATTCCGCTACCTATCTGAAAGACCTGATAGGCAGCCCAAAGCTAACTGACACAGGACTTGACAAGGTCAGAGATACACACGCCCTTTAGTTATTATATACTTCAGGCCGCGTACACACGGTCGTTCCAAACCGATGAGAATGGTCCAACGGGCCATTTCCATCGGTTTACCGCTGAAATGGCCTGATGGTCTGATATGCGTACACACTATCGTTCCAAAAACTAATCGGGTCAGAACGCGGTGACGTCAAACACACAACGTGCTGAATAAAACGAAGTTCAATGCTTCCAAGCATGCGTCGACTTGATTATGAGCATGCGCGGGTTTTGAACCAATGCTTTTGTGTACTAACCATCGGTTTGGACCGATCGGGCAGCGGTCCATCGGTTCGGTTTTGAAGCATGTTTTCAAATTTTGGACCGAAGGAAAACAGACCCATGGGCTATACACACGG
The DNA here is from genome assembly GCF_905171775.1 of Rana temporaria. Taxonomy (NCBI): domain Eukaryota; kingdom Metazoa; phylum Chordata; class Amphibia; order Anura; family Ranidae; genus Rana; species Rana temporaria. The sequence goes on along the minus strand of NC_053489.1, from coordinate 665,266,022 downwards.
TCGGTTTGCACCGATGAAACTGAACCTCTGTCCATTCTCATCGGTTTTCTCCGACCGTGTGTACGCGGCCTAATAGACACGTGCAATTAATTTTGTTCTGAATACAAACATGGACACATTTTTGGTTATTCAGAGATTCGGATTCGGATTAGAACGATTAGAATTCGGATTAAATCCTGTGTAAAGAATAGCTGGTTGTTAAGCAGCAAGCCGGGAAGACGGCCGCCGCATCCTTAAAGCGGATCTCCAACGCCAAAAACTTTTTTTTCTTAATGGCTATTTAAAAGTTAAATGACCCTAATTTGCGCAACTCAAGTGTCCTGTCTCCCCCGGCCGCTCCGCTGCTATACAGTCTCAAATAAAAACGTATATTCCTCCATCCGGTTTCTTCTCCATTTTAACTGTGGGCATAAGCCCACAGCCCGGCACTTCCTTGTTCCGGTGGATGCTGATGTCGCATGCGCACGAGCAATCTGTATCTGTGTAATGGAGATTGTTCAAAACCCTCCTTCCTTTGTTTACATCCGCGTCACTTCCTGCTACACGAAGTTGCGCGATGTTTGCTTTCACAAGGGCCAAATATGATAATTAGGGAGCTACGAGACAAGCTCCTAGAAGACACAGCGCGGGACAGGAAATCAGAGAAAACCAGACGGAAACCCGAGGGGCTGCAGACCGGAAGCCATACCAGTTCAGATGGTACAGTAAAACTTTTTTATCTAAAACTATCGGATTTAGCATTGATTTGTACCATTATTAATACTGGCCCAGATTCAGGTAGCAATTGCGCCTGTGTAACCATAGTTACGCAGCGCAATTGCTGACTTGCGCCCGCGTAACGAGTTCTCCTGATTCAGAGAACTCGTTACGCCGACTGCAGCCTAAAATCTGCGTGGCATAAGGCTCTTACGCCACGCAGATTTTAGGCTGCATTCTAGCGATGACCGCTAGGGGGCGCTCCCATTGTGATCTGTGTATAGTATGCAAATTGCATACTAACACCGATTCACAACGTTGCGCGAACCCTGCGTACGCAAATTACGTAGTTTGCGTACGTCGGGTTTCGCGTAACGTTACACATCCTAATAGCAGGCGCAGCCAATGCTATAGGAAACCCGGTGTTCCCGCGTCGCGACGTTCGAATTTGACGTCGTTTGCGTAAGTGAATCGTGAATGGCGCTGGACGCCATTCACGTTCACTTTGAAGCAAATGATGTCCTTGCGACGTCATTTGCCGCAATGCACGTCGGGAAAGTTTCCCGACGGAGCATGCGCTGTACGCTCGGCACGGGAGCGCGCCTAATTTAAATGATTCCCGCCCCCGGCGGGATCATTTACATCGCGCGCGCTTACGCCGGGCAAATTTGCCGGCGCGCCCTCGCAATTTACGGAGCTACTGCTCCGTGAATCGAGGGCAGCGCAAAATATTTGCGTGGGCGCAGGGCAAAATCGTTGCCCTGTGCCTCCGCAAATAAAGCGCAACTCGTAGCTGAATCTGGGCCACTGACATTAAGTTAAATTCAGGGTGGAGCTCCGCTTTAACGACCGATGACTGTCAGCTGGCTTCCCTGCTGGTGTAGTGTCACATTTCACTCCCCATCACAGATTGCTCCGGAAGTGACGTTTCGTCGCGCGCCATCTTGCTACACCCCACACCATTGCACAGTAATGATAGAGTGTGAAGGGGGCAAGCGGACATCTTGTTACACCCATCGGAGTTTTAGATTTCACAGTTATTTTTAACACAAAACGGAGCTTATATGCTTAAATATAGTGGTTTGTAAATCCGACGGACTGTTTACATGTTAAATGTGAAAAATCAGAGGTGTTCTGTCACATTAGCAACCATGTAAGGTCAGCAGGTTTGCTGCTGCTTTAAAAATGTAACATGTAAACAGTCCGTCAGATTTACAAACACTGTATTAGCTCCGTTTTGTGTTGAAAATAACTGTGAAATCTAAAACTCCAGTAGGTGTAACAAGATGTCCGCTTGCCCCCTTCTCACTCTATCATTACTGTGCAATGGTGTGGGGTGTAGCAAGATAGCGGCGTTGGAATGTCACTTCCAGGGCAATCTGTGATGGGGAGCCGAAACACCGGCAGATGAAATGCAAACAAAACAACGCCGGTGTCCTGTCGGTATGGGTTCCCCGTCGGATAATGCCCCGCCTGGACAGGGCAGGTCACAGCGCATGCGCAAACGGAGCCACAGAAAATCGCAGAGGATGAACAGCTGTTCATCACCTGTACACGGTACATGCGCAATCAACACGCCGCTCGCTCCTGATGCTCGGGATGGGTTATTCATTGAAGGGACGGAATACAACAAGGGGCGGATGCTTTTCTCAAAGGGGCGGATGTATGGTTATACATTCAACACAACAAGGGGAAAAGGCCACATGATGGGTGCTTTTCGCAAAGGGGAGGATGTATTATTGAGCAGTGCTTTTCTGGGGGATTTTCTCAATAAACTACATATCCGCCACTTGTTGTGTTCAATGAATAACCATACATTGGCGTCTTTGAGAAAAGCACTGCCCATCATGTTGCCTATTCTGTATGCATCCGCCCCTTGTTGTGTTCAATGAATAACCTGCCCCAAGCATCGGGAGCATGTGGCAGCGTATTGCGCAAGCGCCGTGTACTGCTGATGAACAGCTGTTTATCCTCGGCAATTTTTGGTTGCTCCGTTTGCGCATTCGCTGAGCCTGCACAGTTCAGCCCGAGACCCATCTCGTCAGAACAAAAAAATGGCATGGTGGTCCTTTGGGTCTGGTATGGATTTTAAAGAAAACCCCACACCAAAATAAAAAAATAAAAAAACAGTGTAAGGTCCCCCCAAAGCACCTTGTCCCCATCTTGATAGGGACAAGTGGGGCTCCCAATTTAAGTGAAACAATAAAAACGAAAAATTCCTTTAAATATAGTAGGGGGGGGGGTAAAGTGGCATCATCTGTAGCATGTATAGAACCTGCTGCAGCAAAAATTACTTTTCTAAAAAAAAAAGAAATTGACTCGCAGTTGAAATTGCCAGCCCAGCTATTAAAAAAAATGAAAAAACGGTACAGTCCATACCAGGGCTTTTGGGTTTGGGTTTGGTATGGATTTTAATGGGAACCCCATGACAAAATGACATGTTGATAGGGCCTCTTCCCGACAACCCTGGGTGGTGGTTGTGGAGGTCTGCGGGCAGGGAGCGTATCAGAATCTGGAAGCCCCGCCCCTCATGTGAATGAGTAGGGAGTACATGGTACTCTTTCACCCAAAAAGTGTCAAAGATAAGGAAAAACTGTCGTTTTTTGCCAAGTCCTTTATTAAAATAATAAAAAATAAATAAAACCATGCTCCCCCTCAATCACAACACCCGTCACACTGCTGGTCCCAAATAAGCTCTGCCAGCAAAAAAGTGACAGTTCTTAAATATGTACGGGGCGTTGCCATCTGGTGGCATCATCGGGTGACTCCGCCCCTTAGCTATTTAAAGTCTAGGTTCACCCTAAAACAATTATATAACATTACATCCAGCATAATAACGACATGTACAGTATGCTGGTATTTTTTTCTGTAAATAGCCGTCCTGCGAGTCGGCTCTATACTGCCATATAGAGCCGACTCGCAGGTCGGCTATTTACGGAAAACTGGTGACGCGCCTTATGTGCCTGGGGAAGTTTTTCACCAGACGTCAATCATCTAACCTCTCAATAGGAACGCCCAGTCCCGCGGGAATCAGAACCCGGAAGCCGGGGGGAAAATAAAAATAAAACGGTATGTACGGCGAAAAAAAAAATACCAGCATAGGCCCAGATTCACAGAGTGTGGGCGCACATTACGCCGCCGTAGCGCAAACGCCATATGCCGCGCCAACGTAGCGCGGAGAGGCAAGCATTGCATTCAGCAAGCTATTGCTCCCAGCGCTGCGTCAGCGTGGCGTAGGTTTCGAGGGCGCAGGACGGCATAGGTGGAAGTGGGCGTGACCCATGCAAATGAGGCGTGACCCCATGCAAATGATGGGCCGAGCGCCAGACAGATACGTATCACGAACTGCATATGTGCCGTGACATGGACGCATCCCCCTGTGCCTGCTCACAACCACATCGGAACAACTGCCTAAACTACGCCGGATCACTGCATACGGCGTGAACGTAACCTGGTGCAGACCTTTGCATATCTGCTGCTGGGTTGCATCTCCTTTATGGGGAATAACTTTACGCCGGACGTACAACTTACGCGCACCTCACATAGCCTGCGTCGGGCGCACGCAGGTTCATGAATCGCCGTATTTCCCTCATTTGCATGTTTGAATGGCTAATCAATAGGAGCGGCACCATGCACCCAGCCTAAATGTGCGCCAACCCTACGCCGGCGTAAGCAAGCTACGTCGGCGGGGTGTAGCCTGTTTTTAGGCGCATATTGGTTTGTGGGTCTGGCGCACACATACGCCGGCGCACATTTGCACTTACGTCGGCGTACCGTGATTTACGTCGGCATAAGTGCTTTGTGAATCTGGGCCATACTGTACATGTCGTTAGTATGCTGGATGTAATGTTATATAATTGTTTTAAGGTGAACCTCCACTTTAAGAAATGTCAGGTGGAGGAGCAGGCATTCGGCGGGAAGCGTTCGGCGATGCCGGAGGTTTTTCTTTTTTCTAGTCTGGCGGAGGCTTGGTTGACGATGGGTCCACATCGGGGGACATTGTTTTTTATTTTTTAATAAAGGAAGTGTGAAAAACTTGTGTACTGTCTTCATATACTTTTTTGGTGAAGTAGCCCATGCTCATTCACATGGGGGGGAGGGCGGGATATCTGGGGTCCCCTTATTAAAGGGGGCTTCCTGATTTGGTTAAGCCCCCCACCTGTGGGCCCCCAGAACTACAGTCCAGGGTTGTGGGGAAGAGGCCCATGTCACCATGTTGAGGGCATTGTTCATGAGGGGGGGAGGGCGCTCGCTCCCCCTTCCCCCGCTTTTATGGCCTGCCAGGCTGCATATTTGGATAAGGGTCTTAAAAACTCACACGGTTTAAAAAAACAAAACAAAAAAACTGGTGTGGGGTTTCCTTTAGAATCCATTACAGAACCGAAGGGTCTGGTATGGATTGGGAGGGGGGGGGCGGTTCTATTGCTGGCATTGTTCTATTTACCTTTCAGCTGTCAGTGGGGAAGCTCGCTGACAGCTGATGAGTCATCAGTTGTTAAGGAAGCGGCGGCCTGCTGCTTAACAACCAACCAGCCATTGGAGCAGAGCAATAACACAGACAGAATTCGAATTGGTTGATCATTTTTCGACCGATCTGAATTTGAATCAATACGAAAATGTGCAATTCATTAAAAAACAAATCAACAAAAATGAAACTGAAACTAAACAAATTATTATTGTTATTATTAAATTAATTTGGACATAAGGAAAAATGCTGTTCTTTTTTCATACCTCCCCCAACAATTCGGGTTTGTTGCTCAATTACTGTGCCAGAACATTTGTAAGGACACCATGTCCATGTCCCCAAACAATTCACGCTACACTGCACATTGCACAATGCCTGCTTGCCAACCCCTGTACCCCACCACAGCCACCTACTAAAAACATCACTCACCTCCCTGCACATTGGTTCCCAGCTACTGACTCTCCACCACATCACAGCACCTCCCTCACACCCATTTCACCAACCTCCAATACACAGCACTTCACTCCTGTCCACCTTACCTTTCATATCACAACACCTTTCTCCCATTCACCTTAGCACTTCAATCACAGATCCTTCCTTCCGCCATTTCGCCAACCCCCCTGGTCACAGCGTCTCTCTCCCATCCACCTTACAGTATACCCTACATCACATCATCTCCCTTACAAATAAGGCTGCACCCATGAAAGAATTGCCAGACTTTTATGAGCTTTCTAAAGTGGCAGCACAGTAGAATCATCAACCACAACAAACAAAAAAAATGGCACTTACCTATTGCCATCTTAGGCATTGCCATGGGAGCAGAACAATAAGCCATCCTTCCAGGTGGTGCATGGAATCCTGAATGCATCATCAAAAATGCTGTAAGACAGGACAGATGATGAGTAATAAACACTGTCAGAACATTTGGGGTTAAAAGTATACATATAAAGTTGCATATTGTGTATCTTTCATATTGTTCCTATCCATATATATTATGAACAGAAGGGCAGCCATATTCTCTCTAAAAGTTGAAATTAAGTTCATAGCCCATGAATAGGCCTTGTACAAGAGTTATTTTCTTTTTTTCTCAAAAAAGGATGTTTATTGGCACATATGGTAAAAAGAAACAGTGTTACATACATTTTATTTTTTATTTTCCATAAAACAGTACCTCTCTCCAATTAGAACAACAATGGACTGAAACAAAAACATGAAAAGAATATATATACATAATCTCTCACATTCCATAACCCACCCCAGACCCCATCACTCTCCCTGAACTATGGCCTCATATTGATCAAACTGTATACCTCTACACCCACACTTTAAAGAAGTAACCTGTCCAACATCAGTTTGAGCAGGGCCAGTCCCGGTGTATTCAACAAGGGAGCCCACAGCAATTCAAAGTTCCCCTGTCGGCCTCTGTGCTGGTATATTTATTTCTCTGCCCGCAGAGTGAGTCCCATCTGAACTATCCATTAACCTAACCTGGGGGGTTCCGTGGCCTTCCAATGACGGAGTATAAGTTTACGGGGCTGGAATAGGGCCCTGCCTATGGCTTTTTTCGGATTGTCCTCAAGGGCAGGTCGTCTACATGCCCAAAATACACACTTTAGGATCTTGTGGCACCTGGACCATAAACACCTCATTTAGAGTTTTAAGAACCCCTGTCCAATAGGGGTGCAGTTTAGGGGACTGCCACATCAAATGAATAAGGTCCCTGTGATCTCTAGCACATGTGGGGCAGTTATCATCCTCCACCAGGCCCATTCTGTAAAGCCTAGCGGGCATAAAGTGTACGCGAAGAACAATATACAATTGTGATAGACGTTGCACAACATTCAGCGAAGACCCCTGTATGGCTAGCAATCCCTCCTCCCATTGATCCTCCTCAAAAACACCTACATCTCTCTCCCGGGAGGAAACCACCCTAGAGGGGATACCTGGCAAGAAGGATGAGAGTAGCATGGCATATGAACTGGAGATAAAGCCTTTAAAACTGGACACCTCAGTCATATAGTGAAAGATCGGGGCAGGAGACAAGACCCACGGATTGCTCCCAGCCTGGGTCCTAATGGCATGGCTCAACTGCAGGTAGGGAAAGTGCATTGACTGAGGTAGCCCAAACTTCTCCCACAGCTCCGCAAAAGAGAGCAGACGGTCACCAGAGAAGATATGGACCAAATGAGTAACCCCATGCCTCCTCCATTTTTCCCCACAAGTCAAAAGAAGCAGCTCCCCATAATATTGATTGTTCCAGATTGGGCTGTGCCCTGTAAAGCCATCTATGTTTTGCAATTGGCGAGCTTTGTTCCAAATTTTCTGAATCAATGCATAGGTGAGGAAGAGCCTGTTCGACTTAGCACATTGCAATGCTTCAAGTCCAGTGACTACACTATCCATGCCAGTCATATGTTGTAGTATGGCCACTACCGGGTCACCCATCCCCCTGTACATAACTCGGGCAATATGTTGCAACTGAGCGGCTAAATAATACAGCCAGCCCTCCTGCCTCCTTTGGCTTCTGTAGGTGTTCCAATTTAATTCTGGGGGGTTTGTTGAGCCAGAGGAAGGCCCGGAAAAGGGAATTAATGATTCTAAAGATTCTCAGCGGGACCACCATGGGGGTATTATGCAAAATATATAAAAGATGCGGCATAAAAAACATTTTTATAAGGTTTACTCTACTGACTAAGGACATTTTTAGTTTCGACCATATTTTAGACTTATCTCTAATCCTGCCCACCAAGGGAGTGAGGTTAAGAGCAATATAATCGAGTGGCTGAGGTGTAATCCAGACACCTAAATATTTGAATTTAGTGGACACCGGGATGTTCTGAAATGTGGGGCCCTGAGGGGCCACCGAATCTAGCATCATAATTGCGGATTCAGTCCAATTGATCACTAGGCCAGATTAGGAACCAAAGGTCCGAACCACTGTCATAATTTCACAGAGGGATCCCGACGTATCGCCCAATAACAACATGGGGTCATCCGCATAAAGCATAATTTTTTCATGCGTTTGTCCATACTGAAAACCCGTAATTAAGGGGTTGGAGCACACCAGTGCTGCCAACGGTTCTATGGCAAGAGCAATCAATAAAGGTGACAGGGGACAACCCTGCCGGGTTCCCCTATGGAGCGGGAAGGGAGAGGATGCTCTGCCCTCCTCCCTAATAACTGCCAAGGGGGAATCGTACAGGAGCTGCACCCAAGATCGGAACACTGGCCCAAACCCAAATTTAGTTAGTGTCTCCCATATGTACTGTCATTTGATGCTATCAAATGCCTTGTAAGGATCAAGAGACAGCAATGCCCTATCCCCTGTATTATCCGCTGAGGATAATAGTCATAGTTGTGGTACATTTTGCACATTTTGGTACATTTTGCAAAGTAAAAACACATACCTCCCTTCCTGGTCAATCCTAGAGTCTAGTAACTGAAAGTCCAAGGATCGATGTATCAAGACACTCACCCCCTGGAATAAGAGGTGTGAGTGGAGTGATACGCCCAACCCGCCCATGCATACCCCAACCACGACCTAGTGTACGGGGTCAAATGAGTCTCTTGTAAGATACACACAGCTGGGAAATGTTTTCTGAGAGAGGTGGACACCATGGTACGTTTAAGTGAATCTCCCAAACCCTGCACATTCCAGGAAACTATTGCAATTCCCGCCATCATGTCACATCACTAAAGGCATTGCCACACATGACCGCGGCGCGCGCGGATGCACGCCGGCCAAACTCGGCCTTCAGCGTACCTCCGCACCCGCCACCCCACAACAACAACACCCCATCAAATAACATATCAAACCGCCTCCCAACAATGAGCACTCCACTCCCAACTCTTCTATACCGGGTTATTAAGTCACATGACAAGGCCAATGCAAAAAGGACATCAGCCATGGTGGTCAAAAAGAAAATAAGAATCAGCATCAAACAAACAGGGGATCCATACAGAAGAGGGGGCATCCAGCACTCACCCTGGAATGCATGCACATTCAGGTGGGTTTCTGCCAAAAAATAGTAAGTGTGAGTCGATGAGTCTCCGGAATGTGAGAGAAAAAAAAAACAACAAAAACAAAAGCAACAAAAAAAAACAATAACCGTAGAGCAAACATCCGCTGGGTGTAAACCATACACCAGTCCGGGTATAGATGCAACAGGCAAACTGTGGCCCAGGTACTGTGCCACTTCCGGCACTCCAATAGTATTCTACTTCGCTGGGAAAACATACAGAAAAGAAAGCGTTCAGTTCCTGAGAGGAAAAAAATATTGTTCTCCCGGTCTTATAACCGTGTGGCTGCTGAACAGCAAAGTTCAACAGTAAGTAACAAAAAGAACTTCCTTTCCAAAAGTCATCCCATTCTCAAATACCTTTGGGGTCAATCCGCATCTGCCGCGGGGCCATCCGCCTGGCGAATCAGGTGGTCATTCGCATCCAGCCACGCAGAGGCCTCTGCTGCTGACTCAAAAAATTGCGCCCTGCCTCCTGCAATGATCCAGGGCTTGGCAGGGTACAGCATGGCATAGTTGGCTCGCATGCGTTGGAGCTGCCTCTTTACCTCCCCAAATTTGGCTCTTCGCCTTTGCACCTCTGCTGAAAAATCAGGGCAGAAAGACACCCTTGCACCATTAAACTGTATGTTTGGCCGTTCTCTGGCCAGTCGCAGAATGATTTCCTTATCCTTGAAGTTAAGAAGTTTAGCAAGCATGGTGCGAGGTGGGTTGCCCGGAGGTAGTGGTCGATGCGGTACCCTGTGCGCTCTCTCAACCGATGTGAATGCATCTTTACCAAAAATCTCCTGCAGACAATTTTCAACAAACGCAGTGGGATCCCTGCCTTCCGTCTTTTCTGGGAGTCCCACTATATGGACATTACTCCTTCTCAAACGGTTCTCATTGTCCTCATTCCTGAGCTCATTGGCAGTTGCAGTTCTGGCTGTGACTTGTAGTTCCCTAATGAGGAGTGCCATTCTATCTTCCACATCACTGACCTGGCTCTCTACAGCTGTAGTGTGTTCCCTAATCTTTTGAAAGTCATGGCGGATCAATCCCACCTCCTCCTTCATACCTCCAAAGTGTTCCTGTAATGTCTGCACTGTAGCTGTGCATTTATTCACCGCCCTGAGGATTTGAGCCAGAGTAGGCTGCTCGGCATCACCCTCCTCCTCCTCCGCAGGTAGCTCTGGGGATAGCTGGGCTGAAGCCTGCTGCAAGGCCTGCACTGATGTTTCCCCTGGCTGCAGTGTGTTAAAAATGTCCGGCGTGGCATCCATCTCCTCGTCCGAGGGGCGATCAGCCACATTATTACATTTTTGTGTGTAATACACAATGTCTTTAGGGGCTTCCTTCCCCTGTGTTTTAGGTGTCTTAGGTGGGTTCTTACCTGAGTCCTTCCTGTCCCCTCCTGCTCGCATGACTGCCACGGCGCCATTTTGGGTATCCTGCATCTCATCCCCCTTGAGCTGTTTTCGGGTCATCATGCCGGTGACCGAGCAGGCGCATGGGTCGGAACGTACCCGGGATGGTCAGGTGTCTGGTGGTGAAGTCCGGTGCCGATTTGAGACAGTATATCGGCTGGAGAAGGATCACTGTAGTATACCGTCAGGGAGCTCTGTGAGACAAGTTCGCTCACATGCCGCTCTTGGCTACGCCCCCCAAAAGTTATTTTCTGTATTCACTAGAAGTCTTACAAGGAATTGTTTTTCTGTATCTTTATCCCAGGTTATAATTCAAATTTTTTGAACACAAGGAGTCTGTTTATACCAGTATCCCAGTTTATATAACAAAGGTTTGACATCTATAGATAAAGGGGTTGATACAGACTTCCACAGTGTATAGATAAAGGAGACATGAGCCCATAGTATTGTCTCAAAACCAAAGGGCTTATTCACAATTACTGTTGTATGGTAAAGCTTAACAATTCATGTATAAACCTGCTTAATACATAGATATTATTATTATTAGAAAGTTACAAATATAATCTCTTTTGAAAAGTGTGAAGGATATTAGAAGCTGTATTTGTCAACCAAATGACTTCAATCTCGAGGAATGTTACTGTCCATTAGCCATATGTGGGATAAGCTTTCCCAAGGCATAAATTTAGGCCAGCCGCCAGGATGGCTGACACATGTTTGACACCATTAGACAATTAATGGTATTTCCCCAGGCCGAGGGCAAAGGTCGTGTCAATCACATTATTAGAAATTATTTCTAATACAATACTGCCCCTACAGGTTAAAATTGATATTACTCAAGATGGCGTCTATTTGGTTGCTATGACAACCTACCCAGTCACATCGTCACTTGACGTCATAGATTACATAGCTGTGACACATACACCTACTTTTTGGAGTAAGATAAAAGTAGCAGCTGATATAGCAAAAGGAAACTCTCTCTCTGAAAGGATCTGTGAAGGAACACCTAGCTAGCTATCTCGGGAGAGAGGAAAGCTGAAAGAATGTGATCTGTCTAAGGTCTTTCTCGGGGGCCCTACATCCAAGATCTGAGGAGGAAGGAAAAGGGGCTCTACGCAGAAATGTAGCAATGGAGAAAGAAGTTCCTTTGGGGACTTAGTTTCTCAAGACTTCTTAAACTACTGGTAACGTATTAATTTGTTTATTTACCTTGTGTGGTAATCCAATTGTTTTGCATATACATTAACTAACCATTTAAATATATATAGCAGGGCAACTTGGAGTCATATTATTTTTAACTGCAGTATGAAATAATTATATTCCAAATATTAAAAGACATACGGTTTTGTCTGTCTTTATAAAGCTAGATTCGTACAATGGTTTTATTATGATATATGTGTAGAAGAAATTCATCCTAAATTTAACATAAGCCTTGATGGTATTGTCAAGCCGTGTGCACAATATGACATTTGTCTGCGCACGCTAAAGGCTTCATTCACACTTGGCGGACTCCGTCGCTACGGAGTCCGCCTGCTCCCGTCGGCTCAGCGGGAGATCAGTCCGCAGATCTCCGCTGAGCCGACGATGACAAGCTCCTCTCTGCTCACTGAGCGGGGAGGGGCTTGTCGGGCACCGCTGTGTCCCTATGGAGCGATCTGATGAAAACGGACAGCATGTCCGTTTTCATCAGATCTTACCCGATCCGATCCACATGGACGGATGGAGACGTGGCCCCCATACGTCTGTTTTTAGCGGGTCGGATCGGGTCGGATGTCAGCGGACATGTCTCCGCTGACATCCGACGCTCCATAGCGATGCATGGAGCGGCCGTTCAGGTCCGCCGACAGACGGACCCGAACGGCCAAGTGTGAATGAGGCCTAAGAGGGTAAGAGAAGGTCTGTTTGTTTTGAGAAGAGATAACATAGTAAAGTAAATAATTTTGTTTACATAAGTCCATGGAAGTCACGGGAGGCTATTCACTAAGAGTTACCAAGTTTTAAATGTACAAGTATCATTTAAGCATAAGAACTGTGAATATATCTTGTAATATAGAGCTTGCATAAAAATGTATATGAATATTATCTGAACATTAATCACCATTTATCTCTGATTGTAGAAGTATATCGTTTATTTATTTTATCACAAATCATACCTGATTTTAATAATTTTGCTTTAGTTAATAAATATATATGTATTTTAAGCAAAATTCATTTGTGTTACTTGTCTTCAAAATAGTACAGATAAAAGAACTTAGAATTTCTTGTTTGATATTGTAGGAAGTTGTAAATCTCCCAAATCAACGATTTGCATATTTCCATAAATACAATACTATTTTAATGAGTGAGTGAGAAACTTGTATAGTGCTACAAATGCGAAATAAATCGCCTCAATATATTATATTTCAGTATACAGTAAACATTCTGACAATACCATTATACAGACTCTACAGGATACTTGTGGATTCCTCACCATGATATGTGACTGTGGTCATTAGGGCTGGAAGAATATAAAGTGTGTCTAAACTCAAAACCAAAAATTTGATATATTACAGCTTAGTACTTAGATGTGATGGCTGCATGCGTTTTCTTTTTTCAGACTTTTTTCCTTTATTTTTCACCTGGTAGTCCTACATATAACATACCTCCTGTTGCTTCTTGCCTACACCTTTTTTCTCCACTGTGGGAAGCCATGGTTGTCACCCAGGCTGGACTTTAAATGTGTTCATCTCCAGTACATGGATGGATGAGATTGGTAGTTTACACAATGAAAGATAATATTTGTGCTTTCATTTAAGAACTAGGACATAGCCAGGGCCATCTTCAACACTGAGACATAGGGACAGCTGCCCCGGGCCCAGTCATAGTTGTGGGGCCCAAGGTAGCTTCCCCTTGAGCCCGCATATAGTTGATAAGTGGATTTGGGAGGGCCCAAGAAAATGTTTGCCCAGGGTCCAATCAATATTAAAGACGGCCTTGGACATAGCATTTCTGACATGATCAGAAAGTATTTTCTGTACTGAAAATGTTCTGCCTCATATAAGTACTGAGAAGCTACATTATATTAAAATGTTTGTTTTTTGGTTAACCCCTTAGCGCCGCACATATGTGGCCTCGGCTTTAGGGGGTTATACCGGGATGATGCCCGCAGCTGCAGGCATCATCCCGGTACCGTTTTTTAGATCGGGTGGTCGGCTTTCCAGGTATAACAACCAATCCGGTTAAAAGCCGCTCGGCTGTTATACCGGAGGAGTGGGAGGGAACATCCTTCCCCAGCTCTTACCGGGCCTCCCGTCCCACCGGGAGACCAGGTCCACAATCCGGCACTTCTGCCGGCTAGAGAGAGAGAACGGACAGAAGCTGTAAACGGCTTTGTTCCAGCCTCCTGCATGTAAACACAGCAGTGTGTTCCAGCCTCCTGCATGTAAACACAGCAGTGACGTCACAACGTCACTTCCGGTTTACTCGGCTGCGAATGGCACCAGTTTTTTAAAAAAAATACAGTATTCAGAATCGCCGTTTTTGACAATCTGAATACTTTGAAGTGCAAAAGAAGGGATTTGGGGTCTTTTAGATCCCCTATCTGTTCATTAAGAGGACCTGTCACCACCTATTACTGTCACAAGGGATGTTTACATTCCTTGTGACAGCAATAAAAGTGATAATTTTTTTTTAAAAACACAATGTAAAAAAAAAAAAAGCGACCCCGTCCCGCGAGCTTGCGCAGCAAAAAAAAGACACACGTAATTCGCACCCGCATATGAAAACAGTGTTCAAATCACACATGTGAGGTATCGCCGTGATCATCAGAGCGAGAGCAATAATTCTAGCACTAGACCTCCTAACCTGGTAACCGTTATTTTTTTTAAAGCATCGCCTATGGAGATTATTAGGTACCGTAGTTTGTCACCATTACATGAGAGTGCACAAATTCAAAGCGTGACATGTTTGGTATCCTTTTACTCGGTGTAACATCATCTTTCACACTATACAAAAAATAGGGCCAACTTTACCATTTTGTTTTTTTAATTCATGAAAGTATCTTTTTCCCCCAAAAAAAATTGCTTGAAAGACCATTGCACAAATACAGTGTGACATAAAATATTGCAACAATCACCATTTAATTCTGTAGTTTCTCTGCTAATATATATATATATATATATATATATATATATATATATATATATATATATATATATAATGTTTGGGGGTTCTAAGTAATTTACTAGCAAAAAATTAAGTTTTTAACTTGTAAACAACAAATGTCAGAAATAGACTTATAGCTAGATTCACGTAGGGTTACGCCGGCGTATCAGTAGATACGCCGTTGTATCTCGGAATCTAAGCCGTCATAAGTTTAAGTGTATTCTCAAACTGAGATACACTTAAACCTAGCTAAGATACGACAGCCTGCGCCGTCGTATCTTAGGGTGCAATTTTTCCGCTGGCCGCTAGGTGGCGCTTCCGTTGAGTTTGGCGTAGAATATGTAAATGACTAGATACGCCGATTCACAAACGTACGCTTTCACGTCGCAGTAAAGATACGCCGTTTCCGTAAGAGGTACGCCGGCATAAAGATAAAGCTGCCCCCTAGGTGGCCTAGCCAATGTTAGGTATGGCCGTCGTTCCCGTGTCGAAATTTGAACATTTTACGTCGTTTGCGTAAGTCGTCTGTGAATGGGACTGGACATAATTTACGTTCACGTCGAAACCAATACGTCCTTGCGGCGTACTTTGGAGCAATGCACACTGGGATATGTACACGGACGGCGCATGCGCTGTTCGTAAAAAATGTCAATCACGTCGGGTCACCAATCATTTACATAAAACACGCCCCCTTCATCCTCATTTGAATTGGGCGCGCTTACGCCGGCCCCATTTACGCTACACCACCGTAACTTAGGAGGCAAGTGCTTTGTAAATACAGCACTTGCCTCTCTGACTTAAGGCGGCGTAGCGTAAATACGATACGCTACGCCGCCTGAAAGATGCGCCAATCTACCATATATTTCTGAGTGATGAGAGGAGCCATGGAGCCCCTGCCTGGAAGGGTCAGGAGGAGAGTCAGTGACAATAGAAAGTGTTATATGAGGAGGAGTAATTCATATAAATCGGCTGTCACATTCTGCATCAACAATATCTGAATGTATAAACCTGGAATAAGATCAATCGCTGCAGACAAGTAGATAGCTGTACATATTAGTTAGAACAGGGTTTACCTTCCACCGATAACCCCAAAACTCCATGACATGGTTATAGTACGCCTAATGGTATCGGTTTTCAGAAAATATATTCTTTGGATGACTGTTAATACAAAGATCTGCCATAGTCACAGCTGACAATGAACTCAAGTAGAAGTAACTATTTGATGCCTTTCCAAACATAAGTTGTTGTTGCCATTAAAGGGGTTGTAAAGGTACAATTTGTTTTCCCTAAATAGCTTCCTTTCCCTTAGTGCAGTCCTCATTCACTTACCTCATCCTTCTATTTTGCTTTTAAATGTTTTTATTTCTTCTGAGAAATCCTCACTTCCTGTTCTTCTGTCTGTAACTCCACACAGTAATGCGAGGCTTTCTCCCTGGTGTGGAGTGTCGTGCTCGTCCCCTCCCTTGGACTACAGGAGAGTCAGGACGCTCTCTACATTGCAGATAGAGAAAGGAGCTCTGTGTTAGTAGGTGTCCTGACTCTCCTGTAGTCCAAGGGAGGGGGCGAGCACGACACTCCACACCAGGGAGAAAGCCTCGCATTACTGTGTGGAGTTACAGACAGAAGAACAGGAAGTGAGGATTTCTCAGAAGAAATAAGGACATTTAAAAGCAAAATGGAAGGATGAGGTAAGTGAAGGAGGACTGCACTAAGGTAAAGGAAGCTATTTAGGGAAAAAAATTGTACCTTTACAACCCCTTTAAGGATCGGTCTGCTGCATTCAAATATGGCAATGACGTACCTGGAGCTGGGACATCCCGGCGCACAGGAGGACCCTCCACGCGTGTCTTGGTGTCCTTGTTGACGGCTACATAGGCTGTGAGAGAGGAGACAACACCAGATTGCAGACTGGTCTCCAAGATCTTCTTCTTCACTTCCTCAGACTCTGACTCTGGTCCATGTTCCAGTTCAGAGATCAGAGTTTTGGCTGCCAGTCTGTGGATGGTGGGCCTGAAAAAAAGATAGACAGCGCATGAGAAGACCAGAGCTCTGCCAGTCTGTGGATGGTGGGCCTGGCAGAGGACAGACAGTGCATGAGGAGACCAGAGCTCTGCCAGTCTGTGGATGGTGGGCCTGGCAGAGGACAGACAGTGCATGAGGAGACCAGAGCTCTGCCATTCTGTGGATGGTGGGCCTGGCAGAGGACAGACAGTGCATGAGGAGAACAGAGCTATGCCAGTCTGTGGATGGTGGGCCTAGCAGAGGACAGACAGTGCATGAGACCAGAGCTCTGCCAGTCTGTGGATGGTGGGCCTAGCAGAGGACAGACAGTGCATGAGACCAGAGCTCTGCCAGTATGTGGATGGTGGGCCTGGCAGAGGACAGACAGTGCATGAGGAGACCAGAGCTCTGCCAGTCTGTGGATGGTGGGCCTGGCAGAGGACAGACAGTGCATGAGGAGACCAGAGCTCTGCCAGTCTGTGAATGGTGGGCCTAGCAGAGGACAGACAGTGCATGAGGAGACCAGAGCTCTGCCAGCCTGTGAATGGTGGGCCTAGCAGAGGACAGACAGTGCATGAGACCAGGGCTAAGGCAGTCTGTGGATGGCGGGCCTGGCAGATAACGGACAGTGCATAAGGCAGTCTGTGGATGGTGGGTGAGAGAAGATGGGCAGCTCAAGAGGAAATCAAACATCTGCCAGCCTGTAGATGGTGGGCCTGAAAGAAGCTACACAGTGTATGAGGACACTAGATTTCTGACAGTCTGTAGTTGATCGGTAAGAGAAGATAGAAAGGGCATGAGTAGACCTGAGCTTTGTCTGTGGATGGTGGGCCTAAAAAAAGACCGGTTATAGTTTGGGGCGGTTGCCATTTGTTTGTACTGTTGGTCTATTGGTTAGGGGACGCACTGGATACCTTCACTGCCAGTGTGCTATTGCTGGGTGTCCAGTGCATCCCTGGAATTTTAAGGATGGGTGGGCTCCCTCAAGGCACCCTGCCCTCAGTCTCTTAATTATTATATATGTAGCGCCCACCACAATTCTGGGGGACGCTATTTTTAAATTTAGGGGAAATCATGGCCCATACTTGGGCCCAGACCTGTTTGATTAACCCAACTTTGCCTCTGTTCTGGCTGTGGTACTACTTGGTAGCTTCCCTTGTTGCCTGTAGGTGGTGTTGCCACCCTGGCCTTATGCTGGAACCCAGGTGTACCATGGTGTGTTGGGTGTCCCTTCTCGGCAGCGGTGCAGTGGGAGTGGTGACCCCGCTGTGCATGCTGGGGAGGTGTACTGGACAGATGCCATTGATCGGAGTGATGCTACTATGGAGTAGGCCCGGCTACGCTGGCTGGGGCCTACAATCCTAAAGGGGATCCCAAGCTGTCTGTCCACAAGGGAGGAGGCTATCTTGATGAAGGAAACCAGGGGAGAACCTGCCCTGGGGGAGACTGGGAAGTGCTAGTGTCTCGGGTGAGGCCTGGTGACCCTATCAAGGAGGGATACACTACAATAAAAGCCCTGCAGTCTGCCCGTTCTGGCCTAAAGGCTCTCTTTCTGCTCGGCTGGAGGTTCGAGACTTAAATCCTGTGGCAGAGGATTCCTGGACGCATCCAAATTTATTCAAATGTCTGTGGCAGAGACCCAACTCATTCCAAGAGGTCTGTGGCAGAGACCGTCTGGACATTAGTTCGTACCTCATCCCAGCTGCTAGGCCAAGTGAGAGGGGACTATCCGGGTGAGCAATACCCACTCAATAGCTGAGAGTGGAGACTGATTTATTCTGTCCCGCGTGCCTGAACCTTCCCCTGCTCTTCTCCTCTTTCCTGCTTTCTCTATTTCAAGTTACCTTGCAGTACAAAGAAATAAAACCTAACTGTTGGAGGTTTTACAATCTGTCTGGACATTGCATTTATTATGGACTTTCCCACCCTGACAACGAAGCTACAAAGGTAACGTGCAAACCCGAAATCTAAACCAGCAGCTCCTACGGGGTGCTACATATATATACAGTATGTGCCCCAAATCAGGAGACTCTCTAAATGTATAGAGTTAGGACTGCAGCAAACTAGGGTGTCGTGAAGTGGCCCTGCAGCTTACGCACATATTTAAAAATGTGTGAAAACTAAACTTTTGTTTTTTACATTAACTGTTAGACAGGACAATTTGGTTTGTTGCAGACTGGATGGTAAGTGAGCTGGGAATTTTTCTTTTTGTTGCTCTTTGACATGCGTTGCCCTTCAATGTGGTCCTTGTTGTAAAGGCCAGTTGTAGGTTGGGGTGGTTGCCATGTGTTTGTACTAAAAAAATATATAGATAGTGGATGAGCATGCCAGAGGTTTGCCAGTCTGTGGGTTGTGATTGAGAAAAGATAGACAGTGCAAGACTAGACCAGAGCTCTGCCAATTTGTGGATAATGGGTCTAAAAGAAGATAGGCAGGGTCTTAGGAAACCAAAGTAAGAGAAGAGATACGGTACATGATGAAATCAGAGCTCTGCTAGTCTGTGGGTATCTCCAGATACGCCGTCATAAGTCCGAATGGCCGCCGTCGTATCTATGCGCCTGATTCATAGAATCAGTTACGCATTGATTTGGCCAAGATACGAGCGGCGTAAGTCTCCTACGCCGTCGTATCTTGGGGTGCATATTTACGCTGGCCGCAAGGTGGCGCTTCTGTTGATTTCCGAGTTGAATATGCAAATGAGCAAGATACGCCAATTCATGAACGTACGTACGCCCGTCGCAATTAGTAACGCCGTTTATATAAGACATACACCGGCATAAAGTTAAAGCTGGTTTCTAGGTGGCGCAGCCCATGCAAGGTATGGACGTCGGAACAAGCGTATCTTTTTACATTGTTTACGTAAGTCGTATGCAAATAGGGCTGTGCGTAAGTTACGTTCACGTCGTAGGCAGTGTTCGACGTATCTTAGGCATTCTATCCAACGCATGCGCACTGGATACGTCATTTACGTGGGGTCATGTTTAATTTACATAAAACACGCCCACCTCTTCATCATTTGAATTACGCGCGCTTACGCCGGCACATTTACGCTACGCCGCCGTAACTTAGGATGCAAGTGCTTTGTGAATACTGCACTTGCCTCTCTAAGTTGCGGAGGCATAGCGTAAATAGGATACGCTACGCCCGCTTAATGTAAAGCCGCCCTACGTGAATCTGGGCCTAAATCTCTTTTCCTCTAGATGTAAAGAGTGCCCCCTTGTCCTCTGTGTTGACCGTAAAGTGAATTATTTAACACCAAGTTCACTATATGGACCCCTTATATATTTGTACATGTTGATCATACAGGTGAAACTCGAAAAATTTGAATATCGTGCAAAAGTTTATTTATTTCACTAATGCAACTTAAAAGGTGAAACTAATATATGAGAGAGACTCATTACATACAAAGCAAGTTAGTTCAAGGCGTGATTTGTCATAATTGTGATGATTATGGATTACAGCTCATGAAAACCCCAAATCCGTAATCTCAGAAAATTAGAATTTTGTGAAAATGTGCAATATTCTAGGCTCAAAGTGTCCCACTCTAATAAGATAATTAAGCCACAACACCTGCAAAGGGTTCTTGAGCCTTTAAATGGTCTCTCAGTCTGGTTCAGTAGGAATCACAGTCATGGGAAAGACTGCAGACCTGACAGTTGTGTAGAAAACCATCATTGACACCCTCCATAAGGAGGGAAAGCCTCAAAGGGTAATTGCAAAAGAAGTTGGATGTTCCCAAAGTGCTGTATCAAAGCACATTAATAGAAAGTCATGTGGAAGGGAAACATGTGGAAGAAAAAGGTGCACAAGCCACAGGTATGAGCGCAGCCTGGAGAGGATTGTCAGGAAAAGGCCGTTCAAAAGTGTTGTGGACTTTCACAAGGAGTGGACTGAGGCTGGAGTCAGTGTATCAAGAGCACCACACACAGACGGATCCTGGACATGGGCTTCAAATGTCGTATTCCTCTTGTCAAGCCTCCTGAACAGCGTCTTACCTGGGCTAAAGAAAAACACACCTGATCTGGTGCTAAGTGGTCCAAAGTCCTCTTTTCTGATGAGAGCAAATTTTTCATCTCATTTGGAAACCAAGGAGCTGGAGTATGGAGGAAGAATGGAGGAAACCAAGGAGCCGGAGTATGGAGGAAGAATGGAGAGGCACAAGTCCAGTGTGAAGTTTCCACAGTTTGTGTTGATTTGGGGAGCTGTGTCATCTGCTGGTGTTGGTCCACTGTGCTTCATTAAGTCCGGGGTCACCGCAGCCATCTACCAGGAGATTTTGTAGCACTTCATGCTTCCTTCTGCAGATGATCTCTATGGGGATGCTGACTTCATTTTCCAGAAGGACTTGGCACATCCCCCACACTGCCAAAAGCACCAAAACCTGGTCACATGACCGTGGGATTACTGTGCTTGATTGGCCAGCAAACTCGCCTGACCTGAACCCCATAGAGAATCTATGGGGCATTGCCAAGTGAAAGATGAGAGACATGAGACCCAACAATGCAGAATAGCTGAAGGCCACTATTGAAGCATCCTGGTCTTCCATAACACCTCAGCAGTGCCACAGGCTGATCGCTTCCATGCCACGTTGAGGCAGTAATTGCTGCAAAAGGGGCCCAAACCAAGTAATGAGTACATAGGCATGCTTCTACTTTTCAGAGGTCCGATATTTGTTCTATGTACAATCCTTGTTTCATTCAAATTTTCTGAGATTGTGGATTTGGGGTTTTCATGAGCTGTAAGCCATAATCATCACAATTATGACAAATCACGCCTTGAACTATCTTGCTTTGCATGTAATGAGTCTATCTCATATATTAGTTTCCCCTTTTAAGTGGCATTAGTGAAATAAATGAACTTTTGACCGATATTCAAATTTTTCGAGTTTCACCTGTATCTCCTCTTATTCTTCTCTTCTCAAGAGAGAATAAATTCAGTTCCTCTAATCTTTCCTCATAGCTGTTATCAATTTGGTTGCCCTTCTCTGCACTTTCTCCAGTTCTTCGATATCCTTTTTGAGAACTGGAGCCCAAAACTGAACTGCATATTCCAGATGAGGTCTTACTAATGATTTGTACAGGGGGGGCAAAATTATATTTCTCTCTCTGGAGAGAAGGACTTTGCTCGCTTTGGAAATTGCAGCTTGGCATTGCATGCCATTATTGAGCTTATGATTTACCAAAACCCCAAGATCCTTCTCCACTACAAATTCCCCCAGTTGTACTCCCCCTAGTAGTGGTGCAACAGATCGTCATTGATCCTTGACCTGTACGCATCAACACCTTTGGGTCAGCACACACGCGATCCGCGGATTGGAGTGCCTCCCGGTCCTGCATCGGCCATAGGAAAGGCCGCGGCTCCCGGAGCGGCGGCCATCTTGGTCCACCCCACTGTCTCGTCACATTCGGCTACCCATCTCATTTGGCTATGGAAGTGACGTTCCGTCGCCGCCATCTTGCTACACCCCGCACTCCCTCCATAGTAATGATACCCCCTTCTCGGTGTAAGAGGACATCTTCTTACGCCCACTGGAGTTTTGCATTACACAGTTATTTTTAACAGGAAACAGAGCTTATATGCTTAAATACAGTATTTGGAACAAACATCTAAACAGTTCGCCGGATTTCCAAATGCTGTATTTAAGCATATAAGCTCTGTTTCACATTAAAAATAACTGGTGGGTCTAAGATGTCCGCTTACCCCCCTTCTCGGTGTATCATTTCTATGGAGGAGTGCGTAGTGTAGCAAGAGTGTAGCCGGTGATGGAACGTCACTTCTGTAGCCAAATGAGATGGGTAGCCGAATGTGACGATACACCGCAACAAGCTTTCCTGGCCTTCCTGATTACCTGAAGTTCGCTCCCCTCCTGGATCAGCCTCAGGAGTCCCTAAGAGCGCTCACGCAGCACATCCGCAGCCTACACCTGCCTTGGGACAGGCCCATGGCGTTGGCCTACCTCCTGGAGCAGCTGCAATCTTGCTCCACTTGGCAGCGGCCTAGATGAGCTCCCCTGCCTTCCCTGACTGCCCAGTGTTCCGTCCTCCCCTGGATTGGCCTGATTTTATATATTTTAACCCGGGCTATAGTAAAAAGACGGGCACAAGGTGTCTCTACAATCCCGGGAGGCCGTCGTTTTACGGCCTCAGGTCCTCCTGCCACTGGCTGGCACGTGTGCCCGTCGCGTCACTGAGATGCCAATGCGCATGCCTGGCGGCCGCAATGTCCGCCAGTTACCCGCGATCGGCAGTGACAGAGCAGGGACGTGGATCTCTGTGTGTAAACTGTCAGGGAGAGAGTAGACTGATGCTGTGTCCCTTGTACATAGGGACACAGATCGGTCACCTCCCCCAGTCAGTGCCCTCCCCCACAGTAAGAATCACTCCCAGAGTACACATTTAACCCCTTGCTCGCCCCCTAGTGTTAACCCCTTCCCTGCCAGTCACATTTATACAGTAATCAGTGTATATTTATAGCACTGTTCGCTGTATAAATGCGAATGGTCCCAAAAATGTGTAAAAAAAGTGTCCGATGTGTCCGCCATAATGACAAAAAACACAGATCCCAGCCATTACTAGTAAAAAAAAAAAAAGGTCAGAATTCTATCCCCTATTTTGTAGTCGCTATAACTTTTGCGCAAACCAATCACTATACGCTTATTGCGTCGTCCCCCCCCCCCCAAAATATGTAGAAGAATACGGGATATTTATTATAGCAAAAAGTAAAAAAAAAATAGTTTTTTTCAAAATTTATGCTTTTTTTTTTGGTTTATAGCGCAAAAAAAAAGAGATTTTTAATACAGCTTACCTGTAAAATCTTTTTCTTGGAGTACATCACGGGACACAGAGCGGCATATTCATTACTATATGGGTTATATGGAGTACCTTCAGGTGCAGGACACTGGCAATCTCAAACAGGAAGTGCCCCTCCCTATATAACCCCCTCCCATAGGAGGAGTACCTCAGTTTTGTAGCAAGCAGTATGCCTCCCAAAATGGTCCCCAAAAAGAGGGGTGGGAGCTCTGTGTCCCGTGATGTACTCCAAGAAAAAGATTTTACAGGTAAGCTGTATTAAAAATCTCTTTTTCTTTATCGTACATCACGGGACACAGAGCGGCATATTCATTACTATATGGGATGTCCCAAAGCAATGCTTACAATGAGGGGAGGGAGAACATCTTCCCAAGACAAAAGGATTTAATTTAGAGATATACTCAAATCATAATAAATCCAACTTAGTTGAGAAAATTAATTTTTTAAATTTAACTCAAAGGGAGCCCCCTGAATCCGAGGGTCTCAAACTGCAGCCTGCAGCACTGCCTGCCCAAAGGCTGTATCAGTATTCCTTCTTACGTCCAACTGGTAGAATTTTGTAAACGTGTGGACAGAAGACCAGGTTGCCGCCTTGCAAACTTGAGCCATAGAGATCTGGTGGTGTGCTGCCCAGGATGCGCCCATGGCCCTAGTAGAATGAGCCTTTAATGATAACGGAGGAGGCAACCCCTTCAAGCCGTAGGCCTGAGTGATTAACTGTTTAATCCACCTCGAGATGGTGGATTTTGCAGCTGCCTGCCCCTTCTTGGGCCCATCCGGTAAAATGAACAACACATCTGTTTTCCGGATCTTCTCTGTAGCTTTAAGATAGGCCTTCATGGCCCTGACAATATCTAAGGTATGCAGCAACCCTTCCTTTCTGGAAGTAGGTTTAGGAAAGAAGGATGGTAATACCAAATCCTGGTTTAGATGAAAACTGGATATAACCTTTGGTAGGAAGGAAGGATGAGGGCGGAGAACGACCTTGTCCTTATGAAAAATAAGATATGGTTCCTTACAGGATAAGGCTGCCAGTTCCGATACTCTTCTGGCGGAAACTATGGCGACCAAAAATACTAACTTCCTTGTCAGTAAAACCAAAGGAATTTCAGCCAACGGCTCCAAAGGTTGTTTCTGTAAACTTGACAGAACAAGATTTAAATCCCACGGACAAAGTGGGGATTTAACTGGAGGATTAATACGCAAGACCCCTTGAATGAAGGTCTTAACCAGCGAGTGGGTGGCCAGCGGCTGCTGAAACCACACTGACAAAGCTGAAATCTGTCCCTTGATTGTGCTTAATGCCAGTCCTTTATCCACTCCTAGCTGGAGAAAACTTAATACTCTATCGATGGTAAACTTACGAGAAAGCCATCGCTTGGACTCACACCAGCCTACATAGGCCTTCCAGACCCTGTAATAAATCACCCTAGAGACCGGTTTCCTGGCTCTGATTAGGGTAGAGATTACTTTCTGAGACAGACCTCTACCCCTGAGAATCAGGGATTCAGCTTCCAGGCCGTCAAATTTAGATGCCGTAAGGCAGGGTGGAGGATCGGACCTTGCGATAGCAGGTCTGGCCGTAGAGGAAGAGTCCAAGGGTCTCCCACTACCATCTTCAGGATTAGTGAATACCATGCCCTTCTGGGCCATGCTGGAGCTACCAGGATGACTGGTATATGCTCCACCCTGATCCTGCGCAGCAGGCGGGGTAGTAACTGGAGCGGGGGAAACGCATAAAGAAGTTTGAACTGATGCCAAGGGCAAACCAGTGCATCGGTTCCGCAGGCCATCGGATCCCTTGAGCGGGATATGAACCTGTCTAGCTTCTTGTTGAGTCTCGATGCCATGACATCCACGTCCGGCACTCCCCATCTTTGGCAGAGTGTCTGAAAGACTTGTGGATGTAGAGACCATTCCCCCGGCCACAGAGTCTGGCGACTTAAGAAGTCCGCCTGAAGGTTGTCCACTCCTGGAATGAATATTGCCGATATGCAGGGCACATGAGCCTCTGCCCACAGGAGAATCAAGCTCACCTCTCTCTGAGCGGCTTGACTCTTGGTTCCCCCTTGGTGATTTATGTATGCCACGGCCGTGGCATTGTCTGATTGAATTCTCACCGGGAACCCCTGCAATTTGGACGTCCAAGCCCTGAGGGCTAGTCGAGCAGCTCTGAGTTCCAAGATGTTGATGGGCAACTGCTTCTCTGGCTTTGCCCAAGTACCTTGGCGAGTGCAACCATCCAAAATTGCTCCCCAGCCCGTCAGGCTGGCATCTGTGGTTACTATCTTCCAAGCCACTGGGCGGAAAAACTTCCCCTTCAGTAGATTCTGAGGGTCTAACCACCAACACAGACTTTGCCGGACTCTTGATGAGAGTGGCAAAGGGATATCCAAGGCCTGTGGCCTCCTGCTCCATGCTGACAGGATGGCTGCCTGCAGGATGCGAGTGTGGCTCTGGGCGTATGGTACCGCCTCGAATGTGGCCACCATCTTGCCTAGTAACCGCATACATAGGCGAACCGTTGGTTCTTTCTTGCTTAGAACCAGTAGGATTAATTCCTTGATGGCTTTGACCTTTATCAGAGGTAGAAACACCCTTTGTTGTGCTGTGTCTAACCTCATGCCGAGATATTCCAACTGCCTTGTGGGCTGGAATGCTGACTTTTCTCGATTTAGGACCCAGCCGAACCTCTCGAGGTACTGGACCGTGAGGGCCACTGCTCGTTCCAAGCCAGGAAACGAGTGATCTATGACTAGGAGGTCGTCCAGGTACGCTAGGATTGTGACCCCTTGGATCCTTAGCTTGGCTAGGATTGGAGCTAGGACCTTCGTGAACACCCGGGGGGCCGTAGCCAACCCAAAGGGAAGCGCCACGAATTGGAAGTGACGCGAAGCCACCATAAAGCGTAGAAATCTTTGATGTGGCTGATAAATTGGAACATGAAGGTAGGCATCCTTTATGTCTATGGATGCCATGAAGTCGTTCTTCTGGAGTGTGGCAGCTGCTGACCGCACGGATTCCATCCGAAATGAACGGACCTTTAGGTATGCATTTACCATCTTTAAGTCCAAAATTGGCCTGACATCCCTGTTGGGCTTTGGGATGATGAATAGGTTGGAGTAGAAACCCAGCCCCTGTTCTAGGACTGGTACCTCTACTATTACTTCCTGGGAGAGTAGATGATTTAATGCCGTCATTAATGCGGCTCCCTTCTCCGGATCGTTTGGTACCCTTGACTCCTGGAAATGAGGAGGAGGAAACCTTAGGAAGTCTAGTTTGTAGCCCGTAGCCACGGAAGACTGTACCCATCTGTCGGGAATGCTGGCCTCCCAAACCTCTGCAAAGAGACGCAGTCTTCCCCCCACCTTCATGGGTGGGGGCGCCCCTTCATAAGGCCGGCTTGGGGGCTGGTCTTGCTGGCTTGCGAAACCACTGTTTCTTGCCTCCGGCGGCCTGTCCCTGCGACTTGTTATTAAAGTTTGATCTTGCAGGAGGCCGTCGATACTGTTTGGTATTGGAGGGCCCCTGCCCAGGAGAGTACTGTCGTTTAAACGCAGGCCCCTGAAACTTTTTCTTGGTAGGCAAAAGAGTACTTTTGCCGCTTGAAATGGTCTGAATGTATTTATCCAGGTCTTCTCCGAAGAGTCGTCCTCCGTGGAAGGGGAACCCTACCAGGAGCTTTTTGCATGGGGGCTCTGCCTCCCAGCTCTTTAACCATAAGAGCCTTCTCATATGGATAAGGGATAACGATAAACGTGACGCTTGCTGGATAGAATCCTTAATCGCATCTACCGTAAAGCGTATGGCCCTAGGGACATCCGAAAATTCTTCTGCCTGCTGGGCAGGAATAAGTTTAAGCATCTGCTTAGTTTGATCCGGTAATGCTTGTGCAACCCCAATCGCAGCCACAGCTGGCTGCACTACTGCGCCTGCAGTAGTGAAGGAGTTTTTAAGTAGCGTTTCCAAGCGTTTATCAACCGGATCCTTGAACACCTGTATGTTTTCTACAGGGCATGTTAAAGATTTGTTAACACATGAGATGGCTGCGTCCACCGCCGGGGTTGCCCATCTCTTGGAACATTTATCTTCCATAGGATATAAGGCAGAGAATCTTTTAGGTGGCAAAAAGATTCTATCTGGCTTGGTCCAGTCTTGGAACATAACTTCCTCTAGCAGAGGATGGATCGGAAAAACTGCGTTGTTTTGAGGCGTTTTTAGTGAGCCCAACGCTGAAACCGCCGATACTTGGAGATCTGGTACTGGCAAGTTGAATGCTCTATGGACCAAGTCCGTTAAGGCTTGAACCCACCAGCTCTCCCCTTGGGAGGCTGCCCCAGACTCCTCCGTATCCGGATCCTCGATCCCCGAACCTGTTTGGTCCTTGTCCAAGAGGTCGTCCAATTCCCCTGCGGAAAGGACCTCCTCCTCTGAGGGTCCACGCTCGGGCGACGGAGATCTATTCCGTTTTCTGCTCCGCATAGCCTTGGCTATCATTTTTTCCATTCTTTTTTCCATCTCTTTTAAAGAGGTGGACAGTACCTCGTCCGTGACCACCCTAGGGTTGGACTGACCCGTGACAGTCCCAGCCCCAGATCCCGATGGTCCCACCAAGGCTCCCTCTGGGGAAAGCAGCGGCATAACTTTGTCCGAGACCTCAGACTCTCTGGGGGAATCCCCACCTCTTGTACCCTCTGAACCAGATGCCATGGTACAATACCGAGGTACGCCCGCTAACTTATCGGTGTTTTGGAAATATAAATAGTTATTGCCAAAAAACCTCTTTGGGGGATAAAAAATGCCTTCTCTCCTTTTAATGGTTCTTTTCTTTTTTTTTTTTTTTCTTTTTTTTTTAAACCAAAGAGAGAAAAAATACTCTGTCCCCCTTAGTAGTATTGCCAAAAAAACTGCTGAGATAGAAAAAAAAAGGCTCCAGAACAGTCTTAATGAAGACTGTAATAATCTTTTTTGGCCACTGTGCGTCCTCGGCGCCCCGTGCTGCCGCTCTGGTCTCTTCCTC
Source organism: Rana temporaria (assembly GCF_905171775.1). Lineage (NCBI taxonomy): Eukaryota > Metazoa > Chordata > Amphibia > Anura > Ranidae > Rana > Rana temporaria. The sequence goes on along the minus strand of NC_053489.1, from coordinate 665,237,466 downwards.
TCTGAGTTCCAGGCTATACTGAGCTGGGAACGAATGGAAGGGCCGCCCCTTCCTTTAACCTGCTGGCCCGCCCTTCCCCCCTCATCAAAACGGCGCGAAATTGCGCCCATATCACGGGGACGTGCGCGCCGGCGGGGGGGGTGGGGGGAAGGAGACCACACGAGGAGGCAGTTTGTCCTGTCTCCAGGAGGAAGAACCGTGGCAGCAATCGCCTGGAGGCTTTGCAGGTAAGCACAGCTCTCTTACACACACATCTCAATGCTTTACAATACTACCAGGGAGGTCACCTTTTATGGGGAATACACATAGAGTCATCCTATCTTTAAGACATGTGACTCACTTTGCCAGATGCAGCGCATAACTATAGGCATGTCCCACTGTGACCTCCCCCCAGAAAACCTGCTGCGAACCAAGTTCCGCAAGTTTCCCCTCACTTACCTGCTCCATGCCGCAGGACTTTGCACAGCAAGAGGCCCAATCTTCCCCCATCTCCGTGGGGCATTGACCTTCAGGCCCTGGGTTCCTATGAAGGATCCACTGTCCTGGGCCCATATAGCACTCTGGCAACAGAAACATTAGGCCCCCAAAGGTTTCTAAGTTCTGGGCCCAGGGTCCAGCTCTCTAAAAAGAAAAGCATTATGGGCTATACCCCATTGGTTTGGGGTCCGGTTACTGACCACTTTAGCGCTGAGGCCCTTGGACAGAACCGGTTAGCCCATCTTAATCCCAAGGATGTGGAGGCAAGCTAAACCATGACCAACACCTAAGACACTGGCGTAAAAACTGAGGTACTCCTCCTATGGGAGGGGGTTATATAGGGAGGGGCACTTCCTGTTTGAGATTGCCAGTGTCCATCACCTGAAGGTACTCCATATAACCCATATAGTAATGAATATGCCGCTCTGTGTCCCGTGATGTACGATAAAGAAATAAAAACCGCAGAGGTGATCAAATACCACCAAAAGAAGGCTCTATTTGTGGAAAAAAAAGGACGTAAATTTTGTTTAGCAGCCACGCTGCACGACCGCGCAATTTTCATTTAAAGCGTGACAGTGCCGAAAGCTGAAATTTCGCCTGGGCAGGAAGGGGGTATATGTGCCCAGTAAGCAAGTGGTAAAAATAATAAAAAAGTGTTAATAAGCAAAAAGACAAAACGTATGTTTATTTGTCTTGTCTTTTTTTTTTGTGCTGATCCGAAAAATGATCCGATCGATGACTCTGACCCGAGAAACGATCCGAACTGTGAGTTCTTTGATCCGTTGCACCCCTACCCCCTAGTATGTATAAGGTAAGAGGAGAATCACAGGTACATGAGGAGACCAGAGCTCTGCTAGTCTGTGGGTGGTGGGTAAATGGAGGCACGGTACATGAGGAGACCAGAGCTTCCCCGGTCTCTTAGTGGTTACTGTAAAAAGATAACACAGGGCATGTTTGTCATTAATTAGGGATGTTTTAAATATTACATATTAACCTTTCCGCGTTCTGCACCTTCAGCGGGAAACGAAGATCATTCTTTATCATTTCATCTTTAAACTTGTACTGCAGACAGACCTCACCTTCCGCTTCATTCTCCACCTAGGAAATATATAAAGAAAGAGTAAATTACAAACTAAATTACCGGTAAATGCTAAATTATTATATGCAAGTATAATGTACTGTACTGTGTAAAGGGGTGTTATTAATTACTAAAGTCAAGAAACACCTAGTAAAATTGGTGGTGACTCTACCTACCTACCCTCATGAGGAGACCAGAGCTCTGCCAATCTATTGGTGGTGGCTCTACCTATCTACCCTCATGAGGAGGCCAGAGCTCTGCCAGTGTATTGGTGGTGGCTCTACCTATCTACCCTCATGAGGAGGCCAGAGCTCTGCCAGTGTATTGGTGGTGGCTCTACCTATCTACCCTCATGAGGAGGCCAGAGCTCTGCCAGTGTATTGGTGGTGGCTCTACCCATCTACCCTCATGAGGAGGACAGAGCTCTGCCAGTCTATTGGTGGTGACTTTACCTACCTACCCTCATGAGGAGGCCAGAGCTCTGCCAGTGTATTGGTGGTGGCTCTACCTATCTACCCTCATGAGGAGACCAGATACCTACCCTCATGAGGAGACCAGATAAGAAAACACTAAACTAAACAGAACTTAGACCAGACTAACATGGTACCTTCTAGCTGATTCCCCAAACAGGCAACTCTTGTACCTTTTGTATCCAACAGCAAACGCCCACAGCAAAGAGTGACAGATGAGAGCCAGTTGCTCACATTTTATATAAAGGCTTGTGCACAGCTGAAACTAATAACGGGTCTGGTTACCAGGTAAGATGTTACCTAGGAGAGGATGTATTTCCCATCCAAAGTCTCCAGCTCCAGAACCCAGAACATTACTTTGAAAGATTCTGAGATGCTCCTCTACTTAGTGTTTTTTTTGTTGTGACCTTGAAACACGCTGCTTCCATGTTGCATGTTTATTAAAATAAATTCTACACACCCTCATGAGGAGACCAGAGCTCTGCCAATCTATTGGTGGTGACTCTACCTATCTACCCTCACGAGGAGACCAGAGCTCTGCCAATCTATTGGTGGTGACTCTACCTATCTACCCTCATGAGGAGACCAGAGCTCTGCCAAATGCCAATCTATTGGTGGTGGCTCTACCTATCTATCCTCATGAGGAGACCAGAGCTCTGCCAGTCTATTGGTGGTGACTACCTATCTACCCTCATGAGGAGACTAAAGCTCTGCCAGTCTATTGGTGGTGACTACCTATCTACCCTTGTGAGGAGACCAGAGCTCTGCCAGTCTATTGGTGGTGACTACCTATCTACCCTTGTGAGGAGACCAGAGCTCTGCCAGTCTATTGGTGGTGACTACCTATCTACCCCTTAATGAGGAGACTAAAGCTCTGGCAGTCTATTGGTGGTGACTCTACCTATCTACCCTAATGAGGAGAACAGAGCTCTGCCAATCTATTGGTGGTGGCTCTACCTATCTACCCTCATGAGGAGGCCAGAGCTCTGCCAGTCTATCAGTGGTGACTTTACCTACCTACCCTCATGAGGAGACCAGAGCTCTGACAGTCTATTGGTGGTGGCTCTACCTATCTACCCTCATGGGGAGACCAGAGCTCTGCCAGTCTATTGGTGGTGACTCTACCTATCTACCCTCATGAGGAGACCAGAGCTCTGACAGTCTATTGGTGATGACTCTACATACCTACCCTCATGAGGAGACCAGAGCTCTGACAGTCTATTGGTGGTGACTCTAAAAAGTGACTACCTACCCTCACCTTAAACCCTGGATTGGATTTTACATATTTAGTATTTTTATACCACCAGCAAAGCCTATATTGATTTGGAAATATACCCAGGTACAGTATGACTATCCGATATCTTTCAACCCATGTCCATCTGTCCCAGTCTAAGTCCTAAGTCTTGAGATCTCCTAATTTCTGCTAGATGTCATCTTACCCTAGCCTTACACACAAAACTCCTCCCTGGGCTCACAGACCTTTCCCTTCAGCTGAGCGTAGACAATAGATCTTTGACCCTGGAAGATTGCATTAGGGACTTTGGACAGGACGATGGCTTCCACACCGGAAGGAAGGGTCCATGTGAGAGAGACGTCCTTCACAGTGGGCTGTAAGGAGCATTTGAGTGCCCGAAGAACCTTGAGTGGTTAGTAAAATGAAACAGAAATAAATATGTTTAAATTAAAGCAGAACTTGGAGCAAAAAAAAACAAAATCAATATTTTTCCACAGTACTTTTTTTGTCTGATGGCCAACATCATTCAACCCACTTCCTCTGAACCCAGGTCCTCCCAGACCTGCCCCAGCCTGTGACTCTAACTCTCCTAACCTCACAATCCCACAATATGATGGCATACTTCCCTATTGCTGGGGTGTCCATACACCAAATTGTTTGGCTCGGGGTAGGTGCAGGTGTACAAGAGCTCTAAACGCTAATTAATTTCTTCCTGTAATGGGTTGATTTTAGGAGATGCCATAGTTCTATTATTATGTTGAAAAAGGACACAATTCCATTTCAACTGGCAGAAATACATTTTGGAAAAGTACTCAGTAGACACAATGAAAAGTACACTGTATTACAGTAGTAGTTGGACTAACACTGTTGTATCCTCTGCAGAATACTAATTCTTGTGGTAAAGCCACAGCCTGTGCTATTTGTCACTAGTAAATTTGGGCCTATCCTTGCTGTTTAAAATCGTCATACTGCTGTAAAAGCAAAGTGATAATGCGCTAATACCAACTAATGCTGCTAACAGTGTACAGTGTACAGCGTGTAAAAATATCAAAAAGATCAAAGATAGCCTCTGTACGCAGCCTCTCAATGCTGCTCAGTGCATCTCCTCATACGAACAGCTGTTCGTCGATCGCATCACTAGGCTCCTCCCCCATGCGTTGCATCACTCGGCACGTGACTTAGTCATGGGTTGCCAGGTGACAAGCAGCAGCTGAGCTTATATCTGGCCTGATGCGTATTTAGACTGACAGAGAACAGCGGAGGGGGCTCCTTTCACATCATTGCCGGCACATAGTAAAAAACGGCTGTGTACAGTAGGTGTATACAATACAAAAAACTTTAATTACACAATATACACATAATTAATTACAATTTAAATTTTAAAATGTATAAAAGATCTGCTCACGCAAATAGACCCTAATACAACACAAGAAAAAAGAATGTGTGTGTTGCTGCCTCCAGTGGCCAATAATTATAAAAGGATCCAGGTAAAAAAGGACCACACATACAACCACAACCATACACCGATTGTAGCTATATACATAAATACAAACAACAATATTGGAGACAGCCATAGAGATGTTATTAATTTGTTGTACAATATCAATTAAAATGTATGTAATCTCACCTATATACTCTTGGTTAGAAATATATGGAGTCATACAAATTTAAAATTAAGTTAAAATTAAATCAAGATTAAAAATTAAATGAAAGTAAATAAAAAACATGTGAAAAAAAAAACCCATAACCAATAATCCGAAATAAAATAATTTAAATCAAAATCTATGTTGAGGCCATTGGGCACTAAAGACCCCGTTTCGTGTATCCATCTGGACTCACTTTTACTTAATTCTCGTACTTTGTGGCTACCCCTCCAATGGGGTGTGTATTTGTCTATAGCCCAAAATGTCAAATCTTTCGGATTTTGCTGGTGACAGTGCAAAATGACGTGAGACATTATGCTTAGGGAAACCCTTTTCGATGTTTTGCACATGTTCCCTAATGCGTTTCCATAGAGGTCTTTTTGTACGTCCTATGTACTGTAAGGAGCAGGAGCACTGAAGGACATATACCTCACCCTCTGTTCCGCGCGTTAAGAGACCTTTTATTTCATATTCTTTATGGGTGACGTTCGATACGAATTTGGAGCATTTTTGTCCATTAAAATTTTTTGCAAGCATAACAGCGTTTACAAGGGAAGAAACCCTTACCCTGGTAAAAAGTCAGTGAACTACCTTTGGGACTGTATAGATGATGGGAACCCTACATACATCCGAGGCCGGTACTTTTCTTCTCTCTTGTTGAGAATACCCTTCTCCCTTCCTTTTGAGACCAACTCAATAAGCTCCTCCTTGTACTCTCCTGTAGGATTTCCCCTCAGTTTAATATAGGTGTTGATGTCATTAAGTTGACTGCACAGTTCCTCATAATAGTATTCTTTGGATAGAACCACAATGGCCCCGCCTTTGTCAGCAGGCCTAATAATTACTCGTTTGTTGTCTTCCAATTCTTTAATGCCCTTATGTATGGCCTTAGAGTCAGGCATTCTTTTGATTTTTAATTTGTCTAGATCCCTTAGTACCATCTTCTTGAACCTGGGGATTGAAGAGAGACTTGTTTCTTAATGCACTATGTTGTACTCTCCTTTCTTCAATATTCCTATCTAATTGGTTTCTTATAGGTTGATTCAGCATATATTTTTTGATATTCAACTTCCTCGTGTACTTTTGAATATCTACAAATACATCAAATTTGCTTAGATTCCTCCTGGGAGCAAACTTTAGGCCCTTGTCCAATGTGATTATTTCTGTCCATGTTAGTTCAATTCCGCTGATGTTGTATATGCCTTCACCTATTGGACTTTTCTTCTTTTGGATCTTGTATCCCCCCTCGGCATCCCATCTTTCGTTTGGACTTCGAGCGTACATCATCTGTTCGTACCGAGGGGGAGATCTCTCGCTCCTGCGATATTCTAAAAAAGATTGTGCATCCGGTTCATCTCTGTGGTTACTTAATGGCTCATACCTATTTTGAGTATGGATCGGACTTCTCCTATTGTCATATTGGTACTGATCTTTATAGGGTGGGCCACCCTGCTGGTATTGCTGGGATGGACCACCTTGATATTGATACTGTTGTGGTTGCTGTGGATAGGAATCTCTCGGGACTCTTTGATCCTGATTATAATGGCTATGATTCTGGTAACAGCCTTGTTCATGGCCCGCTGAATTACCCTGTTGATTATGAGGAGGATTATGGGATTTGTTCTTATTTTTCCAAAATGGTTTCTTAGGTGACTTGGACCAGGGTTTCTGGTTACCCTTATTTCTCCACCATGGTTTCGGGGTCCTCGGTCCATTGTGGTCATCTCTATAAGGTCTACTCTGATCATTTGGATAATCTCTATATGATCTTTCATACACACCTACAGCCTGTCTCGGGGGTTCAGGTATTCTGTATCTATGATCCCTATCAGGAGATAGGATTTGCACCTCTCTATCAGAAGAGGAAGCTACAGACCCCTTGGTACCATCTCTAAGATTAAGTTGCCATTTATAGGTCTGATGTAATTGGTAGTCATTCATATCCCTCAGATACTTCCTCTTTTTTCATTGTTTGATCTCTAGATCTTTTTGTTCCAGGACTTTGTTAAGTTGATTTGTAAGTGTCACAAAGGAGGGAGAATCTTTATGTCCCTCTAAAGAAGTATTACAATTCCTTATCAAGCGGAAACAGAGAAAAATTCTAAATATTAATAAACAAATTGCAGATTGCAACGTTTTTTTAGAGGGACATAAAGATTCTCCCTCCTTTGTGACACTTACGAATCAACTTAACAAAGTCCTGGAACAAAAAGACCTAGAGATCAAACAACGAAAAAAGAGGAAGTATCTGAGGGATACTAATGACTACCAATTACATCAGACCTATAAATGGCAACTTAATCTTAGAGACGGTACCAAGGGGTCTGTAGCTTCCTCTCCTGATAAAGAGGTGCGAATCCTATCTCCTGATAGGGATCATAGATACAGAATACCTGAACCCCCAAGACAGGCTGTAGGTGTGTATGAAAGATCATATAGAGATTATCCAAATGATCAGAGTAGACCTTATAGAGATGACCACAATGGACCGAGGACCCCGAAACCATGGTGCAGGAAGCAGGGTAACCAGAAACCCTGGTCCAAGTCACCTAAAAAACCATTTTGGAAAAATAAGAACAAATCCCATATATCTTCTCATAATCAACAGGGTAATTCAGCGGGCCATGAACAAGGCTATTACCAGAATCATAGCCATTATAATCAGGATCAAAAAGAGACCCGAGAGATTCCTATCCACAGCAACCACAACAGTATCAATATCAAGGTGGTCCGTCCCAGCAATACCAGCAGGGTGGCCCACCCTATAAAGATCAGTACCAATATGACAATAGGAAAAGTCTGATCCATACTCAAAATAGGTATGAGCCATTAAGTAACCACAGAGATGAACCGGATGCACAATCTTTTTTAGAATATCGCAGGAGCGAGAGATCTCCCCCTCGATACGAACAGATGACGTACGCTCAAAGTCCAAACGAAGGTGATGCCGAGGGGGATACAAGATCCAAAAGAAGAAAAGTCCAATAGGTGAAGGCATATACAACATCAGCGGGATTGAACTAACACGGACAGAAATAATCACATTGGACAAGGACCTAAAGTTTGCTCCCAGGAGGAATCTAAGCAAATTTGATGTATTTGTAGATATTCAAAAGTACACAAGGAAGTTGATTATCAAAAATGCTGAATCAACCTATAAGAAACCAATTAGATAGGAATATTGAAGAAAGGAGAGTACAACATAGTGCATTAGGAAACAAGTCTCTCTTCAATCCCCAGGTTCACAATAACCAACACGTGGAGGTGTTCAAGAAGATGGTACTAAGGGATCTAGACAAATTAAAAATCAAAAGAATGCCTGACTCTAAGGCCATACATAAGGGCATAAAAGAATTGGAAGACAACAAACAAGTAATTATTAGGCCTGCTGACAAAGGCGAGGCCATTGTGGTTCTATCCAAAGAATACTATTATGAGGAACTGTGCAGTCAACTTAATGACATCAACACCTATATTAAATGGAGGGGAAATCCTACAGGAGAGTACAAGGAGGAGCTTATTGAGTTGGTCTCAAAAAGGAAGGGAGAAGGGTATTCTCAACAAGAGAGAAGACAAGTACCGGCCTCGGATGTATGTAGGGTTCCCATCATCTATACAGTCCCAAAGGTAGTTCACTGACTTTTTACCAGGGTAAGGGTTTCTTCCCTTGTAAACGCTGTTATGCTTGCAAAAAAATGAATTTTAATGGACAAAAATGCTCCAAATTCGTATATCGAACGTCACCCATAAAGAATACGAAATAAAAGACCTCTTAACGTGCGGAACAGAGGGTGAGGTATATGTCCTTCAGTGCTCCTGCTCCTTACAGTACATAGGACGTACAAAAAGACCTCTATGGAAATGCATTAGGGACCATGTGCAAAACATCCAAAAGGGTTTCCCTAAGCATAATGTCTCACGTCATTTTGCACTGTCACCAACAAAATCCGAAAGATTTGAAATTTTGGGCTATAGACAAATACACACCCCATTGGAGGGGTAGCCACAAAGTACGAGAATTAAGTAAAAGTGAATCCAGATGGATACACGAAATGGGATCTTTAGCGCCCAATGGCCTCAACATAGATTTTGATTTAAATTGTTTTATTTCGGATTATTGATTATGGTTTTTTTTTCACATGTTTTTATTTACTTTCATTTCATTTTTAATCTTGATTTAATTTAAATGTAATTTTAAATTTGTATGACTCCATATATTTCTAACCAAGAGTATATAGGTGAGATTACATAAATTTTAATTGATATTGTACAACAAATTAATAACATCTCTATGGCTGTTTGTATTTATGTATATAGCTACAATCAGTGTATGGTTGTGGTTGTATGTGTGGTCCTTTTTTACCTGGATCCTTTTATAATTATTGGCCACTGGAGGCAGCAACACACACATTCTTTTTTTCTTGTGTTGTATTAGGGTCTACTTGCGTCAGCAGATCTTTTATACATTTTAAATTTTAAATTGTAATAAATTATGTGTATATTGTGTAATTAAAGTGTTTTGTATTGTATACACCTACTGTACACAGCCGTTTTTTACTATGTGTCGGCAATGATGTGATAGGAGCCCCTTCCGCTGTTCTCTGTCAGTCTAAATACGCAGCAGGCCAGATATAAGCTCACCTGGCAACCCATGACTAAGTCACGTGCCGAGTGACGCAACGCGTGGGGGAGGAGCCTAGTGACGCGATCGACGAACAGCTGTTCGTATGAGGAGATCGCTGCACTGAGCGGCATTGAGAGGCTGCGTACAGAGGCTATCTTTGATCTGGGGATCCGCGAGTGCACCCGCATCACTGCCAGTTGTGTTCTACCTACAATATTGCACCATATTCTTCTTTCTTCCTCTTTCCTATGTGCTGTGTTGCCCTGAAGCTATTCCAAGCGCCAGCCTGAGGTAGGAAGTCCTGTGGAATTCCCCAGCTCACTGCAGGATCTCTCATCCTAATCATTGTATCACTACTGTGAACTGGTCTGTGTGTGTGGGGGGGGGGTTGCTAGTGAGGTTATGTGGTTAGGGGCAGCACAGTGGTGCAGTGAGTAGCACTTTCGCCTAGCAGCAAAGGTTTGCTGGTTCGAATCCCAACCACGACACCATCTGCCTGGAGTTTGCATGTTCTCCCTGTGTCTGCGTGGGTTTCCTCCGGGTACTCCGGTTTCCTCCCACACTCCAAAGACATGCTGGTAGGTAAATTGGATCTTGTCCAAATTGGCCCAGTATATATATGTATATCTGTGTGTATGACTGTGTGTCCGAAGCGTGTCATGATCCTACGGGGTAAAAAATGACCGCACCAGCCAAGCAGATACTGGCTGGAAAAAGCGCCCAGAGGCGATTCAGTTCGCATGCGTTGCGCTATACAAGTCATTCATTCATTCATTCATTATGTATTTTTTCACACTGCACTAATTTATTGGTATTTGATGATACCTCTTACTTTGTGTGCATATTTGATCATATATATTTTTACACGCTGTACACTGTTAGCAGCATTAGTTGGTATCAGCACATTATCACTTTGCTTATATATCTTTTTTGAGTTTGTTCACCTTTTTGTGTATGCAGCTATACCATTTGGGCATTTTTGTTGTTGTGTTTTTTCATTAATATTAATTTAGGAGCGCTGTAGTACCTACTGTATTTTTCACTTTGCCATACTGCTGTGTAATCATTTTGTTTCAAAACAAAATGTATCACTTTAACCACTTGAGGACCCCTTCACGCTGATATACGTCGGCAGAAGGCGGCGCGCTCGCGACCTAGTCCTGAGCTCCGTGACCGCGCCCGCAGGACCCGCAGACCCGATCGCCGCTGGTGTCCCGCGATCGGGTCACAGGAGCTGAAGAATGGGGAGAGGTGAGTGTAAACAAACCTTCCCCGTTCTTCTCTGTGGCTTGTCACTGATCGTCTGTTCCCTGTCATAAGGAACGAAGATCAGTGATGTCACATGTCCACCCCCGTCCCCCTACAGTAAGAAACACACAGTAGGACACACTTAACCCCTTTAGCGCCCCCCTAGTGGTTAACCCCTTCACTGCCATTGTCATTTTCACAGGAATCAGTGCATTTTTATAGCACTTTTCACTGTGAAAATTACAATGGTCCCATAAATGTGTCAAAAGTGTCCGATGTGTCCGCCATAATGTCCCATTCACGAAAAAATCGCTGATCGCCGCCATTACTAGTAAAAAAAAAAAATATTAATAAAAATGCCAGAAAACTATCCCCTTTTTTGTAAACGCTATAACTTTTGCGCAAACCAATCAATAAACACTTATTGTGATTTTTTTACCAAAAATAGGTAGAAGAATACGTATCGGCCTAAACTGAGGAAATTTTTTTTTTATATATATTTTGGGGGATATTTATTATAGCAAAAAGTAAAAAATATTGAATATTTTTTTAAATTGTTGCTCTATTTTTGTTTATAGCGCAAAAAATAAAAACCGCAGAGGTGATCAAATACCACCAAAAGAAAGCTCTATTTGTGGGAAAAAAAGGACGCCAATTTTGTTTGGGAGCCACGTCGCACGACCGCGTAATTGTCAGTTAAAGCGACGCAGTACCGAATCGCAAAAAGGGGCAAGGTCCTTAACCTGCATAATGGTCCGGGTCTTAAGTGGTTAAGGCATTCCCCAATGCCTTATATTATTTAAGGGTTTTATGTGTTTTGAGGGTTGCCCTGGGGAAGAGGGCCAATAAAAAGGTCCTCTTCCCAGTGTACATGATGTTTTGGTGGTAAACGTAAAATGGTAATATCCTTTATTGAAATTACATGAAGAAACTGTAAAACAGCCAGCGTGTTTCGGCCACCAGGCCTTAATCATAAACCATGATTAAGGCCTGACAGCCAAAACTCATTGGATGTTTTACAGCTGCTTTTTGTAATTTCCCACAAAGGATATTACCATTTGACGTTTACCCGAGTGCCCACTGTCCCTTCAGTGGTTCACCTTATACAGAGGCATTGGCAGCCGCTCCCTTCCTTCAATCCTCAGCTCCTCCCAGTCTGAGCACTGGGAGGAGCTGAGGATTGAAGGAAGGGAGCAGCGCCAATACATTGGTCTGCATTGATGACTTTCTGAACTGAACCCCAGCAGATTCGCTCATCCCTTCTCCTAGCGCTCCTGCTTTAAACCATCCCAAACTTTTTATATCATTATAAATAGAGTGGGGAAGGCTTTGAATCTTTGTTACATTTTCAAGTTGCCTGCTTTTGCAATTAGAAGATTCATTCCCATTTTGTATTAATAAAAATATTAAGGCAAAATAGTTGTTTTTTTGGATGGATTAGAACCCCTGTCAGGTTTTATTGCTGTCTGTGCCCCCGTTAGGGAGATTTTACCTCTCCATTTGTTCTGTTTATCATTATCATTGAAACTGGAAGTAAAAGAAAATCCACATTTTTGGGTTGTCCCAAAAGAGGGGGAATTCTCCAATCAGGGGGGTACAGGCAGTACACCTGTAAGGGACCTGAAGGTCCCCAGGGCCCTGGAAGTTAACCGCACTTTATTAAAAAAAAAAAAAAAACATTTATAATTTTGTTATAATTTTTTTTTTATATATTTTTATTTTTTATTTTGTTGTTTTTATTAACCACTTAAGGACCGGACCAATATGCTGCTAAATGACCCAAGGGGTTTTTACAATTCGGCACTGCGTCGCTTTAACAGACAATTGCGCGGTCGTGCGCCGTGGCTCCCAAACAAAATTGGCGTCCCTTTTTTCCCCACAAATAGAGCTTTCTTTTGGTGGTATTTGATCACCTCTGCGGTTTTTATTTTTTGCGCTATAAACAAAAATAGAGCGACAATTTTGAAAAAAATGCAATATTTTTTACTTTTTGCTATAATAAATATCCCCCAAAAACATATATAAAAATGTTTTCCTCAGTTTAGGCCGATACGTATTCTTCTACATATTTTTGGTAAAAAAAAAATCGCAATAAGCGTTTATCGATTGGTTTGCGCAAAATTTATAGCGTTTACAAAATAGGAGATAGTTTTATTATTTTTTTTTTTTTTACTACTAATGGTGGCGATCAGCGATTTTTTTCGTGACTGCGACATTATGGCGGACACTTCGAACAATTTTGACACATTTTTGGGACCATTGTCATTTTCACAGCAAAAAATGCTTTTAATTGTATTGTTTATTGTGAAAATGACAGTTGCAGTTTGGGAGTTAACCACAGGGGGCGCTGTAGGAGTTGGGGTTCACCTAGTGTGTGTTTACAACTGTAGGGGGGTGTGGCTGTAGGTCTGACGTCATTGATCGAGTCTCCCTATAAATGGGATCACTCGATCGATGACGGAGCCACAGTGAAGCACGGGGAAGCCGTGCTTACATACTGCTCTCCCCGTTCTTCAGCCCCGGGGAGCGATCGCGAGGGGGTGGCTAGAAACGAATAGCCGCGCCGTCGTCCCGGATCGCTCCTGAAGCCACGGGAACCACCACATGTACCGGGGGGGGGTCCCGATCGGACCCCCGACCCACGTTAGGCAGAGCACGTACAGGTACGTACATGTGCCTGTCCGTGCCATTCTGCCGACGTAAATGTACATGCGGTGGTCCGGAAGTAGTTAAAGGGCCCAGAGGTCCCTAGGGCCCTGGATGGAAACCCCCCCCTTTTTTTTTATATACATTTTTTTTTAAAGGGCCCAGAGGTGCCCATTTTTTTATAATTTTTTTTTTTATTTGTAATATATTTTTTTATTTTTATTTTTTCCCCAGGGCCCCGGATGGCAACCCCCCTTTTTTTATATATTTTAGATTTTATTTATTTTTTCCTTTCTTTTTTTTCCTTTTATCTTTTTATTAAAGGGCCCGGAGGTCCCCAGGGATGACTACCCTCCTTTTTTTTTATACATTTTTGTATTTATTTTCTTTTTGTAAGGGGCCCATGCCTGAAGCTGTGTAAGGGGCCCCATAATTCCTGATGGCGGCCCTGCCTCCAATAGAGACACTACTGCCGTTCTGGTGACCTGGGGCTCCTCAAGGGATTCCCTTAATTTGTAAGGATTTCCTCGCACTTCCTGTTTGGCTAGCAAATGAAGGGAAATCTCCACACCTCGACAGCTGTTCTAACCCTCCCTTACTCTAACCAAAATGAAAAAAATAAAATAAAAATTTGTCTATATAGTAGTTCTATTTTAAGGTATAGCCTGCATTTACAGGTCTCCAGTGTACTCTTACCTTGGGTTGCATGCGGTCTTTGCCAGTGATAAACTCAAAGATTCCACTTCCTGCCCGGGCCATGCCTTTAATGAGGGACGTGGAGGCTCCTTCACCGATTCCAAATGTAAAACACCTTCAAAGAGGGGTGCAAGTTTAAAAAAAAAATCCCTGTTAACCACTTAAGACCCAGACCATTATGCAGGTTAAGGACCTTGCCCCTTTTTGCGATTCGGCACTGCGTCGCTTTAACTGACAATTGCGCGGTCGTGCGACGCGGCTCCCAAACAAAATTTTTCCCACAAATAGAGATTTCTTTTGGTGGTATTTGATCACCTTCGGGTGATTTTTGGGACCATTGTCATTTTTGCAGCGAACAGTGCTATAAAAATGCACTGATTACTGTGAAAATGATAATGCAGTGAAGGAGTTAACCACTAGGGGATGCTGTAGGGGTTAAGTGTGACCTCATACGTGTTTCTAACTCTAGGTGGGCGGGGCTGGACGTGTGACGTCGGTGATCGTCTTTCCCTATATCAGGGAACAGACGATCACTGGCATTGCCACAGTGAAGAACGGGGGAGGTGTGTTTACAGTTGTGGGCGGAGCAGCGATATCCGGAAGTCACTCCGGGTATCATGGCGGCGACGGAGGAGGTGACTGAGGACCGCTGCGGGGGCTTCAATCTCAGGTAAGTAAGGGTTTACTTCCTCTTTAAGGGTGGATAGGGGAATCCCCTGCACTGTGTTATATTCTGAAAGCAGGGAGGGTGGGGTGGGCTGGGACAAGGGGTGGGCAGGAGGGACAGCCACCCAAGGCGCAGCAGCAGGGCGCTCCCTCACCACATGCAAGCTCCAGATCTTATGTCTGCTCTGACAACTACGGCTGTCACACTGTGCTCCAACATGCCCACTTTCCACTCCATCCGCCCACAACTGATACAAAAACAAGCCGTGCATGTGCAGCTACCTTCCAGCCACAAAAAAAAGCAAGCGATTGGGCATGCATGGTTAACCACTTCCCGACCGCCGCATGTACATATACGTCGGCAGAATGGCACGTACAGGCACATTGGCGTACCTGTACGTCCCTGCCTAGACGTGGGTCGGGGGTCCGATCGGGACATCCCCCGGTACACGCGGCGATCGGGTTCCCTCGGGGAGCGATCCGGGACGACGGCGTGGCTATTTGTTTATAGCCGCTCCGTCGCGATCGCTCCCCGGAGCTGAAGAACGGGGAGAGCTGTGTGTAAACATGGCTTCCCCGTGCTTCACTATGGCGCTGCATCGATCGAGTGATCCCTTTTATAGGGGAGACTCGATCGATGACGTCATTCCTCCAGCCACACCCCCCTACAGTTGTAAACACACACTAAGTGAACACTAAATCCTACAGCGCCACCTGTGGTTAACTCCCAAACTGCAACTGTCATTTTCACAATAAACAATGCAATTTAAATGCATTTTTTGCTGTGAAAATGACAATGGTCCCAAAAATGTGTCAAAATTGTCCGAAGTGTCCGCCATAATGTCGCAGTCACGAAAAAAATCGCTGATCGCCGCCATTAGTAGTAAAAAAAAAAAAAATTTATAAAAATGCAATAAAACTATCCCCTATTTTGTAAACGCTATAAATTTGGCGCAAACCAATCGATAAACGCTTATTGCGATTTTTTTTACCAAAAATAGGTAGAAGAATACGTATCGGCCTAAACTGAGGGGAAAAAATTTATATATGTTTTTGGGGGATATTTTTTTAGAGCAAAAAAGTAAAAAAAAAAATTCAAAATTGTCGCTTTATTTTTGTTTATAGCGCAAAAAATAAAAACCGCAGAGGTGATCAAATACCACCAAAAGAAAGCTCTATTTGTGGGGAAAAAAGGACGCCAATTTTGTTTGGGAGCCACATCGCACGACCGCGCAATTGTCTGTTAAAGCGACGCAGTCCCGAACTGTAAAAACACCTTGGGTCTTTAGGCAGCATTTTGGTCCGGGGCTTAAGTGGTTAATGAACACACTTTGCCAATCATGGACAGCCAAAGCAAGGGGGCAAATAATGGGTACAATGTGGTATACCCATTCTAATCTACAGCATGTATAAGGGGGCACAGTTCTGTATCCTTGCCATGGGCACTGAGCAAACTTCTCCCGGTGCTGGCAGGGGGACTGGACTCCTCCACTGTGTTATTACTGTACATAGATCAGCGCTGCAGCCATTGACTGCAGCTGTTGATCGTGTGTTTTTTTTTTCAAACAGGTCCCTTCAACAGATGCCGATTGATAGATCGACTTCTGTTGAGCTGCAGTGGCCACACATGGAATTAAAGTGGTTGTAAACCCATACAGACCACTTTAACCTACAGGTAAGCCTAGATTAAGGTGTACCTGTAGGTGCAAGATATATCTCCTAAACCTACAAGAAAGGCACCGATGTCTACGGCGCATGCGCTGTAGACAATAGCGTGCAGGCGCACTGAGCGTGCCGTTACTAACGGCGAACATGCCGTTAGTGGCGGCACCCGTGTGCATGCAAGGGAGTGATGTCATCGCGGCTCCGGCCAGTGACAGTGCCGGAACCGCGATATGTGGAAGTCGCTCGTGGAGAGATGGCGCCAACAGAGGAGGTGACCGAGCACCGCTGTGGGGGCTTCGATCTCAGGTAAGTACTTCAAAATGAGCTAGTATGCCTTTATGCGTTTGCCGTGCAAGGTGTTTTTTTTGTTTTTTTTTTAAGGTTTACTTCCTCTTTAAATTTGGCTGGGGCCTGCTGGAACAGCCAGTGAAGCAGATTATCATTGTGATGGGCTAGTAGGAGACAGGGCCGCCATCAGGTGGGTACAGGCAGTACACCTGTAAGGGGTTCGGAGGTCCCCAGGGGCCCAGAGGCTCCCAGGGGCCCGGATGGCAACCCCCCCTTTTGTTTATTTATTTTTTATAAAAAAACATTTTTTTTTATATATTTTTATTTTTTATTAAAGGGCCCAGAGGTCCCCAGGGGCCCGGAGATCCCCAGGGCCCCAGATGACAACCCCCCACCACCCCCCCCCCCTTTTTTTTTTTATAAAAAAAAATATTTTTTTATATGTTTTTTTTATTTCGTTTTTGTTTATATATATATATATATATATTTTTTAAAGGGCCCAGGGGTCTCCAGGGCCCCCTATTTTTATATTTATATATATATATATATATATATATATATATATATTATTAAGAGGTCCCCAGGGCCCCATGTGGCAACCCCCCCCCCCCCTTTTTTTTTTAAATGTTTATTTTATTTATTTTTCTATAGTTTTTGTATTTATTTTTTATTAAAGAGCCCAGAGGTTTATTTTTTTTTATTTTTTATATTTATTAAAGGGCCCAGAGGTCCCCAGGGTCCCGGATGGCAACTCCCCTTTTTTTTATTTATTTTTAGAAAAAAAAATGTTTTATATATATATTTTTGATTTTTGATTTTTCTTCTTTTTATTAAAGGGCCCAGAGGTCCCCAGGGCCCCAGATGGCTACCCCCCTGTTTTTATATAATTATATATATATATATATATATATATATATATATATATATATATATATATATATATATATATATAAAATATAAATTTCAGGTGGCAGTACCCCCCCCCCCCCCGGTTCTCTGCTCCAGGGGGCCCATGCCTGAAGCTGTGTAAGGGGTCCCATATTTCCTGATGGGGCCCTGGTAGGAGAGTTTGGGTTTGTGTCTGTGTGGGGGGAAGGAAACGAGGGAGGTGCATATTCAGAGCGTGTCAGATAAATACATATTTAATTAAATTCAGATAAAATTGACCCAAACAATAAAACCGTCTACATACAAAAGTAGAGTAGTGGTGTGACTCAGTAGTGGAGCAACAATATCATGTCTCGCCAGCAGGTGGCAGAATTATCAGATCCTTTTTAAACTGGCATGTGGTGGAGGATGGTTGGATGGTTGGACTCCATGGCCCAGATTCAAGTAGCAATTGCGCCTGTGTAACCATAGGTTACACAGCGCAATTGCTTACTTGCGCCGGCGTTACGAATGCTCCTGATTCAGGAACATCGTAACGCCGACTGCAGCCTAAAATCTGTGTGGCATAAGGCTCTTATGCCACGCATATCTAGGCTGCATTCTTGCGATGACCGCTAGGGGGCGTTCCCATTGTGGTCAGCGTATAGTATGCAAATTGCATACTAACACCGATTCACAACGTTGCGCGAGCCCTGCGTACGCAATTTACGTCGTTTCCGTACGGCGTGTTTAGCGTAAGGCAGCGCCTTCTAATAGCAGGGGCAGCCAATGCTAAAGTATACCCGTCGTTCCCGCGTCGCGACGTTCGAATTTTACGTAATTTGCGTAAGTGATTCGTGAATGGCGCTGGACGCCATTCACGTTCACTTTGAAGCAAATGACGTCCTTGCGACGTCATTTGCCGCAATGCACGTCGGGAAAGTTTCCCGACGGAGCATGCGCTCTACGCTCGGCGCGGGAGCGCGCCTAATTTAAATGATTCCCGCCCCCTACGGGATCATTTACATTAGGCGCCCTTACGCAGGGCAAGTTTACACAGCGCACACGCAATTTACGGAGCTACTGCTCCGTGAATCGCGGGTAGCGCAGTAAATTTGCGGGGGCGCAGGGCAAAAACGCTGCCCTGCGCCTCCGTAAATAAGGGGCAAATCTACCTGAATCCGGGCCCATGTTACTTATACCGTGAGGTTGGATAAAGTAGTCAGATTTTTATTTACACAAAAAGATGGAATATTTATAATTACCGGTGTTTCTGAGCATTTTTCTGAACTTCGTCAATCACTTGCTTTGTGTTCCCGACTTCTCCGTCTGTGAAGACAAAAAGCTGGAGAGAGGACAGAGAGGGGATCAGATACAAAAGAACAAGGAAAAGATCACATTCGATCCAGCATGCCGCAAGTATAAATGGTAATAATGGAGCAATCATAGGCATGCACACAGGGGCCCAGATTCAGGTAGATTTGCGCAATATTTGCGTGGGCAAAGAGCAAACATTTTTCTCTGCGCCCACGCAAATATTGCGCTTTGCCCGCGATTCACGGAGCAATTGCTCCGTAAATTGCGCGGGCGCTATGCTAATTAGCCCTGCGTAAGGGCGCCTAATGTAAATGATCCCGTAGGGGGCGGGAATCATTTAAATTAGGCGCGCTCCCGCGCCGAGCGAACAGCGCATGCTCCGTCGGGAAACTTTCCCGACGTGCATTGCGGCAAATGACGTCGCAAGGACGTCATTTGCTTCTAAGTGAACGTGAATGGCGTCCAGCGCCATTCACGGTTCACTTACGTAAACGACGTAAATTTGAACGTCGCGAGCGGGAAGCGCAGCTATACTTTAGCATTGGTTGCGCCTGCTATTAGCAGGAGCAGCCTTATGCTAAAGTCGCCGTACGGAAACTCCGTACCTTGCGTGCGCAGGGCCCGCGCAACTTTTGTGAATCGGTGGTAGTATGCAATTTGCATACTATACGCCGATCACAATGGCCGCGCCCCCTAGCGGCCAACGCAAGAATGCAGCCTGGGATGTGAAGGCATAAGGAGGCTTATGTTTGTCACATCCTAGGCTGCAGTCGGTGTAACGAGGTTCCTGAATCAGGAGCACTCGTTACACCGGAGCAAGTAAGCACTTGCGCTGCGCAACCTATGGTTGCGCGGGCGCAAGTGCTTCTTGAATCTGGCCCACGGTGTGCCAGATGTGCCTTGGCACACCCTAATCACCCCTGCTTCCCATCTTCCCCCTGCAGTGCTGCCAGCTTCCCTCCTCTCCTCTCAGGAGCGGGGAAGGGGCTGGTAAATGTCATTAACCAGGTTTCCTTTTCTTGAATGAACTGTACTAATCGTTCCTGTCTTCATGCTCAACTAAATCGTAGTAAACTATGGCCCAGATTCTCGCAGAGTGGCGTAAAACAGCGGCGGCGTAACGCATCTCATTTACGTTACGCGGCCGCAAGTTTTACGGGCAAGTGCTTGATTCACAAAGCACTTGCCTGTAAATTTGCGGCGGCGTAGCGTAAATTCTCCGGCGCAAGCCCGCCTAATTCAAATGATCCAGGTAGGGGGCGTGGATCATTTAAATTAGGCGCGTTCCCGCGCCGATCGTACTGCGCATGCGCCGTCCCTAAAATTTCCCGACGTGCATTGCGCTAAATGACGTCGCAAGGACGTCATTGGTTTCGACGTTAACGTAAATGCCGTCCAGCGCCATTCACGGACGACTTACGCAAACGACGTACTTTTTTAAATTTCGACGCGGGAAACGACGGCCATACTTAACATTGGTTGCCCCTCATATAGCAGGGCCAACTTTACGCGTCGCAAAAGCTACGGAATCGTCGTAAATTCTCTGCGTCGACCGCGCGTACGTTCGGGAATCTCGCGTAAATAGCTTATTTGCATAGACGACGGGGAAAACGACGTCGGCGACACCTAGCGGCTGGAAAAAATAATGCACCTAAGATCTGACAGCGTAAGAGCCTTACGCCTGTCAGATCTAATGGATATCTATGCGTAACAGATTCTAAGAATCAGTCGCATAGATACGCCGGGCCAGATTAGGACTTTCGACGGCGCAAATGGCGTTGCGCCGTCGTAAGCCCTTTGAGAATCTGGCCCTATGTTTAATGCATGCTACAGAGAAAGGAACTGAGGAATCTCAGTTTCCTTCTCTGTCTCAAAAGTGAGACATCAGGGGTCTGTTTAGACCAGGGGTCTCCAAACTTTTCAAACAACGGGCCAGTTTTCTGTCCTTCAGACGTTAAGGGCGCTGGATTGTGGCCATTGGGGGCAGAAAATGTCCTCAGCCCAACATCAGTAAGGGTAAACATGGTCTCAATAGGCCACATTTAAAGAGATTTGCGCATTATTTACGGAGGCGCAGGGCACCGTTTTTGCCCCGCGCCCCCGCAAATTTGCTCCGCTGCCCTTGATTCACGGAGTAGAAGCTCCGTGAATTGCGCGGGCGCGCCGGCAAAATGCCCGGCGCTAGAGCACGCAATTTAAATGATCCCGTAGGGGGCGGGAATCATTTTAAATTAGGCGCGTTCCCACGCCGATCGTAGAGCGCATGCTCCGTCGGGAAACTTTCCCGACGTGCATTGCGGTAAATGACGTCGCAAGGACGTCATTTGCTTCAAAGTGAACGTGAATGGCGTCCAGCGCCATTCACGATTCACTTACGCAAACGACGTAAAATTCAAATTTCGCGACGCGGGAACGACGGGTATACGTAACATGGGCTGCCCCTGCTAATAGCAGGGGCAGCCTTGCGCGAAAACCGCCGTACGTAAACGACGTAAATTGCGTACGCAGGGCTCGCGCAACGTTGTGAATCAGTGTTAGTATGCAATTTGCATACTATACGCTGAGCACAACGTGAACGCCACCTAGCGTCCACCGCAAGAATGCAGCCTAAGATATGCGGGCATAAGAGCCTTATGCCGCGCAGATCTTAGGCTGCAGTCGGCGTAACGAGGTTCCTGAATCAGGAGCACTCGTTACGCCGGGGCAAGTAAGCAATTGCGCTGTGTAACCTATGGTTACACAGGCGCAATTGCTTCTTGAATCCGGCCCAATGTTAGTGATCAATAGGAGGAGGAGTAGTGCTCCATCACTGGTATCAGGGAAAGAAATAGTGCCCTATTGTTGGTGTCAGTGGGAGAAATAGTACCTCATATCATATGGAAGAATAGTCCCCCAAGGGCCGGATGAAGGCTCGCAAAGGGCCGCATTTGGCCCTCGGGTCGCAGTTTGGAGACCCCTGGTTTAGACCCTTGATATTTCACCAAAGTCCTTTAACCACTTGCCGACCGGCTAACGCCGATATACTTTGGCAGAATGGCACGGCTGCACAAAACCCTGTGACCGTGCCGGCGGCACCCGCGGACTCGATGTCCGCTGGGTGCCCGCGATCATGTCACAGAGCTGCAGAACAGGGAGGCATTTCCCTGTTCTGCCTAGTGACATGACAGTGATCTACTGCGCTCTGTCATCGGGAGCAGTGATCTCTGTCGTGTCACTTGCAGCCCAGCCCCCACACACCGTTAGAATCACTCCCTAGGATACACTTAAAGGAGTTGTAAAGGAAAAAAATGTTTTGCCTAAAATTAATGGGCTGGATTCAAGAAGCAATTGCGCCTGTGTAACCATAAGTTACACAGCGCAATTGCTTACTTGCCCCGGCGTAACGAATGCTCCTGATTCAGGAACCTCGTTACGCCGACTGCAGCCTAAGATATGCGCGGCATAAGGCTCTTATGCCCGCATATCTTAGGCTGCATTCTTGCGATGGCCGCTAGGTGGCGTTCCCGTTGTGCTCAGCGTATAGTATGCAAATTGCATACTAACACCGATTCACAACGTTGCGCGAGCCCTGCATACGCAATTTACGTCGTTTCCGTACGGCGGTTTTCGCGTAAGGCTGCCCCTGCTATTAGCAGGGGCAGCCAATGTTACGTATACCCGTCGTTCCCGCGTCGCGAAATTTGAAATTTACGTAGTTTGCGTAAGTGAATCGTGAATGGCGCTGGACGCCATTCACGTTCACTTTGAAGCAAATGACGTCCTTGCGACGTCATTTGCCGCAATGCACGTCGGGAAAGTTTCCCGACGGAGCATGCGCTCTACGATCGGCGCGGGAACGCGCCTAATTTAAATGATTCCCGCCCCCTACGGGATCATTTAAATTGCGCGCGCTTACGCCGGGCATTTTGCCGGCGCGCCCACGCAATTTACGGAGCTACTGCTCCGTGAATCAAGGGCAGCGCAGAAAATTTGCGGGGGCGCAGGGCAAAAACTTTGCCCTGCGCCTCCGTAAAAAAAACGCAATTCTACTTGAATCCAGCCCATTGTCTGCAAGGTAGACAGACAGAATAGTGTAATGATTCTGTTAAAAAACGAGTAATTATCTATTAAATTCCTTCATCTATATCACCTCCGGCGTTCTAGTTTCTGTTCTCTCATTCACTTCCTGGTTTGCGGCGCTCGTTCATGTAAGAACTACATTTCCCAGTATGCATTGCGGCACGCCCAGTAATTCACACCTCCTTGAAGTCTCTAAGGCCGGGTACTCACGACCAAACATGTATGGTGAAAGCGGTCCGTCGGACCGTTTCCACCATACATGTCTGCCAGAGGGCTTCTGTACGATGGTTGTACACACCATCGTACAGAAGTCCGCGCGTAAACAATACGTGGGGCGTGTCCGCGGTGTCGCCGCGTCGATGACGCGGTGTCGCCGCGACAATGACGCGGCGACGTGGGCGGCACGCCTTTAAAATGCTTCCACGCATGCGTCGAAGTCATTCGACGCATGCGAGGGACGGCGGGCGCCTGGACATGTACGGTAGGTCTGTACTGACGACCGTACATGTCCGAGCGGGCAGAATTCCAGCGGACTGTTTTAAAACAAGTCCAGGAATATTTGTCTGCTGGGAAAAGGCCCGGCGGGCAAATGTTTGCTGGAATTCGGCCCGCTCGCGCCCACACACGACCAAACATGTCTGCTGAAACTGGCCTGCGGGCCAGTTTCAGCAGACATGTTTGCTCGTGAGTATGGGGCCTAACACGTAGAGAGCGTCCTGCCGCACAGATGTAGTTGCCAGGAGGGGGCGAGCACGTCACTGACCACCGCAGTAAAGCCTCCCTTCACGGTGGTGAGTAACAAACAGACAAGCAGGAAGTGAACAGAACAGAGAAGAAATAGAGCAACTTCTGAGCAAAAACGAACAATGAGGAAGTGAAAAGAGGAATGTCTGCAGGTAAAGGATGCTTATTATGAAAAAAAAAATTCCTTTACAACCCCTTTAACCCCCTAGTGGTTAACCTCTTCCCTGCCAGTGTAATTTACACAGTAATCAGTGCATTGTTATAGCGCTAATCGCTGTATAAATGACAATGGTCCCAAAATAGTGTCGGATGTGTCCGCCATAATGTCGCAGTCACGATAAAAATCGCCGATCACCGCCATTACTAGTAAAAAAAAAATGATAATAAAAATGCCATAAAACTATCCCCTATTTTGTAGACGCTATAACTTTTGCGCAAACCAATCAATATATGCTTGTTGCGATTTTTTTTTTACAAAAATATGTAGAAGAATACGTATCGGCCTAAACTGAGAATTTATTTTTTATATACATATATATTTTTTGGGAATATTTATTATAGCAAAAAGTAAAAAATATAGCTTTTTTTTAAAATTGTCGCTGGTCCGAAACTCCGTGACCGCGGCCGCGGGACCCATGGACCTGATCGCCGCTGGAATCCCACGATCGGTCCCCGGAGCTGAAGAACGGGGAGAGCTGTGTATAAACACGGCTTCCCCGTTCTTCATTGTGGCGCCGTCATCGATCGTGTGTTCCCTAATATAGGGAAACACAATCAATGACGTCACACCTACAGCCACACCCCCCTACAGTTAGAAACACAGATGAGGTCACACTTAACCCCTTCCGCGCCCCCCTGTGGTTAACTCCCAAACTGCAAATGTCATTTTCACAGTAAACAATGCATTTTTAATTTTTGGTCCCAAAAATGTGTCAAAATTGTCCGACGTGTCCGCCATAATGTCGCAGTCATGAAAAAAATCGCTGATCGCCGCCATTAGTAGTAAAAAAAAAAAGATTAATAAAAATGCAATAAAACTATCCCCTATTTTGTAAACTCTAAATTTTGCGCAAACCAATCGATAAACGCTTATTGCGATTTTTTTACCAAAAATATGTAGAAGAATACGTATCGGCCTGAAAAATGTTTTTATATATTTTTGGGGGATATTTATTATAGCAAAAAGTTAAAAATATTGAATTTTTTTCAAAAGTGTCGCTCTATTTTTGTTTATAGCGCAAAAAATAAAAACCGCAGAGGTGATCAAATACCACCAAAATAAAGCTCTATTTGTGGGGAAAAAGGACGCCAATTTTGTTTGGGAGCCACGTCGCACGACCGCGCAACTGTCAGTTAAAGCGGCGCGGTGCCAAATCACAAAAACTGGCCAGGTCCTTTACCTGCTAAAGGTCCGGGTCTTAAAGCGGAGTTCCAACCACAATTAGCATTTTTTAAATGTATGTCCTTTCATCCTGCGTTTTTATAATATAAATCTGGTCACTTACTATTTTACAATCCGCCGCCGATCCGCATAGATATTCAAAAAAGATAGTTTATAAAACTATATCTACACCGTTGTCATTTTGCTTGTGGGCATTGTGAAGCCCACAAGCACTTACTTCCTGGAAGTCTTGGATGGGGAGTGATAATTGCACAGCGCACTGCATCCTGGGAAATGATGACACACATTTCCCAGGAGCATTAGAGGGAGATGTCAGAATCCTAGGTGGTTTCAAAGGCAGATTTTGTGGGACCACATAGCAACAGGCATTTCCAGATGAGTAAGTTACAGTTTAAAGCAAAATAGTTTTTTTGATGGAACCTACACTTTAAGTGGTCAAGCTAGTGCATAGTTGGTTCACTTACCTTTTCCTTCTGAATGTTCTCACTTCCCGTTTCTCCTCAGTAAGGTGTTCAGTAAGCTGTTCTAAATGACTTTCCACCGCTCGGATGATGGTGGAAAGCTTACTGAGGAGAAACAGGAAGTGAAAATTCAAATAAAGAAAAAAAACATTTAGAAGGGAAATGGAAGGAAAAGGTAAGTGAACCAACAATGCACTAGCTTAAAGGAACCAATTTAGAGAATAAAAGATGAACCTTTACAACCCCTTTAAGAAATTAATAAGCTCTTTGGCCCCATAAAGTACTTAGGAGTCCTTCACACTCAACAGTAGCTAGTCCACCAAATGTTTTTCACTGACCTGTCGGGGGTGCTCGGCTCTCCCGGCTGTTTGGTAGATCTTCTTTAAGGGTTGGAGAATTTCTGTTCCTCCAAAACTGGCGTCCATCTCATTCACCTTCTTCACCGCCTCCTCCATAGACTTCTGTGTGTACTCCACACTCTCCCTGGGGAACATTTTTTATCAAGGTCATATTATCCAGTTCTACAATTTTTTCACCTACTGTGAAGTATATTTCTTGGAGTTCATTGAGGGACATAAGCATTTAGAGGCTGTTGGGTTATACTGCTGTCTACAGGACAATTAGGATGTTGAACAAAAAAAAATTGCCCAGTATAACCTCCTGCTCTCAACATGCCCTGGTTTTGTTGAAAAGCAGTACCAAGAGCATGATGATAGACACAGAGAGGTGGGACCTGTGTCCCTCAATGAATTCCAAGATATTGATTTTATGGTCAGTACAATAATTTTATTGTTAAGGCAGGTATCAGGCTCGGAGGCCAGTAGATGTAGCAGTAAAGGTTTAGCCAGGTCATGGCCTTCAGGATCACCCCACCAGGGGTAAGCAACCTGGGGTCTGGTAACCAATGCAGTAGGTGGGATCAAGCAGATGCACATTCGATGAACAAGCCCAAGGTCAACAAGGAAGGAAGTCCGGAAGTCAGGAAGTCCCTGCAGCTCAAAGAGCAGCCTAAAGGGAATTATGACTGAAGCTGCCATCAGATGAGACCTGAACGTTAAGCTGGTAAAATGCAGAGAACAGAAGACCGAGTGGAAGAATTACAAATCTGGATTCAGTGATCTGTTGCAGAAAAGCCCAAGAAGCACTTACTGATCTGGTACAGTGTGCCTTGAAAGGAAAAGGTGGAGACCGATCCTTAAAGGGGTTGTAAAGGTTTGTTTTTATATTCTAAATAGGTTCCTTTAAGCGAGTGCATTGTTGCTTCACTTACTTTTTCCTTTCGATTTCCCTTCTAAATGTTTTTTTTCTTTGTCTGAATTTCTCACTTCCTGTTTCTCCTCAGTAAGCTTGCCCCCATCATCCGAGCTGTTCTGGCTGGGGGTTAGTCAGCGTGCTCACTCCCTCCCTTGGGGCTAAATCCCTGCGGGGAGACGCTGGTCTGGTATGGTATGGATTTTAAGGGGAACCCTGAGCCAAAATAAAAAAAAAAGACGGAGGGGTCCCCCCAAAAATCTATACCAGACCCTTATCTGACCACGCAAAGTGCTGCAGGAAAAGAGGGGGGACGAGAGCGCCCCCCTCTCCTGAACCGTACCAGGCCACATGCCCTCAACATGGGGGGATGGGTGCTTTGGGGCAGGAGGGGCTCTGCACCCCCCCCCACCCCAAAGCACCTTGTCCCCATGTTGATGGGGACAAGGGCCCCACCCCCACAACTCTTGCCCAATGGTTGTGGGGGTCTGCGGACGGGGGGCTCATCGGAATCTGGAAGCCCCCTTTAACAAGGGAACCCCCAGATCCCGGCACCCCCCCATGTGTATTGGTAATGGGTACATTACCGTACCATTTCACCAAAAAAAGTGTCAACAATTTAAAAAAAGACAAGAGACAGCTTGGGACAAGTCCTATATTTAAAAAAATATATATATATTTCCAGCAATGTAAATCCATCTCGCACCGCCGAACCAAAGAAAAATTAAAGCGGCAACAGCTCTGCCTCCATGGGCGGCTCCTGCCGAGTGACGCGCGTCCCGCCATGACAGTTGTTATATAGCTGAGGGCGGGGCCACCCGGTGACGTAATCAGGTCACCCCACCCCCTCTGATGCCACGGGGGTTCCCTTCCCTTTCCTTCCAGATTCTGAAAAGCCCCTGTCCGAAGACCCCCACAACCACCGGGCAAGGGTTGGGGGATGAGGCCCTTGTCCCCATCAACATGGGAACAAGGTGCTTTGGGGTGGGGGGGTGTAAAGCACCATCGGTCTCCTCTCCCTGAGAGGACGTGGATCTCTGTGTTTACACACAGAGATCCACGGCCCTGCTCAGTTACTGGGCAATCGCGGGTTGCGCATCGGGTCCCCAGTAACGCGGCGGGTTTGTGCGCGCGCCCCCTAGTGTCTCTGCAAGACGAGGACGTCATATGACGTCCTGTCAGAACAAGAGAGCTATCATACCGCCGTCAATTGACGACGGCCAGTAGTAAAGTGGTTAAATTACTTGTTTTCCTTTAGAAATGTAATTTTGCTGCGGGACTGTTCTAAACACGGGAAACATGTGCCACTTTACAGGTATACTATACACCCCCCAGGTATGAAATTTAAAGGAATATTTCACTTTTATTGTTTCACTTTAGGCATTATTAAAATCACTGCTCCCGAAAAAAATGCAGTTTTTAAAACTTTTTTTTTGCATTGATACATGTCCCCTGGGACAGGACCCGGGTCCCCAAACACTTTTTATGACAATAACTTGCATCCAAGCCTTTAAAATTAGCACTTTAGATTTCTCCCATAGACTTTGAAAGGGTGTTCCGTGGCTTTCGAATTTGCTGCGAACACCCGAAATTGTTCGCTATTCGGCGAACACCCGATGTTCAAGTCAAACTTACGTTCGACTCAAACATCGGGCTCATCACTAATGAGTACTCTTCCTCCCTGTGGTATCCTTGATTAGGGCCAAAGGCGGCTCTAAGGCCCCGTACACACGAGAGGATCCATCCGCTGGAATTGATCCGCGGACCGGCTCCAGCGGATAGATCCCCTGGTGTGTACAATCCAGCGGATCTGTTTCCGCGGATTTTTATCCCCTGGGATGGATTTTCCAGCGGATAAAAATTTTAAGACATGCTTTAAAATCTATCCGCTTGAATCCATCCCAACGGATTGATCCGCTGGTCTGTACAGACTCACCGGATCAATCCCTCCGAATGAATCCCCCGCATGCGTCGTAATGATTCGACGCATGCGTGGAATTCCTTATATTGACAGCGTCGCGCACGTCGCCGCGTCATCATCGCGGCGACGGCGCGGCACGTCATCGCGATGGGATTTCGGCGCGGATTTCGATCCGATGGTGAGTACACTCCATCGGATCAAAATCCGCGGAAATCCTCGAGAGGACCGTATCCGGCGGACCGTATCCGCGGATCAATCCTCTCGTGTGTACCCGGCATAAGGCTTTGTGAGGCCTTAGGCAAAACTAAGGCTGCATTCACACCTCGGCGTATATACGCCTGAAGCGCGACGCTCGTGCCGCTGGAGGGGAGAATTTCCATTGATGTCTATTAGATGGTTCACATCTCACGCCGAAACGGCGTACGCCTGAAAACAAGTCCCGGACCCTTTTTTTCAGACGGCTTTCGGCGTTCGGCATAGACCTCAATGGAAATTATTTGTAAAAAAAAAAGTTAACAAATCGCGGCAAAATACGCCGTACGCCGCGTTACAGTGTGAATGCAGCCTTAGACATGAGCCCCCTCACACCCACAATGGGAAAAAGTATAACATTTTTAGTGGTGCAGAGTCCTTGCATGAAGAGATTGGTCCAGCACATCCGCAGGCAGTGCCATCAATTCTTCCCGATGCTGGGCTCTCCCCTTCCTCCGTCAGGCAAATTAGGCATCCGCGAGGCCCCTGTGAGTGCGAGGCCTTAGGCGACTGCCTAATTAAAGAGCCACCTCTGATCAGGGCAGCTCCAAAGAGTCCCCTTGTAAGGCATGCAAAGCAGACACTTTTTGCATGGCGG
Source organism: Rana temporaria (assembly GCF_905171775.1). Taxonomy (NCBI): domain Eukaryota; kingdom Metazoa; phylum Chordata; class Amphibia; order Anura; family Ranidae; genus Rana; species Rana temporaria. The sequence goes on along the minus strand of NC_053489.1, from coordinate 665,207,859 downwards.
TTCACAGCCCAAAATTTTACCCAAAGAGTGCCCCTCATGTTCATGGACAGGAGGCTCAAGCAGGAGATGAGATGAGAGACCTCTAGCAAACTGTCTATGTAGCACAGTGGTTCTCAACCTGGGGGTCAAATGATGATTTGCCAGGGGTCACCGAATCCTGGGCTGGTCCTAAAGCCTGCATCGCTCTCCCAGTCTTTTTGCAGCCACCCAGCAAGGGCTATGCCTGGAGCCTGTGGCTGCCCAGCTGGGCTGTTCCTGGAGCCCGTAGCAGCCCACTCAGCCTCTTCGCAGGCGCCTATTCAGTTCACGGCATGGCTGGGGGGCAGAGACTAGAGGTCAGCTGACTGGTAAGGAATGGGAAGTGGGAGGGACTGGAGGAGACCCCATCTCCTGATTTCGGCATAGGTGTCACTGCTGCGAAACACCACAAAGTCGGAGACACAGTGAAGACAGAGACGCAATAACACTACCTGTGATTATAGTTGCCATTAAAAGTACCTTGGTAGCACTAAATGTCCATGGGTTGGGGGCGCAAATTACTTGTCTTGCCTTGGATGCTGACAACCAACGTTACGAAAATAATTTTAATAGTAGGGGTCCCCACAACTTGGGAAATTTTATCAAGGGGTCATGGCACTAGAAGGTTGAGAACCACTGATGTAGCAGTTAATTGATCACCAAAGAGCTGCCGAGTTCCATACAGCCATTCGCCAGTTTTAATACCAATATGCAGCAGCCCATACTATGAAAAGATTCATCATAGACTCAGACCTTGGGATAAAACTGCTTTACTTAGGGGCAGATTCACGTACGTCGGCGCATATTTCCGCCGGGCGTAGCGTATCTAAGATACACTACGCCGCCGTAACTTACTTTTTTTTTTCAAATCCTCAAAGAATTTGCGCCGTAAGTTACGGCGGCGTAGTGTATCTTTGGCGGCGTAAGGGCGCGGAATTCAAATGGATGTGATGGGGGCGTGTTTTATGTAAATACGTTGTGGCCCGACGTAAACAACGTTTTTTTTTTTAACGGCGCATGCGCCGTCCGTGGGGGTATCCCAGTGCGCATGCTCGAAATTAAACCGGAACAAGCCAATGTTTACGACGGTGACCTCATTCTACGTAAATCCCTATTCGCGAACGACTTACGCAAACGACGTCAAAAATTCAAAAGGCGACGCGGGAACGACCGCCATACTTAACATTGAGTACGCCTCATATTAGCAGGGGTACCTATACGCCGGAAAAAGCCGAACGCAAACGACGTAAAAAAATGCGCCGGACGTACGTACGTTCGTGGATCGCCGTAACAAGCTGATTTGCATACTCGAGGTGGAATTCGACGGAAACGCCACCTAGCGGCCGGCGGAAAGATGCAACCAAGATCCGACGGCGTACTAAGACGTACGCCTGTCGGATCGATCCCAGATGCCGTCGTATCTTGTTTTGTAGATACAAAACAAAGATACGACGCGGAAAATTTTAAATTACGCGGCGTATCAAGAGATACGCCGGCGTAATTCTTTTGTGGATCTGCCCCTTAGACTGCAGACAACCTTTATACTTACGGGAAGAAGGCTTCAAAACGGGAGCCAAAGCCGTAAATATTAAAGTAACACCCGAGAGGTAAACTCTTCAATAGAAGAACCAGCGTCTCCTGCAGAGGAAAGACAATAAATGGGGTGACTGGGGAGGAAAGAAATAGTGAAAGGCTTAAATGTAAATCGCTATACAGTATATTGAACGTAGTTTTATTGGGCAAAAGTTGGCAGCATAGGCCCAGATTCAGGTAGAATTTGCCCCTTTTTTACGGAGGCACAGGGCAGCGTTTTTGCCCTGCGCCCCCGCAAATTTACTGCGCTGCGCGCGATTCACGGAGCAGTAGCTCTGTAAATTGCGTGTGCGCTCTTTAACCGCTTCCCGACCGCCGCATGTAGATATACGTCGGCAGAATGGCACGGACAGGCACATTGGCGTACCTGTACGTCCCTGCCTTTCTGCGGGTCGGGGGTCTGATCGGGACCCCCCCCCCCCCCCGCTACATGCGGCGGTCGGATTCCCTCTGGGAGCGATCCGGGACGACGGCACGGATTTTCGTTTATAGCCGCTCCGTCGCGATCGCTCGCCGGAGCTGAAGAACGTATGTAAACACGGCTTCCCCGTGCTTCACTGTGGCGGCTGCATCGATCGTGTGATCCCTTTTATAGGGAGACTCGATCAATGACGTCAGTCCTACAGCCACACCCCCCTACAGTTGTAAACACACACTAAGTGAACACTAAATCCTACAGCGCCCCCTGTGGTTAACTCCCAAACTGCAACTGTCATTTTCACAATAAACAATGCAATTTAAATGCATTTTTTGCTGTGAAAATGACAATGGTCCCAAAAATGTGTCAAAATTGTCCGAAGTGTCCGCCATAATGTCGCAGTCACGAAAAAAAAATCGCTGATCGCCGCCATTAGTAGTAAAAAATATTTTTTTTATAAAAATGCAATAAAACTATCCCCTATTGTGTAAACGCTATAAATTTTGCGCAAACCAATCGATAAACGCTTATTGCGATTTTTTTTACCAAAAATATGTAGAAGAATACGTATCGGCCTAAAGAGAGGGGAAAAAAAAAATTTTATACATGTTTTTGGGGGATATTTATTATAGCAAAAAGTAAAAAATATTGAATTTTTTTCAAAATTGTAGCTCTATTTTTGTTTTTTAGCGCAAAAAATAAAAACCGCACAGGTGATCAAATACCACCAAAAGAAAGTTATATTTGTGGGGAAAAAAGGACGCCAATTTTGTTTGGGAGCCACGTCGCACGACCGCGCAATTGTCTGTTAAAGCGACGCAGTGCCGAATTGTAAAAACCCCTTGGGTCATGTAGCAGCATATTGGTCCGGTCCTTAAGTGGTTAAAATTGCCCTGCATAAGGGCGCCTAATGTAAATGATCCCGTAGGGGGCGGGAATCATTTAAATTAGGCGCGCTCCCGCGCCGAGCGTAGAGCGCATGCTCCGTCGGGAAACTTTCTCGACGTGCATTGCGGCAAATGACGTCGCAAGGACGTCATTTGCTTCCAAGTGAACGTGAATGGCGTCCAGCGCCATTCACGAATCACTTACGCAAACGACGTGAAATTCAAATTTCACGACGCGGGAACGGCGGGTATACTTTAGCATTGGCTGCCCCTACTATTAGAAGGGGCAGCCTTACGCTAAAGACGCCGTACGGAAACTCCGTAACTTGCGTACGCAGGGCCCGCGCAACATTGTGAATCGGTGTTAGTATGCAATTTGCATACTATACACTGAGCACAATGGGAGCGCCCCCTAGCAGTCATCGCAAGAATGCAGCCTAAGATCTGCGTGGCATAAGAGCCTTATGCCACGCAGGTTTTAGGCTGCAGTCGGCGTTACGATGTTCCTGAATCAGGAGCATTCGTAACGCCGGCGCAAGTCAGCAATTGCGCTGCGTAACTATGATTACGCAGGCGCAATTGCTCTCTGAATCTGGGCCATAGCTCCCAACTGTCCCTGATTTCGATGGACTGTCCCTTATTTGGAACAAAGTTCTTCTTTCCCTCTTTCCTCCTCATTTGTCCCTCATTTTGGTCGGATCTATATACAGTAGTTGTATATTTAAAAAATGCACTATTTATCTATCAAAAAATGTTTCCCACTGCTTAAACTTGTATCCAATATCTAAATTGCTGCATTTGTAAGTTTCAAAAGCCAATAATATAAAGGAATAGTAATAGTAAGAAAAGCAATTTTGGGTTTAACCAATCATTTCTTGTACAATTCTTCTTTAACCACTTAAGACCCGGACCAAAATGCAGCTAAAGGACCAGGTCCCTTTTTGCAGTTCGGCACTGCGTCGCTTTAACTGACAATTGCGCGGTTGTGCGACGTGGCTCCCAAACAAAATTGGCGTTTTTTTTTCCCACAAATAGAGCTTTCTTTTGGTGGTATTTGATCACCTCTGCGGTTTTTATTTTTTGCGCTATAAACAAAAATAGAGCGACAATTTTGAAAAAAATGCCATATTATTTACTTGTTGCTATAATAAATATCCCCCAAAAAAATATATAAAAAAAAAATGTTTCCTCAGTTTAGGCCGATACGTATTCTTCTACCTATTTTTTTGTAAAAAAAAAATGCAATAAGCGTTTATTTATTGGTTTGCGCAAAATGTATAGCGTTTACAAAATAGGGGATAGTTTTATTGCATTTTTCTAAAAAAAAAATTCTACTACTAATGGCAGCGATCAGCGATTTTTTTTCGTGACTGCGACACTATGGCGGACAATTTTTACACATTTTTGGGACCATTGTCATTTTCACAGCAAAAAATGCATTGTTTACTGTGAAAATGACAATTGCAGTTTGGAAATTAACCACTAGGGGGCGCTGAAGGGGTTATGTGTGACCTCATTTGTGTTTCTAACTGTAGGGGGGTGTGGCTGTAGGTGTGACGTCATCGATTGTGTTTCCCTATAAAAGGGATCACACGATCAATGACGGCGCCACAGTGAAGAACGGGGAAACTGTGTTTACACACAGCTCTCCCTGTTCTTCAGCTCCGGGGACCAGCGGTGATCGGGTCCGCGGTAACGGAGCTTCGAACCGGGTCGCGCCCGCGACCCACGGCTGGGCATTATACAATCACGTACAGGTACGTGATTATGCCCAGCCGTGCCATTCTGCCGACGTATATCGGCGTTAGGCGGTCCTTAAGTAGTTAAGGTGGCATGACAAGGGAAGTGTCCTATGCCTATATATTTTTGCTAATAGGTGTCCCTCTTTCCCACCTCAGATAGTTGGGAGGTACAGTATCTCACAAAAGTAAGTACACCCCTCACATTTTTGTAAATATTTTCTTCTATCTTTTCATGTGACAACACTGAAGAAATGACACTTTGCTACAATGTAAAGTAGTGAGTGTACAGCTTGTATAACAGTGCAAATTTGCTGTCCCCTCAAAATAACTCGACACACAGCCATTAATGTCTAAACCGCTGGCAACTGAAGTGAGTGCACCCCTAAGTGAAAATGTCCACATTGGGCCCAATTAGCCATTTTCCCTCCCCGTGTCATGTGACTCGTTAGTGTTATAAGGTCTCAGGTGTGAATGAGGAGCAGGTGTGTTAAATTTGGTGTTATCGCTCTCACTCTCTCATACTGGTCACTGGAAGTTCAACATGGCACCTCATGGCAAAGAACTCTCTGAGGATCTGTTAAAAAGAATTGTTGCTCTACATAAAGATGGCCTAGGCTATAAGAAGATTGCCAAGACCCTGAAACTGAGCTGCAGCACGGTGGCCAAGACCATACAGCCGTATAACAGGACAGGTTCCACTCAGAACAGGCCTCGCAAAGGTCCACCAAAAAAGCTGAGTGCACGTGCTCAGCATCATATCCAGAGGTTGTCTTTGGGAAATAGACGTATGAGTGCTGCCAGCATTGCTGCAGAGGGTGAAGGGGTGGGGGAGGGGTCAGCCTGTGAGTGCTCAGACCATACTCCGCACACTGCATAAAATTGGTCTGCATGGCTGTCATCCCAGAAGGAAACCTCTTCTAAAGATGATGCACAAGAAGGCGAACAAACAGTTTGCTGAAGACAAGCAGACTAAGGACATGGATTACTGGAACCATGTCCTGTGGTCTGATGAGACCAAGATGAACGTATTTGGGTCAGATGGTGTCAGGTGTGTGTGGTGGCAACCAGGTGAGGAGAACAAAGACAAGTGCGTCTTGTCTACAGTCAGGCATAGTGGTGGGAGTGTCATGGTCTGGGGCTGCATGAGTGCTGCCGGCACTGGGGAGCTACAGTTCATTGAGGGAACCATGAATGCCGACATGTACTGTGACATACTGAAGTAGAACATGATCCCCTCCCTTCAGAGACTGGGCCGCAGGGCAGTATTCCAACATGATAATGTACCAAAATACACCTCCAAGATGACCACTGCCTTGTTAAAGAAGCTGAGGGTAAAGGGGGTGGACTGGCCAAGCATGTCTCCAGACCTAAACCCTATTGATCATTTGTGGGACATCCTCAAACAGAAGGTGGAGGAGCGCAAGGTCTCTAAGGCCTTGTACACACGGTCGGACCGGTCTGATGAAAACGGTCCGCCGGACCGTTTTCATCGGACATGTCCGCTGCCTGATTTTGGTCTGATGTGTGTACACACCATCAGACCAAAATCTTTGCGGACAGCTAACGCGGTGACGTGGCCGCGACGATGATGCGGCGACGTGCGCGACCCTGGAAGTTCAATGCTTCCACGCATGCGTCGAATCACTTCGACGCATGCGGGGGATTTCGGCCCAGCGAACATGTCCGATGAGTTGTACTAAGCATCGGACATGTCCGACGGACATGGTTCCAGCGGACATGTTTCTTAGCATGCTAAGAAACATTTGTCCGCTGGAAACCTGTCCGCTCGGCCAGGAATCCGGTCCGATAGGCTGTACAGACGACCGAACATGTCCGCTGAAACTGGTACGCGGACCAGTTTCAGCAGACATGTTCGGTCGTGTGTATGAGGCCTAACATCCACCAGCTCTGTGATGTCATCATGGAGGAGGGGAAGAAGAGTCCAGTGGCAACCTGTGAAGCTCTGGTGAACTCTATGCTCAAGAGGGTTAAGGCAGTGCTGGAAAATAATGGTGGCCACACAAAATATTGACACTTTGGGCCCAATTTGGACATTTTCACTTAGGGGTGTACTCACTTTTGTTGCCAGCGGTTTAGACATTAACGGTTGTGTTTCACCAGTACCGCAATAGTCCAATTGTGCCCCCCCCCCTTTCTTTTGGTTCTCTGGTTTGGGGACCTTAGACCCAATCTCTTTATACTAAAATTCCTAGATGATGGTACTTTTATTATAACGTTTATGTATAAATTATTAATGGCTGTGTGTTGATTTATTTTGAGGGGACAGAAAATTGAAAGCGTTATACAAGCTGTACACTCACTACTTTACATTGTAGCAAAGTGTCATTTCTTCAGTGTTGTCACATGAAAAGGTATGATAAAATATTTACAAAAATATCAGGGGTGTACTCACTTTTGTGAGAGACTGTATGTAGCAGTGATGTGCCACATGGGTCAGAATGTGGCCCAGCTATTTGTAATAATGTCCAGGTTGACAGTGACAGCCTCTCCTTACATACTTTGCTGAAAAGAAGCTTGTTGTTTATAGAGGTCAATAACTTAAGCTGAAATTTATGCTCACGACCTAATGAGTTGGAAGATTGTATTCCCCTCCCTGTCTGCCTGTTCTGATCAGAGTTATATTTACTTCTAGGCATGTGCAAAAGGGAAAATTTAGTTTCGTTTCGTTTCGTTTTAATTAGTTATTTAATTAATTTCGTTAAGTTAGGTTCGTTACATGTGTTAAATTCGTTTTCGGTACTTTTGTTTCGTTTTTCGACCGAATTTCGAAAAATCCGGTCAAATTCAAAAGTATTTCGACCGGATTTGACAACAAATAGTCTCTTTTCGAATATAATTTCGAAATTCGATCGGAATTCGAAAAAAAAAAAAAAAAAATTTCAAATTCCAAATCGAAAACCCGCGGACGAAATTCGATCGGAATTCACAAAAAAAAAAAAAAAATTTTTTTTTTTTCGAATTCCAAATCGAAAACCCGCGGACGAAATTCGATCGGAATTAAAAAAAAAAAAAAAAAAATGTTTTTGAATTCCAAATCGAAAACCCGCGGACGAAATTCGATCGGAATTCGAAAAAAAAAAAATCGAATTTCGTCCGCGGGTTTTCGATTCGGAATCGAAAACGTTCGTTCGGATTCGGTAAATTCATTAATATTGCAATTCGGGAATTCGTATGCATCCGAATGTCCGAATAATGAAAAATTTGTCCGAATTTCGATTCGGAACGAAACGAAATGCACATGCCTATTTACTTCTAATTGGAAACTGATGTAGCAGGAATTCCCAATCATCTAATCAGGAACGGATCATTTTGAAAAAAATTGTCATTTGTATGACTGGATGCTTTGAATTAGTTTAGTGGCCCCACCAGGGTGGTTCATCCTCAGGGAGGCTCTACCTACTTGGCTTCAGCTTGATGTCTTGTGCTAATCAAAGAATTAGCGGCACCAGAGGTGCTAAATATTGCACCTATAGGATGCTCAGTGCAACAGAGATGATGCTGAGCACTAAGGGCCAAATCCACAAAGACCCGGCGTAACGGCGAAATTCTAATTTAAGTTACACTGCCTTAAAATTTCTACCCAAGTGCCCGATCCACAAAGCACTTACCTAGAAATTTCTGGCCGTGTAACTTAAATTCCGCCGGCGCAAGGCGTTCCTCATTTCATGGGGGCGATTCCCATTTAAATGAGGCGCGCTCCCGCGCCGGCCATACTGCGCATGCTCGTGACGTCATTTTCCCGACGTGCATAGCGCGAAATTACGTTACGCCAGGCTTTGTGGACTGCGACGGGTCAATAAAGTTGCGTCGGGAAAAAAAAAAGATACAGCGCGGAAAAAAAAATTCAAATTCGAAAGAAAAAAACGCGTCGCTAGACAGAAGGGTCTGCTTTTACATGGTGTACTAACTTTACACCATGTAAAAGCAGCCCTAATTTTGCGTATGCAACTTAATACTTACGGAGAAAAAACAAAGCAGAAAAGCTTCGTGGATCTCCGTAAGTGCTAATTTGCATACCCGAGGCGGCATTTCGACACGAAATGCCCCCAGCGGCGGATGCGGTACTGCATCCTAAGATCCGGCAGTGTAATTCAATTACACATGCCGGATCTTCTGCCTAACTATGGAAAACTGATTCTGTGGATCAGTTCCATAGTTAGGACCAGGGATACGACGGAGTAACAGCAGTTACTCCGTTGTATCTCTTTTGAGGATTTGGCCCTAAAGGTCCTTACATAATGGACAACCCATGTCCCGCCTGATGCTAAGTGACTCTTTCTTCCTAAATGTACAACTGTTTAGTAGGTCCTGAAACACTTCTTCTTTCCGTCAGACTTAGATGGTCAATTTGGGCAATTTACTGACCCTGGCACTATCAATCCTCTGTGGGGCATTTGGCTCAGAATTCATTGAACATTCCATACTCCCAGACCGGTCCACGAGGAAAATAAACTCGCCGCAATTGGACTGCTCCTGTCCAGCTGGGAAACTCGGGTAGAAATTCAACATGGCCACCGACTCCGCCATGATGGACCCTACAGAACACAGGGAGAAAATAAGATTTTAACAAAGAGACTGAGAAAAATATGATTCCAACATTTCCAGAAAAGGCCACAGAACTATTTTATTGGCCTTCACTCCTGTCCCAGACTGTTGTTATTACCTGCAGATTTGTGTCTTTCACCAACAGAGTCATTTTGGGGTGGGTATATTTGCCTTCTTCTGTCATATTTAAAGCGGCGGTCCAGCCTCCCCACAAAAAGCTGACTTAGTTGGGGTAGGCGGTAGACTTTGGTGGGGGTGGGTCAGCCATGCCCCATGACCTTTGGCCTCTGGGAACCCGCCTTCTGATCTTTGACCTCTGGGGATGGTCCCTGTTCCTGTGCCTTATTCTTCAACCGAAAATCCTAACACTAACCCTACCCCTAACCCCTATCCCTTAACCCTAACCTTATACCCAACCCTATCCCTAACCCTAAACCAAACCCTAAGGCCTCGTACACACGGACGGACAGTCCGATGAAAGCGGTCCATCGGACATGTCCGCTGACGGATTTTGGTCTGATGGTTGTACACACCATCAAACCAAAATCCCCGCGTACAGGATACGCGGTGACGTGGCCACGCCGTCGCCACGACGATGACACGGCGACGTGCGCAGTCCTGGAAGGTCAATGCTTCCACGCATGCGTCGAATCACTTTGACGCATGCGAGGGCTTTCGGCCGAGCGGACATGTCCGGCGAGTCTGTACAGACGACCGAACATGTCCGACAGACAGGCTTCCAGTGGACATGTTTCTTAGCATGCTAAGAAACATTTGTCCACTGGAAACCTGTCTGATCCGCCGGAAAATTGTCCGGTCGGACGTACAGACGACCGATCATGTCCGCTGAAAATGGTCTGCGGACCAGTTTCAGCGGACATATTCGGTCGTGTGTACGGGGCCTAACTCTCAACCCTAACCCTAAAAGTCAGCTGCTGACTTTTATTATATGGACACTGACCTGTCCAGGGAGCCCGCAATGTGGGAACCCCAGCTAATTCTTCGGATCGTCTGTTGGGTGCAACCACCACCATTCCTGTTAAGGGAACCCGGCAGTGAAGCCTTTTGGCAAACACGCTGCGCCTTCTAATTGGTCTGGCGGCGGAGGCAGGAGGAGAGGGCCGAACTTCCCCTATGAAAGGTGACAAATGTGGCACTGGAGGGGGTTGGGGGGACGGATAAGCGGAAGTTCCACTTTTGAGTAGAACTCCGCTTTAACCCCCTTGGCGGTAAACCCGAGCGTGACTCGGGGTTGGTTTTCAATGATAGGATCGGTATCCCCGAGTCACGCTCGGGGTGGACGTGCAGAGTGTGCAGCGGCGCGGCTTACCTTCTCGCTGGATCCACAGGCAAGTTACTTACCTTGTCCCTGGATCCAGCGATGCATCCCCGCTGTGTGAGCGAGCGGGACCTCCTCGCTCGATTCACAGTGTCCCTTTGTGCCGCCGATCTCCGTTCCCTGCGACGTTACGACGCAGGGGAGCGGAGAACAGCGCCAAATTCAAAAAAGTAAACAAACACTTTACATACAGTATACTGTAATCTTATAGATTACAGTACTGTATGTAAAAAATACACACACACCCTTGTCCCTAGTGGTCTGCCCAGTGCCCTGCATGTACTTTTATATAATAAAAACTGTTCTTTCTGCCTAAAAACTGTAGATTGTCCAAAAGTGTCCCTTTATGTCAAAAATGGTTTTAGATCAGCTAGAAAACAGCGATAATAAATTATAATCACTTGCAGAATTGTGCGATAACGATTTGTGGGGAAATTCGTCATAAAAAAAAAAAATAATGACAGCGCCAATTCTGCAACTGAGCAAATTTCAGTGATTTTGAGTTGATTACATTATTGAATAATTTTTATTATAATTAGATTATTATTGGTTATAATTATTTATAATTATTTATTATATTATAATTAATAATTTTGTTTTAAAAAAAAAATCATACCCGGGATGCCTACAAGACTCTTGCTTGGTCAGATTTAAGTGAGTTATTTCTAAGAATTACAGGCCTACAGTATAAAACGCCAAATTTCCTTGCAAAATAATTGTACCGCTTTTGGTACGTAATTCCAGACAGAATCATACCGCCAGGGAGGTTAAACAACCCCTCAGTTGCTCTGGGCATTGATGCCCCTGAATCCTTCAGGCAATCGATCTACTCCTGCAAAACAGGCCTCTCGTATGGCATAAAACCCTTCTAATTTTTTCTAAACAAATACAAGTTCCCTGGCTCTGAACCCTTTCAGTACTTCCTGGAGAACCTCCTCCTTAAAGTCTGCTCCTCCAAAAACAGAAGAACCAGCTGAGTTTGGTATGTCATCATACTGTATGAAGGGTTTTTAGAAGTCTGTATCAAACATCTCTTTCTCTATAGACCTTCAACTGAAAGGAGGCCTTGGGGAAAACCCAGAACGCTCCTCTGGCCTTATATCCACCAGGTGGCCAAAGAAGACCTTGGAACAGAAGAACAAGGGCAGGCAATAAAAAGTCTGGGCTGGCTTGATCACTTCTCACTCTCACTATTTAACTTTGTCTCCAAAGGAGAGCATATTCTGGAATATGAACAGTGAACACTGCAGCTGCTGACTTTTAATATATGGACACTAATCTGTCCAGGGCACCCGTGACGTCAGCAACCAAAGCCGACCCGTCCCTCGGCTCCGGGTGCAGGTGTCGGCATTTTGAGTAAGGGTATCAGGAAGTGAAGCCTTGCGACTTCACAGCCTGGTTCCCTACTGCGCATTCGCGAGTTGCACTGCGCTTCATCAGTGGTCCCTACCTAAATCACACATGAACTGACACTGATATTAAATAAAAAAATGTTTTTTTCAATTCTACCAACAATATGCTGACTGTGACTTTTGACCCCCGACCCTGTCCCTAACACTAACCCTGGCAAATATGAAAGGGGAAACTAAAGCGCTAGCAGTGCCCAAATGTGCAGGGTGGAAAATGAAGTACTAAGAATGATACAATAAACTTAATGCTGCTCAAATCTAAAATTGCAATAACAACAAATGAATAATATGAATAAAGTGATTGATGAGCGCAAAATAGTGGTATAGTAAAATAAAATAAAATAGCAGTGAAACGTCCAATTAGAGAAAATAACACTAAAAAAATATGATCTCCAAAGTGATGCAAAAAGTATAACGAATAGTGCCAAGTGGGCACAATGGATCTACAAAATCCAATGTGTGAATGATACTAATAATGAAAAAATAATAAAAAAATTTGTAAAAAACCAATTGTGACAACAGTTCATATGTGACAGTTCATGAATCACAGGAGTGAATGACAATTCCAAACGGTGACTGTGTATCCAAGCAGAGTGATGAAAGGATCCACATAAGCAGCTGAGCTCACAATGTGCTTACCTCACACACATGCAATGACAGCATGGTATCTCCACAGATGAAATCTGACACGAGAAACGAATCCTCCTCACCTCTCCTATAGTAACACCGACTGGAGGTCTGTGGATGGTAGAGACGGCGTCCTTCTGGTTATGTCTGCAACTCCGGACTTCACCAAAATGGAGGCTCCGTGTGCAAGTGCACTTAGGATGATCCCAAAATAAACGGAAAAAAACTCCAATAGTGAAGTATTGTAAAACCAATTTAATGTCGTCCACAAAGTAAAATAACAGGAGGTTCAGCTAGACAGAGCCTGAACCAAAACAGACAGCGAGAACGGCTGTGTGATCGGGTAGGTGCGTCACTTCCGGTCATGTCTTTCGATGCCTTACGCGTTGCGTCACGTCACGTGACTTCATCAGAGGCTAGTGATTGGCTGAGCTATCTACACCTTTATACAGCTTGGCCGGAAATACAATTGCGGCCATTTTGGAACCTGGTAATCATCAAAACACATCGCGGCCATACTAATAATGGGCACAGCCGATGAAAACATGTGGGCTTTGATGGCAGAAGTATACTGTATCGAAAAAATGTACAAAAAACGTGTTGTAAGAGACCATGAAGGACTAACATGATCTAGATTCAACACAGAAAATATAAAATGAATGTCATATAATGCAAAATTCTATATGTGTATAATACAACCTGGCAAGAATCGTTTAAAAAGAGGATAAATATCCAAGATGGATAAAATTTATCATTTAGGGATAAAATACTTTGCAGTACCGTCTAATCAGACAGAATCAATATATTATCCATTTTTAATATAAAAAACCAATATAATAAAATATTTAAAATAATTATATTTAAGTTTAAAACTTTAAAATATAAAAAGAGATGGTAGTGAACAGATTCACCCTTCTTGATGGTGATACATCATAATATTTAATTTATGAGGGAAAAAACAGCTTGCAATGTCTAATATATGTATAAATAAAGCGAAAAAAGGGGAAAAAGGAGAGTCTAGCAAGAAAAACTAAACCAAAGTGACGCCTCATTCCCTTTATCGCAACCTCATTAATACAATAATACAGTTTAAAAATTGCTTAAAAAACAGTTAACATCAAAATCCACATTAAGGCCATCCGGCACCAATGTGTGGAGGGTATGTATCCATTGAGACTCTTTCTGACTGATGGTCCTAACCAGATGGGCTCCCCTCCATGGCTTTTTAAATTTGTCAATGGCCCAAAAGGATAAATGACGTGGATCTTTGTTATGGACTTCAGCAAAGTGTCTACTGACACTATGCTTGTCGAAACCTTTTACCCTCCACACATTGGTGCCGGATGGCCTTAATGTGGATTTTGATGTTAACTGTTTTTTAAGCAATTTTTAAACTGTATTATTGTATTAATGAGGTTGCGATAAAGGGAATGAGGCGTCACTTTGGTTTAGTTTTTCTTGCTAGACTCTCCTTTTTCCCCTTTTTTCGCTTTATTTATACATATATTAGACATTGCAAGCTGTTTTTTCCCTCATAAATTAAATATTATGATGTATCACCATCAAGAAGGGTGAATCTGTTCACTACCATCTCTTTTTATATTTTAAAGTTTTAAACTTAAATATAATTATTTTAAATATTTTATTATATTGGTTTTTTATATTAAAAATGGATAATATATTGATTCTGTCTGATTAGACGGTACTGCAAAGTATTTTATCCCTAAATGATAAATTTTATCCATCTTGGATATTTATCCTCTTTTTAAACGATTCTTGCCAGGTTGTATTATACACATATAGAATTTTGCATTATATGACATTCATTTTATATTTTCTGTGTTGAATCTAGATCATGTTAGTCCTTCATGGTCTCTTACAACACGTTTTTTGTACATTTTTTCGATACAGTATACTTCTGCCATCAAAGCCCACATGTTTTCATCGGCTGTGCCCATTATTAGTATGGCCGCGATGTGTTTTGATGATTACCAGGTTCCAAAATGGCCGCAATTGTATTTCCGGCCAAGCTGTATAAAGGTGTAGATAGCTCAGCCAATCACTAGCCTCTGATGAAGTCACGTGACGTGACGCAACGCGTAAGGCATCGAAAGACGTGACCGGAAGTGACGCACCTACCCGATCACACAGCCGTTCTCGCTGTCTGTTTTGGTTCAGGCTCTGTCTAGCTGAACCTCCTGTTATTTTACTTTGTGGACGACATTAAATTGGTTTTACAATACTTCACTATTGGAGTTTTTTTCCGTTTATTTTGGGATCATCCTAAGTGCACTTGCACACGGAGCCTCCATTTTGGTGAAGTCCGGAGTTGCAGACATAACCAGAAGGACGCCGTCTCTACCATCCACAGACCTCCAGTCGGTGTTACTATAGGAGAGGTGAGGAGGATTCGTTTCTCGTGTCAGATTTCATCTGTGGAGATACCATGCTGTCATTGCATGTGTGTGAGGTAAGCACATTGTGAGCTCAGCTGCTTATGTGGATCCTTTCATCACTCTGCTTGGATACACAGTCACCGTTTGGAATTGTCATTCACTCCTGTGATTCATGAACTGTCACATATGAACTGTTGTCACAATTGGTTTTTTACAAATTTTTTTATTATTTTTTCATTATTAGTATCATTCACACATTGGATTTTGTAGATCCATTGTGCCCACTTGGCACTATTCGTTATACTTTTTGCATCACTTTGGAGATCATATTTTTTTAGTGTTATTTTCTCTAATTGGACGTTTCACTGCTATTTTATTTTATTTTACTATACCACTATTTTGCGCTCATCAATCACTTTATTCATACTAACCCTGGCAAACCTTGATCGTGTTATTATTTTCTTTCTTTTTTTTTATTCCTTATTTTTATTAGATTTTTTATTTATTTTTTACACACCTTGGTTTGCTTACATTTCCTCTCCTGCAAGAAGATGGAGATACAATGGCCGGGATTCAAAAAGAACTTACGCCGACGTATCTGTTGATACGCGGCGTAAGTTCAAGGATGCGCCGTCGTATCTATGCGCTGTATTCAGGAAACAAGATACGCCTGAATTTTGCCAAGATACGACCAACGTAAGTCCCCTACGCCGTCGTATCTTGGGTGCATATTTACGCTGGCCGCTAGGGGCGCTTCCGTAGATTTACTCGTCAAATATGTAAATGAGCTAGATACGCCGATTCACGAACGTACTTGCGCCTGTCACAGTAAGCTACGCCGTTTGCGTAAGGCGTACGTCCGGCGTAACTTTACCCCTCATAAAGCAGGGGTAAGTCATGTTAAGGTATGGACGTCGGAAACGTCGGAACAGCCGTCGTATTTTACGTCATTTACGTAAGTTGTACGTGAATGGGGCTGGGCGTAGGTTACGTTCACGTCGTATGAATGGAGCCGGCGTATCTTAGGGAGTAAATTCGACGTGATTCTGAGCATGCGCGCGCATGCGCTGTTCGTTCGGCCATGCACTTACATGGGGTCACACTTCATTATAATACCACACGCCCACTGCCTTGCTACTTTGAGTTAGGCAGGCGCAAGAAGGGGAGCAAGTGCTTTGTGAATACAGTACGAGCCTCTCGAAGTTAATTCCGCATAGCGCATATTAGATGCGCTACGCATATCTAAAGATGCGCCGATCTCTCTGAATCTGGCCCAATGTATCTTCCTCTTCATTCAGAAGAGGAAATAAACACAGGGGTGGGCTCACAGTTATGCCGCGTACACACGACCGTTTTTCATGACGAGAAAAATGTCATTTTTTAAATTGGTTGTTAAAAACGGTCGTGTGTGGGCTCCAGAGCATTTTTCTCTACGTGAAAAATGGGCATTAAAAATTTAGAACCTGCTCTATTTTTTCTCTGCGTTTTTCTCGGCGTGAAAAGCGCTTGTGTGTGCGCTTTAACGATGGGGGAAAAAAACGTGCATGCTCAGAAGCAAGTTATGAAAAGGAAAATTTGCATAATCAGCCCAAAGGGTGGCGCCATTCGAATGGAACTCCCCCTTTATAGTGCCATTGTACGTGTTGACGCGCTTTGCTCAAGCATTTTTTTTCCACGACCGTGTGTATGCAAGGCAGGCTTGACAAGAATCACGTCGAGAAAATTTTTTTTTTTTCCATGACATAAAAAATGGTCATGTGTACGCGGCTTTACTGATCACTGTGATAGCCAATCAGAGGCTATCACAGTGATAAGGTGACCCAGAACCAGCAGTCCCGGGTCCTGATCGTTAATACGAGACCCAGGGCTCTCGTTGAGAGTCCAGTGTCTGTGCTGGGAGCGTGTTGTGAAGTGCGCTCCCAGCCCAGGGAGATAAACATATGTAGCCCTTGGTTACTTTTAGCTACTGGTGCTATTTAAATTTAGAGGTAGATCAGAGTGTAGTTAGACTCTGATCCCAATTGTTATGTGCAAAACAGGGTCTCTGGGCCAGATTCTCATAGAATCGCGTATCTTTGCGGCGGCGTAACGTATCCGATTTACGTTACGCTTCCGCAACTTAGACGGGCAAGTGCTGTATTCTCAAAGCACTTGCTCCGTAAGTTGCGGCGGCGTAGCGTAAATCGGCCGGCGTAAGCCCGCCTAATTCAAATTTGGAACAGGGGGGCGTGTTTTATGTAAATGTTCTGTGACCCGACGTGATTGACGTTTTCACGAACGGCGCATGCGGCGTCCGTGGAAATCTCCCAGTGTGCATTGCTCCTAATACGCCGCAAGGACGTATTGGTTTTGACGTGTACGTAAATGACGTCCGGCCCCATTTACGGACGACTTACGCAACCAACGTAAAATTTCCGAATTTCGACGCGGGAACGACGGCCATACTTAACATTGGTACGCCGCAGTTATGCCTCGTATAGCAGGGGCAACTTTACGCCGGGAGAAACCTAACGTAAACGGCGTATCTGTACTGCGTTGGCCGCGCGTACGTTTGTGAATTCGCGTACCTAGCTAATTTACATATTTTGACGCGTAAATCAGCTTACACGCCCCTAGCGGCCAGCGTAAAAATGCAGTTAAGCTCTGACGGCGTAAGAGACTTACGCCAGTCGGATCGAATAGAAATCTATGCGTAACTGATTCTAAGAATCAGGCGCATAGATACGATGGCTCAGATTCGGACTTACGACGGCGTACATGGCGCTACGCCGTCGTAAGTCCTCTGAGAATCTGGGCCTCTGTTTCAGCTTGGCTGTGCTGGGGGCTCATTCTGTTGTACTGGGGTGTTCTTCCAACCCCTGTGCGGTAGGTGGCAGCAGTGGAGTCGAGGTTTGGGTGCTTTTCCCCAGCAGCCAATCAGGAGGGTGGAGCCTCGCTGTGCATGCTGGGGAGGGGTATTTATGGGACAGACGCCATTGGTACTGGGTCTTCTTCCAGTGCAGCACCCACCTTTAGGGTGACTGCATCACGGCGCCCCGGGGTTATGGCCTACCTGGCCGGGGCGTGCATGGAACGCAGTGTTCCTGGTTTCGGGACCCTGCTGGTCGGGAACATTTGAGCAGCGACAGGGACCCAGTGATCGACTGGGTCCCCACCTTTGAAGATCCCAAGCTGTATTGCTGTTCGGTGGGGAGTCTGTCTGAGGAGCACCATTGAGAGGCTGGCGGTCCAATAGGGCCTCGACAAACCACCGGGGAACACAGGTAGCCAGACACTGAGGGATTGATCACCTGTCAGTCGGTACCTGGGCGGCGTTAAGAAGAAGATCCAGGCGTGATTCTTTCAAGGAGGACTAACTCCGTAATTCAAACCAGAGAGGGCCTGTGGCAGAGGTATCTCCCTGAGGTTCACCAAGGAGGGTCTGTGGCAGAGGTATCTCCCTGGGTTCACCAAGGAGGGTCTGTGGCAGAGGTATCTCCCTGAGTTTCACCAAGGAGGGTCTGTGGCAGAGGTATCTCCCTGAGGTTCACCAAGAAGGGCCTGTGGCAGAGGTATCTCCCTGAGGTTCACCAAGGAGGGTCTGTGGCAGAGACTTTTGCTCATAGAGGTTTCCCCATTAATACATCTGAATCTGCTGTTCATCTTTCTTCTTCAACTTTACTTTCCTCACCACAAGTTTTTATTGTTTTTACCCGGCTGGGTAATAAAGAGCACAGCAAAGAGCACCTGTTGTGGACATTCCTTTACTTCTACTTCATGCAATACGCATCATTCACCCCTAGGAATTCGGAAGAGCCACGAGGTAAATGTGCCGCCCAAAACAACCAGCAGCTCCTCCGGGGGTAATGCTACAAATACATGCGACCCCACGGAAAAAAGCACACTTCCATGAGGCTGCATATATGTATTACACCGGCATGAAGGGGTTAAATCAATTCTCCCATGATCCATTTCATGTCTAAATAGGAAGGTTCTAGCTACAGTCCAATTACATACAAATCAAATGATCTCAAACTTACCGGGGATCTTTCTTAAGTTAAAATTTGATCTGAATTTTCGTTGGACTAGGGACCACAATTTTTGTGCAACTATAACAAAAACAAACCAGATATATTACCCATTTAAGAATATAAGTAGAAAAAAAAAGTTGTCGGGAAATCAAGTGACAGGTAGCCTATGATTGGAGGAGGAAGGTTCGAAAAGACAAATATTCTGTGTAGCAAAAGTTTGAAATATATGAATGAAAAAGATTCATCCATGTGTCTTAGATTGAGAACAAACCTATGATGAAATGTAAAAAAGATAAAAATGCAAACGATAGGCAGAGGATAAAACAATTTCAGGTAATTGCAAAAAAAAAAAAAATCTTCTTATGATTTTGATGACCTGATTTTGGTACACGGCTAATAAACCCTGTATGATTCTTCTCAGATGAGCCAAATAGGTCACCTCCATAATGTACCAAAGATGGCTTTGAAATTTGTGGCGGATGAGGCTCTTCTCCTTGGTCAACACAATCCAAAAGCCCAATGGTGAATTTAAAGTTTAGAACAGATGTAACCAGCGGTGGTGCGTGCATAGAGGGCGCCGGAGCGCCGCCCCCTCTCGCTCCCGCACGGCCACTGAATACAATACATAAATTCATGCATTGCAAGAATCTATGTATTGCCGCTGCCGCCGACTATTCAGATGCGCCGGACATCTGAATAACGGCAGCTGGTTGGCTGTGGAAGTGCCTATCAGAGCCAGCGGCTCTGGCTGTAATCGGCTTCCAAATACTTATCCAGGGCATGCACAGGGGGTGCGTTCCTTGGATAAGACTGACAGGCGTCTCAGCCAATCAGGTTCACCGGTTCTGGTTACCGGTAACCTGATTGGCTGAAGCGTCATCGAGGGCGGGAGAAGACATCGAGGGACCGTTGCCCATTTTACAGGGCACAGTGGCGACAATTACAGGGCACAGTGGCGACAATTACAGGGCACAGTGGCGACAATTACAGGGCACAGTGGTGACAATTAAAGGGCACAGTGGCGACAATTGGCACAGTGGCGACAATTACAGGACACAGTGGCGACAATTAAAGGGCACAGTAGCGACTATTTAAGGGCACAGTGGCGACAATTGATGGGCACCGTGGCTGCGTTTGATGGCATGGCACAGTGGTGACAATTGATGGCACAGTGGCTGCGTTTGATGGCATGGCACAGTGGTGACAATTGATGGGCACAGTGGCTGTGTTTGATGACATGGCACAGTGGTGATAATTGATGACACAGTGGCTGCGTTTGATGGGCCCAGTGGCTGCATTTGACGGGCACAGTGGCGACTATTAAAGGGCACAGTGGCGACAATTGGAACAGTGGCGACAATTGATGGGCACAGTGGCTGCGTTTGATGGCATGGCACAGTGGTGACAATTGATGACACAGTGGCTGCGTTTGATGAGTCCAGTGGCTGCATTTGACGGGCACAGTGAGGCTGCAATTTTTTTTTTCCGTTTGCGCCCCCCCAAAAACTTTGAGTACCAGCCGCCACTGGGTGTAACAGACATTTCACATACTTGAACAAAGCACAAAAATTAAACACTGGCTTTGGTTGCACCTCAGATCTCTGTTTCAGGAGCTGTAGAACAGTGGGTGGACTAGCTCATATTTGGTGAGAATTCTCTGAATCAATTGTTTCTGGACCAGAATCTGTCAACAAATATATACCGTACTGGGCGGATTAGAGATGTGCACGACAAAAAAAAAAATTCAGCTTCAGATTCATTCATTACTTTAATAATTTTGTTTAGTCCTATTTGTTGTTAGAATAATTAATTTTCGGAATTTGTCCCATATATTCTGATTCATTTTGTTATTTTCAAATCGATTCGAAACTTGACGTTTTTCAAATCTATTCAAAATTAGAAATTCGGAAGACTGCTACATTTGTTCTATTTTATTCTATTCTGTTCTAATCTAATCTACTCAAATTTGTTCTATTCTATTCTACTTTTTCTGTTCTATTTTTTTTAGAATATATTCTATTTTATTATTTTCTATTCTATTTTATTACATTCTATTTTATTCTATTATTATTTTCTATTCTATTCAGGATCATTATCCTATTTCACTTTTATACCTTACTGTATTTATTGCATTATGTTTCTATTTCAAAATCAAATTCATATTCAAATTTGGATAATTCATTTTGGCATAATTTATTTCGGATTTGTTGGAATTCATTACTACTGATTTGGAAATTTGGATACATTCGAATCTCCGAATAACAAACATTTTCTCAGAGTTTCAATTCTTAAAGGGGTTATAAAGGTACAATTTTTGTTCCCTAAATAGTTTCCTTTACCTTGATGCAGTCCTCCTTCACTTACCTCATCCTTCCATTTTGCTTTTAAATGTCCTTATTTCTTCTGAGAAATCCTCACTTCCTGTTCTTCTGTCTGTAACTCCACACAGTAATGCGAGGCTTTCTCTCTGGTGTGGAGAAAGCCTCTTGAGGGGGGAGGGGGCGAGCAGGTCAGGACACTCTCTACTACACTCCCGCTCGTCCCCTCCCCCCAGAAAGAGGCTGTCTCCACACCAGGGACACCAGGTTCGCCCCTCCCTTGGACTACAGGAGAGTCAGGACGCCCACTAACACACAGCTCCTTTCTCTATCTGCAACGTAGAGAGCGTCCTGACTCTCCTGTAGTCCAAGGGAGGGGCGACACTCCACACCAGGGAGAAAGCCTCGCATTACTGTGTGGAGTTACAGACAGAAGAACAGGAAGTGAGGATTTCTCAGAAGAAATAAGGACATTTAAAAGCAAAATGGAAGGATGAGGTAAGTGAAGGAGGACTGCACTAAGGTAAAGGAAGATATTTAGGGGGAAAAAAATTGGACCTTTACAACCCCTTTAACAAAACGAATGGCACTTGTCTAGATTCAAATGCATCCCTAACAATACATATGTAAAGCCTTATTCAACCTTAATCCAATGGGGGTGTACAATTAAAGCATTTGTTACCCTAAAAAGAAATAAAATGGATCCTGTTCCTTTAAAGCATGTTATACAGCACAGTGCTTGTGCTGTGTCATTTGGCCCCCCTGTATCACCTGAAATACCTGGTTGAACCTGCCTGGTTCTGCCCCCGTTCCCTGTAAACTGACCATGGTTTATCATGGCTGCTGAGTCCTGACACCATGGTCAGTTTATGTGCCTCCGTCATCTGCAGCTCTCCTCTCTGCGCTCCTGTGTCCTCCTCCCCCCTCCTCCATGCCTGTAAGCTCCATATCAGCCCCCCCCCCCCCCTTCCTGCTGCTGAAATGACTGTCATAACTTTATATAATCCTGACCGGCCGGCTTTCTTCTCTCTCCCCCTGACTGACGTGGCAGGGAAAGACACAGGGGCCCGGGACAGCAGCACAGGGATAGGGAGGCGGCGGGAGTGCATGTGGAGGAATCAATGCCCTCCATTCCCCTCCTGCACCTTCTGAATGTCAGTGGGAGTGAGAAAAGGGTAAGCGGGCATTCAGTGACTGCATGGAGGGATTGGTTCCTCTACATGCTGCTTCCCCCGCCTCCCTCCTATCCAGGCATACAGGGGGGTTGTATGGGCCCCATGGAGCAGAGGGGCTGCATGGGTCCCCTGGAGCAGGGGGGCCTGGGTCGCAATGGCAACCGCTGAACGTACTACCCTTGAGTCGGAAATTCTCTTCACTGGCACATGTGACTCGACTCCTGACACTTTTCACCCAATTGTCTTAATTCGCAAGTCAGGTACGCCCATTGCATGAAATGCATCAGCTGGCAGAGTCACATCCGATGGTTGAGAGAATGTCTGCCTGACCTGATCTGGTATCAATAAAGCTTGTTGTGGTTCAGCAAAACATCTGTATTCCTGGAGGAGAGAAGGTTGATCCCAGAGAGCCTTGTTCACCCATGGCCGGCTGTTGCATATGTTTACCTGGAGCAGTGTCATTTACGTTCATATGTATTATTTGTTATAATGTGGACATTGGCACAAAGGAGCGCTTTTACTGTAATCATTTATTATACTGTGACACCGATCTCTAGATGTCATGTCAGTTTATTGTGTCACCTGATGGCGCCGGTCCTGATTCTTGAGCAGCGTCTGTAGCTCCAAGCCCCGCCTCCACAGTGACGCTGGGTTTGTTCACATCCGTATAATAAGCCAAGAACTCTACATCTCGATCAAACTTGTGACCCTCAACCAGTGACACCTACAAAGGGGAAATGACAGAATTGTAAGTGATCAATCGTCTTCAGTTTATGGGGAGGGGTGGCATGAACACGTGAGATGCAGAATTATATCAAAGGAGCTCTTTTTCAACGTATTTTGTCATTTTCTTTAATGACATACATACAAGACTTGACACATTTTAAACCCGCCATTGTGTATTAGAATGTTGTAGATCTCCTCAGGGCCAATGATAGGCCAGTACAACTGGCATTGTTGTACTGGGCCCGGCCAGCAGGGGGGCCCGAGCAAACTCCACAGAGTACTAATTAATGTAGAAAAAAAAAAAACCTTGACAGCCTTGACCGAACATCATTATCCGCCACAAGTCCCCTAGTCGAACCAAACCCAGGCCCTCCCCCAAAGATCAACCACATTGTTATTGACGCGTTTTTTTTTTCTGACACCTCGATACCTGCAGTGTTCGGTCCGTGCAGGAAGGGACTATTTTTTTTTTATTTCGGGCGCGGAAGAATGTCTATCCTCTCCCGCGCCCGCTCCTCATGCTGGCTCAAGTCCCGGCCGGCGTGTCCTTCCCTGGCGCGGCGGAGTGATTCCTCTCCCTCCGTTCTTGGCACTCTGCTCTGTCCTTCACTGGCTATGAGAAGAAGCAGTGAAACAGACGAGCGGCAGGTTTGACAGGAGAGATAGAAGCGGCATCCATGACGCTAATGCCATAACGCATGTGCTGCCTGTCTGCAGCACAATATGGCATTGGCGTCATGGGTGGCACTGTCTGCAGCACAATATGGCATTGGCCGATGGGTGGCACTGCCTGCAGGTAGCACATGCGTTATGGCCCATAACATGTGCTGCCTGCAGAGACAGTGCCACCCATGCCGCCAATGTCATAATGTGCTGCAGAGACAGTTTCAAGGCGGGGTCTGGGGAGGGGCCAGGGGTGGAGCCAAGGGTGAGGCTGAAGGAGGGACCAGGGGTGGAGCTGAAGGGGGCCCGTCAGGTAGGCTGTACGGGGCCACATGATTTCTATCAGTGGCTCTGGATCTCCTATATAGTCCACAAAAGAAATGAGCCTTCATACTATTTTGTGTCCCGCTCACCTTGGCGCTGGTCTTGTCACTATCTGTGTACTCCAGAGGGGTGATGTTACATTTGGACTCGATCTTGGCGATGCCGTACATGGACTGGAAGTGAGCGTTCAGACTCAGCGTGTACGGGATCTCACCAATCGGCACCTGAGGACGTGTGGCTGTAATGCTCACATCATGATCTAGAAGAGATAAAAAAAAGGAAATAATTCACAGTCCAGAATCAAGAAAGGACCAAGGCGTGTGGGAGTGATCCTTCTCACAACTGGTCTCCACAAGGAACAGACTGATTCAATTCAAGATTCTACATAGAGTGTATTTTACACGCTAGATTCAGAGAGAGTTAAAGGAGGAAGGGCTCCTCTAGTGACGGCCGGCATCTTTTTACACGCTTTTATGAAATTTGTGTTTGTAAGTACAATCCTTTTTACAAAATAAACGTTAAAAAACGGTATTATGCTATGGTCCGTTTTTGTCATCTATGATCCACGGACCAGGAGGTTGTGATCCCTCGTTGGATGATTGATCCTGCGGGTCCCGAACCCTGTGTTTAACCCAATGACAGAGACCATATCTCCTTAAGGCTGTTTTTACTTATCATTCTGGTAAGAGGCTTTCCATGTGGTGGCGATTCTCACGAATGTTATAAACGCTCACTGTGGTGCTGTTCGTCTCAGATGTTGACACCAACAAGATTTATTACTTCTTGGGACATTTTTTTCACATGATTGACTTACATACAAAATATAGTAAAGGGATTCCCCAAACATAATGCTTCAAAACATTTTGCACAAAAACACAACCAAGATCCCACACAACTCCAATTTTGGAGCATAGTGAAATATAAAAGTTCTTGGAGAGGCAGTCATAAGATCAGAACAATCAGTCAAAAAGAATCCAGATGGACTCATACTTTAAGAACACACATGACAGGAGGAATGAATGTGGAATTCGATTTAAACTCAGCAATTTTTGAATCTCCACATTCACCCCTAGTCAGGGGCGTCGTTAGGCCCGGGCTTGGGGGGCTGGAGCCCCGAATGGGCCCTCGAAAAGCCCCGAATCTATTTACAGATGATTTGTATTGTTGGCCCTGAGCGCCGGGGCCCAGGACCGATCTGATGGCCGAGTTCGGCTGGGGCCGAGTTCAGCCGAGTGCGGCTGGGGCCGAGTTCAGCCGAGTGCGGCTGGGGCCGAGTTCAGCCGAGTGCGGCTGGGGCCGAGTTCGGCCGAGTGCGGCTGGGGCCAAGTGCGGCGAGGGCCGAGTTTGGCCGAGTGCGGCTGGGGCCAAGTGCGGCGAGGGCCGAGTTTGGCCGAGTGCGGCTGGGGCCAAGTTCGGCCGAGTGCCATAGGTCCCGCCTTCTGGAGCCTGCAGCGCCAATCCAGGAGGACCATGGGACGTGTGACGTGGTGCGTCCATCATAGCCTGCAGAGTCTCCAGAAGGCTGGAAATTTCAAAATGCAGCCGCCGAACAATATCCCTGCTCGGGCGGGTGGCTCTCTTCCCTCTGCTCCTCGGCTCGGCAGCTCCTCTCCACTCTGATAGTGACGAGTGACCGACACCACGGCTGAGCTCAGGTAAGTCAGTGTGTGTGTATATCTATCCCATTGTCAGTAGGTCAGTGTGTGTTAGGTCATGCAGGTCACTGGTCAGTGTATGTAGGTCAGATAGGTCAGTGCAGGTAGGTCAATGTAGGTAGGTCAGTGCAGGTAGGTCAGTGCAGGTAGGTTAGTGGTCAGCAGTGATGGGCACTGGTAAGTCACACAACCCCACCGCCCAGCCCCAAAAAAAACCTACTCCACATACAACACCTCTAATTGCGCCACCCCGAAAACCGTCGCTGTCCCCCCTCCCCCCCAGCCCCCCCGTTCCAGGTTTGGACTTCGGGCTGAAGCCCCTGGTCTTTTTTGCCACCTAGCAACGCCCCTGCCCCTAGTCAATCTGGTTCATTCATTCATATTTCTGTCTGGCATATTACCAGTTATTAATTGAACAATCAGTCATCTAACCCACTTACTGAGTGGATTATCATCCCACCTATGAATCTACACATGTGGATAGATGAAAGAAAGATCCATATAGATCATATATCTGACATCTGTATGCTTGATATCGTTATGTTGGACATTTAAGGATATTTTTTTTTAATATTCATTATTTTCCG
The DNA here is from genome assembly GCF_905171775.1 of Rana temporaria. Classification (NCBI taxonomy): domain Eukaryota; kingdom Metazoa; phylum Chordata; class Amphibia; order Anura; family Ranidae; genus Rana; species Rana temporaria. The sequence goes on along the minus strand of NC_053489.1, from coordinate 665,181,406 downwards.
GACACTTGTGGTATGCGACAGCTGATGATGATATTTGGATATACCACTACAATGTGTATAGACCAAGGGTCTCAAACTGGTGGCCCTCCAGCTGTTGTAAAACTACAAGTCCCATCATGCCTCTGCCTGTGGGAGTCATGCTGGTAACTGTCATTCTTGCAATGCCTCATTGGACTTGTAGTTTTGCAACAGCTGGAGGGCCGCCAGTTTGAGACGCCTGGTATAGACGCATATCCACTTTTATTTATATATTACTTTTAATTCATTGTCAACCTATAGTCAACGTTAATTGCCATAGGGATTAGTAGTATGCGTTGTTGCTAGGTTTATTAACCAGCACCGCACTTATTATATATCCCAGTATGATACATCGTCTCACTATTGCTGTTTTAATTTATTTATATGGACTCCTCTTAATAAAAAAAATTCTAGCGAGGCCTGGTTCACTGTGTGATATAAAGGACATCACATGGTGTTTTACACGCATATGTTGAGCATTCGACATATGTGCATAATGTATATATGCTTTTCACTTATCCTCACTTAGACTCCTAGAAAATGGCCGCCGTGTCTTAGATTTGGACTACCACATGATGGTGGTGTCAATAATCTAATAGCAGACTTCAAGAAAGTGGCCGTTACGCGATTTCCGGCAGACACACTATATAAACACAGCCTCAGCAACCAATCCGGTTCTCCTGATGAAGTCACGAGGTGCGTGACGTAACGACGTAGGGCACACGAAGCTGGCGCAGACCGGAAGTGACCGGAAATGATGTGAGAAGGCGTCTAGAATGCCTTTTTTTTCATTGTTTTACTTGCTTTTTTATATTTCCATGTAAGAGTCCATCTTTTTAGCTAATTAAACCTACATCATTTTTACGGTATTGCACTATTGGAGGCCTCTTTTCTCTTCCCTCTACCATTATGGCTCGATCTGAGGTTTGTTCACCAGCTATGGAGAGTTAGATATAACTCTAAGCCAGGAGAGACACATCAGCTGCAGTTCTATCTGCACACAAAATTGGAAAAGGAAGAGAATGGGAGTCAAGAAAGTTCGAGGTTGATCCATCAGAGATCTATATATGCCTATTGTCATCTCATAGAGGTGAGAGTTCTGGGAGACTGGTGGGAGGATCCTTCATCTATCCAGAGTATCTATTTGATTGTGCATCATCCATAAGATTACCATCATTGGAATACTGGCTACTTGAAGATAGACATTGGCCCAGATTCAAGAAGCACTTGCGCCCGCGCAACCATAGGTTACGCAGCGCAAGTGCTTACTTGCTCCGGTGTAACGAGTGCTCCTGATTCAGGAACCTCGTTGCACCGACTGCAGGCTAAAATCTGCGCGGCATAAGGCTCTTATGCCTCGCAGATTTTAGGCTGCATTCTTGCGGTGGCCGCTAGGGGGCGCTCCCATTGTGTATCAGCGTGTAGTATGCAAATTGCATACTACCACTGATTCACAAGCTTGCGCGGGCCCCGAGCAAGCCAGGTACGGAGTTTCCGTACGGCTACTTTTAGCGCAAGGCTGCCCCTTCTAATAGTAGGGGCAGCCAATGCTAAAGTATAGCCGGCCTTCCCGAATTTCACGGCGTTTGCGTAAGTGAAACGTGAATGGCGCTGGACGCCATTCACGTTCACTTAGAAGCAAATGACGTCCTTGCGACGTCATTTGCCGCAATGCACGTCGGGAAAGTTTCCCGACGGAGCATGCGCTGTACGCTCGGCGCGGGAGCGCGCCTAATTAAAATGATTCCCGCCCCCGGCGGGATCATTTAACTTGCGCGCGCTTACGCCGGGCAAATTTGCCGGCGCGCCGTCGCAATTCACGGAGCTACTGCTCCGTGAATCGAGGGCAGCGCAAAATATTTGCGGGGGCGCAGGGCAAAATCGTTGCCCTGCTCCCCCGCAAATATTGCGCAATTCTCCTTGAATCTGGGCCATTCTTTCTAAATATATATATATTTTTGTAAATAAATGGACCTAATTCACTCACATTGGTTTAGTGTTCACTTACTAATTTTTTAGCTATTTTTTGATTATTTTTCTGTATTATTTTTCGATTATTTTTCTGTATCCATCATTTATTCTCCATTTTCACTCCTTATACTGCATGTTATTTAGGTTTTTATTTTGTATGTATTTTTCTTGAGCGCGTTATCACTGTTCATACATTAGTGTTCCATAATTGGTGTCAGTGGGAGGAATAGTACCCCATCATTGGTGTCAGTGGGAGGAATAATGCCTCATCATTTATGTCAGTGGAAGGACTAGTGCTCCATCACTGGTGTCAGTGGGAGGAATTGTACCCCATCATTGGTGTCAGTGGGAGGAATAGAGTCCCATCATTGGTTTTAATAAATGAAAAAAAGCTGCCAATTTGTACTTGTACCTTTTGGGGTGTATCTCGGGTTGAGGATGGCCGGGAGTACAAAGCGCACAGCTCCGTCTGCCTCCACCGGCAACTCCCGCACATATTTCAGGGTGACCTCGGCCTCCTGGCCAGGAGGGAGATTCCCGACACTGCAGCTAAAGATGTCCGCCGAGCTCTCATCTTCCTCCAGGAGAAAGGCTTGTTCACCCCGGCTGATGGCCTCATCGTAGGTTTTATGAGCCTGGAGAGGAACAGGAATAGCAGTAAACCTGTTACTTTTGTGTAATTTGAACATTTGTACAGCAATTTAGACCTGTGAATATGATCTACAGTGCCTTGCAAAAGTATTCACCCCCCTTGCCATTTTTTGTGTTTTGTTGCCTCACAACCTGGAATTAACATGGATTGTTTGAGGATTTGCATCATTAAATTTACAGAACACGTCCACAACTTTGAGAGAGTGGGTAACCGCTCAAAGAGAACCAGGTAATCTGATTCCTGTGGTCCAAGCCAAGGGTGCAGGCAGTGCAATCAAAATGCAGGTTAGGATGAAGGAAAAAAGCTGGGACAGCCGCACTCCAAAAAAACTCCTCCTTTAATTAAAAATCACAAAATACATGCCACAGCAAAAAACAGCACAACAAAAGAAAAGCTGACGTTTCGCACTATGCCTTAGTGCTTCTTCATAGCTAGTGTCCACAACTTTGAAGATGTTTTTTTTTTTTTATTGTGAAGCAAACAAATAGGACAAAATAACAGAAAAAGTCAATGGCCCAGATTCACAAAGCACTTACGCCGACGTATAACAAGTTACGCCGACGTAAGTGCAAATGTGCGTCGTCGTATCTGTGCGCAAGATCCACAAACAGATATGCGCCTAAAAACAGGCTTCACCCTGCCGACTTAACTTGCTTACGTTGGCGTCGGGTGGGCGCACATTTAGGCTGGACGCATGGTGCCGCTCCCATTGATTAGCCATCCAAACATGCAAATGAGGTAAATACGGCGATTCACGAACCTGCGTGCGCCCGACGCAGGCTACGAGTGGTGCGCGTAAGTTGTACGTTCGGCATAAAGTTATGCCCCATAAAGGAGGTGCAACCCAGCAGCAGACATGCAAAGGTCTGCACCAGGGAACACAAGCCGGCGTATTTTACGTTGGACGTGTGTCTGGCTGGGCGTTGGTTACGTGGGAGGAATAGTACCCCATCACTGGTGTCAGTGGGAGGAATAGTACCCCATCACTGGTGTCAGTGGGAGGAATAATGCCTCATCATTGGTGTCAGTGGAAGGACTAGTGCTCCACCATTGATTAGCCATCCAAACATGCAAATGAGGGAAATACGGCGATTCACGAACCTGCGTGCGCCCGATGCAGGCTACGAGTGGTGCGCGTAAGTTGTACGTTCGACATAAAGTTATGCCCCATAAAGGAGGTGCAACCAACCCAGCAGCAGACATGCAAAGGTCTGCACCAGGGAACACAAGCCGGCGTATTTTACGTTGGACGTGTGTCTGGCTGGGCGTAGGTTACGTTCATGGCGTACGCAGTGATCCGGCGTATCTTAGGCAGTTGTTCCGACGTGGTTGTGAGCAGGCGCAGGGGGATGCGTCCACGGCGCATGTGCAGTTTGTTATAAGTACTTGTCTGGCGCTCGGCCCATCATTTGCATGGGGTCACGCCTCATTTTCATGGGTCACGCCCACTTCCACCTACGCCGGCCTGCGCCTTTGAAACCCACACCACGCTGGCGGTTGGGAGCACTGGCTTGCTGAATTCCATGCTTGCCTCTCTGCGCTGCGTTGGCGTAGCGTACATGGGTTACTCTACTGATGCGTAATGTGCGCCGTGCTCTCTGTGAATCTGGGCCAATGTGCATAACTATTCACCCCCCAAAAGTCAATACTTTGTTGAGCCACCTTTTGTGGCTATCGCAGCTCCAAGTCGCTTTGGATAAGTCTCTATGATCTTGCCACATCTTACCACTGGAATTTTTGCCCATTCCTCCTCCTTACAAAACTGCTCCAGCTCCTTCAGGTTGGTTGGTTTGAGCTTGTGAACAGCAATCTTTAAGTCTGACCACAGATTTTCTATTGGATTGAGGTCTGGGCTTTGACTAGGCCATTCCAACACATTTACATGTTTCCCCTTAAACCACCCAAGTGTTGCTTTAGCAGTGTGTTTGGGATCATTGTCCTGCTGGAAGATGAACCTCCGTCCTAGCCTCAAATCACACACAGAGTGGTACAGGTTTTGCTCAAGAATATCCCTGTATTTAGCACCATCCATCTTTCCCTCAACTCCGACCAGTTTCCCAGTCCCGACTGCTAAAAAACATCCCCACAACATGATGCTGCCACCACCATGTTTCACAGTGGGGATGGTGTTCTTTGGGTGATGTGATGTGTTGGGTTTGCGCCAGATATAGTGTTTTCTTTGATGTCCAAAAAGTTCAATTTTAGTCTCATCAGACCAGAGCACCTTCCTCCATACATTTTGGGAGTCTCCCACATGCCTTTTCGCAAACTCAAAACGCGTCATTTTGTTTTTTGCTGAAAGTAATGTTTTTCTTCTGGCCACTCTGCCATACAGCCCAACTCTATGGAGCGTATGGCTTATTGTCGTCCTATGTACAGATACTCCAGTCTCTGCTGTGGAACTCTGCAGCTCCTCAAGGGTTACCTTAGGTCTCTGTGCTCCTCTCTGATTAATGCCCTCCTTGCCCGCTCTGTGAGTTTTGGTGTGCGGCCGTCTCTTGGCAGGTTTGCTGTTGTGCCATGTTCTTTCCATTTGGTTATGATAGATTTGATGGTGCTCCTAGGGATCATCAAAGATTTTGATATTTTTTTAATAACCTGTATTTGCCGGTGTATAAGACGACCTTTTGGATGCAAAAAAAATGCATCCACAGTCGGGGGTCGTCTTATACGCCGGATGTGTCTCCGTCAGGCTGCGGACATCCATGTTTCAGGCTGCGGACATCCATGATTCAAAACCCGCGCCTCCTCCTCAGACTGTTCCGTGATAGGCGGAACACTCATTTTCCCAGCAGGGCCTCTGTTTAGTGTTCCGCCTATCACAGATGCCTTCTCATCCTCGGACGAGAGGACGTCCGTGATAGGCGGAACACTGAACAGAGGCCCCGCTGGGAAAATTAGTGTTCCGCCTATCACGGAACAGTCTGAGGAGGAGGCGCGGCTTTTGAATCATGGATGCCCGCAGCCTGAAACATGGATGTCCGCAGCAAAAAAATAAGGTAGGGATATCGTCTTGGCCGGCACAGTAGAGGCATGTGATGGACAGTGGAGGCATGGAATGGCACAGTGGGGGCATGGAATGGCACAGTGGGGGCATGGAATGGCACAGTGGGGGCATGGAATGGCACAGTGGGGGCATGGAATGGTACAGTGGTGCATGTAATGGAATGTCACAGTGGGGCATGTAATGGAATGGCACAGTGAGGCATGTAATGGAATGGCACAGTGAGGCATGTAATGGAATGGCACAGTGAGATTTGAAAAATGCCTGTTTCTGTGAGCTTCTCCACCCTCCCCCTCTCTGCAGCTAAAACGTTTTTTTGTTTTGTTTTTTCTCGCAGCCTGTGACAGACACTACCCAGGTGTTATGATGTGGGCTCACACTGGTATCCTGCAGTTTGTCTTCCTGCATGTTGCCCCTATGGGATTATAGGCAGGATGCCTGGACACACCAATAACTCGACACAACACCAGAATAACCCATAAAATTAACATTGTTTTATTTTTTTTATTTTTTTATTAAATAAATCATAAAACACTCATTTATTACATATACATAATACTATCATATATATATATATATATATATATTATTTTGGATAAAACTGGCCGCGGCATAACTATTGGATTTAATTACTAAAACCATTACCTTAAACACATAAATAACTTCTCAACCAATCTTTCAACTTAAAATGCACAACTCAGCCACTACGACTCGAGCTGCAATAAAATAACTTAAAAATCATCCAACAATCCCCTTTGACGCCTCAAATAGATTTACCCAAATAGCTTTCTGCCGCGACAAGGGTGGGTGGGTGGGGAGCTCTGCTGAACGGTCCTTCTCTGGAACGGCTGGCCCCGGACCCCCTCAGCCAGCTTCTTAAATAGGCCTAAACCCCTGCTCTGGGTTGTACCTGGCTGTCAGATGACCCCAACTGACCTATCAGGTGCCCTTAACAACTTAATTTTTCCCCAGTAACCCGGCTAACTAGCCCAATCCCTACCTTTCCCGCCTAAGGGCCTTACTGACCTATCCTGGCCTAGCTTTCTACCCCTAGCAACATCTGTCAACTACCAATCCTCACTGTTCCCGCTCAAACCTAAGCTGAAGGCCTTGAAACTCCCCCTGCCAGGAATCCCATAAGGAAAAGGGGGGCCTTGAAACAGCCTTTTCCCCTTTTCCCTCCATGGGATTATAGGCAGGATGCCTGGACACACCAATAACTCGACACAACACCAGAATAACCCATAAAATTAACATTGTTTTATTTTTTTTATTTTTTTATTAAATAAATCATAAAACACTCATTTATTACATATACATAATACTATCATATATATATATATATTATTTGGGATAAAACTGGCCGCGGCATAACTATTGGATTTAATTACTAAAACCATTACCTTAAACACATAAATAACTTCTCAACCAATCTTTCAACTTAAAATGCACAACTCAGCCACTACGACTCGAGCTGCAATAAAATAACTTAAAAATCATCCAACAATCCCCACAAGCCAGGAGGGGTTGCCTCAACCCTGACTGGCACCAACCCCCCAAACCGCGGCACGCTCGATACAAGTTTGAAATGAGATATTGAGAATGTCCAGGCCTATGTCAGATAAGTGCACTCCATCACTTCTGTAAAGACCCTCAATCCCACCTTCCAGGTCCACATGCCGAAAAGAGAAACCCAGAACTGGTGTCATGAGTTTCTCGACGGCTTTGTTGACCCTCTTCCTAATCTTCTCGAAAGGTCTCAGGGCTGCTGACTCCAACCACCGTAACCGAGGAATGATTTCCGAGAACACTATCACCATACCTGGGCATGCTTCTTTAAGGATCAACATTGTGTCCCTGATACTAAATATTAGATCCAATGTTTTCATTTGTCCAATATCATTCCCCCCTAAGTGGAGAATCAATATACTGGGCTCAGGAAAAGACATCAGCAACGTATCAAACTCAAACAGTAAGTCCTCCCAGCCCATACCTCTTCTACCAAACCAAAAAACCTGAAAAGCACTTGGATCCAGACCCAAATTCGATGCATAGTACCTTCCATTCGCCCGCTGCTGCGCCCAATACACGAACGAGTGACCAATTATCCAGACCACTCCAGGCACACCTAAAACAATCAACAAAGAAGATTAGGACGAACATAGAGCTGAAATGCACTTGATTTCCACCTACCGATTGACTTAATACGGCTTGAACCCATACCTAACTTAGCGGCTTCTGTTGCCGCCCCAATCCTGAACGAATGCGAAGAAATTTGCACATGCTCAAGATTCAAGGCCCGGCAACACCTGGACAATACCGTATTAAAGGGGTGGTTCCCCCTAAAACACATTGCTAACAATAGATTCGTAAGACCCGTTACACTGCGGGTAGGCTGGCTTTTTTTTTTTTTTTTTTTTTTAGTACATACCGATATCTCCCCGTCTCGTTCCTTGTCGGTGGGCGTTCCTAGTTGATTGACGTTCCTCGGAGGGGCGCGTACGTGACGTCACGACTTTCCGAAAGAAGCCGAACGTCGCTGCGCATGCGCCGTATAGAGCCGACTCTATACGGCGCATGCGCAGCGACGTTCGGCTTCTTTCGGAAAGTCGTGACGTCACGTACGCGCCCCTCCGAGGAACGTCAATCAACTAGTTCCGCCCACCGCCTAGGGACGAGACGGGGAGATCTCGGTATGTACGAAAAAAAAAAAAAAAAAAGCCAGCCTACCCGCAGTGTAACGGGTCTTACGAATCTATTGTTAGAAATTAGTTTTAGGGGGAACCACCGCTTTAAATTGATATTTAGTGAGAGGGGAGGCATCCCTGTGCATAAACAGCACACCTTTTGAACTAGGCCGAATCGCCAAATACTCCTTCAACCTGGCGACCGTGCAAATTTCCGAGGATGGGCAAGGTGCCAGGTGTATCCAAGCGCCCTTGCCCAACCTATCCGTCTTGCTTGATCGAATAAATATTTTTAACTGAACTTCATCCCAAAAAACATGCTGCCATAATAGGCCCGAATGTTTTTTCTTACTTGCTGACACTAATTCAGAAATACGTAGTGCAGCAAAAAAGGCCAATGTAAATACTGCGTTAAAAAGAATTGCTTCAAAAGGTGACCTACATACCGAAGCCGTAACGTTATAAAGGTCTTTCAGCAAAGAAGGAGAGATGGGACACCGCTTGTCAACATTAAAATTAGATTTTTTGTATCCTTTTAACGCCTGCTGAACGGAAAAATAAGACAAACATGACTGTACTCTATGTAACTTCTGAAAAAACGAAATACCACATAATATTTTGTAAATATGTGACCAGGAGTAATGATGGGCCATTAACGACTCCAGGTAAGCTAAAACTAGAAATTCGGGGGCTTCCCCAGCCTGAGCGTGCTTACTGTTCAAAAAACTGATCCAACCCAACCACGATGACCTATAGCTGGACCAAGAAGAGGCAGCCAACGAATTTTCAATGTTTTCCGAAACTAGACGATGTCCCATAAGCGTGCAGGGAACGGGGTCCCATCCTTGTCCGCCGTAGGCAGCAGGGAGAAAAAACGCTCCATCTGCAATCGAGAGAGGGAGTCAGCTACCTCATTAACCTTCCCTGGAATGTACTTAGCCTTTATCCAAATATTCAGACAAAGGCATTTATACACCAAATACCTAATCAATGCAATTACCGGAGGGGATTTGGAAGTTAAACAATTCACTGCGAACAAGACGCCTTTATTGTCAGTACTAAACAAAAGGCGCTTGTTGGCAAAACTATCCCCCCAAACTTCTAACGCAACCACAATAGGAAAAAGCTCCAGAAGAACTATATTCTTGCACAGACCTTTACTTACCCATTCGGGAGGCCAAACAGCTGCACACCACCTATTCCCCCAGACTGCTGCAAAACCTACCGATCCTGCTGAATCAGTAGACAAACAGTAATCCTTATCCAACACAAAATCTTCCTGCCAAAAGGTTCTGCCATTGAAATGATGAAGGAAGTTTTGCCATACTAGCAAATCCTCCTTCATGTCAACCGACAACCGAACATGCGCAAAAGGATTCTTGATTCCTGCCATTGCTAAATAAAGTCGCCTAGAAAAAACCCTCCCAATCGGCAACACCCTGGTGGCAAAAGCCAACAGTCCCAATAAGGACTGTAATTCTTTCAACAAAACCTTCTTCCTCTTAATAAAAGACAGAAGAAGGGTCTGGAGCTTAAGAATCTTTTCCCTAGGCAACCTGAATTCTTGATTCACCGTATCTATGGTAATACCTAGAAATTCTATGCACGTACTGGGGTACACCGTTTTCTCCACGGCCAACGGTATACCAAAATCCGCGCATATTCCCATGAATTGGTGCAATAGATCCAGACACTCCGGAGAATCCCGGGGTCCCATGAACAGGAAATCATCCAGATAATGCAACAAACAATGGGAACCTGATGTACATGAAACCACCCATTCCAAAAACGTGGCAAATTCCTCGAAATAGAAGCATGACAAGGAACAGCCCATAGGTAGGCAGCGGTCAAAATAAAATTGACCCTGAAACTGGAATCCCAAGGAATTAAAACAACTGGGGTGTATTGGCAACAGCCGAAAAGCAGCTTTCACATCTGCTTTGGCCAAGACCGCAGAGACACCCAGGGTTTTAATTTTCTGAACTGCTAGGTCGAAAGAAGCATAAGACACCGAGGACGACTCACCATCTATCTGATCATTTAAAGACGAACCCGCCGGAAAAGACAGATGGTGTATCAACCTGTAGGTATTGGGTTCCTTCTTGGGTACCAGGCCTAGTGGAGACAAGCGGAAATCCGAAAAGGGGGGGTCCAGGAAAGGGCCCGCAATCCTGCCCAAAACAATCACGGAGTTCAATTTGTCTTTCACAACGTTAGAAAGGACAGTAACAGATTTCATGTTATCTACCATAGTTACTCCTGAACCATTAAATCTGGGGATCAAAAAACCATCAGTGAAACCTCTAATGAGCAGGTCCGCCGTCTGCCGTTTTGGGTACTGCTGCAGCCAAGGAAGCATTTTTTCCAGTATCACTGGCGTAGGCGCCTTTAGGAAAAAATTCCCTTTGGGGGGCTGACTGGTTGGCAATGGACATTTTGCGAAAACATTTCGCTACCGGATGAGAGCCTCCACAAAGAGCACACTCGTGTTTGTATTTGCACGTAGTGGGCCATCTGCACTGGCTGTCATTATAAGCGAAGCACAAACCTTTCTTATAACTAGTATTGGTCACCGCAGCAGTATTACCTGTATTCACTCTGGGCACCACCGGCTTCTGTGGAAGAAACAAATTAAGCCACAAACCCACATCTTTTGTGCCCCATTGCAAACCTGGGTAAACGGCCAGTTTATGGCGAAACGCCTCGTCGTACGCCAACCAGGAAAAACCAGAAAAGCTTCTGTAAGCCTCCTGTATAATGTCAATATGCTGAAAAAGTCCCGAGCTCCTACTCGGGAATCTTTCACATAGTACACTGGAAAATATACAAAATCCCTGTAGCCAGTTGGAGAAAGACCTGGCAGGCATATACCGACACCTCTCCTCCTCCGATTTGTCGGGCTTATCATTTTTTACAAATGACTCTTTTATTGACGGTAATAAGGAAAGTACATCAATAAATTCTCCTTTCCATATCTTATCTTTAACTGCCGCAGTTAGGTGAAAACCCAATGGGGACAAAAAACAGGGCATTGTTTCCTTAAACGTGCTGTCTACAACATTAGGCAGGACAGGAGGGCGTGCGGGGGACATCAGTAAAGATTCTAACGCTGCCCGCTCCCCCCCCACTGACGAGGGCTGCTCTGCCGACCATATTACCTCTGCCGGCTCTGAGGGAACAGTTGTGACACCTGCAGGACCCTTTAGCCCCAACACTGTACCTTGCATCTCTGCCATAAACCTGGAAAATTCATTAGACATTTTTTTAAAAATATTTACATTAAGCTCACCTTGCACCAATCCGGCATCCGCCCGGACCTGCTGCCTGTTTTCGCCGAGCACCGGAATGGAACGCCATCTTGCCTCGCCGTCTTCTGATTCGTCGCCGCCGCTGCTGACCTCCGAGGTGACGCCGAACTTCCGGTCCTCCGCGTTGCGCTTGGTCCCGCGTCATCAGATCCGCCCACCGCTAGCGTCTTCTGCCTCTTCGACTTCGGCGCCTGGACCGCCTTCTTCGTCACACGACCCGGGCTGGGCGATGGGCTGAACCTTCATCTCGACGTCCGCCTCCTCTTCGCCGGAAGGTCCTCCTCTTCCCTCGCAGCCGCTGTGGAACACGACGCTTGGCCATGCAGTGGAAGCTCCGCACCCGGCTCCTCTTCTTCTTCGTCCTCCACGATGGCGAACACCTCCGGCTGCGACGAGACACCCCCGACGGCTTCTTCCTCCTCTTGACCCGCCGGTAAGTCAAGGCACTGTCGGATCCAGCCTTCACCTTCGGTCTCCACCCGCTCCAGTAGCTGACGGATGAGGGTCTTCATGCCGCCGAGAAAGACCGATAGACAGCAGGAGTGTTAATCGCTCTTTTAGAGTGTAAGCTCAGAGCTCTGCTGAACGGTCCTTCTCTGGAACGGCTGGCCCCGGACCCCCTCAGCCAGCTTCTTAAATAGGCCTAAACCCCTGCTCTGGGTTGTACCTGGCTGTCAGATGACCCCAACTGACCTATCAGGTGCCCTTAACAACTTCATTTTTCCCCAGTAACCCGGCAAACTAGCCCAATCCCTACCTTTCCCGCCTAAGGGCCTTACTAACCTATCCTGGCCTAGCTTTCTACCCCTAGCAACATCTGTCAACTACCAATCCTCACTGTTCCCGCTCAAACCTAAGCTGAAGGCCTTGAAACTCCCCCTGCCAGGAATCCCATAAGGAAAAGGGGGGCCTTGAAACAGCCTTTTCCCCTTTTCCCTCCATTCCCATAGAGGTTGCACATTTTTACTGCATGTTCTGAAAGTGCACAAAATGTCCTGAATGCTGCATCTTTGGTGCAATTCTAGAAAATGCAGCAAAAATGTGCAACCTGGGGGACTATGCCTGTGGAAAACTGGCAGTACCCCAGTGTGAGCCCAAAGACTTGTATTCACTTGCAGCAGGCACTGCCACTTCACTGAAAAGTGACAGGCAGAGGAGGTGATATCACATCTCATCCCTGCCTGTTTTAACCCCCTAATGGCAATTCCTCCAGTTAATGGCATGGTTCACTTTTGAACTCCACCTTGTTTCCATTACTCTCAGTAGGTATTGGATATGTTCTCACCTTATTGTTTGCACATCTAATACCTAAAGAGTTCTGGAAATAAGGTGGCGTAAAAAATGAATTTCTAAACGCTCTTTGTAAGTGTCCAGCAGTTCAGCCTGAGCAGAGCAGTGTGAGCAGACTGGTCTCAGTGTGCTGTGCGGTGTCAGTGTGCGCTGTGCTGTGGTGTCAATGGCTATACAGGTGTGTTGATCTCGGTGCTGGATTGTACTCCCTCCCGCTGTGCTGCAGCTCCTCTCCTCACTGTCAGCATGAATGAAAGGGAGAAGTGGGGACATGCAAGTATGGGGCCACACACAGGGGCTCCTGATGGCGAGATGAATAGGAGAGAGAGGAGGATGGATGGGGGTTGCAGAGGCGACAGCAAAAGAATGGGGACGAGACCTGGTTCTAGTGCCATCTGTCCCTCTGGACTGCCCTAGTGCCATGTCCCTCTGGTCTTCCCCCAGTTCCCTGTCCCTCTGGTCTGCCCCGGTGCCATGTTCCTCTGGACTGCCCCAGTGCCTTGTCCCTCTGGCCTTCCCCAGTGCCTTGTCCCTCTGGTCTGCCCAAGTGCCCTGTCCCTCTGGTATGTGCCCAGTGCCAGGTCCCTCTGGTCTTCCCCCAGTGCCATGTCCCTCTGGTCTTCCCCCAGTGCCATGTCCCTCTGGTCTTCCCCCAGTGCCATGTCCCTCTGGTCTTCCCCCAGTGCCCTGTCCCTCTGGTCTTCCCCCAGTGCCATGTCCCTCTGGTCTTCCCCCAGTGCCATGTCCCTCTGGTCTTCCCCCAGTGCCATGTCCCTCTGGTCTGCCCCCAGTTCCCTGTCCCTCTGGTCTGCCCCCAGTTCCCTGTCCCTCTGGTCTGCCCCCAGTTCCCTGTCCCTCTGGTCTGCCCCCAGTTCCCTGTCCCTCTGGTCTGCCCCCAGTTCCCTGTCCCTCTGGTCTGCCCCCAGTTCCCTGTCCCTCTGGTCTGCCCCCAGTTCCCTGTCCCTCTGGTCTGCCCCCAGTTCCCTGTCCCTCTGGTCTGCCCCCAGTTCCCTGTCCCTCTGGTCTGCCCTCAGTTCTCTGTCCTTCTGGTCTGCCCCCAGTTCCCTGTCCTTCTGGTCTGCCCCCAGTTCCCTGTCCTTCTGGTCTTCCCCAGTGCCATGTCCCTCTGGTCTTCCCCAGTGCCATGTCCCTCTGGACTGTCCCCAGTGCCCTGTCCCTCTGGACTGCCCCCAGTGCAATGTCCCTCTGGTCTGTCCCCAATGCCACGTTCCTCTGGTCTGTCCCCAATGCCACGTCCCTCTGGTCTGCCCCAGTGCCCTGTCTCATTTTGTTAAAGTTGTTGTTGGTAATATTTAATTGTGTAACTTGATTCTGCATAAAACATTTAACAGTGTCATTCCATGAGATAATCTACAAGGAGATGTTTAGGGGTGTAATTAGGCGCAGGGCAGTGTATGGGTTGGGTGGGGCAACTGGTGGCGAGTAACTCTTGAGGCCTGGCTAGAAGCTCAGGGCTTGAAATTTTGAGCCCTGCTGTACTGATCCAGCTATGGTGTCTTATAGTGTACTGTACAGCATTGATTGCATTACCAAATTCCAGCTAACTCTACAATGTGTGTCTAGCTTTTCTGTTGATTCTCCTAAAATAGAAAGGAAGTAACAGCCGACGCCTGACTGTGACTAAAGATCACAAAACCTGATATACATCGGAAGATCTGAAGATAATTTGACCAAACTGGTGACCACACATTCTATATCTCATCTACAAAGCGACATGGAAAAATGTGAAGAGTACATTACTATTCAACCATCAAATGGTAGAGCCCCTTGTAGGGCAGTTTACAGCCTTGGGCATAGAATTATGGGGCTCCACAAGGTCTCAGTCATAAACGTGATAAGCAAAGGGCGACCCAATGATTGTACTACATGCCTAAGAATGTATAATTAAATTCCAGTTTGAAGAAAGCCTAATGCCCCGTACACACGACCGGGTTTTCCGACGGGAAAACTGCGATGAGAGCTTTTGGCCGGGAATCCCGGCCGTGTGTATGCTCCCTTGCAGTTATTCAGACGGGAAAACTGCCAGAAACCGCCGGCAAAAAAAGAGAAGCAGCTCTCTTTTTTCCCCATCGGGTATTCCGACTGACATTTTCCTGTCGGAATACCCGGTCGTGTGTTCGGGGCATTAGAGTGTATAATCATGTCATGTGAAAATTTAATGTGTTCGGCTGTTTGTCTTGTAATCCTCATTACCTCCTTCTTCTCCTGGAGGTCGGCTACAATCTTCTTCCCCTCTATTGTGGCCTCAAAGCTGTAGACGGCGGAGTCTTCATCCATGGGGAAGACAAAGACCGCTTCTATCGCCTTCTCCTCCTTGTTCTTATACTTGAGAGTCGCCGATACGTCCGCCACAAAGCCTTTCACCTGGACGTCAACCCAGATCCCCTGCAGAGGGACTGGACACACACAGGAGAAAAATGATATCTGGTGTCCAGTAACTTGAGCTGTAAATCTGGTGAGAACACTTAGGAGATGAATACTCGTTAAAAAATACTGTCCAATCAAACTAGGGACCAGAAACACAAATACCAAATTACCAATTAAGAAATAAGGGATTTCCAACTGTTCTTAGTTCGGCTCATGGGTCTCCAACTTTTTTAAGTTTACGGACCACATTTTGGATTTTAAAAACGTTTACTGGCCAAAAAGAAAATCTTAAAAGGAGTCCACTTTGCACATCAGAGTATCCCCTTACATCCAGGAGTGCCCATCAGAGTACCTACCTCCTTTCATCCAGGAGTGGCCATCAGAGTATCTCTCTACATCCAGAAGTGTCCATCAGAGTACCTCCTTACATCCAGGTGTGCCCAATAGAATATGCCCTTACATCCAGGAGTGCCCATTAGAATATCCCCTTACATGCAGGACTGCCAATCAAAATCCATCTTACATCCAAAAATGTCAATCAGACTCACCCTATACATCCAGGAGTGCCTATCAGAGTATCTCCTTACATCCAGGAGTGCTCAATAGAAAACCCCCTTTCATCCAGGAGCGCCCATTAGAGTATCTCCTTTCATCCAGGAGTGCCCATCAGAGTATGCCCTTACATCCAGGAGTGATGTAAGATGGATTTTGATTGGCAGTCCTGCATGTAAGGGGATATTCTAATGGGCGCTCCTGGATGTAAGTGGATATTCTATTATTCTATTGGGCACTCCTGGATGTAAGGAGATGCTCTGATGGGCACTCCTGGATGTATAGGGTATCTCCTTACATCCAGGAGTGCCCTATAGAATATCCACTCACATGGAGGATTGCCAATCAAAATCTATCTTACATCCAATAATGTCAATCAGACTCACCCAATACATCCAGGAGTGCCCATCAGAGTATCTCCTTACATCTAGGAGTGCCCATCAGAGTATCTCTTTACATCCAGGAGTGCCCATCAGAGTATCTCATTTCATCCAGGAGTGCCCAGAGTATCTCCTTTCATCCAGGAGTGCCCATCAGAGTATCTCCTTTCATCCAGGAGTGCCCATCAGAGTACGCCCTTACATCCAGGAGTGCCCATCAGAGTATGCCCTTACATCCAGGAGTGCCCAATAGAATATCCCCTTACATCCAGGAGTGCCAATAAAATATCCCCTTACATCCAGGAGTGCCCAATAGAATATCCCCTTAGATCCAGGAGTGCCCAATAGAGTATCCCCTTACATCCAGGAGTGCCCATTAGAGTATCCCCTTACATCCAGGAGTGCCCAATAGAATATCCCCTTACATCCAGGAGTGCCCAATAGAATATCCCCTTACATTCAGGAGTGCCCAATAGAATATCCCCTTACATCCAGGAGTGCCGATACAAATCCATCTTACATCCAAGAATGTCAATCAGACTCACCCTATACATCCAGGAGTGCCCACCAGGAAGACTGGGGGAGGGTTATGGCTGGCTGGCAGTGTATGTACCAGTTTTCGCCAGAATATTTTCATAGACACTTATCGCGGGCCTGATACAATCTTGTAGTATATAGCAAGCTGTTCTCTCACCTCTCAGCCTTTTCATTGGCCAAAGAAGGAGCAGCAGGACACAGAGTCGTCACTCTGCTCTCTTCTTCTGACAGGTGCTTCCTGCCAGCACATGTGCACTGCAGCAAGGCCACATTGACTTAGAGTGATGACCCTCACTATCTCAGTCTAAGAGCTACTGGTCTAAGGTGACACAGAGGAATCAGCTAATCGCCACCATACTCCCAGGTAGCAACAGCACTGCCATGATAGTAGACTCAGGGTGTGATGTACCACATCTGAGTCGAACTCCAACTACCTATAAAGAATTGAATACTGTGTGACACACTAGGATAGTCTTGCTCCCACCATGACAGGTTGAATATATTATATTGAAAGGTTTATTTTCTTCTTATAAAGAATAAAATCGTTTAAAGAACAATTCCAGCTAAGGCAATTTTGACAGTGATGGCTGGTGTTTTTTTTTTTTTTTTCAATTGGGGGGCGGTAAACAACCCCCCTAGCCTCCGCTCCTGCTCGGTCGGTCATCCAGTCCCGCACTTACCCCATATAGGTTCCGTGCGGGCAGCGCTCCTACAAGTGGGGAGCGGTGGGTGTCTCTTCCTCCTCTGCATCACAGCGGCTCCTCCCCGGCGTCCAATGAGATCGCCTGTCCTTTCAGCCAATTACAGGTGATGGGTCTCAGGACCCACTTCCTGATTAGCCAGGAGGATCAGTGTCATAAGAGCAAATATTCATTCGCTAATGTCACACAACTGTTCTGCTCCTCAAGCTCACCCTTTTTTAAAGCCTGATTCTAATCACGTACTTCAAACCACCATTGGGAAACCATGCATCGGGCACCCTGCATGTAGATTAGGAGACCAGAAGCATGCATGGGGGGGGGGGGGGCGGCGTGCAACCTTAATGGATGGGCCACCACTGACAGGACCAGAAAGCTAATGGAGATCACTGTAGTATTTTTGTCTACTATAGTGATTTACAGCTTCCAGGGGGATCCCACTGGGGGGACCAAAACTGTAATATGCCATTGCTTGTACACTCACCTGGCTGGCGGGAATCCACGATGATAAGGCCACAACATGGAGGAAATGGCGGCATTATTGAAGGTTGTCTGAAAGGAAATGAAAGATATGTGTCAGATTCTATGGCTGCAGCCTGTGTGACATAATACAGACATAATACAGTCTATCCCCAGGGGTCTCTTCCCTCCTTCACCACTTATTGGGGACTCTTAGAAGCATGCATTCAGCTATGTATGTCCTCCACTAGGTGAGGAGGAAGTCAGGCAAAGCCATATTTGCCTTCCTTTCTTCCTGTGTATGTGCTCTGTCTAAGAGGAACCTGAGGCAGGGGTGTATGTACAGGGGTCGCAAGGGTTGCCATTGCGACCTGGTCCAATGCTCCAGGGGGTCCATGAGGCCCCCCTGTATGCCTGGATAGGAGGGTGGCGGGGGCGGCACTATGTAGAGGAACCAATCCCTCCATGTAGCCACTGAATGCCCGCTTCTCCTCCTCTCCCTCCTATAGACATTCAGTGGCTGCATGAGGGAAATGAAGGGCATTGGTTCCTTCACATGCAGCTTTTGCTGCCTCCCTATCCCTGTCCCGCTGCCCCGGTCCCCCGTGTGCTCCCCTGTGTCATTTACCAGCCCCTTCCTTATCTTAATGAATAGAGTCAGTCCAATCACTGTGTTTACTATGCCTCAGTTTATGAATGAACGGGAAGCTCTGTACAGAGCTATTCCTGTTCAATCATTCTGTGAAGCGGAGGCTAAGGAGAAAGGGACCTGTCCTCAGTTCCTTTCTCTGTCTCAAAAGTGAGACACCAGGGGTCTGTTTAGACCCCTGATATTTCACCAAAGCCCCCCTGATGGGGGTCCTAAAAAATATGTAAAATAAAAAAATAAAATTGTAACAAGAAAAAATAAAATAATTGAAATGGTACAAAAAATATTTAAAAATAAAACAAAAAAAAAACTACTGACACCAGTGGTGGAACTACCAGGGCTGCAAAAGTCACACTTTTGGCTGGGCTCCAAAGCTGGGGGGCCTAACCACTCAAGGAATTCTGTGAAGCTATAGAAGGGGATTCTACCTTGGGTCAAGTCTGGAGAGTCCATCTTGGAAATGTCTGCCTGATTCAGTAGAAAGGCATCAATTTAACTAAAGACTTGTGAGTACAGGCCTGAGAGCAGGACCTTGGTGACTGTGCTGCTGTTTATCCCCTGGTGCATTATAACTAATGCTTGCCTGGCCTGGGGCATTGTTTATGTTGCTCCAGTGTTGTCCATTTCCTAAAATATGATTGAGGGGACTGAAAAGTAGCTACTGAGTGAAGAGGGTCCTGGAATTACTGTTCAGTGTTCTGGAGTAGGCCACAGCTCCCTGCCCTATCCAAGTTAAGTTAATCAGCTATAAATGCAGAAAAAGGCCACCCCTAGACTGTTTATTGAGCCGAAGGAGTGAATGCTGCTGTGTGTCGAGCTGCCACTGTGACAAGGAGGAACCTGGGACAAATCAGCGGCCCTTATGGGGGTAGCACTATATTAATGTAATGCTACCTCTGAAAGGGCTGCAGATTTTAACTGGTTCTTTCCCAAACTGTACAGAGGCCACCAGTCCACCCAAGGAGCAGTCCATGAACTCTAGATTCAATAAACAGTCTAGAGGTTGTATTTTTTTGTAATTTATTGTTTGTAAAACTTGAATGGGAGAGGGGTTGGGGCATGGGATACTTCAAAAACTATTAACAATGAGCAGTTAGAGGACAAACTTCTACATACCGTATACAGTCTCCGTCGGGCTGTGGGCATCCATGATTTAAAAGACGCGCCTCCTCCTCAGACAGTTCCGTGATAGGCGGAACAAAAATTTTCCCAGCAGGGCCTCTGTTCAGTGTTCCGCCTATCACGGATGCCTTCTCATCCTCGGATGAGAGGACATCCGTGATAGGCGGAACACTGAACAGAGGCACTGCTGGGAAAATTTGTGTTTCGCCTATCACGGAACAGTCTGAGGAGAAGGCGCGGCTTTTGAATCATGAATGCCCGCAGCTCGACGGAGCCAGAAGCCAGAATCTGCAACAAAATAAGGTAGGGAGATCGTCTTGGCCGGCACAGTGGGGGCAAGTGATGGCACAGTGGGGGCAAGTGATGGCACAGTGGGGGAAAGTGATGGCACAGTGGGGGAAAGTGATGGCACAGTGGGGGAAAGTGATGGCACAGTGGAGGCAAGTGATGGCACAGTGGGGGCAAGTGATGGCACAGTGGGGGCAAGTGATGGCACAGTGGGGGCAAGTGATGGCACAGTGGAGGCATGTAATGTAATGACACAGTGAGATTTCAAAAAAGCATGTTCCCGTCAGTGGTTTTTCCTGTCAGTGGTTGTTTCGGCTACCCCTCAGCTTCCAGAAAGACTAGTAAGGGGGTAGTCTTATACAGCGACTATATCCCAAAACCAAAATTTTTCCTGGAAAAATAGGGGGTGGTCTTATACGCCCAGTCGTCTTATACGCCGGCAAATACGGTAAGTAAATTTGGATATTGAATGGTCTGTCTATTCCAGTGGTTCTCAACCTTCTAGTGCTGTGACCCTTGATAAAATTTCCCAAGTTGTGGGGACCCCTAACAATAAAAGTATTTCCGTAGCGTGGGTTGTTAGCACCCAAGGCAAGACAAGTAATTTGCGCCCCTAACCCAAAGACATTAAGCGCTATCTGTGTCCTTTTAATGGCAACTCACAGGTAGTGTTACTCACTGTGTCTCCGGCTTCACTGTGTCTCGGACTTTGTAGTATCTCGTAGCAGTGACACCTATGCCGAAATCAGGAGACAGGGTCTCCTCCAACCCCTGCCACTTCACATTCCTCACCAGTCAGCTGACCCCTAGTCTTTGCCCCCCCCAACCATGCCGTGAACTGAATGAGCGCCTGCGAAGAGGCTGAGTAGGCGGCTGTGGGCTCCAGGAACAGCCCAGCTGGGCGGCCACAGACTCCAGGGATAGCTCTGCTGGATGACCACAAAATAGCTGGGAGAGTGGTGCGGTCTTCAGGAACAGACCAGGATTCGTGACCCCTGGCAAATCCACATTTGACCCCAGAGGGGGTCCCGACCCCCAGGTTGAGAACCACTGGTCTATTCCCTCACAGCTGAAGACAACTGGCATCTGGTTACCTTGTTTATGTGTACAACTGCTGGTACTCAGTGCAATCTTCAAAACACTGTACAATCACAGGGATCAATTAGGGGTCTTTACTCACAAGTTCCCAGGACTGATGTGCACCCTTCAGCCTCATCTGGACACAATCCAGTGAGTGAGACAGTTCTTCCCTAGACCACATCTCTAAGGAAATTCTGCAGTCAGATGCAGGCTTACCCCAGGTCCCAGCCCTGCACCTCCATAGACATCACAGGACAGCAACCAATTCTTAGGCTGCCTCAGGGGCAACTGCCCCCCCCCCCCCCGCCTGAGACTGGCAACTCTCCCTGCTGGGGAAAGACAATATCTCCAGGGCTCCAGACTATTTACCAGTTTCCCAGCCACCATCTGTGCACACCTCCCAAGAGGCCTGATCAATATTCAGGCTAGCCCTTTGAGTTCTCCCCCCCTAAGCTTTAGAAGCTTCTTTCAAGAGGCAGGGGAAAGCAATCAAACTCCGAACCTGTGAAACCCTGAACAGAGCAGGCCAAACAATCCCTGCTC
The DNA here is from genome assembly GCF_905171775.1 of Rana temporaria. NCBI lineage: Eukaryota > Metazoa > Chordata > Amphibia > Anura > Ranidae > Rana > Rana temporaria. The sequence goes on along the minus strand of NC_053489.1, from coordinate 665,159,780 downwards.
CTTTGATTACGGAAAGAACCAAAATAAATTTACCTTGCAGCCTGTGGGCAGGGTCACTACGCCCTTCACATGGGTGGGGACTGCATTCACGTGAGAATCAAACATTATGGCCGTTCCCCGGTTTGGAGATGAGCCGTACACTGTGTGCAGCAGTTAGTTCTTCTGTATATCACATTTAGGAGGGACAATCCTGAGCCTGGGCCCTCTCCACCTCCATCACCTCACTCCTAGTGACAGAATGGGATCCCCCCATGCACCTAACGTAGACCTCATGTGTGCACTTTTTAACTCCTGCTCTCCTGTATCATATGGTCAGGTGCAAGGGGTCTCCATATCGTGGGCTTGCTCCTGGTTGCTTTAGGAAACCAACTGATAGGGATGGATTCAGATTGCAGACTCAATACCAGAGGACCTGTCACCTACATTAGGTACCACACTTCAAGACTGGCTGTAATGTACCTTGCACTATTTCTGGTTATCCATAGCAAACGGCATGACTCCTCCTGCTACTCTTGCCAAGTACACCTTCCTCAGTTGCTTTGCTTTATACCCCAGATGTGCTTTACTGAGCCTTGTTCTTTCATATGCCAGGAACCTTCATGCACCCCTTTAAATGACTTTAGAGCAGGCTTAAAACAGTTGATGCAACTTCACTGAACATCTTGCGGCAAAGTCCAACCAGAACATTACAGTGCAATATTCCCTATCTAACTCAGTTAGGCTGCCCAGGCATACCTCAACAAGGTCCAATAATGGCATCTCCCAAGACTTGGTAGCTCCCCAGACGGTTTCCTCAGACGGACTGCTAGGCGCAGCATCATGGCATTTTCTTGAGTGGGACAAGGGTAAGCCAGCAAGTCTCGAACCCGGCCTTCCCCCTCTTCTATATAGCTGGGCGGATAGGCAGGGTCCAAAAAGCCCGGCATCAGAAGTACAGAACATTAACCCTTCTCAAGCCTGGGCCAGCCAATTTCCTAACAAACATATTGCAGGTAACCTGCCTACAAGCCTAACTAGGAGGGTGCTACATACATCCACCACACCTGATTGGCCCCCCGTTCTGAGCCTCTCTCCCCCAGTTTGGGCTATTTCATACTTGGTTTTATTGCTATAATACAGGGGCATTGTTTGCTTTTATTGCACTCTCTCTGTGGGCACAATGGTCTCCACACCAATCTATTATGTTGTAGATTTCTGTTAAAAGTATGAAAACAAACTGACTGAAGCCAAGATGACTCATATTTTTTTCTGCAGAAAATGAATTCCATTATCGGTCCTGGCACCGCTCTCCATCTGTACAATCACATGGCTCACACTCATCATGGCACTTAAGGATTCATTCAAACTAGGTGCAGTGGGATTGCTTTGGGCGGTTATTCCAGAGTAGGTGCGGGCAGTGTCCACGTGAAAAAAGTACTACATACACTCCTTTTGTATCCAAGCTGCGGTTTCCAAAGCTGGCAAAATCCATTCTTGTATTAACCACTTAAGGACTGAGCCTCTTTTTCAGATGTGTTGTTTACAAGTTAAAAAAATGTTTTGCTAGAATATTACTTAGAACCCCCAAACATTGTAATTCTTTTTTATTTATAATACCCTAGAGAATAAAATGGTGGTCATTGCAATACTTTTTGTCACACTGTATTTGCGCAGCAGCCTTACAAGCGCACTTTTTTTGGAAAAAATACACTTTTTTTAATAAAAAAATAAGACAACAGTAAAGTTAGCCTAATTTTTTTTTATATTATGAAAGATAATGATACGCCGAGTAAATTGATACCCAACATGTCACACTTCAAAATTGCGCCCGCTCGTGAAATGGAGACAAACTTTTACCCTTAAAATCTTGATCTTCCTCTTCCTAAACTTTCCACTAAGCATCGTGATGGCCTGGAGAAACCAATTTTGGAACTGGAAGTACTAGAGGTGATCAAATTTCTCAAGAGGGGCTCAGCACCAGGCCCCGATGGCTTCTCAGTATGCTACTACAAAACTTTTGCTTCCACCCTTGCCTCATATCTGGTCAGGTTTTACAACTCGTTACGTGCTGAGTCCACTATGGATGGGGCTCTAAACTTGGCATTTGTGACAGTCATCCCCAAACCGGGGGAAGACACTTGGAAAATTAGCAATTACCATCCAATCTCATTGATTAATAACGACTTAAAAATCCTAACAAAGGGCCAGATTCACGTATATTCGCGTAAATCTGCGGCGGCGTAACGTATCACATTTACGTTACACCGCCGCAAGTTTTACGGGCAAGTGCTTGATTCACAAAGCACTTGCCTGTAAAGTTGTGGCGGCGTAGCGTAAATCCACCCAGCGCAAGCCCGCCTAATTCAAATGATCCGGGTAGAGGGCGTGGATCATTTAAATCAGGCGCGTTCCCGCGCCGATCGTACTGCGCATGTGCGGTCCCTAAAATTTCCCGACGTGCACTGCGCTAAATGACGTCGCAAGGACGTCATTGGTTTCGACGTTAGCGTAAATGGCGTCCAGCGCCATTCACGGACGACTTACGCAAACGACGTTAAATTTCGCTGACCAGTTTCAGCGGACAGATCCGACCATGTGTACAGCCTAGCAGACAGGTTTCCAGCAGACAAAAGTTTTAAAGCATGCTTTGAAACTTGTCTGCTGGAAACCCGTCCGTCCGACATGTCCGCTGGTTAGTACACCTAACCAGCGGACCGAAATCTCCCGCATGCGTTAAATGGATTTGACGCATGCGTGGAAGCATTTTACTTCCTGGTTTGGTGACGTGGCGCATAATAGCTGGGAGAGTGGTGCGGGCTTCAGGAACAGACCAGGATTCAATGACCCCTGGCAAATCCACATTCGACCCCAGAGGGGGTCCCGACCCCCAGGTTGAGAACCACTGGTCTATTCCCTCACAGCTTAAGACAACTGGCATCTGGTTACCTTGTTTATGTGTACAACTGCTGGTACTCAGTGTAATCTTCAAAACACTGTACAATCACAGGCATCAATTAGGGGTCTTTACTCACAAGTTCCCAGGACTGCTGTGCACCCTTCAGCCTCCTCTGGACACAATCCAGTGAGTGAGATAGTTCTTCCCTAGACCACATCCCTCTAAAGAAATTCTGCAGTCAGATGCAGGCTTACCCCCGGTCCCAGCCCTGCACCTCCATAGACATCACAGGACAGCAACCAATTCTTATGCCGCATACACACCATCACTTTATGTGATGAAAAAAAACGTCACTTTCTGTGAAGTAAAAAATGACGTTTTTGAAACTTCAATTTTCAAAGACGAAGTTGCCTACACACCATCGTTTTTCTCACAATGTTCTTGCAAAGTGAGATTACGTTCCACCACGTTTTACCATTGAAGCTTGCTTCATAAGTAGCTTCTGGGCATGCGTGGATGAAAAAACGTCTTAGAAAACGACGTTTTTTGCTACACACGGTCAATTTCTGTGAAGTAAAAAGTGCACTTTTGAAAAACGACACATAAAATTGAAGCATGCTTCAATTTTTTTTGGTCGTTTTTTACAAGACATAAAACGACGTTTTCCCCCACACACAGTCAATTAAAGTGACGTTTTTAAAAACGTCATTTTTTTTCATCACATAAAGTGATGGTTTGTACGCGGCATTAGGCTGCCTCAGGGGCAACCGCCCCCCCCCTGAGATTGTCTTTCCCCAGCAGGGAGAGTTGCCAGTATCTCCAGGGCTCCAGACTATTTCCCAGTTTCCCAGCCACCATCTGTGCACACCTCCCCAGGGCCCTGATCAATATTCAGGCTAGCCCTTTGTGTTCTCCCTCCCTAAGCTTTAGAAGCTTCCTTCAAGAAGCAGGGAAAAGCAATCAAACTCCGAACCTGTGAAACCTTGAACAGAGCAGGCCAAACAATCCCTGCTCCTTTTATTACAGAAGGAACCAAAATAAATTTACCTTGCAGCCTGTGGGCAGGGTCACTACGCACTTCACATGGGGAGGGGGGGGGCACCTGTATACACGAAGTACACTCATCAATGCCATGGGCCAGGTGGGGACTGCATTCATGTAAGAATCAAACATTATGGTCGTTCCCCGGTTTAGAGATGAGCCGTACACTGTGTGCAGCAGTTAGTTCTTCTGTATATCACATTTAGGAGGGACAATCCTGAGCCTGGGCCCTCTCCACCTCCGTTACCTCACTCCTAGTGATAGAATGGGGTCCCCCCATGCACCTAGCGTAGACCTCATGTGCACACTTTTTAACTCCTGCTCTCCTGTATCATATGGTCAGGTGCAAGGGGTCTCCATATCGTCGGCTTGCTCCTGGTTGCTTTAGGAAACCAACTGCTAGGGATGGATTCAGATTGCAGACTCAATACCAGAGGACCTGTCACCTACATTAGGTACCACACTTCAAGACTGGCTGCAATGTACCGTGCACTATTTCTGGTTATCCATAGCAAACGGCATGACTCCTCCTGCTACTCTTGCCAAGTACACCTTCCTCAGTTGCTTTGCTTTATACCCCAGATGTGCTTTACTGAGCCTTGTTCTTTCATATGCCAGGAACCTTCATGCACCCCTTTAAATTACTTTAGAGCAGGCTTAAAACAGTTGATGCAACTTCACTGAACATCTTGCGGCAAAGTCCAACCAGAACATTACAGTGCAATATTCCCTATCTAACTCAGTTAGGCTGCCCAGGCATACCTCAACAAGGTCCAATAATGGCATCTCCCAAGACTTGGTAGCTCCCCAGACGGTTTCCTCAGACGGACTGCTAGGCGCAGCATCATGGCATTTTCTTGAGTGGGACAAGGGTAAGCCAGCAAGTCTCGAACCCGGCCTTCCCCCTCTTCTATATAGCTGGGCGGATAGGCAGGGTCCAAAAAGCCCGGCATCAGAAGTACAGAACATTAACCCTTCTCAAGCCTGGGCCAGCCAATTTCCTAACAAACATATTGCAGGTAACCTGCCTACAAGCCTAACTAGGAGGGTGCTACATACATCCACCACACCTGATTGGCCCCCCGTTCTGAGCCTCTCTCCCCCAGTTTGGGCTATTTCATACTTGGTTTTATTGCTATAATACAGGGGCATTGTTTGCTTTTATTGCACTCTCTCTGTGGGCACAATGGTCTCCACACCAATCTATTATGTTGTAGATTTCTGTTAAAAGTATGAAAACAAACTGACTGAAGCCAAGATGACTCATATTTTTTTCTGCAGAAAATGAATTCCATTATCGGTCCTGGCACCGCTCTCCATCTGTACAATCACATGGCTCACACTCATCATGGCACTTAAGGATTCATTCAAACTAGGTGCAGTGGGATTGCTTTGGGCGGTTATTCCAGAGTAGGTGCGGGCAGTGTCCACGTGAAAAAAGTACTACATACACTCCTTTTGTATCCAAGCTGCGGTTTCCAAAGCTGGCAAAATCCATTCTTGTATTAACCACTTAAGGACTGAGCCTCTTTTTCAGATGTGTTGTTTACAAGTTAAAAAAATGTTTTGCTAGAATATTACTTAGAACCCCCAAACATTGTAATTCTTTTTTATTTATAATACCCTAGAGAATAAAATGGTGGTCATTGCAATACTTTTTGTCACACTGTATTTGCGCAGCAGCCTTACAAGCGCACTTTTTTTGGAAAAAATACACTTTTTTTAATAAAAAAATAAGACAACAGTAAAGTTAGCCTAATTTTTTTTTATATTATGAAAGATAATGATACGCCGAGTAAATTGATACCCAACATGTCACACTTCAAAATTGCGCCCGCTCGTGAAATGGAGACAAACTTTTACCCTTAAAATCTTGATCTTCCTCTTCCTAAACTTTCCACTAAGCATCGTGATGGCCTGGAGAAACCGATTTTGGAACTGGAAGTACTAGAGGTGATCAAATTTCTCAAGAGGGGCTCAGCACCAGGCCCCGATGGCTTCTCAGTATGCTACTACAAAACTTTTGCTTCCACCCTTGCCTCATATCTGGTCAGGTTTTACAACTCGTTACGTGCTGAGTCCACTATGGATGGGGCTCTAAACTTGGCATTTGTGACAGTCATCCCCAAACCGGGGGAAGACACTTGGAAAATTAGCAATTACCATCCAATCTCATTGATTAATAACGACTTAAAAATCCTAACAAAGGGCCAGATTCACGTATATTCGCGTAAATCTGCGGCGGCGTAACGTATCACATTTACGTTACACCGCCGCAAGTTTTACGGGCAAGTGCTTGATTCACAAAGCACTTGCCTGTAAAGTTGTGGCGGCGTAGCGTAAATCCACCCAGCGCAAGCCCGCCTAATTCAAATGATCCGGGTAGAGGGCGTGGATCATTTAAATCAGGCGCGTTCCCGCGCCGATCGTACTGCGCATGTGCGGTCCCTAAAATTTCCCGACGTGCACTGCGCTAAATGACGTCGCAAGGACGTCATTGGTTTCGACGTTAGCGTAAATGGCGTCCAGCGCCATTCACGGACGACTTACGCAAACGACGTTAAATTTCGCTGACCAGTTTCAGCGGACAGATCCGACCATGTGTACAGCCTAGCAGACAGGTTTCCAGCAGACAAAAGTTTTAAAGCATGCTTTGAAACTTGTCTGCTGGAAACCCGTCCGTCCGACATGTCCGCTGGTTAGTACACCTAACCAGCGGACCGAAATCTCCCGCATGCGTTAAATGGATTTGACGCATGCGTGGAAGCATTTTACTTCCTGGTTTGGTGACGTGGCGCATAATAGCTGGGAGAGTGGTGCGGGCTTCAGGAACAGACCAGGATTCAATGACCCCTGGCAAATCCACATTCGACCCCAGAGGGGGTCCCGACCCCCAGGTTGAGAACCACTGGTCTATTCCCTCACAGCTTAAGACAACTGGCATCTGGTTACCTTGTTTATGTGTACAACTGCTGGTACTCAGTGTAATCTTCAAAACACTGTACAATCACAGGCATCAATTAGGGGTCTTTACTCACAAGTTCCCAGGACTGCTGTGCACCCTTCAGCCTCCTCTGGACACAATCCAGTGAGTGAGATAGTTCTTCCCTAGACCACATCCCTCTAAAGAAATTCTGCAGTCAGATGCAGGCTTACCCCCGGTCCCAGCCCTGCACCTCCATAGACATCACAGGACAGCAACCAATTCTTATGCCGCATACACACCATCACTTTATGTGATGAAAAAAAACGTCACTTTCTGTGAAGTAAAAAATGACGTTTTTGAAACTTCAATTTTCAAAGACGAAGTTGCCTACACACCATCGTTTTTCTCACAATGTTCTTGCAAAGTGAGATTACGTTCCACCACGTTTTACCATTGAAGCTTGCTTCATAAGTAGCTTCTGGGCATGCGTGGATGAAAAAACGTCTTAGAAAACGACGTTTTTTGCTACACACGGTCAATTTCTGTGAAGTAAAAAGTGCACTTTTGAAAAACGACACATAAAATTGAAGCATGCTTCAATTTTTTTTGGTCGTTTTTTACAAGACATAAAACGACGTTTTCCCCCACACACAGTCAATTAAAGTGACGTTTTTAAAAACGTCATTTTTTTTCATCACATAAAGTGATGGTTTGTACGCGGCATTAGGCTGCCTCAGGGGCAACCGCCCCCCCCTGAGATTGTCTTTCCCCAGCAGGGAGAGTTGCCAGTATCTCCAGGGCTCCAGACTATTTCCCAGTTTCCCAGCCACCATCTGTGCACACCTCCCCAGGGCCCTGATCAATATTCAGGCTAGCCCTTTGTGTTCTCCCTCCCTAAGCTTTAGAAGCTTCCTTCAAGAAGCAGGGAAAAGCAATCAAACTCCGAACCTGTGAAACCTTGAACAGAGCAGGCCAAACAATCCCTGCTCCTTTTATTACAGAAGGAACCAAAATAAATTTACCTTGCAGCCTGTGGGCAGGGTCACTACGCACTTCACATGGGGAGGGGGGGGGCACCTGTATACACGAAGTACACTCATCAATGCCATGGGCCAGGTGGGGACTGCATTCATGTAAGAATCAAACATTATGGTCGTTCCCCGGTTTAGAGATGAGCCGTACACTGTGTGCAGCAGTTAGTTCTTCTGTATATCACATTTAGGAGGGACAATCCTGAGCCTGGGCCCTCTCCACCTCCGTTACCTCACTCCTAGTGATAGAATGGGGTCCCCCCATGCACCTAGCGTAGACCTCATGTGCACACTTTTTAACTCCTGCTCTCCTGTATCATATGGTCAGGTGCAAGGGGTCTCCATATCGTCGGCTTGCTCCTGGTTGCTTTAGGAAACCAACTGCTAGGGATGGATTCAGATTGCAGACTCAATACCAGAGGACCTGTCACCTACATTAGGTACCACACTTCAAGACTGGCTGCAATGTACCGTGCACTATTTCTGGTTATCCATAGCAAACGGCATGACTCCTCCTGCTACTCTTGCCAAGTACACCTTCCTCAGTTGCTTTGCTTTATACCCCAGATGTGCTTTACTGAGCCTTGTTCTTTCATATGCCAGGAACCTTCATGCACCCCTTTAAATGACTTTAGAGCAGGCTTAAAACAGTTGATGCAACTTCACTGAACATCTTGCGGCAAAGTCCAACCAGAACATTACAGTGCAATATTCCCTATCTAACTCAGTTAGGCTGCCCAGGCATACCTCAACAAGGTCCAATAATGGCATCTCCCAAGACTTGGTAGCTCCCCAGACGGTTTCCTCAGACGGACTGCTAGGCGCAGCATCATGGCATTTTCTTGAGTGGGACAAGGGTAAGCCAGCAAGTCTCGAAACCGGCCTTCCCCCTCTTCTATATAGCTGGGCGGATAGGCAGGGTCCAAAAAGCCCGGCATCAGAAGTACAGAACATTAACCCTTCTCAAGCCTGGGCCAGCCAATTTCCTAACAAACATATTGCAGGTAACCTGCCTACAAGCCTAACTAGGAGGGTGCTACATACATCCACCACACCTGATTGGCCCCCCGTTCTGAGCCTCTCTCCCCCAGTTTGGGCTATTTCATACTTGGTTTTATTGCTATAATACAGGGGCATTGTTTGCTTTTATTGCACTCTCTGTGGGCACAATGGTCTCCACACCGATCTATTCTGTTGTAGATTTCTGTTGAAAGTATGAAAACAAACTGACTGAAGCCAAGATGACTCATATTTTTTTCTGCAGAAAATGAATTCCATTCTCGGTCCTGGCACCGCTCTCCATCTGTACAATCACATGGCTCACACTCATCATGGCACTTAAGGATTCATTCAAACTAGGTGCAGTGGGAGTGCTTTGGGCGGTTATTCCAGAGTAGGTGCGGGCAGTGTGCACGTGAAAAAAGTACTACATACACTCCTTTTGTATGCAAGCTGCGGTTTCCAAAGCTGGCAAAATCCTTTTTTGTATTAACCACTTAAGGACTGAGCCTCTTTTTCAGATGTGTTGTTTACAAGTTAAAACATTTATTTGCTAGAATATTACTTAGAACCCCCAAACATTGTAATTCTTTTTTATTTCTACTACCCTAGAGAATAAAATGGTGGTCATTGCAATACTTTTTGTCACACTGTATTTGCGCAGCAGCCTTACAAGCGCACTTTTTTTGGAAAAAATACACTTTTTTTAATAAAAAAATAAGACAACAGTAAAGTTAGCCTAATTTTTTTTTATATTATGAAAGATAATGGTACGCCGAGTAAATTGATACCCAACATGTCACACTTCAAAATTGCGCCCGCTCGTGAAATGGAGACAAACTTTTACCCTTAAAATCTTGATCTTCCTCTTCCTAAACTTTCCACTAAGCATCGTGATGGCCTGGAGAAACCGATTTTGGAACTGGAAGTACTAGAGGTGATCAAATTTCTCAAGAGAGGCTCAGCACCAGGCCCCGATGGCTTCTCAGTATGCTACTACAAAGCTTTCGCTTCCACCCTTGCCTCATATCTGGTCAGGTTTTACAACTCGTTACAAGCTGAGTCCACTATGGATGGGGCTCTGAACTTGGCATTTGTGACAGTCATCCCCAAACCGGGGGAAGACACTTGGAAAATTAGCAATTACCATCCAATCTCATTGATTATTAACGACTTAAAAATCCTAACAAAGGGCCAGATTCACGTATATTCGCGTAAATCTGCAGCGGCGTAACGTATCACATTTACGTTACACCGCCGCAAGTTTTACGGGCAAGTGCTTGATTCACAAAGCACTTGCCTGTAAAGTTGTGGCGGCGTAGCGCAAATCCGCCCGGCGCAAGCCCGCCTAATTCAAATGATCCGGGTAGAGGGCGTGGATCATTAAAATTAGGCGCGTTCCCGCGCCGATCGTACTGCGCATGCGCCGTCCCTAAAATTTCCCGACGTGCATTGCGCTAAATGACGTCGCAAGGACGTCATTGGTTTCGACGTTAACGTAAATGGCGTCCAGCGCCATTCACGGACGACTTACGCAAACGACGTCAAATTTCGCTGACCGGTTTCAGCGGACAGATCCGACCATGTGTACAGCCTAGCAGACAGGTTTCCAGCAGACAAAGGTTTTAAAGCATGCTTTAAAACTTGTCTGCTGGAAACCCGTCCGTCCGACATGTCCGCTGGTTAGTACACCTAACCAGCGGACCGAAATCTCCCGCATGCGTTGAATGGATTCGACGCATGCTTGGAAGCATTTTACTTCCTGGTTTGGTAACGTGGCGCAAAATAGCTGGGAGAGTGGTGCGGGCTTCAGGAACAGACCAGGATTCAATGACCCCTGGCAAATCCACATTCGACCCCAGAGGGGGTCCCGACCCCCAGGTTGAGAACCACTGGTCTATTCCCTCACAGCTTAAGACAACTGGCATCTGGTTACCTTGTTTATGTGTACAGCTGCTGATACTCAGTGTAATCTTCAAAACACTGTACAATCACAGGGATCAATTAGGGGTCTTTACTCACAAGTTCCCAGGACTGCTGTGCACCCTTCAGCCTCCTCTGGACACAATCCAGTGAGTGAGACAGTTCTTCCCTAGACCACATCCCTCTAAAGAAATTCTGCAGTCAGATGCAGGCTTACCCCCGGTCCCAGCCCTGCACCTCCATAGACATCACAGGACAGCAACCAATTCTTAGGCTGCCTCAGGGGCAACCGCCCCCCCCTGAGACTGGCAACTCTCCCTGCTGGGGAAAGACAATATCTCCAGGGCTCCAGACTATTTACCAGTTTCCCAGCCACCATCTGTGCACACCTCCCCAGGGCCCTGATCAATATTCAGGCTAGCCCTTTGAGTTCTCTCTCCCTAAGCTTTAGAAGCTTCTTTCAAGAGGCAGGGGAAAGCAATCAAACTCAGAACCTGTGAAACCCTGAACAGAGCAGGCCAAACAATCCCTGCTCCTTTCATTACAGAAGGAACCAAAATAAATTTACCTTGCAGCCTGTGGGCAGGGTCACTACGCCCTTCACATGGGGGGGGGGGGGCACCTGTTTACACAGAGTACACTCATCAATGCCATGGGCCAGGTGGGGACTGCATTCATGTAAGAATCAAACATTATGGTCGTTCCCCGGTTTAGAGATGAGCCGTACACTGTGTGCAGCAGTTAGTTCTTCTGTATATCACATTTAGGAGGGACAATCCTGAGCCTGGGCCCTCTCCACCTCCGTTACCTCACTCCTAGTGATAGAATGGGGTCCCCCCATGCACCTAGTGTAGACCTCAAGTGCGCACTTTTTAACTCCTGCTCTCCTGTATCATATGGTCAGGTGCAAGGGGTCTCCATATCGTGGGCTTGCTCCTGGTTGCTTTAGGAAACCAACTGCTAGGGATGGATTCAGATTGCAGACTCAATACCAGAGGACCTGTCACCTACATTAGGTACCACACTTCAAGACTGGCTGCAATGTACCGTGCACTATTTCTGGTTATCCATAGCAAACGGCATGACTCCTCCTGCTACTGAGCCTTGTTCTTTCATACGCCAGGAACCTTCATGCACCTCTTTAAATTACTTTAGAGCAGGCTTAAAACAGTTGATGCAACTTCACTGAACATCTTGCCGCAAAGTCCAACCAGAACATTACAGTGCAATATTCCCTATCTAACTCAGTTAGGCTGCCCAGGCATACCTCAACAAGGTCCAATAATGGCATCCCCCAAGACTTGGTAGCTCCCCAGACGGTTTCCTCAGACGGACTGCTAGGCGCAGCATCATGGCATCTTCTTGAGTGGGACGAGGGCAAGCCAGCAAGTCTCGAACCCGACCTTCCCCCTCTCCTATACAGGGAGTGCAGAATTATTAGGCAAATGAGTATTTTGACCACATCATCCTCTTTATGCATGTTGTCATACTCCAAGCTGTATAGGCTCGAAAGCCTACTACCAATTAAGCATATTAGGTGATGTGCATCTCTGTAATGAGAAGGGGTGTGGTCTAATGACATCAACACCCTATATCAGGTGTGCATAATTATTAGGCAACTTCCTTTCCTTTGGCAAAATGGGTCAAAAGAAGGACTTGACAGGCTCAGAAAAGTCAAAAATAGTGAGATATCTTGCAGAGGGATGCAGCACTCTTAAAATTGCAAAGCTTCTGAAGCGTGATCATCGAACAATCAAGCGTTTCATTCAAAATAGTCAACAGGGTCGCAAGAAGCGTGTGGAAAAACCAAGGCGCAATATAACTGCCCATGAACTGAGAAAAGTCAAGCGTGCAGCTGCCAAAATGCCACTTGCCACCAGTTTGGCCATATTTCAGAGCTGCAACATCACTGGAGTGCCCAAAAGCACAAGGTGTGCAATACTCAGAGACATGGCCAAGGTAAGAAAGGCTGAAAGACGACCACCACTGAACAAGACACACAAGCTGAAATGTCAAGACTGGGCCAAGAAATATCTCAAGACTGATTTTTCTAAGGTTTTATGGACTGATGAAATGAGAGTGAGTCTTGATGGGCCAGATGGATGGGCCCGTGGCTGGATTGGTAAAGGGCAGAGAGCTCCAGTCCGACTCAGACGCCAGCAAGGTGGAGGTGGAGTACTGGTTTGGGCTGGTATCATCAAAGATGAGCTTGTGGGGCCTTTTCGGGTTGAAGATGGAGTCAAACTCAACTCCCAGTCCTACTGCCAGTTTCTGGAAGACACCTTCTTCAAGCAGTGGTACAGGAAGAAGTCTGCATCCTTCAAGAAAAACATGATTTTCATGCAGGACAATGCTCCATCACACGCGTCCAAGTACTCCACAGCGTGGCTGGCAAGAAAGGGTATAAAAGAAGAAAAACGAATGACATGGCCTCCTTGTTCACCTGATCTGAACCCCATTGAGAACCTGTGGTCCATCATCAAATGTGAGATTTACAAGGAGGGAAAACAGTACACCTCTCTGAACAGTGTCTGGGAGGCTGTGGTTGCTGCTGCACGCAATGTTGATGGTGAACAGATCAAAACACTGACAGAATCCATGGATGGCAGGCTTTTGAGTGTCCTTGCAAAGAAAGGTGGCTATATTGGTCACTGATTTTTTTTTGTTTTGTTTTTGAATGTCAGAAATGTATATTTGTGAATGTTGAGATGTTATATTGGTTTCACTGGTAAAAATAAATAATTGAAATGGGTATATATTTGTTTTTTGTTAAGTTGCCTAATAATTATGCACAGTAATAGTCACCTGCACACACAGATATCCCCCTAAAATAGCTAACATTAAAAACAAACTAAAAACTACTTCCAAAAATATTCAGCTTTGATATTAATGAGTTTTTTGGGTTCATTGAGAACATGGTTGTTGTTCAATAATAAAATTAATCCTCAAAAATACAACTTGCCTAATAATTCTGCACTCCCTGTATAGCAGGGCGGATAGGCAGGGTCCAAAAAGCCCAGGATCAGAAGTACAGAAGATTAACCCTTCTCAAGCCTGGGCCAGCCAATTTCCTAACAAACATATTGCAGGCAACCTGCCTACAAGCCTAACTAGGAGGGTGCTACATACATCAAGCACACCTGATTGGCCCCCCGTTCTGAGCCTCTCTCCCCCAGTTTGGGCTATTTCATACTTGGTTTTATTGCTATAATACAGGGGCATTGTTTGCTTTTATTGCACTCTCTGTGGGCACAATGGTCTCCACACCGATCTATTCTGTTGTAGATTTCTGTTAAAAGTATGAAAACAAACTGACTGAAGCCAAGATGACTCATATTTTTTTCTGCAGAAAATGAATTCCATTCTCGGTCATTCAAACTAGGTGCAGTGGGATTACTTTGGGCAGTTATTCCAGAGTAGGTGCGGGCAGTGTGCACGTGAAAAAAGTACTACATACACTCCTTTTGTATCCAAAGCCAGCAAAATCCTTTCTGGTATTAACCACTTAAGGACTGAGCCTCTTTTTCAGATTTGCTAGAATATTACTTAGAACCCCCAAACATTGTAATTCTTTTTTATTTCCAATACCCTAGAGAACAAAATGGTGGTTATTGCAATACTTGCAATACTTGTTGTCACACTGTATTCACACTGTACAAGCGCACTTTTTTTGGAAAAAATACACTTTTTTTTAATTAAAAAATAAGACAACAGTAAAGTTAGCCTAATTTTTTTTTATATTATGAAAGATAATGGTACGCCGAGTAAATTGATACCCAACATGTCACACTTCAAAATTGCGCCCGCTCGTGAAATGGAGACAAACTGTTACCCTTAAAATCTTGATCTTCCTCTTCCTAAACTTTCCACTAAGCATCGTGATGGCCTGGAGAAACCGATTTTGGAACTGGAAGTACTAGAGGTGATCAAATTTCTCAAGAGAGGCTCAGCACCAGGCCCCCGATGGCTTCTCAGTATGCTATTCGCTTTCACCCTTGCCTCATATCTGGTCAGGTTTTACAACTTGTTACGTGCTGAGTCCACTATGGATGGGGCTCTGAACTTGGCATTTGTGACAGTCATCCCCAAACCGGGGGAAGACACTAGCAAAATTAGCAATTACCATCCAATCTCATTGATTAATAACGACTTAAAAATCCTAAAAAAAATCTTATCAGACAGACGATCAGTATTCATAGCTAAATATGTCCATAAGGACCAAGCAGGGTTCATACCAAGGAGACAAGGCCGGACCAGATACGGAGAACAGTAGACATCATCTCTATACTAAGGTCCAGCTGGGACGGGGACCACCACAAAAGTGCCTTTTACTGTCAGTGAGCCCAGGTTCACACTGGGTGCGATTTCATTCGATTTGAGATGCGATTTCACATGTGAAATCGCATCTCAAATGCCTCCAATTGTCGGCAATGGCGCCGTCCTAATCGGTGCGACGCCGCATCTGCGGCGCTGCACCGATTTCAAAAAGTAGTTCTTGTACTACTTTTTGCGATTTCGGGCCGCGATTTACATAGACATCTGTGCAGAAACCTGCACAGATGTCTCTTAAATCGCGGCCGAAATCGGGACTGCCGGCGGGAGTGAAATCGTGCGAGTTCAGCTGAACTCGCACGGCTTCACTCCCGCAGCCCAGTGTGAACCAGGGCTCAACCTACAGAAAGCCTTTGATACAGTAGCTTGGCCATACATCTTCGAAGTCTTGGAAAGATGGGGCTTTGGCCCACACTTCTTGAGAACACTGAGAGTTCTGTATTCCAACCCCTGTGCCCAGGTGCGTTTACAAGGTCACTATTCCGATCCGTTTAATATAACAAAGGGTACTCGCCAAGGCTGCCCCCTCTCACCCCTAATTTTCACCATAACTATCGAGTCCTTGGCGATAGCAATCAGAACTCACCCCAATATTCGGGGAGTGTTCTGTAGGATGACTGAACATAAATGCGCCCTTTTTGCAGATGACCTTCTCCTCTTTGTCTCCTCACCCTTTATCTCGTCCCCAACATCTTAAAATTACTAAAGGACTTTGGCACTGCCTCCAGACTACAGGTTAACATGTATAAGTCAAGTGCCCTGAATATCTCAGTAGACCCTTCACCGATTGCCTAAAGACACATTTCTAATTTTCCTGGTCCTCCAGCTCAATCCCCTACCTCCATATACACTTGACCATAACTTATCTCGACTGTATAAGACAAATTATCCCCCTCTCTACAAGAAGCTAGGTGCCGACCTTGTACTGTGGTCTAAACATGATTTGTCATGGATAGGCAGGATAAACATGCCTCTTATACTTGCTTAGATCCCTCCCCATCCCGATCAAAATGACCCATTTGAACAGCTTCCAATCCAAAATTATTCAATTTATCTGGGGTAAAAAAGGCCATAGATGTCCTAAATCTATACCTTTCCGAACCAGTGGTGGTACTACCAAGCAGCCCAATTAGCACAAATTTTCTATGATATATTCGAGGCTCAAAACCCAACTGGATCGCTATGAAAGGACAGGCGGTCCCCCAATTTACATTAGATTTTCTTGCCTGGGCCCACGTGAAAAATAGACCCGCCAAAACTAGCACCCACCTTATCCCATTCATATGCCGAGTAACCAAATCAATAAACACTCCTCGCTTGTATCTGAGCTTAAACCTTTGACACACCCATTTCACAACCCAAAATTCCCCCCTGGGATGAACAATAAATCTTTACACCGGTGGTTAGATAAAGGACTGTATCGCATTGGACATTTCTTTAATTCTATGGGGCCTCTGACAGTGAGCCATTGCCTTAAGGTTCTGAAAATGCCCCCTGTAGAAAGATTTTGTCTCTCCCAAATCGCACACTTTTTACATTCAATTTGTGCCAACAAACCAGACCCCCCCCAGATTAACCACATACTGTATGAATGTTGGTGCTCGGAGCTTCTGGATCAAAGGGGAGGTATTTCCATAATTTACTCATCTTTGGCCGAAAGCCCAGATAAGCCGGCCTACGCTCAGTGTTGGGAACAGGATCTAGACGTGGAGTGGGATGTTGATACCTGGCACCAGCTCTATCAGCGCTCTTTCAAGGGAGTCGTAAACGTCTCATTAATTAAGGCCAACTTTAAAATCCTAACACGCTGGTATCTGGTACCAACACTTCTCGCTAAAATGCACCCTGATCCCTCACCTCTCTGTTTCCGAGGATGTGACCAGGTGGGCAGTCTGATCCACACATGGTGGTCCTCCCCTCGAATTCGCAGTTCCTGGAAAAAATTCTTCCAGATAATGTCTAAGGTCCCAGGATGCGTTATTCCCCAGACTCCACTTATAGCCCTGTTAAACTGCCAAATGGAAAAGATTTCCAAACATTTCCAAGCACTCTTGTTCTTTATGCTGCTCGGAGCTAAGATCACAATTGCCCATGCTTGGGAAAAAGCCTACCAACTCGGTGGGTGCCGCCAAACGCAAAATCTCTTCGATCATGACGCAAGAAAAACTGGTGGGGGTATTACAAGATAAGTCTGAGAAATGTGAATTTATTTGTGAGCCCTGGGCAACTTACGTTCATACTTCTTGGAGGCCTCAGTCGTAATCTGAGTGAAACAGCACTTTTCCTAGGTGTCTTCCTTTTTTCCTACTGATGTCTTTCCCTTTCCTTTACTGCTCACCCCCTCTTTTCTTCTCTTTTCTTCTTGATCTCTATGGCTAGGCACCTGCGCCTCGCTGAATCACAGAGGCTTCAGGTTTTCAACTCTAGAGTAGGAGTGATTGGACTCTGCCTCAGTTATACCATAACCCTATTAAGGATTGGGGAGAAGCCTTTGCTGGGTTTATTAGGATAGTAGTTATGTTATTGATGGTCCCGTGTTTTCCAGGGCATCTTTGAATGTCAGGGTCCCTCTGCCTACCAGGGAGATGGGCCCCAATAGGCTGTTGGTGTAGCAACCATTTAATTGGTGCACAGCTCCTTGGGACCCTTCCTCCCTTTGACACAGAGACCCTCATTAAAGCTTAGGATCATAGCTATGACAGATCTTGATGTTCACCCACCTATTTGATAGACAGTTGGGTTATAGTCAACCCTGTGTTTTACTCCTTATTTGTTCTGTTCTGTATTTCCCTACCATTTGTTCATTGACATTTTGCTTGGACATTATTTAATTTCTTCGAAAATTTTCAATAAAAAACAATTGAAAGTTATACAGCGTGTGTCTATATGTAATGTAAATACAGTGTCTATATGTACCCGTAGTTTATATATAGTGTCTATATGTAGTTTATATACAGTGTCTATATGTAATGTATATACTATGTTAGGGCCAAAACAACTAATCGATTAATCGACAACTAATCGATTATGAAATTACATGATTACAATTTTCATAATCAATTAATCGGCCAGTAACATAATGGGGTTAAAAAAAATTTAATTAGCACTTTATAGTACAAAAAAGCAAATCGCTACTGTAAATATTACTTTCACTGTCCCGCAGTAAAAAAAATTAACCCCTTACAGTAGCGATTATTTGCTCTGTTTGTACTTATTTTTTTAACCCCATTATGTTACTAAACATCTCAGGCCGGGTCACACCTCTGTTTTCTGCAGAAACGCACTACAGTTCATTTACATGTTTTCCTATGGGACACATTCACATCCATGATTTTTTTTCAGCTGCTGCGTATTTGGAAAGGACAAGGACTTTTTAACGCAAAACAGTGCTATTTTTTTTTTTTTGTTGAATAGACAAAGGAGAAGCTGCAAGTTTAGGCTATTATCCGATTAATCGAAACAATAATCGGCCAACTAATCGATTATGAAAATAATGCAGCCCTATACTATGTCTGTCTCTATGTAGTTTATATACAGTGTCTATATGTAGTTTATATACAGTGTCTATATGTAGTTTATATACAGTGTCTATATGTAATGTACATACAGGGGCAGATCCACAAAGGAAGTACGCCGGCGTATCTACTGACACGCCGGCGTACTTTCAAATTTCCCGCGTCGTATCTTTGGTTTGAATCCTCAAACCAAGATACGACGGCATCTGGGTTAGATCCGACAGGCGTATGGCTTCGTACGCCTTCGGATCTTAGATGCAATACTTCGGCGTCCGCTGGGTGGAGTTCTCGTTGTTTTCCGTGTCGAGTATGCAAATTAGCTATTTCCGACGATCCACGAACGTACGCGCGGCCGTCGCATTCTCTTACGTCGTCTCTAGTCGGCTTTTTCCGGCGTAAAGTTAAAGCTGCTGTTTTGCGGCGTATAGTTAGACTTGCCATGTTAAGTATGGGAGTCGTTCCCGCATTTATTTATTTATTTTTATTTATTTTTTTTGCGTAAGTCGTCCGTGAATCGGGATGGACGTAATTCACGTCTATGTTAAAAAAAATTACGTCCTTGCGACGTCATTTAGCGCAATGCACGGCGGGAAATTTAGGGACGGCGCATGCGCAGTTCATTCGGCGCGGGGACGCTCTTCATTTAAATGAAACGCCCCCTAATCGCCGATTTGAATTACGCGCCGTTACGCCGCCAGAGATAGACTTACGGCGCAAATTCTTTCAGGATTCGAACCGAGGACAAGTAAGTCACGGCGGCGTAGCGTATCTCAGATACGCTGCGTCGGGGCAGATCTTTGTGTATCTGCCCCACAGTGTCTATATGTAGTTTGTATACAGTGTCTATATGTAGTTTGTATACAGTGTCTATATGTAATGTATATACTACGTCTGTCTATATGTCATGTATATACAGTGTGTGTATATATGTAGTTTATATACAGTGTCTATATATAATGTATATACAGCGTCTGTCTATATGTAATGTATATATATAGCTTCTGTCTATAAGTCATGTATATACAGCGTCTGTCTACATGCAGTGTATAGGACACATGTAGGATGTATACGGTACCTGTGTACAGTACGATGTTTCCTCTTCTGCTCTTCGTGTCGCTCTTCCTGGAGTGCTGGGAGTGTGATCTCTGTGTAATCACTGCGAGGAGTGTCCTGCAGGGGGAGAGGAGGGAACATAGAGGGGGGCGTAGTACAGGATCCATGACTCAGATTACTGTGTGGTCTATAGGGGGAGAGGAGGGAACATAGAGGGGGGCGTAGTACAGGATCCATGACTCAGATTACTGTGTGGTCTATAGAGGGAGAGGAGGGAACATAGAGGGGGGGCGTAGTACATGACTGATTACTGTACGGTCTGGTTTACCAGCAGTGTACGGCATGAAGCCAGCAATCCATCCTCACATGACAGGTTATAACTGACAAAAAAACAAACAAGTACAGTAACCGGATAGAATTGTATGACTCACAGATTAGAAGTGTCAGGATTATAAAGTGCAGCCCCAAGCAATACATAAATCCTGGTAAAGTGATCAGAGGATGCAGCGAACATTGACTTAACCCAAATCTCTGAAATTAAAAAAAAATTCTGACATACTTAACCACTTCAGCCCCAAAAGAATTTACCCCCCTTCCTGACCAGAGCACTTTTTGTGATACAGCACTGCGTCGCTTTAATTGACAATTGCGCGGTCGTGCGACGTGGCACCCAAACAAAATCGACGTCCTTTTTTTCCCACAAATAGAGCTTTGTTTTGGTGATATTTGCGGTTTTAAATTTTTGCGCTATAAAAAAAAAGTAAAAGCAACAATTTTGAAAAAAAATTATATTTTTTTTTACTTTTTGCTATAATAAATATCCCCAAAAAATATATAGCGCTCACCGCCAAAGGAGCCGCTGATAATGAATGGGATGGCAGATTTACCTCATGGCTCAGGTAAAAACAGTGAACAGGTGATGAAAGTGTTAGGCCCCATACACACGAGAGAATTTATCCGCGAATACGGTCCAGCGGACCGTTTCCACGGATAAATCCTCTCGAGGATTTCCGCGGATTTCTATGCGATGGAGTGTACTCACCATCGCATTGAAATCCGCTCCGAAATCCTCTGGCGATGACGTGTCGCGCCGTCGCCGCGATTATGATGCGGCGACGTGCGCGACGCTGTCATATAAGGAATTCCACGCATGCGTCGAATCATTACGACGCATGCTGGGGATCCCTTCGGACGGATGGATCCGGTGAGTCTATACAGACCAGCGGATCCATCCGTTGGGATGGATTCCAGCAGATGGATTTGATAGCATGTCAGCAAATATTCGATCTGCTGGAATCCATCCCAGGGGAGAAATATCCGCGGAAACAGATCCGCTGGAGTGTACACACCATAGGATCTATCCGCTGAAACCCATTTGCTGGGATTTTTCAGCGGATGGATTCCATGGTGTGTACGGGGCCGTAGAGATGGAAAGGAGAACAGCAGATTCAGGCGTAGTATCTGGAACAGTCCTGTTTCCAATGCGTAACCCTCTTAGGCTGGGTTCACACTACGGTTTTCCCGTCCGTCAGCCGCATACGATTTATATGGAAAACCGTATGCGGCTGAAACGGACGGGAACGTATGGAACCGCACACATGTGCGTTTCCCATTAACATTAATGTTAAAGGAGAACGTATGCGTTTGCCATACTGTTTTAAAAACGACCGCAAAACCGTGGTTGAACACGGTTTTGCGGACGTTTAAAAAACGTTTTGCCAGCAAATCGTACGCACCCGGATGCATCTGAGTGCATACGATTTGCAATGCATTCTCTATCTATACGTTTTCCCGTCCGGGCCCGTACGTTTTCAATACTGAAATCGTATGCGGCTGACGGACGGGAAAACCGTAGTGTGAACCCAGCCTTACACCACTCCTGCTTGAGTGGGCTTAGCCTGCCCGGATAGGCCTCTCTCACTGACCTAGCAGCCGGAACACCGCTCAAATCTCTTCAGAACAAAGTCTCTCCCACAGACCCTCTCTGATTGCAGATACGGAGATAACCCTCCTAGGTAAAGTTACGCCTGGATACTCTTTTTTTAACGTCGCCCTGACTTCTGGGGTCCCTCGGCGGCTGTCTCGGCTCCTCCTCGCAAGAGCTTTCCACCTTCATGCGAGCGAGCTCACATGGTGGAAAGCTTTTGCGGGCGCGCTCCTGTGATACAGCTGCGGGCATAGCCGCCGACTGTATCACTCGGCCCCGCCCCCCTGGCGCGCCGCGTCATTGAATGTGATTGACAGCAGCGCCAGCCAATGGCTGCGCTGCTATCAATCCATCCAGCCTAGCCAATCAACGGCCAGACTGGGAACCGAAGAGGATCACGGGGATGCGCAGGACTTTCGAGGGGTGAGGTAAGTAAAACGGGGGTTCGGGGCGGTACCGTCGGATGTTTTTTCACCTTAATGCATAGGATGCATTAAGGTGAAAAAACATTTACCATTACAACCCCTTTAAGGAATGCTGATTTCATTTTCCAGCAGGACTTGGCATCTGCCCACACTGCCAAAAGTCCCAATACCTGGTTTAACCACTTGAGACCCGCGCTATTGACAAAAGACGTCAACAGCGCAGCTCTCAGGTGCCAACTGGACGTCTTTGGACGTCATTTGAAAGCATTACCCGCGGGCGCCACTGGGGGGCGCGCAGCGGGTAAACACTGTCCCGGCGCATAGCTGGGGACCCGATGCGTGTACCTGGCGGCCGCGATGTCCGCCGGGTACACGCGATCGTCGGTGACACAGCAGGACGTTGAGCTCTGTGTGTAAACACAAAGCTCCACGTGCTGTCAGAGGAGAGAGGAGACCGATCTGTGTCCCTTGTACATAGAGACACAGCATCGGTCACCTCCCCCAGTCACCCCCCTCCCCCCACACAGTTAGAACACACCCAGGCTACACATTTAACCCCTTCCTCACCCCCTAGTGTTAACCCCTTCACTGCCAGTCACATTTATACAGTAATTAGTGCATTTTTATAGCACTGATCGCTGTATAAATGTGAATGGCGCCAAATTTGTGTCAAAAGTGTCCGATACGTCCGTCGCAATATCGCAGTCCCAATAAAAATCACAGATCGCCGCCATTACTAGTAAACAAATAAATAATAAAAAAAATCATAATGCTGTCCCCTATTTTGTAGGCGCTATAACTTTTGCGCAAACCAGTCGCTTATTGCGATTTTTTTTTTTTTTTTTTACAAAAATACGTCGAAAAATGCGAAAAATAGTTTTTTTTTAAAAAAAATTGGGATATTTATTATAGCAACAAGTAAAAAATATATATATTTTTTTTAAATTGTCGCTCTTTTTTTGTTTATAGCGCAAAAAATCAAAACCGCAGAGGTGATCAAATACCACCAAAAGAAAGCTCTATTTGTGGGGGAAAAAAGGACATCAATTTTGTTTGGGAGCCACGTCGCACGACCGCGCAAATGTCAGTTAAAGCGGCACAGTGCCGTAAGCTGAAATTTCATCTGGGAACGAAGGGGGTTTATGTGCCCAGTAAGCAAGTGGTTAATGATCATGGTATCACTGTGCTTGATTGGCCAGCAAACTCGCCTGACCTAAATCCCATAGAGGATCTGTGGGGGAATTGTCAAGAGAATGATGAGAAACACCAAACCCAACAGTGAAGACGAGCTGAAGGCCACAATCAAAGCAACCTGGGCTTCCATAACACCTCAGGAGTGCCACAGGCTGATCCCCTCCATGCCACGCCGCATTGATGCCGTAATTAAACGCAAAAGGAGCCCCAGCCAAGTTATACTGTACATGGACATACTTTTCAGTAAGCCAGCATTTCTGTATTAAAAATCCTTTTTTTTATTGGTCTTATGCAATATTCAAATTTTCGGAGATACTGAATTTGGGGTTTTCACTATCTGTAAGCCATAATCATCAAAATTAAAAGAAAAAAAAATGCTTGAAATGTATCACTCTGTGTGTAATGAGTGGCCTGGATTCAAGAAGCAATTGCGCCTGTGTAACCATAAGTTACACAGCGCAATTGCTTACTTGCCCCGGCGTAACGAATGCTCCTGATTCAGGAACCTCGTTACGCCGACTGCAGCCTAAGATATGCGCGGCATAAGGCTCTTATGCCCGCATATCTTAGGCTGCATTCTTGCGATGGCCGCTAGGTGGCGTTCCCGTTGTGCTCAGCGTATAGTATGCAAATTGCATACTAACACCGATTCACAACGTTGCGCGAGCCCTGCGTACGCAATTTACGTCGTTTCCGTACGGCGGTTTTCGCGTAAGGCAGACAAGTTCGTAGCTGCAATGCAATGGAGGCGGAGGACAGCATGACAGGGTGTAGGGAACTTAGGTGTAGAAAGGGTTAAAGTTAGAGGGGGTGGTTAATAGGATCCTAGAAATTAACTATTGGAGGAGGTGAGGAGAGGGGGAGGAGAGTTCAGTGAGCTAGGTGATGCTGGAGGAGGGGCAGCATCAGTCCGGGGGGAAGAAGCAAGGAGAGAAGTCCTGCAGCCTGTCTGTGTATCGGGTCAGCGCTCTGGGTCATCTGTGGAAAAGGCAAGGAAGGGAAGAAAAATGTCAGAGGTAGCCGGGTTGTTAGCGCAGCTTCAAGCTGTTGCGGAGGTCCACGGCGCGGACTGGCTGCAAAGCCAGATCACCGCCACTCTGCGGGGGGTGCAGCAGGCCCCGGTCGGGTCTAGGCCTGCTTCAACGCGCGCGAGGCGGTCGATACCGCCGGAGCGCTTTAGCCCAGATAATACCCCCAGGTCACAGCGTCGGGTGCGGAGTCCCAGTAGGCCCCCGTCGGGCCCCCCCGCCAAGCAATCTCAGTCTGCCACTGCACGGGCGGGGGGCGGGGGGGCGGGAAGCGCGCAGCGCGGGGGAGCCTCTCGGGTGCCCAGACCTACCTCCCCTGTGTTGGTGCAGGCCCAGATTCACATGGCTGTCCCCGGTGGCGATGTTCCGGTCGGGGGGGCGGCCCGGCGTGGGAAGGACCCTCAGACAGGCGCCGGCCTAGCTCGGTCCACAGGCGGCGGCCTCGCACGCGGTGGGGAATGCGTTCAGGGATGCAGATGGAGCGACACCAGGCCAGTCACGTCAGTCGGGAGGTCCCGCCTCCAGGCACCGTTCGGAGTCTGGGAGGGTTGACCGGAGGGGCAGTGGTGCTCAGGCTGCAGCCGCAGTGCTGAGGGATGATCTGATTGAAGAGTTCAGCAGCGATGGAGACGAGAGCCCTCGGGGGGTGGTGGCTCCCATACCTGTCACAACGCCAGCTGTGTCCAGAGGTCGGGGAAGGAGTGAGGAGGTTCGTCAACGACCACACGGGCAGGCGGCGACCGGTTCCAGCAGCAGTGAAGAGGGGGAGCTGCCGGAGGACCCCGCGGAGGATGGACGTTATGGGAACCTGTCGGCTGGAGGACCTTCACGGCCGCGCCGAACCGGTAAGACTACATCTAATGTGGTTGCGGGGGGTAGGGGTGGGGTTAGTGCGCAGGACATTAGTGGGGGGGTGGCGGTGCTTAGTCCCTCAGGGGAGGGGGGTGTGTGGGATGCCTTACGGGAATTGTTACGTAGGCTAGATGGGGGTGCTCCTCAGGTTGCGAGCCCGCTGGGTCCTTGGGTCCCCCCAGTGCCAGTACCCCCCCTCCCGGTTCCTGCCCCCGCCGTTCAGGCGCTGACAGCGGTAGTTGTCCCTCCCCCGGTGCCGGCGAATCCAGGGACAGGCGTGGCAGGGACACAGACGGACAAGGACGGCGTGGGAACGGCGGCGGAACACAAGGACAAAGACAAGGACGGGGACAAGGTGCGGCTGGATGACGCGGCTAGGGGGGAAATTTACATTTGCTTTGAAGGGCCGTTGGGTGCCCATCTTAAGCCAGAGGTGAGGGAGAAAATTCAGAAGGACGAGTTTGTGGAAATATTTTCCCTGCTCCCGTTGGAAAAATTTCACCTCGACCGGGTGAAGCCGGACGAGAGCAAAAAGGATGAGGAAGAAAAACGTCGGTATAGGCTCATTCCGCGGACGTTTACGAATTGGCTACAGGCGTTTGCGATTATGGCTAGCGTGATCGGGGAAAAGGCCCCCGAGAAATGCACGGCCCTATTCTGTTACCTTGATGCCATTCACGAAGCGCATAGGGTGTACGGGGGTCTGGCGTGGTTGAGGTATGACGAACAGTTTCGTCAGCGCAGGGCGGTGCGTCCCTCCATCCGCTGGGACCATAAGGACATTAGCCTGTGGATGAGGTTGATGACCTCGACCAGGGCGGCGGGCCAGTCCTTTCCTGGGGGGGCCGGCGGCGCTTCCTCCGCGGGATCGCCGGCCCTCAAAAAGAAAGGGGTGTGCTGGCAGTTCAACGACGGAACCTGTCGTTTTGGAGGATCATGCCGCTTCAAGCACGAGTGCTCAGGGTGTGGTGGGTCGCACGCGTTCAATAGGTGTTTCAAACAGGGGAAGCGGGCCGGAGATGGCGCTGGAAAAGGGAATGACGCCGGTGAGACTGGAAAGGATGCTGCCTTTTCTAAGTAAGTATCCGGACAGGGCGGCGGCGCGTTTGCTAGAGCAGGGGTTCGGGGAGGGTTTCGTGATTCCGAGTTCGTTGGCGGAGGTCCCTCCGGTGGCGGACAATTTGCGGTCAGCTCTGCGACATCCGGGGGTGGTGTCGGCTAAGCTGGCCAAGGAGGTGGCGCTCGGCCGGATGGCCGGCCCGTTTCGGGAACCACCTGTGGGGGGTTTGGTGGTGTCCCCGTTGGGCGTAGTTCCGAAGAAGGAAGTGGGTCAATTTCGGATGATACATCATCTGTCGCACCCAAAAGGGGGGTCGGTCAACGATGGTATTGATCCGCAGAGTTGTGCGGTTACCTATACATCATTTGATGCGGCGGTGTCTTGGGTTAGAAAGTACGGGAAAGGGGCTTTGATGGCAAAGACGGATGTGGAATCCGCCTTCAGGCTGTTACCGGTGCACCCCACTAGTTTGCGTTTGCTGGGGTGCCACTGGCAGGGGGAGTATTTTGTTGATCGTTGCCTGCCGATGGGTTGTTCCATATCGTGCGCTTTGTTTGAGACGTTTAGCTCGTTCTTTGAATGGGCGGTCAGGGAAGTGGCGGGGGTGAATTCCGTCATCCACTATTTGGATAACTTCCTGTGCATAGGACCCCCGGACTCCCGCTGTTGCGGGGTTCTGTTGGGTACGGTACAGTATTTGGCGGAACGTTTTGGGATCCCCTTGGCCCCCGACAAAACGGAGGGCCCTGCGTCTGAGCTGGTGTTCTTGGGGATCACCATTGACTCGGTGGCGATGGAATGTAGGCTACCGGAGGATAAGGTGTTGGCTTTGAGGAGGGAGGTCAGTGAGGCCCGGGTGAAGCGGAAGATTCGATTGAAGGAGCTCCAATCCTTGTTGGGGAAGTTAAATTTCGCGTGTCGGATTATTCCCATGGGACGCATTTTCAGCCGAAGGCTTTCAGGGGCCACGGCAGGGGTCCGGGTGCCAAACCATTTTGTGCGCCTGACCAATGAACTGAGAGACGATCTGAGGGTTTGGGGAACGTTCCTGGACTCTTTCAATGGTCGTTCGATGTGGCAGACGGGGCCGGTCAGCAACGCCGACCTGGCTCTATTTACCGATGCGGCGGGGTCAGTGGGCTATGGGGCCTATTTCAACGGACGGTGGAGCGCGGAGCCCTGGCCGGAGTCTTGGAGGGCAGCAGGGTTCCTCCGGAACCTGGTGCTGCTGGAGTTGTTCCCCATCGTGGTGGCGATGGAATTGTGGGGGGAGTTCTTCAGGAATAAAAAGGTGCGCTTCAATTGCGACAACATGGGGGTGGTGTGGGCGATCAACAGCATATCGGCATCCTCGCCCCCGGTGATTGGGTTACTGCGGTACTTGGTACTTAAGTGTCTCAAAGTGAATGCCTTGATATATGCGGTGCACATTCCTGGGGTGGATAACAGATTGGCGGATGCTTTATCTCGTTTCCAGTGGGCGGAATTCCGGATCCTGGCGCCAGGGGCAGAGGGACAGGGGGAACCCTGTCCTCAGAAGTTGTGGGACATTGCACTGGAGTCGCCGCAGGATTGATTCGGCAGTCGATCAGCGAGGGAACGTGGCGAGCTTACTCTAAGGTGTGGCAGGAATGGTCCGCACTGAGGGAGGAGGTAGGAGGGTCGGAAGATCCAGAAGACCTGCAGTCGTTGGTCTTATACTTTGTGTGCTGCAATTACGAGAGGGGAACCTCGGGTGGCGCCATTAGCAAAAAGATGGCGGCATTGGCTTTTTTATTTCAGATGGCGGGCCTCAGGGATTTTACAAAATCCTTTGTGGTGCGCAGGGTGTTAAAGGGATACAGGAAGGGCAGTACTACACGGGATTCCAGGCGTCCGGTGTCGTTCGCGGTCCTGGGTACGGTATTGGGGAATTTGGAAAAGGTTTGCGCATCGCTTTATGAGCAGATACTTTTTCGGGCTGTTTTCGTTCTGGCCTTTTTTGGGGCGTTCAGGGTGGGGGAATTAGTTTCCCCCTCCAAGGTGGTGGGGGGAGGACTACGAATGCAGGACGTTAGGTGCCTGGAGGAATCGGTGGTGATTTGGCTTAGCCGTTCAAAGACGGATCAACTAGGTAGGGGCGTAAAAATAGAGTTGTTCCGGGGGAATTGTCCACTAACATGCCCGGTTGAGGTGGTAAGGCGGTTTTTGGGCGTTCGCCCAAAAGGGGGGGAGGCTCTGTTCATCCATCAAAAAGGGGAATGTTTGTCTCGGTTCCAGTTTACGGCGGTGTTCCGGAAATGTCTGAAGGAGGGGGGTCTAGTCCCGGGAGAATATTCGGCGCATTCGTTTCGAATAGGGGCAGCAACGGAAGCGGCAAGGGGAGGCCTGCCTGCAGATTCTGTAAAGCGGATTGGCAGATGGGAGTCTAATAGATATAAACTGTATGTACGGCCTCATTTGTTGTAAACAATGAGGTATCGGTGGTTGACAATGCTGATGTTAATGTTTTCGGGGGGTTGTTTTTGGTCCTGCTGGGTATTGTTTTTCTCTTTTATGTCTTTACAGATCCCCAAGGTTGTCTGATTTGGATCCTAGGACATTCATTTGTGTTTTGGGGGGCAAGAAGGGCGGATGTCAAGCCTGGGGGGAGACAGCTGGGGGTGCCCAGGGAGGAAGGAAGGGTACGATGGATAGGGATTAGGGGTCTCATGTGGCAGAAGGTGTTACCCGAAGTTCACAGGGGGGCTAGCTTAGACAGGGCCCCGGACATTTTGGTGATACATGCGGGGGGGAATGATTTGAGCGTCCGGCCGATGCGCCAGGTGATCAAAGACATACAATGGGATATACGCCGACTGCGGGCCTCTTTCCCTGACCTGATCATTGTTTGGTCAGATATTGTGGCTCGCATGGCCTGGAGGGAGGCCAGGTCATTGGAGCGTTTGGATAAGGCCCGGATAAAGGTGAACAGAGAAGTGGGCAGGTTTGTGGTGCAGCAAGGTGGGATAGCGGTTCGCCATTCAGATTTAGAAGTTGAGACTTGGAGGTACCTGAGGGGGGACGGGGTTCATCTCAACCCGATCGGGATCGATCTTTGGGCTCTGGGATTGGAGGAGGGCGTTAGGAGGGCTTTCCTGGTGTGGCGGCGGGCCCAAGTGTGAGGTGGTCCCACTTGTGCCGCGGTGGCGGTGGGTTCCCCTGCCGTTTGGTAGAAATAGACGGTGGTTAGGTAAAAACGGTGGGGGGGCATAGTTACAGGGATGGTGTCTGCCTTGGTGGTCTGGTGTCAGTCTGGACCACCAGGGGAGAAGTGGGTGGGTCTGTGGTCAGCTAGGTCTTCGAGTCGGTAGTCGCGACTGGGGACATGTCGTTAGCTAAGAGGGTACCACAGGCCCAAAAGAGTGATCAGGGGTTGTCAGGGGGACTGACAACCAAGGTATGGTTAAAAGGTTTAACAATTGAGGAATAGGTTAAATATTTAAAGTTGGGTGATATATATATGTATATGATGGTGTATATATATATATATATACAGTTTTTGTATTTGTTAATAAAGGCCTACCAGGCCATTTTAAATCCAGCAGGTGTCAGTGTGATTATTGGGAAAGGTTTAATGTTAAGGGGTATATGCTTGTATTGGTTGGTGCGGTAAGTTATCCGGCTGCCCTAGTCAAGACAAGTTCGTAGCTGCAATGCAATGGAGGCGGAGGACAGCATGACAGGGTGTAGGGAACTTAGGTGTAGAAAGGGTTAAAGTTAGAGGGGGTGGTTAATAGGATCCTAGAAATTAACTATTGGAGGAGGTGAGGAGAGGGGGAGGAGAGTTCAGTGAGCTAGGTGATGCTGGAGGAGGGGCAGCATCAGTCCGGGGGGAAGAAGCAAGGAGAGAAGTCCCACCCTCCCGCCCTAATTATAGGAGTTAGGTGGTTTTGACAGTACAGGATGGCGGTGGGTTCCCCTGCCGTTTGGTAGAAATAGACGGTGGTTAGGTAAAAACGGTGGGGGGGCATAGTTACAGGGATGGTGTCTGCCTTGGTGGTCTGGTGTCAGTCTGGACCACCAGGGGAGAAGTGGGTGGGTCTGTGGTCAGCTAGGTCTTCGAGTCGGTAGTCGCGACTGGGGACATGTCGTTAGCTAAGAGGGTACCACAGGCCCAAAAGAGTGATCAGGGGTTGTCAGGGGGACTGACAACCAAGGTATGGTTAAAAGGTTTAACAATTGAGGAATAGGTTAAATATTTAAAGTTGGGTGATATATATATGTATATGATGGTGTATATATATATATATATACAGTTTTTGTATTTGTTAATAAAGGCCTACCAGGCCATTTTAAATCCAGCAGGTGTCAGTGTGATTATTGGGAAAGGTTTAATGTTAAGGGGTATATGCTTGTATTGGTTGGTGCGGTAAGTTATCCGGCTGCCCTAGTCATGCCCCTGCTATTAGCAGGGGCAGCCAATGTTACGTATACCCGTCGTTCCCACGTTGCGAAATTTGAAAGTTATGTAGTTTGTGTAAGTGAATCGTGAATGGCGCTGGACTCCATTCACGTTCACTTTGAAGCAAATGACGTCCTTGCGACGTCATTTGCCGCAATGCACGTCGGGAAAGTTTCCCGACGGAGCATGCACTCTACGCTCGGCGCGGGAACGCGCCTAATTTAAATGATTCCCGCCCCCTACGGGATCATTTAAATTGCGCGCGCTTACGCCGGGTATTTTGCCGGCGCGCCCACGCAATTTACGGAGCTACTGCTCCGTGAATCAAGGGCAGCGCAGTAAATTTGCGGGGGCGCAGGGCAAAAACTTTGCCCTGCGCCTCCGTAAAAAATGCGCAAATCTACTTGAATCCGGGCCAATGTATATATTACATATATAGTTTTACCTTTTCAATTGATTTACTGAAATAAATTTACTTTTTGATGATATTCTATTTTGTTTTAGATGCACCTGTACATCCAGCACAATGGTGAATTGTGTCAGAACCCCCGTTGAGAGACCCTGCCATACACAGAGGCCTAATTCAGAAGTCAGGGTACATTTTTATATATTACAGTGTAGGAATTTATGACTGAAGCTGTAACCTTGTTGTGCATTTGTCTCATTGCTCTTGTTTAGCATTGCCTTGCTATGCATCAGAATCAATAAATGTTTCCCCAGTATATATATATATTTTTTTAATATATTGTGCATTATGAGATTATTGCTTGTGTCTTGCTGCCCTCTAGTGGTCATTGAAGCCACTGCCTTATACATTGTGTAAAATAATACTAAAAAAAGAATGTACCAAATGTCTGATACTTTACTGACATCTTGTGGTTATTTTAATAACTGCATCACTCTGCAAATAGTAATACTTATAGGTAGATTCAGGTAGAGTTAGGTCGGCGTATCAGTAGATAAGCCGACCTAACTCAGAATCTACGCCGACTTATGTTTAAGCGTATGCTCAAACAGAGATACGCTTAAACATATCTGAGATACGACGGCTTGGCGCCGTCCTATCTTAGATTGCAATATTTTGGATGGCCGCTAGGTGGCGCTTCCATTGCGGTCGGCGTAGAATATGTAAATGAGGGGGATACGCCGATTCACGAACGTACGCCAGGCCGACGCAGTACTTTTACGCCGTTTACGTAAGAGATAGGCCGCGTAAAGTTAGAGCTAGGCTCTAGTGGAATAGTAATGTTAAGTATGGCCGCCGTTCACGCCGCGAAATTCGAGATTTTTACGTCGTTTGCGTAAGTCGTCCGCGAATCGTGATTTACGTCGTTTACGTTCACGTCAAAATCAATAGGCCCGTACGGCGTACTTAGCCGCAATGCGCACTGGGAAATGTAGTCGCCCGGCGCATGCGCAGTGACAAAAAACGTCAAAAACGTGAGGTCAAGCCTCATTACCATGATACACGCCCCCCTCCAAGTCATTTGAATTAGGCGCCCTTACGCCCACTCGTTTGAGGCTACGCCGCCGTAAATTAGCAGGTTGATTGAGAATCATTACTAGCCTAGCTCATTTACGGCGGCGTAGCCTGTTCAGGCTACGCTACGCCACCCTAAATTAACGCCGTTGTACCTGAATCTACCTAGCAGAATCTGAACTTACAAAAACACACACATACACACACACACACACACTCTCAACTAAACCCAGAGGCCCAGATTCACAGAGAGCAGGCGCACATTACGCCGCCGTAGCGCAAATAATATACACTACGCCGACGCAGCGCAGAGAGGCAAGCATGGAATTCACAAAGCCAGTGCTGCCCAAAACTGCGCTGGGTTTCGAAGGCGTAAGTCGGCGTAGGTGGAAGTGGGCGTGAGCCATGCAAATGAGGCGTGACCCCATGCAAATGATGGGCCGAGCGCCAGACAGATACGTATCATAAAGTGCGCATGCGCCGGGACGTGGACGCATTCCTCTGCGCATGCTTACAACCATGTCGAAACAACGGCCTAAACTACGCCGGATTAATGCCTACGGCGTGAACGTAACCTACGCCCAGCCACACACACGTCCAACGTAAACTCCGTAAAATACGCCGTCTTGTGTTCCCTGGTGCAGCCCTTTGCATGTCTGCTGCTGGGTTACACCTCCTTTATGGGGCTTAACTTTACGTAGGACATACAACTTACGTGCACATCGCGTAGCCTGCGTCGGGCGCACGTACGTTCGCGAATCGCCGTATTTTCCCTCATTTGCATATTTGAATAGAAAATCAATGGGAGCGCCACATGCGTCCAGCCTAAATATGCGCCCACTCAACGCTGGCGCGGGCAAGTTACGTCAGCGGGATGAAGCCTATTTTTAGGCGTATCTTAGTATGTGGGTCCGGCGCACAGATACGACAGCGCACATATGCACTTACGTCGGTGTATCTTGTTCTACGTTGGCGTAAGTGCTTTGTGAATCCGGGCCACAGTCTCTATGAATGATGAGAATAAATGTAGTGTAGAGACACATGAAGGTTGCTGAATTATTGAGTTCTTACTTTTAGTATATTATTATTATTATTATTTCAGGTACTTATATAGCGCTTTCAATTTACGCAGCGCTTTACATATACACTATACATTCACATCAGTCCCTACCCTCAAGGAGCTTACAATCTAAGGTCCCTAACTCACATAAATACATATATACTAGGGCCAATTTAGATAGGAGCCAATTAACCTACCAGCATGTCTTTAGAGTGTAGGAGGAACCTGGAGTACCCGGAGGAAACCTACACAGGCACAGGGAGAACATGCAAACTCCAGGCAGGTAGTGTCTTGGTATGCACAGGACTTCACCTAGCCAAAATCCAGTTTTAGTTTGAATAAGAGTGCCATCTGATGGTTACAAGTGATACTGTTTCTGCCTAGCCAATTGCAGACCAGCCGCCGCAATTTTACTCGGCTGGGCGAAACAAAGTTATGTTACGTCGCTTAGCCCTATGGCCACTAGGGGCGCGCGTTTTGGAAGGCACGATGACCACCCACGATTGTTCGTGACACAGCGAGAATCAGGAGAAATGACAATGTATGAACAGCGATCTGTTATTTCCCCTAGTAAGTCCCACCCCCCCCCTTCAGTTAGAACAGGGTTCTCCAAACTTTCTAAATGAAGGGCCAGTTTACGGTCCTTCAGACTTCTGGGGGCCCGGACCATGGACATTGGGAGTAGGAAATGTTCAGGTATCCAGCAGAAGTAAACAAAACTATATCATTGGTGTCAGCAACAAGAATTATGCCCCATTGGAGTTGGGGCCGCATTAAGGCATGCAAAGGGCCGCATTCGGCCCCAGGGCCGCAGTTTGGAGACCCCCGATTTAGAACATGCAGAGGGAACACAATTAACCCCTTGATCGCCTCCTAGTGTTAACCCCTTCCCTGCCAGTGAAATTTTTACAGTAATCAGTGCCTTTTTATAGCACTGATCACTGTATAAATGACAATGGTCCCAAAAATGTGTCAAAAGTGTCCGATGTGTCCGCCATAATGTTGCAGTCACAATAAAAATCGCTGATCCCCGTCATTACTAGTAAAAAATTAAATAATAATAAAAATGCTATAAATCTATCACCTATTTTGTAGATGCTATTAGGTAGATTCACAAAGAGTTAGGCCGGCTTATCAGTAGATAAGCCGACCTAACTCTGAATCTACGCCGGCGTTTGTTTAAGTGTATTCTCTAACAGAGATACACTTAAACAAAGCTAAGATAGGCCGGCTTGCGCCGTTCTATCTTAGCTTGCAATGTTTCTGTTGGCCGCTAGATGGCGCTTCCATTGCAGTCGGCGTAGATTATGTAAATGAGGGGATACGCCGATTCACGAACGTACGCCAGGCCTACACCGTCGCATTACGTTGTTTCCGTAAGGGATAGGCCGCCTAAAGTTATTCCACCTATGAGGTGAAATAACAATGTTAAGTATGGCCGCCGTTCCCGCCGCGAGGTTCGAATTTTTTACGTCGTTTGCGCAAGTTGTCCGGGAATCGGGATTTACGTCGTTTACGTACACGTCTAAATCAATAGGCCCGTAAGGCGTACTTAGCCGCAATGCGCACTGGGAAATGTAGTTGCCCGGCGCATGCGCAGTGTCCAAAAACGTAAAAAAACATGAGGTCAAGCCTCATTTCAATACAACACGCCCCCCTCCTAGTCATTTGAATTAGGCGCCCTTACGCCCGCTCGTTTTAGGCTACGCCGCCGTAGATTAGCAGGTAAGTGGTTTGAAAATCACTACTAGCCTAACTAATTTACGGCGGTGTAACCTAAACAGGCTAGGCTAGGCCGTCTTAAATTTAATCCACTGTACGTGAATCTACGTATATAACTTTTGCGCAAACCAATCAATATACGCCTTTTGCGATTTTTTTTTACCAAAAATATGTAGAAGAATACGTATCGGCCTAAACTGAGGAAAAAAATAGTTTTTTTGGATGAAATATTTGGGATATTTATTATAGTTAAAAAATATTGGGCTAGATTCACAGAGAAGATAAGACGGCGTATCTCTGAGTCTGGTCGGTCGTATCTATGCGCCTGATTCAGAGAATCAGTTACGCATAGATCTCCCTAAGATACGACCGGCGTAAGTGTTTTACACCGTGGTATCTTAGGCTGCATATTTACGCTGGCCGCTAGGTGGCGCTTCCGTATTGTTAAGCGAGGAATATGCAAATGAGATAGATACGCCGATTCAGAAACGTACGTCCCGCGCATTTTTTTACGTCGTTTCCGTAAGGCTTTTTCCGGCGTATAGTTACCCCTGCTATATGAGGCGTATCCTATGTTAAGTATGGACGTCGTTCCCGCGTGGAGTTTTGAAAATTTTACGTCGTTTGCGTAAGTCGTTCGCGAATCCGGATGTACGTAATTTACATTCACGTCTAAAAGCAATGACGTTTTGCGGCAGAATTTCGAGCATGCGCACTGGGGTTTTTTCACGAACGGCGCATGCACATTAACTGTGACATGGGGTCACAGTTAATATACATAAAACACGCCCACATCATCCACATTTCAATTATGCGGGCTTACGCCGACACAGATATGTTACGCCACCGTAACTAAGGGCGCAAGTTCTTTCTGAATACAGAACTTGCGCCCTGAATTACGGCGGCGTAACGTATCTGAGATACGTTACGCCGGGCATAAAGATAGACGATTCTATCTGAATCTAGCCCATTGTGTTTCTCTCAAAATTTTCATTGTTCTTTAGTTTATAGCGCAAAAAATAAAAACCGCAGGAGGTGATCAAATACCACCAAAAGAAAGTGGAAAACGGACGTCAATTTTGTTTGGGAGCCACGTCACATGACCGCACAATTGTCAGTTAAAGGGTCGCAGTGCCGAATCGCAAAAAGGGGCCTGGTCATTGGGCAGCCAAATGGTCCGGGGCTGAAGTGGTTTATAGTGCGCTGCAGCTTAATTCCACTGAGGATGGAGTGCCCATATGGACTCTCCAGTCTCCCCGCACCCCCACACATGGCGCATGCCCCAAATTCATGTACCTGTTTGCAACAGATGCCGAGGTATATTGGAATTCTAAAGAGTCTCGTAGGCGGTCTTCATGAATTCCTCAGATTTGTATTTTGCTTCTTGTCTAGACTTTAGATACAATTGCAATCCCGTTCCTCAGCCTCCTTTCTGAGTGTCTGCTCTCTGATTTATTCTCTGTGGCTCTGTCTAAGCAATCCCAGGATCTTACACAGTCCAGCAGCAACATGCCCTTGTACTGCCCCCCACATCCAGTAACCTGACATTACGCCAGAGGCCTTACCGGTGACGGTATCCACCGTACTGAACGAGATGATGGATGGCGTGGGCTCCTTTGCAGCAGGCATTGGAAGAGGGAAAGTTGGTGCGGCCCCCCGGAGGAGGGAAGTAGGAAATCTGGAGGGTCAGTGTTGCCTGTAACAATGCAAAAAAAAAGTAATCTTAATATATTACTGGCTGTCATTTCATCTGTTACAACATCAACCTATCACAATACAAACAGGCTTCAATCTAGAGAAAATGGCTAACAACATACAGGTAACTCTCACCAATGTAAGGGACATTCTTCCCACTGATCACCAATGTAAGGGACATTCTTCCCACTGATCATCAATGTAAGGGACATTCTTCCCACTGATCACCAATGTAAGGGACATTCTTCCCACTGATCACCAATGTAAGGAAAATTCTTCCCACTGATCACCAATGTAAGGGACATTCTTCCCACTGATCACCAATGTAAGGAACATTCTTCCCACTGATCACCAATGTAAGGGACATTCTTCTCACTGATCACCAATGTAAGGGACATTCTTCTCACTGATCACCAATGTAAGGAACATTCTTCCCACTGATCACCAATGTAAGGGACATTCTTCCCACTGATCACCAATGTAAGGGACATTCTTCCCACTGATCACCAATGTAAGGGACATTCTTCTCACTGATCACCAATGTAAGGGACATTCTTCTCACTGATCACCAATGTAAGGAACATTCTTCCCAATTTTGTTTATTAAAAGTCTTGCAAACAAAAAGCATAAAATCACTATAAGATATACATAAATATACACATATTTACATAAATGAAAATAAATATAGCAAATCTGCTCTCAAACAAAAGACTTTACAGCAAAGCAAAAATCATGTAATCACCAGGAAAGTAAATCTTAATACAAACTCACACCACTACACCAGACAAACCTGCAAGGTCAAGAAACAAACCCGCACCCATTATGCATGCAGCCCTTCTAAGAAACGTCCAACACCATGCATCTACCTATTTCTACCTCAATTACCCGCCGGCGCGTTACCATATCGGTTTCAAAAAGTACCGCAACTCCGCTGCAGGGCTCAGCCGCAAGAGACCAAAAGGAGGGACGGCATCTCCACTCCCTTTTTGCCAGGTGGACATCGGCCAAAGTATGGAGCCAGGTCTCTTGCAAAAATAAAATCTCGGCATCAAACTCGCTGAGCAAAAATAAGGCCATATCACGAGCTCTTGCAGATTTAATGCTGGCGACATTAATGGTCGCCACCTTTATCGGAGGGGGAACTGCCATCAGGATGATTGGGGTAGTCGTTTCTTGACCTTCACCACACTCTCATCACCAGAAACCGCTCTCTTCAAACAACGTGACTCATCCATAGATGAAAAAGAAGAAGACAAAGACATCTTTTCACCTGACAACACATTAAAGGTGTTACCAAGGGGAACCCCTCCTGGATCCGACTCTGAGGAAGAGACGACCGGTTTTCTTGTCTTTCTCTTCATTTTTTTCCTCCTCCTAATCTTCTCCCACCCCTCCTCATCCGAATCCCCATCAATGGAATGTGAAACATGGGGTACGGACACCCTTCCATCAGTCCCACCCCCATCCAGCACCCCCACATTCCCCTGAACACGCTTGCGCTGCCGAGGGGCAGGGACTGGAGGCTGAGTGGGAAGATCCGCTAAACCTGCCCCCCCCAGCAGCCTCCGCCAGTCTGGAGGATCTACGAAAAGATGGATTAGGGACAGGAGGGACAGATTTAGGGACCACATCTCTAGGGGGAACAGAAACAGATGTCACAGACACAGAAGGGACAGACTCAGGGACCACATCACTAAGGGGAACAGAAACAGATGTCACAGACACAGGAGGGACAGACTCAGGGACCACATCACTAGGGGGAACAGAAACAGATGTCACAGACACAGGAGGGACAACAACAGTTTCAGTGGCCACATCCTCCTTATCCAGCCTCTGCAGCTCAGCCTCCAACCCTGGCAGGTTATGTAATGCCTCCGGGCATTGACTGTAGGGGTGACCAAGTTTTTGGCACAAATTGCACCGAATGTCAGTACAGTCTTTAGCCAAATGGCCAAGCTCCTGGCACAAAGAACATTTCTTGCGGGTGCAGGTGGAGGCAAAATGGCCCTTGTCACCACATTTATTGCACACCTTAGGCTGACCCTGGTAAAAAATGGTCAGCCTGTCCCTCCCCAGAAAGGCTGAACAGGGCAGATGTTGAACAACATTTCCCTGCACCCCCAATTTTAGTGACACTGTCCAGGCCCCTGTCCATATCCCATGCTGATCAAGGACCTTCCGCAGTGGAGCGAGGACTTCACCATAGCGGCGTAACCATACTACCAAATCAGCCTCTGGGATGGATTCGTTACGCACAAGGATCGTCACTGATTTTATTAGAGGCTGCCTGGAAACCACCTTTGGCATCCAACCATTCCACTGCGGAAGGTCCCTGCGCCCCCTAAAACGTTCCCAAAATAAATCCAGACCCTCAGGTTTTACAAAGGATAAATCAAATTCCCAACTCCCAACGGGACAAATCAAAGCAAAAATGTCTGCGACTTTGAACCCCATTTCCAGGATCAACTCGGCCACCCTCCCCCTTACTGGTGGGGTCCCCTCCCCTTCCCACTTCAGCTGGACCACATTTCTCCGC
The DNA here is from genome assembly GCF_905171775.1 of Rana temporaria. Taxonomy (NCBI): domain Eukaryota; kingdom Metazoa; phylum Chordata; class Amphibia; order Anura; family Ranidae; genus Rana; species Rana temporaria. The sequence continues at coordinate 665,120,683 of NC_053489.1, read as the reverse complement.
TTATACCCACCAACCATCCCCCCACTAAACCCCCCCCAAATTGTGACCACCAACATTTGCACCATTCCCCCCACCCTCCTTGGTGCGATTCCCCAAAACTGACGCGTAACTCCCAGCAGATAAAACATTTGTTTGTTTTGAACCATCTGACACATTTGCAGCAGATATCGATTGCACAGATTTGGTCTGAACAATCGGCGAGTCTTTCCTCTGCTGAGCAGGGGGAGGAATGTCATTTTTATTTTTCCCAGCAGTATTAACCCCTTCACCACCCACCACATCCATTGTTTTATCATTACTGTCATTTTTAGAACTTGCTGGAATATTCACAGTTCCTGCAGTCTTCCCAGCAGTGTCAGTTCCCACTGCTGTGCTTGTAGAAGCTTCAGCTGGTCGGTTCTCTTCTGTCAGGACAGGGTTGTCATCAGGGGATAGTGCAGGCTGGTCTGACACTGCAACAGGTGAAACCTCCATTGCTTCTTCCACTGCACATGGTGCAATATGCTGATCCCCTCCCCCACCACAGGGAGGCTCAGGTGAGGCAATCTCATTGCTGGTAACAGGCATACCTTGTACAGAGGAACTACAGGTCCCAGCAGAAACTCCAGGCAGCACTTTGCACAAGGCCTTCCCTTTCTGCTCCTTAGTCAGGACACCGTCCACCACAGCAGGTTGGGCAGACATGTTGGAAGGCAGTGAGGTGTGCTGAGATTTCTCCACCTGTAGTGGCTTGGATTCAGGGACTTCTGTAAAAGCAGCCTTGTTTGCTCTCAGGGGTGACTCCATCTCCTGGATACATTTCAGGGTGCCATGCTCACTCTCAACCCCATGGCTGGTTGCCGTCGGCGATTCCAAGCCCTGACATGGAGGGAGAGGTGCAGAAGCAGATGGACCCGCGTCATCCATTATCTGAGGCTGTTGCTGGTCCCTGGAACTTGCTGTCTGGCTGGCAAATCTCCTCTCATTATCAAACTTTTCTCCACTTTTATCTTTCAGCTTTTCCAATAATAAAGATTGTTCCTTTACCTTTTCCTCCAATTCCTGCAACTCAGGCTTCATGGCCAAACGATTTTTACTCCAGGCCTGGAAATACTTGATTTTGAAGGATTTGTGTTCAGCCTTCAAAATTTTAAGTTTTTCTTCAGCTCTTCCAATCGCCCTAAAACGATCAATGCTCTTCTGACTGAAGACATTCGCATCCACAGCAGGGCCTGGACCTACAGACAGATCCTCCACCTCCTCCTCACTAGGCCCTGTATCATCAGGGGGATCCGTCCCGGGGCCTCCCCCAGGATCAGGCATTATTCCTGGGCCAAGCTAGCAGGCAAGGCCCAGGCTTGAAAAAGGTTGGATCTCTCAGAGAGCTCCTTGGGTGTGTCCTCCTCCTTCTTCTCACTGATCACCAATGTAAGGAACATTCTTCCCACTGATCACCAATGTAAGGGACATTCTTCCCACTGATCACCAATGTAAGGGACATTCTTCTCACTGATCACCAATGTAAGGAACATTCTTCCCACTGATCACCAATGTAAGGGACATTCTTCTCACTGATCACCAATGTAAGGGACATTCTTCCCACCGATCACCAATGTAAGGAACATTCTTCTCACTGATCACCAATGTAAGGGGCATTCTTCCCACTGATCACCAATGTAAGGGACATTCTTCTCACTGATCACCAATGTAAGGAACATTCTTCCCACTGATCACCAATGTAAGGAGCATTCTTCTCACTGATCACCAATGTAAGGAACATTCTTCCCACTGATCACCAATGTAAGGAACATTCTTCTCACTGATCACCAATGTAAGGGACATTCTTCCCACTGATCACCAATGTAAGGGACATTCTTCCCACTGATCACCAATGTAAGGAACATTCTTCTCACTGATCACCAATGTAAGGAACATTCTTCTCACTGATCACCAATGTAAGGGACATTCTTCTCACTGATCACCAATGTAAGGAACATTCTTCCCACTGATCACCAATGTAAGGGACATTCTTCTCACTGATCACCAATGTAAGGAACATTCTTCTCACTGATCACCAATGTAAGGAACATTCTTCTCACTGATCACCAATGTAAGGGACATTCTTCCCACTGATCACCAATGTAAGGAACATTCTTCCCACTGATCACCAATGTAAGAGACATTCTTCCCACTGATCACCAATGTAAGGGACATTCTTCCCACTGATCACCAATGTAAGGGACATTCTTCCCACTGATCACCAATGTAAGGGACATTCTTCTCACTGATCACCAATGTAAGGAACATTCTTCCCACTGATCACCAATGTAAGGAACATTCTTCCCACTGATCACCAATGTAAGGGGCATTCTTCTCACTGATCACCAATGTAAGGAACATTCTTCCCACTGATCACCAATGTAAGGGACATTCTTCTCACTGATCACCAATGTAAGGAACATTCTTCTCACTGATCACCAATGTAAGGAACATTCTCCCCACTGATCACCAATGTAAGGAACATTCTTCTCACTGATCACCAATGTAAGGGACATTCTTCCCACTGATCACCAATGTAAGGGACATTCTTCTCACTGATCACCAATGTAAGGAACATTCTTCTCACTGATCACCAATATAAGGAACATTCTTCTCACTGATCAGCAATGTAAGGGACATTCTTCCCACTGATCACCAATGTAAGGGACATTCTTCCCACTGCTCACCAATGTAAGGAACATTCTTCTCACTGATCACCAATGTAAGAAACATTCTTCTCACTGATCACCAATGTAAGGAACATTCTTCTCACTGACCACCAATGTAAGGAACATTCTTCCCACTGATCACCAATGTAAGGGACATTCTTCTCACTGATTACCAATGTAAGGAACATTCTTCCCACTGATCACCAATGTAAGGAACATTCTTCTCACTGATCACCAATGTAAGAGACATTCTTCCCACTGATCACCAATGTAAGGGACATTCTTCTCACTGATCACCAATGTAAGGGACATTCTTCTCACTGATCACCAATGTAAGAGACATTCTTCTCACTGATCACCAACGTAAGGAACATTCTTCTCACTGATCACCAATGTAAGGGACATTCTTCCCACTGATCACCAATGTAAGGGACATTCTTCTCACTGATCACCAATGTAAGGGACATTCTTCCCACTGATCACCAATGTAAGGGACATTCTTCCCACTGATCACCAATGTAAGGGACATTCTTCTCACTGATCACCAATGTAAGGGACATTCTTCCCACTGATCACCAATGTAAGGAACATTCTTCCCACTGATCACCAATGTAAGGAACATTCTTCCCACTGATCACCAATGTAAGGAACATTCTTCTCACTGATCACCAATGTAAGGAACATTCTTCCCACTGATCACCAATGTAAGGAACATTCTTCCCACTGATCACCAATGTAAGGGACATTCTTCCCACTGATCACCAATGTAAGGAACATTGGGCCAGATCCACAAAAACCTGGCGTAACTTAAAAAATCCCATTTAAGTTACACTGCCTTAAAGTTTCTACCTAAGTGCCCGATCCACAAAGCACTTATCTAGAAATTTCAGGCCGTGTAACTAAAATTCCGCCGGCGCAAGGCGTTCCTATTCAAATGGGGCGAGTCCCATTTAAATGAGGCGCGCTCCCGCGCCGGCCGTACTGCGCATGCGCGAATTTACGTTACGCCAAGTTTTGAGGATCGCGACGGCTTAAAAAAGTTGCGTCGGGAAAAAAAAAAAAATGACAGCGTCGCTCGGCATGCATTCCTGAGGGAGAACTCCATGCCAATTTTCAAATAAAAAACCGGCATGGGTTCCCCCCCAGGAGCATACCAGGCCCTTAGGTCTGGTATGGGTTGTAAGGAGACCCCCCTACGCCGAAAAATCGACGTAGGGGGTCCCCCTACAATCCATACCAGACCCGTATCCAAAGCACGCTACCCGGCCGGTCAGGAAGGGAGTGGGGACGAGCGAGCGCCCCCCCCCTCCTGAGCCGTGCCAGGCCGCATGCCCTCAACATGGGGGGGTTGGGTGCTCTGGGGCAGGGGGGCGCACTACGGGCCCCCCCACCTCAGAGCACCCTGTCCCCATGTTGATGAGGACAGGGCCCCTTCCCGACAACCCTTGCCATTGGTTGTCGGGGTCTGCGGGAGGGGGCTTATCGGAATCTGGGAGTCCCCTCAAATAAGGGGGCCCCCAGATACCGGCCCCCCACCCTAAGTGAATGGATATGGGGTACATCATACCCCTATCCATTCACCTGTAGGCAAAAAGTTAGTTAGTAAACACACAACACAAGGCTTTTTAAAATATTTTATTATTCTGCTCCGGATGCCCCCCCTGTCTTCGTTATTAGCTCAATTAGCAGGGGGGGGCTTCTTCTTCCACTCTCCGGGGGTCTTCCACTCTCCGGGGGTCTTCTCCGCTCTCCGGGGGTCTTCCGCTCTCCGGGGGGGGCTTCTCCGCTCTCCGGGGGGGGGCTTCTCCGCTCTCCGGGGGGGGCTTCTCCGGACTCCGGGGGGCTTCTTCCATCTTCTCCCCTCTTCCGCTGTTGACTCGGCAAACCCCGGTTCTTCTGCAGATGTCCGGTGCCTTCTTCTTCAGCGCTGGCTGCCTGCTATGTTTGTGTGTTAGCTCGATTTCAAACAGGCAGCCGGCGCGGTCTTCTGTGACGTCAGGGTCTTCTGTTCTTCTCCCCTCTTCCGATGTTGCCTCGTCGCCTCTTGTCGCTGCAATGATGGAAGCGCGCCTTGCATCCCATTTATATAGGCATCACCGTCCCATCATGCTCCGGCAGGTACCCACGTGGTGGGTGCACGTGGGTAGGCACCCACCACGTGGGTACCTGCCGGAGCATGATGGGACGGTGATGCCTATATAAATGGGATGCAAGGCGCGCTTCCATCATTACAGCGACAACAGGCGACGAGTCAACATCGGAAGAGGGGAGAAGAACAGAAGACCCTGACGTCACAGAAGACCGCGCCGGCTGCCTGTTTGAAATCGAGCTAACACACAAACATAGCAGGCAGCCAGCGCTGAAGAAGAAGGCACCGGACATCTGCAGAAGAACCGGGGTTCGCCGAGTCAACAGCGGAAGAGGGGAGAAGATGGAAGAAGCCCCCCGGAGTCCGGAGAAGCCCCCCCCGGAGAGCGGAGAAGACCCCCGGAGAGCGGAAGACCCCCGGAGAGCGGAAGACCCCCGGAGAGCGGAGAAGACCCCCGGAGAGTGGAAGAAGAAGCCCCCCCTGCTAATTGAGCTAATAACGAAGACAGGGGGGGCATCCGGAGCAGAATAATAAAATATTTTAAAAAGCCTTGTGTTGTGTGTTTACTAACTAACTTTTTGCCTACAGGTGAATGGATAGGGGTATGATGTACCCCATATCCATTCACTTAGGGTGGGGGGCCGGTATCTGGGGGCCCCCTTATTTGAGGGGACTCCCAGATTCCGATAAGCCCCCGCCCGCAGACCCCGACAACCAATGGCAAGGGTTGTCGGGAAGAGGTCCTGTCCTCATCAACATGGGGACAGGGTGCTCTGGGGTGGGGGGGCCCGCAGTGCGCCCCCCTGCCCCAGAGCACCCAACCCCCCCATGTTGAGGGCATGCGGCCTGGCACGGCTCAGGAGGGGGGCCGCTCGCTCGTCCCCACTCCCTTCCTGACCGGCCGGGTAGCGTGCTTTGGATACGGGTCTGGTATGGATTGTAGGGGGACCCCCTACATCGATTTTTCGGTGTAGGGGGGTCCCCTTACAACCCATACCAGACCTAAGGGCCTGGTATGCTCCTGGGGGGGAACCCATGCCGGTTTTGTCTTTACAAATTGCCGTGGAGTTCTCCCTCGGGAATGCATACCAAATGCCGTCGCTGGAATGGGCTTTTACATGGTGTGACTAGTTTACACTTTGTAACATCAGCCCTAGTTTTACACTTGCAAAATAACACTTACGGCGAAAAAAACGAAGCTGGAAAGCTTTGTGGATCGCCTTAAGTGCTAATTTGCATACTAGCAACGGCATTTCGACTCGAAATGCCCCCAGCGGCGGATGCGGTACTGCATCCTAAGATTCGGCAGTGTAATTCAATTACACATGCCTGATCTTCTGCCTAACTTTGGAAAAAGCCTTTTGAGGATCGTTTCCAAAGTTAGACACAGACTGAACAGCAGTTAAGTCTGCGTATCTCTTTTGAGGATCTGGCCCATTCTTCTCACTGATCACCAATGTAAGGGGCATTCTCCTCACTGATCACCAATGTAAGGAACATTCTCCCCACTGATCACCAATGTAAGAGACATTCTTCCCACTGACCACCAATGTAAGGAACATTCTTCTCACTGATCACCAATGTAAGGAACATTCTTCTCACTGATCACCAATGTAAGGAACATTCTTCCCACTGATCACCAATGTAAGGAACATTCTTCTCACTGATCACCAATGTAAGGAACATTCTTCCACTGATCACCAATGTAAGGAACATTCTTCTCACTGATCACCAATGTAAGGAACATTCTTCTCACTGATCACCAATGTAAGGAACATTCTTCCCACTGATCACCAATGTAAGGAGCATTCTTCCCACTGATCACCAATGTAAGGAACATTCTTCTCACTGATCACCAATGTAAGGGGCATTCTTCTCACTGATCACCAATGTAAGGAACATTCTTCTCACTGATCACCAATGTAAGGAACATTCTTCCCACTGATCACCAATGTAAGGGACATTCTTCCACTGATCACCAATGTAAGAGACATTCTTCTCACTGATCACCAATGTAAGGAACATTCTTCTCACTGATCACCAATGTAAGGGACATTCTTCCACTGATCACCAATGTAAGAGACATTCTTCCCACTGATCACCAATGTAAGGAACATTCTTCTCACTGATCACCAATGTAAGGGGCATTCTTCCCACTGATCACCAATGTAAGGAAAATTCTTCCCACTGATCACCAATGTAAGGAACATTCTTCTCACTGATCACCAATGTAAGGAACATTCTTCCCACTGATCACCAATGTAAGGAACATTCTTCCACTGATCACCAATGTAAGAGACATTCTTCCCACTGATCACCAATGTAAGGGACATTCTTCCACTGATCACCAATGTAAGGGACATTCTTCTCACTGATCACCAATGTAAGGAACATTCTTCTCACTGATCACCAATGTAAGGGACATTCTTCCCACTGATCACCAATGTAAGGGACATTCTTCCCACTGATCACCAATGTAAGGAGCATTCTTCCCACTGATCACCAATGTAAGGAACATTCTTCTCACTGATCACCAATGTAAGGGACATTCTTCCACTGATCACCAATGTAAGAGACATTCTTCCACTGATCACCAATGTAAGAGACATTCTTCTCACTGATCACCAATGTAAGGAACATTCTTCCCACTGATCACCAATGTAAGGAACATTCTTCCCACTGATCAACAATGTAAGGAACATTCTTCCCACTGATCACCAATGTAAGGGACATTCTTCCCACTGATCACCAATGTAAGGAACATTCTTCCTACTGATCACCAATGTAAGGAACATTCTTCTCACTGATCACCAATGTAAGGGACATTCTTCCCACTGATCACCAATGTAAGGGACATTCTTCCCACTGATCACCAATGTAAGGAACATTCTTCCCACTGATCACCAATGTAAGGAACATTCTTCTCACTGATCACCAATGTAAGGAACATTCTTCCCACTGATCACCAATGTAAGGAACATTCTTCTCACTGATCACCAATGTAAGGAACATTCTTCTCACTGATCACCAATGTAAGGGGCATTCTTCTCACTGATCACCAATGTAAGGAACATTCTTCCCACTGATCACCAATGTAAGGGACATTCTTCTCACTGATCACCAATGTAAGGAACATTCTTCCCACTGATCACCAATGTAAGGAACATTCTTCCCACTGATCACCAATGTAAGGAACATTCTTCCCACTGATCACCAATGTAAGGAGCATTCTTCCCACTGATCACCAATGTAAGGGACATTCTTCTCACTGATCACCAATGTAAGGAACATTCTTCCCACTGATCACCAATGTAAGGAACATTCTTCCCACTGATCACCAATGTAAGGAACATTCTTCCCACTGATCACCAATGTAAGGAACATTCTTCCCACTGATCACCAATGTAAGGAACATTCTTCCCACTGATCACCAATGTAAGGGACATTCTTCCCAATTTTGTTTATTAAAAGTCTTGCAAACAAAAAGCATAAAATCACTATAAGATATACATAAATATACACATATTTACATAAATGAAAATAAATATAGCAAATCTGCTCTCAAACAAAAGACTTTACAGCAAAGCAAAAATCATGTAATCACCAGGAAAGTAAATCTTAATACAAACTCACACCACTACACCAGACAAACCTGCAAGGTCAAGAAACAAACCCGCACCCATTATGCATGCAGCCCTTCTAAGAAACGTCCAACACCATGCATCCACCTATTTCTACCTCAATTACCCGCCGGCGCGTTACCATATCGGTTTCAAAAAGTACCGCAACTCCGCTGCAGGGCTCAGCCGCAAGAGACCAAAAGGAGGGACCGCCTCTCCACTCCCTTTTTGCCAGGTGGACATCGGTCAAAGTATGGAACCAGGTCTCTTGCAAAAATAAAATCTCGGCATCAAACTCGCTGAGCAAAAATAAGGCCATATCACGAGCTCTTGCAGATTTAATGCTGGCGACATTAATGGTCGCCACCTTTATCGGAGGGGGAACTGCCATCAGGATGATTGGGGTAGTCGTTTCTTGACCTTCACCACACTCTCATCACCAGAAACCGCTCTCTTCAAACAACGTGACTCATCCATAGATGAAAAAGAAGAAGACAAAGACATCTTTTCACCTGACAACACATTAAAGGTGTTACCAAGGGGAACCCCTCTTGGATCCGACTCTGAGGAAGAGACGATCGGTTTTCTTGTCTTTCTCTTCATTTTTTTCCTCCTCCTAATCTTCTCCCACCCCTCCTCATCCGAATCCCCATCAATGGAATGTGAAACATGGGGTACGGACACCCTTCCATCAGCCCCACCCTCATCCAGCACCCCCACATTCCCCTGACCACGCTTGCGCTGCCGAGGGGCAGGGACTGGAGGCTGAGTGGGAACATCCGCTAAACCTGCCCCCCCAGCAGCCTCCGCCAGTCTGGAGGATCTACGAATAGATGGACTAGGGACAGGAGGGACAGATTTAGGGACCACATCTCTAGGGGGAACAGAAACAGATGTCACAGACACAGAAGGGACAGACTCAGGGACCACATCACTAAGGGGAACAGAAACAGATGTCACAGACACAGGAGGGACAACAACAGTTTCAGTGGCCTCATCCTCCTTATCCAGCCTCTGCAGCTCAGCCTCCAACCCTGGCAGGTTATGTAATGCCTCCGGGCATTGACTGTACGGGTGACCAAGTTTTTGGCACAAATTGCACCGAATGTCAGTACAGTCTTTAGCCAAATGGCCAAGCTCCTGGCACAAAGAACATTTCTTGCGGGTGCAGGTGGAGGCAAAATGGCCCTTGTCACCACATTTATTGCACACCTTAGGCTGACCCTGGTAAAAAATGGTCAGCCTGTCCCTCCCCAGAAAGGCTGAACAGGGCAGATGTTGAACAACATTTCCCTGCACCCCCAATTTTAGTGACACTGTCCAGGCCCCTGTCCATATCCCATGCTGATCAAGGACCTTCCGCAGTGGAGCGAGGACTTCACCATAGCGGCGTAACCATACTACCAAATCAGCCTCTGGGATGGATTCGTTACGCACAAGGATCGTCACTGATTTTATTAGAGGCTGCCTGGAAACCACCTTTGGCATCCAACCATTCCACTGCGGAAGGTCCCTGCGCCCCCTAAAACGTTCCCAAAATAAATCCAGACCCTCAGGCTTTACAAAGGACAAATCAAATTCCCAACTCCCAACGGGACAAATCAAAGCAAAAATGTCTGCGACTTTGAACCCCATTTCCAGGATCAACTCTGCCACCCTCCCCCTTACTGGTGGGGTCCCCTCCCCCTCCCACTTCAACTGGACCACATTTCTCCGCTTATACCCACCAACCATCCCACCACTAAACCCCCCCAAATTGTGACCACCAACATTTGCACCATTCCCCCCACCCTCCCTGGTGCGATTCCCCAAAACCGACGCGTAACTCCCAGCAGATAAACCATTGGTTTGTTTTGAACCATCTGACACATTTGCAGCAGATATCGATTGCACAGATTTGGTCTGAACAATCGGTGAGTCTTTCCTCTGCTGAGCAGGGGGAGGAATGTCATTTTGATTTTTCCCAGCAGTATTAACCCCTTCACCACCCACCACATCCATTGTGTTATCATTACTGTCATTCTTAGTACTTGCTGGAATATTCACAGTTCCTGCAGTCTTCCCAGCAGTGTCAGTTCCCACTGCTGTGCTTGTAGAAGCTTCAGCTGGTCGGTTCTCTTCTGTCAGGACAGGGTTTCCATCGGGGGATAGTGCAGGCTGGTCTGACACTGCAACAGGTGAAACCTCCATTGCTTCTTCCACTGCACATGGTGCAATATGCTGATCCCCTCCCCCACCACAGGGAGGCTCAGGTGAGGCAATCTCATTGCTAGTAACAGGCATACCTTGTACAGAGGAACTACAGGTCCCAGCAGAAACTCCAGGCAGCGCTCTGCACAAGGCCTTCACTTTCTGCTCCTTAGTCAGGACACCGTCCACCACAGCAGGTTGGGCAGACATGTTGGAAGACAGTGAGGTGTGCTGACATTTCTCCACCTGTACTGGCTTGGCTTCAGGGACTTCTGTAAAAGCAAGCTTGTGTGCTCTCAGGGGTGACTCCATCTCCTGGATACATTTCAGGGTGCCATGCTCACTCTCAACCCCCTGGCTGGTTGCCATCGGCGATTCCAAGCCCTGACATGGAGGGAGAGGTGCAGAGGCAGATGGACCCGGGTCATCCATTATCTGAGGCTGGTCCCTGGAACTTGCTGTCTGGCTGGCAAATCTCCTCTCATTATCAAACTTTTCTCCACTATTATCTTTCAGCTTTTCTAATAATAAAGATTGTTCCTTTACCTTTTCCTCCAATTCCTGCAACTCAGGCTTCATGGCCAAACGATTTTTACTCCAGGCCTGGAAGTACTTGATTTTGAAAGATTTGTGTTCAGCCTTCAAAATTTTAAGTTTTTCTTCAGCTCTTCCAATCGCCCTAAAACGATCAATGCTCTTCTGACTGAAGACATTTGCATCCACAGCAGGGCCTGGACCTACAGACAGATCCTCCACCTCCTCCTCACTAGGCCCCGTATCATCAGGGGGATCCGTCCCGGGGCCTTCCCCAGGATCAGGCATTATTCCTGGGCCAAGCTAGCAGGCAAGGCCCAGGCTTGAAAAGGGTTGGTTCTCTCAGAGAGCTCCTAGGGCAGTGATGGCGAACCTATGGCACGCGTGCCACAGCTGGCACTCAGAGCCCTCTCTGTGGGCACGCCAGCTTACTGAGCCAACGCCGCCAGAATAGGGGGGAAAACCCCCAGCCAGGCAGTCAATTACACCGGTGAGCCAGCTCCCTTCCTTGCATCAGTGCCAGTGGCGTCGGCAGGGGTGGTGGGCAGCCAGTCATCTTGCCCCAAGTGGGACATTTGGGGGGTTGGAAAATTATTCCTCCGCCATCCCAAGGGTCTGTGCTGCAGCTTATTGCCTTCCCCGGACCCCTACACCGGTGAGGCATTCAGGGCATTCCTCTCTGCGGCACCCTATTCCAGATACCCCTGCCCCAGGACTACTTTGGTCCAGCCTGTCCTGGCACTGCGACCTGTGGAACAGTGGAGGGGCATTCATGTCCATGGGGAGGTGCAGCTGTTGCTAGCTGACTAGGGGATACCAAGGAGCGGCTGGATGGCAGGGACTCTTGCAATGCTGCCTGCCCGGTGCAGGGGAAAGAGCTGGAAGATGAGGCCATGGAGAGGTATGGAGGATAATGGATCCTCCATTCTACATTGTACTGTGTGTGGGGGGTGAGTAGTGCAGGGTGCATGTGTCAGGTAGGCCAGTGCAATGGTCAGGTAGGCCAGTGCAATGGTCAGGTAGGCCAGTGTATGTTGCGTTCTGAGCACAGTGCATTCCTAAACCCAGCATTCTGAGCGAAACTGGCATAATTGTAGGTTTTTGGTCCCTTTCAGAGGGATGATCAGTCCCATCCTCTGTACAGAGCCGCTGGTAGGTTTAATTCTGTGTTGGCACTTTGAAATAAATAAGTTGGTTTTGTATCACTGTTTGGGCACTCTGGCTCAGAAAGGTTCGCCATCACTGTCCTTCTCACTGATCACCAATGTAAGGAGCATTCTTCCCACTGATCACCAATGTAAGGAGCATTCTTCCCACTGATCACCAATGTAAGGAACATTCTTCTCACTGACCACCAATGTAAGGAACATTCTTCCCACTGATCACCAATGTAAGGAGCATTCTTCTCACTGATCACCAATGTAAGGGACATTCTTCCCACTGATCACCAATGTAAGGGGCATTCTTCCCACTGATCACCAATGTAAGGGACATTCTTCTCACTGATCACCAATGTAAGGAACATTCTTCCCACTGATCACCAATGTAAGGGACATTCTTCCCACTGATCACCAATGTAAGGAATATATATAGGGAATAACACTCACTTAGGCCCGATTCACACCTATGGCATTTTTAGTGCTTTTTGCATTTTGCAGATTTGCACTACAGAACGTGTTCCATAGGAAACCATGATAAATGGATTGTTGTGCAAATCTGCAAAATGCAAAAAGCACAAAAAAATTCCATAGATGTGAAGCAGGCCTAAGTGCAGGTTCACACTGACAGCGGGAATGAAATTGTGTGAGACAGTTCAGCTAAACTTGCACGATTTCATAACCCGCATGTCAGTGCGAATTTGGCGGGTGATTTCAGAGACATCTGTGTGGGTTGCTGCACAGATGTCTATGGAAATTGCACCAAGAAGTCGCCAAAAGTTGTACAGAAACTACTTTTGGGAATTGGTGCGGCGCCACAAATGGGGCATTGCACCGATTCGGTTAGTGCCATTGCCATGCGATTTGACATGTCAAATCGCATGGTAAATTGCTTCAATGTGAACCAGGTCTAAGTGCTATTCCCTATATTTAACACTGATATCTATACACTGAGTGGCATTCAGTGTACCATATATCAGAGTGCAGGGGCGGACTCACCATTTGGTGTGCAGGGGCGGACTGACCATTCGGCACTGCCCGAGGGCCCCATGGTGGGAGGGCCCCGGGCCGGCTCAGTCCGCCCCTGGAGGTGCCCGCAGCAGCGGCAGCTTATCATACACAATAAAAAAAACTGAGTCTGTAACCCCCGGGAAAGCAGTGCCTTGAACCATTAAATCCTGCTAGCTAGGTTGATGTGGCTGTTGTAAGAGAGGGTCGGGAGCAGGGCCGCCATCAGGAATTATGGGGCCCCTTACACAGCTTCAAGCATGGGCCCCCCCTGGAGCAGAGAACCGGGGGGGGGGGTGCTGCCGCGGCGCCGCCTGAAATTGAGAAGCGGGGGGGGCGGCCGAATTGAGAAGCGGGGGGAGCCCTTTACAAAAAAAAGAAGAAATAAAGAAAAATATATATAAAAAATGGGGGGATAGCCATCCGGGGCCCTGGGGACCTCTGGGCCCTTTAATAAAAAGAAAAAAATAAATAAAAAATATATATATTTTTTTTTAAAAAGGGCAACCCCCCCCCCTCTTTTTAAAAAAGGGCCCTGGGGACCTCTGGGCCCTTTAATAAAATATATATATATATATATATATATATATATATATATATATATATATATATATATATATATATTATATATATATATATATATAAAAATAAACCTCTGGGCCCTTTAATAAAAAATATATTAAAAAAAAGGGGGGTTGCCATCCAGGGCCCTGTGGCCCTTTAATAAAAACAAATATATATAAACAAAAATAAAAAAATAAACATTTATAATAAAAAAAAGGGGGGGTTTGCCACATGGGGCCCTGGGGACCTCTGAGCCCTTTAATAATAATAATAATAATATATATATATATATATATATATATATATATATATATATATATATATATATATATATATATAATAAAAGAAATACAAAAATATATAAAAAATATATTTTATTTTTTTTTAAAAGGGGGGTTGTCATCTGGGGCCTTGGGGGCCACCGGGCCCCTGGGGACCTTTGGATCTCTAAAAAAAAAAATTAGCCCTTTAATAAAAAATTAAATTAAAATATATTGAAAAAAATATTTTGTTTTTTATAAAAAAAAGAATAAAAAAAAAGGGGTTTCCATCTGGGGCCCTGTGGGGCTCCGGGCCCCTAAAATAATTTTTATTTTTTTTTTAAAGGGGGTTGCCATCCGGGCCCCTTACAGGTGTACTGCCTGTACCCCCCTGATGACGACCCTGGTCGGGAGGTATGAGCTGGCCGGGATGGATGGCTCATCATGTGCATTAGTAAATAGCAACTGTCCTGTCCTGTCCTGACCTGACCTGCTACCTGGTAAATAAGCACACTGTCACAGCATAGGGCAAAAATGTAAAGAAACAATCAATTCAGCATGGCTCTTATAACACAGATTAGACTGTCACAGTAATTGCAATCACAGTGCTTTTATTATTTATGACACTGACCTGCTTCTTCACACAAGGCAGGTCAGCGTGGATGCCATTCGTTCCTGTGTCTGTGCAATTATGTCTGCTCTGCCTCCAAGTCCAGCAGCTCCTTCAGACAATCCTCCGGGGCAGTGACTTATCGCCCCGCCCCCTCCGCTGAATTTCACAGGGGGGAGAGGTGCCCTGTACATCCCCGCATGGCCCTGAGCCATCCATCCAGGCCAGCTCATACCTCCCGAGCGGAGCGAGCCTACAATAGTCACATCACCCAGCTAGCTGCCCGGGATTTAATGGCTCAACTCAAGGCATCTCGGGGGTACAGAGTTTTTTTTTATTGTGTAGACGTAGAAGCTGACGCTGCTGCAGGCACCTCCAGGGGCCCAGGCCCTCCCACCACGGGGCCCTCGGGCAGTACCCGACTGACCGAATGGTCAGTCCACCCCTGCGTTCCACGGATGGTGTATCGAAATTATGGAAGTCCCGGAAGTGACGTATTTGCGTAACAAGTTGGTCCCGCTTAGACACTGCCCTGACGGGTCAGTATTTGGCGCATTATAAATCTATTAAATCAATCAATCAATCCCCCCTTACATGTTTCGTCTTAGACGACGTCTGTATGATGAAACGCGTACTCTGGAACTGTCATGGATCTGCCACTTAAGGGTTAATGGTGCAGACTGATTTCAGTAATTAACAGCAGGCTGCCCTATTTAAACACCTCAGCAGCACAGTGTCTTCGCTGCCTGATCTGCAGTATTGACCAGATCATACCTGAGACCTGTTACCTGTTTATCCTGCTTGAATACCTGTTTGAAACCTGAACCTGGCTTGCCTGACTACCCGAACCTCTCCAATCCAGACCCGGCTCCGTTTGACCATCCGCTTGCTTGACTTCACTGTTGCCAGATCCACCTGCTTGTTTTACCGACTATTCTTCAGCCATCTTCCTGCACGCTCACCTGTTATGACCCGGCTTGTCTGACTCTGCGTTCAGCATCTACTCACCAGAGGTATTCGTCCTTCTGCAACTACCCATCATCACCTCGGCACTCCTACCCCTCTGTGCTCCGAGTCCGCTGTAACCACATTCAGTGGCTCGTGAACCAGAGTCGTAAGAGAGGCTACCCTGCATCAGACTCTACACACCAGGTACGTTACAGTATCAGGCAGCCATGACAGAGTCTGCAGGTGTAGTTCCGGCCATGGAAGAGGTGTGTAAACATCTAGCTTCCCTTACCCAAGCCGTGAAAAATCTGCAAGATGGCTATATAAGGTTGGAGGGACAAGTTCAGAACTTAACAGCATCTGGGGACGCAACTTCAGCATCTGCTGCTAGACCATCTGCATCTTCATCCGCTTCTGGTCCGTCAGTAGTGATGTTACCGCCCGAACCCAGGGTTCCCATGCCCGAACGATTTTCTGGAGATCGAACCAAATTCCGGGACTTTCGCAACTCCTGTCAGTTGTATTTCGCCTTGCAACCTCGCACATTTTCTTTGGAAGCTACCAAAGTAGGATTTGTTGTTTCTTTGCTTCAAGGGGAACCTTTGAATTGGGCACATCGATTACTGGAGGAGAACAGTGTCCAAACCGAGACTTTGCTGTTCTTTTTCCAGGCCATGGCGCAACTTTATGACGACCCTTTAGAGAACTGCCACAGCTGAAGCGGCTCTACTCGCTCTCCAACAGGGGCGAAGGGCCGTAGAGGACTATGTTACAGATTTCCGCCGCTGGAGTGCGGACACTCAGTGGAATAGCGCAGCCTTGCGCCATCAATTTCGTTTAGGTTTGTCCGAAGCTTTAAAGGACGAATTGGCCCGTATTGGGGTACCTGACACCCTGGATGACCTGATCGATAAAGCTGTGCAGATCGACCGACGATTAAGGGAGCGCCGAGCAGAACGATCTTCTCAGCCAAGTCGCCCAGTCTGGGTCACTACCCGAGCTCCTTTGCCTCCTTCTCGTTATCAGCCACCAACTTCTTCTAACTCTACTGGCTCTTCCTTGGACACTCCTGAACCCATGCAGTTAGGCGTGATGCGACCTACCTTACCGCCAGAAGAACGCATTCGCCGACGCCAGCTGAACTTATGCCTGTATTGCGGTGAGGCCGGCCACTACGTTCACAATTGCCCTGTTAAACTACGTAAGTCCCGATCATCAGTTCCTGGTAACATTTCTGCTATCTCTACTAATACCAACCTTCTCGATATCTCCCTTTTGTTACAGCTTCCAGGAAAGACGGTGTCGGTCAAAGCCATCGTTGATTCAGGTGCGTGCAGCTGCTTTATTGACTCCTCATTTGCCGATATGCACAACATCCCTGTCCGCTTAAAGAACTTTACACTTTCAGTTTTTTTGGCTGATGGCTCACATATCAAATCCGGGCAAGTCACCCAGGAAACCTTTCCTTTACCTGCCATCACTGCCTCCAATCATAAGGAACTTTTGATTTTGGACGTTATCTCGTCTCCTTTGTTCCCGGTGATCCTGGGAATACCTTGGCTTAAAGCACATAATCCTCAGATCGATTGGATATCCAAAGAAATCTTGTTTTCATCCCTCTACTGTCAAGTACACTGTCTACCTGGTAGCCCTGATCCATCTTCTGCCCTACTTTGTTTGAATACCGATCCAAGTCTGCTACAATCCGTCCCTAAACCCTACCACCAATTCCTGGATGTCTTCAGCAAGAAGGGAGCTGACTCCCTTCCACCTCATCGGCCATATGATTGTCCGATCGACCTCCTTCCCGGGGCTGAGATTCCCTTCGGACGAATTTTTCCACTCTCCGAAAAAGAACAGGACGCATTAAAGATCTACCTGGATGAAAATCTGGAAAAGGGATTTATCCGCCCGTCCACTTCACCAGCAGGTGCCGGAATATTTTTTGTTACAAAGAAAGATCAATCTCTCC
The DNA here is from genome assembly GCF_905171775.1 of Rana temporaria. Taxonomy (NCBI): domain Eukaryota; kingdom Metazoa; phylum Chordata; class Amphibia; order Anura; family Ranidae; genus Rana; species Rana temporaria. The sequence continues at coordinate 665,103,044 of NC_053489.1, read as the reverse complement.
GTCCCTGCATTGACTACCGGGAACTCAACAATGTTACAGTGAAAAACCGTTACCCCTTACCCCTAATACCGGAACTCTTCCAAAAGCTAAGGTTTGCCGTCATTTTCACGAAATTAGACCTGAGGGGAGCGTATAACCTAATACGTATCAAAGACGGACATGAGTGGAAGACAGCATTTCGTACCCGTTATGGCCACTACGAGTACTTGGTCATGCCCTTCGGGTTATGCAATGCGCCTGCAACATTCCAACATTTTGTTAATGACGTGTTCAGAGATTTCTTGGACATTTTCCTTATTGTTTATTTAGATGACATATTAATTTTCTCTCGTTCCTTAGAAGAACACCGAGGACATGTCTGTAAAGTTTTGGATCGTCTTCGCCAGCACAGTTTGTATGCGAAAGCAGAAAAATGCGAGTTCGAGCAGCAAACCATTCAATTTTTAGGCTTGGTAATTTCTCCAACAGGAATTGAGATGGATCAAAAGAAGGTATCTGCAATCTTAGACTGGCCAACACCTTTAGATAAGAAAGGGGTACAACGCTTCATAGGATTCGCGAATTTTTATAGAAAATGTATTAAAGGTTTTTCTGCTATTGTCGCTCCCATCACACAACTCACAAAACAGAACCTTCGCTTCCGTTGGAACCCTGAAGCCCAGAAGGCCTTCGACACTCTAAAAAGACTTTTTACTTCAGCTCCAATTCTCAGACACCCCAATCCAGCGTTACCCTTCCTCCTCGAAGTAGACGCCTCTGAAGTTGCCGTTGGGGCCGTCCTCTCCCAACGTTTAGGAGATAAAGATCTAATACATCCAATAGGATTCTTTTCTCGAAAGCTTTCCCCCACAGAAAAGAACTACGACGTGGGAGATCGGGAATTACTAGCCATTAAGACCGCCTTAGAGGAATGGAGATATTTGCTAGAAGGCGCCGCTCACCCTGTTCTGATCTATACGGATCACAAAAATTTGGAATACTTAAAAACTGCCAGACGCCTTAAACCTCGACAAGCTCGTTGGGCTCTTTTCTTTTCTCGTTTTTGTTTTCACATTACTTACCGGCCAGGATCTAAAAACGTGAAACCGGATGCATTATCCCGAATGCACGACAATCCGAAGGATGCATCCACTCCTGATACCATTTTACCGGACAACAACTTCCTACTGTTACATACCGACCTACTCTCTATGATCAGAAGGGCCTCTTCCGATTCCTCTAAACCCTCTAATATCTCACTAACCTCTAGAGACGGACTATTTTGGAGAGGAAGTCAGGTTTTTGTACCAGAAGATATCAGAGTCGAGGTCTTGAAACTTTGTCATGATCATCCATTAGCAGGCCACTTTGGAGTTAATAAAACTCTCGAATTAATACGACGCACATTCTGGTGGCCCAATCTGGAGGACTTCTGTAGGTCATACATCAATTCTTGTCCTATATGCAACCGAAATAAAACACCCCGAAAACAAGCTTGGGGTTTACTAAAACCGTTACCAGTACCCAACCGACCATGGGAAATGATCGCAATGGATTTCATTGTTGAACTTCCTCGTTCCGAGGGATGTACGGCGATCTTTGTTGTTGTGGATCGTTTCACCAAAATGGCCCATTTCTTGCCCCTGAAAAACACGCCTTCTGCAGCGGAGACGGCCCGCGTGTTTATCAAGGAGATTATCAGATTGCATGGAGTACCTTCTAATATCGTCTCTGACAGAGGGGTTCAGTTTACTTCCCGATTCTGGAGAGCTCTCTGCGAAACACTACAAATTCAACTGTCCTTGTCCTCTGCCTATCATCCCCAGTCCAATGGACAAACGGAAAGGACGAATCAAACATTAGAGCAATATATTAGATGTTTCACAACCTTCTCCCAAGACGATTGGGTCTCCCTGCTACCTTTGGCAGAATTTGCATACAACAATGCCAATCATTCAGCTACTGGGCAATCTCCTTTCTTTGCTAATTATGGGTTCAATTTAACATTTTTGCCAGATTTCTTTACAGAGTCACCAGTTCCAGCCGTACAAAGTACTATGGACTTTCTCAGACGCAACAATCAACTTTTGCACGACGCAATTACCAAGGCTCAGGCGGACAGCAAATTTTTTTTCGATAAGAAGAGAAGGGGTGACTTGGATCTAAAACCGGACGATCAGGTATGGCTATCTTCAAATAACCTCAGATTACCTTGTCCGTCTAAAAAGCTAGCACCTAAGTTTTTGGGTCCTTTTCCAGTCAAAAGAAAAATTAATGTAGCCTCTTACGAACTGTTTTTGCCTGACACCCTAAAGATACATCCTGTGTTTCATGTCTCTTTGCTCAAGCCTGCAGTTGCCGATCCTTTTCCCAACAGAGGGTCTAAACCTCCAGAACCCATTCATGTGGACGGATGGGAAGAATACGTGGTAGAAGCCATATTGGACTGTCGGAAGCGACAGGGCCAGAATCAGTTCCTAGTCAAATGGAAGGGGTACGGCCCAGAGGATAATTCTTGGGAGCCAGAAGGTAATATACATGCCAAGAGGTTGTTACGTGCTTTTTTCCTTGCTCATCCTGACAAAGAAGCCCGACTGGGCATCCGGAGGCTGCCCCTTGGGGGGGGGGCAATGTCATGGATCTGCCACTTAAGGGTTAATGGTGCAGACTGATTTCAGAAATTAACAGCAGGCTGCCCTATTTAAACACCTCAGCAGCACAGTGTCTTCGCTGCCTGATCTGCAGTATTGACCAGATCATACCTGAGACCTGTTACCTGTTTATCCTGCTTGAATACCTGTTTGAAACCTGAACCTGGCTTGCCTGACTACCCGAACCTCTCCAATCCAGACCCGGCTCCGTTTGACCATCCGCTTGCTTGACTTCACTGTTGCCAGATCCACCTGCTTGTTTTACCGACTATTCTTCAGCCATCTTCCTGCACGCTCACCTGTTATGACCCGGCTTGTCTGACTCTGCTATATCTGAACTGTTTCCTGCTTGTGCCGCTGTAGTCGCAGATCCCGTGCGGGTCGCTGACCCATCCTCCGCTTCTGTGTTCAGCATCTACTCACCAGAGGTATTCGTCCTTCTGCAACTACCCATCATCACCTCGGCACTCCTACCCCTCTGTGCTCCGAGTCCGCTGTAACCACATTCAGTGGCTCGTGAACCAGAGTCGTAAGAGAGGCTACCCTGCATCAGACTCTACACACCAGGTACGTTACAGGAACCAACTTGTTCCTTGTTTGTACTTGTTTGTACCACCTAGCTGAGCATTGGTGCTCTTTGATTTTATTATAATTTTAAATAAATACCTAGCTTGTTTCAATATCACGCTATGGGTATTTTCTTATATTAATTTTTATGTGGATACCTGGCCAGAGCTTGCACCACAGAGAAAGATTCAGTAGGAAAAGTTTTTTCACTTCCTTACCTGTGGATGGATCTTCTTACCTGGATGTGAGGAGGATACTGTGCACGTGGGATTTTACAGTTTGGAGTTTATTCCTGCTTAAAGGAGTTGTAAAGGAAAAAAAAATGCCTAAAATGAATGTCTGCAAGGTAGACAGACAGAATAGTGTAATGATTCTGTTAAAAAAACGAGTAAATACCAATTAAATTCCTTCATCTATATCACCTCCGGCGTTCTAGTTTCTGTTCTATCATTCACTTCCTGGTTTGCATCGCTCGTTCATGTAAGAACTACATTTCCCAGTATGCATTGCGGCACGCCCAGTAATTCACACCTCCTTGAAGTCTCTAACACGTAGAGAGCGTCCTGCCGCACAGATGTAGTTCCCAGGAGGGGGTGAGCACGTTACTGACCACCGCAGTAAAGCCTCCCATCACGGTGGTGAGTAACAATCAGACAAGCAGGAAGTGAACAGAACAGAGAAGAAATAGAGCAACTTCTGAGCAAAAACGAACAATGAGGAAGTGAAAAGAGGAATGTCTGCAGGTAAAGGATGCTTATTATGAAAAAAAAATGTTTTCCTTTACAACCCCTTTAACGCCTTTGAGTGGGAGCACATAAGGGGAGTACAGTGCAGTCACCACAAGCAATTTTTTGTCACAAATGAATTTTGCACAGACTGTCACAACATTTGGATGAAGCACGTGTCACTATGGATTCTCTTGTGGACTTTTTTATAGTTGATTTATTTTTTGGTTTACTGAGAATATATATGAATAAGTTGAAGCATTAATACATGAATCAAGTTTGCACATATTGGGCCAGATCCACAAAAGAATTACGCCGGCGTATCTCTTGATACGCCGCGTAATTTCAAATTTTGCGCGTCGTATCTTTGTTTTGTATCTACAAAACAAGATACGACTGCATCTCGGATCGATCCGACAGGTGTACATCTTAGTACGCCGTCGGATCTTAGGTGTATTTTTTCGGCGGCCGCTAGGTGGCGTTTCCGTCTAATTCAGCGTCGAGTATGCAAATTAGCTAGTTACGGCGATCCACGAACGTACGTCCGGCCGGCGCATTTTTTTACGTGTTTGCGTTCGGCTTTTTCCGGCGTATAGTTACCCCTGCTATTATGAGGCGTACTCAATGTTAAGTATGGCCGTCGTTCCCGCGTCGCCTTTTGAATTTTTTACGTCGTTTGCGTAAGTCGTTCGCGAATAGGGATTTGCGTAGAATGACGTCACCGTCGTAAGCATTGGCTTGTTCCTGTTTAATTTCGAGCATGCGCACTGGGATACCCCCACGGACGGCGCATGCGCCGTTAAAAAAAAACGTTGTTTACGTCAGGTCACGACGTATTTACATAAAACACGCCCCCATCACATCCATTTGAATTCCGCGCCCTTACGCCGCCAAAGATACACTACACCGCCGTAACTTACGGCGCAAATTCTTTGAGGATTCGAAAAAAAAAAAAATAAGTTACGGCGGCGTAGTGTATCTTAGATACGCTACGCCTGGCGGGAATATGCGCCGAGGTACATGGATCTGGCCCGAGGTCACTAATTTGGAGGTAACACGTCACTTTGATTTTTTTCTGTGAACATTTGCACAGTTAACTCACTTTATTTATTTATTGAAGAGCATACAATAATGAGTATTTATATTGATTTATTTCTTTAGAATATTTCTATATAGCACTGTCACTAATTATAATTGGTAGTGATATCTACCCACTTGATATTTTTATAGTCGTGTTGGTATAACACTTCATTTGCACATACATGGCCCCTCCCCCTGAGGTATTTGTCCACTGAACAGCGCCATCTTTAGCTTTCTTCTTCTAATTCAGTATAAGGTATTTACTGGCAGAAAAAAAAATGTTTTACTAGCCAAAGTTACAGTAAAACAACAACGAGGGCTGAAGATTTAATAGTTGGAAAGTTTAAAAAATTACTGAAATTCCACTTTAACCGCTTAAGCCCCGGACCATTATGCAAGTAAAGGACCTGGCCCCTTTTTTGCGATTCGGCACTGCGTCGCTTTAACTGACAATTGCACGGTCGTGCGACGTGGCTCTCAAACAAAATTGGCGTAATTTTTTCCCCACAAATAGAGCTTTCTTTTGGTGTTATTTGATCACCTCTGCGTTTTTTATTGTTTGCGCTATAAACAAAAATAGAGCCACAATTTTGAAAAAAAAGCAATATTTTTTACTTTTTGCTATAAAATAAATATCCCCCAAAAAATATATATAAAAAAAAATAAAGTTTTTTTCCTCTGTTTAGTCCGATACCTATTCTTCTACCTATTTTTGGTAAAAAAAATTGCAATAAGCGTATATTGATTGGTTTGCGCAAAAGTTATAGCGTCTACAAAATAGGGGATAGTTTTATGGCATTTTTTTTTTACTAGTAATGGCGGCGATCAGTGATTTATTTCGTGACTGCGACATTATGGCAGACACATCAGACACTTTTGACACATTTTTGGGACCATTGTCATTTTCAGAGCGAAAAGTGCTATAAAAATGCACTGGTTTCTGTGAAGATGACAATGGCAGTGAATGGGTTAACCACTAGGGGGCGATGAAGGGGTTAAGTGTGTCCTATTGTGTGTAAGCCCCGGACCATTATGCAAGTAAAGGACCTGGCCCCTTTTTTGCGATTCGGCACTGCGTCGCTTTAACTGACAATTGCGCGGTCGTGCGACGTGGCTCTCAAACAAAATTGGCGTCCTTTTTTTCCCCACAAATAGAGCTTTCTTTTGGTGTTATTTGATCACCTCTGCGTTTTTTATTGTTTGCGCTATAAACAAAAATAGAGCCACAATTTTGAAAAAAAAGCAATATTTTTTACTTTTTGCTATATAATAAATATCCCCCAAAAAATATATATAAAAAAAATAAAGTTTTTTTCCTCTGTTTAGTCCGATACCTATTCTTCTACCTATTTTTGGTAAAAAAAATTGCAATAAGCGTATATCGATTGGTTTGCGCAAAAGTTATAGCGTCTACAAAATAGGGGATAGTTTTATGGCATTTTTTTTTTTACTAGTAATGGCGGTGATCAGCGATTTCTTTCGTGACTGCGACATTATGGCAGACACATCGGACACTTTTGACACATTTTTGGGACCATTGTCATTTTCAGAGCGAAAAGTGCTATAAAAATGCACTGGTTTCTGTGAAGATGACAATGGCAGTGAAGGGGTTAACCACTAGGGGGCGCTGAAGGAGTTAAGAGTGTCCTATTGTGTGTTTTTTTACTGTATGGGGGCGTGGCTTGTGACGTCACTGATAGTCGTTCCCTATGACAGGGAACAGACGATCAGTGACACTGCCACAAAGAAGAATGGGGAAGGTTTGTTTACACTCACCTCTCCCCGTTCTTCAGTTCCTGTGACCCGATCGGGGGAAACCGGCGGCGACTGGGTCCTCGGGTCCCGCGGTCACGGAGCTTCGGACCGGGGTGGCGAGCGCGCCGCCGGTGGCGCGCTCGCGACCCACGGCTGAGTTCTTAAAGGGGACGTGTACATGTACGCCCTTGTGCCCAGCCATGCTCTTCTGTTGACGTATATCGTCGTGTGGCGGTCCTTAAGTGGTTAATGACTTGACATGTTTGATATCTATTGACTTTTACATTTTATTATATTTTTCACTGATTTGATAAATATTTGTACAAATATTCTGTGGCATAAAAAAAATTGCAACAGCCATTATTTTATTCTACAGGGCCTTTGCTTTCAGAAAATATATAATTATATGAAAGATTTAGGTACCTTTCTTGCAGAATTGCAGATTAAAAAAGAAAAATTGAGTATTGCTCTAGATACAAAATACTTCATTCAAAATGTTGGGGACTACATAGCAAACAGCAAGTGTTGAGACAATAAACACTGGTGAGGAGAATTTGAGATATCGGACAGCTTACAGCAGCAGTCAGGCCCATATAACATAATCACAGCATACTGTATACCAGGGGTTGACAAATTTGCTTGGAATCTAGGAGCCAGCTAAAAAAGTTAGGAGCCAGAAAACGCACCCGTCCCGACGAGCTCGCACGCAGAAGCGAACACATACGTGAGCAGCGCCCGCATATGTAAACGGTGTTCAAACCACACATGTGAGGTATCGCCGCGATTGGTAGAGCGAGAGCAATAATTCTAGCCCTAGACCTCCTCTGTAACTCAAAACATGCAACCTGTAGATTTTTTTAAACGTCGCCTATGAAGATTTTAAAGGGTAAAAGTTTGTCGGCATTCCACGAGCGGACGCAATTTTGAAGCGTGACATGTCGGGTATCAATTTACTCAGCGTAACCTTATCTTTCATAATATATTAAAAAAAAATGGGGATAACTTTACTGTTGTCTTATTTTTTAATTAAAAAAAGTGTAATTTTTCCCAAAAAAGTGCGCTTGTAAGACCGCTGCGCAAATACGGTGTGACAAAGTATTGCAACGATCGCCATTTTATTCTCTAGGGTGTTAGGATAAAAAATATATATAATGTTTGGGGGTTCTAATTAGAGGGCAGAAGATGGCAGTGAAAAATAGTGAAAAATTACATTAGAATTGCTGTTTAACTTGTAATGCTTAACTTGTAATACCAACGGCCACCACCAGATGGCGCCAGCTCACATCTGGTGGTAATAACTTGTAATACCAACGGCTCACCACCAGATGGCGCCAGCTCACGTCTGGTGGTAATAACTTGTAATACCAACGGCTCACCACCAGATGGCGCCAGCTCACAAAAAAGACCCGGCGACCGGGATTTGTCGAGCCCTGCTGTATACAGTGAAACAGTGAAGAGAGTGTAATATACAACATTGCTTACAGAATGCATGGATAAGGAGTACAAGCAGGGCCGCCATCAGGGGGCTACAGGCAGTACACCTGTAAGGGGCCCGGATGGCAACCCCCTTTTTTTATTTTTTTGTAATTTTTTTTTTATATATATATATTTTTTTTTTTATTTTTTTATTTATTTATTTTTTGTAAGGGGTCCGGAGGTCCCCAGGAGCCCGGATGGCAACCCCCTTTTTTTTTGTATTTTTTTTTATATATATATTTTTTTTAATTAACCCCCTTAACGCCCGCCGCACGACTATTTACGTCCGCAAAATGGCACGGACAGGCAGATGGACCATGGGGAGCGATCCGGGACGACGGCGCGGCTATTCATTTATAGCCGCCCCGATCGCTCCCCGGAGCTGAAGAACGGGAAGAGCCGTATGTAAACACGGCTTCCCCGTGCTTCACTGTGGCGGCGCATCGATCGAGTGATCCCTTTTATAGGGAAGACACGATCAATGACGTCAGTCCTACAGCCACACCCCCCTACAGTTGTAAACACACACTAGGTGAACCCTAACTCCTACAGCGCCCCCTGTGGTTAACTCCCAAACTGCAACTGTCATTTTCACAATAAACAATGCAATTTAAATGCATTTTTTGCTGTGAAAATTACAATGGTCCCAAAAATGTGTCAAAATTGTGCTAAGTGTCCGCCATAATGTTGCAGTCACGAAAAAAATCGCTGATCGCCGCCAATAGTAGTAAAAAAAAAAAAATGTATAAAAATGCAATAAAACTATCCCCTATCTTGTAAACGCTATAAATTTTGCGCAAACCAATCGATAAACGCTTATTGCGATTTTTTTTACCAAAAATAGGTAGAAGAATTCGTATCGGCCTCAACTGAGGAAAAAAATAATTTTATATATATTTTTGGGGGTATTTATTATAACAAAAAGTAAAAAATATTGCAATATTTTTGTTTATAGTGCAAAAAATAAAAACCGCAGAGGTGATCAAATACCACCAAAAGAAAGCTCTATTTGTGGGGAAAAAAGGAAGCCAATTTTGTTTGGGAGCCACTTCGCACGACCGCGCAATTGTCTGTTAAAGCAACGCAGTCCCGAATCGCAAAACCTGGCCTGGGCATTTAGCTGCCTAAAGGTCCGGGTCTTAAGTGGTTAATTAATTTATTTTTTTGTAAAGGGTCTGGAGGTCTCCAGGGCCTCGGATGACAACCCCCACTTTTTTTTATTTATTTTGTTATACATTTTATTTTTATTTGTTTCTTTTATTTTGTTTATTAAAGGGCCCATAGGTTTATTTATTTTTTATTTTTATTAAAGGGCCCAGAGGTCCCCAGGGTCCAGGATGGCAACCCACCTTTTTTTTTTAAAAAACAATTTTATATATATTTTTTTTATTTATTTATTTTAATTAAAGGACACAGAGGTCCATGGCTAAAGCCTATGGTGTAAGCGGCCCTGAGTACAAGATACAGAGTGCAAAGGTCAGGTGCAGTAGGGGCTGGTGGTTTCTTTTTGGGGGAGGGGAGCCAGCAAACAATCCATCACCCCCCCTTTTCAGCGGTCGGTTGATGGAACGGCAGACACACCCCCCGTTCACCTGGTCGGTCAGTTGGTCGGGGCGTCGCACTTACCCCATCTCGCGAGCAGTTCTCCAGGTGGCGGCGGTTCCTGTCAGGGCTGCAGGCAGGCGGCTGTTTTCTTGGTTCCCCTGCATCTCCTCCCTCCTATCCTTTAATGCGTTGCGTGTTTCCTCCCTTCCCCTCCTGGAGGCCAATCCAATCGGATCTCCTTTTGGCCAATCGGGTGACGGGTCTCATGACCCACTTCCTGATTGGCCAGAAGGAGAATCAGTGTTACAAAAGCAGAGGGCCCCTGTTGGTGTACCTAAAAGAAGGGTGGTAGTCCAGAATACCTACTATTTCCTTTCAGTAGTCATGTGAAGAGCAGTTGTGATAAGGATGGACTTGTATGGTTCTGCTTTAGAGATAACTCACAGTGGCCCAGATTCAGGTAGGGGCGTGCAAAACTGCGGCGGCGTAACGTATGACATTTACGTTACGCGGCCGCAAGTTTTACAGGCAAGTGCTTGATTCACAAAGCACTTGCCTGTAAAGTTGCGGCGACGTAGCGTAAAAGGGGCCGGCGTAAGCGCGCGTAATTCAAATGATCCCGTAGGGGGCGTGGATCATTTAAATTCGGTGCGTTCCCGCGCCGAACCTACTGCGCATGCGCCATCCCTAAAATTTCCCGACGTGCATTGCGGTAATTGACGTTGCAAGGACGTCATTGGTATCGACGTGAACGTAAATGGCGTCCAGCGCCATTCACGGACGACTTACGGAAACGACGTAAAATTTCGAAATCGCGACGTGGGAACGACGTCCATACTTACTAACATTGGCTGCGCCTCCTAATAGCAGGAGCAGCCTTACGGCGAAAACGACGTACGCAAACGAAGTAAAAAACGAGCGCCGGCCGCACGTACGTTTGTGAATCGGCGTAAGTATGCAATTTGCATACTCTACGCTGACAACAACGGGTGCGCCACCTAGCGGCCAGCGTCAGAATGCACCCTAAGATACGACGGCAAAAGAGACTTATGCCAGTCATATCTTAGGCTACAGTCGGCGTATCAAGCTTTCTGAATAGAGAAAGTAGATACGCCGGCGCTACTTAGCAATTACGCTGCGTATCTATGGATACGCAGGCGTAATTGCTCTCTGAATCTACCCCAGTAAGACTACACTTGGAGACACTTTCTGTCCACATAAGGGGCCAGATTCATAAAGACTTACGACGGGCGTATCAGTAGATACGCCGTCGTAAGTCCAAATCCGCGCCGTGGCAACTTTAAGCGTATGCTCAAACTGAGATACGCTTAAATGTTGCTAAGATACGACCGGCGTAAGTCTCCTACGCCGCTGATCTTATGGTGCATATTTACGCTGGCCGCTAGGTGGCGCTTCCGTTAATTTCCGCGTACAATATGCAAATGAGCTAGATACACCGATTCAGAAACGTACGTGCGCCCGGCGGATTTTTTTACGTCGTTTACGTAAGGCTTTTTCCGGCGTAAAGTTACACCTGCTATATGAGGCGTAGCCAATGTTAAGTATGAACGTCGGGACATCGTCGAATTTTCAGTTGTTTGCGTAAGTCGTTCGCTAATAGGGTTTTGCGTTCACGTCGAAAGCATTGACTATTTGCGGCGTAATTAGGAGCATGCGCACTGGGATACGTTCACGGACGGCGAATGCGCAGTTCGTAAAAAGCATCATTTACGTGGGGTCACGATGATTTTACATAAAACACGCCCACTTCTTACACATTTGAATTAGGCGGGCTTACGCCGGTCAATTTACGCTACGCCGCCGCAACTTACGGAGCAAGTGCTTTGTGAATACTGCACTTGCCTGTCAAAGTTGTGGAGGCGTAGCATAAATAGGATACGCTATGCCCGCACAGAGTTACGCGCTCCCTACCTGAATCTAGCCCTCTGTCTTCAAATAATTTAGATACTGATACCTTTACTTCTGGAAAGGTGTTGAGCCAGTACCCCCAACCACAACCCTTGGTTGATAAAAGTAGCATCGCTTTAACTGACAATTGCTCGGTCGTGGCGACGTGGCTCCCAAACAAAATTGGCGTCCTTTTTTCCCCACAAATAGAGATTTATTTTGGTGGTATTTGATCACCTCTGTGGTTTTTATTTTTTGCGCTATAAACAAAAATAGAGCGACAATTTTGAAAAAAAATGCAATATTTTTTACTTTTTGCTATAATAAATATCCCCCAAAAATATATAAAAAAAAAAAATTTTTTTCCTCAGTTTAGGCCGATACGTATTCTTCTACATATTTTTGGTAAAAAAAATCGCAATAAGCGTTTATCGGTTGGTTTGCGCAAAATATATAGCGTTTACAAAATAGGGGATAGTTTTATTGCATTTTTATTCATTATTATTTTTTTACTACTAATGGCGGCGATCAGCGTTTTTGGGACCATTGTCATTTGCACAGCAAAAAATGCATTTAAAATGCATTGTTTACTGTGGAAATGACAGTTGCAGTTTGGGAGTTAACCACAGGGGGCGCTGAAGGAGTTATGTTTCACCTAGTGTGTGTTTACAACTGTAGGGGGGTGTGGCTGTAGGTGTGACGTCATCGATTGTGTCCCCCTATAAGAGGGATGACACGATCGATGACGCCGCCACAGTGAAGAATGGGGAAGCCGTGTTTACATACAGCTCTCCCCGTTCTTCAGCTCCGGGGACCGATCGCGGGACTCCAGCGGTGATCGGGTCCCACGGTCGCGGTCACGGAGCTTCGGACCGGGTCGCATGCGCATGCCCGCGTTGGGTCAGGGTGACCACATTTCCAAACTACCATTCAGGGACACCCCCCCTTCCCAAAAATCAGCTTGTGCTGTAACGAATCACAGCACATTGATTGGACACAAGAGGCGGGATTTATGATGTCCCCAATCACAAGCAGGGGGCGGGGATTGTGCTCCTCCAGGTATTCCCAGCCAGGACAAGTACTGTCAGTGAGTAAAGCGGTGATGTGGCAGCCTTTTTTGGGGGCATCAGATTGGCCCGGGGTGGGGGGTGGCTGTGTCAGTTTCATTCCGGGACACTGTATTGTCCTGGAATAAATGTGCCCGGGACAGACCTGCAAAATGCGGGACTGTGCCGGGCAATCCGGGACACGTGGTCACCCTAGGCCCAACGGCTGGGCTTAAAGAGTCACGTACATATACGTTGATGTGCCCAGCCGTGCCATTCTGCCGACGTACTGTATATCGTCGTTCAGCGGTCCTTAAGTAGTTAAGCATAATTATAATCACTGCTCCTGAAAAAAACGATAATTTGTAAAAACATTTTTTGCATTTTTTGATACATGTTCCCCAAGGCTGTACCTAGAGGACCATCATACTCTTATTATGGCCAGTTACTTGCATATAAGCCTTTAAAATTGGCAATTTTTTTGTGAAGGAGGGGGGTGTCCCTGAATGGCAGTTCGGAAATGTGGTCACCATAAGCTGAGGGGAAGTTTCCTCTTTATCTGGTAGAATGGAAGATTTCTCTTGTCTCTCTTCCCCAGTGGTCTGAGGCCTAAGGGTCCCCAAATTATTCTCAGTAAAGAACGTAGATGGAATGGCACCTGTGGGCACAGATGACCAAAACCAGCCCTAACAGAAGTCTTCTTCTTCACCGTCATCTTTCTCCTCCACAATTGGTAGAGAGGACTGTGATCATGTTACTGGTCTCTGCCTTGAAGAGGACACGTGAGTAGAGGGTGGATCAGTCTATTGAGGCATTTGAATAGCGTCTCGTAAAGGTGGAAAATGATTATGGTGTCAGACTTTTATTGGACCGGTTTTCCCCTCAGGTCACATCTGGTACACCGACACACCCAATAGTTGCTTGCAGATGTTGTTGGGTTACGATTTCCACTGGTCATTCCAGGGACACCTGAATTTCTTAGAAGCACTCGATTACCAGGCTCTAGAACAGGGGTGGCCAACCAGTGGCCCGGGGGCCATATGTGGCCCGCGACCTCCTGCTCTGGAATAGCGGGTTGGCAAGGCCAAATCGCAGGTTGCCGATCTGCCATACAACGGCATCAGTGTTGTGAATGAAGCTGGTGGTAGAGGAAGAAAGCGGGTCCGGACTAGAGCCCCATAAGCCGATGTTTCCTCTACAGCGCCGGCTTTGCCACAGAAGGAGTCTATGGCAAAGTTCAGCTAACCCGCTGGATAGACACAGGTGCACTACGCTGCACCCGTGGTGTGGGTAAACCATCAGTTGAAAGCAGTCTTAGCCCTGGTTCACACTGGGCTGCGTGAGTGAAGCCGTGCGAGTTCAGCTGAACTCGCACAATTTCACTACCGCCGGCAGTCCCGATTTCGGCCGCGATTTAAGAGACATCTGTACAGGTTTCTGCACAGATGTCTATGTAAATCGTGGCCCGAAATCGCAAAAAGTAGTACAGGAACTACTTTTTGAAATCGGTGCAGCGCCACAGATGCGGCGTCGCACCGATTAGGACAGTGTCATTGCCGACAATTGCCGGCAAATGCCGCCGATTTGAGATGCGATTTCACATGTGAAAACAGAATTACACCCCCCCCCCCCGCGCTCTACTGCGCCTACTAGCTTAGGGGGTGTATTTTTTCCATTATCTGTCCCCTTTCTGATGATTATGTGCTGGTCAGAGTGGAGGGGATATTTCTTCAGTTTCGGGTGCCTATTCAGCTCCGCCCTCTTGTTCTTCTGCCTTGGCTCAAGTTCCAGCCAACGTCCCAACGATTATCGATTTTGTGCCCATTAACTGTTCGAAAAACGAATAAACTGTCTGAATGACCAAATTTCGGCCAATTTTTCGTATAGTGTATGGCCAACATAAGATTTGACAGGGTGTGAGGTGGGCAGCGACGGGCAGAGAGTCGCTGATTGCCGCCATTACTAGTAAAAAAAAAAATATGTCCCCGGATTTCATTTTAGAAATCTGGTCACCTTATCATTAAGGGAATTTGATATTTGCAAAACTTCTCTCAAGATCTAACCCACTGCCTGCACCAGGGCTGTGGGCTCCCGAGAGGAGTACTGGGGCAGCCCTACTGGTTCCTTTTATCAACTAAGGCAGCGTACACACGATCGGTCAAAACCGATGAAAATGGACTGAAGGACCTTTTCATCGGTCCAAACCGATGGTGTGTGGGCCCCATCGGTCAGTTAACCTTGGGTCAAAAAATGTAGAACTTGCTTTAAAATTGAACCGATGGATGCCTAACCGATAGGTCAAAACCGACGGTTAGTATGCAAAAGCATCGGTTAAAAATCCACGCATGCTCAGAATCAAGTCGACGCATGCTTGGAAGCATTGAACTTCGTTTTTTTTCAGCACGTCGTTGTGTTTTACGTCACCGCGTTCTGACACGATCGTTTTTTTAACCTATGGTGTGTAGGCACATCAGACCATCAGTCAGCTTCATCGGATGGACTGATCGTGTGTACACTGCTTTCCATAGAGAAGCACAGAGTCTAACATAAAGGGCCAGATTCTCAGAGCAAGTACGCCGGCGTATCTACTGATACACCGGCGTACTTTCAAATTTGCTGCGTCGTATCTTTAGTTTGAATCCTCAAACCAAGATACGACGGCTTCTGGCTTTGATCCGACAGGTGTACGGCTTCGTACGCCTTCGGATCGTAGGTGCAATACTTCGGCGCCCGCTGGGTGGAGTGTGTGTCGTTTTCCGCGCCGGGTATGCTAATTAGCTTTTTCCGTCGATCCACGAAGGTACGCACGGCCGTCGCATTCTCTTACGTCGTCGCTAGTCGGCTTTTCCCGGCGTATAGTTAAAGCTGCTATTTTGCGGCGTAGAGATAGACTTGCCATGTTAAAGTATGGCCATCGTTTCCGCGTCAAATTTTTTTTTTTGCGTAAGTCGTCCGTGAATAGGAAATGACATAACTCACGTCTAAGTTCAAAAAATGGCGTCGGTGCGACGTCATTTTGCGCAAAGCACGGCGGGAAATTTCGAAACAGAGCATGCGCATTTCAATCGGCGTGGGGACGCAGTTCATTTAAATGAGTCACGCCCCCTACCCGCCCAATTTGAAATACGCGCCGAGAAATACACTACGCCGCCATAACTTACGGCGCGAAATCTTCCTGGATTCGACTTAGAGCCAGGTAAGATACGGCGGCGTAGCGTATCTCTGATACGCTGCGCCAGGGCAATTCTATGTGAATCTGGCCCAAAGTCTATAATTCAATTCTATTTAAGAATCCATCAGCATGTTGATGAGAAGCAAGAGGAGGAACCAAGGAAGGCAATTTGTAAGAAGATTAAAACTTCAGCTTTAAATAGTTGAAGGCAAACAGTGAGTTTTCGCCTTGTTATTGAAGTGATAAATGATTAGTAAAATTGATGTAGGGAACAAACATACGACACACAGCGATGATGAGAAGTAACACCAATGATACAAGTGTAAAATCTGCCTCCCAAAGACCAAGACCTGATAATGATATTCGGTAGGAGTTGTCGCCTGGTGTGTACACTCAACCCAGACGCTGAATCCACATTTGGTCCTTTGCAGACACTGAGCGAAGAGGGACCTGGCCAGAAGCTGATTGGTTTGCTAATGATGGTCATTGTCAGTAATTACTCTCTAGTCCCACTGTGGTCAGTATTCTCAATAATAAAGGCCAGGACCTCCTGTCCCTGAGGGGTGTGAAGAAAGAGGCATTGAGGGGAAGTGATGGACCCCACACCATTATCTCTATTCATAGGGATGGTGATTAATTACCAGAGTCATCACAGGTAGCCAGAACAGAGGTGACCTGCCTGTTGTTATCAAGGTGTTAAAAAACAAATTAAACTCATATCTGGTATTTTCCTGGCTAATATCCTGACACATTATCATTTTTGTGTGATTTTGTCTAAAGCTGTCCACAGACATCAGATGGCACCGTGGGTCCAAGCCTAGAGAGGATCCTTCTTCAAAAGACATTGGCAAGACCACCGCTAGCACTGGTCTACAAGCCTCAGAAATTAAAGTAGCTAAATGTTACCAGAATTGGGTCTCTAATAAAGGAAAATTAAGTCCTGAGTATTAATTGGCTCCAGTTCCCAAGATACAGCTTCAGGTCAAAATTGCATCAAAAGAATTCAAAATTACAAGGGGGTGTACGACTATGCTCCATAACTTATCAGCAAAATGTGATATGGCAATGAAAATGGTGCCACACCAATTATTGCACATTTATCTTTTAATTTAAAGTTTGGTTCCCCTAACATTGATGACCCCGAATCAGCTGCATCCTGCTCATCGTCTTTATCATCATCTAGAGAGTAGGATTCTGGTGGATCTGGAACTGGCATGTCCTCGCCATGGGGTAGAGGACACAGTGCGGATGGAATGATTGGATATAATCCACGGTCCACGTCTTCTTTCTTGAGATCCCTTTTACAATTGGTGGAACCATGCAAAAATATCAGTGGCTACTATAATTAGTGGATTCCCTCTACACCACAGGTGTCAAACACATGGCCCGCGGGCCGAATCCGACCCTCCAGGCCATTTCATGTGGCCCTCGCACCTCTCCTGCAGCTGCAGGAGAGTTCAAGCCCTCCTCCTTACTTTCTGCTTTCAAGCAATGCATCCAGCTTCTTCCCAGCAGCAGAATAAGGAAAGGGGGGTGCACTGTGATGTAAGGGAGAGTGGGGGACTCAACTTCTGATGGTGGGGGGGCACTTGACATCCAATGTAAGGGGAGGGGGATGTGCTGGACATCTAATCTTACAGATACAACCGGCCCTTTTAAGAACATTCATAATGCTGTTGCGGCCCACGATAAAGTTGAGTTTGACACCCCTGCTCTACACCATTCGGACTGAAAAAGGCATGGATTTGTCCTTCTTGTCTAGAGAGTAGGATTCTGGTTGATCTGGAATGGGCAAGTCCTCGCCATGGGGTAAAGGACGCAGATTGTTTGGATATTCCACGGTCCACTTTCTTGAGATTCCATTTGCAACTGGTGGAACCATGCAAAAATAGCAGTAGCTACTAGAATTAGAGGGTTCCCTCCACATCATTGGGACTGTAAAAGGCATGGACAAAATATGTAAGAATTAGCACATTTTATCTGGGAGGTCGATAATTTCCCAAAATTTGTAGACCAGTGTAAGAGGGTAGAGCCAGACCTCTAGTACAAGGCCCCAGCCACACCAGTTCAGCAGGGGTCCCGTGGGGCAAAGGGAGGACTCTTTAAATACCTTTGGACCAATGCACAAAAGTCTCATTGGCCATGGCTCCCGGTAATTGACTTAAAGTTCCTTGGGCCCCATTAGTTCATTAGCAGGGGCCGTGGACAGAGAGGGGACTATTTTACTCAGTTTCAGAAGCAGGCGGGGTAAAGCTCCGTGCCGCAGCTCCCAACAATTAAATTAAAGTTCTGACTTGCCCCGACAGATTGATATAGAAGAAAAGAGCGGAAATGTAATTAAATTGTTGTAAAGAGGGTGGAATATCCAAACAATCCATCCGCACTGCATCCTTTACCCCATGGTGAGGACTTTCCAGTTCCAGATCAATTTAATTTAACTGTTGGGAACTGCATCATGGAGGACTACTCCCAAAAATTAGTAAATACCCCCTCTCTATCCCCAGCCCCTGCTG
The DNA here is from genome assembly GCF_905171775.1 of Rana temporaria. Lineage (NCBI taxonomy): Eukaryota > Metazoa > Chordata > Amphibia > Anura > Ranidae > Rana > Rana temporaria. Next base: position 665,084,627 of record NC_053489.1, on the reverse strand, counting down.
TTGAACTGATGGGGCCGGGGAACTTTAATTTAATTTCTGGGAGTCACAGTTCGTGGGATTACTGTATCTGCATTATAAGTTATTGAAAGTCCCTTCTCTGTATGGGGGGAAACCCTATTAAAGCAGTAGATTTAAAATGGCGGCCCTGGATGTTGGCATAAACATGTTTGGGGGTCCCCAAATACTTTGATGCAAGCAGGAGAACAGACCTTCTGAGGTCAGATTATTTCAGGAGACACCTAAGCAATCAGATCTCTCTGATCTACCATTACCTTGAACCATTGGAGACCAGACAGCTGGAGCCTCTAAGTCTATGAATTGTCTATGGGCATGTTCACACGTCTCTTTCTCCCATGCACATGTATTTTACTGCAAAGTAGAACTCTCTTTTATTTAAAGTGATTCTAAAAGATGAAGGTTTTTTACTTTTATGCATTCAATGCTTGAAGATAAAAAAAAAAAAACTTCAGTGTGCTAACTATGCCTTTCTGCCCTCCTGCTCAATTCATAAAAGCTGTACTATCACTTGTGAGTGGAACCAGGTGTCTGGTACCCAACGGGGAGCAAATGCACATGGAGACCAAGGAACGCAGCACAATATAATAACATAAAGTTCCAACAAGATGACAAAAGAGCCTGTAGAACACATAGGCAGAACAAGCTTTTAGATGGAGGTCTTAGACGTGGGGCTCCTTCTCTGTCCCACCTCCCCTGGAAGATGGCAAACTGCGCCCCCCCCCCCATTTTAAAGAAAGAATCAATGGGGTAGATTCAGTAACATTTGCGCATTTTTTACGTAGGCGCAGGGCACCGTTTTTGCCCTGCGCCCCCGCAAATTTTCTGCGCTACCCGCGATTCACGGAGCAGCAGCTCCGTAAATTGCGTGGGCGCTCCGGCAAAATGCCCGGCGTAAGCGCGCGCAATTTAAATGATCCCGTAGGGGGCGGGAATCATTTAAATTAGGCGCGTTCCCGCGCCGAGCGTAGGGCGCATGCTCCGTCGGGAAACTTTCCCGACGTGCATTGCGGCAAATGACGTCGCAAGTACGTCATTTGCTTCAAAGTAAACGTGAATGGCGTCCAGCGCCATTCACGATTCACTTACGCAAACAACGTAAATTTCAAATTTCGCGATGCGGGAACGACGGGTATACTTTAGCATTGGCTGCCCCTGCTATAGAAGGGGCAGCCTTACGCAAAAAAACTACGTACGCAAACGACGTAAACTGCGTACGCAGGGCTCGTGTAGGGTAGTGAATCGGCGTTAGTATGCAATTTGCATACTATACGCTGACCACTACCGGAACGCCACCTAGCGGCCTGCGTAAGAATGCAGCCTAAGATATGAGGACATAAGAGCCTTATGCCACGCATATCTTAGGCTGCAATCGGCATTACGAGGTTCCTGAATCAGGAGCATTCGTAACGCCGGCGCAAGTAAGCAATTGCGCTGTGTAACTATGGTTACGCAGACGCAATTGCTTCTTGAATCTAGGCCAATGTCTTAGAAAACATGTGTCCCACCTACCTTGAGCTCAGGAGTAGTCAGCTAGTCAGCACAAGCTGCATTGGGGTGGAAAGCTACGAGATATATCTCGCAACTGAGTGTCAGGATAGGAGCCAGGAGCAGGGAGCCGGGAGCAGGGAGCCGCGAGTAGCAGAGGGATGTGGCGGAGCGCGCATGTAATGTCACACCCGGCCGGGCACTCTAATGACAGAAAACCGGGAGCAGCGAGTAGCAGGGGGCAGGGTGGAGCATGCACGTGATGTCTCACCCGGCCAGGCACTCTTGTGACAGAAGACTGGGAGTGAGAGCCGCGGTCAGGAGGCTGGGTGCATACACGCAACGTCACTGGCTGCTGGGAAACCCACAGTCCTAGCAAGCCAGTGACTGCTACTACACTGGCGGCCTGGCGGCCCAGGCAAGAGCGTCGCTCGGTCTGTGCATGGACCGCGGGCCTCCATTTAATGACTGCTGTTTTACTTTACTGCGCCCCCCCAACTCGAAATAAATTGTACCACCCAGGGTATCCATCCCTTCTGCCCCCCCATGTACCAAATCAATTGGGCATATGCTCAGTGAGTCAACAAGCCTTTTGGTGCAACCACCAAAATATATTTTTTGGTCATGCTATTTTGAACACTTGCGAGGATTCGGTCTGACAGGTTGGCTGCTTCTGAAGACCGCTTCTTGGTGACATCTCTTGACCAATTAGATTGCCTTACAACTTGACTTGGAACGTGAAAGTTCCCATATTTTGTTGGTTGAGGAGGCTTACCGGAGTGAGAGAACTCAAATGGGCATATTCTAAGTGAGTCAACAAGGCTTATGGTGCAACCACCAAAATATATTTTTTGGTCATGCTATTTTGAACACTTGCGAGGATTCGGTCCGACAGGTTGGCTGCTTCTGAAGACCGCTTCTTGGTGACATCTCTTGACCAATTGGATTGCCTTACAACTTGACTTGGAACATGGAAGTCCCATATTTTGGTGGTTGAGGAGGCTTAGCGGAGTGAGAGAACTCAAATGGGCATATTCTCAGTGAGTCAACAAGGCTTATGGTGCAACCACCAAAATATATTTTTTGGTCATGCTATTTTGAACACTTGAGAGGATTTGGTCTGACAAGTTGGCTGCTTCTGAAGACCGCTTCTTGGTGACATCTTTTGACCAATTGGATTGCCTTACAACTTGATCTGGAACCCAGACGTGGAGGTCCCATATTTTGGTGGTTGCACCATAAGCCTTGTTGACTCACTGAGCATATAGCCCCATACACACCATCAGATTATCTGCAGATTTTTGTCTTCAGATTTACCAAAACCATATAATAGGAGGTCAAACCTTAAGAGTTTCAATTTGTATGCAATCAGGCAGGCCCTTGTACTACATGGTTTTGGTAAATCTGAAGACAAAAATCTGCAGATAATCTGATGGTGTGTATGGGGCTTATGCCTATTTGAGTCCTCTCACTCCAGTAAGCCTCCTTACTAACCGGTGGTGGTTCTATTGTCTGTGTCCTCACCTCAACATTGATGTCACGTGGACTCCCACTTTTAGTTACACAATTTGTTTTCACCGTTAATTTAAAGACTGGTATATTTATGTTTTAAAACAACTTTAGTATGATGGCACTTGGACTTTACTTCGGGTGTGAATTTCACATCTCATTTTCATTATTATTCGTTTTTCTGGTCATTGCACAGTGTACATATGTATTTCCATGTTTTGAGCGCTGCACATAATTTCACCTTTTACTTATTCCTTGATTTACACTTGTCATAATGCCGCGTACACACGATCGGATTTTCCGTCGGAAAAACCTTGGACGTTTTTTCCGATGGAATTCCGCTCAAGCTTGGCTTGCAAACACACGGTTACACAAAAGTTCTCGGAACTTTCGACCGTCAAGAACGCGGTGACGTACAACACTACGACAAGCCAAGAAAATGAAGTTCAGTGCTTCCAAGCATGCGTCAAATTGTTTCCAAGCATGCGTCGGAATTTTGCGCGAAAATTGCTAGAGACGGACAGAGTTCTCGATTGGAATTTTTTTCGTCGGAAAATTTGAGGACCAGCTTTCAATCTTTTGTTGGCAGAGATTCTGAGACACATCGTTTTGCTTGTCGAGTTCCTTGTGAAGCCGCCGAGGATCTCAGCGAGCCAAGTTTCCTCATTGACTAACGAGGAAATAGAGAGCATGTTCTCTATTTGGCCCGACGAGATCCTCGTCGGTTTCCTCGGCCAAAAGTGTACACACGAACGGGTTTCTCGGCAGAATACATCTCCCATCGAGTTTCTGGCTGAATTATGCCGAGAAACTCGGTCGTGTGTACGGGGCCTGACAGCAAAAGTCAGATAGAGCTTAAACACGGTCAGAATTTCGGACCAAAAGCTCACATCGGACTTTTCTTGTCGGAATTTGCGATTGTGTACGGGGCATTAGTGTTGTGCTGGCTGCTACTAGATAAATGTCAGCACGATATACACCAAATTTTTCCATTTATAAATACTAAATAAAAGTTAAGTAAATTAATTTGTTAATTAAAGTAAAAATAAGTAAATCTTGCCAGTGGAAAGACAGAACTAAACCAGGCTGCATATTATGGCTCATCTTCTTGCATTTTACTGATCCTTCCTAGCAAAAATCAGTCCTGTGAATAAACTATATTCCCCTTTTAAAATGCATGCCCATTCACAGATCAAAGCGCTGTCATCACCATTGTAAACACTGGAGGCTGTAAAATTAATACATCGCCCCAGTCCCCTGCCTGCATTCCCAATGACACTCAGAAGCATCTGGCATCCCCAGAGTGAATGATAAGTCTCAGGGTATTGTCATAGGTGTGAAGAGCCAGGCACATTGTGCTCAGATCACAGGCTTGGGATACAGGAGGGGGGTCCCCATTGCCTCCCAGCAGGTTTCTGATCACACCTCCTGTATAGAGCAGAGAGAGAGAGAGGAGATCTGTGCACCATTCATTGCGTATACACAATAGGAAGGCTCTTTGTAGTATCTGAGCAGGTGAACGCTCACACATTGAGGCCCTCTACATGGAGGACATATGTCTTCACAGGTTCTCTTTGCACTGCTGGCTCAGTGCTGTGATATGTTCATCACTCCAGTTCCTCCAGTGTTATATTGGGAATCTGCTACCGGAATTAAGACTATTAGCTAGATTCAGGTAGACGTGCCTAACGTTAGGCAGGCGTAGCGTATCGCATATACGCTACGCCGTCGTAAGTTAGAGAGGCAAGTGCTGTATTCACAAAGCACTTGCGTCCTAAGTTACGGCGGCGTAGCGTAAATGTGCCGGCCTATGCGCGCCTAATTCAAATTGTGAAGAGGTGGGCGTGTTTTATGCTAATGAATCGTGACCCGACGTGATTGACGTTTTTTACGAACGGCGCATGCGCCGTCCGTGGACAGATCCCAGTGCGCATGCTCCAAATTACGCCGCAAAGACTTATTGGTTTCGACGTGAACGTAAATCACAGCCCAGCCCCATTCATGAACGACTTACGCAAACGACGTAAAAATGTAAAAATTCTACGCGGATCCGACGTCCCTACTTAACATTGGCTGCGCCATCTTTTTGGTGGAATATCTTTAGGCCTGAAAACGGCTTACGTAAACGGCGCATCTTTACTGCGACGACCGGGCGTACGTTCGTGAACAGGCGTATCTTGCTGATTTACATATTCTAGGCGTAAATCGGCGTACACGCCCCTAGCGGCCAGCGTAAATATGCAGTTAAGATACGACGGCGTATTAGACTTACGCCGGTCGTATCTTAGCAACATTTAAGCGTATCTCAGTTTGAGCATACGCTTAATGTTACGAAGGCGTGGATTCGGAGTTACGACGGCGTATCTACTGATACGTCCGTCGTAAGTTTCCTGAATCTGGCTACATATGTCCTATATTGCTTTCAGTGACACTAAATTCTTCTTTTTAACTATTTAAAGATAGGGTGACCAGACATCCCCGGTTTCAGGGGACAGTCCCCGGATTGAGGACACTGTCCCGGGACCAAGTCTGTCCCCGGTTTTGTCCCCGGATTGGATTTGAACAGGGGCTGGGGCAGTTTTAAAGACAGCCAGTGCAGAATAAAAAATAAAAAAATTCTGAATTCAGTAGTCACGTGACGTCACGCACACGGGAGCCGCTTTTCACGACATTACCTCGGCTTGAAACGGAACACCGTGCCCTTTCAGTCTTCACGGGGGTAAATTGCAAATATCTCAGAGACCGTGTAGGTCTCAGAGATATTGCAAGCACCTACAGGTAAGCCTTAATCTAGGCTTGCCTGTAGGTGTAACTTCCGCCAGAAGGTTTACAACCACTTTAAGGATCGGGCCTATTTTTCAAACTTGTTGTTTACGAGTTAAAATCTTTTTTTTTTGCTAGAAAATTACTTAGAACCCCCAAACATTATATATATTTTTTTCAAACACCCTAGAGCAAAGGTGTCAAACACAAGACCCGCGGGCCGAATCCGGTCCCCCAGACCATTTCATGTGGCCCTCGCACCTTTCCTGCAGCTCCAGGTCCAGCCCTCCTCCAGACCCTTACTTTCTGCTTCCAAGCAATGCATCCAGCTTTCCCAGAAGCAGCATAAAGTAAAGGGGGTGCACTGTGATGTAAAAGAGAGTAGGGGCCTCAACTTCTGATGGTGGGGTGGCTCTTAACATCTAATGTAAGTGGAGGGGATGTGCTGGACATCTAGTCTTACAGATACAACCGGCCCTTTTGAGGGCAATCATAATGCTGATGTGGCCCACAATGAAATTGAGTTTGACACCCTTGCCATAGAGAATAAAATGGCGTTGCAATACTTTATGTCACACTGTATTTGCGCAGCGGTCTCACAAATGCAATTTTGAGGGGAAAAATACTTAAAAAAATATAAAAAATAAGGAAACGTAAAGTTAGCCCAATTTTTTCTATAATGTAAAAGATAATGTTACACCGAGTAAACTGATACCCAACATGTCTTTCTTCAAAATTGCGCCCACTTCCCTTTTCTCTGGTCGTCGTATGTCTTGTACGTCACCACGTTCTTGACGTTCGGAATTTTCAACAACATTTGTGTGACCGTGTGTATGCAAGACAAGTTTGAGCCAACATCCGTTTGAAAAAAATCCCCGGTTTTGTTGTTGGAATGTCCGATCGTCTGTACGCGGCATTACAGTGTGTTTGGTGCCTTTGTTATATTTGTGGAAATAGTTGCATAATTGTATTATATAGGAGATCTGGATGCTTGTGTTTTGAAGGTGTTATTTTGATTGAGGGGATGGTAGGCATGTTTTTGTTTGTGGTTGTGAGAATGGTGGGTATGTTATGTGTATGTGGTTCTATCTGTGTGTTAATGTTGTTTGGCTTCTCTTGGGAGTTGTAGGACAGTTTTGGTTGTGTTCAATGGATATATATTTGTGTATATTTTTGAATGACAATAGTATGGTTTGGGTGGGTTGCAGGGGGGATGGTCATTTGGGAGGTATGAGGATATGACCCCAGTCCTGGGATGTATGCAGTGCCCCGTAAATGATATCATTAGGGCCCATTGATATAGTTAATTAGGTACCTGTGAACAGATAGTTCCTCGAGCTATAACCATACCTCCCAACATTTTGAGATGGGAATGAGGGACACCTACTAACAAATGTATGTAGACATAGAACACACCCCCTGCCACACCCCCTTAAAGGAGAATTAACAAAAAAAAAAGGTTACCGTATTTTCCGGCGTATAAGACAACTTTCTAACCCCTTAAAATCTTCTTAAAAGTCGGGGGTCGTCTTATACGCCGGTAACCTAACATCCTTACCTTATCCTAAGACATGCAGAATCGCGGCCGTACGTTTTTTCAAAAGCCGCGCCTCCTACGTCTTCTGTTCCGTGATAGGCGGAACACTCAGCTTCCCAGGAGACACTGTGTTTAGTGTCCACCTATCACGGAGGCCCTCTCGTCCTGTGTTTAGTGTCTGCCTATCACGGAGGCCCTCTCGTCCTTGGACGAGAGGGCCTCCGTGATAGGCGAACACTGAACACAGTGCCTCCTGGGAAGCTGACTGTTCCGCCTATCACGGAACAGAAGACGTAGGAGGCGCGGCTTTTGAAAAAACGTACAGTACGGCCGCGACTCTGCATGTCTTAGGATAAGGTAAGGGCACATCAAGTCTGACATACAGCTGGCATGTAATGGGGCACAGTCTGGCATGTAATGGGGCACAGTCTGGCATGTAATGGGGAACAGTCTGGTATGTAATGGGGCACAGTCTGGCATGTAATGGGGCACAGTCTGGCATGTAATGGGGCACAGTCTGGCATGTAATAGGGCACAGTCTGGCATGTAATGGGGCACAGTCTGGCATGTAATGGGGAACAGTCTGGCATGTAATGGGGAACAGTCTGGCATGTAATGGGGCACAGTCTGGCATGTAATGGGGCACAGTCTGGCATGTAATGGGGCATAGTCTGGCATGTAATGGGGCACAGTCTGGCATGTAGTGGCACAGTCTGGCATGTAATGGTGGCACCGTGAGGCGAGGCATGACTAGTAGGAAGGGGGTAGTCTTATATGAATGAATGAAAAACTTATATAGCGCGGCACATGCGAACTGAATCGCCTCTGGGCGCTATATGGCGAGTATATCCCAAAACCAACATTTTGGCTGGAAAATTAGGGGGTCGTCTTATAGAGAGAGAGAGAGAGAGAGACTTGTAAAGCGCAACACATGCGAACTGAATCGCGTCTGGGCGCTGTATGCATTTCATGGGTAAGGAACCCCTTGACCTCAGAAGAGATGGGTTTTAATCTTTCTCTTGAAGGCCAAGTGGTCCGACTCCAGTCGGATGGTGGTTGGTAGTGCATTCCACAGGCGAGGTCCCTGGACTGCAAATCTTCGATCTCCTTTGGACTTGTATCTGGCCTTGGGTATCTGGAGGAGGTTTTGATTGGTGGATCGCAGAATGCGATTGGGGTTATGGGCTTTTATTTTTTCGCATAGATATTGGGGGGCGTTGCCTTGAATACACTTATGTATTAGACAGAGTGCCTTGAAAGTGATTCTGTCTTTTACTGGCAACCAATGAAGGGATCTCAGTGAAGGTGAGATTGATTCCCATGTTTTTTTCCCAGTCACTAGTCGAGCAGCCGTATTTTGAACGACTTGCAGACGAGCAATTTGGTATTTGGGGAGTCCTAGATAGAGGGCATTTGCGTAGTCGAGTCTGGAATTGATGATTGTTCCCACCACGACTGCAATGTCCTCTTTCGGGATAAAGGGCGTGAGTCTGCGTAGTAGGCGCAGCAGATGGTGGGATCCGCTGACTACTGACCCTATTTGTGCATCCATTGTCATGTAGGTATCGAAAATGACTCCGAGACTTTTGACTTTGGTGCTAGGGGTGATAGTTTTACCCAGAATGGGTGGGGGAGTCCATGTTGACGCGGGGTGATTTTTCCGGTTAGCGTGAAACAGGAGAAGTTCTGTTTTCGAACCATTGAGTTTAAGATAACTGTTTGTCATCCAGTTATCTATTAGAGTGAGGCATTTCTCTAGTCCAAGAGAATGATCCTTTTTGTTGCAGATGCGGAAATACAGTTGTGTGTCGTCTGCATAGGAGTGATAAAGTAACTTCTGGTTACTGATGATTTCAAAGAGAGGGCGAAGATAGATATTAAACAATACGGGCGATAAGGGAGATCCCTGAGGGACTCCGCATGACACTGTACGTTTTTCAGAAGTGAAAGACCCCAGTTTCACTATTTGTGATCGGTTTTCCAAGAAGGAGGAGAACCAGGGTAAAACATCTTCCGCGACTCCGGCTACTTCAGCTAGCCTAGCCAGTAGTAGTCCGTGGTCTACAGTGTCAAAAGCCGCGCTTAGGTCCAGCAGTATCAGGAGACAAGATTCTCCTTCGTCTGCGGCCTCTAGAGCGTCATCCCATATTTTAAGCAGCGCCGTTTCTGTTCCGTGACCCGGACGGAAGCCTGATTGAAACGGATCGAGTAATTTATGGGTGTCTAAATGCAGTTGCAGCTGTTGTACAACTACTTTCTCCATTACCTTGGAGAAGACATTTAGAGCTGTTATGGGCCTCCGGTTGTTTGGGTCTTTGGGGTCGAGGGTAGTTTTTTTTAGAATTGGTTTTATTGTAACTTGTTTTAGCAAGGTGGGCACCATGCCCTCCTTGAATGATTGGTTAATGAGCTGCGTGATAGCTGGTGCCAGTATATCGGCACTTTCTTTCAGCAGTTTAGTGGGGATGATATCATTGGGTGCTGTGCTTTTACGCAGAGTCCCGATGATGTTTTTAGTGGCATCGATGGAAATGGGTTTTAGAGTGAACTTTGGTGGTTGCGACGGATTTATGTGGGTATTAGGTTTGTGATTTGGGGGGGAGTTGGTGACGGTTCCATTTTGCTGAATACTTTCACGGATTTTTTCAATTTTATTAATGAAATAATCCGATAATTCGTTGCAAAATTCTTGTGAATCAGAATTGGGGGCCTCTAAACAAGCTGGATTCATAGTCTGAGTGACCAGCTTGAAGAGTTCTCGGGGGCGGTTAAGGGCATTTGCGATGATGTTGGAGAAATGATTTTTTTTGGCCGTGAAGATTTCTTTGTGATATTTCTTTGTTATTATCTTGTAAATGGTGTGGTTTTTATCTGAAGAGCACCTTTTCCACGCAGCTTCTGCTCTTCTACGCTCTTGCTTTAGCAACGTCAGCTGGTCATTAAACCAGCTGGAGTTGTTTTTCCGGATGCAAGTTTTGCGTTTTGGTGCTACTAAGTCAGCTGACTGTAGTAGCGCCTTGTTGATGGCGTCAAGTGTTTCTGTAGCTGTTTGTTTTTGTTGGGTTGTTTTTATTTTGTTCCCTAGTGTTGTTTTGAAGAGTTCCGAGTGGAGCTTCTTCTGAGATCTAGTCCAGTGAGTTGTCACCGGTTTTGACGTTTTTTTTGGGCTGGCATTTTTGGTGATTGTGAATTTGATGGCATGGTGATCGGTCCATGGTTGCGGCTCATTTCCCAGGACGTCAATTTCCAAATCTTGTTTGAAAATGAGATCGAGCGTATGGCCTGAGGCATGAGTGGGGCCTTGTATTAGTTGCTGCAGACCTAATCCTTCCAGATGGTCGATGCAGGCGTCGGCTACGGGGTCCAGCGAGGAGTTGGCCCAGAGGTTGAAATCTCCAAGCACCAAAAGGTGTTTGATGTTTAGGGTATATGTGGAGATGAATTCAGTCAATGTTGTGAGAAGGTGCGTTTTTGGGCCTGGTGGTCTATAGCAAAGTAGCATATGGACCGTATCTTGGGGATTTGTTTGCAGCTGCAGAGTGAGGGTTTCCATGAATGGAAGCGAGTTTTGAAGGACTGGTTTGGTGATCGAGAGGTGAGTCTTGTGGATCACCGCCAGGCCCCCCCCCTCTTTACCCCACTCTGTTTTGCATTTGAATGCGATAATTTGCTGGCACCAATTCTGCTAGAATGGTGTTGCAGTCGGCTGACAGCCAGCTTTCTGTGATGAAGAGGCAGTCTAGATCGTGTTGAAGGATAAAATCATAGTGTTTTACTGCCGATCTTGTGTTGACCAAAGCGCATATTATGCGCTTGGGCTGGGGTACCTGCGCGTAGTTTTTGACTGTTGATCGTCGATTGATTCTCAACAGTCGCTCATTCCTTAGAGCTTTTTTGGTGACAACTGGGAGTATAGAGGCAAATGGTTTTAGTTCCCGGATGGTTTCTGCAGAGTATTTTAGGTAACCCATGGTCGCAGGAAAAAACGCAGGGAAGTAATGTTGATTGGGGGGGTCTTATATGGTGATGGGTGGAAGACTGTCCAAGTGAGCCGTCACTCGTTGAGTCTTCTCTCCCCGATTGGTCCAGAGGAAGGCGAAAAACCCCAGGCGTGCTGTGCCAATCTGCAGCGATCGGGGGAAAAAATTCCTTCCTGACCCCTTAACGGCGATCGGTGCATCCCTGGATCAATTGGCTAGGGGGGTGTGGGGGGGGGGGTGGGAGTCCTGGTTTTTTTGTGCTGTGTCTGCAGCAGCCGAGAGCTGGGAGGACCCTGCCTGGCTGCACTATCCCTGGGGAGAGCCGACTCGTTTGAGAGCGTCCTGCTCTCACTATCCCTGGGGTGAGCAGACTAAGATGAGAGCGTCTGCTGCACCACTAAATCTATATCAAGAGTTCCAACTTTATTAGCTGCAAGCTTGTTCTGGATCAGTGATTGAAAAAAAAATATGAAGACTCCTGTCTTACCTCCTGTTTCAAACTCCTGGTTTTTAACTCAGGCACTTTTGATCAAAGAATGCACTTCTGGTCAGAGAGTCCACATGTGAAGCCACCATCAACTGGGAGCCGGCAACAACGGTAATTAAATCCACAAGGACTTTGACCAGTACTATTCCTTTATATTGGCTTTTAAAATGTACAAATGCAGCAATTTTGAAATTGGATGAAAGGTTTAGCACTGGAAAACACTTTTTGAAAGATAAAAAGTGCATTTTAGATACAACTATATAGATCAGACCAAAATGAGGGACAAATGAGGAGAAAAGAGGGACAGAGGGACATTGCTCCAAATCAGGGACAGTCCCTTAAAATCAGGAACAGTTGGGAGCTGTGCTATAACTATTTATCTTATAGCTCCATCATTGATTGACGTTGGGTTTGCTGCGGCCCTGGTCTCTGCTTTTGATTCCATCTCCCACCCTTCCTGACTAAGGGAAAGCTGGGGTCATCCTCACCATTAATGACCCCATGTGGGTGTAGGGCACCAATCATACTATCTTTGTGGTCTTTTACAGTGGTGGTAAGCCCTTGCGTAATTTTTTGGGGTACAGACATTTTCACTGTTCTATATGTAAATGATGATGATGTGTTATCATTTTATTTCATACTTCAGATTTCTCTGCATTCTATCCCTGAAGAAGCAGCAGAGAAAGCTGTGAAACACATTGGACTTGGAGTTCTTAAAGAATGCAAGAGCATTAGTATATGGCCTATGTACTGTATACTGTATTTTTCCTTTCGGAGGGATTTTTTGATTTCTTTATCATTTTTTGGAAGAAAAACCTTCTTATTTTTATTGTATTTTTTTGTGAACATTTTGATTACTATTAGGGTTGTCCCGATACCGATACTAGTATAGGTATCGGGACCGATACTGAGCATTTGCGCGAGTACTTGTACTCGCACAAATGCTCCCGATGCTTCCCCCGATACTTCCCCCCCCGAGAGCGAGTGGAGAGGGGGCCGAGATGGGGCGGAGAGGGAGCAGAGCAGAGCAGTCCTTGGGTATGGAGGACTGCTTTAGTTCCCAAAGAGAAAGCCAAGCCCCCCCCCCCCCCCCGCCGCTGCCGTCTAGTTGATTAGCGCTTGGGGAACATAACAGCTTTCAGTTGAATAGCTGTGTGTTCCCTGCCACGCCTCGTCATATATAGCCCCTCCCCCTTGTCCGGGCACTTTGATAGACAGATCACCTGTCCCAGGATAGGACGGGTGATCTGTCTACCTTGGCTTTCTCCTTGGGGACACAAGGCTGCATTTAGGGACATGGCTGCATTTGGGGACACAAGGCTGCATTTGGGGACACAAGGCTGCATTTGGGGACACAAGGCTACTCAAGGCTGCATTTGGGGACACATAGCTGCATTTTAAAAAAAAGTATCGGTAATCAGTATCAGCGAGTACATGAAAATAAGTATCGGTACTTGTACTCGGTCCTAAAAAAAGTGGTATCGGGACAACCCTAATTACTATATACCGTATATACTCGGGTATAAGCCGAGTTTTTCAGCAAATTTTTTTGTGCTAAAAATGCCCACTCGGCTTATATTCTAGTCACCTTTTTGCGCCTGATCTCCCGGACTCTTCCTCTACAAGTGTGCAAAGTTTGTTGTCTGGGGGACCCAGGACCAGGGAGCACCGACTTTTCAAACCCAGGCACCCCTTCCATAGACTCCCATGTTAAACGGTCATTTCTCTGGTGACTTTGGAGACCCGGTACCGGCCGGTCGCAGGTCCCCAGGACCTGGAACTTGGCACACATGTAGCCGCATTTATCCTCTACAAGTCTGAAAAGTTTCGGCTGGGGAGCACCGATTTTTCAAAGCAAGGCACCCCTTCCATAGACTCCCATGTTAAACGTCAGTCTAGTCATGGACACAGTGAGGCATGGACACAGTGAGGCATGGGCACAGTGAGGCATGCACATGGACACAGTGAGGCATGGGCACAGTGAGGCATGGACACAGTGAGGCATGCAGATGGACACAGTGAGGCATGGGCACAGTGAGGCATGGACACAGTGAGGCATGCAGATGGATACCCTAGGCTTATACTCCAGTCAATACGTTTTCCCAGTTTTTTTGTGGTAAAATGAGGTGCCTCGGCTTGTATTTGGGTTGCCTTATACTCAAGTATATACAGTAACTATTTTTGGGAAAAAAATCCTATTTTTATTATATTTTTTGGAGGCTATATAATTTTTTATACAAAGTTTTCTTCTTATTTTCATACACTTTTTTGTTTTAGGGATTTTTGCTTACTGTCTAATTTTTTGGAGGAAAATTTGTTAAAGCGGTAGTAAACACGCTGCTGTTTTTTTTTTTTTAATACCTGAAAAGCAAAAGCCATTATGAGCTAAAATGCACTGCATACTAGCTCATTATGAAATGGTTACTTTGGAACGAGGTGTGGGGAACTTACCTGGTCCACGCCGAGGGAGATGTCATCTTGCCCCGCCGTGTCTTCCGGGTATCGCCGTTCCAGCGCTGTGAGTGGCTGGAGCGGCGATGTCGTCACTCCCGCGTGTGTTTTTAATGCGCTTTGAGTTTTTTTTTTTTGCTAATGACAGTCCTGTTAATGGAGTGTGACTTTGATGCAACTTTAATGTGACTTTACACTCTCTGACACTGAAGTTGCATCAAAGTCACATCAAAGCCGTGCATAAACCTTTATGTGTCCAAAATTGCATGTTAGGGTTAGGACTAGGATTAGGGTAAGCGGTAATCCTTAGGTTCAGAGTTAGCGGTAATGGTTAGTGGTAATCATCAGGGTTAGGGTTAGTGGTAATCATTGGTTAGCGGTAATCATCAGGGTTAGGGTTAGTGGTAATCATTGGTTAGCGGTAATCATCAGGGTTAGGGTTAGTGGTAATCATTGGTTAGCGGTAATCATTAGGGTTAGCATTCTAACCCCAACAATTACTGCTAATCCCAACCCTAAAAATTACTGCTAAGCTTAACCTCAACTGTTGGAGGGGCAAGCAACATGGTATAATGTCATATTTCTGAAGTTGCTTGTCCCCCTAACACCAATCATAACCTTAACTCTAACCCTGTTCCTAACATTTAACTCTAGCCCTTAACCCTAACACTTAAATGCGACTTACACCCCAACATTGGACACAAAGTTTCTTGCCCCCCCCCCAGTCCGACAATTATCTGCGTGTGGTGGGCTGTGGTGTCCGCTCCTTCTCTCCAGGAGTGCGGCCATCGGTGGCTCCAGTGTCTGCTCCTCAAGCTCCCTCCGCCGCGTGTCTCCTCTTCCGCCAAAGCACTAGGCATCCAATAGGATCGCCTGATGCTTTAGGCCAATCTGGAAACAGGTCTCACGACCTGCCTCCTGATGGGCAGTGAGGAACTTTAGTGTGAAAATAGCGAAAATTGTATGGTGGGGGGGGGGGGGGGGGGCATCCGTGTGCCCTCTATGGATGGGCTTCCACTAGATGTGAACCAATTTTAAGAGCACATGCGCTACTGACATCAGTTCAGTTCTGTTCTTCCAAGAGTTTTATAGTGTGGAGAGCAATGTGAGGAGACTGAGGCTTCTGTACACGCAGGTAATATTTCTGTGTTACGACTTGATGATGGACAACCGCGTGTGTTACATTTCCATGATTATTGCCGACACTTCATCTCTTTACTCATTGGTTGAATAAAATAAAAAAATGATCCAATTCCCTAGACACGTGCAATTTGTTCTGAATTCATTTATTAACAAATTTCGAAAACTGTGTTCATTCGGAAATATCCGAGTTAACAAAAACCCATTTGACAAATTTTTTCATTCTAAAATTCATAAATTCGGAAATTTGGAAATCCGAAAACCTGAAAATTCGAAGATCTGAAATAACTATTAAATTATAGTTATTGGAATTTCAAATTTGGCTGCTAGTGAACGTAACGAATACAAATTTATCCTGAAGTTACAAAATATCCGAAAATAACAAATGCCGTATCTAAATGAATGGAGCGTAACAACTTAGTAATAATTAATAATAATAAAAACTTTTATTATTATTATTTATTATTAATTTGTGGGCGCCCACAATTCTGCAATTTAAAGGGGACGTACCTGTACGCCCATTTTTGCTGCAGTGCCATTGTGCCGAATGATATCGCTGGTCAGGAAGCGGTTAAAGTAACAGTGCCATATCACAAAAAAATGGCCTGGTCATGAAGGGGCAAATCCTTCTGGTCCTTAAAGTGGAGGTTCCCCCTAAAAAAAAATTCTAACAATACATGATTACACTGAGGGTATGCTGGGGTTTTTTTTTTTTTTCGTACATACCTCGATATCGCCTTTTCATCCCTCGGCTTCCGGGTATGATTCTTGTGGGGCTGGGCGTTCCTAGCTGATTGACGTTCCTCCGACCGACACATACTTGACGTCACGACTTTCCGACAGAAGCCGAACGTCATTGCGCAGGCGCCGTATAGAGTCGGCTCTATACGGCGCCTGCGCAGCGACGTTCGGCTTCTTTTGGAAAGTCGTGACGTCAAGTATGCGTCGGTCAGAGGAACGTCAATCAGCTAGGAACGCCCAGCCCCACAAGAATCATACCCAGAAGCCGAGGGATGAAAAGGCGATATCGAGGTATGTACGAAAAAAAAAAAAAAAACAACAGCATACCCGCAGTGTAATCAGTCTTCTTAATGTATTGTTAGAAATTTTTTTTAGGGGGAACCT